>NC_060073.1:53202500-54452500 GCF_922984935.1 Meles meles | reverse complement strand
CCCCTTCAATGTGTGTTTTTTTTTAATTTATTTATTTTTATTTGTTTATTTACAGCATAACAGTGTTCATTGTTTTGGCATCACACCCAGTGCTCTATGCAGTATGTGCCCTCCCTATTACCCACCACCTGGTTATTCAACCTCCCACCCCCCCCACCCCCCTGCCGCCCCTTCATAACCCTCTGGTTGTTTTTCAGAGTCCATAGTCTCTCATGGTTCATCTCCCCTTCCAGTTTCCCTCAACTCCCTCTCCTCTCCATCTCCCCATGTCCTCCATGTTATTTGTTATGCTCCACAAATAAGTGAGACCATATGATACTTGACTCTCTCTGCTTGACTTATTTCACTCAGCATAATTTCTTCCAGTCCCGTCCATGTTGCTACAAAAGTTGGGTATTCATCCTTTCTGATGGAGGCATAATACTCCATTGTGTATATGGACCACATCTTCCTTATCCATTCATCCGTTGAAGGGCATCTTGGTTCTTTCCACAGTTTGGCGACCGTGGCCATTGCTGCTATAAACATTGGGGTACAGATGGCCCTTCTTTTCACTACATCTGTATCTTTGGGGTAAATACCCAGCAGTGCAATTGCAGGGTCATAGGGAAGCTCTATTCTTAATTTCTTCAGGAATCTCCACACTGTTCTCCAAAGTGGCTGCACTGACTTGCATTCCCACCAACAGTGGAAGAGGGTTCCCCTTTCTCCACATTCTCTCCAACACACGTTGTTTCCTGTCTTGCTAATTTTGGCCATTCTAACTGGTGTCAGGTGGTATCTCAATGTGGTTTTCATTTGAATCTCCCTGATGGCTAGTGATGATGAACATTTTTTCATGTGTCTGAGAGCCATTTGTATGTCTTCGTTGGAGCAGTGTCTGTTCATATCTTCTGCCCATTTTTGATATGATTCTCTGTTTTGTGTGTGTTGAGTTTGAGAAGTTCTTTATAGATCCTGGATATCAACCTTTTGTCTGTACTGTCATTTGCAAATATCTTCTCCCATTCCGTGGATTGCCTCTTTGTTTTGTTGACTGTTTCCTTTGCAGAAGCTTTTGATCTTGATGAAGTCCCAAAAGTTCATTTTTGCTTTTGTTTCCTTGGCCTTTGGAGACATATCTTGAAAGAAGTTCCTGTGGCTGATATCGAAGAGGTTACTGCCTATGTTCTCCTCTAGGATTCTGATAGATTCCTATCTCACGTTGAGGTCTTTTATCCATTTCGAGTTTATCGTTGTGTACGGTGTAAGAGGATGGTCGAGTTTCATTCTTCTACATATCGCTGTCCAGTTTTCCCAGCACCATTTATTGAAGAGACTGTCTTTTTTCCATTGAATATTTTTTCCTGTTTTGTCGAAGATTATTTCACCATAGAGTTGAGGGTCCATATCTGGGCTCTCCACTCTGTTCCACTGGTCTATGTGTCTGTTTTTATGCCAGTACCACGCTGTCTTGGTGATCACAGCTTTGTAGTAAAGCTTGAAATTGGGTAACGTGATGCCGCCAGTTTTCTTTTCGTTTTTCAACATTTCCTTAGCAATTCGGGGTCTCTTCTGGCTCCATACAAATTTTAGGATTATTTGCTCCAGCTCTTTGAAAAATATCGGTGGAATTTTGATCGGACTGGCATTAAAAGTATAGATTGCTCTAGGCAGTATAGACATTTTAACAATGTTTATTCTTCCAATCCAAGAGCCTGGAACAGTCTTCCATCTTTTTGTGTGTACTTCAGTTTCTTTCATGAGTGTTCTGTAGTTCCTCGAGTACAGGTCCTTTACTTCTTTGGTTAGGTTTATGCCCAGGTATCTTATGCTTCTTGGTGCTATAGTAAATGGAATCGATTCTCTAATTTCCCTTTCTGTATTTTCATTGTTGGTGTATAAGAAAGCCAGTGATTTCTGTACATTGACTTTGTATCCTGCCACGTTACTGAATTGCTGTATGAGTTCTAGTAGTTTGGGGGTGGAGTCTTTGGGGTTTTCCATATAAAGAATCATGTCATCTGCGAAGAGAGAGAGTTTGACTTCTTCCTTGCCAATTTGGATACCTTTTATTTCTCTTTGTTGTCTGATTGCCGTTGCTAGAACTTCTAATACTATGTTGAACAAGAGTGGTGAGAGTGGGCATCCTTGTCGTGTTCCTGATCTCAATGGGAAGGCTGCAAGCTTTTTCCCATTGAAGATGATATTTGCTGTGGGTCTTTCATAGATAGATTTTATGAAGTTCAGGAATGTTCCCTCTATCCCTATACTTTGAAGCGTTTTCGATGTTTATTAAGGGAACAACCTTGTAAGGTTTCTCTCGATATGAGACTTTCAATATAAAGGTAAATTACATGAAGCTTTCTGGGACTTGATCCTTGAGATGCACGCAATTGTTTATTGCAAACTCCTTTTCCATGTAGCATCATGACATCCAGATGTTCTGAATTAAAAACTATCTGCATTTATTTAAGAAAAAAATACAGAGAGAACTTATTGAGCCAATAGGTTTCCTAGACCACATATTATTTAGCAAATTTTTATTGATCTAATATGTGGCAGATACTGAACTAGCAGTAAGGAATGCATTAGTAATACAGTCAGATGAGAATATCCTAATGCCCAAAGGAAGCATTCCCTGCGGGATGCTATTGTATCTCTTCACTCAACATTCTGTGTCCTACACGTCCTCAGAGTATTGTGTTATGTCGATTATGAGTTACACTGGTCAGTCTGAATCTGTAGGTAGTCAAGAGGTTAGTGGGGGTGGTTTGGTGTCATAGGCCATGTGTAGTGAACATTTGTCAATTTTTGGCTTCTGATCATTTGAGTACCCTTTCCATATATACAGTCATCTGGGAGTCTTGGACTAGTTAAAGCCTGTATCCTCCAAACAAACTGAATCCATTTGAAACTGACTTTCTTTTTCTTCATTGCAGCTAAGGTATAGCATGTAACTTAGACTCAATCAATCAAATACTCTCAGTCTAGTGTTTGAATTAGGAACTAGTGAGATGAAAATGTAAGGACAGCAAACAATTTTTCTTTTTAAAAAAATAGACTTTATTTTTTAGAGTCATTTTAGACTTACTGAAAAACTGAGAAGTACCCTGAGTCCTCATATATCCACTTTCCCCTATTATTGACATCTTACATTATAATTATATTTGTTATAATTAGGAAAATCAACATTATTCCTCAATATTTTCTTTTAAGATTTTATTCATTTAATAATTATTTTAGAGACAGAGAGAATGGGGGGAGGGGCAGTGGCGATGGGAGAGCGACAATCCCAAGCAGACTCCACACTGAGTGCAAAGCCTCAAGTGGGGCTCAATCTTATGACCATGAGATCCCAAAACCATGACCTGAACTGAAATGAAGAGTTCGATCCCCAGGCAACTGACCACCCAGGTGCCTTCTGACATATTATTAACTAAAATCATAATTTATTTGGACATCCTTGTGTTTTTTTTTCTTTTTTAAGATTTTATTTATTTGAGTGTGGGAGAGCAAGAGAGCAGGATCAGGGTGGGGGAGGGGTGTGGGGGGAGCAGCGGGAGAAGCAGACTCCCTGCTGAGCGGGGTTCCTGACCCAGGATTTGATTGCAGGATCCAAAGATCATGACCTGACTCTAAGGCAGATGCATCATTGACTGACCCACCCAGGTTCCCCTGTGTGTGTGTGTGTGTTTTTTTTCCCCTTTTCTGTTTTCTGATCCAGGATTCCCACCCAGGAAGCCACATTACATTTGGCTGTCATGCCTCCTTAGGTTCCTCCTTGCTCTGACAATTTCTCAGACTTGCTTTTGATGACAGCTGCAGTTTTAAGGAGTACTGGTCATATATTTGATAGGAAGCCCACATATTAGAATTTGATGTTTTTCTCATATTAGACTGAGGCTTCTTGGTGTAAGGGAGAAAGATCACAAAGAGAAAGTGCTCTTTCCAACACATCATCTCAAGGGAACATACATACTATCAATGTGACATCATTATTGCTGTTAACCTTTTTTTTTTTTTAAAGATTTTGCTTATTTATTTGAAAGAGAGAGAAGAGAGAGTGCAAGCAGGGGGAGCTGCAGAGGGAGATGGAGAAGCAGGCTTTCCACTGAGCAGGGAGCCAGCTTTGTGGGGCTCATTCCCATGACCCTGGTATCATAACCTGAACCAAAGGCAGACGTCTAATGGACTGAGTCACACAAGCGCCCCTACTGCTCTTAACCCTGATCACCTCACTGATGTAGTGTTTGTCAGCACACAATTTCCTTCTTTTTCTTTCAGCAGCAGCAGAAGTACCAAATCCAAGTTTGCAGCCTCAGTGAATCAAGCTACCTCAGCAGGGCCTGGGCTGATGGCGTTGGCAGAGTAAGGTGCGCCATCAAGTGCTGAATGGCAGTGATGTTCTCATCACACCCAGTCTGTAGGATTTTGGCCTCTGGTGCTGGCTGCAGGACAAGAATGACCATTATTTCAGTATTTTTCCTTCTAGTTTAACACACATAGTCGGTCTCTGTTACTTGTAACTAAAGACACTAATGTATACATTATTTTCACTATTATTTTGGGGTGTACGCTCAAAATTTTTTCTTTAGGCTGCTGCCACTGCAGCTGCTATGTTCGTGTGTAGATTTTGGAATTCCTGAGTCTCCTTAACAAAGAAGCAGAGGGGCACCTGGGTGGCTCAGTGGGTTAAAGCCTCTGCCTGCGGCTCAGGTCATGATCCCAGGGTCCTGGGATCGAGCCCCACATCGGGCTCTCTGCTCAGCGGGGAGCCTGCTTCCCTCTCTCTGCCTGCCTCTCAGCCTACTTGTGATCTCTGTAAAATAAATAAAATCTTTAAAACAAACAAACAACAACAACAAAAAAACAAAGGAGCAGAGTTTGAACGTGCCAGCTTTCCTCAGCAAGCTGTGGACACTTGAGGAGACCCACACCAACGAGTTCATCACCTGGAACTAGAATCGCCAGAGTTTTCTGGTTTTGGAGGAACAAAGATTTGCAAAAGAAATTCCTCCCCAATATTTCAAGCACAATAATATGGCAAGCTTTGTGAGGCGATTGAATATGTATGGTTTCTGTAAAGTTGTGAATATTGACTCTGGAACTGTAAAGCAGGAACGAGATGGTCCTGTTGAATTTCAGCATCCTTACTTCAAACAAGGTCAGGATGACTTGTTGGAGAACATTAAAGGAAGATTTCCTCTTCAAAACTCGGAAGAAAATAAGATTCATCAGGAAGATTTAACAAAAATTATAAGTAGTGCTCAGAAGTTTTGAATAAAACAAGAAACTATTGAGTCCAGGCTTTCTGAATTAAAAACTGAGAATTAGTTCCTTTGGAAAGAGGTGTAAGAATTATGAGCGAAACAAGCACAACAGAAACAAGTTATTTGAAAGATTTTCCAGTTTATTGTTACATTGGTTCAGAATAACCAACTTGTGAGTTTAAAACATAAAAGGCCACTACTTCTAAACACTAATAGAGCCCCCAAAATGAATCTGTTTCAGCATATAGTCAAAGAACCAGCTGATAATCACCATCGTAAAGTTCCACACAGTAGGACTGAGGTTAAAGGCAAAGGAGTGAATTTCAGATGGCATCATTATTTATGATGTAACTGATGATAAGACAAATGAAGAAAATATCCCACTTATTCCAGAAGCTAATGAATATGTTATATCCGATCCCTCCAACTGTAGCCAATACCCTGATATTGTCATTGTTGAAGATGACAATGAAGGTGAGTATGTACCTGTCATTCAGAGTCCAGCTAGAGAATCCCTAAGTTCAGGCAGTGATGGTACCAGTCCTTTCATGTCTAGTGCTGTCCAGCTAAATGGCTCATCTAGTTTCACCACAGAAGATCCTGCGACCATAATGGACTCCATTTTAAATGATAGCATCAATCTTCTGGGAAAGGTTGAGCTGTTGGATTATCTTGACAGTATTGATTGCAGCTTAGAGGACTTCCAAACCATGCTGTCAGGAAGACAGTTTAGCATAGACCTAGATCTCCTGGTTGATTCTGAGGATAAAGGATTAGAAACTACCAAGAACAATGTAGTTCAGCCAGTTTCAGAAGAGGGAAGGAAATCTAAGCCCAAAACAGATAAGCAGCTTATGCAGTACAGTCTTTCCACTTCTTGCATTCCTCAGGAATACAGCATCATCCAGAGTTATGTCCTCTGTAGATAAACCCATAGAAGTTGATGAGCTCCTGGATAGCAGCCTAGATCCAGAGCCAACCCTGAGTAAGCTTGTTTGCCTGGAGCCATTTACAGAAGCCAAAGCTAGTGAAGCCACACTGTTTTATTTGTGTGAACGTGCTGCTTCAACTCTGCATAGTGGTAGGTCACATTTGGATAGCTAAGTCTCGGAAGTGGACTTTTCATGTATATATTCATAAAAATGATGAGCTATTTATCTGAAAACAGACACATAGACCAGTGGAACAGAGTAGAGAGCCCAGATATGGACCCTCAGCTTTATGGTCAAATAATCTTCGACAAAGCAGGAAAAAATATACAGTGGAAAAAAGACAGCTTCTTAAATAAATGGTGCTGGGAAAATTGGACAGCTATGTGTAGAAGAAAGAAACTTGACCATTCTCTTACACCATACACAAAGATAAACTTGAAATGGATACAAGACCTTAACGTGAGGCAGGAAACCCTCAGAATCCTAGAGGAGAAGATAGGCAGTAACCTCTTCAACATCGGCCACAGCAACTTCTTTCAAGATATGTCTCCAAAGGCAAAGGAAACAAAAGTGAAAATGCATTTTAGGGACTTCATCAAGATCAAAAGCTTCTGCACAGCAAAGGAAACAGTCAACAAAACAAAGGAACAACCCACGGAATGGGAGAAGTATTTGCAAATCACAGTACAGAGGAAGGGCTGATATCCAAGATCTATAAAGAACTTCTCAAGCTCAACAACACAAAACAGATAATCGTATCAAAAAAGGGGCAGAAGACATGAACAGACAATTCTCCAATAAAGACATACAAAAGGCTAACAGATACATGAAAAAATGTTCATCATCACTAGCCATCAGGGCGATTCAAATCAAAACCACATTGAGATACCACCTTATACCCGTTAGAATGGCCAAAATTAGTAAGACAGTAAACAACATGTGTTGGAGAGGATGTGGAGAAAGGGGAACCCTCTTACACTGTTGGTGTGAAAGCAAGTTGTTGCAGGCACTTTGGAAAACAGTGTGGAGATTCCTTAAGAAATTAAAAATAGAGCTTCCTTATGACCCTGCAATTGCACTACTGGGTATTTTCCCCAAATATACAGATGTAGTGAAAAGAAGGGCATCTGCACATCAATGTTCATAGCAGCAATGGCCACAGTCACCAAACTGTGGAAAGAACCAAGATGCCCTTCAATGGATGAATGGATAAGGAAGATGTGGTCCATATATACTATGGAGTATTATGCCTCCATCAGAAAGGATGAATACCCAACTTTTGTATCAACATGGACGGGACTGGAAGAGACTATGCTGAGTGAAATAAGTCAAGCAGAGACAGTCAATTATCATATGGTTTCGCTTGTTTGTAGAGCATAACGAATAACACGGAGGACATGGGGAGATAGAGAGGAGAAGGGAGTTGGGGGAAATTGGAGGGGGAGATGAACCACGAGAGACTGTGGACTCTGAAAAACAATCTGAGTGTTTTGGAGGGGCGGGGAGTGGGAGGTTGGGTGAGCGTGGTGGTAGGTATTATGGAGGGCACGTATTGCATGGAGCACTGGGTGTGGTGCATAAACAATGAATTCTGGACCACTGAAAATAAATTTAAAAAAATTTTAAAAATGTATCATTTGGTAATTTTCTTTGTAAATCACTTTGTTTTCTTTAATAAGATACTGAAGAATCAGAAGCATCTTTTGCTTTCTTTAATAAGATACTAAAGAATCAGAAGTATCTTTTGCTTTTCTCACACACTTTTATTTTTTTTTAAAGAGATTTCATTTGGCTCCTGGGTGGCTCAGTGGGTTAAAACGCTACCTTCGCAGGTGGGATTCATCCCTGGGTTGCAAGGTTGGTTCAACATTCGCAAATCAATCAGTGTGATAGAACACATCAATAAGAGAAGAGAGAAGAACCACATGGTCCTCTCAATTGATGCAGAAAAAGCATTTGACAAAATCCAGCATCCGTTCCTGATGAAAACGCTTCAAAGTATAGGGATAGAGGGAACATTCCTGAACTTCATAAAATCTATCTATGAAAGACCCACAGCAAATATCATCCTCAATGGGAAAAAGCTTGCAGCCTTCCCGTTGAGATCAGGAACACGACAAGGATGCCCACTCTCACCACTCTTGTTCAACATAGTATTAGAAGTTCTAGCAACGGCAATCAGACAACAAAGAGAAATAAAAGGTATCCAAATTGGCAAGGAAGAAGTCAAACTCTCTCTCTTCGCAGATGACATGATTCTTTATATGGAAAACCCCAAAGACTCCACCCCCAAACTACTAGAACTCATACAGCAATTCAGTAACGTGGCAGGATACAAAGTCAATGTACAGAAATCACTGGCTTTCTTATACACTAACAATGAAAATACAGAAAGGGAAATTAGAGAATCGATTTCATTTACTATAGCACCAAAAACCATAAGATACCTGGGCATAAACCTAACCAAAGAAGTAAAGGACCTGTACTCGAGGAACTACAGAACACTCATGAAAGAAATTGAAGAAGACACAAAAAGATGGAAGACTGTTCCATGCTCCTGGATTGGAAGAATAAACATTGTTAAAATGTCTATACTGCCTAGAGCAATCTATACTTTTAATGCCATTCCGATCAAAATTCCACCGATATTTTTCAAAGAGCTGGAGCAAATAATCCTAAAATTTGTATGGAGCCAGAAGAGACCCCGAATTGCTAAGGAAATGTTGAAAAACAAAAACAAAACTGGCGGCATCACGTTACCCGATTTCAAGCTTTACTACAAAGCTGTGATCACCAAGACAGCGTGGTACTGGCATAAAAACAGACACATAGACCAGTGGAACAGAGTGGAGAGCCCAGATATGGACCCTCAACTCTATGGTCAAATAAACTTCGACAAAACAGGAAAAAATATTCAATGGAAAAAAGACAGTCTCTTCAATAAATGGTGCTGGGAAAACTGGACAGCGATATGTAGAAGAATGAAACTCGACCATTCTCTTACACCGTTCACAAAGACAAACTCGAAATGGATAAAAGACCTCAACGTGAGACAGGAATCTATCAGAATCCTAGAGGAGAACATAGGCAGTAACCTCTTTGATATCAGCCACAGCAACTTCTTTCAAGATAAGTCTCCAAAGGCCAAGGAAACAAAAGCAAAAATGAACTTTTGGGACTTCATCAAGATCAAAAGCTTCTGCACAGCAACGGAAACAGTCAACAAAACAAAGAGGCAACCCACGGAATGGGAGAAGATATTTGCAAATGACAGTACAGACAAAAGGTTGATATCCAGGATCTATAAAGAACTTCTCAAACTCAACACACACAAAACAGATAATCATATCAAAAAATGGGCAGAAGATATGAACAGACACTTCTCCAACGAAGACATACAAATGGCTATCAGACACATGAAAAAATGTTCATCATCACTAGCCATCAGGGAGATTCAAATGAAAACCACATTGAGATACCACCTGACACCAGTTAGAATGGCCAAAATTAGCAAGACAGGAAACAACGTGTGCTGGAGAGGATGTGGAGAAAGGGGAACCCTCTTCCACTGTTGGTGGGAATGCAAGTTAGTGCAGCCACTTTGGAGAACAGTGTGGAGATTCCTGAAGAAATTAAAAATAGAGCTTCCCTATGACCCTGCAATTGCACTGCTGGGTATTTACCCCAAAGATACAGATGTAGTGAAAAGAAGGGCCATTTGTACCCCAATGTTTATTGCAGCAATGGCTACGGTCGCCAAACTGTGGAAAGAACCAAGATGCCCTTCAACGGATGAATGGATAAGGAAGATGTGGTCCATATACACAATGGAGTATTATGCCTCCATCAGAAAGGACGAATACCCAACTTTTGTAGCAACATGGACAGGACTGGAAGAAATTATGCTGAGCGAAATAAGTCAAGCAGAGAGAGTCAAGTATCATATGGTCTCACTTATTTGTGGAGCATAACAAATAACATGGAGGACATGGGGAGATGGAGAGGAGAGGGAGTTGAGGGAAACTGGAAGGGGAGATGAACCATGAGAGACTATGGACTCTGAAAAACAACCAGAGTGTTATGAAGGGGCGGCGGGAGGGGGTGGGGTTGGGTGGGAGGTTGAGGAACCAGGTGGTGGGTAATAGGGAGGGCACGTACTGCATGGAGCACTGGGTGTGATGCCAAAACAATGAACACTGTTATGCTGTAAATAAGCAAATAAAAATAAATAAATTAATTAAAAACAACAACAACAACAAAAAAAAACGCTACCTTCGGCTCAGGTCATGGTCTCAGGGTCCTGGGATCGAGTCCTGCATCGGGCTCTCTGCTCAGCAGGGAGCCTGCCTCCCTCTCTCTCTGCCTGCCTCTCTGCCTACTTGTGATCTGTCTGTCAAATAAATAAAATCTTAAAAAAAAGAAAGAGATTTTATTTATTCATTTGAGGGCGGGGGGTGTCCTGCAGGGAGAGAGAGAGAGAAAGACAACCAGGGAGGGAATACAAGCAGGGGGAGTGAGAGAGGGAGAAGCAGGCTTCCCACTGAGCAAGAAGCCTGATGTGGGGCTCAATCCCAGGACCCTGGGATCATGACCTGAGCCAAAGGCAGACACTTAATGACTGAGCCACCCAGGCGCTCCCCACACTCTTGCAGAGCTTTCAGATGTTACTCAGCTATGTAGGTACACAAGATTTAGTGCACATTGTTGGCATATCTTTTTTTTTTAAAAAGATTTTGTTTATTTGACAGAGAGAGACACAGCAAGAGAGGGAATACAAACATGCAGAGTGGGAGAAGGAGAAGCAGGCTTCCCACTGAGCAGGGAGCCCCTGCAGGGCTTGATCCCAGCATCCCGGGATCATGACCTGAGCCGAAGGCAGACTCAACTGCTGAGCAACCCAGGCGTCCCTTTTGACATATCTTTAAGTTGGATTCAAATGGCCATTATTTTCTCCAGTTGTAGTAACTTGGATTTCTTTTTTATATATGTAGTAATTTGGATTTCTTTTTTACATTAACCCCAGTTAAACCTTTGTTTGTTTTATTTGTTTGATGCTGTCTGTTTGCATTGAGTGTAAGTGACTAGAACTAATGGTAGAATACTTAAACCTTTGTTCCAGTTACTTTTTTAATTTTATTTTAAAAAATATTTTATTTATTTGACAGAGAGAAATCACAAGTAGGCAGAGAGGAAGGCAGAGAGAGAGGGGGAAGCAGGCTCCCCGTGGAGCATAGAGCCCGATGCGGGGCTCGATCCCAGGACCCTAGATCATGACCAGAGTGGAAGGCAGAGGCTTTAACCCACTGAGCCACCCAGGCACCCCCCAGTTACTTTTTAAAAAAAATTTAAATTTTTTTTATTAACATATAATGTATTATTAGCCCCAGGGATACAGGTCTGTGAATCAAGAGGTTTACAATTCACAGCACTCACTGTAGCACATACCTTCCCCAATGTCCATAACCCAAACACCCTTTCCATACCCATCTCCCCCCACCACCAACCCTCAGTTTGTTTTGTGAGATTAAGAGTCTTTCATGGTTTGTCTACCTCCTGATCCCATCTTGTTTCATTTATTCCCTTCCTACCCCACAAACTTCCCACATTGCCTCTCAACTTCCTCATATCAGGGAGATCATATGATAACTGTCTTCCTCCGATTGACTTATTTTGCTAAGCATAATACCCTCTAGTTCCAACCATGTCATTGCAAATGGCAAGATTTCATTTCTTTTGATGGCTGCATAGTATTCCATTATATATATACCACATCTGCTTTATCCATTCATCTGTGGATTGACATCTAGGTTCTTTCCACAGTTTGGCTATTGTGGACATTGCTGCTATAAACATTTGGGTGCCCATGCCCCTTTGGATCACTACATTTGTATCTTTAGGGTAAATACCAGTAGTGCCATTGCTGGGTCATAAGGTTGCTCTATTTTCAACTTTTGAGGAACCTCCATGTAATTTTCCAGAGTAGTCTCACCAACTTGCATTCCTACCAGCAGTGTAGGAGGGTTCCCCTTTCTCCGTATCCTCGCCAGCATCTGTGATTCCTCGGTTTGTCAATTTTAGCCATTCTGATTGGTGTGAGGTGGTATCTCATTGTGGTTTTGATTTGTATTTCCCTGATGCCGAGTGATGGTGAGCACATTTTCATGTGTCTGTTGGCCATATGGATGTCTTCGTTGCAGAAAAGTCTGTTCATGTCCTCTCCCCATTTCTTGATTGGATTATTTTTTTCTTTGGGTGCTGAGTTTGATAAGTTCTTTATAGATTTTGGATACTAGCCATTTATCTGATATGTCACTTGCAAAAATCTTCTCCCATCCTGTCAGTTGTCTTTTGGTTTTGTTGACTGTTTCCTTTGCTGTGCAAAAGCTTTTGATCTTGATGAAGTCCCACTATTTCATTTTTGCCTTTGCTTCCCTTAATTTTGGCGACGTTCCTAGGAAGAAGTTGCTGTGGCTGAGGTTTAGAGGTTGCTGCCTGTGTTCTCCTCAAGGATTTTGATGGATTCCTTTCTCACACTGAAGTCCTTCATCCATTTGAGTCCATTTTCGTGAATGGTGTAAGGAAATGGTCCAGTTTCATTTTTCTGCATGTGGCTGTCCAACTTTTCCAACACCATTTGTTGAAGAGACTGTATTTTTTCTATTGGACATTCTTTCCTGCTTTGTCAAAGATTAGTTGACCATAGAGTTGAGGGTCGATTTCTGGGCTCTCTATTCTGTTCCACTGATCTATGTGCCTGTTTTTGTGCCAGTACCATAGTGGCTTGATGATGACAGCTTTGTAATAGAGTTTGAAGTCTGGAATTGTAATGCCACCGACTTTGGCTTTCTTTTTCAACATTCCTCTGACTATTCGAGGTCTTTTCTTGTTCCATATAAATTTTAGGATTATTTGTTCTTTCATTGAAAAAATTGGATGGTATTTTGTTAGGGATTGCATTAAACATATAGATTGCTTTAGGTAGCATAGACATTTTCACAAATTTGTTCTTTCAATCCTTGAGCATGGAATATTTTTCCATTTCTTTGTGTCTTCCTCAATTTCATTCATGAGTACTTTATAGTTTTTTGAGTACAGATTCTTTGCCTCTTTGGTTAGGTTTGTTCCTAGGTATCTTATGGTTTTGGGTACAATCGTAAATGGGATGGACTCCTTAATTTCTCTTTCTTCTGTCTTGTTGGTGTACAGAAATGCATCTGATTTCTCTGCATTTATCTTATATTAAGAATTATGTAGTGTCCTTCTGTATCTCTGATTACAGTCTTTAGTTTAAAATCTAATTTATCTGATATGAGAATCGCTACCCCGGCCTTCTTTTGAGGCCCATTGGCATGAAAGATGCTTCTCCATCCCTTCACTTTCAGTCTGGGTGTATCCTTAGGTTCAAAATGGGTCTCTTGTAGACAACATATGGATGGGTCCTGTCGTTTTATCCAATCTGCAACCCTGTGTCGTTTTATGGGCGCATTTAGGCCATTCACATTGAGAGTGATTATTGAGAGATAGGTTTTTATTGACATCGTGTTGCCTTTGAAGTCTTTCTGTCTGTAGATTGTTTCTATATTTCTTTTTTTCTTTTTTTTTTTAATTTATTTTTTCAGCGTAACAGTATTCATTCTTTTTGCACAACACCCAGTGCTCCATGCAAAACGTGCCCTCCCCATCACCCACCACCTGTTCCCCCAACCTCCCACCCCTGACCCTTCAAAACCCTCAGGTTGTTTTTCAGAGTCCATAGTCTCTTATGGTTCGCCTCCCCTCCCCAATGTCCATAGCCCGCTCCCCCTCTCCCAATCCCACTTCCCCCCAGCAACCCCCAGTTTGTTATGTGAGATTAAGAGTCATTTATGGTTTGTCTCCCTCCCAATCCCATCTTGTTTCATTGATTCTTCTCCTATCCCCCTACCCCCCCATGTTGCTTCTCCATGTCCTCATATCAGGGAGATCATATGATAGTTGTCTTTCTCTGATTGACTTATTTCACTAAGCATGATACGCTCTAGTTCCATCCACGTCGTTGGAAATGGCAAGATTTCATTTCTTTTGATGGCTGCATAGTATTCCATTGTGTATATATACCACATCTTCTTTATCCATTCATCTGTTGATGGACATCTAGGTTCTTTCCATAGTCTGGCTATTGTAGACATTGTTGCTATAAACATTCGGGTACACGTGCCCCTTCGGATCACTATGTTTGTATTTTTAGGGTAAATACCCAGTAGTGCAATTGCTGGGTCATAGGGTAGTTCTATTTTCAACATTTTGAGGAACCTCCATGCTGTTTTCCAGAGTGGTTGGACCAGCTTGCATTCCCACCAACAGTGGAGGAGGGTTCCCCTTTCTCCACATCCTCGCCAGCATCTGTCATTTCCTGACTTGTTAATTTTAGCCATTCTGACTGGTGTGAGGTGATATCTCATTGTGGTTTTGATTTGTATTTCCCTGATGCCGAGTGACGTGGAGCACTTTTTCATGTGTCTGTTGGCCATCTGGATGTCTTCTTTGCAGAAATGTCTGTTCATGTCCTCTGCCCATTTCTTGATTGGATTGTTTGTTCTTTGGGTGTTGAGTTTGCTAAGTTCCTTATAGATTTTGGATACTAGCCCTTTATCTGATATGTCGTTTGCAAATATCTTCTCCCATTCTGTCAGCTGTCTTTTGGTTTTGTTAACTGTTTCCTTTGCTGTGCAAAAGCTTTTGATCTTGATGAAATCCCAATAGTTCATTTTCGCCCTTGCTTCCCTTGCCTTTGCCGTTGTTCCTAGGAAGATGTTGCTGCGGCTGAGGTCGAAGAGGTTGCTGCCTGAGTTCTCCTCAAGGATTTTGATGGATTCCTTTCTCACATTGAGGTCCTTCATCCATTTGGAGTCTATTTTCGTGTGTGGTGTAAGGAAGTGGTCCAATTTCATTTTTCTGCATGTGGCTGTCCAATTTTCCCAGCACCATTTATTGAAGAGGCTGTCTTTTTTCCATTGGACATTCTTTCCTGCTTTGTCGAAGATTAGTTGACCATAGAGTTGAGGGTCGATTTCTGGGCTCTCTATTCTGTTCCACTGGTCTATGTGTCTGTTTTTGTGCCAGTACCATGCTGTCTTGATGATGACAGCTTTGTAATAGAGCTTGAAGTCCGGAATTGTGATGCCACCAACTTTGGCTTTGTTCTTCAATATTCCTTTGGCTATTCGAGGTCTTTTCTGGTTCCATATAAATTTTAGGATTATTTGTTCCATTTCTTTGAAAAAAATGGATGGGATTTTGATAGGGATTGCATTAAATGTGTAGATTGCTTTAGGTAGCATAGACATTTTCACAATATTTATTCTTCCAATCCAGGAGCATGGAACATTTTTCCATTTTTTTGTGTCTTCCTCAATTTCTTTCATGAGTACTTTATAATTTTCTGTGTATAGATTCTTAGTCTCTTTGGTTAGGTTGATTCCTAGGTATCTTATAGTTTTGGGTACAATTGTGAATGGGATTGACTCCTTAATTTCTCTTTCTTCAGTCTTGTTGTTGGTGTACAGAAATGCAACTGATTTCTGTGCATTGATTTTATATCCTGACACTTTACTGAATTCCTGTACAAGTTCTAGCAGTTTTGGAGTGGAGTCTTTTGGGTTTTCCACATATAGTATCATATCATCTGCGAAGAGTGATAGTTTGACTTCTTCTTTACCAATTTGGATGCCTTTAATTTCTTTTTGTTGTCTGATTGCTGAGGCTAGGACTTCTAATACTATGTTGAATAGCAGTGGTGATAATGGACATCCCTGCCGTGTTCCTGACCTTAATGGAAAAGCTTTCAGTTTTTCTCCATTGAGAATGATATTTGCGGTGGGTTTTTCATAGATGGCTTTGATAATATTGAGGTATGTGCCCTCTATCCCTACACTTTGAAGAGTTTTGATCAGGAAGGGATGCTGTACTTTGTCAAATGCTTTTTCAGCATCTATGGAGAGTATCATATGGTTCTTGTTCTTTCTTTTATTAATGTGTTGTATCACATTGATTGATTTGCGGATGTTGAACCAACCCTGCAGCCCTGGAATAAATCCCACTTGATCGTGGTGAATAATCCTTTTAATGGACTGTTGAATCCTATTGGCTAGTATTTTGGCGAGAATTTTTGCGTCTGTGTTCATCAAGGATATTGGTCTGTAGTTCTCTTTTTTGGTGGGATCCTTGTCTGGTTTTGGGATCAAGGTGATGCTGGCCTCATAGAATGAGTTTGGAAGTTTTCCTTCCATTTCTATTTTTTGGAACAGTTTCAGGAGAATAGGAATGAGTTCTTCTTTAAATGTTTGGTAGAATTCCCCTGGGAAGCCGTCTGGCCCTGGGCTTTTGTTTGTTTGGAGATTTTTGATGACTGTTTCAATCTCCTTACTGGTTATGGGCCTGTTCAGGTTTTCTATTTCTTCCTGGTTCAGTTGTGGTAGTTTATATGTCTCTAGGAATGCATCCATTTCTTCCAGATTGGCCAATTTGTTGGCGTAGAGTTGCTCATAGTATGTTCTTATAATTGTCTGTATTTCTTTGGTGTTAGTTGTGATCTCTCCTCTTTCATTCATGATTTTATTGATTTGGGTCCTTTCTCTTTTCTTTTTGATGAGTCTGGCCAGGGGTTTATCAATCCTATTGATTCTTTCAAAGAACCAGCTCCTAGTTTCATTGATTTTTTCTATTGTTTTTTTGGTTTCTATTTCATTGATTTCTGCTCTGATCTTTATGATTTCTCTTCTCCTGCTGGGTTTAGGGTTTCTTTCTTGTTCTTTCTCCAGCTCCTTTTCGCGTAGGGTTAGGTTGTGTACTTGAGACCTTTCTTGTTTCTTGAGAAAGGCTTGTACCGCTATATATTTTCCTCTCAGGACTGCCTTTGCTGTGTCCCACAGATTCTGAACTGTTGTGTTTTCATTATCATTTGTTTCCATGAATTTTTTCAATTCTTCTTTAATTTCCTGGTTGACCCATTCATTCTTTAGAAGGATGCTGTTTAGTCTCCATGTATTTGGGTTCTTTCCAGCTTTCGTCTTGTGATTGAGTTCTAGCTTCAGAGCATTGTGGTCTGAAAATATGCAGGGAATAATCCTAATCTTTTGATACCGGTTGAGACCTGATTTGTGACCCAGGATGTGATCTATTCTGGAGAAGGTTCCATGTGCACTAGAGAAGAATGTGTATTCTGTTGCTTTGGGATGAAATGTTCTGAATATATCTGTGATGTCCATCTGGTCCAGTGTGTCATTTAAGGCCTTTATTTCCTTGTTGATCTTTTGCTTGGATGATCTGTCCATTTCAGTGAGGGGAGTGTTAAAGTCCCCTACTATTATTGTATTATTATTGATGTGTTTCTTTGATTTTGTTATTAATTGGTTGATATAGTTGGCTGCTCCCACGTTAGGGGCATAGATATTTAAAATTGTTAGATCTTCTTGTTGGACAGACCCTTTGAGTAGGATATAGTGTCCTTCCTCATCTCTTATTATAGTCTTTGGCTTAAAATCTAATTGATCTGATATAAGGATTGCCACCCCAGCTTTCTTCTGATGCCCATTAGCATGGTAAATTGTTTTCCACCCCCTCACTTTAAATCTGGAGGTGTCTTCGCGTCTAAAATGAGTTTCTTGTAGGCAACATACTGATGGGTTTTGTTTTTTTATCCATTCTGATACCCTGTGTCTTTTGATTGGGGCATTTAGCCCATTAACATTCAGGGTAACTATTGAGAGATATGAGTTTAGTGCCATTATTAGCCTGTAAGGTTACTGTTACTGTATATTGTCTCTGTACCTTTCTGATCTACTACTTTTAGGCTCTCTCTTTGCTTAGAGGACCCCTTTCAATATTTCCTGGAGAGCTGGTTTGGTGTTTGCAAATTCTTTCAGTTTTTGTTTGTCCTGGAAGCTTTTGATCTCTCCGTCTATTTTCAATGATAGCCTAGCTGGATAGAGTATTCTTGGCTGCATGTTTTTCTCGTTGAGTGCTCTGAATATATCATGCCAGTTCTTTCTGGCCTGCCAGGTCTCTGTGGATAAGTCTGCCGCCAATCTAATATTTTTACCATTGTATGTTACTGATTTCTTTTCTCGGGCTGCTTTCAGGATTTTCTCTTTGTCACTAAGACTTGTAAATTTTACTATTAGGTGACGGGGTGTGGACCTATTCTTGTTGACTTTGAGGGGGGTTCTCTGCATCTCCTGGATTTTAATGCTTGTTCCCTTTGCCATATTAGGGAAATTCTCTCCAATGATTCTCTCCAATAGACCCTCTGCTCCCCTCTCTGTTTCTTCTTCTTCTGGAATCCCAATTATTCTAATGTTGTTTCGTCTTATGGTGTCACTTATCTCTCGAATTCTCCCCTCATGGTCCAGTAGCTGTTTGTCCCTCTTTTGCTCGGCTTCCTTATTCTCTGTCATTTGGTCTTCTATATCACTAATTCTTTCTTCTGCCTCATTGATCCTAGCGGTGAGAGCCTCCATTTTTGATTGCACCTCATTAATAGCTTTTTTTATTTCAACTTGGTTAGATTTTAGTTCTTTAATTTCTCCAGAAAGGGCTTTAATATCTCCAGAGAGGGTTTCTCTAATATCTTCCATGCCTTTTTCGAGCCCGGCTAGAATGTTCAGAATCGTCATTCTGAACTCTTGATCTGACATAGTACCAATGTCTGTGTTGATTAGGTCCCTAGCCTTCAGTACTGTCTCTTGTTCTTTTGTTTGTGGTGATTTTTTCCGCCTTGTCATTTTGTCCAGATAAGAGGATATGAAGGAGCAAATAAACTACTAATAGGGTGGCAAAGACCCCGGAAAAATGCGCTGTGACCAAATCAGAAGAGACCCCAAATTGTGGGGGGGGGGGGAAGGGGATAAAAAACAGGTTCTGAAAAAAAAAGAAAAAAAAAAAAAAGAAAAAAATTTAAAAATTAAAACAAATAAAAAAATATAAAAAAGAAAGAAAAAATATATATATTTAGATGAACTAGTCAAAAAACATTAAAAAAGAAAAGGGTAAAAGTTTTTAAAAAAATTTAGCAGAAGAAGAAAAAAGAAAAAAGAAAAAAAAATTGAAAAAAGGAAAAAAAAATAAAAAATTGAAAAAAGAAAAAAAAATTGAAGTAACCGCAAGACTAAAGAATCATGGGGAGAAAGCCATGAGTTCCGTGCTTTGCTTTCTCCTCCTCTGGAATTGCTCTGCTGTCTTAGGAATTGAATCTGCTTTCTCCTTGATAGATGAACTTCGTCCTGGCTGGATATTTTGTTGATCTTCTGGGGGAGGGGCCTGTTGTAGTGACTCTCAAGTGTCTTTGCCCGAGGCGGGATTGCACCGCCCTTACCGGCGGCCGGACTAAGTAATCGGCTCGGGTTCGCTTTTGGGAGCTTCTGTTCCCTGAACGCTTTCCGTAGAGTTCCGGAGGACGAGAATGAAAATGGCGGCCTCCCAGTCTCCGGCCCGGAGGAGCCGAGAGCCTGGGGCCCCACTCCTCAGTGCGCCCCCAGAGGACAGCACCCAATCACTCCCGTATCCCCAGCCTCTAGCCGCGCTCCGAGCTCACCCAGCCCGTGACCAGTTCAAGGTAACCCCGAGCTAAGAGTTCAGTCCTCGGCTCTGTCTTTGCAGCCGGTTTCTCCGTTCTAATACCTGCGAGCTCTCCGACACTCTGACACCCCCGATCCTTCTGTGACCTTGCGGGGCCTGGGGCCACGCTGGCCCCGCGTGGGCTTCACCCCGGTTTAGCCCCTGGAGCAATGTCCCTCAGTGGAACAGACTTTTAAAAGTCCTGATTTTGTGCTCCGCTCCTCCGCCGCTTGCCGGGAGCCGGCCCCTCCCCCCGCGGTCTATCTTCCCGTCGTTTTAGATTCACTTCTCCGCCAGTCCTATCTTTCAGAAAGTGGTTGATTTTCTGTTTCTAGAGTTGCTGTTCTTCTTCTCTTCGCTCTCCCGTTGGATTTGTAGGTGTTTGCTATGTTTAGATAAGCTATCGAGCTGATCTCCTGTTACCTGATGTAGTCTCAGGCTGCTACTTCTCCGCCATCTTGACTCCTCTCTCCTGTTTCTATATTTCTGTTCAATGATATTCTTAGGATTTTTTCTCTTTTATAGGACCCCCCTTAATATTTCCTGCAGTGTCGGCTTGGTGGTTGCATAGTCTTTTAAGCCTTGCCAGTCTTGGAAACTCTTGATCTCTCCATCCATTTTAAATGTCAGTCTTGCTGGATAGACTATTCTTGGTTGCATGTTCTTCTCATTTAGTACTCTGAATATATTTTGCCAGCCCTTCCTGGCTTGCCAGGTCTCTGTGGAAAGGTCTGACATTATTCTAATGGGCTTTCCTCTGTATGTAAGGAGCTTCTTTGTCCTAGCTGCTTTTAAGAGGGTCTCTCTTGAAACATAATTCCTCATTCTAACTATAAGGTGCCATGAGGACTTCTGAGAATCTAAAATCTTGGGAGGAAATCTCTCTGCCTCTAGTACATGAATGTTGTTTCCATTCGTGAGATTGGGAAAATTTTCATAGACAACTTCTTCCACTATATCTTCTAGACTTCTTTCTTTTTCCTCCCCTTCAGGGATTCCAATAATTCTGACGTTGGAACATTTCATGGCCTCATTTATTTCCCTGATTCTGTTTTCGTGGCTTCTGAGCTGTTTGTTCCAGGCTTCCTCCTGATCCTTTCTCTCTATCTGTTTGTCCTCCAGATCACTAATTCTATCTTCTGTCTCAGTTACCCTAGCTTTTAGAGAATTTAGATTAGATTGGAACTCATTGAGAGCATTTTGAACATCATCCCTGGTGGCTTTCAGTTCTGCCCTAACATTGTGAACATCATCCCTGGTGGCTTTCAGTTCTGCCCTAATCAATTCTGTTTGGTCATCCATGGCTTTCTCCAACCTAGCTATTGCCTGGATAATTGTTAGTCTGAATTCCTTTTCTGACATATTGTCTATGTCGATAGCCATTAGCTCTGTTGCAGAAAGTCCATCCTCTGTATTTTTCTTCTGTTGGGTATTCCTCCTTCTAGTCATTTTGGTAAGAGATGACTTAACAGATGCAGCTGGACTTATCGATTGTGGTTCAGTCAATGTGCACCCTGGAACGCTTCTGTGCAGTCAGGATTCCCCACCCAAATGAGAGAAAAAAGAAAAGAAAAAGAAATAGAGAAGAAGAAAGAAAAAAAAAAAAGGAAAAGAAAAAAAGGAAAAAAGAAAAAAGAGAGAGAGAGAGAGAGATAGGAAAAAAAGGGAAGATAAAAGAGAAGGCTCAGCCCAAATGGGCCACAAGGTAAGATTTGTGAAGTATACAAACAAAAACAGACAAATAAAAAGACTGATAAAAGTATATGACAAGAGAAAAAAATGTATATATATATACGCAAAAAAAAGGGTAGAACCTCATCAGAAAGAACCCCAAGTGTAAGATTTATATATTATCAGGACAAACACAAATTCACAGAAACACTGGCAGAAGGAAAAATTGGGAGAGTGGTTATAAATTCTCAGTGTGGGTGAGGAAGGTTATTTTGATTCTTCTTGAAGGTATCTTGATGTTTTTGTTAAGGGACTCAACTTTCCTAAGTTACAGGGGGATTAGAAACTGGTTTGCCTATGGGGGTAGCATTGATTGGAAAAAGGGGATTACCTTGAAGTTTAACTCTATATGTATAGTAGAAAATAAAAATTAAAAAAGAATAAACTAGACTAAGAGGTAAAGGACCTGTACTCGAGGAACTACAGAACACTCATGAAGGAAACTGAAGAAGACACAAAAAGATGGAAGACTGTTCCATGCTCTTGGATTGGAAGACTAAACATTGTTAAAATGTCTATACTGCCTAGAGGAATCTATACTTTTAATGCCATTCCGATCAAAATTCCACCGATATTTTTCAAAGAGCTGGAGCAAATAATCCTAAAATTTGTATGGAATCAGAGGAGACCCCGAATTGCTAAGGAAATGTTGAAAAACAAAAACAAAACTGGAGGCATCACGTTACCCGATTTCAAGCTTTACTACAAAGCTGTGATCACCAAGACAGCGTGGTACTGGCATAAAAACAGACACACAGACCAGTGGAACAGAGTGGAGAGCCCAGATATGGATCCTCAACTCTATGGTGAAATAATCTTCGACAAAACAGGAAAAAATATACAATGGAAAAAAGACAGTCTCTTCAATAAATGGTGCTGGGAAAACTGGACAGCGATATGTAGAAGAATGAAACTCGACCATTCTCTTACACCATACACAAAGATAAACTCGAAATGGATAAAAGACCTCAACGTGAGACAGGAATCTATCAGAATCCTAGAGGAGAACATAGGCAGTAACCTCTTCGATATCAGCCACAGGAACTTCTTTCAAGATATGTCTCCAAAGGCCAAGGAAACAAAAGCAAAAATGAACTTTTGGGACTTCATCAAGATCAAAAGCTTCTGCACAGTAAAGGAAACAGTCAACGAAACAAAAAGGCAACCTACGGAATGGGAGAAGATATTTGCAAATGACAGTACAGACAAAAGGTTGATATCCAGCATCTATAAAGAACTTCTCAAACTCAACACACACAAAACAGATAATCATATCAAAAAATGGGCAGAAGATATGAACAGACACTTCTCTAATGAAGACATACAAATGGCTATCAGACACATGAAAAAATGTTCATCATCACTAGCCATCAGGGAGATTCAAATGAAAACCACATTGAGATACCACCTGACACCAGTTAGAATGGCCAAAATTAGCAAGACAGGAAACAACGTGTGTTGGAGAGAATGTGGAGAAAGGGGAACCCTCTTCCACTGTTGGTGGGAATGCAAGTTAGTGCAGCCACTTTGGAGAACAGTGTGGAGATTCCTGAAGAAATTAAGAATAGAGCTTCCCCATGACCCTGCAATTGCACTGCTCGGTATTTACCCCAAAGATACAGATGTAGTGAAAAGAAGGGCCATCTGTACCCCAATGTTTATAGCAGCAATGGCCACGGTCGCCAAACTGTGGAAAGAACCAAGATGCCCTTCAACGGATGAATGGATAAGGAAGATGTGGTCCATATACACAATGGAGTATTATGCCTCCATCAGAAAGGATGAATACCCAACTTTTGTAGCAACATGGACGGGACTGGAAGAAATTATGCTGAGCGAAATAAGTCAAGCAGAGAGAGTCAAGTATCATATGGTCTCACTTATTTGTGGAGCATAACAAAGAACATGGAGGACATGGGGAGATGGAGAGGAGAGGGAGTTGAGGGAAACTGGAAGGGGAGATGAACCATGAGAGACTATGGACTCTGAAAAACAATCAGAGGGTTTTGAAGGGGCGGGGGGTGTGTGGGAGGTTGAGGAACCAGGTGGTGGGTAATAGGGAGGGCACATACTGCATGGAGCACTGGGTGTGATGCCAAAACAATGAACACTGTTATGCTGTAAATAAACAAATAAAAAAAATAAAATAAAAAAAAAGAACCTATGTTGTCTTCTTAGTGAGGTCAGAATGTGGTAGGCTTTTTAAAGAACTCTAGTAAATCATATGATCAAATTATTTTTATTTACTTTAATTAATGATAATCATATAAACCCCTATGCCATATCTTTAAAAAAAAAGGCACAAAAATGAGGAAGATATAAGGACGTCTGGGTGATACAGTAGGTTAAGTGTCTGGCTCAGGTCATGATCTTGGGGTCCTGGGATTGAGCCCTGTATCAGACTCCCTGTTCAGTGAGGAACCTGGTCTTCCCTCTTCCTCTGGTGCTCCCCCTACTTGTCCTCTCTCTCACTTTTTATCAAATAAATAAAATCTTTAAATAAAATGAAAAATATACAGTTTTCAAGGAAGTTTTTAAACTCTTGGATGAATAGACTGATAATGCAAGGCAGTGAGCAATAGTGAGCTAGAGGTGGTTAATTAGTGCTGTTTAGTCTGAACGCAGAAAACAAGTCAAATTGGTGGCTTCAAATGGAAAAGTTGTGATTGTATGTCTGTTATTTTGGAAATTAAGTGATGGTTAAGATTTCCAGCCTAAGCTGTGGATGGGATTACCAGAAATTATGGCATACTATCCAGTTATTCCTGAGTGTGTGAGCTTTTTCAAAACAGGTTGTTTTCTCCAAAAAATGTCAATTTTGCAAGACACATAGGCTCTTTTTTATTTCTTATTCCTTAGTGACGTCTTTTCAGGGAGGAAACAACAGTTGTATGCCCAAGGCTTCAAAACAAAACAAACAAACACCATCTTAAGACAGGGGACATGTGGCAATAGCAGCATAAGATTCAAGTGTTTAAGCTGATAATAAAGTGAAATTAAATGCCATGCTTTATAGATTAATTCAATCTTTTTTATTATTAGAATTTTCATATTCAGAATAAAGAAGACAATTCTTTTGATCTACTCTACATTTGCAGATGGCACTAAAAATAAATGAAGCATCCTAAGGGTATTAAGTTTTACAACACCGAAAATTCCAACTAAAGCAACCTGATCCTCTTCTATATAAAGGGGATTCTAGGAATGGCTGGTAATGACTGAGAGCAATCCCAAAGTCTTCCAAATCTGATTGATATATTTTATAGGTTATACGGACCTATGTTTGGCATAAGGTGAATTTTTACTGAAAAAAAAAATACAAACTATGAGACAATCAAATCAGACACAGGTGACTGAATTCCTCCTTCTGGGACTCTCTGATGACCCCCACACCCAGAAGCTGCTATTCATTGTATTCCTGGGGGTCTACCTGGTCACTGTGCTTGCAAATCTGCTTCTCATGTGCCTTGTGCAGGTTGACTCCCGGCTTCACACACCCATGTATTTTTTCCTCTGCAACTTATCTCTGGCTGACCTCTGTTTTTCTACCAACATCATTCCTCAGGCCCTAGTCCACCTGCTATCCAGGAAGAAGGTCATTTCATTCACACGTTGTGCAGCTCAGCTTATACTCTTCCTCATTTTTGGATGCACACAGTGTGCCTTTCTGGCAGTGATGTCCTATGATCGGTATGTGGCCATCTGCAACCCTCTGCATTACCCTAGCGTCATGACGTGGAGGGTGTGTGTCCAACTGGCTGCAGGATCATGGACCAGCGGCATTCTGGTATCTGTGGTGGATACCACTTTTGTACTAAGGCTACCCTACCGAGGCAGCAATAGTATTGCTCATTTCTTCTGTGAGGCCCCTGCACTGTTGATCCTGGCATCCACAGACACCCGCACTTCAGAGATGGCCATTTTCCTCATGGGTGTCGTGATTCTCCTCATACCTGTTTCCCTAGTTCTGGTGTCCTATAGCCACATCATAGTGACTATGGTGAGGATGAAGTCAACTGTGAGGAGGCTCAAGGCATTCTCTACCTGCGGCTCCCACCTTCTGGTGGTCATCCTTTTTTATGGGTCAGGAATTGTCACCTACATGACACCAAAGTCTTCCAAAGAACAGAAAAAACTGGTGTCTGTGTTCTATGCAATGGTGACACCCATGCTTAATCCACTCATCTATAGCCTGAGGAACAAGGATGTGAAGGGAGCTCTGAAGAAAATAACAACAAGGAATTTCCCATGCAGGCTTCATATCTGCCACTGACTGTAGGAACCTCTTAGCTCCCTACCTGTATGATTTGTTGAGTAGTTCCTCAGGAAGTTTGGAATTGTTAAGATACTCATCCTTGGACCTTGTTGTGGACCTACCCTCCATCTTACATTAATTCATGGACTAATAGAACTAGGGTCTCCTTCCTTTTTGTTGGTTTTAGCACATAAGAGTTAGGAAATCCTGGGATGCCTTGGTGGCTCAGTTGGTTAAGCCACTGTCTTTGGATCAGGTAATGATCCCAGGGTTCCGGGACTGAGTCCCACATTGGGTTTCCAGCTCCGTGGGGAGTCTGCTTTTCCCTCTGACCTTGTCCCCTCTCCTGCTCTCTCTCTCTCTCTCTGAAATAAATAAATAAAATCTTTAAAAAAAATAGGAAATCCTGAAAGAAACATTCACATTTTATAAACCCTGGAACCTACAAAATCCATCTTTTTTTAAAAATCATGTTCAATATTACTATCAATCTATCCAGATCCTACTCCAACTCTTTACCTTTTGGTATTTCTGAATCTCTTTGCATCATCACATGATCAATATATTAACAAGCATTACTTAACCACTTACTATGAGCTAGGTGCTAGATGTATGTGGGCCAGCATATGCATCTATGTATGCTTGAAGTGGGTAGTGAAGAGCATGGGTACAATGAAGAGAATATATGAATCCTGCTGTCCTTCTCACACTATTAGGGACAAGGGTATTTTATCTATCAGACGAACATAAAGACAGGATTCTGAAACTAACAAGAAATAGTGACATCCCAGGTCTAGCAAGAGTGAGAAAGAGGCTTATACTAACCCCGGGCATGAAGGAAAACTTAGGACTTAGAGAGGGTAGCTCTATAGAGAAGGCCTTGAGACAGGAGTTGTGGACATAGGTGTATGGAGGTGGGAAAGCCACGGGAATAAATATTTCAAGCTCATTCTCTTTTTACCTTCTGATTTCCTGTTACTGTATTCCAAATAAAATCAAGGATAACATCCCCATCTGAAGATACTTATTTTAATTCTGTCTACAAAATCCCTTTTTTTCTGTGTAAGGTAACATATTTATAGGTCTTGGGGATTAGGACATGGACATCTTTGGGGGACCATTATTCTTTCTACCATACAATGACAAGTAAAATACATATGAAAGTTTGGCTAAAATTGGATATTATAAATGTATAATGGTGCCAATCTTCTTAGTTGTGTGATTGCTATTATCCAAACAGAACCCCAGGGTCTACCTTTTCATTTACAAATTTTTAGAGTGAAAATACAGAATGTGCTCCCTTTCTAGTGTCCTTGCTACATGAGAGGGGGAGGGTACCCTGTGTGGGAGATTGAACTGGTCCTGTTAATTCCATAGCACACAGAGTTAGAGTTATTTATAGAGTTTGTGGAGAGGACATGCCTATGCAGTAAATACTATTTTATTCTGTTAAGTATCAATAAATTCTTTTTTTAAAGATTTTATTTATTTATTTGACAGATAGAGATCACAAGTAGACAGAGAGGCAGGCAAAGAGAGAGAGGAGGAATCAGGCTCCCCGCTGAGCAGAGAGCCTGATGTGGGGCTCAATCCCAGTCCCTGAGATCATGACCTGAGCTGAAGGCAGAGGCTTTAATACACTTGCCACCCAGGGGCCCCAAGTATCAATAAATTCTTGAGAATAATTCACACATATCTATGGTGTCAATGCCCCAAGTCTGGTATTTTTCAAGAATCTAGAGTTGGCCCATGTTCACTGGACAAAATCAGAAAAGGGGGCTGCTACACTGGTTGAGTGATAGGCAAGTTTAAGAAGGACAGTTGATTTCATCTAATCCCAGTATGATTACATAAATATCTAGTAAACAAAGAATGTCTGGGTTATTCACAGCAGTTTTCTAAATGTTGTCCACTTAGCTTGGTATTCCTCACACAATTTCTGTCAAAATATTCTCATATCCAAGGTGAATAATTTGAGATTGAGCCAAAGTCTGTGTGGAGTAGTCTTTCTCCAGATGAGGCACAGACTAATCGTGGTAGCAGAGGAGGAAGTCCTCATTTGCTAGCCTAGTAGTACATGGGTACTTTATAACCCAGGGGAAGTTTTTCTTTTTTTTAAATTAAGATATAATGTATTATTTTTTTTCCACTTTTCTTTTTTATTTCTTTTCAACATAACAGTATTCATTGTTTTCCACCACACCCAGTGCTCCATGCAATACGTGCCCTCCCTATTACCCACCACCTGGTTCCTCAACCTCCCACCCCCACCCCCCGCCCCTTCAAAACCCTCTGGTTGTTTTTCAGAGTCCATAGTCTCTCATGGTTCATCTCCCCTTCCAGTTTCCCTCAACTCCCTCTCCTCTCCATCTCCCCATGTCCTCCATGTTCTTTGTTATGCTCCACAAATAAGTGAGACCATATGATACTTGACTCTCTCTGCTTGACTTATTTCACTCAGCATAATTTCTTCCAGTCCCATTCATGTTGCTACAAAAGTTGGGTATTCATCCTTTCTGATGGAGGCATAATACTCCATTGTGTATATGGACCACATCTTCCTTATCCATTCATCCGTTGAAGGGCATCTTGGTTCTTTCCACAGTTTGGCGACCGTGGCCATTGCTGCTATAAACATTGGGGTACAGATGGCCCTTCTTTTCACTACATCTGTATCTTTGGGGTAAATACCCAGCAGTGCAATTGCAGGGTCATAGGGAAGCTCTATTCTTAATTTCTTCAGGAATCTCCACACTGTTCTCCAAAGTGGCTGCACTAACTTGCATTCCCACCAACAGTAGAAGAGGGTTCCCCTTTCTCCACATTCTCTCCAACACACGTTGTTTCCTGTCTTGCTAATTTTGGCCATTCTAACTGGTGTCAGGTGGTATCTCAATGTGGTTTTCATTTGAATCTCCCTGATGACTAGTGATGATGAATATTTTTTCATGTGTCTGAGAGCCATTTGTATGTCTTCGTTGGAGAAGTGTCTGTTCATATCTTCTGCCCATTTTTGGATATGATTCTCTGTTTTGTGTGTGTTGAGTTTGAGAAGTTCTTTATAGATCCTGGATATCAACCTTTTGTCTGTACTGTCACTTGCAAATATCTTCTCCCATTCCGTGGGTTGCCTTTTTGTTTTGTTGACTGTTTCCTTTGCTGTGCAGAAGCTTTTGATCTTGATGAAGTCCCAAAAGTTCATTTTTGCTTTTGTTTCCTTGGCCTTTGGAGACATATCTTGAAAGAAGTTGCTGTGGCTGATATCGAAGAGGTTACTGCCTATGTTCTCCTCTAGGATTCTGATAGATTCCTGTCTCACGTTGAGGTCTTTTATCCATTTCGAGTTTATCTTTGTGTATGGTGTAAGAGAATGGTTGAGTTTCATTCTTCTACTGTCCAGTTTTCCCAGCACCATTTATTGAAGAGACTGTCTTTTTTCCATTGAATATTTTTTCCTGTTTTGTCGAAGATTATTTCACCATAGAGTTGAGGGTCCATATTTGGGCTCTCCACTCTGTTCCACTGGTCTATGTGTCTGTTTTTATGCCAGTACCACGCTGTCTTGGTGATCACAGCTTTGTAGTAAAGCTTGAAATCGGGTAACGTGATGCCGCCAGTTTTGTTTTTGTTTTTCAACATTTCCTTAGCAATTCGGGGTCTCTTCTGATTCCATACAAATTTTAGGATTATTTGCTCCAGCTCTTTGAAAAATATCGGTGGAATTTTGATAGGAATGGCATTAAAAGTATAGATTGCTCTAGGCACAATATTTATTCTTCCAATCCAAGAGCCTGGAACAGTCTTCCATCTTTTTGTGTCTTCTTCAATTTCTTTCATGAGTGTTCTGTAGTTCATCAAGTACAGGTCCTTTACCTCTTTGGTTAGGTTTATTTCCAGGTATCTTATGGTTCTTGGTGCTATAGTAAATGGAGTCGATTCTCTAATTTCCCTTTCTGTATTTTCATTGTTAGTGTATAAGAAAGCCAGTGATTTCTGTACATTGGCTTTGTATCCTGCCACGTTACTGAATTGCTGTATGAGTTCTAGTAGTTTGGGGGTGGAGTCTTTGGGGTTTTCCATATAAAGAATCATGTCATCTGCGAAGAGAGAGAGTTTGACTTCTTCCTTGCCAATTTGGATACCTTTTATTTCTCTTTGTTGTCTGATTGCCATTGCTAGAATTTCTAATACTATGTTGAACAGAGTGGTGAGAGTGGGCATCCTTGTCATGTTCCTGATCTCAACGGGAAGGCTGCAAGCATTTTCCCATTGAGGATGATATTTGACGTGGGTCTTTCATAGATAGATTTTATGAAGTTCAGGAATGTTCCCTCTCTCCCTATACTTTGAAGCGTTTTCATCAGGAACGGATGCTGGATTTTGTCAAATGCTTTTTCTGCGTCAATTGAGAGGACCATGTGGTTCTTCTCTCTTCTCTTATTGATGTGTTCTATCACATTGATTGATTTGTGAATGTTGAACCAACCTTGCAACCCAGGGATGAATCCCACCTGGTCATGGTGGATAATCTTTTTAATGTGTTGCTGGATCCTGTTTTCTAGGATCTTGTTGAGAATCTTTGCATCCATATCCATCAGTGATATTGGTATGAAATTCTCCTTTTTGGTAGGGTCTTTGCCTGTTTTGGGGATCAGGGCAATGTTGGCTTCATAAAAAGAGTCTGGAAGATCATATGATAGTTGTCTTTCTCCGATTGACTTATTTCACTAAGCATGATAACCTCTAGTTCCATCCACGTCGTCGCAAATGGCATGATTTCATTTCTTTTGATGGCTGCATAGTATTCCATTGTGTATATATACCACATCTTCTTTATCCATTTATCTGTTGATGGACATCTAGGTTCTTTCCATAGTTTGGCTATTGTAGACATTGTTGCTATAAACATTCGGGTACACGTGCCCCTTCGGATCACTATGTTTGTATCTTTAGGGTAAATACCCAGTAGTGCAATTGCTGGGTCATAGGGTAGTTCTATTTTCAACATTTTGAGGAACCTCCATGCTGTTTTCCAGAGTGGTTGCACCAGCTTGCATTCCCACCAACAGTGGAGGAGGGTTCCCCTTTCTCCACATCCTCGCCAGCATCTGTCATTTCCTGACTTGTTAATTTTAGCCAGAAGAGTAAATGAAACAAGATGGGATTGGGAGGGAGACAAACCATAAATGACTCTTAATCTCACAAAACAAACTGGGGGTTGCTGGGGGGAGGTGGGATTGGGAGAGGGGGAGCGGGCTATGGACATTGGGGAGGGGAGGCGAACCATAAGAGACTATGGACTCTGAAAAACAACCTGAGGGTTTTGAAGGGTCAGGGGTGGGAGGTTGGGGGAACAGGTGGTGGGTAATGGGGAGGGCACGTTTTGCATGGAGCACTGGGTGTTGTGCAAAAAGAATGAATACTGTTACACTGAAAAAATAAATAAAATGAAAATAAAAAAAAAAGAGTCTGGAAGTTTTCCTTCTGCTTCAATTTTTTGGAACAGCTTCAGGAGAATTGGTGTTATTTCTTCTTTGAAAGTTTGGTAGAATTCCCCAGGGAATCCGTCAGGTCCTGGGCTCTTGTTTTTTGGGAGGTTTTTGATCACTGCTTCAATCTCGTTACTAGATATCGGTCTATTCAGGTTGTCAATTTCTTCCTGGCTCAATTTTGGGAGTTTGTAGTTTTCCAGGAATGCATGCATTTCATCTGGGTTGCTTAGCTTATTGGCATATAACTGTTGGTAATAATTTCTGATGATTGTTTCTATTTCCTTGGTGTTAGTTGTGATCTCTCCCTTTTCATTCATAATTTTATAAATTTGGGCTTTCTCTCTTTTCTTTTGGATTAGTGTGGCCAATGGTTTATCGATCTTATTGATTCTTTCAAAAAACCAGCTTCTAGTTTCATTGATACGTTCTACTGTATCTCTCGTTTCTACCTCATTGATCTCTGCTCTAATCTTGATTATTTCCCTTCTTGCATGTGGAGTTGGTTTGATTTGTTGTTGATTCTCCAGTTCTTTAAGTTCTAGAGACAGCTGGTGTATTCTGGATTTTTCAATTTTTTTGAGGGAGGCTTGGATGGCTATGTATTTCCCCCTTAGAACTGCCTTCGCTGTATCCCATAGGTTTTGGACTGAATTGTCTTCATTCTCATTGGTTTCCATGAATTGTTTAAGTTCGTCTTTGATCTCCTGGTTGATCCAAGCATTCTTAAGCAAGGTGGTCTTTAGCTTCCAAGTGTTTGAGTTCCTTCTGTACTTTTCCTTGTGATTGAGTTCCAGTTTCAAAGCATCGTGATCAGAGAATATGCAGGGAATAATGTCAGTCTTTTGGTATCGGTTGAGTCCTGCTTTGTGACCCAGTATGTGGTCTATTCTGGAGAAGGTTCCATGTGCACTTGAGAAGAATGAGTATTCTGTTGTTTTAGGGTGGAATGTTCTGTATACATCGATGAGGTCCATCTGGTCCAATGTTTCATTCAATGCTCTTATTTCTTTATTAATTTTCTGCTTCAATGATCTGTCTATTTCTGAGAGAGGCGTATTAAGATCTCCTACTATTATGGTATTCATATCAATATGACTCTTTATCTTGATTAATAGTTTTCTTATGTAATTGGGTGCTCCCATATTGGGGGCATAGATATTCACAATTGTTAGATCGTCCTGTCGGATAGTCCCTTTAAGAATTATGTAGTGTCCTTCTGTATCTCTGACTACAGTCTTTAGTTTAAAATCTAATTTATCTGATATGAGAATCGCTACTCCGGCCTTCTTTTGAGGCCCATTGGCATGAAAGATGCTTCTCCATCCCTTCCATTCCTTCACTTTCAGTCTGGGTTTATCCTTAGGTTCAAAATGGGTCTCTTGTAGACAATATATGGATGGGTCCTGTCGTTTTATCCAATCTGCAACCCTGTGTCATTTTATGGGCACATTTAGGCCATTCACATTGAGAGTGATTATTGAGAGATAGGTTTTTATTGACATCGTGTTGCCTTTGAAGTCTTTCTGTCTGTAGATTGTTTCTATATTTCTGTTCAATGATATTCTTAGGATTTTTTCTCTTTTATAGGACCCCCCCCCCCTTAATATTTCCTGCAGTGTCGGCTTGGTGGTTGCATAGTCTTTTAAGCCTTGCTGGTCTTGGAAACTCTTGATCTCTCCATCCATTTTAAATGTCAGTCTTGCTGGATAGAGTATTCTTGGTTGCATGTTCTTCTCATTTAGTACTCTGAATATATTTTGCCAGCCCTTCCTGGCTTGCCAGGTCTCTGTGGAAAGGTCTGACGTTATTCTAATGGGCTTTCCTCTGTACGTAAGGAGCTTCTTTGTCCTAGCTGCTTTTAAGAGGGTCTGTCGTGAAACATAATTCCTCATTCTAAGTATAAGGTGTTGTGAGGACTTTCAAGAATCTAAAATCTTGGGAGGAAATCTCTCTGCCTCTAGTACATGAACGTTGTTTCCATTCGTGAGATTGGGAAAATTTTCATAGACAACTTCTTCCACTATATCTTCTAGACTTCTTTCTTTTTCCTCCCCTTCAGGATTCCAATAATTCTGACGTTGGAACGTTTCATGGCATCGTTTATTTCCCTGATTCTGTTTTCGTGGCTTCTGAGCTGTTTGTTCCAGGCTTCCTCCTGATCCTTTCTCTCTATCTGTTTGTTCTCCACATAACTAATTCTATCTTCTGTCTCAGTTACCCTAGCTTTTTTAGATTAGATTGGAACTCATTGAGAGCATTTTGAACACCATCCCTGGTGGCTTTCAGTTCTGCCCTAACATTGTGAACATCATCCCTGGTGGCTTTCAGTTCTGCCCTAGTCAATTCTGTTTGGTCATCCATGGCTTTCTCCAACCTAGCTATTGCCTGGATAATTGTTAGTCTGAATTCCTTTTCTGACATATTGTCTATGTCGATAGCCATTAGCTCTGTTGCAGAAGGCCCATCCTCTGTATTTTTCTTCTGTTGGGTATTCCTCCTCCTAGTCATTTTGGTAAGAGATGACTGAACAGATGCAGCTGGACTTTTCGATTGTGGTTCAGTCAATGTGCACCCTGGAATGCTTCTGTGCAATCAGGACTCCCCACCCTTATGAGAGAAAAAAGAAAAGAAAAAGAAAAAGAGAAGAAGAAAGAAAAAAAAGTGGAAAGGAAAAAGAAAAAAAGAGAGAGAGAGAGAGAGAGAGATAGGAAAAAAAGGGAAGATAAAAGAGAAGGCTCAGCCCAAAGGGGCCACAAGGTAAGATTTGTGAAGTATACAAACAAAAACAGAGAAAGAAAAAGACTGATAAAAGTATATGACAAGAGAAAAAAATATATATATAAGCAAAAAAAAGGGAAGAACCTCATCAGAAAGAACCCCAAGTATAAGATTTATATATTATCAGGACAAACACAAATTCACAGAAACACTGACAGAAGGAAAAATTGGGAGAGTGGTTATAAATTCTCAGTGTGGGCGAGGAAGTTTATTTTGATTCTTCCTGAAGGTATACTGATGTTTTTGTTAAGGGACTCAACTTTCCTAAATTACAGGGGGATTAGAAACTGGTTTGCCTATAGGGGTAGCATTGATTGGGGAAAGGGGATTACCTTGAAGTTTAACTCTATATGTATAGTAGAAAATAAAAATTAAAAAAGAATAAACTAGACCTAAGTTAAAATTTAAAAAGAATTTAAAAAATAGAAAAGCAAAAGAAAAACACGGGTGTATGTATCAAAAAGTTCAGGTTAGAAGGTTATTAAAGAATTTGATGTACTGGACATCTCAGTGTGATGGTAAATAGGTTAAAAAATTATCTGTATGTATAAAAAAAGAACAAGAATATTGGTAAAGAGTTAAAAATAAAAGTTGTATTTATGAAGTAGTGGTGGTTGTTCTCTTGTAGTCTTTTTTTTTTTTTCTTCCTTCCTGGTTGGTTTTCTGGGGGAGGGGCCTGCCACGTGGGTTTTCAGACAATGATGTTCCCTGAGTTAGGTCCTCCCACTCCCCTCAAGGGGGTGAGCTCTGAGGAAACTGTTTTTTTCAGCCTTTTGTTCTCTGGGGGTTTTTATGTTCTTTCATCTGCTTTCTCTCGCCTTGACAGCTTTTGATGTTTTTTGGAGGTTTAGAGGAGAGCAAACTGCACCCCGACCTCCCTCTCAGAGAGAAGCCTCAGAATGTTTTGCAAAAGCTGCTGGCAGAGTTGGTTCTGAGTCACTGTCCCTGGGGATGCAGGAGCTCCTCGTTGTACCCAAAACCAGGGCAGCGGTGGCTGTCTAGGCAGCTCCAGACCGCCAGAGAGGTTCCGAGTAGAGATGGCACACTGAGATTTTCCCGCTGTCAAGGGCTGGGAATGTCTGGTTTTTCCGGATGCCAGAGCTCCAGGCTAGCGCCTATGAGCACCTATCCCAAGGGAGGGTGTGGGACGCGCGCGTTTCAGCATTGCTGTCTGGCCAGGCTCCCAGCCCCTCACGGGAGCCAGACCCCACTCATTCTCGGGCGCGCTGGCATTCTGGCGCACTGGCGGCTCAGGGACAGAGACCTGATTTCTCCGCCGCACTCTCTCTGGCTCAGTGCCAGGGGAGGCTGTCCTGGGTCCAGGGACTTAGGTCCCTGACCCTAACCGCCCAGGTTCCCACTATTACCCTCCGTGATCCTTTGCTCTTTGTTTTTTGCGTGCTTTCAACCAGACTCCAAGTTAATGCTGGTCCCCAGACGCAGAGCACTCTCGTGTTGGGGTATTACTTTACAATCGGTCACCTCTGGTGGCTCCCTCCCCCTTTTGTTTATCTTCCGATATCGGTCCAATGCTCCCAGTCTGCTTTACCTGCCACTGGCGTCTTCTGCTCCTGTATAGATCCAGACATATATAATTCTGATCTCAGGCTGATTTCATGGGTGGTCGGAGTTCTTTGGTAGGTAATCAGCTCACTTTAGGGTACAGGTTCAAATGGTATCTCCTCCTACTTCCCCGCCATCTTGACTCCCCGCCATATAGATAATTTTTTAACCTATTTACCATCACAGTGAGATGTCCAGTACATCAAATTCCTTAATAACCTTCTAACCTGAATTTTTTGATACATACACCCGTTTTTTTCTTTTGCTTTTCTATATTTTAATTTTTTTTAAATTTTAGTTTAGTCTAGTTTATTCTTTTTTAATTTTTATTTTATAGTATACATATAGAGTTAAACTTCAAGGTAATCCCCTTTCCCCAATCAATGCTACCCCTATAGGTAAAGCAATTTTTAATCCCCCTTTATCTTAGGAAAGTTGAATCCTTTAACAAAGACAACAAGATACATCCAGGAAGAATAAAAATACCTTCCTTGCCCACTGAGAATTTATAACCACTCTCCCATCTTTTCCTTCTGTCAGTGTTTCTGTGTATTTGTGCTTGTCCTGATAGTGTATAAATCTTACACTTGGGGTTCTTTTTGACGAGGTTCTTCTTTTTTTTTGCTTTTATATATATATTTTTTTATTTTTCTCTTGTCATATACTATTATCAGTCTTTTTGTTTGTCTGTTTTTGTTTGTTTACTTCATAAATCTTACCTTGGGGGCCAATTGGAATGAGCCTGCTCTTTTATCTTCCTTTTTTTCCTGTCTCTCTCTCTCTCTCTCTCTTTTTCTTTTTCTTTCTCTTTTCTTTTTCTCTCATTTGGGTGGGGAATCCTGATTGCACAGAAGCGTTCCAGGGTGCACCTTGACAGCACCACAGGCGATACATCCAGCTACATCCATTCAGTCATCTCTTACCAAAATGACTAGGAGGAGGAATGCACAACAGAAGAAAAATACAGAGGATGGGCCTTCTGCAACAGAGCTAATGGCTATCGACATAGACAATATGTCAGAAAAGGAATTCAGACTAACAATTATCCAGGCAATAGCTAGGTTGGAGAAAGCCATGGATGACCAAACAGAATTGACTAGGGCAGAACTGAAAGCCACCAGGGATGATGTTCACAATGTTAGGGCAGAACTGAAAGCCACCAGGGATGGTGTTCAAAATGCTCTCAATGAGTTCCAATCTAATCTAAAAAAGCTAGGGTAACTGAGACAGAAGATAGAATTAGTTATGTGGAGAACAAACAGATAGAGAGAAAGGATCAGGAGGAAGCCTGGAACAAACAGCTCAGAAGCCACGAAAACAGAATCAGGGAAATAAACGATGCCATGAAACGTTCCAACGTCAGAATTATTGGAATCCTGAAGGGGAGGAAAAAGAAAGAAGTCTAGAAGATATAGTGGAAGAAGTTGTCTATGAAAATTTTCCCAATCTCACGAATGGAAACAGCATTCATGTACTAGAGGCAGAACGGTTACCCCCAAAGATTTTAGATTCTCAAAAGTCCTCATGACACCAGATAGTTAGAATGAAGAATTACAATTGTAGGCAGACCCTCTTGAAAGCACCAAGGACAAAGAAGCTCCCTATATACAGAGGAAAGCCCCTTAGAATAACATCATACCTGTCCACAGAGACCTGGCAAGCCAGGAAGGCTGGCAAAATATACTCAGAGTACTAAATGGGAAGAACATGCAGCCAAGAATACTTTATCCAGTAAGACTGACATTCAAAATGGATGGAGAGATCAAGAGTTTCCAAGACCGGCAAGGCTTAAAAGACTATGTAACCACTAAACTGACACTGCAGGAAATATTAAGAGGGGTACTATAAAAGGGAAAAAGTTCTAAGAACATCATTGAACAGAAATATAGAGACAATCTACAGACAGAAAGACTTCAAAGGTAACACGATATCAATAAAACGTATCTATCAATAATCACTCACAATGTGAATGACCTAAATGCGACCATAAAATGACACAGGATTGCAGATTGGATAAAACAACAGGACCCAACCATATGTTTTCTACAAGAGACCCATTTTGAACCTAAAGATACACCCAGACTGAAAGTGAAGGGATGGAGAAGCATCTTTCATGCAAAATATACCCATAAAATGACACAGGGTTGCAGATTGGATAAAAAGACAGGACCCATCCATATGTTGTCTACAAGAGACCCATTTTGAACCTAAAGATACACCCAGACTGAAAGTGAAGGGATGGAGAAGCATCTTTCATGCCAATGGGCCTCAAAAGAAGGCCAGGGTAGCGATTCTCATATCAGATAAATTAGATTTTAAACTAGAGACTGTAGTCAGAGATACAGAAAGACACTACATAATTCTTAAAGGGACTATCCACCAAGATGATCTAACAATTGTAAATATCTATGCCCCCAATATGGGAGCAGCCAATTACATAAGAATACTATTAATCAAGATAAAGAGTCATATTGATATATATACATTAATAGTAGGAGATCTTAACACGCCTCTCTCAGTAATAGACAGATTATCGAAGCAGAAAATCAATACAGACATAAGAGCATTGAATGAAACATTGGACCAGATGGACCTCATAGACATATACAGAACATTCCACCCTGAAACAACAGAATACTCATTCTTCTCAAGGGCACATGGAACCTTCTACAGAATAGACCACATACTCGGTCACAAAGCAGGACTCAACTGATACCAAAAGACTGACATGATTCCCTGCATATTCTCAGATCACAATGCTTTGAAACTGGAGCTCAATCACTAGGAAAAGTTTGGAAGGAACTCAAACACCTGGAAGCTAAAGACCACCTTGCTTAAGAATGCTTGGATCAACCAGGAGATCAAAAAAGAACTTAAACAATTCATGGAAACCAATGAGAATGAAGACAATTCAGTCCAAAATCTATGGGATACAGCAAAGGCAGTTCTAAGGGGGAAATATATAGCCATCCAAGCCTCCCTCAAAAAAATTGAAAAATCCAGAATACACCAGCTCTCCCTACACCTTAAAGAACTGGAGAATCAACAACAAATCAAAACAACTCCACATGCAGGAAGGGAAATAATCAAGATTAGAGCAGAGATCAATGAGGTAGAAACGAGAGATACAGTAGAATGTATCAATGAAACTAGAAGCTGGTTTTTTGAAAGAATCAATAAGATCGATAAACCATTGGCCATACTAATCCAAAAGAAAAGAGAGAAAGCCCAAATTTATAAAATTATGAATGAAAAGGGAGAGATCACAACTAACACCAAGGAAATAGAAACAATCATCAGAAATTATTACCAACAGTTATATGCCAATAAGCTAAGCAACCTAGATGAAATGCATGCATTCCTGGAAAACTGTAAACTCCCAAAATTGAACCAGGAAGAAATTGACAACCTGAATAGACTGATATCTAGTAATGAGATTGAAGCAGTGATAAAAAACAAAACAAAACAAAACAAAAAACCTCCCAAAAAACAAGAGCCCAGGACCTGACGGATTCCCTGGGGAATTCTACCAAACTTTGAAAGAAGAAATTATACCAATTTTCCTGAAGCTGTTCCAAAAAATTGAAGCAGAAAGAAAACTTCCAGACTCTTTTGATGAAGCCAGCATTACCCTGATCCCCAAAACAGGCAAAGACCCTACCAAAAAGGAGAATTTCAGACCAATATCACTGATGGATATGGATGTTAAGGTTCTCAGCAAGATCCTAGCAAACAGGATCCAGCAGCACATTAAAAAGATTATCCACCATGACCAGGTGGGATTCATCCCTGGGTTACAAGGATAGTTCAACATTCGCAAATCAATCAATGTGATAGAACAAATCAATAAGAGAAGAGAGGAAAACCACATGGTCCTCTCAATTGATGCAGAGAAAGCATTTGACAAAATCCAGCATCCGTTCCTGGTTAAAACGTTTCAAAGTATAGGTATAGAGGGAACATTCTTGAACTTCATAAAATCTATCTATGAAAGACCCACGTCAAATATCATCCTCAATGGGAAAAAGTTTGCAGCCTTCCCGTTGAGATCAGGAACATGATAAGGATGTCCATTCTCACCACTCTTGTTCAACATAGTATTAGAAGTCCTAGCAACAGCAATCATACAACAAAGAGAAATAAAAGGTATCCAAATTGGCAATGAAGAAGTCAAACTCTCTCTCTTCACAGATGACATGATTCCTTATATTGAAAACCCAAAAGGTTCCACCCCCAAACTACTAGAACTCATACAGCAATTCAGTAACATGACAGGATACAAAGTCAATGTACAGAAATCACTGGCTTTCTTATACACTAACAATGAAAATACAGAAAGCGAAATTAGAGAATCGATTCTATTTACTCTAGCACCAAGAACCATAAGATACCTGGGAATGAACCTAACCAAAGAGGTAAAGGATCTGTACTCGTGGAACTATAGAACACTCATGAAAGAAACTGAAGTACACACAAAAAGATGGAAGACCATTCCATGCTCTTGGATCAGAAGAATAAACATAGTTAAAATGTCTATACTGCCTAGAGCAATCTATAATTTTAATGCCATCAAAATTCCACCAGTATTCTTCAATGAGCTGGAGCAAATAATTCTAAAATTTGTATGGAATCAGAAGAGACCCCGAATTGCTAAGGAAATGTTGAAAACAAAAACAAAACTGGCGGCATCACGTTACCCGATTTCAAGCTTTACTACAAAGCTGTGATCACCAAGACAGCATGGTACTGGCATATAAACAGACACATAGACCAGTGGAACAGAGTGGAGAGCCCAAATATGGGCCCTCATCTATGGTCAAATAATCTTTGACAAAACAGGAAAAAATATACAGTGGAAAAAAGACAGTCTCTTCCATAAATGATGCTGGGAAAACTGGACAGCTATATGAAGAAGAATGAAACTCGATCATTCTCTTACACCGTGCACAAAGATAAACTCAAAATGGATAAAAGACCTCAGCGTGAGACAGGAATCCATCAGAATCCTAGAGGAGACCATAGGCAGTAACCTCTTTGATATCAGCCACATCAACTTCTTCCAAGATATGTCTCCAAAAGCCAAGGAAACAAAAGCAAAAATGAACTTTTGGGACTTCATCGAGATCAAAAGCTTCTGCACAGCAAAGGAAACAGTCAACAAAACAAAAAGGCAGGGGGGGGGTCAAGATGGCGGGGATATAGGAGGAGGCACCATCAACCTGTACCCTAAAGTGAGCTGATTACCTACCAAAGAACTCTGACGACCCATGAAGTCAGCCTGAGATCAGAATTATATACTTCTGGGTCTCTACAGGAGCAGAAGATGCCAGTGGCAGGTAAAGCAGACTGGGAGCATTGGACTGATATCGGAAGATAAACAAAAGGGGGAGGGAGCCACCAGAGGTGACTGATTGGAAAGTAACACCCCAACACGAGAGTGCTCTGCGTCTGGGGACCAGCATTAACTTGGGGTCTGGTTGAAAGCACGCAAAAAACAAAGAGCAAAGGATCACAGGGGGGGGGTAATAGTGGGAACCTGGGTGGATAGGGTCAGGGACCTAAGTCCCTGGACCCAGGACAGCCTCCCCTGGCGCTGAGCCAGAGAGAGTGTGGCGGAGAAATCAGGTCTCTGTCCCTGAGCGGCCAGTGCACCTGAATGCCAGCGCGCCCGAAAGGAGTGGGGTCTGGCTCCCGTGAGGGGCTGGGAGCCTGGCCAGACAGCAATGCTGAAACGCGCGCGTCCCACACCCTCCCTTGGGATAGGTGCTCATAGGCGCTAGCCTGGAGCTCTGGCATCCGGAAAAACCAGACATTCCCAGCCCTTGACAGCGGGAAAATCTCAGTGTGCCATCTCTGCTCGGAACCTCTCTGGCGGTCTGGAGCTGCCTAGACAGCCACCGCTGCCCTGGTTTTGGGTACAACGAGGAGCTCCTGCATCCCCAGGGACAGTGACTCAGAACCAACTCTGCCAGCAGCTTTTGCAAAACATTCTGAGGCTTCTCTCTGAGAGGGAGGTTGGGGTGCTGTTTGCTCTCCTCTAAACCTCCAAAAAACATCAAAAGCTGTCAAGGCGAGAGAAAGCAGATGAAAGAACATAAAAACCCCCAGAGAACAAAAGGCTGAAAAAAACAGTTTCCTCAGAGCTCACCCCCTTGAGGGGAGTGGGAGGACCTAACTCAGGGAACATCATTGTCTGAAAACCCACGTGGCAGGCCCCTCCCCCAGAAAACCAACCAGGAAGGAAGAAAAAAAAAAACTACAAGAGAACAATCACCACTATTTCATAAATACAACTTTTATTTTTAACTCTTTACCAATATTCTGGTTCTTTTTTTTTTATACATACAGATAATTTTTTAACCTATTTACCATCACACTGAGATGTCCAGTACATCAAATTCTTTAATAACCTTCTAACCTGAACTTTTTGATACATACACCCGTGTTTTTCTTTTGTTTTTCTATTTTTTTAATTTTTTTTAAATTTTAACTTAGTTTAGTCTAGTTTATTCTTTTTTAATTTTTATTTTCTACTATACATATAGTTAAACTTCAGGTAATCCCCTTTCCCCAATCAATGCTACCCCTATAGGCAAACCAGTTTTTAACCCCCCTGTAACTTAGGAAAGTTGAGTCTCTTAACAAAAACATCAAGATACCTACAGGAAGAATCAAAATAACCTTCCTCACCCACACTGAGAATCTATAACCATTCTCCCAATTTTTCCTTCTGTCAGTGTTTCTGTGAATTTGTGTTTGTCCTGATAATATATAAACCTTATACTTGGGGTTCTTTCTGATGAGGTTCTTCCCTTTTTTTTTTTGCTTATATATACATATTTTTTTCTCTTGTCATATACTTTTATCACTCTTTTTGTCTGTCTGTTTTTGTTTGTATACTCCACAAATCTTACCTTGTGGCCCATTTGGGCTGAGCCTTCTCTTTTATCTTCCCTTTTTTCCCTATCTCTCTCTCTCTCTTTTTTTCCTTTTTTCTTTCCCCCCTTTTTTTTCTTTCTTCTTCTCTATTTCTTTTTCTTTTCTTTTTTCTCTCATTTGGATGGGGAATCCTGATTGCACAGAAGCGTTCCAGGGTGCACATTGACTGCACCACAATCGATAAGTCCAGCTGCATCTGTTCAGTCATCTCTTACCAAAATGACTAGGAGGAGGAATACCCAACAGAAGAAAAATACAGAGGATGGGCCTTCTGCAACAGAGCTAATGGCTATCGACATAGACAATATGTCAGAAAAGGAATTCAGACTAACAATTATCCAGGCAATAGCTAGGTTGGAGAAAGCCATGGATGACCAAACAGAATTGACTAGGGCAGAACTGAAAGCCACCAGGGATGATGTTCACAATGTTAGGGCAGAACTGAAAGCCACCAGGGATGGTGTTCAAAATGCTCTCAATGAGTTCCAATCTAATCTAAAAAAGCTAGGGTAACTGAGACAGAAGATAGAATTAGTTATGTGGAGAACAAACAGATAGAGAGAAAGGATCAGGAGGAAGCCTGGAACAAACAGCTCAGAAGCCACGAAAACAGAATCAGGGAAATAAACGATGCCATGAAACGTTCCAACGTCAGAATTATTGGAATCCTGAAGGGGAGGAAAAAGAAAGAAGTCTAGAAGATATAGTGGAAGAAGTTGTCTATGAAAATTTTCCCAATCTCACGAATGGAAACAACGTTCATGTACTAGAGGCAGAGAGATTTCCTCCCAAGATTTTAGATTCTTGAAAGTCCTCACAACACCTTATACTTAGAATGAGGAATTATGTTTCACGACAGACCCTCTTAAAAGCAGCTAGGACAAAGAAGCTCCTTACGTACAGAGGAAAGCCCATTAGAATAACGTCAGACCTTTCCACAGAGACCTGGCAAGCCAGGAAGGGCTGGCAAAATATATTCAGAGTACTAAATGAGAAGAACATGCAACCAAGAATACTCTATCCAGCAAGACTGACATTTAAAATGGATGGAGAGATCAAGAGTTTCCAAGACCAGCAAGGCTTAAAAGACTATGCAACCACCAAGCCGACACTGCAGGAAATATTAAGGGGGGGGGTCCTATAAAAGAGAAAAAATCCTAAGAATATCATTGAACAGAAATATAGAAACAATCTACAGACAGAAAGACTTCAAAGGCAACACGATGTCAATAAAAACCTATCTCTCAATAATCACTCTCAATGTGAATGGCCTAAATGTGCCCATAAAATGACACAGGGTTGCAGATTGGATAAAACGACAGGACCCATCCATATATTGTCTACAAGAGACCCATTTTGAACCTAAGGATAAACCCAGACTGAAAGTGAAGGAATGGAAGGGATGGAGAAGCATCTTTCATGCCAATGGGCCTCAAAAGAAGGCCGGAGTAGCGATTCTCATATCAGATAAATTAGATTTTAAACTAAAGACTGTAGTCAGAGATACAGAAGGACACTACATAATTCTTAAAGGGACTATCCGACAGGACGATCTAACAATTGTGAATATCTATGCCCCCAATATGGGAGCACCCAATTACATAAGAAAACTATTAATCAAGATAAAGAGTCATATTGATATGAATACCATAATAGTAGGAGATCTTAATACGCCTCTCTCAGAAATAGACAGATCATTGAAGCAGAAAATTAATAAAGAAATAAGAGCATTGAATGAAACATTGGACCAGATGGACCTCATTGATGTATACAGAACATTCCACCCTAAAACAACAGAATACTCATTCTTCTCAAGTGCACATGGAACCTTCTCCAGAATAGACCACATACTGGGTCACAAAGCAGGACTCAACCGATACCAAAAGACTGACATTATTCCCTGCATATTCTCTGATCACGATGCTTTGAAACTGGAACTCAATCACAAGGAAAAGTACAGAAGGAACTCAAACACTTGGAAGCTAAAGACCACCTTGCTTAAGAATGCTTGGATCAACCAGGAGATCAAAGACGAACTTAAACAATTCATGGAAACCAATGAGAATGAAGACAATTCAGTCCAAAACCTATGGGATACAGCGAAGGCAGTTCTAAGGGGGAAATACATAGCCATCCAAGCCTCCCTCAAAAAAATTGAAAAATCCAGAATACACCAGCTGTCTCTAGAACTTAAAGAACTGGAGAATCAACAACAAATCAAACCAACTCCACATGCAAGAAGGGAAATAATCAAGATTAGAGCAGAGATCAATGAGGTAGAAACGAGAGATACAGTAGAACGTATCAATGAAACTAGAAGCTGGTTTTTTGAAAGAATCAATAAGATCGATAAACCATTGGCCACACTAATCCAAAAGAAAAGAGAGAAAGCCCAAATTTATAAAATTATGAATGAAAAGGGAGAGATCACAACTAACACCAAGGAAATAGAAACAATCATCAGAAATTATTACCAACAGTTATATGCCAATAAGCTAAGCAACCTAGATGAAATGCAGGCATTCCTGGAAAACTGTAAACTCCCAAAATTGAGCCAGGAAGAAATTGACAACCTGAATAGACTGATATCTAGGAATAAGATTGAAGCAGTGATCAAAAACCTCCCAAAAAACAAGAGCCCAGGACCTGACGGATTCCCTGGGGAATTCTACCAAACTTTCAAAGAAGAAATAACACCAATTCTCCTGAAGCTGTTCCAAAAAATTGAAGCAGAAGGAAAACTTCCAGACTCTTTTTATGAAGCCAGCATTACCCTGATCCCCAAAACAGGCAAAGACCCTACCAAAAAGGAGAATTTCAGACCAATATCACTGATGAATATGGATGCAAAGATTCTCAACAAGATCCTAGCAAACAGGATCCAGCAGCACATTAAAAAGATGATCCACCATGACCAGGTGGGATTCATCCCTGGGTTGCAAGGTTGGTTCAACATTCGCAAATCAATCAGTGTGATAGAACACATCAATAAGAGAAGAGAGAAGAACCACATGGTCCTCTCAATTGATGCAGAAAAAGCATTTGACAAAATCCAGCATCCGTTCCTGATGGACCTTTAATGAAGTGAATGCAACCTGAAAATTGCCTTCTTCGGTTACACAGCAGAGTCAGTGCTTCAGTGGATCTCTGAAAACAAATGGTCAGAACCATCAAATCGGTAAGGAGTGAGAGAAAGGCTGGTCCTTCTCTTTCCTATTTTGTGCCTTTTCCATTTCTCTGCTCTTTAATTGGCTGTAGAAGGTGTTTGAGACTAATTTACTGGCAATACTTACAAGTTAAAATTTTGATTTTGCCTAGCAACTTTAATATGACTTATATAAAGCTCAGTCTCATCACAAACAATTCATAGCACACACCCTATCCCCAGTCTTGGAAAATATCATCCATAATTCTTCAATAACTTACTAATGGCCCTCTGAATATTGAAGCATTGAGTGAACAGCAGTGATAGAAGTAGAAAGTGATTTGAGCTTGAGGCTTAGCTTCTTCAGATTTTCATTTCCAAATATTGGGGGATGATAATCTCTATCTTATAGTGTTTTGTGGGGATGAGCGAGAAGATATTTATAATTTGCTTAAGACAGATAGTGGGCACAGCGAAGTCAGCAAAAAAACGTCTACTTCCCCTATTGTTTTAGCTTGTTTAACTCGTCCTCTAGATTTAAAGCTCTGTTCCAGGGAGGCTCTCCCTGATTTACTAGATTGAGTTCTTCCTCTGGGGCTCAACCCTGAACCCTCTGCTTTTAGTATTTTCTCTTTTTCTCTTTCCTTCTGCAACTTCGTCCTCACCCATAACCTCAACTGTCACTTACCCAGAATGAACACAAATTTTACACCGAGACACCTCAAGGCTCCAGACACCTCTATCTATATGTCTACTTGATAATGCTTCTTGGACAGCACAAAGTATCTCATCCTCAACAAGCCAAAACTGAACTCATGGCCTTCCGCGAGACGTTTTACTTGGATGCAAAACAGAAGCAATGGATGAGTGCATCAACCAGTGAAAACCATGTTTTCTACAAACCGGTATCTTTTCAAAGTTCTGCCATGTTTTTTGGTTCCCCGCAAATGGGGTGGTGGTGGCACTGAGAAGGTGGGGAAGATGTTGGCCGGTTTTCCTGGATGGGATGGGGAAAGCTAAGCTTGTTTCACAGGACATCCTCCCTACCCCTCACCTCCACCCTGACCAAGGCCCCCATTCCACCCATTCCTGGAACTGGGGGTGGACACCAGTCTCTGGGGTGGGCGGGGTCTGGGGGAGGGGGGCGGGACTGGGAGAAGCCCCAGCGTCAGGATGGCGGACTGGGGCCTCCAAGGCTGCTGGGGGCTCCTTCCAGGACTTGTGCGCGTGCGTGCGTCGGGGCCGCGCCTTGGCTTTTCGGAAATGCCAGTCGGCCTGCGGCGTGTAAGGCCCGGGTGTGGCCACGGCTTTCTGACTAGGGCGCGACCACCCACGCCGGCTCCCTCCGCCCGCGACGCCCGCGGCCCCCGCGGGTCCTGGCGGAACAGGCGCCCGGCTGTGACTGAACAGAGCCCCTGCTGGGAGCGGTGCCCGCAGATAACACCGGGTCAGCGGGCGGTGAGGACGCGGGGTGTGCGGGATGGGGAATCCCGCGGGGGTCCGTCGGCCCGCTCGCAGCTGGGCGGCTTCCGGCGCGGCGCTCCGCAGTCTCTGCGGGGCCACCTGGCCTGGGGCTCGGGAGCCTGGCGGGCGCGGGCTGCCGAAGGAAGTCAGGGCGCGGGAGAGCGGTCGACAGCCTTTAGCCGGCCGCTCTTCCATTCGGTGACGGGCCTTCACCCTCCAGGTGCTCGACCTGGGCCCAGTGGCTTCGTCAGTGGGTTAGGGAATGACGGGTATTGATCCGTCTGGGACATAAGAAGGCTGGATCGATCAGCTCGAAAAGAAACTGGAGAAGACGTCCTTCCAGCTTGCCTTCTTTCCTAACCGTTGCTACCAGTCGTGGAAACAGTAAAACTTCACGGCATCTTTCTTATTTTCAGACGCTTCCTTTGCAGACTGTTTTCTGCGCCCCTTTACTGCGCCAGTCTCGACAGGCTCTTTTTACCTCAAGCTGCCTCTCCGCGGTTTGGTGTGAACGACCCTCTTTGCCCGCAGATACTGCCGGCGCGCAGTTGGCACGTGTGCAGTTTCCTCGGCGCTCTAAAGCGCTTGAACCTGTGTCACGTGGGTGGTTAGCGCTCCGGATTCCTGTCGCGGGCGCCTTCTGAGCCTCCCTTCCCGCGGTCCTGGCTCCCACTCTCAGCTCTTCGTTCGGACTGCCACCATCGTCCTGAAGGGCGTCCTCAGTACTTCAGAGTTGAGTTTAAACTCGAACCGTTCTTGACTTTCTTTATTCCAGTGTGCGTCGCTCACAGACCACGGAAGCTTCTCGCAGTCCCAGCCACACCTTGGACCTTCTATCATCCAGACTGTCCCTTTTTGAAATCCTCCTCAGAGATGTCCTCCTGAACATCTCCGTCCTCCTAGTACTATACTTACTGATACCGAGTGAGGTATTAATTTATATTTTAAGGTAAAAATTCCCAGTATATTTTCTTGCTTTTTCTCACTTCGAGTTGAATCTTTAATTCATTTCATTCTTGTTTAAATATGGATGTAAGGCTTTGACATTGCCTAACGGTGGAACTTAAGCTGTGCTCTATGGATTTTGACATGGTGTGGTTTTTTTGGTTTTAATTTGAGTTGTACTTTGATGCAAAGTTTAAGTTTCAAATTAGTTAAGACTGTTTTTTATTTGTGTTAAATTCTAGGTTTCATTCTGATAATAAGTGTGGTCTGTACCATGGGTAGGTACTTTTTATATGAGGAAGGTATTTTTTTTTTTTTTTTTGGTAATCTGGTATATAGTAGCTTTTGTAAAATTTTTGTAACTGACTAAATAGAAACTACATTCTGTTTGATATTATATATCACAGTAAGCACATTTTGTATCTACTATGTTATTACTTATTTTAGGTACTTTATCTTTTAAGGATTAAGAAAGTAGCCTTAGTCTTTCCCATTTCCCCTTGGTCTTTATTTATTTAACAGGCAAACTTAAAGCTCATATATCCTGAGAGTCAAAACACAAGTCAACCAACAAAAGCTATTGGAAGGGTTTATATGTAATACTTCTGGATTCTTTCTACGGTCTGACACTGTTTTGATTTGTGTTCCATTTTCTGATCACATATAGCCCATCAACAATATTAAACCCAAGAATCAAAATAATCCACAGTCTCTATATTCCATGTCTCCTTGTATAAACTGACATATTCTGAGTTGGGAAATGAAGAAATACTCTAATATATTGAAGATCACTCCAGTATACTGAAACCATTGTTAAGTGTGGGCTGCTTGAGATTAGGACACATTCAGGTCTCCTCCTCAGGGATCACTGGTAACTGCTGTTTCACTTTTCTTGACTTTGTCTTTCCTACCCTTTCATTTTGCCAAAAACATAACCTGGCTGATTCGCCACCTTTCTTTGTGCATTAAGACTCTCTCTTCAGAAATGCTTGGCCTGACTTCGTTAGTACCACTGACTGTTGAAGAAAAATAGGGTAGGGGCCCCAAACTGAAGCTATGATATTGAACATTCTCTGCCGAGCAAAGAAAGTCAGGGCATGTACAGATCTACGCGGTGTGTGTCAGTATAGTCTGAAAAAGCATTAGTATTCTTCCATAGAATTGTGAATCCCATGCACTAGCTTATTTTTTTTACATTGTGAAACGTACAGCTTTTGATTTGCAATCCAACAAACAAGAGAGGTGGAGAACAAGGCCATAGGAGGTTTCCTTCCCAGGGTATAATAGATGTATAAACATTTGGAGACTGCTGTTTCCTGGAGCATGAATGACTAATGAAATCTTGAGCAGAAGAATGATGTAGGAAACCTGGACAGTTCTCAGTGAGTTTGTTCTTGTGAGCTTTTCAACCTTCTCCTCTGAACTACAAGCTCTACCGGTTCTCCTTTTTTTGACTTTTTACCTGGCTACCCCAGTGGGCAATGTTTTTATCTTCCTGGACACTATAGCTGACTCTGCTCTACAAAATCCTGTGTACTTCTCCATAGGAACTTGTCCTTCCTGGAGATAGGCTTCAACTTGGTCATTGCACCCAAGATGCTGGGAACTCTGATCATCCAAGACACAACCATCTCCTTCCTTGGCTGTGTTACTCAGATGTATTTCTTCTTTGGGGCTGCTGAGTGCTGCCTCCTGGCCACAGTGGCATAGGACCACTATGTGGCCATCTCTGACCTTTTGTGCTACCCAGGCATTAATGAGCTGCAGGACTTGTGCCCAGCTAGCCCCTGCCTCCTGGTTCTCTGGGTTTCCAGTGGCCACCATGAAAACCATGTAGATTTTCAGCTTCCCTTTTTGTGGCCCCAACAGAGTGAACCACTTTTTCTATGACAGCTGTCCTGTCATTGCACTGGTGTGTGCTGATAGCTCTCTGTTTGAACTGGAGGCTCCGACAACCACTGTCCTCCTCCTCTTCCCTATCTTGCTAATCCTGGGTTCCTATGTCTGAATGCTCTCCCCTGTCTTCAGGATGTCCTCAGCTGAGGGGAAACACAAGGCCTTCTCTACCTGCTCAGCCTTCTGGTTGTCTCCCTCTTCTACAGCACTGCCATCCTCACGTACTTCCAAACCCTGATCCAGCACCTTTCCTGAGAGCAAGAAACCACTATCACTGTCCTACCCAGTGGTGACTGCCATGTTGAACCTGATCATCTACACTTAAGGAATAGTGAAGTGAAGACTGCACTGAAGCGAGTCATGCACAGGACCCTGAGCCTGAAACTATGACTGTCTGTGATGCAAACCAATGGGGTGAAATGTAAGGAGAAAGGAATGAAAAAAGAATTCCTCAATGGGTTTTGGTGCCTCCTCATTCTAAGAGTCATGATGTATCCACTAGAATTTTGGACTTTACTAGGCTCTGTTTCTGAATGAAAGAACATGAGTGATGAAGGAGAACTTCTATAGGCCTGGGTCCATAGAACTGGGGGACCAACATATCTGAGGATACTGCTAGTTGACACAGATGGGGAGCTGATCTGAAGGTTGACAGTTGTAGTGACGGCACTGCAATTTGCCATTCTGTACTTGTTTTAACGTTTCTTGATCTTCCTCAACCATGTCTTTTTATAACTTCATACTTTACATTATCCATTTTTCAAACTCCACCTGAAACTTTAAGGATCTTTTTGCTTACAAGGTAAACTCTTGACAATGGTGACAATATGTGGTAGACTTATGACAGTAAGTGGTAGAGTTTTGTTTCATTCTCTGACTCATTTTTTTTAACTCACAGTGTCAATACATTTTTATTCAACATTCACCATGTGTCAGACCCTGTTTAGGCCTTGAAGACACAGTGCTGAAGAAAATAGACAAATTTCTTACCTTGTGGAATTAATATTCTAGTGAGAAAGAAAATAATAAAGTAATACTCAAAAACTTCCCTGGCTTATAACATACCCATGTACTACGAGCTAGCAGATGAGGACTTCTTCCTCTGCTACCAAGATTAGTCTGTGCCTCATCTGGAGGAAGACAACTCCACACAGACACCACCTCAATCTCAATTCTTCACCTAGCGTATGAGAATTGTTGACAGAGTGTGAGAAATACCAAGCTAAGTGGACAACATTCAAGGAAACTGCTGTGAATAACCCAGAGATTATTTGTTTACTAGATTTTATGCAGCCATATTGGGATTAGATGAAATCAACTGCCCTCCTTAAGTTTGCCTATCACTCAACTAGTACAGCAGCCTCTTTTTCTAATTTTGTCCGGTGAACATGGGCCAACTCTAGATTCCTTAAAAATAGCGGGCTTGGGGTGTGGACACCTTAGATATGTGTGAATTATTCATTAGAATTTATTGACACTTAACAGACTAAAATAGCGTCTACTGCATAGGCATGTCTTCTCTGCAAACTCTATAACTCGAACTCTGTGTACCATGGAAGTACCAGGACCAGTTCAATCTCCCACACAAGGTACGCTTCCCCTCTCATGTAGCAAGGGCTCTACAAAAGCAGCACATTCTGAATGATCACTGTAAGAATTTGCAAATGAAAAGGGAGATCTTGGGGTTCTGTTTGGATGATAGCAATCACACAACTGAGAAGATAGGCACCATTTTACATTTATAATCTCCAGTTTTAACCCAACTTTCATCACTCCTTCATATGTACTTTACTTGTCTTTGTATGGTAGGCAGAATAATGGTCCTCAAAGATGTCCATGTCCTAATCCCCAAGATGTAAATATCTTACCATATACAGGAAAAAGGAATCTATGGACAGAACTAAAATAAGTACCTTCAGATAGGTGTCCCTGATTTTATTTGGAATACAGTAACAGGAAATCAGAAGGTAAGTAGAGAATGAGATTGAAATATTTATTCCTGTGGCTTTCTCAACTATACACACCTAAGTCCACAACTTCTGCCTCATGGCATTCTATATACAGCTACCCTGTCCCAAGTCCTAAGTTATCCTTCCCGCGCAGCATTGGTACCAGATTCTTTCTCACTCTTGCTAGCCCTGGGATGGCACTATTTCCTGTTAGTTTCCAAATACTGTCTTTACCTTTATCTGAGAGATAAAATACCCACGTCCCTAAGTAGTGAGAGAAGGACAGCAGAACTCGTATATTCTCTTCATTGTACCCGTGCTCTTCACTATCCATTTCAAACACACATAAAGACGCATGTGCCAGCCCACATCTAGCATCTAGCTCATAGTAAGTGGTTAAGTAATGCTTGTTAATATATTGATTCTGTGATGATGCAAAGAGATTCAGAAATACCAGAAGATAAAGGGTTTGAGTAGAACTGGAATAGATGGATAGCAATATTGAAAATGAAGAAAAAAAAAGATGGATTTTACAGGCTCCAGGGTTTATATATGTGAATTTTTTTGGGATTTCCTAACTCTTATGTGCTAAAACCAACAAGAAGGAAGGAGACCCTCCTTCTAATAGCCCATGAATTAGTGCTCTTTTTTTTCTACAAAGGAACTACTGAATGAAAGATGGAGGGTAGGTCCACAACAAGGTCCAAGGATGAGTATCTTAACACATTCCTAACTTCCCAGAGGAACTGGAAGTAGTCAGAGAACTACTCAACAAATCTTACAGGTAGGGAGTTAAGAGGTTCTCGCAGTCAGTGGCAGATATCAAGCCTGCATGGGAAATTCCTTGTCGCTACTTTCTTCAGAGCTCCCTTCACATCCTTGTTCCTCAGGCTATAGATGAGGGGATTAAGCATGGGTGTCACCATTGCATAGAACACAGACACCAGTTTTTTCTGTTCTTTGGAAGTCTTTGGTGTCATGTAGGTGACAATTGCTGACCCATAAAAAAGGATGACCACCAGGAGGTGGGAGCCACAGGTAGAGAATGCCTTGAACCCCCTCACAGCTGACTTCATCCTCACCACGGTTACTATGATGTGGCTGTAGGACACCAGAATTAGGGAAACAGGTATGAAGAGAATCACGACACCCATGAGGAAAATGGCCATCTCTGAAGTGCGGGTGTCTGTGGATGCCAGGATCAACAGTGCAGGGGCCTCACAGAAGAAATGAGCAATACTATTGCTGCCTCGGTAAGGCAGCCTTAGTATAAAAGTGGTATCCACCACAGACACCAGAATGCCGCTGGTCCATGATCCTGCAGCCAGTTGAACACACACCCTCCATGTCATGATGCTAGGGTAATGCAGAGGGTTGCAGATGGCCACATACCGATCATAGGACATCACTGCCAGAAAGGCACACTGTGTACCCCCAAAAATGAGGAAGAGTAGAAGTTGAGCTGCACAACGTGTGAATGAAATGACCTTCTTCCTGGATAGCAGGTGGACTAAGGCCTGAGGAACGATGTTCGTAGAAAAACAGAGGTCAGCCAGGGATAAGTTGCAGAGGAAAAAATACATGGGTGTGTGAAGCCGGGAGTCAACCTGCACAAGGCACATGAGAAGCAGATTTGCAAGCACAGTGACCAGGTAGACACCCAGGAATACAATGAATAGCAGCTTCTGGATGTGGGGGTCATCAGAGAGTCCCAGAAGGAGGAATTCTGTCACCTGTGTCTGATTTGATTGTCTCATAGTTTGTCTCTTTTTTCAGTAAGAAGTCACCTCATGCCAAACATAGGTCCATATAACCTATAAAATTATATAAATCAGATTTGAAAGACTTTAGGATTGCTCTCAGTCACTACCAGCCATTCCTAGAATCCCCTTTATATAGAAGAGGATCAAGCTGCTTTAGTTGGAATTTTTGATGTTGTAAAAATACCTTTAGGATGGTGCATTCATTTTTAGTGTCATCTGTAAATGTACAGTAGATCAAAAGGTCTTCTTTATTCTGAATATGAAAAATCTAAAAATAAAAAAAGAGTGAATTAGTCAATAAAGCATGGCACTTAATTTCACTTTATTATCAATGAAAACTCTTGAGTCTTACACTGCTATTGCCACACCTCCTCTGTGTCTGTTTGTTTTGACACCGTGGGCAAGCAACTGTTGTTTCTTCCCTGAAAAGACAGTCACTAAGGTATTAGAAATCAAAAAAAAAAAAAGCTGAAGTACCTTACAGAATTGATATTTTTTACAAAAAATAACCTGTTTTGAAAAAGCTGGGAAACTAAGGAGTAACTAGATAGTATGCCATAATCTCTGGCAATCCCATCCCCAGTTTAGGCTGGAAATCTTAACCATCAATAAATTTCGAAAATAACATACATACTGTCACTACTTTTCCATTTGAAGCCACCAAGTTGACTAGTTTTCTGACTAAACAGCACTAATCCACTTCCTCTAGCTTATTATCTCTCATTGCCTAGCATTATCAGTCTATTCATCCCAGAGATTAAAACCTCCCTTGAAAACTATTTTTTTCATTTTATTTAAAGATTTTATTTATTGGATAAAGAGAGAGCACAAGGGTGCCTGGGTGGCTCAGTTTAGGCCGCTGCCTTCGGCTCAGGTCATGATCTCAGGGTCCTGGGATCGAGTCCCGCATCAGGCTCTCTGCTCGGCAGGGAGCCTGCTTCCCTCTCACTCTCTCTGCCTGCCTCTCTGCCTACTTGTATCTCTCTCTGTCAAATAAATAAATAAAATCTTTAAAAAAAAAAGAGAGAGAGAGAGAGAGAGCACAAGTAGGAGAAGCACCAGAGGTAGCGGGAAGACCAGGTTCCCCACTGAACAGGGAGTCTGATGCTGGTCTCAAACCCAGGACCCCGCGATCATGACTTGAGCCAAAGGCAGACACTTAACCTACTGAGCCACACAGGCACCACTATATCTTTTTCATTTTGTGCCATTTCTTTAGATATGGCATAGGGGCTTATATATCGATTATCATTAAATAAAGTAAATGAAAATAATTTGATCAAAAGTCTACCACATTCTGATCTCACTAAGAAGTCAGCATAGGTTCTTGCTGACTTTGTTCCCCCAAACAGGAAGAAAAACCAACAATATTGAAGAATAAGACACCACTGAGAGGAGCCTAGATCATGGGGCTTCTGGGTTCTCCAAGGCTGAAAAAAGTGCTGCACCACAGAGACTAAGACAGATGGCATTAGAAAAGTAACAGAATATTAAGGAGGGCACGTGTTGTGATGAGCACTAGGTGTTATATTGCCACTACTGAATCATTGAACACTACATCACAAACAAATGGCATACTATACGTTGGTTAACTGAACCTAATAAAAATAGAAAGGTAAGAGATGCAGCTACACAGTGACTGCATTGTCCTTCCCCCATACATGGTGCAGGACCATGTAGGGAAGTCTCTCCAGAGCCTCCTATTGCTCTAGTAGGAAAAGAAAGCCCAGTGGAGACAATCTGCAGCATCCTAACATTCTCAGTTGCTTTGCGGGAGCACGTGCTCTGATCTCACACCACAGGGACTGCAGGGGAATCAATGGGGCTCAACCACCAGGTATCTGATTGCGATAGAGAAGGGGGGAGGGGCTTGCAACAACCAGCACACAGATTTTGGCAGACCAAATTTATACCTGCAGTGCCCAAGGACTAATCCTAACCAGCGGTTTTACTCATCTACAGGACCAAGTCATGGGGACACTCTGATCAGATAACAGGGTGAGGTACAGATCTGCTTGATTCAGATCCATAAAGGAGTTTTGCTGATCTTAGAGCCTGGTTTGCCCATGCCCAGCAAGGGAGCTAAATCACAACCCTACCTGCAGTGAAGAGTGCTTTCTTGCCCCCTTCTGACCAGAAGGGCTTATGGCAAATCCTGGAAGCAGTATAGCTCAGCAGCACTCAAGATAAGAGATGGGTGAGGGGAGTTGATTGCACCCAGAGCAAAATCAGTATCAGTGGAACATTCGTGTGCTACACATTGGCAAGGGAGTTAATGCATAGCCTAGACTGAAGGTAAATCCCAGCCCCTTCCAACTGGAGAGCCTTCCTGAGAATTGAGAGTAGCCTGGAGTGGCTCACCTCCTTCCACTCAGGCAAGGAAGCTAGTACACAGCCCCACCCATTGCCAAGAGTGTCTTCTGACCCCACCTGCCTGGGAGGACTGGTGAAAACTCCTAGAAGCAGTGCAGCCCAGGGACAATGTGCAAAGAGGTGGTGCACAGGACTGAGAGTTTCCAGAGCAAAACCAGTGGCTCTGTTCCAGTCCTGGTCAGAGAATCCAGGCAACCACAGAACCCTTCCTGCAGTCTTGCTTAGGTAGGGAAGTAAGACAGTCCTACCAGTCTATTCTCAGCAAGTAGCACACCTTCATCACATCAACAGAATGAAAAAAAAGAATCATATGATCATCTCAATGATGTCAAATGACATAGAAGCATTTGACAAAATCCAACATTCATTTGTGATAAAAAAAAAAACCTCTTAACGTATTACATGTGAAAGAACATATCTCAGTATAATACAGGCCATATGTCACAAGCCCAGAGTTAAAATTCATACTTCATGGTGAAGAGTTGAAAGCTTTTCCTCTATGATCAAGAGCAAGAAAATAGTACCCACTCTCACCAATTCTATTCAATATAGTACTAGAAGTCCCAGCTAGGGTAATCAGGCAGCATAAATGAAACAGTTATCATAATTGAAAAAAAGAAGGAGCAGAAATGTTTGTATTTGCAGGTAATATTTTCTATATGGAAAATCCCAAAGACTTAAAAAAAAAAGAAACCTGTTTTATCTAATCGATGAATTCTGTGAAGTTGCAGGATACAAAATTAATATACAAAATCAGTAGAATTTCTATACGCTATCAACAGATTCCTGAAAAAATCACTCCCACTTACAATGGCATCAAAAACAAAATACGTAGGAATAAATTTAAGGAGGTGAAAGTTCTCTACTAAGAAAACTACAAGACATTGATGAAGGAAATCAGAGACACAAATAAATGGAAAGCTGTCCCATGTTGATGCTTGGAAGAATTAATACTGTAAAATGTCGATACTACCAAAACCTACGTATAGATTCAATGCAATGCTTATCAAGAGTGCAATGGCATTTTTACACAAGTAGATAAAACACTGATAACATTCATATGGAACCACAAAAGACCCCAAATTGCCAAAGAAATCCTGAGGAAGAAGAACAAAGCAAGAGGCATCATACTTCTTGATTTCAAGCTATATTATAAAGTTATAGTCATCAGAACAATATGGTACTGGTATAAACACAAATATTTTGGTGAATCAGAACTGAGAACCCAGAAATAAACCAAAACACATGGACAACTCATATTGGACAAGAGAACAAAGATTGCTCAATGAAAGAAAGACAGTATCTTCAATCAATGGTATTGGGCTAATTGGATTTTCACATGTGATAGAATGAAACTAGACTCACAAAAATTAACTTCAAATGAATTAGACTTGAATATAAGCCCTGAAACAAGGAAACCCCTAGTAGAAAACATAGGCTCCTTGAACTGGGTGTTGGTAATGAATTTTTGCATAGGATACCTAAAATATAAGGAACAAAATAAAGAATAAGTGAGAGTACAACAAATTAAAAAGCTTCTGCACAACAAAAGAAACCACCAGCAAAGCGAAAACCAACTTACGGAATGGGAACAAATATTTGCAAAATCATGTATCTTACAAGGGGGTTATCTGCAGAATATATGAAGAACTTACACAACTCATTAGTCATAGGTAAACCACAGGGACACATAACACCTCATGCCTTTTAGAATGGCCATCTTAAAAAAAGAGAGAGAGAAAAATGCTGGCATGGACATGGAGAAAAGGGAACCCTTATGCACTGCTGGTGGGATTATAAATTGGTACAGCCACTATGAAAAAGAGTATGAAGGGGACTCAGAAAAATAAAATAGGACTACTACATGATCCAGCAGTTCTACCTCTGGGAACATATCCAAAGGAAATGAAAAGCCCAGCATTCAGTTAGAGTAAAGTAGAAGTAAAGAAGTAGCATTCACACCTTAACTCAAGAACTCGGAAGTTCAAGTGAAGACCCCTAGGCTGAAAGAATGCCAGTTTTCTCAAAAAGAAGCAATCGAATTCTATGTAATTGGACAATGGAGTCTTGGGCGTCTGCATAGATCTGCACGTCAAAGTGATGAAAGGTTCCAATTCATCACTGAAAGAATACATGAATATAAGAAATTACTGTGAACAATCACATCTCTGCTTGATGATCACTTATGGTTCCCTTATCACACCATAGGCCACCTTTCCAGCCATTTCCCCTGCCACATAGCTAGGACACACTGTTTCTTTATACCCCACTGATCTTTCCTGGGCACAATCCCTTTATTCAGACATATGCCCACTACTAGAGTTAGCATCACTTTCCTCCAACATTTATCACACTATGACTACTCGGTCACCTTATTTGTAGATCAAATGTCCAAGCACATGATTGGCACTAGGGATACAGAAAAAAGACCCAGCTCCTGAGGCCAAAGAATCTCAGATAGGAGGAACCTAACAATAGTCATGTTTTATCCTCAATGTCATTGTAGTCCCTGGAACATCAAAGATTCACAGCAAATAATAGTTTAATGAATGAACATATTGGACCAAATGAGTCTTTATGTCCTAACAGTTACTTAAATCCAACTAATAAAAAATTGTTTCTAAAGAAAAATGTAGTCTATCGCTGAAAGAGCAGACATAAAAATAAATTTTGAGACCCCATGCTATTGTTAGGTACCTTCAGAATTTCCATCCATCTAGTGGAAGGTATTACCTGGTTAGTTCTTGGAGTCTCCCCAGGTCCTTTAGACTTTGCTTCTCTCTCCATCACAGTTCATGCCCTTCCCAGAGTAGGAATTAATGCATGTCTCTAATCTCAGGGAAAACTAGATGGTAAGCAAGTATGCTCAGTTTGATAAAAAGAGAGAGAATGAGGGCACACAACTGAACACTTCTCACAGAGTTTTAAGTGATGGCCATATCAGTAGTTAACTTAATGGAAGGGCGGCTACAGAATATTGCTGATTCTATACCTTCATCTGGCTAATAACTACAAGTTTTTAAAGACTCCATTTAGGAAAATCCAGAACACCTTCCTTTCTGATCCACACACGTTTCCCATTCCCCACTCCCACTCACTCCTAACACATACACACATTAGGAAATAAAAACATTCACAAACATCTAGAACTAGATGCATTAGTGTACCCTCAGTATCATGTACTTACATCCATCATGGCTAAAAACATTACACTGAAATTAGTTTCTCTGTGGCAATAAGATACTCAAGGACAGGGACCTCATCTGACTGCTCTTCATTCACAGCAAATAGAATAAACTGGTACAGCTTGTAAGTGTACAACACATGGTTTCTGAGCTGATTGGACTTGAGCCAAAACACTGGGAGACAGTCAATGTGAGTCAGAGTGTGACTTGTCATCTGTCAAAGGATAAGAGCTCTCATTGACCCTGGCACAACATTAGAAGGCTATACCCCTGACCTCTCCTGATTTGTTTTTAAAAGCATATTATTCTCTAATGCAAATGTGGAAGAGAAAATGTTCCCCCAGGTGATTGTGAATCTGCCCCCAGGGTCAGGAAGCTTCTGAAAGGAAAGCATGTGTACTGTCAACCTTTCTCTCCTATTATTCTGCATTTTCCCTAGATTTAACATCAACTTTTCAGTTCATTTCTCTGAAAATGACATATATGATGAATCAAACAAGAGGATAGGGTCAGGGAGCTATGTATTTTCTAATCTGACATTTCTTACAGGAAGAATATTTTAAGGGAATCTAAGAGAAGATACTGAAGTTCAATTCTGATTCCAAGATCTTTGGTGCTCCAAATCACCCATTCCCTACCCTCTATAGTCACTTACTGTCTTCCAAACCCAGCGCAACAGAGGCATAAAAATCCCCTCTCAAAGGATCAATACTGACTTCATGGAAGTTCTGCTTATGTTTCTTCTAGGCGAGGACCATGGTCTCCTTCACGGGGAATTCGAAATTGTAGTTGTGGTTTGATAAGGTAGATCCACTGTGGAAAAAACCTTGACTAGATCTGTTACAGAAGATTTAGCTCTAAGAATCTGATTGTTTGGACAAAATCAGTTGAATTTTAAAAGCAAAATTTATGAAGAGATGGAAACCAATTCACTCCCAATATACGCCCGGTTATTAGCATTGTTCCCCTTGTGCCTTCTCTTTCCATTCCTTTAATAGTCTTACCAAAATTTTCTCATCTGGTGAAGGAAAACAGATCAAATTAGCATGTCAAAGCCAGTAAAAACATCTCAGTATTGAGGGGGAATCTGCTACAGGTGTATTGGCTGCAGGAGTAGGTAGAGTGGAGACTGCCAAGACTGAGGTCCTCTTGTCATAAGTCATCTGAGTCCAAGAGCTCAGGAAAATCTCTGAGGTCAACATCAAGGACAAGACAGGGAAGGGTATCCCCAGCACTGCCTTGTCCTCTTGCTCCATCCCAAGGTCTTATTGACATCAGGACATACTAAGCCACAGCAGTTCCATTTAAATGAGGACACCAGAAGGATACTAGGAGCAGTCTCTGGAGTGGCTGAAGTGCTCAGGAGAATTCTGAATCATTAGGGTGGATCTTGAGCTGTGTTTTCTCTCAGAGGTTCCCAAATTGTTATAAGGAGAACAGAAAATAACATGCAGTTAGCACTCACATCTCTACTTATGGGTCCCATGACCAGTTCTTCTCACCTGTCTTCCTTCTTGGGAAGTGATGTATTGTTGCAATTAAGTATTTGGTTTCTAGACTCTAGGTTGCAGCCCAGTTATATTATATACTCTATGTATGATTTTCAAGAATTTCATTATTTGTGGAAGGTGAATATGATGTGCCATGATGATGATATTCTTCAATTATTAACATTTTAACAATATTCTCATGTCTTTATTTACACACATAGTTATTTTAATAACTTGATATTCTTCAATTATTAACATTTTAACAATATTTCCATGTCTTTATTTACACACATAGTTATTTTAACAACTTGATGCTAAGTTGTAGCCTTAATGCCCAGAACATATAAGGAATTCTGACAAATAAGAAAGGTCAGAAATATCCAATTTTTTTAAATGGGCAAAGACTAGAACATGTACTTACAGCATAGGAAATACAAATAGTTAATAAGCATATAAAAAGTATATAACATAATTAGCCACCAGAATACATAAATTAAAACCACAGTGAGGGACACCTTGGTAGCTCAGCTGGGTAGGTGTCTGACTTGATTTTGGCTCAGGTCATCATTCAGGTTTATGGGATCAAGCCCCACATGGGGTTTCATGTTCAGGGTGGAGTCTGCTTGTTCCTCTCCCTCTCCACCAACCCCCGTTCATCCTCTCTATCTCTATCTCTCTCTCTCATAAAAAAATAAATAAATAAAACCTTAAAAAATAATAACACAGTGAAATACCACAAAGCTTAGTAAAAATGGAGTGAGTAAAATGACTGAGGATGTGGAGCAATTTTCATTGGTCATGGGAGCATTATCTAATTCAATCAATTCAAAATGTGTATTTGGAAGCATCTCTGAAAACTAACCTTAAATATATCCCTTCTCTCCTATATTCCAGTCATTTCACTCCTTCGCAGTATACACCCATTATGGAGATGAGTGTTTATGTCCACCACAAGTATGTACAAGCATTTTTTATAAGAACCTTACTCAAAATGACCAGAAATGGAAGCAACATACATTTGCATGGACAATAGAAAGGATAAATTATGATAAGGTTGTGAATTGGGATACTATTGATTAGTTTTAATACAGTGATATATATACAACCAGGTAGACAAAAAGATGTTTAATAAAAGAAGCCAGGCATATAAGAAGTTTATTCTATAGGATTCTGTTTCTTCAAAGCTCAGGAACAGGCAAAACTAATTTATATTTTTAGAATTCCAAGTAACAGTTACGTTTGAGAGACTGTTGATTTGGATTTGACTGGGAGCCTTTGATGACTGAGGATTCTACATTCCAACCCATATAGTAGTTACACAGACATATACATACCTAAGACTTTCTTGAGCTGTACTGAAAATTGGTGCACATTCTGTATATAAGTAATACCTCATTTAAAGAGACGGAGAGAGAAAGAGAAAAATGAAGTTAAGCATTCCATTCAAAGTGCTGAGTGTTTCACAAGGGTGTGAAATAGCAGAACAAATCCAAAGGCACAAAAAAGTAAATAATAAAGATAGCAGAAGAAATCAATGAGATAGAAAACAAAATATAAATACAAGATTAACAAAATCTTAAATTTTTCTTCATGATGATTACTAAGATAGCCTAAACTGTATCAAAAATTATTTGTTAGAGGAAAAATAGTAAAAGTAGGGAACTCAGGTGGCCCTCCCTCCAAAGAAATACAAAAAAAATCACAAATACCGTTAGAACAAACTTTATCAGATTCTGGAAGTTTACAGCACCCAGTTAAATGTTTAATCAGAAAAAAAGACAACTGAAACCATGTCTGTGTTACTTAACTTACTCTCACCAGGAAAGTGAAATAACATCTCCAAGAATGGGAGAAAATATTTGCAAATCAAATATCTGAGGAAGGTCTAGAATGCAGAATATATAAAGAACTCATGCCGGGCGCCTGCATGGCTCAGTGGGTTAAAGCCTCTGCCTTCCCCTCAGGACATCACCCCAGGGTCCTGGAATCGAGCCCTGCGTCATGCGCTCTGCTCAGCGGGGAGCCTGCTTCCCTCTCTCTCTGCCTGCCTCTCTGCCTACTTGGGATCTTTGTCTGTCAAATAAATAAATAAAATCTTTTTTAAAAAAAGAAGAACTCATGACCTCAAAACTAAAAAAGATGAACAACACAATTTAAAAATGGATAAATGACGTGAAAAGGTATATCTCCAAAGACGATATAGAAATAGCTGACAAGAACATGAAATGATGCTGTATATCCTTAGGTAGGCATTTGGGAATCCCAAAATAAAACCACAGTTAGGGGCGCCTGGGTGGCTCAGTGGGTTAAGCCTCTGCCTTGGCTCAGGTCATGATCCCAGGGTCCTGGAATCAAGCCCTGTGTCACGCTCTCTGCTCAGTGGGGAGCTTGCTTCCCTCTCTCTCTGCTTGCCTCTCTGCCTACTTGTGATCTCTGTCTCTCAAATAAAGAAATAAAATCTTAAAAAAAAAAAAAACCAAGGTTAGAAATGGAACCTCTCTAGGATGTCTGTCATAATCCCTGAGGGAGAGGGGCAAGCATATAGTCCCAGTTTGGGAAGGGAAGAGGATTTGCAGCATTACCTCCTATTTACCACATACTCTTCCTTGTATCAGGAGAACTCTAGCTCACCATCTCTGCCCATTCATCCTACACCCAATTCAGAAGCTGAGTGCTTCTGAATTTGAGTATGTTTTCTAAATTCCCAGCCCCCGACGGTGAGTTTGCCCTCCGCATGCTGGAGGAAAGCTTTTGGTTGCCATGTGGTGTTATGAAGCTACTAAGACAACTTGGAGACTTGATGGTGTCCAAGACTAAAGGAGAACACTGATCACCTTTCTCCTTAATCCTTGCCCAGCTAACTCAACAATGGTGGGTGGCTAGAGGCTGGTTAGAAATGAAGAATGAAGGCATTTAGAAAATACTTGCAGTATCAGGGGCTAGAGAGATGGATATGATGTCACTTTTGGTTTGATAGAAAGCTCTCAGATCAGTAAATGAGACCAGAGGCAATAGTGTTTAAGGTATGGATTAGTAGGATCCGGGGTTTGGAGTCTCACCATGGTTCCTCTTCCTTGTCCAGGGACTAGACACACTGAGGACAATGTGGCTATAGCAGATGGTCGTGGCAGTCAGTGGCAGCAGAAAGAGGTAGCAGAAGGTGAAGAGGTTATAGGTGATCTTTTGCCATCTAGCCTTGAAACTGCCTTTGGTGACACACTGAGTGTAGGGGACTGGGCCAGCTTGGCAGATGGTATAGAACAGGAACAGCTGGAGAAGTTTGAGGACTGTTAGAGGTGATCTCCCTTCACCTTCCCACCAGTCACACTATACCAGTTCATCCTTAATTCTCTGCAGAGCTGCGTATTGCTGAGTTCACCCATAGGTCCATATTTAAAAACTTAAAAACTTGGGGCACCTGGGTGGCTCAGTGGGTTAAAGCCTCTGCCTTTGGCTCAGGTCATGATCCCAGGGGCCTGGGATCGAGCCCTGCTTCCGGCTCTCTGCTCAGGGAGATCCTGTCCCCCCCCCCCCCACTCTGCCTGCCTCTCTGCTTGCTTGTGATCTCTCTCTGTCAAATAAATAAATAAAATCTTTAAAAAAATAAAATAAAAACTGAAAGACTTGAGAATCCCTATCTTCCCCTTATGTTATGGAGCTAATCATTAAGTTTGTTAAATCCTGGGAGTTAAGGAATCTTGCCTTCTCAAGTACAATTCTAACATAGCACTTTGTGAAAGGATATTTCTACCACCTCACCAGCATTTTTAGCTGTAATGATTTTCCTCATGTCTCTACTTCTGTGGAAAAAGAAATTTTGACCTGTACCCCTGGAGCTAATAATACATTATATGTCAATGAAAAATGAAAAATTTTTTTAAAAAGAGAAATTTTGTATAAGATGGGTGCTGCTGAAAGTTCAGGCCATTTTGCAGCCACTCTATGAAGTGAGCTTTAGTAATAGTCCTATGTACAATAATTATAACAGAAAAACAATGTTAAGTAATAAAACTTACTTTTTCCAAAAAAAAAAGAAAGAAAGAAAGAAAGAAAAGAAGAAGAAATGGAACCTTTTCCTTTTCTACTGGCAATATTGCCAAGCTACAAAAATAAAAGCCAGGTTACATTGTGGGCAGAAAAAAAGGACTACAAAGTGGAACAGAATTGAGAGCTCATACACTGGGTGCTATATGCAGTTGATGAATTATTGAACGCTGCATCAGAAACTAATGATGTACTATATGCTGGCTAATTGAATTTATATTTTAAAAAAGAATTGAGAGCTCCTAGATAGACATATATGAAATTTTTTTCTTTTTTTTTAAAGACTTTATTTACTTGATATATATAGAGAGATCACAAGTAGACAGAGAGGCAAGCAGAGAGAGAGGGGGAAGCAGGCTCCCCGCCGAGCATGCGGGGCTCGATCCCAGGACCCCGAGACCATGACCTGAGCCAAAGGCATAGGCCCAACCCACTGAGCCACCCAGGTGCCCCAACATATGTGAAATTTAATGTACAACAGAGTTATACCAAAAATCATTCAGAAGATGACAAATAGTGTGGTAAAAAGTATTGATAAATACTAGTTTACTACTGACTGAAAAATAAAACAAGATATCTCCCTAACATGACACAAGAAGGTAGACTCTAAATGGGCTAAATAACTAAGAGTTCAAATAGAACAATGACATTATAGGAGAAAGCATAAGAGAACACCTTTCGACCTACACCAAGGACCCTTCAAAACACAGACTTGTTGAATCTGTTGAAAAACGATGAATCTGATTTCCTCAAAATCTGGGAGTTGTCTTCAATGAAGAACATGATGAATAAAGTTAAAATGTTGATGAGAAAATGGATGAGATACTCGTGCTCTGTAAAACAAATAAGAAATAAGAACTTAATATCGAGAATTCATAATTCTAAAAATCAAGGAAAAAAGGAAGAAACCCCCAATAAGAGAAATAAAACAAAAACCAGGGATATACAAGGAAATTCACAGAAATTAACTTCCAAGGGCTGCAAAAACAGAAAGCTATACTCAAATTCATTCGTATTGAAAGGTCTACAAACTATAACAACAAAGAGGTATCTATTTACCCCTATTAGGCATGCAAAAATTAGAAAGTCAGATATTGTAAAGCATTGGCAAATGTAGAAAAGAGAGGAACAGTCACATATATTTAGGAAAATGTAGAGAGATACAGCCATTCTGGGAAGGAACCTGATGTTACTGGGTCGCCTTACGTCTGATGAAAGGAAATAGTCATGTCACAGAAAAAGAAAATGAAAATGATCAATAAACATACAAAACTATGCTCATCCTCAAGCATAATTAAAAGTATCCTATAATAAATTAACACTGAGATACCATTTTTTAACCTAATACCTGAATAAAATTGAAGAGTTTCACAATACCAAATGTTAGTAATCGTGTAACTAATTCGGAACATTTATGCAATTTTGATGACAGTAAATTAATGCAATTTTTTAATAGGGCAACTGACAATATGTATTGACATTTTAAAGGAATGTACCTCTCGATCCTGAAATTAAACCTCAAGAAGTTATCCTTCAAATATATTTGACAAGGACGCAAAGATATATGTTCCAAGAAGTTCATGGTGGCACTCTTAATGTCTAAAGAGTAGAAAAAATCTATATGTTCATTAATATGGATATGGTTAAGTAAATTACAGCATATTTATACCATGGACCATACTCATTTATTTTTAACGAGTTAGATTTACAGGTGCTGAGAAATCAAAACTAAACTATAAATAATGTGCAACTCAAAACACAAAACAATGAAACAATAAAATTCAAATTACTAGCATTTCCTTAAGGTGATAAATGATGTTTTGCAGAAACTAAATTGCTATTTAAAATATGATTGGGGGATTAACAACTTCAGGGCACTTTCTTGAATCCCACGTGGCTACCCTACCATATGATGGCCTGTTCTTCCACCTGCTTCTTCTTACATTCTTTGACCTATTAGTTCATATGAATGTATCATCTGGATGTAAAATTTATCTTACAGGGGCACCTGTGTGGCTCATTGAGTTAAAGCCTCTGCCTTTGGCTCAGGTCATGATCCCAGGGTCCTGGGATCAAGCCCTGCATCAGGATCTCTGCTCAGCGGGGAGCCTGCTTCCTCCTCTCTGTCTGTCTATCTCTCTCCCTGCTTGTGATCTCTGTCTCTAAAATAAGTAAATAAAATCTTTTAAATCAATAATCTTTGAAAAATGTTTTCACTAGCTGGGGAGAGCTATAGAAGCAGTTCCATTTCTTTTTTTTTTTTTTTTTTTAGTTAACAGAGAGACAAAGATCACAAGTAGGCAGAGAGAGAGGGGGAAGCAGGCTTCCCACTGAGCCCAGAGCCTGATGTAGGGCTCAATCCCTGGACCCCAAGATCATGACCTCAGCCAAAAGCAGACGCTCAATTGACTGAGCCACCCAGGTGCCCCAAAGTAGTTCCATTTTCTTGTGGCCAATACAGTCTTAATAATTTAAAAGTCTCCTTCTATAAGACTGTCCTTTGTGAATTATTCCCACAAAAGAAAGCTTGGACTTTATGTCCAGTAAACTAAAACCTTAATGTAAGAGCCCACCCAGAACCCCTGCTATCATGCTGATATGAAGACCATGCTAACCAAGTTCAGCTCCACCACTTAAGGTGATCATATGGCACCAAAACAACCACAAACCAAAATGAAGGCACGAGGCCTACAACACAGCTGAAGTACTCAGTTAGAATGTCGGCATCCCTTTCCATATCTGAAGGAGGTAGGGGAGGTTGTGGAGGGCAAAAACTATCTAGTCGACATCTGTTGTCATTTTATACTAAAAACATGGGAAACATTGCTATTATCTTCCAGGAGCATAGGATCTGTGGCAAAGTTAATGTGTTACCAATAGATTGGAGATTTCAAGGGTCCAAAACTACAGACGATACTTACCAAGATAATTAAGTTATATAAAAAAATTTTTTTGTAAATTCAAGTATGCTTCTAATAAGAAATGATATGATTATGCCATTTTAAATTCTCTCCTCTATGATGCTTATGGATTAAGTATTTTTTTAATTTTTTTAATAAATGGATTAAGTATTTTTGACATCTTTGCATATAAGTAGCTTGAAAACTTTGAGTACAATGAACCACTGATTGAACAAAATAATTTAGATTTTCATTAACAAAAAATCTTATACTTAATCAACCTAATCAACCTAATAAATTATAATCAACCTAATAAAGATCACATTGATAATTTAAAAAAAAAAGAATGTCGGTATCCAAACAATCCAATATCTGCTTATTTTCACTTCTATTTAATTACTATATAAATGAAAACACATGTTTGATAACTTGTAAAACCCTGAGAAGATATCTGCTGAGCTGTTTGGAATGACATGAGCATAAGGTTTGGAACAGGTGTGTTAGTGGCAGTTGGAGACTTTAGTCTGTGACCTCATGGATAGCACCAAGTGCCCTGGGATGTCTCAGAGGATGGAAAGGTAATAAAGCTGAGGGCTTTTCAAGCTCCAGGGAATGCCCTGTTTACATACTCTCAGGACCTCACCTCTAAATATATCCTTGAAGGAAAAATGCTCTGTTCAGAACTGGGACCTAGGAGAACTGGCGTTTGTACCTTGAAGGAAGAAAGGCAGAAAGGCTGGGGGTGGAGTCAGACTCCTAGGGATGACTCTTGCACAGGCCCTGGGAGGCATTACTTAGGAGCCAACTCACAACGGATGCTGTCCTTAGAGACTGGATCAGCAGGCTGCAGAAATCATTCCCTTCCCCACTTGATCCTCCATTCCTTCACCGGTGACCCTGCAGCCTAGTTCCTGCCTCCTCTCTGTCCTCAGGTGAGAGTGGACAGGTTGTTGATGGGTCTCAGTCTGGAATCTTCAGTACCATTTGGAGGGTGGGAGGTGGTCATGGCATTGGGAAAGGTAAATTTGGTCATTTACTTTCTTGCACATCAATGTTGTTCCTTGCTAGACTCCCAGAGACAACAATTGTATTCCCACTCTTCTCCAAAATCCCAGCCCCTGTGCTCGCTTCGGCAGCATATATACAAAATCCCAGCCCCAGAATGCTTTCCTTCATCAGGGATGGGGCTCCATCCAGAGAGATCACAGAGGCTGTGCCTCTTGCTATTGAAAAGCAACTGCATGATTTTCCCTTTCCTTCCTGTTTTAGCCCTTCAGTCTTCATTGTTTCTCTCTGCTTGCATGTGTTCTACCATGACCCATTGAACAGACAGGGGCTGAAGGGAAAACAGGACTCTTGCTTTGTGGAACCCCATGAAGAACTCCTTGCTTTTTTGTGTTCTCTAGTTCTAGGAGATGTGAAGGAATCAGGACTGCATAGTACACTGTTCTAGGAAGCCCGGCTCTGCTTTTGAGTGTTCTCTGGTTCTAGGAGATGTGAAGGAATCAAGACTGCATAGTACACTGTTCTAGGAAGCCCGGCTCTGTTAGACAACCCGCTGGTGAGTTATGACATACAGCAGAGCATGGGTCCCATTACAAACAATGTTGGCCTTCTAGTCCCAAAGAAGATACTAGTCCCCACTGCTGGTGCCCACACACACACCCCATACGTTGGTATTCTTCACACACAAGTCAGGCATAGTGGGTTCCTAAAACACCCAGACTTGGTCAGTATCCATTCGGCTCAGTACCTACTCTATGACATCTTTTGTTATTGTGAAAGATTTGCTGGCCGTGAGGGTACATGTATGAGAGTATGAAATACTCCAGTGAGTATATGTGGTGTATGGATTTGTGTGTGCTTATATAAGATACTATGAACTGAGAGCAATTAGGTATATGCAACATGTGGCATGTTTATGTGACAAGGAATAATGCCATGTGTGAGACACGGTCAATGAGGAAAGGTTATAGTAGTTACAAAGTTATTAGGGCCTCCGAGAATAAAAGATGCATTGCCTGTCCCTTTCCTTTGGGGACAACCTGACTTAAAGATCTCTTCATGCCTTTCTTCCTTCTTCTACTTTTTTTTCCACATCTCTAGATTCCCTCCAAGTTCAGTTTCCATTCCCTGATTTCTTCTAATTTCTACTCTCTTTATTGTATTTTCCCATTCTGATTTTTCTTCCTCATTTTTTCTCTGAATTAGATAAAGATACATCATTGCTTGATTAATTAGTAAACTTGACAGAATCATATGAAATCTTTAGAACGTGAAAGAACCTTTATCCCTTGCCTTCTTTGGAATATAAATGATACTACATTTCATCTTATTTGCCTTCTTTTTCACAGATTCTTATTATTCTCCTATTTGGCAGTCTTCCCAGTCCACATATACACATACATATGTAAATGTACAAATTACACATTTAAGGAATAGAGACATAGTCATTTTTTAAATATAATGTGCAGTCTCTCCCTGGATGCTAAGTTTTTGTTGTGCGTTAGGATTTATCAATGACTGTGGACTCTGAGAAACAAACTGAATGTTTTGGAGGGTAAGGGGGTGGGGAATTAGATGAGCCTGGTGGTGGGTATTAAGGAGGGCACATATTTCATGGAGCACTGGGTGTAGTGCATAAGCAATGAATCTTGGAACACTGAAAAAATAAAACAATTTGAAATAAAAAGCATTTATCAATGAGATAAGGGTATTATTTAGTGGACTTATCTCTAGAGAGACAGAAAGATACACAACATGCATACATGTTCAATACACACACACACACATACACACACACATCTGTATGAATCATACCCATTCATGTTATTTTGCAACCCTCTTTTGAAACTCAACAGTGTGAGCAACATCTTTCTACAGAAAATATAGATCTACTTCCATTTAATGGGATAGGGTTGGTACATGATCACAGCAGTCATTTCTTGAAATGGAGCTGTCAACATTGTGTGAACTACTTTCCATTAAGTTCTTAATTTAATCTTTACATCCATACTATGAATTTGTGGTTTATATCCATTTCACATGAGGAAACTGAGACATAAAGGAAATGAATCATTGGCCAAGGTCACAGAGCTAAGAAATAGGAGTAAAGGATTCACTCTATGCTACATGATTCACACATCTCTACTTTTACCCTTTTCTCTATATGGTATAGATTATATTATATGGAAAACAATAATTTGTTTAACACATCACCTATTGTTAGGCTGTAAGCTGTTTTATTTTAGAAATGATTCTATATGTGGATATCTTTTGAAACAAAGTTTTATGCCTACCTGAAATTATTTCCAAAATGTAAAGTCCTAAAAATAACTTAATTCAGGGAAAAAAAGCAAACCCATTTTGTGACTTTATATTTTTGATCACCTTCCAGGGAGATTTTATAAATGTTACATGCCTACATTTTTCATATCTGTTGGCCCATTCTCAAAAATACAGTTGGACATTTCAATCTATTTCAACTTTGCTAATCTAATGGGAGAGAAACATTACCTACTATTTTATTTTCTGTTTCTCTAAGTGAGTATGAATATTCTTGACACAGTTTTTGGGCATTTGCATTTCTTCTCTGAATTGCCTATATAATGTCCTCTTTGCATCATTTTCATTGGTATTCTTTTTAAACACTCTTTGATGTTCTAGTTTTCTATTTGTTGTTTATATATTTAAGTGTATCTGTTCTTGTGGTTTGATTTGTAAATTCCTGATGATTAGTGATATTGAGCATCTTTTTACGTGTCTTTTGGCCATCTGTTTGTCTTCTTTGGAGAACTGTCTGTTCATGTTTTCCACCCATTTTTTTTTTTTTTAATCGGTTAATTTGGGTTTGCGGTGTTGAGTTGTATCCATTCGTCGTGTATTTAGATACTTACCTTTTATTGGCTATGTCATTTGTAAATATCTTCTCCCATTCATTAGGTTGTCTTTCGTGTTGTTATTTCCTTTGCTGTGCAGAAGGCTTTTGTTTTGAAGTAGTCCCAATAGTTTATTTTTGTTTCTGTTTCCTTTGCCTCTGGAGACAAATCTAGAAAGATGTTGCTATGGCCAACAACAGAGACATTCCTGCCTGTGCTCTCTTCTAGTATTTTTATGGTTTTAGGTCTCACATTGAGACCCTTAACCCATTTTGAGTTTATTTTTGCATATGGTGTAAGAGAGTGGTCTGGTTTCATTCTTTTGCATGCATCTGTCCAATTTTCCCAACACCATCTGTGAAAAGACTATCTGTTTCCCATTGCATATGTTTGCCTCCTCTGTTAAAGATTAATCCACCATATAATGATGGGTTTATTTCTGGGCTCTGTTCTAATCTATACCTCTGTCCGTCTTTTGTTGTGCCAGTACTATATTGCTTTGATTATGACAGTTTTGCAGTATATCTGGAAATCTGCGACTGTGCTACCTACAGTTTTTGTTCTTTCTCAGGATTGCTTTGACTCTTCAGGTTCTTTGTGGTTGGTTCCATACAAATTTTAGGATTATTTGAATTAGTCCTGTGAAAAATGATGTTGGTGTTTTGATAAGGATTGCATTGAATCTGTAAATTGCTTTGGGCACTATGGGTATTTTAACAGTATTTTGTTCTTCCAACCCATGAGCATTTGTGTCATCTTCGATTTCTTTCATCGGTGTTTTATAGTATTCACAGTACAAGGCTTTCACCTCCTTGGTTAAGGTACTGCCTAGCTATCCTGTTCTTTTTGGTGCAGTCATAAATGGGATTGTTTCTTAATTTCCCTTTCTGCTGCCTCAGTTATTAGTGTATAGATATGCAACATGTTTCTCCATATTGATTTGGTATCCTGTGACCTTACAGAATTCACTCATCAGATTCTAGCAGGTTTTTTTTTTTTTTTTTTTTGGTGGCGTCTTTAGGATTTTCTACACATAGTATCATGTCATCTGCAGATAGTCAAAGTTTTACTACTTTGTTACTAATTCGGATGCCTTTATTTCTTTTTCTTACCTGATTGCTGCGGCTGGGCCTAAGGTGAATAAATGTGGTGAGAATGACCATCCCCCATCTTGCTCCTGATCTTAGGGGGAAACCTTTTGGTTTTTCACCATTGAGTGTGATGTTTTTCGTGGAGGGCTCTTATTATGTTTAGGTGTAATCCCTCTGCACCTACTTTGTGGAGAGTTTTTATCATGAATAGTTGTTGTATTTTCTCAAATGCTTTTTCTGCATCTATTGAAACAATCATATGCTTTTTATTCTTTCTCTCGTTGATGTGATGTTTCCTGTATCATGTTGATTGATCATAGTGAAAGATTTTTTAATGCATTGTTGGCTTCAATTTGCTAGTATTTTATTGAGGATTTGTGCATTTATATTCATCAGAGTACTGGCCTATAGTTCTCTCTCTTTTTGTAGTGTCTTTATCTGGTTTTGGTATCTCAGTAATGCTGGCCTCATACAATGAATTTGAAAGCTTTCCTTCCTCTTCTGTTTTTTGGAATAATTTGAGAAGAATAGGTATTAACTCTCCTTTAAATGTTTGGTAGCATTCACCTGTGAATCCTTCTGGTCCTGGACTTTTGTTTGCTGGGAGTTTTTGATTACGGATTCAGTTTCATGGCTGGTAATCAGTCTGTTCAAATTTTCCATTTATTCCTGATTCAGATTTGGGAGCTGATATGTTTCTAGGAATTTTTCCATTTCTTCTAGGTTGTATAACTCATTGGCATATAATATTCTTTTATAATTGTTTGTATTTCTGTGGTGCTGTTTGTAATTGCTCTTCTCACATTTGTAATTTTATGTATTTGGGTCCTTTCTTTTTTCTTTTGATAAGCCTGGCTAGGAGTTTATTAATTTTATTAATTTTTTCAAAGAACCAGCTCCTCATTTCATTGATCTGTTCTATTTTTTTTTAGTTTCGTTATCATTTATTTCCACATTAATCTTTATTATTTCCCTTCTTCAGCTGGTTTTAAGCCTTGTTTGATGTTCTTCTTCTAACTTCTATAGGTGTCAGGTTCGGTTGTTTATTTGATATTTTTCTTGCTTCTTGAGGTAAGCCTATATTGCAGTAGACTTCCCTCTTAGAAAACCTTTTCTTGCATCCCAAGGATTTTTGACCTTTGTGTGTTCATTTTCATTTGTCTCCATGTATTTTTTATTTCCTCTTTGATAGCTTTCTTTCTTTCTTCCTTTTTTCCTTCCTCCCTCCTCCCACTTTCTTTCTTCCTTCCTTACCCCCTCCCTCCCTCTCTTTCTTTCTTTCTTTCTTTCTCTCTTTCTTTCATATTTTTGGAAAGAGAGTGCATGGTCTGGAAGAGAGGGGCAGAGAGAGAGGAAGAGAATCTTAAGCAAAATCAAGAGTCGATGCTCAACCAACTGGCTCCTTTCTGGGCCTGCAAAGTTTCTGCTGATCTGCTGCTGGCCTTATGGGTTTCCCTTATATGTAACTGTCTTTTTTTCTCTTGCTGCCCCAAATTCCTCTTTCATTTCTTGATTGACCCATTCATTGTTTAGTAGCATGTTGTTTATCCTCCGTGGATTTGTGCTCTTCTAGATATTTTCTTTTGTTTGATTTCTAGTTTCATAGTATTGTGGTTGGAAGGATTCATGGTATGACTTCAATGATTTTGAATTTGTTAAGACTTATTTTGTGGCCTGATATGGGATTTAATCTGGAGACTGTTTTATATGACTTGAAAAGACTGTGTATTCTTCTGTTTTAGGATGGATTGTTCTGGCTATAGTACTTAGATCCATCTGGTCCAATGTGTCAATCAAGGCCACTGTATTCTAGTTGAGTTTATGTTTGGATAATCTATCCAATGATCTATCCTTTTTTGGTCTCTTGTTATAGTCTTTGTTTTTAAGTCTATTTTGTCTAATGGAAGTATTGCTACCCCAGGTTTCTTTGCACTTCTATTTGCATATAAGTTTTTTTTCTATCTATTCACCTTTGGTTTTTTTCTAAGATTTTATTTGTTTGAGAAAGAAGGAGAAAGCAGGTGTGCAAGAGAGCACAAGTTGGGGGGGCAGGGTAGAGGAAGACGCAGGCTCCTGCTGATCAGGGAGCCCAATGTGGGGCTTGATCCCAGGAATCTTGGATCATAACCTGAGCCAAAGGCAGACTTTATCCTACTGAGCCACCCAGCCATCCCTATCTACACACTTTCAATCTGCATATATCTTTAGGTCTAAACTGAGTCCCTTGTAGTCAGCATATAGATGAGTATGTTTTCTTTATCTGTTCTGTCACCCTGTGTCCTTTGATCAGAGCATTTAGTCCATTTACATTCAAAGTAGCTATTGATACATATGTGTTTGTGCCATTTTATTACTTGTTTTGTGGTTGTTTTGCAGTTTTTCTTTGATCCTTCTCTTGCTCACTTTCATGGCTTTTTGGTTTTCTTTAGTGATACACTCAGATTCCTTTCTCTTTATTCTTTGCATATCTATTACTAGTTTTTGATTTATGGTTACCATTCCATTCATATAGTACATCTTCTGCATACAGCAGTCTATATGAAGTTGATGATTGATTAAGATTGAACCCATTCTTTACTACTATCTCCACACCTTCCCCCCACACTCACAACATTTTATGTATATGGTGTCATATTTTACATCCTTTTATTTTGTGAATCTCTTGACTAATATACTTATTTTGACTAGTTTTGTGTTTCCTGCGGAATTCTTACTACAGTCTTTCCTTAACACTTAGGGTCTCTTAATGTTTTTTGCAAGAGTGGTTCAGCAGTCATGAACTCATAGGTTTTATTTGTCTGAGAAAGTTTTTATCTCTCCTTCTATTCTGAATGATGAACTTGCTGGATAAAGTATTCTTGGCTATGTATTTTTCCCTTTCAGCGCTTTGACTCTATCACTGGCTCCTTTCTGGGCCTGCAAAGTTTCTGCTGATCTGCTGCTGGCCTTATGGGTTTCCCTTATATGTAACTGTCTTTTTTTCTCTTGCTGCTTAAATTTTTTTTTCTTTACTACTACTTTTGTCATTTTAATTACTATATGTCTTGTTGTGGACATGCTTTGGTGATTTTCTTGGGGGATCTCTGTGCCTCCTGTATCTGGATTTCTGTTTCGTTCCAAGATATAGGAAGTTTTCAGATATTACTTCTTCAATAAATACTCTGCCCCCTTTTCTGTCTTTTCTCCTTCTGGAATCCTCACAATGTAAGTGTTATTAGACTTGGAGTCACTGAGTTCCCTATGTCTACTCTCTTTTTGTATAATTCTTTTTTCTCTCATTTGCTCAGCTTGATTACTTTCCACTACTGTGTCTTATGGGTCATTAAATCATTCATTTCCTCCTCTAGCTTGCTATTTATTCTATGAAGTGTATTTTTTTAAAGATTTTATTTGTTTATTTGACAGACAGAGATCACAAGCAGGCAGAGGTGGGGGGTGAAGGGGAGAGGTCGGGGGAGCCGGAAGCAGGCTCCCTGCTGAGCAGAGAGCCCAATACAGGGCTCAGTCCCAGGACCCTGAGATCATGACCTGATCCAAAGACAGAGGCTTAACCCACTGAGCCATCCAGGCACTCCCATCAGCTGTATTTTTTACTTCATTTATTGTGATCTTCCTCTGTGATGGGTTCTTTTTTATCTCTTTCTTAAGGGTCTCACTCTTCTCAAGTCCAGTGAGTATTTTTATGATCATTACTTTAAACTTTCTGTCTCTGTCAGATAATTAATATCTGTTTTGCTTAGGTCTCTTGCTGTGGGTTTGTCCTGTTCTTTCATTTGGGACACGTCCTTCTGTCTCTTCATTTTGTCTCACTTTCTTTGTCTGTGTCTCTGTCTTAGGACTCTCCTGCTCTTAAAAGTAATGGTTTTATGAAAAAGAGGTCATGTATGTCCTGCAGTACAGTGTCTCCTATTCTTCAGGACTTGGTACTTCAGTAAGTGTCTTTAATGTTTGTTGTACATGCCTTGCTGTTGAGTTCTGGCCACTTTTCCCTTCAGTCCAGTAGTCTACAGAGGCTCTCTTTGCCTGTGGTGTGCACTGTTTGGTCCCCAGACAAGTGGGCACATTTTAATAAGGTGTGCGCTAGTCTGCTTGTGAAATGAGACCAACGCTGCTGCCAGAACTGAGATCCTACAAAATGCATGGGTCGGGATATGAGGTGTTAGTGTCTAATGTCACGCAAGTTCAGAACTCTGATAAGCCTGGGTTGGAGTACTTGCTCTAGTCTAAAATCTTTCAAAATCTTCAACCTCTCTTAGAGCTTGACTGGAATTTTACCCAATTTATCAGTCCAGTTCAGTAAAGAACTGGGGAAATAGAACATGCATGACCATTTATTTTTTTTTAAGATGTTATTCATTTATTTGACAGAGATTACAAGTAAACAGAGAGGCAGACGGAGGGAGAGGGAGAAGCAGGCTCCCCACTGTGCAAGGAGCCCAATGCAGAGCTTGATCCCAGGACCCCGAGACCATGACCTGAGCTGAAGGCAGAGGCTTAATCCCCTGAGCCACCCAGGCACCCCTGTACTGACCTTTTAAATCACAGTAACTCTAGTGAGCAGTAATATGGACCATGCAACATCCTAGAATGTCACAAATCAGATTTTTCCTCATGGGGAAGAAAGGACTGGTAAAAACAGAATCTCTCCCTCCCCCATATTATTGAGAACTGGGTCAAAGTATGACTATTTAAGTATTTAAATATATTTGACATAATTATTTTCCAAAAGGATTGGACTGATTTTCCTACCCACTTGCATTGCACAAAAATGCATTTTTTGCACGCTCATTTTACAGAATTCTGCCATTTATTAAGTGTGTGTGTGATTTGGGGAAGGTGGATGAACTTTTCTGTGCCGCAGTTTTCTTGTCTGCAAAGTAAGATTAATAATGTCTACCTTATAATGTTATTGGACAATGTGATTATATAAAACTCTTGATGCCTGTCTTGGGTTAAATTTTCAATAAAATACTAGTTACTATTTTGTGATGTAGTTGTTTGTTAAAATTTTAACTAATTACACAGGTGAAAAATGTATCTCTCATTCTTATGTTGTATTTATTTATAAGTACTTATAATCATATCAAGTATTTTTCTTAAATTTAATACTTATTTGCATTTATTCTTTGTAAATAATTTTTGGGTCATTATGTATTTTAAAGCTGTAGTATATAATTTTATATATTTTATAAGAGGTGATTATATAAGGTACAAAATTCATTATAAGATAAAACAATAAACAAAATAAATCAAAGAGATGAAAAGTACAGCATGAGTAATATGGTAACTAATATTGTGATAATGTTTTATGGTGACAGGTGGTAACTACATTTACTGTGTTCAGCACTGTGTAAAGAATTGTCAAATCCTACTATGTTGTACACTTGAAACTAATATACCATTGTATGTCAACTATACTTCAGTTAAAGAATCAAATACATATTACATATTAATATTTATATTTTTCTAACTTATCTCATTTGTTAGTATATAATTGTTTATAGTAACCTGACACTATGTGTTTTTTTATGTTCAGTTAGCTGCTGTACACTGAAGCACATTGTTAGTTTTTGATGTAGTGTTCGATGATTCATTACTTGCATACAACACCCAGTACTCATCACGTCATATGCTCTCCTTAACTTTAAAGCAAGAAAAATTTGTGATTTTTTAAGAGGTCAAATTAAGTTTGATGCCAGAAAGCCATTTCTCATTTTTCAAACATATGTATTATGATTAAATATGTAACATTTTGAGCAGTTATCAGTGCAGTTTTATACATGGTAACAGTGCTAACAATATACACATCATTTTGTAAAAATGTGTATATAGTCATTTAGTAAAATCCACATAAAGTCTAATATCCTCATATCAGAACTAGCCAAGAAGGCTTTAACAATGTCGTACTCTATAAATAAGTGGAAATGGGAAGAAAAGATTTGGGAAACAATGAAGTGAACTTACATTACAACCAACTAATAAGAATTTAAATATTCTATTTAGTATTAATTAGAATGACATGAATAGCAACAAGCTAGAAATATCCAATTTGGTTTTAAACTGGGCTTTAAATGATACTCTTCTATGGGACTTGATGTCACCATCCCAAAGTCTGTTCTTTTTATTTGTGCAAACAGATAAAGAGGCATAAATCTCAATGGGAGAGGAAAACCAAACCTTTGTGACTGAGTTTGTTTTCCTTGGCCTTTCCCAGGACTTGCAGACCCAGATCCTGCTATTTACTCTTTTTCTCGTCATTTATCTTTTGACTGTGCTTGGAAACCTGCTCATCATCCTTCTCATCTTCATGGATTCTCGACTTCACACTCCCATGTACTTTTTTCTTAGAAACCTCTCTTTTGCAGATCTCTGCTTCTCTACTAGCATTGTCCCTCAAGTGTTGGTCCACTTCCTTGTGAAAAGGAAAATTATTTCTTTTTTTGGGTGTATGACCCAGATAATTGTCTTCCTTCTGGTGGGGTGTACAGAGTGTGCACTGCTGGCGGTGATGTCCTATGACCGGTATGTGGCTGTCTGCAAGCCCCTGCACTACTCCACCATCATGACCCAAAAGGTGTGTCTCCACCTGACCATAGGATCCTGGGCCAGTGGGGCACTAGTGTCTCTGGTAGATACCACCGTTACTTTCCAACTACCCTATCAAGGACAGAACATTATTAACCACTACTTTTGTGAACCTCCTGCCCTCCTGAAGCTGGCTTCAGCAGATACTTATGGCACAGAAATGGCCATCTTTGCCATGGGCGTGGTCATCCTCTTAGCTCCTGTCTGCCTGATCCTTATGTCCTACTGGAATATTATCTCCACTGTGATCCAGATGCAGTCTGGGGAGGGGAGGCTCAAGGCTTTTTCCACCTGTGGCTCCCATCTCATTGTTGTTGTCCTCTTCTATGGCTCAGGAATATTCACCTACATGCGGCCAAACTCCAAGAACACAAAAGAGCAGGATAAGATGATATCTGTGTTCTATACAGTGGTGACTCCAATGTTGAACCCCATAATTTACAGCCTGAGAAACAAAGATGTCAAAGGGGCTCTCAGAAAACTAGCTGAAAGAAAGTTCTTTTCTCGAGGTGGTGATCTCAGGGTCTGAGTTTTAGTTTAGTTTAGTTTAGTTTAGTTTTATATTTTTAGAGAGAGAGAGCAAGTGAGCAAAAGAGCGCATCCACAGGAGGGAGAGTAGAGGAAGAGGGAGAGAGAGAATCTTAAACAGGTTCCATGCCACTGCAGAGCTGACTCAGGGCTCCATCTCAACAACCCTGAGATTATAACCTGAGCTGATCAAGAATCAGAGGCTCAGCTCACTGAGTCACCCAGACATCCCTCTGGGTCTGACTTTTAGAACTATGGTAACATTCTTAAAAGAGATACAGTATCTTGGTAGACAGTTATGGATTAGTTCGGGAAGCATAAACATGAAGGACACATTCTAAAAACCATGAATACTCCACACAAAGATAGAACACAGAGGAGAAATAAAAGGCTAAAAGGTTAGGTTTTCTTGAGTATGAAACACATCAAATACTGTTTTGAAGTTTGTGATTAATTCAGTAATATGGTTATGTTTTAAGCATGATCACAACTAAATTTAAGAGGTTTAAAATGGATTATCTTGAAATAACATCTAATATGAATCACATACATATTCTAACACCAAAGACATTTCAGGTGTAGATGTCCCAGTCATACAAACCTCGAAATAGGCACTGACAGAAACAATCAATATATCTGGAAGAGGCCTTAATACTGGAATCATTAATGGCTCAGAGCATTTCAGCTTGTAAAATGGTACAAAAGCAAAATAATGTTCTTTCCTGAAAGCTTCAAAGAAATGAGTATTTCATCATCCCACATTTCATAGAAACATAGACTATAAGTCAAAAGGGGATTTAACGGTCATTTAATCCAAATATGGTCTGAGGCTTAAAGCATAATATTTCTATTGAGCCAAACATTGGCCAAACAAGTCAAACAGCATTGGCCTAAACAAGAATAGATAGCTCCCTACTCCCTTAGATCATTCCCTTTCATTTATAAGTTGATCCTTGAACAACATGTGCGAACTCCCACATATTGGAATATCCTGATACTAACTTTCAACTCCCCCAAATCTTAACTTCGAATAGCCTATTGTTGATTGGAAGCCTTCTCAATAACATAGTCAATTAATGCCTAATTTGTATGTCATATGTATTATATACTGTATTCTTACAGTAAGGTAAGCTAGAGAAAAGGAACTGTTCTTAAGAAGATTGTAAGAGAAAATGCATTCACATTTGTGTTCAAAAAAATCTACATGTAAGCGTACCCATGCAGTCTACACCTGCATTGTTCAAGGGTCAACTATAGATAGTTCTTTGCTGTTACAGAGATCTTCCTTATGAGCAGTCAAAATCAGTTGTCCTCTATCTTCAACCCACTTTCTCTAGTTTTAGTCCTAGAACAATTTTCAGTATCCTATACTGAAGTCTGTTTCTGTATTGGCCCAAATTCAGTTCTCACAGCCAACCAGCCACTTGTTTCTTTAAAGTTCCCTTATCTAACATGCTTTGGATCTCTGTATTTATTCTGGTCATCCTCCTTTGAAGGAGCCCAGTTCACCCAATGAATACCTCTTCCAAAACCAAAAGAGAAATTAGGATTTTAAAATTGGAGTTCACCAGTCTGAGGCTGACCGCTCCATAGGCTTAGGGGCCTGTGACCACATCTCAGTGTGACTCAATGTCTCAAGTCTAGTCGATTCTGGGCTCCACTTCAGGTTTCATAAACCCTTAGTCCAAACAATCTGGCTGACAGCCGCTTGCCTATTTTACCCAAACTTTTACTCAGACACATGTTTGGAGGGGATTTTATGATAACCATTCTTTATTCTTTTTAAAGATTTTGCTTATTTATTTGAGAGAGAGACACACACAGCAAGAGAGGGAACACAAGTAGGGAAGGCGAAGCAGGCTTCCTGCTGAGCAGGGAGCCAGATGCGGGGCTTCATTCCAGGGTCCCAGGACTACGAACCAAGCTGAAGGCAGACCCTTAATCAAAAGAGTCACCCAGGCATCCCTGGACAATAACCATTCTATAGTTGCCATGGATATGAGTCCTATTTATTCCACCAAAATAGATGCTAATGGGACTTTTCTCACTAACAAAAGTTGCTATCTCTCTCAAAACAAAACAAAACCCCAAACACGCCATCTCACCTGCTATGGAGGGAGAGAGGGAATAAATGGCCAGAAAGCTTCTAAAGAAAAAATTTCAGAACAACTGGGTGGCTCAGTCAGTTAAGCAGCTGCCTTCCACTGAAGTCATGATCCCAGGATCCTGGGATCCAGTCCCACATCAGGTTCTCTGCTCAGTGGGGAGTCTGCTCCTGCCTCTCCCTCTGCCTGCCATTCCCCTTGCTTGTGCTCTCTCTCTCTTGCAATATCTCCCTATCTGTCAAATAAATAAATAAAAATCCTTTAAAAAGGGAAAAAATAATTTTGAGTATACTCCCCAAATAATAATGAAGATAATGTATAGGTTAGGATTCTTAGATACAAGTTAACAGAGACAGAGAAACTCACAGCCAAGAGGAGCCTAAAGATACATGACAGCTAAATGTACTGTGGCTTCCTGGATGGGATCCTCTGACAGAAAAGATATAAGCGAAAAGAGAATAAAAGAAAAGAAAAAAAAACAACAAAGGAAATCCAAATAAGGTATGGATTTTAGTTAATAATAAGGAATCAATTAGGCACCTGGGTGTCTCAGTTTCTTGGACATCTGACTTGTGGTTGTGGCTCAGGTTATGGTCTTCAGGTTGTAGAATCCAGCCCTATGTGGGAAACCCCTGCTCAGCATGGAGTCGGTTTCGGATATTCTCTCTCCCTCACCCTCTGCTCCTCCCACCTCCTGCTCATGCTCATTGTCTCTCTCTCTTTATCTCTCTCTCTCACACACAAAGTAATAAATAAAATCGTTAAAAATAATAAGGTATCAAGTTTATTTTCTTTTTGTAACAAATACCATAATTATAATGTAAGATGCCAATAAAGGGAAAAGTGGGTATATGAGGACTCAAGGTACTTCTCAGTTTCTCTGTAAGCCTAAAACACATCTACAAAATAAAGTCTATTTCTAAAAAAGAAAAGAAACTGTTTGCTGTCCTTGCTTTTTTATCTCACTAGTTCTTAATTCAAACACTAGACTGAGAGTATCTAATTGATTGAGTCCAAGTTACATGCTACACCTTAAATGCAGTGAAGACAAAGAAAGTGAATTTTAAATGGATTCAGCTTGTATGGAGGATACAGGCTCTAACAAGTCCAAGATCCCAGATGACTATACATATGGAAAGGGTACTCAAATGATCAGAAGCCAAAAATTGACAAATGTTCACTACACATAGCCTATGACAACAAACCACCCCCACTAATGTCCTGACTACATACAGATTCAGGGGCACCTGCGTGGCTCAGTGGGTTAAGCTTCTGCCTTCAGCTCAGGTCATGATCTCAGGGTCCTGGGATCGAGCCCCACATCAGGCTCTCCGCTCAGCAGGGAGCCTGCTTCCCCCTCTCCCTCTGCCTGCCTCTCTGCTTACTCATGATTTCTCTCTCTCTCTCTGTCAAATAAATTAAAAAAAAAAAAAGATTCAGACTGACCAGTGTAACTCATGATCAACGTAACACAATATTCTGAGGACGTGTAGGACACAGAATGTTGAATGGAGAGATACAATAGCATCACACAGGGAATGCTTCTGTTGGGCATTAGGATATTCTCATCTGATTGTGTTACTAATGTATTCCCTACTGCTACTAGAGAATCTGCCACATATTAGATCATCAATAAAAATTTGCTGAGTAATATGTGGTCTAGGAAACATGTTGGCTCAAGTAAGTTTTCTCCATATTTTTCTTAAATAAATAGATAGTTTTTAATTCAGAATATCTGGATGTCATGATGCTACATGGAAATGGAGTTGTAGCAAACAATTCCGTGCATCTCAAGGTTCAAGTCCCAGAAAGCTTCAGAGTCCTTTATCTTTTCAGTGAAAGTCATACGTTGAGAGAAACCTTACAAGTTGTTCCGTTAAAAAATATCTGGAGCGTTAGTGAAGTGACTGCAACTTGAAAATTACCCTGTTCAGTTACACAGCAGTTAGTGCTTCATTGCACCCGTGAAGGCACATGCTCAGAAACATCGAATCTATAAGGTGTGAGAGAGGCTGCTCATTCTCCTTCCTACTTTGTGCCTTTTCCATTTCTCTGCTCTTTAATTGGCTGTAGAACATGTCTGAGACTAATTTACTGGCAACCTTATAAGTTAAAATTTTGATTTTGTCTGGCAACTTTGGTATGACTTGTATAAAGGTCAGCCTCATCACAAACAATTCATAGCACACACCCTATCCCCAGTCTTGGAAAATATCATCCATAATTCTGTAATAACTTACTAATGGCCCTCTAAATATTGAAGCATAAGAAAAGGAGGTCAGCAAAAAACGTCTACTTCCCTTATTGTTTTAGCTTGTTTAACTCGTCCTCTAGATTTAAAGCTCTGTTCCAGGGAGGATCTCCCTGATTTACTAGATTGAGTTCTTCCGCTGGGACTCAACCCTGGATTCTATCCTTTTAGTATTTTCTCTTTTTCTCTTTCCTTCTGTAATGCCATCCTCACCCATAGCCTCAACTATCACTTACCCAGAATTAACACAAATTTTACACCGCTGACCCAAGACACCTCGAGGCTCCAGACACCTCTATCTATATGTCTGCTTGATAATGCTTCTTGGACAGCACAAAGTATCTCATCCTCAACAAGCCAAAACTGAACTCATGGCCTTCCGTGAGACGTTTTACTTGGATGCAAAACAGAAGCAATGAATGAGTGCATCAATCAGTGAAAACCATGTTTTCTACAAATCCGTATCTTTTCAAAGTTCTGCCATGTTTTTGGTTCCCCGCAAATGGGGTGGTGGTGGCACTGAGAAGGTGAGGAAGATGTTGGCCAGTTCTCCTGGATGGGATGGGGAAAGCTAAGGCTGTTTGACTGGACATTCTCCCTGCCCCTCACCCTCATCTCCACCCTAACCAAGGCCCCCATTCCACCCATTCCTGGCGCTGGGGGTGGACACCAGTCTCCGGGGTGGGCGGAGTCTGGGGGAGGGGGCGGGACTGGGAGAAGCCCCAGGGTCAGGATGGCGGACTGGGGCCGCGGGGGCTGCTGGGGGCTCATTCCGTGGCGGGTGCGCGTGCGTGCGTCGGGGCCGCGCCTTGGCTTTTACTAGAAGAGGATCCGGCGGTGGCGTGTAAGGCCCAGTGACCACCGCTTCCTGCCTGTGGCGCGACACCCACGCCGGCTCCCTCCGCCCGCGACGCCCGCGGCCCCCGCGGGTCCTAGCGGAACGGGCGCCCGGCAGTGACTGAACAGAGCCCCTGCTGGGAGCGGTGCCCGCAGGTATCACCGGGTCAGCGGGCGGTGAGGACGCGGGTGTGCGGGATGGGGAATCCCGCCGGGGTGCGTCGGCCGGCTCGCAGCTGGGCGGCTTCCGGCGCGGCGCTCCGCAGTCTCTGCGGGGCCACCTGGCCTGGGGCTCGGGGCCTGGCGGGCGCGGGCTGCCGAAGGAAGTCAGGGCGCGGGAGAGCGGTCGACAGCCTTTAGCCGGCCGCTCCTCCATTCGGTGACGGGCCTTCACCCTCCAGGCGCTCGACCTGGGCCCAGTGGCTTCGTCGGTGGGTTAGGGAATGACGGGTATTGATCCGTCTGGGACATAAGAAGGCTGGATCGATCAGCTCGAAAAGAAACTGGAGAAGACGTCCTTCCAGCTTGCCTTCTTTCCTAACCGTTGCTACCAGTCGTGGAAACAGTAAAACTTCACGGCATCTTTCTTATTTTCAGACGCTTCCTTTGCAGACTGTTTTCTGCGCCCCTTTACTGCGCCAGTCTCGACAGGCTCTTTTTACCTCAAGCTGCCTCTCCGCGGTTTGGTGTGAACGACCCTCTTTGCCCGCAGATACTGCCGGCGCGCAGTTGGCACGTGTGCAGTTTCCTCGGCGCTCTAAAGCGCTTGAACCTGTGTCACGTGGGTGGTTAGCGCTCCGGATTCCTGTCGCGGGCGCCTTCTGAGCCTCCCTTCCCGCGGTCCTGGCTCCCACTCTCAGCTCTTCGTTCGGACTGCAACCATCGTCCTGAAGGGCGTCCTCAGTACTTCAGAGTTGAGTTTAAACTCGAACCGTTCTTGACTTTCTTTATTCCAGTGTGCGTCGCTCACAGACCACGGAAGCTTCTCGCAGTCCCAGCCACACCTTGGACCTTCTATCATCCAGACTGTCCCTTTTTGAAATCCTCCTCAGAGATGTCCTCCTGAACATCTCCGTCCTCCTAGTACTATACTTACTGATACCGAGTGAGGTATTAATTTATATTTTAAGGTAAAAATTCCCAGTATATTTTCTTGCTTTTTCTCACTTCGAGTTGAATGTTTAATTCATTTCATTCTTGTTTAAATATGGATGTAAGGCTTTGACATTGCCTAACGGTGGAACTTAAGCTGTGCTCTATGGATTTTGACATGGTGTGGTTTTTTTGGTTTTAATTTGAGTTGTACATTGATGCAAAGTTTAAGTTTCAAATTACTTAAGACTTTTTTATTTGTGTTAAATTCTAGGTTTCATTCTGATAGTATGTGTGGTCCGTAGCACTGGTAGATACTTTGTATTTGAGGTTTTTTGTAAGTGATACAGTAGTTTTTGTAAACTTTTTCATAACTTCTGGAATAGAAACTGCATTGTCTTGTTTTGTATATCACTAAGCACATTTTCGTGTATACAGTATTATTACTTAATTTTAGTTTATGTGTTTAGGGTTTAGAAAGTTGCCTTAGTCTGTCCCATTTCGGGGGGGGGGTTGATTTCATCTTCTGTTTTCTGAGGATTTTGCAGTAAATACATTCCAATTATGTTATTGGTACATTTAACAAGTCCTATTTGATTATAAGTTGTACCTTCAGTCATTTAAAGTTTCCTTTTCGTCTACTTTCATGCATTTGTGCTTTTAAATCATTATATGCCTGCATAATTGTTTATTTTTTTTAAAAGATTTTATTTATTTATGTGACGGAAAAAGAGATCACAAGTAGGCTTGGAGGCTGGCAGAGAGAGAAGGGGAAGCAGGCTCCCTGTGGAGCAGAGAGCCCGATGTGGGGCTCCATCCCATCCCAGGACGCTGGAATCATGACCTGTGCTGAAGGCAGAGCCTCTAACCCACTGAGCCACCCAGGCGCCCCTGTTTATTATGTTTTTAATCATCCCTTTATTTTCCTCTTTCCAGTTCTTTTGTTTTGGATGTCTTTTGAGTGTTTATATAGAGAAATTATTTATTCAGTACATTTACTGTGACAGTGGATATCATTGTTACTATTTCTACCTTTAATTTCTTAAGTTTCTGTGCTTCCTTGGTGTTTCATTTTATTTTTATCATTTGCCTGTGAGCTTTTTTTCCTTCTTTCTTCCTTGATAGTAATTTAAAAAGTGGGCATATAGTTTATTCTTTGGTGGGACCCCATGATACCTCTGTAGCACTTTGAAACTTTTTTTTTCTTTTTTCTTTTTTAATGAACCATGCTTTCTATAAGCTTAGAGAAGGTTTGTGTTGGATCTCAAAATCTTCTTCACTTGATATATTTAGTTCTGTGTTTGGTGGAGATATAATGGGGGTACTAATGAGTGTATAAATAGTGCCAGTACATCTGTACAAGATGGTGAATGGAGAGAAACAGTTTTTAAGAAACTGTAGAAAACAATTTTAATTTCTTTTTCACCATAAGATTTTGTTCTCCCTTACTTCAGCATTTTGGAAGAGACTTTTAGATTTGTCTATCGTATCACTGGTTCAATGAAGTACCCCTTTTTGTTCTTTACTCCTTCCGATCAAGATTGCCTGTCTCTTAATCCGTTTTAGAATTTACCTTAAACTCATCCTATTTTACTAAATGGCTCCCTAATTCTGTTTCATAAATTTACCACACATCCTTTTGAATCTCTATACATCAGGCAAGTGTTTTTAATTTTTTAATAAAATTATTATTTTACAACAATTTCAGATTTAAAGAAAAATTGAGAATATAGTACAGAGTTCCCATATTCCCCACACCCATTTTCCCTATTAGTAACAAATTAGTATGTTAATTAGATCTGTTAATTAGATCCATTAACTAAAGTCCATACTTTAATCATATTTCTTTAATTTTTACCTAATGTCCTTTTTCTGATTCAGCATCCCATCCAGGATGCCATATTACATTTAGTTGTCATATCTCCTTAGGGTCAACTTTGCTGTGACAGTTTCTGAGACTTGTTTTTAATGACCTTTATAGTTTTGAGGAGTACTGGTCAGGTATACTGTAGGAAACCCATCTATTAGAATTTGTTAGAATTTCTCATGATTAGACTGGGGTTATGGGTTTGGGGAAGGCAAATCTTTCTACCACATCGTCTCAAAGGGACACACTGTAACATGACTTGTCATTATTGTTGTTAACTTTGATCACGTGGCTTAAGTATATTTTTTAGGTTTCTCCACTATAAATTTATTCTTTTTCCTTCTTCCCATATTTACTGGAAGGGATTCACTATGCAGAGCCCAATCTCAAGGGATGGAGAGTTATGCTCCTCCTCCTGGAGGGCTGAGTATCTACACAAATTATTTGGAGATTAGTCTGTTCTTCCCCCATTTATTTATTGGTTGAGTCAGTCGTGTATATTAGTGTAGCTTATGGTATTAATTTTATAGTTTCAGTTACTGCTCATATTGTTTCAGCTTTGGCCATTGGTAGCTCTTTCCTTTGGCTCCTGTGTACCTTGTAAATTCCCCAGTAAATGGTTTTTGAGCTCTTATCTATTTTCAAGCACTTCAAGATGCTCCATGCCCACCATATGTGTGTGTGTGTGTGTGTGTGTGTGTGTATAATTTTTTTTTTTTTTTTTTTTGAGAGAGAGACAGCACAATTCATGGAGAGGGACAGAGGGAAAGGCAGAGGGAGAAGGACACCCCGCCAAGCCAGGAACCTGGTGTGGAGCTCTATTCTAGGACCCGGAGATCATGACCTGAGCCAAATGCAGACACTTAATCAATTGAACCACCGAGGCGCCCCCATCTTGTATATTTCTTGCTCCAGTTCTAGAATAAGTCATTTCTCCATGGAGCCACGGTTCCTTGTATTGAAGAATGGTATTAAAATCTGAGATCTGGGAGACCTTTGACCACCCTTTACCCATTTCTCCCACTACCACTCTTCTCTAGCAACCACCAGTTTGTTCTCTGAACTTCTGTTTTTTTTTGTTTTTAAGATTACATATATAAGAGAAATCATACAGTATTTTTCTTTCTCTGACTTTATTTCACATCGTAATTCCCTTAAAGTACATCCATGTTGTTGCAAATGGTAAGATTTTATTCTTTTTATAGCTGAATAATATTTCTTTGTGTGTGTGTAAAAGAATTCCTTTATCCATTCATCTATTGATGGACATTTATGTTGTTTTCATATCTTGGCTATTGTAAGCAGTGCTGCAATGAACATGAGGGTATGTATATCTTTCCCAGTTAGTGTTTTCATTTTCTTTGGATAAACACCCAGAAGTGGAGTTGCTGGATATAAGGTAGTTCTATTTTACTGTTTTAAGGAACCTCCACACTGTTCCAGAGTGGCTGCACCAATTGACACCGCCATCAACAGTGTATAAGGGTTCCTTTTTCTCCATATCCTCAGCAACACTTGTTATGTCTTGTCTTTTTCATAATAATCATTCTTGCAGGTATGAGGTGATGCCTTATTGTGGTTTTGATTTGGTTTTGCCTGATGATCAGTGATTTTGAGCATATTTTATGTATCTGTTGGCCGTCTGTATGTTTTCTTTGGAAAAATGTTCAAATGTCTTCTCTGGAAAAATATTCAAATCTTCTACCTATTTTTAAATCAGATTTCTTTTTTGTTATTAAGTTGTGGGAGTTATATATTTTGGATATTAATCTCTTACCAGATATGATTTGCAAATATATCTGCAGATCAGTCAATGTGATACACAACATTAAGAAAATGAAAAATAAAATCACATAATTTTGATAGATGCAGAAAAATGATTTGACAAAATTCAACATCCATTTATGATTTAAAAAAAAACTCAATAAAATGGATATTGATTGCATATTATCTGCCAAGAAGTGGATGAGTATTCTTTTAATCCCTATAATTCAATCAGACAGGTATTTTTATATCCATGTTACCATTGAGAAAACTCAGGTTTGGTTAAATAATTTGCTTAAGTTCATATTTGTAGTAACTAGTCCAGCTGGGATTTAACCTCATGTCAATATGACTCCCAAGTACATACTCTTAGTCATTATGTATCCTCTATAGCAGGGTTTCTTTACTTTGGAATTACTGACACTTTGGGCTGGATAATTCTCCATTGTAGAGCACTGTCCTGTGCATTGTAAGATGTTTAGCAGGATCCCTGGACTTCTCTCAATGGATGCCTGTAAGATCCCCCAGTTGTGACAGCTAAAACTGTCTCCAGACATTGTCAGATTTCCTCTGGTATCAAATTGCTCATGAAAACCCCTGGCTTAGAGATGTGTGATAAAATGAACACTGAAAATTGAATTGCATCCATACTTGGAGAATTGTAAATTGGGTAAAAAGCTGTATCTGAACTTCCCTGAGTGTAATGACTCTAATAATTGGACAAGCTCTTTGGGGAACAATGAGTGCTCTGTTCATAGTTGTTAAAAGAGATACTGGCTCAGGGGCACCTGGGTGGCTCAGTGGGTTAAAGCCTCTGCCTTTGGCTCAGGTCATGATCCCAGGGTCCTGGGATGGAGCCCCACATCGGGCTTCCTCCTCTCTCTCTGCCTGCCTCTTTGCCTACTTGTGATCTCTGTCAAATAAATGAATAAAATCTTAAAAAAAAAAAAAGATACTGGCTCTTTTGGGAAGGCTTTTCAGTCCATATGCTTTTTGCACAACCTCTGTGGATCTCTTGACTTGGCTATAACCTATAAGGACTCCCACTGAAGAACAATGCCCGTTAACTCTGCTAGCAAGCTGTGTTTTCTCTCCAGTGGCCTTCTGAATGAACTAGTACCAAATATGGCCCGTGTAGTCTTCTGAGCCTAAATGTTTAGTTGAGCCTATAACTTCCTTAGTGAACATTGCAGACTGGCCCTAGTGAGTCCTAACAAATGAAAATTCCTAATCATTATAATCTGGGAATGTACTTCTTTTTTAATTGAAATAAAATTAGCATACAATATTAGTTTCAGGTATACAACATATTCTACAGTTCTATACAGTACTTAAAATGCTCACCACTATATGTGTTGTTACCATCTGTCATCATATGTTATTACAGTTTACTACCTATATTCCTTATGCTGTACTTTTCATCTCTATGACTAATTTTGTAACTGAAATTTGTATTTCTTAATTCCCTTTATCTTTCATATCCCCCCACTCACCTTCACTCTGGCAACCACCATATTTAAGAGTCTTTGATTTGTTTGTTTGTTCATTTGTTTTGGTTTTTAGATTGCACATGTAAGTGAAATTGTACAGTATTTATTTTTCTCTCTTATTTCGTTTAGCATAATATCCTCTAGATCCATCCATGTTGTTGCTAATAGCAAGATCTCATCCTTTTTTTTTATGGCTGAATGATATCCCATTGTATATGTATACTACCTCTTTATCCATTCATCTTGGGTTGCTTTCATATCTTAGCTATTGTAAATAATTCAGTAAACATAGGGGTACATACATCTTTTTAAATTACTGTCTTTGTTCAGTTAAATACTCAGTGGTGAAATTACTGGATCATATCCTATTTCTGTTTTTAATTTTTTGACAAACCTCTGTATTGTTTTCCACAGTGCTTGCACCAGTTGACATTCCCACCAGCAGTATACAAGATTCCTTTTTCTCCACATTCTTACCAATACTTGTTATTTCTTGTCTTTTTGATACTAGCCATTTTCTGACAGGTCTGAAATGATAGCTCATTGTGGTTTTGATTTGCATTTCATGATAATTGGTGATGTTGAGCATCTTTTCATGTAGCTATCGGCCATTCATATATCTTCTTTGGGAAAATGACTATTCAGGTCCTCTGCCCTTTTTTTTTTTTTTTTTATTGAATCGTGTGTGTGTGTTTCAAGTTGTATATATTCTTTATATATTTTGGATATTAACTGCTTATCAGATATGTGATTTTCAAATACATTCTCCTATTCAGTAGGTTGCCTTTTTGTTTTGTTGATGGTTTCCTTTACCATGCAAAGTTTTTATTTTGATGTAGACCCAATAGTTTATTTTTGCATTTGTTTTTCTTGTTTAAGGAGACATATCCATAAATGTGTTGCTCAGGTTGATGTCCAAGAAATTACTGCCTGTATTTCTGTTATGAGTTTTATGGTTTCTGGTCTCTTATTTTATTTATCATTTTGAGATTATTTTTGTATATGGTGTAAGAAAGTGGTCCAGTTTCATTCTTTTGCATGTAGCTGTCCAGTTTTCCAGCACCATTTATTGCAGAGACTGTCCTTTCCCCATCATGTATGCTTGCCACACTTATCATAGATTAATTAACCATATAGGTATGGGGTTTTTTTGCTGGCTCTCTAACCATTTCTTTTTTTTGGTTTATTTTTCAGATTATTTATTTATTTATTTGACAGGCAGAGATCACAAGTAGGCAGAGAGTCAGGCAGAGAGAGGAAGGAAAGCAGGCTCCCCACTGAGCAGAGAGCACGATGCAGGGCTCGATCCCAAGACCCCAGGATCATGACCTAAGCAAAAGGCAGAGGCTTTAACCCACTGAGCCACCCAGGAGCTCCTCTCTAACCCATTCTGTGTCATTGAAATGTACCTTTAGATTTTTCTCTGGCAATGAAATGACTCATATTTATTCTCTTATTTTTTAAATAATTTTTTCTTAACTTAATTTCTAGTAGTATTCCAATTTTATTCATTTTATATAATCTTATTGATATTTTAGTGAGAATTTATTTTTTAGGCATCACTAGTGTAAAGCCTTAATAACTTGAATATCCTTCTGAAGATGTGTTTTGCTTAGTTTTAAAGCAAAAATGTGTTGGCGCGCATAAGTGGCTCAGTTGGTTAAGTGTCTGCCTTTGGCTCAGGTCATGATTCCAGAGTCCTGGGATCCAGCTCCATGTTGGGCTCCCTGCTCAGCGGGGAGTCTACTTCTCCCTCTCCCTCCCGCTTCCTCTGCTTGTGTTCTCTTTCTTCTCTCTATTAAATAAATAAATACAATTTTAAAAAAATAAAGCAATAATGTGTTGTCACCTGGTGCAGGAAAAACCTAATTGCAATTTAATTATGAGGTTTGTTTTAAAAGGACTGTTTCATTTATCACTTTTTGTGTGATGTCTGTGTTTTTTGTCTTTTTGGTGGGTGATAAGGGGAAAGAGATAGTATATTTTCTTGTTATAAAAATGGGAAGGAAACAAGGGGCACCTGTGTGGCTCAGTGGGTAAGCCTCTGCCTTTGGCTCGGGTTGTGATCTCAGGATCCTGGGATCGGGCCCACATGGGGCTCTCTGCTCAGCAGGGAGCCTGCTTCCCCCTTCCCTTCTGCCTACCCCTCTGTCTACTTTTGATCTCTCTCTCTGTGTCAAATAAATAAATAAAATATTTTTTTAAAATGGGAAATAAGAATGGAATGATAACTTAAAATATTTATTAGACAATTCTTAAGAATATTATATTGTATTATAATATCTTTTAACACTGCTAAAATGTGTTCATTAAATATAGGTTATATTGGTGTCTTTTTTCATTCTCTCAGGTACCTTATTGTTGGTGGAAGCTCCTGGAATTTTTCTCTTAGTGAGATAGAACTTGGCTGAAATCACATTGCATATATATTGTACACAAATATTAGAATAGATAGAATATTGAGATAGAACTTGGCTGAAATCACATTGCACATATATTGTACACAAATGCTTAGCCCAAGCCTGAGAATTACTAGAATCCTCCAGTTAGACAAATTCAAACTACAGTGGGAGTTCTGTCTAGGAAGATGCAGCCTCTGAACAAGTTGATGGCTATCTCAAAATCTCAAAACCTGATTCGACATGAACAAAGTGAAGCCCTGAGAGCAGAAGAGTCCTGGCAGCAGGAATCCATCCCAGTCATGGAAACATACGACTCTGAGGCCTCTCGTCAAAAGTTCAGACATTTCCAGTATTTGGCAGTGTCTGGGCCTCATGAAGCCCTGTGTCAACTCTGGGAGCTCTGTCTTCAGTGGCTGAGACCAGACATTCATACAAAGCAGCAGATCCTAGAGCTGTTGGTGCTAGAACAGTTTCTGACAATTCTTCCTGAAGACATCAGGACTTGGGTGAATTTACAGCATCCAAAGAACAGCAAAGAAGTGGTGTCCCTCATAGAGGATGTGATTGAAATGCTTAAAGATGAAGGTGAGAATATAGAAAATTGGCAATAGGATTATTATTATTATTGACCCTTATGTAAAATCAAAAAAAAAGGAAAAACTAGCTCATAGATAACAGAGAACAGATTGGTGGTTGCCGGAGGTGAAGGATGGGCAAAATGGGTGGAGGGCCACAAGTATAGAAACTTCCAGGTATAAAATAAATAAGTCATGGGGATGTAATGTACAGGATAGTGACTATAGTTGATAATACTGTATTGCATATTTGAAAGTTGTTAAGACATTAGATCTACATTAGATCTTAAGAGCACTCATTACAAAAAAATAATTTTTGTAACTATATATGGTGACAGATGTTAACTAGACTTACTTTGGTGATCATTTTGTAATATACATTAAATATTGAATCATTATGTTGTTCACCTGAAGCTAATAGAGTTGACCCATGAATAACATGGTTTTAAACTGTGTGGGTCCAACTATACATGGGTGTTTTTCAATAAATACAGCACAGTACAGTAAATGTATTTTCTCTTACGATTTTCCTAACATTTTCTTTCTTTTTTTTTTTTTTAAAGATTTTATTTATTTATTTGACAGACAGAGATCACAAGGAGGCAGAGAGGCAGGCAGAGAGAGATGGGGAAGCAGGCTCCCTGCTGAGCAGAGAGCCCGATATGGGGCTCGATCCTAGGACCCTGAGATCATGACCTGAGCCGAAGACAGAGGCTTAACCCACGGAGCCACCCAGGCGCCCCCTAACATTTTCTTTTCTCTGCCTCACTTTACTATGTAATACATATAAAAAATATGCATTAGACTGCTCGTGTTATTGGTATGGCTTCTGGTCAGTGGTAGGCTATTAGTAGTTAAGTTTTGGGGGAGTCAGAAGTTATATGCCGATTTCCAACTACTCAGGAGGTTGGTGTCCCTGACCACTCTTGTTGTTAAAGAGTCAACTGTAGGATGTTATACGTCAATTATACGTCAATTAAAAAGAAAAAAAAGAACCTTAAAAAAGAGTAACTGACTCTTTCTATATGAAAAGAACTTCTCTTTTTCTGAAGCTAGAGGGTGTCAAGGGCCAGATCATGAAGGACTTTATCAGGAAGCGCAGGTTTTATTTTGTAGGAAATGGAAGTAGAGAATGAGATTCTCACAGCATGGGTAGAGGAGTAAAACGATTTGATTCGCCTTTTAAAATACCATTTTGATATCAATATGGAGTAGGTGGTTGGCAAACTATGGCCCCCAAACCAAAAGTTTCTGGAGATAGTGCTTTTGGAACACAGCCATGCCCACTGATTACTTTTAGTCTACAGTTGATTTCATGCTATGATCAGAGTTGATTGGCTATAGCAGAGACTACATTGCCTGCAAAACCCAGAATAGTTGCTATCTGTATCTTCACAGAAAAGTTTATCAGCATCTTGTTTAAGGGATAGACCTTATGACTCTGAAAACAGGAAAATGAGTTAAGATAGATGAGGTATTAAAGAATGTGGGAGTATTGGAAAAATGGGAATTTGAACCTGAAGGAATTATGGGCTGCATATAATATGTGAGTAGGGGTAAGATTTGATGTAAATGTGCATGTTCTGCCATACATGAATAGGGCACAAGTAGCAGATGTTATGGGAGGGGATTTATACAGTTATGTGGCATGTTGAATTTGAGATCTCTGTAGGTTTGGAAATTTACAGGTATGAATAGAAGTAGGAAAAATACATATCATTGGGGGCATCAGTATTTAAGGTCTATCATAGATCTAACTGCCCATTACAAGAAATACAGAGGATGGAGGAACATGTTAAATCATATCATGGGAATGCCATTAGTAAAATCTAAACTCTGGGAAACTACAAGACAATCTAGTTTCTAAAACAATGATTTGGTTTATTTATTTTTTAAATATTTATTTATCTGACAGAGAGAGACACAGCAAGAGAGGGAACAGAAGCAGGAGGCATGGGAGAAGGAGAAGCAGGCTTCCCGCCAAGCAGGGAGCCTGATGCCGGGCTTGATCCCAGGACCCTAGGATCATGACCTGAGCCGAAGGCAGACGCTTAAATGACTGAGCCACCCAGGTGCCCCTTATTTTATTTTTTGAAAAAAGATTTTGCTTATTTAGAGAGAGCACACATGCGCAAGCAGGCAGAAAGGAAGAGAGAATCTCCAGCAGACTCCATACTGAGCAGGAGCCCAACATGGGGCTCCATCTCATGAGCCTGGGGTCATGACCTAAGCTGAAATCAAAGGTTGAACATTTAACCAGCTGAGCCAGCCAGGCACCTCTCTAAAACAAAATAATTTTAAGGGAGAAGTGGTCATACAGACAAGGGATTTAGAAATTAAATGTAAAAGTTGTATAACAAATCAAGTGAATGTGTGAACCTTATAAGTCATGAGGCAGTTGATTGGATATTTGACAAGGAATTATTGGCTGGGGAGAGTGATGATATTATTGCTATATTTAGTCCTTATTTGAAAAAGAAATAAAAGATTAAACAGAAGAAGAAAAGCCAGGTAAGCAGGCTAGAAAGCATAATCTGGGACATCAGAGAACCAGGAAATATTAGCATCTTGAGCTAAGAAAAGAGCAATATTCAAGAAGGGAGTGTCAACACTGGTATGACAAAAAGGTTCTCCTATTACCATGAGTATTGAGGGTGACTGGGTGGCTCAGTTGGTTGAGTGACTGCCTTCAGCTCAGTTCTTGATCCTGGAGTCCCAGTATCAAGTCCCACATCAGGCTCCCTGCTGGGCAGGTAGTCTGCTTCTCCCTCTGACCCTCCCTCTTCTCATGCTCTCTCTCTCTCTCAAATAAATAAATAAAATCTTTTTTTAAAAAGCTTTAAAAAAGATGAGTATTGAAAGTAATTTAATGAAATTGTTGATTATGAAGTAATTGTTAAGCTTTAGAACAGTTTCAGAGAAGGAGTTGAGGTGGTACTTATTGGTAGTTGTTATATTAGTTTTCTATTGTTATATAGAAACATATATAGTTTCTATAGTTTTATAGTTTCTATAGTTATATTAGTTTTCTATTGCTGCCATAACAAATGACCACAAAGTTAGTGAATGTATTATTCTACAGGTCTGTAGATCAGTAGTCCAAAATGGGTCTCCCTGAACAAAAATCAAGGCATCAATAGGACTGCATTCCTTTTTGGACCTCATGATTCCCCTTCACCCATCATCAAAGCTTGCAATGGTGAGCCATGTGCTTTCCACACTGCTTTCCCTTACCCTCCATTCTGTTGTCACAGTGCATGCACTTGCTCAGTAGAGCATGGTTGCTTTCTCTCCCTCTCTCACTTACCCTGACCACAGCTGGGAAACCTGTTTTTTAGGATTCATGTGATTAGATTGTGATCACCCAAATAAAGGGTGATTCCTCATCTCTCAGGGTCCTTAACTTTAATCATATCTACTGAATCCCTTTTGCCAGTGTATCCAAGGATTAGGGGTGTGTATCTCCGGGGTCTATTCTCCCTATCACACACATATTCCCCACCACCACCACCAAAAAGAGATGGATGGCTAAGGTGTGAATGTGATAATGATTATAGACTATTTCTTGAAGTCTGGTTGAGAAGGAAAGGAGAGGTTGTCAGGTAATAGAGGAATGAGGAAGGTTTTTAATTTGTTTTAACCTGTCTTGGCTCTCTAAAGAACCCACCCAGAGGGCTTGCCCTTGTTTTCTCTGAGTCAGAACTCTCCCAGTGCAGAGGTGGCCACCTGGGCGGCATTTGTCAAAGCATTTAATGGGAAATGTATTAGCCTCTCCCACCTAAGACAGTGAGCACAAAAAGATTGGGAGGAAAGGCTGAGGGGTATGAGATGCCTTGGGGAATAGGTTTTTGAAAAGTTCTTACATACTCCTAGAGATCTAGAAGGCTGGGTACATGTTCAGAAAGACCTGATAAGGCCTTATTTAACTCACCCTGGCTGACCTTCAGGCTTTGCATCAACGAAACTAAAGACTAAGGTAATGTTGAAAAATTATCTAGCTAAGTGTTGAAGGCAAGTCTTAACACCTGCAGCCCATCTGCAAAGACTAGGAAATGACTTTTGTTTGTGGTTGTTTTGTTTTGTTTGTTCTGTTCTGTTCTGTTTTGATTCCAGGTAGCTATGGAAATCTCTTAGGAATCATTAGCTTACCACTAAGCTAAGGGAACAGACTTAAGTGGGTACACACAACAAAGAATATAGATGTTACAAATCGGTTTTAAAAAAGTAAGTAAGTGATGAACAAGAATTAAAACAGGCCCACAAAAATTGACAAAAATGAGGGAGAAATAGATCAAGAGTAATAGCTGGAGACTTAAGCACCCCACTTTCATTAGTGGATAGAACAACAGGAAAAAAGACAAAAAAGGAAATAGAAGACTTTAACAACTCTATAACCAAGTTAGACCTAACAAATATATAAGCCCTCTACCCAATAACAGCAGAATGTATATTCTTTTCAAATGCACATGGAATATTTTCCAGGGTAGACCAAATGTTAGGCCAAAACAAGTCACAATTAATTTAAACATTTAAATCATACAAAGTATCTTTTTTGACCACAAGAGAATGAAATTAGAAATCAATAATAGAAGGAACTCTATAGGGACGTCTGGGTGGCTCAGTTGGTTAAGGGTCTGCCTTTGGCTCAGGTCATGATCCCAGGGTCCTAGAATGGAGCTTCACATCGGGCTCCCTGTTCAGTAGGGAGCCTGCTTCTCCCTCTCCTGCTGCTGCTCCCCCTGCTTGTGTTCTCTCGCTCTCTCTCTCTGTCAAATAAATAAAATATTTTTTTTTAAAAAGGAAATCTGGAAAATTCATAAATATGTAGAAATTTAAAAAAGATTAGGCAGAGATAAATGAAATAGAGGATAGAATAACAACAGGATCAATGAAACAAAGTAGGTCATTTGAAAAAATAAAATTAACAAAGACTTAACTACACCAACCAAGAAAAAAAGACTTCCTAACTTATTGATGATAAGTTTTAACCTGATGCCAAAGCCAAGCGAAGACCTCACAAGAAAAGAAAACCAGCAAGCTACATCCAGCAGCATATTAAGAGGATAATACACCATGACCAAATGGGATTTTTCCCAGGAATACAGGATGGTTCAACATATGAAAATAAATATTATACACCATTCTAACCGAGGAAAATCACAAGGTCCTCTTTTTTTTTAATAAGATTTTATTTATTAGAGAGAGTGCATACATGCCCAAGTTGGGGAGAGGGGCAGAGGGAGAGGCTGAGGGAGAAGCAGACTCCCCGCTAAGCAATCCCAGGATTGCTTACCCCCAACTCAATCCCAGGACCTCGAGATCATGACCTGAGCTGAAGGTAGACACTTAACAGACTGAGTCATCCAGGTGCCCACAAGGTCCTCTTGATACAGAAAAAGCATTTGACAGAATCCAGTGCCCTTTCATGATAAAAGCACTCACATACTAGGATTAGAAGGGAATTTCTTTTACCTGATAAAGGGCATCTATGAAAAACCTACAGGAAGCATCGTATCTAATGGTTAAAGACTGAAAGCTTTGCCCTTAGAATAAGGAGCAAGACAAGGATGCCCACCCTGGCCACTTCTGTTCAACATTATACTGGAGGTACTAGCTAGTGCAACTAAAAAATATCCTAATTGGAAAGGAAGAAGTAAAACTATCTTTACTGTCATGTGATCTATTCTTATGCAGTTTATCCTTGAACAACATGGGTTTAAAATGCATAGGTCACTTTTATGTGATTTTTTTTTTTTTTTTTTTAAGATTTCATAGCAAAAGCCATAAGGCATTTATTTACAACAGCCTATCCCAGTATCCAGGTCAAATGGAAGACGACTGGTTCAGAGTTCACACCTACTGCCCTTTGAATACCCAGAGAGGCCTGAAGAGCCCATCAACAGCCCTTGGAATCCCTGGAACTGGGTTACCTATCTTTTTTTTTTTTTCTCATTTAAAAATAATAATTTTTAAAAAACAGCCTGTATTCATGTATTGGGTAACGTAATGTTGTTAAGAAAATACTCCATAAAGCACTCTGCAGGTTCAAATGCAATTCATAGCAAAACTCCAGTTACCTTTTTTTGCAGAAATGGACAAGCTGGTCCTGAAGTTCATATGAAAATACAAAGGACTCCAAATACTCACCACAGCCTTGATGAAGAATAAAAGTTAAGGATGCATACTTTCAATGTCAAAATTTACTGCAAAGTTGTAGACTTTAGTTAGGACAGAATTCAAGTTATTTTTTGGAATCTGCTACAACCACAGAGCCTCAAAATATTAGTTTGGCCTTCTTCACCCTGATCCAGTATTTCTCAGCCTCTGGTAGAGTATCAGAATCATTTTTAGAGTTTTTAAAAACTATAGTATCTGAGCCCCACCGTTGGAAATTCTGATTGCTGGTAGGGCCTGACATCATTATTTTTCCAAAGCTCTGAAGATGATTCCTATGAACAGCATGTTAGAACTACTACTATAATCATTAAATGTTTCTCCAGGACAAATCTTGTCTCCCTCATGTTTTCCTTCATCTTTCTCAGAGCTACCCTACAAGGATTCTGTCCTCCAGAAGGGGAGCATCATGGAGAAAATGGAATCTGACTCACTAACTGGCGATGCCCAGGTGAATTCCGATCCTACTCTTTACTGAAATGATCTGCTTTTTCTTTTTCAGCTTTTGAGCTTTTGCTAAATATAGTCCATCTAAGGATGTAAGAGTGTTATTTCTCTCATAGGACATTGGATCTGTTTTATTTTAGTTGATGATACACTCTGGAAAATAGTTAATCTTTGTATTTTTCCGTGCATCTGTTCCCTCTGGTTTAATAGACAATAATCAAAGCCATAGAAATAGAGCCCACCAGAGAATGTTTAGAATTAAATGTAAGGGGAGCCAAGGGCAGAGTCCTGAGTAATGTCACTGAATAGGCAGGAGCAGGAGAAACCCCAAAGGATACTGAAATAAAAGCGTCAAAGTGATAGAGGAAAACCAGGAAGATACGATGTCACTGAAAGCCAAGGAGGAGAATTTTGCAAGGATAAATCCTTTAAAAAAATTCAGGAAAATCCAGCCTGAGTGGTGCTTATTCCCTTAGTATCATAAAGATACTACCATGTGTGGGAATAGAAGTCAGGTTGCAGAGGGTTGAGGGAAGAAGGTGAGGAAGTGGGGAAACTAATGTAGATGATTTTCTCATGTCATCTGATGTCGTGGAGTCATCTAGCTTTGAGGCACAGGGAGGGAAGAAATTTGTGTATTTCACTGTGACTGAAGGTGCCCATTATGACAAGGTCAGGAATACTAGAGAGGGAAGTGCAACAGGTGATGGTGTGAAGGCCCTCATGAGAAATACCTATGCAGGGTCTGATATACCACTGCTAAGGGCCAGGAATATGATGGTAAATGAAAGGAAATCCTTTGTGGAAATGACAGTCGAGGCAGACAGGCACACACAGGGAAGTAAGATAATTGCAGATAGTAATTATTACAAAGAAAAGAAACAGTGCAGTAGAGACTGATGAGGAGGGTGGCTACTTCATCTTGAGTAGTCAGGAAAGGACTGGTTAACTGGCCTGGGAAGGAGTTAGCAGGCTGCCTTTCTCAGTTAGAGAAAATGCCCTACCTCTTCTGCTAGCAAAGTCTCCATCTTCATTACAAATTCCCCTCACATCTATCCAAAACTCTTTTTGTTCTGAACTCCTTCGATGGCAGATATTTTTACTCTATAGTAATTTTTTGTTCCACAATTAGTCCAACTTTTTTTTTTTTCCTCAACCAAAATAAAAGTTAATTGAGGGTTAGGACTGCACTTGATTCCTTTTGTAGCCCTCACAGAATACCAAGTTGATAGGCCTCTAGTGTAACTTGATTTTCATCACTTAGAACCCCAAACATTTGTCAGTTTCTTACATATTCTGATGAGCTACCCTATTCTTTCCTAATTCACTTCTCCTCTGGTAATATTTTTGGGAGTGACCTTTGGTTACAAAGAAATTTAATGTTTTAGGAACCAGTGACATTCAAAGATGTGATTGTGGAATTCACCGAGGAAGAGTGGGGACAACTGGACCCTGCTATAAAGACCCTGCACAGGGATGTGATGCTGGAGAACTATAGGAACCTGAATTCATTGTATCAAGGTGGTTTCTCTGTATTTACCTCCTCTGCCTGTCAGTAGTGTCTTCATCTGCTGCTAAAAACCAGAGGACGACTGGAGTGGTTAAGGGCACTTGGGTTTGGGTTTAGGTTTCCTAATATCCTTTGGGCATAATAACACATTTTCCTGCTGTGTATCTGAGTGAAAGTCCTTCCTAATGGAAAGCTAGACATTCACAGATCCGTGGTGACTGCTGGCCTCTCAGAGGCTCTTAGACTACAGAGGAATGGAATCTCTTCCCTTTAAAAACGGCTGAGAAGTCTGTTTTGTTGTTTGTTTGTTTGTTTGTTTGTTTTTTCATTTTCCCCATGAACAGAGCATCTGTTTTCCAAGCCAGTTGAGATCTCTAAGTTGGAGAGTAAGGAAAGAAGATGGACAATGGAGCACAAAATCCCAAGCATATCTGTTTTGGGTAAGAACCAGGCAGATAAGAGACAGCTGTAAGAAGCTTCTGTTTGTCAAAAACACAGTGTACTGTTAACAGCCTTAGAGTAAGAGTCAGGGAGGTGATGACAAAACTGCCCAGGCTTTGAAGGGAAAAAATCACCATTGCCTTTTGTTCACAGACTCTTTTCCTTTGGTGGATAGGCAAAAGAATGTTGCAGGTGAGGAACACAGACGCTTTTAAAGCTGTGTGGTCCAGAGCAATCTACCTGCCAGTCTCCTCATCTGTAACATGGAGTTAATAACAGTACTTACCTCCACGTTCCTGTGAGGCTTAAGTGAGTCATATGGGTAGCACAGTTAGAACAGTGCCTAGCACGTGGTAAGTGCTATGTAAACAAACATTAGCTAACCCAACAGGAAATCATATTCTTTCTTTTAAAGAAAACAGAATGTTCTGCCTTATACTAGAGTGACTTTAGTAATCTTCCATTTTCCTTCATTTACTATAGAACTTCTTGTGCCCTAACTTTCTACCTTCATGTAATCTCTTAATTCTTAACTAACATTTTGTTTGTGGGAGATTATCGATTCTTGTATGCTTAATGTAAATTTTAGTACATGTAGAAAAGTTTAAAGAGGAATAGAGCTCACCCCATTACCTCACTCCCCAGAGCTGTGCAGTATTAACATTTTGATTTATTTTCTTAGACTTTTTTCTTTGTGATGATGTGTCTCTGTGGCTTGTGAAGATTTGTTTTTTTCCAAAATCGGGATCATCAGGGATATGTAACTTTATATTCTGCTCTTCTCACCTAATATGATGCCATAGGCAATTACCTGTGTAACTAAATAGTCTGTGAAAGCGTGGTTTCTAATTCACGTGTAATGTTCTATCATATACATGTATTATAATATATTTAACCATTCCCCCCAGCTGTTGGAAATTCAGATTGTTGCCAAGTTTTCAGGCACATCTGATAAATCTCATAGGATATACTTATTAGAAGAGAAACTGTAGCATCAAGGGGCATGAATTTAAGTCCTGTTACATTGTGCTGTATTGTCTATAGAAAGGTTATACCAATCCATACTGTCACCAATAATGTATTATCTATTTATTATTATCACCCTAGCACCCTCTTGTTTACCCAAAATCTTTATTGATTTGAAAGGCAAATTATTCCATTTCTTCCTTTCTAAGGTAAATTTCCCTGCCCCCCCCCCACCCTTTTCTTTTGGACCCCATTTCTCCCTGCCTTCTTTCACTTACATTTTTACCATTTCTGCTTCATCCTCACATTAGCTTTTCAACATTTTCAGATCATTACTGATTTGAAAATTTTTTCTCTCAACCTGTTACTCAATTTCTCACCTCTTTACAGTCTTCTCAAAATATTTTGTACTTTTCTCATTTCCTCACCCTCTGTTCCTCACCCCATTCCAGTATAGCTCTTATTCTACATCTCCATCTGAAACAGTCCTTACTAAAGGTCATAGAAGACTTTCTTGTAGCTAACTCCAGTGATATTTTTTCATTCCTTATCTTACATTACCTGCTCCTCGCTCTTAAAAACACTCATAGGTTCTTACAATGCTTCTGATTTTCCTCCTCTCTTTCTGGCCTGCCTTTCTCTGTCTGGTGGAGACTTCTCTTTCTCTAACTCTAATTTCAGAGTTTCTCAACATGTGGTCTCATTTTGTCATCTTTTCTTAGTCTGTGTTTTCTTCTCTAGGTTATCACATTCACAACTGCAGCTTCACTTACCACACACATGGAGGAGACTTACAAATTTGTGTCCCCAGCCCAGGCTTCCTTTCTGAATTGAAAAACCTGCAGGCACATGACATTTCTCTTGGATATTTTAAAATGACTCCAGTTCTATAAAACCAAAGTCATAACTTTTTCTTTTCCAGTCTTCCTCCATTGTTCCCTGAGCAAATGGCACTGCTATCCATCCAGTTACACAAGTATAGTGATTATCCTTGACACAACTTCTTCTTCACTTCTCTAATACTTGGTTTTATCTCTCTAAATATCCCTTGAATGTCTCCACTTCTCTTCATCTGTAGTGCCACAACCCTAGTCCATGTACCATCACCATCTCTCATCTCAACTATCCTTGCAGTCTCTCAATTCATCATACGGGAAGATCTTGCCATGCCTGTTTGCTCTTTTTCCCCAACTTCAGTGTTTGAGCCACGTTGCAGTCAGAGAGATCAAGTTCTATCATATGCTTGTTTAAATCACTGTGCTGACTGCAGTTTTGCCTGCTTCAGAACACAGTAGTCCCCACCTGTTTCTCCAGCCGTGCCTCACCCTTCATCCTCCCCTCACTCTTTGCACCCAGACCACACTGCTCTGCTTTCAGTCAGCATCAAATATGTAGCATCTCCTGTTCCTTAGCATTCTGATAGGTGTTGGAGGACTGCAGAGAAAAGAATTCCATAGGACATACATTCCAGATGTCCCTCAAGTGGGGCTTGCCCTCCATCTCAGGGCCTCTATTCATGCGGTTTCCTTACATAAAATGCTCATTTTCTTGTTCTTTGCCTAGTTGACTCCTTTTCTTCCTTCAGATCTCAGATACACATTTCCTCAGGGAAGCCTATCTTGATTCATTTTTTTCTGTTATATACTCCCATAGGACCATAATCATCTCTTTTTAGCATTTATCACAATTATATTTTACTTTTATCTGTATAGGTCTTTGTCTCCCACATTAGGCTTTATGTTCCTTGAGGGTAGAGACTGTGTCTCTCTTTTTTTTTTTTAAGATTATATTTACTTATTTGAGAGAGAATGAGTGAGAGAGAGCATGAGAGAGGAGAAGGTCAGAGGGAGACTCCCCAAGGAGCTCGGAGCCCAATGCGGGACTCGATCCTAGAAGTCCAGGATCATGACCTGAGCTGAAGGCAGTCACTCAACCAACTGAGCCACCCAGGCGCCCGAGACCGTGTCTCTTTTTGCCCTACCTTTATATCTCAAGCTTTTGCACATCTGTAGGGACTAAAGGGAAAAACTGGGTAGGTAAATACTGGATTATGAGAAAGGTAAAAATTAGTTTATTTGTTTTGGTCATTTGTGATTCAGTGAATGGCTTTATGTCCTCTACCTATTAAGACTTTGGAGGTTTTTAAGTAAGATCTCATGGAAATTCCCACTGTTGATCACAGTTATGGCAAATGAAATATCACTGAGGTGTTGTTTTTTTTTTTTAAGATTTTATTTATTTATTTGACAGATGGAGATCACAAGTATGCAGAGAGGCAGGCAGAGAGAGAGAGGGGGAAGCAGGCTCCCTGCTGAGCAGAGAGCCCGATGCGGGGCTCCATCCCAGGACCCTGGGATCATGACCTGAGCCGAAGGCAGAGGCTTTAACCCACTGAGCCACCCAGGTGCCCCTCGCTGAGGTTTTTTTATTATTTTTTTTATGGTGTCTGCCATACATATTTTTAAATTCATGTTATCACATATCTTCCCCCTGCCCAGTGCTTTATATCTCTTATTTTTAGGCATAAGAATTTTTCCATCCCCAAATTAGAAATATATTTCCTAATTTTATTCTGATTTCATCTATGTCATCCTTTAAATATAATACTTCAATCAATCTGGAATTTACCTTGGTAAATGTAGTTTATTTTCCAAAACAGTTAATGGACTACAGTGGATTAAAGGTGGCTCCAGAATCTTTGTCACTTCATCAAGATGCAAGCTTTGTATGCCTGAAACTAATGTCATATTGTCTGTCAACTATACTTCAGTTAGAGGGGAAAAAAAAAAAGGATACAGATTTTGTTTCCCCACCCTTTGAATCTCATCTAGCACTGGACTGTTTAATCAATATAATGCAGCAGACGGGACACTGCTGGTTCCAGGTCTAGCCTGTAATAGGATTTGTAGCTGCCACTTCTTTCTCTTGGAAGTTAGCACCCACTACTTCAGCTAGCTTGACATTGTTGTTTGTGAGAAGCCCAGCATAGCCACATGGAATGTACATACATGCACACACACTTAAAGGCTCATCACATGATCAGAGGCACATCTAGATTTAAGTGCTAATGATCCAAGTTTATTATAAACAGTTTAAGGTAAATTTGGATAGAGAATATAAAACCAAATTTTGGACAGCTTAATTCAGTAATCAAAACCTTGAAAAAAGAATCCTGTAGATTTTAATCTGTAAACACAGATAAGTCATTGGAATGATTTGAAAAGTTGGGGGATGGGGCGCCTGGGTGGCTCAGTGGGTTAAGCCGCTGCCTTCGGCTCAGGTCATGATCCAGGGTCCTGGGATTGAGTCCCGTATCAGGCTCTCTGCTCAGCAGGGTGCCTGCTTCCCTCCCTCTCTCTCTGCCTGCCTCTCTATCTACTTGTGATCTCTCTCTGTCAAATAAAGAAATAAAATCTTAAAAAAAAAAAAAAAGAAAAGTTGGGGGAGACACTGAGATAGGTCAAAGAAAGGCAGAGGTGGTTTGGCATGGGCTGGTCTCCAAATACCCAGGATTGGGATGATAGGCTAAGGTTTAAAGTGTTCCTTTTTGTTTCAGATTAGAGACAAGAACAAAGTCTTATAGGTAAAGCATAGTTTGTGAATTTGGGATTAATAGGAATAAGACATTTGCTCAAAATCTATTAAGCACAAAAGGCAAACAAATCATGGGTGTCAAGATAAACCGTAGTGTTTCCACTAAAATCAATAAATGAGGGTGTTGCTATAATTATTTTATGTTGACCTGAAAGACATAACTAATGAATAAAAAAATGAGAAATTTAGTTAGTAGAAAAGAGGAAAAAAGGCTATTATTTGTAAATGATAACTTTCTACTTAGAAAATCCAAGAAACTCATTGTGAAAACTATTACATCTGTTAAGAGTTTCGTAAGATGGCCAGATATAAAATAAAAATATTTGTAGCTTTCCTATATGTTAAAACTAAGTGATTTGAAAATAAAAAATATATGAAAGTGATTTTTAAAATAGGAGTAATGAAGTTATGTGAAAAATGAGCTATAGAAATAGGAGAATATCAGAGATTTGCTTGGAGAAATACATTTAGGAATTTTGCCATTCAGTAAATACTGCCAGAATAGCTTCTGTTTCCGTTACCTGTTTTTTTCTAATTAATTGCCCCAAAATTTACTGACTTGAAATAGCAATCATTTTATTAAGTCTCACAGTTTTGTGAGTTGACTTAGGAGTTCTCAGGATCCACATGATGTTGGCTGAGGATACAGTGTTGTGCTGGGACCTGTGGACCAGAGCACCTCCATGTGGCCTCTCCTTGAAGCATGGGTTTCTCATAGCATGCCATCCAGGTTCTGGGAATTTCCTGAGAGGAACTGGAAATTTTCAGTCTTCCTAAAGGCCAAGCCCAGAAGTGGCATGGTATCACTTCTACCATGTTCTGTTGGCTAAGCAGTCACAGGAGTAGCCCATTCTCAAGGGGAAGAAAAATAAACTCCACTTCTCTGTGGGAGGGTGTCAAAGAATGTGCATGTATTTCTTATTACTCAAGCATAATTAATACATGGTGTTATATATTTCAGCTGTACAATATAATGATTCAACAATTTTGCATATTACTCAGTGCTCATCATGACAAGTGTACTCTTAATCCTCTTCTATCCTCACCCATTCCCCCCACTCACCTCCCCTTTGGCAAGCACCAGTTTGTTCATTATATTAAGACTCTTGTTTTTTGTGTATACACAGACACAGACACACACACACACCCCTATATATATCTTCTTTATCCATTCCTCTTTGGATATTTTGGTTGCCTCTATTATCTTGGCTCTTACAAATGTGCAGTAAACATAATAATACTGCATATATCTTTTTAAATTAGTGTTTTCATTTTCTTTGGCTAAATACCCACTAGTGGAATTACTAGATCATGTAGGATTTCTATTTTTAAGTTTTTGAGGAACCTCCATACCATTTTCTATAGTGGCTATACCAGTTGGCATTCCCCCAGCAATGCACAAGAGTTCCTTTTTCTCTATATCTTTGCCAGCACTGTTATTTTTTGTGTTTCTGATTAACCATTCTGACCAGTGTGAGGTGATATCTCATTGTGGTTTTGATTTACATTTCTCTGATCAGAAGTGAGGCTGAACATCTTTCCATGTGTCTGTTGGCCATCTAATGTCTTTTCTGGAAAAATGTCTATTCAAGTCCTCTGTGCAATTATTAATTGGATTGTTGTTAGTTTTTGTCATGTTGAGTTGTATAAGTTCTTATATATTTTGGATTCTAACCCTTTATTGAATATGTCATTTGAAAATATCTTTCCCATTCAGTAGGTTGCTCTTAATTTTGTTGATGGCTTTCTTCACTGTGCAAAAGATTTTTACCTTGCTGTAGTCCCAATTGTTTATTTTTGCTTTTATTTTCCTTGCCAAAGGAGACATATTGAGAAAAATACTGTTATGGCTGATATCAGAGAAATTACTGCCTATGTTTTCTGTTAGGAATTTTATGGTTTCAGGTCTCACATTTAGATCTTTAATCCATTTTGAGTTTATTTTTATATATAGTGTAAGAAAAGGGTCCACTGTCACTCTTTTGCATGTAGCTGTTTAGTTTTCCCAACACTATTTGTTGAAGAGACTTTTTCCCATTTTATATTCTTACTAACTTTATCATAGATAAATTGATCATAAAGGTGTGGGTTTATTTCTGGCTCTCTATTTTGTTCCATTGAGTACCATTCTGTTTTGATTATTACAACTTTGCATAGTATGTCTTGATACCACCAGTTTTGTTCTTCCTTTTCAAGATTGGTTTGGCCCAAGAAAAAAGGTGGTTTCTCTGCTACTTTTGATTATAGTTTTTTTTTTCCTGCCTTTGTTAAATATAGGGATAATTGCAGCTTGTATGGAAAATAGAAGCACTGATTATAAGTTTGTTGTAGCTGGTTAAGATGTGGTGCCTATAAACATAGACATGTTTTTAAAGATATGATTAAATTTCTATTTTAGAAGGGTGTATTTATTATTGATGAACAGTGTAGGTTAAGAGAGGCAAAAACAAGATACTAGAGAAAGGATGGCTAAGTATAACCCACACAGACTAGTTATGAACCAGTAATAATTTGAACTATGATGTGCCACCTTATCCCAGTTCATATGCTTGATATTTTCCCAAGCCCTGTGTATTCTCTATAATATTCCTGAATAGCTCTCCTCATATTTTATGATCTCCTAACCTCCCTTTTAATACTTTTATCCCTTTTATTTCTTCTATAGTTCTTCTTTTTCTAATCTCACCTTACATTTCCATTGTGTATTTAAGGCCTATAAAATATGCATATCCCTTATGTGTTTTAGCATCCCTTTCCTAATTAAACAATTTCCCTTCTTCTAATTCATGGAATTTTTAATTTCTTTTTAGACACAGAGATAATTTCAGAAAACCAAGATTCGATTCCAAAGCAGAGAATTAATGGAAAAAAATCCTCTCCTGGAGTGATTATGACAAGACTGACCAAAAGTAGATCCCCTTCTTTAGATGCTTGGATGAGTGATGACTGGCTATGTAGGAACCAGGAACACTGGGACATAAATTTGCCAGAAGAAACTTTTGTTCATAAGACAGTCTACACTGAGGTGGGAAACTTTGAAGTTAGTGAGAATAAGAAAAGCTTAGATGTTAAGTCAGTTAATTCAATTTTGGGTATACAACAAGGAATTCCTATGAGAAAGGGGTCCTCAGAATGTGATAAGTTTAAAACTAACTTCAAATTTAACTTAGACTCAGGTAAGCAATATTCAGAATATAATAAATGTGGGAATGCCTTAAGCCTGAGTATAGATATTCAACGCCCAGAAAGTCATACCTTAGTGAATTCCTATGAATGCTATCAATGTGGGAGAGCCTTCAGCCGGAGCTCATCCCTCATTCGACATCAGATCATTCACACAGGAGAGAAACCCTATAAATGCAGTGAATGTGGGAGATTCTTCAACAGACGTACAAACCTTACTAAGCATCAAAAAATTCATACCGATACAAAGGTCTGTGAAGGCAGTAAATGTAGAAGAACTTTCAGTGAGAATGAAGACAGTAATAAAAATTCAAGACTTCATTCTGGAGATAATCCCTACGAATGTGTTAACTGTGGAAAATCCTTCAGCCGGAGCTCCTCCCTTATTCGACATCAAATGATTCATACAGGAGAGAAACCATTCAAATGTAAGGAATGTGAGAAAACCTTCAACAGGAGTTCAAACCTTAAAAAACACCAAAAACTTCATATTCAAGAGAAGTCCTGTAAAAGGAAGACACACAGACATCAATGAATTTAACATCAATGAATTTATAGTAGAGGAAATCCTGTGAATAGAGTAAATGCAAGAAAACATTTGTCAGGGAATCTTCTCTAATTCACGTGACAGAATTAATATTGGAGAGAAATCTGTTATTACATAGGAATCTATTCCCAAATGAAGCCACAAGGGTTTAGAGTAAAATGTATCACCGTACAAGTCTTTGCCTGTCATTATTCTGATAATCCATTTGCCATCATCATTCCTAGTTCATAAATGGAACCTGTGGCATCCTTATATTCACATGATTTATTGAAGTAGATATTAGGGAGGAGCCAAGCAATCAATACCCTTGGAATTGATGTTTAATAAAACTCAAACTTTTAGTCCTTACGAGAAGGTCATGAGAAACCAGGAGATCATGGGAATATAGGAATACTTCTAAAGACTGAACTCTCTGAATTAATGGCAGAGACCACAGGAATGACAAATTACTCCATAATAATATCTTGGCTCTCTTGATGCTGAGCGGGGACTAGAATTGAAGGAGGATTATCAACTGCAGTGGCAAGTGGATTCTGTATGTGGCTGTCACATCTTCATTTTTTAAAAGTACTCTTTGGAATGTAGACTGGAGGGACATTCATAGTCTTGGGTCTGTCATTTATTCCAAATATTAAGAGGCCAATAAAGTGTCTTAGTACTCTGTTCGCTAGTTTCCTTGTTCTGCTATAAGTTATTTCTGTAAGTTACCTTTAGGATCTTGAGCCAAGAAACTTATCATTAATATGCCCCAAAATATTCATATTGGAGAGATTCCCAATGAATGATGATGGTAGCATTTTGTAAAAGCTCATATCTTATTCAAAAATAGAAAAGGTATGCTGGAGTGTGAACACTTAATGATGAGGTAATGTGCAAAATTATTCTCTGTTCATTTGTTCTGTGGTTTCAGGTCTTTAATCCACTTTTTATTAAACTTTCGTGTATGGTATAAGGGTAGTCCATTTTCATCCTTTTTTCCATATGACTGTCCAGTTTTCCTAGCACTGTTGATTGAAGAGACTATCCTTTCGCCATTGTATATTCTTGGCTCCTTTGTAGCAAATTAACTGACCACATATATATATGAGGGCTTATTTCTGGGCACTCGTTCTCTTCCATTGATATTTTTGTCTGTGTTTATGCTAGTACCATACTGTTTTGGATACTATAGCTTTGTAATATAGCATGAAGTCAGGAAAGGTAATACCTCCAGCTTTGTTGTTCTTTCTCAAGATTACTTTTACTGTTCAGAGTCTCTTGTGGTTCCATACGAATTTTAGGATTTTTTTTTTCTGTTTCTGTGAAAAATGCCATTGGGATTTTGATAGGGATTGGTTGCATTGAATCTGTAGATTCTTTGGGTGATATGGACATTTTAACAGTATTAATTCTTCTAAGCCATGAGCATGGAAGATCTTCCCATTTATTTGTGCTTTCTCAAACTTACCCATAGATATTTTATTCTTTTCATGCAGTTGTTAATGGGATCCCATTTACAACTGCATGAAAAGAATAAAATATCTATGGATAAATGTAACCAAGGAGATGAAAGATCTGTACATTGAAAACTATCAGACATTGATAAAAGAAATTGAAGAACACACAAATAAATGGGAAGGTCTTTGCCATTCAGCCTCAGTGCAGGGAATCTCAAAAACCTGCCCCCTCTCTCTGTGCCCGTATGCCATATCCCATGACTTGCTAAGGCATTCTACTAGTTATCCATTATATTTATTCATTCTCATTGTTATAGAAGTTTAGCTGGACACATAGCCACCCAACTTTAAATTTCTGTTAATAAGTACTCGTCAATGGGATGTGAACAGAAATGATGTTTGTCACTTCCAACTCTTGCCCGTCAAGCAGCTAGACATCATTCTATTCTCCTGACAGGTTTTCCTCTCTCTGCTAGTTGGGGAACCGTGAAAACTGTAGTGACGGCAGTGGACTACAAGTGAAATCCAGTATTAGAAATGGAATCCTGGGCCACGCTTCTACCTCCAGACAGTTAGAGAGAAATAAACTTCAGTCATGTAGAAGCTCCTGGTTTTGTTGTTTTGTTTCTTTTGTACCACAGATTGTCCTGTACCTTAGTTAAAATGCTCACCAAATCTTTCAGACTCTTCCTTGTATCTATCTGCATATATCCCTACCGGTACTATATTTATATTTCTGGTTACTATCCTCTCTTACATTACTTCACCTAGTCTCTCTGCCTTGAAATTCTGTAAAATGCAGGCAGAGGATCTTTTTGAAATACAAATTTTTATTATTGCACACAAATGCTTTAAACTTTAAAAGACTCCCCATGAACTTTTAGGTGAAATCTAAACTCTGAAAAGGCTTGTCCTGCATGAAAGTTCTAATGTTCTCTCGCACTGCACCCGTTATATGCCATGTGTCAGCCATGGAGCAGCTTCCAGCTGCCCATCTACCACGTGTGCTTAGCTCTAGGCTTTTCCATATGATATTTCCTATTCATGGAGACCTCTTTCTCTTCATCTAGCTAATTTTCACTCCTTCAAGTTCAACTAGAAAGATTTCTTTCTCTAGAAAGCCACCTCTGACAAGACTGAGAAAATCTATGTACTAAATTCCACATACTTAGACGTTTGAACACTTACAGGAATTCTGTTACAATTATTTACTGGACCGTATCTCCTAACTACTTAGTATGGCTTGGGGGGACAAGTAGTCTGTAAAAAGAAGCATACTTTTGTTGCCAGCATACTGGCTGGCAACAAAATGGTATTGAATGTGAGTAGGAAATAGACCTGACCACTTATTTTTTACACCTCATTGTAAAACAGTGTAACCAAGACATATTTTAAATATATATATTGGGAGAGTGTGCATGAGCAAGGGTGAGGCGCAGAGGGAGAGAATCCCAAGCCTATTGCACAGAGTGTGGAGACTAGGAGGGACTTGATCTCACGACCCTGAGATCATGCCCTGAGCCAAAATCAAGAACCTCATGCTTAACAGACTGAGCCACCCAGGTGCCCCTCTCCAAAGACATTTTTTAATGAATACTGATGATCCCACTACTATAACAATATTTTTTTTTCAAGTTTGTATATTCCTTTGAATGAAATATGTTGTTCACACTGAATTAGGATTGAATTATGATTAATGGCCCTGACTGGGCTCTGTTTTGCTATCGTCATAGATGTTAAGCTTGGAATTTAGAAATTTACCAATAGCAGTTCTGCTATATCAATCTCCAAGTACACCTTGATATCCAGGCTGTTTATTCTTGCCCCCATTACTTCATTTTGATTTTGTAATGGCTGAAATATGTTATTTTTTTTTTAAGATCCACAGTTGTCATAGACATTAAACTATGTACCAGTCCAGCAAGTGAGAAAATCATATTAGTTACAGAATTTTCCTTTACATCTTCATTGAGGCAAAATGGTAGCATCTCAGTGGGTTTGACTTCTGAATGAAAATGTGTAAGAGGGGGACGGTAAAGACAGGTTTTTTTGCAGTCTCATGAGGTAACTTCTATAGGAGAGACACTATAAAGTGATCCAAGCTCCCACATCCTTAAGGAATTGGATTCCAAGCCCCTCCCATCATTTCCAGAATAAAATCTGCCTGGCTCAGCCCCTAGTTTTGTGACCTCACTGTAGGCAGTACCAAGAGCTGCAAGCGGTTCCATTTGAGACCTGTGAGATCTCCAGTAAATGCATCTACAATTCGTAGCTTCAGCCTATCAACAAAAACAAATCAAGCCTAAACCTCTGCTTGTCCTGGAAGCGCCTCTAGTGTGACAGGGCAGAGCAGGCTGGAAGGTTTGGATGCTCAGCCCACCACAACTGGCAACCATCCCTAAGGACTCTCAACCCAAGGTAGCCTTAAGGATTTATCCCGGCTGGAAGCTACCGCCGGGTAAGGCCAGGGCTGGGCAGGGAAGCCAGAAGTGGAACAGCGCGGAACCTGCGTGGTAGTAGGCGGCTTGGTCCGTCCTCCTGCGCAAGCGCGATGCCGTTCAACTGACTGGGTCTGTTTTCTACCCGTATGTTCGTGTACGCTCTGCGGTTCTGGAATTCACAAGCATTCCCATGAAAACCGGGTAACGGTACTGACTTTTGGACTTCTCTTCTCTTGGACTTGTCATTGGAAGTATACCATGGCCTCTAGTCCCCAGTGCCGTGAAAGCCTTTGCCATTTGGTGTCTGCAGACTTAGTGGTTTCTAGCCGGCTGGGCCTTTCTACTTGGGTGTGTTCCGGCTAATCGCGAACCTTTTCAACTCACGATTTCTCTTGACTACAGCGTGCTCTTTCTAGGACCTTTCTTGAAGTGGTGAAATTAAAATGACATTAAGCTGTTAAGATTTAGCAGAATGTGCTGTGAAAATTAATATTACATGATTTGCACTGTTCTAGAGTTCATTAGGGGACTTTAAGGCTCCTGTTAATTCAACCTCTGTAATTTACAACTAAGGTTATTTCAACTCAGAGAAGTCAAATGATTGTCCCAATACCATGCCATTGATAAAAGACCCTAGGTTAAACTTTAGAGAGTCCTTCAGATCTTTCAGTCACTGTGCTTTTCACTGTTCACCAGGAAACTTTTTCAAAAAAATGTTAAAGTTCGAATTCATTTGACAGTTAACGTTAATGTTTAGTGGAAGACACCTGTACACATGACTCATAGTAGTCTGTATTATAAGTTCCAGAACATGAACATGGGAAGATGAACAAAAGCACTTGCCAGTATTACTTTACCTTTTGGAGTGGATCGCGTAAGCTTAGTGCAGTATTCAGTAGGTATTAGGATTTTATTAATTTGGCAGTCATTTCTGGCAGATGTGCCTGACTCTAATAGTTGGCCTGATGACATTCTGCATAACTCCTAGTTCACACTGACCCAATGATTATAAATTTGACATTAGGTGGAAGTATACCTTTTTTTCATAGTAATTGATGTGAGCTTGGGCAACCTAGCTCTTAACCACGAAGCTATACTTATTCCTAAGACTACACATTTTGCTCAATCTCCTTGAAATAGCCAACTCCCTTCCCCTGCCCTCCCCTCAGGTTATTTATTTGGACTAAGATTGGAATCATACCCTAACTCCTACCCAAGTTTGCGCTGGACTAATCCTATGGCACAATTTGAACTTCATATTATCCAGATGAAAAAACCCTACATCTGTAAGAATAGCTCAAACTCTAAAATGAAATCATTAATCTAGACAGAATGATTTCACTCTTCCTAAAACCGTATGTGTCAACCACAAGTTTTTGCATGCAGTGCCTCCTGTCTGTAAACGATTTTGGTCTTCTTTTTACATATTAAAATGCTATCCAAAGCCCAATTTTAAAACTACCTTCTGATACATTCATCTTACTCAAAATCTATTAAAAATTTGATTATTTCTCTCACCTCCCCTGTTAATACTAGGTTAACTCCTTATCTCTTGTAGGCATTATTGCAATACCTCCTAAGTAGAACACTTGCTTTGCCTCTAGCCCCTACCTTTAGTAAATTCTTCATAGCCTTAGAGTGACCCTGTCAAAATTTAAAGTTAAATCATACCCCTTAAAACCTTTCAATGTTTTTCATGCTATCTTTAACCTTTTTTTTTTAAATTTAAATTGTTAATCAACATGTAGGCTATTATTAGTTTCAGAGGTAGAGTTCATTTTTTTTTGTATGTTTTCCAAATTTATGCTCATGGGCACACAAGGGAAAAATAAAATGAACAATTTAAAAAGGAAGCTATCTCCCACTGTCAAAACTCATTGACACCACACAGTCGTGTACTAAATGGTCTTGTGGCCTCCATTCTTGCTCATTCTCTTTCCCTCACTCTATAACATATCCAGTCTCCACACTGTTATTAAAGTCATCTTTCCAAAATGATAGTATCACACCCTCCTTTAAGATTCCTTAATGTTTCTTCATGACTAACAAAAACTTTTTAGCTTGACACAGAAAGTCCTTCATGATCTGGCCATCCTCTTAACTTCTCCTTCCAATTTCACACTTGCTATGCCATCAGTGTCAGGCTACTTGTAGCCAGCCATTGACATCATCTGTTTTCATGATTTCATTTCTTTGCACAAATTACACTTATGCAACCTATATTCCAAACCAATAATTGAATAGAGAAAATTGTAAAATTTGACAAAAGTAATCGGAAATTTCATACACAGTGACATCTATGGCAGTTAAATTCATGATACAAAAATGAGAAGCCTGGGGATGCCTGGGCGGCTCAGTGGGTTAAAGCCTCTGCTTTCGGCTCAGGTCATGACCCAGAGTCCTGGGATCGATCCTCGCATCGGGCTCTCTGCTCATAAGGGAGCCTGCTTCCTCCTCACTCTCTGCCTGCCTCTCTGCCTACTTGTGATCTCTGTCAAATAAACAAATAAAATCTTAAAAAGAAAATGAGAAGCCTGAATCCTTGATAATATAGAGATAATTAAACATCATGGTACAGTAACACAATGGAATATCATATAGCCATTAACATTTTAAATAAGTTGTATATACAAATGTGATTTTATTTTTATGAAAATAAAAAATATAAAAAATACAGAAAAGTATGAAGAACATAAAGATAGTCACAATCCATCCTATCAAATAGATCCACTAATAACATTTTTTGTGTGTATATATATGTATGTGTGTAGCCAAGGTTATATATATATATAGCCAACTTCTCCCCATGGGAATATCTATATAAATATAAATATATATATATAGAATCTTACTCATATATAGTTCTATATCTTATACTTCACTTAACACCATTAAGTATATTATTACAATATTTTTGGAAAATATAACTTTTAATGACTGCGCAACATTACACATACAGGACCTTTCCCCTATCTGGATGGGAGGAGTACAGGATAAAAAACACTGCAATAAATAACTTGAACATTTATTTATCTTTGTGTGTTCTAATGTAGTTCAGAATGCTTAAACTGCTACTTTCTGGAGAAATGTTTTGGAACAAGAGCCTTTAAGGGCCATATTATATGCCTTATTATCCTGTCGCTGGGCATGTCCGAAGGGACCAGTGTGAACATCAGATACAAAGCTAGCCAATCCAAAGGCTTCTCAGTAGCCTATGCCTTAGCCTGACCTCAAGACTTGTGTAGAAGTAGTAATGAAAATTGAGCCAGTCATCTTTCCCCACTCAGAAATCTGAATAGATACCCAAAAGGAAGTTACAAGTTAGTGGTAAGCAATAGAATTTTAAAATATATTCATGGATGTGGTGGCAATTCTAGACCTGCAGAATAAGTAAACAGGAGGTCAACATGTAGAGGGGAGAGGGGAGAGGCTACCCAAAGAGAAACAAGTTTTTGGGAGAGTGGCTTTGTGTAATGGCTTTCCAGAATAAGTTCCTATATAAAAGCTTCAGTCCTTCGATTTTTTTCTGAGATTTTAAAGCATGAATGTTATAGAGCTCTATCTTTGAGTTAGATAACTTAAGTGGAAATAGAATCACTCTAATAATGTGTAATCTATTCCCAAAATATATATGCCTAGACATGAAATCACTGTTGGAAGGAATATCAACAATTTTAAGGCTTATGATTAGCCAAATAGCTTTCCAGAGTCTATCAATTTACCCTCATTGTAAATAGTGTATAAGTATCAATCACTCTGTACTCTCACTGAACATAGCTATTAGAATTGTTAATAGAAGTGGTGTTTTACATGAGAGACTATGGACTCTGAAAAACAACCAGAGGGTTTTGAAGGGGCGGGGGGGGGGGGGTTGAGGAACCAGGTGGTGGGTAATAGGGAGGGCACGTACTGCATGAAGCACTGGGTGTGATGCCAAAACAATGAACACTGTTATGCTGTAAATAAATTTAAAAAAAAAAAAGAAGTGGTGTTTTATTGCTTTAATCTGTGGATGTCCTTTGCCAATATTTAGTAGATGCCTATCTTATTAATTTATAGAAGTTCTTAACTGTCATAGTCATGACAAATATTTTTCCTATTATCTAATTTCCATGTTTTTTACCTACAGTTTAGAAAATTTTATGTGGCCAAATTCCTAGATATTTTTTCTGAGTTCTTCCTTTTTATCTGATTCTTTAAAAAAGCATATGTGTGTGTTTTCATCTATATAAAAACCCACTTTGGTGAATTCAAACATTCATGTTAAAGTAGCACAACCCTCTTTATAAAGAAATTTTATGCTAATCTTGAACATGAATTAGATAAAAATGAGGTTAAATTTGTAGTTCATTTCTGACACACCATCCTACATGAAACCACATGGAAGTTCACAGAAGTCGGCCTGGAAAGCTGTGCTTTAATTAATACATATTAGGACAATATATATATGAATTATGTCATGAAAGCCCAGTTTAGTTTTTTACCAGAGTTAAATCATTTTCTTAGCACCATTTACTGAATAATCATTTTCCTATTCATAGGTATTTTTAATATGTAAAGTATATATACATATATACTAAATATATTATATTACATATGTTATCCATAACATATACTGGTCTCTTTCTAAGCAATTTACTGACTGAGCATTCTGAACATTTTTTTCAAATGTACAATCAGTTTCTCCATTAATTTCAATATATCATTTACTTTTTTATCATTTGCTTTTTAGGGCAATGTCATTGATCTTTTAAACTATCTTTGCTCTTCTCCAGTGTCTGTTTTTCTTAAAAGACTTTAGATTTTTTTTAAATTTCAAATCTCATTGGGGTTTTAATGAAATTTGAAATCTATAGATTAACTTAGGAACATTTCCTCTAAAAAAAATTATAAGACTTCTCTATGCAAGTCCTCTTTTCCTCAGATTTTTTTCATTATTTTCATTCTACATTTTTACTTGTTCTTTTTTTGAAAATAAATTTGTGTTATTATAAACCATACTTCTTTCTACCCATATTTTCTGATTATAGCAAGAATTTAGGAAACTACTGGTTTTATATTTTTACTCACCTTATGTATTTTCTCTAACACCCATAGTCTCCCTCTCAGGCATTTATATATAATCTGCTTTTATACTCAGCATTTGTGTGTTAAATATTTTTTTACACAGCTACTTATTTTGGACACTTGACTGTTTAAATGATGTTAGTTCTCATTGCCAGTTTTAGGCCATAATTTCCACATTCTTGAGCTCTCTTTAAGAAAGGACCACGTGATGAGCACTGGGTGTTATATGCAACTAATGAATCATTGAACACTACATCAAAAACTAATGATGTACTGTGGCTCACTGAACATTAAAAAAAAGTATGATGTTTCCTGTCTTATCTAATCTGTTACCTGCATAATTTAGACAATAATGACAATTTAGTTGATTAAAAATAATACCATAGGTGATAACAGGTTTTTTAATCTCACATTTCTGAAGTTGATGTTCCACCGTCCTTTGACATTTACTTTTGGAGTTCTTTATCCATTCTCTTTTCACCGGCTTTGCAAATTAGCCAGAATTTTTCTTTCTGCATGCTTTAGGTTGTTCTTTTCCCTAAGCTGTTTCTAAGATGGTTTTTATATTTTTTCTAAAGTCTAGTGAGCATATATATGTTTAGCTCAGGTAAAATGATCATTGATTCTATTCCATATTAACTTTCTTAGAAACACCGTTAATTCCTACATTAGATCTCCATTCTTTGTACTTCCTGTCTGTCTTTTCTCATTATTTCCCTCTCATTATCCTTTTTGTATACATTGAATATATCTCAAGTTCATTCATTACAGTATTTGATATTCTGCAGTACCAATTCTGCTTCTACTGCCTTTTAACTTTGATCCATTTTAAATTTCCCTGTAGTCCTTCATTGTTTTTTAGAGGTTCTTCTCTACTTACTAATTTCTGCTCTAGTTTTACTGACTTCAGGTTTTTTTGTTTTTGTTTTTGTAATGCTACTCAAGACACCTGTTTTTTGAAAACTTCTTCAGGAGACTGAAATAGCTAATTTTCAGGACCGTCAGGTTTTAATTCTTCACGGTAGTGTCCTTTCTTTGGTACTGCAATTCCGTTATTTCCCTGAACAAGTCCACTTAATTTAGTGTCTCTTGGGCAGCGATGTCTAAACATATTTATATTAACAATAGTTAGGACTTGTATATTCCTCCTGACTCCACTCCATTTTTACAATGGCCAGATTCTCTCTTCTTCCATAATTAGGTTTTAGTTCAGTTTTGCACATAGCTTTGAGTTTAGTTCTGCTTTCAGCAACTATTTCTCTATTACCTCTCTTCTAAGAATAAATCAGTCTACTGCTTAAATCTCTAATTATGAACAGATGGAGTATCTTCAGTTTCCTGACAATTCACTTCTATTAGCGTTTACTGACATCTTTCACACCCTACTTAGAGACATTAAATATTGTACTTCTTGTTACATGTACTTCTGAAGCTATGAATCAATGTGGAATCCTGGGAAGAAGGATGTGAGAGTGTACTATGATAACCTGAAAGTGCAGAACCCCTGCAAAAGATGGTTCCTGACTTTTCTGGCTGACAGAGGTAACATCTCTACAATATCCTGTCTCAGGTGAAGGATCATGCAGTACTTCCCTATCTTATGTCATAAGCAATCAAATTGTCCTGCCTTGTAATTTAATTCTTCCACATTTAAGCAATAGGTTATCTACCAGTTTGAGTTTGAGGTTTTGTGTGTGTTCTTCTTGTGGCTTCCTAGGGACTTTACAGAGGAGATGGGATGCTGTTTCATAGCTAGCTAGCCAATTTGCATCAAAAAAAAAAAAAAGTAAATGTCTCAAAGTCAGTGAAAAGACAGAGTTGAATATACAGTGTGATTTCATTCACATGAAAATGCACACAAAAAATGCTAGAACAAAACAGGATGAAGAGTTTTCTTCTTGAATCTTTCATATATTTTATAATGGATATGTATGATAATAATAGAAAAAGTAAATACACTTTCATTTTAAATATATAGGCATCCTCCTAAGGATTTCTTCTTGAACCAAATGATTCTTAGTGGGAGTTGGGGAAAACTAGAAATGTTGCTTGGGATTATTTGGGTTTATTTATAGACTTTTCTTCCCCGCAGCATTTATTGGGCTGAATGTTAAGCTTTGATTAAAGTGGTTAACTAAGTAAACGTAATTATAAGGTTTCTCATGTGTGATTATTGTGAAGATGAGAATTCTGATCAAATCCCTTATAATACTCATGGCATTTATGAGGTTTCTCTCCTATGTGGACTCTTTGATGAATTCGAAGAGCTGAGCTATGACTGAAACCCTTGCTGCACTTAGTGCATTGATAAGGCTTCTCTCCTGTGTGAACTCTCTGATGAATGTGAAGATTGGAGCTGTGACTAAAGCCCTTTCCACAATCATCACATTTATAGGGTTTTTCTCCTGTGTGGACTCTCTGATGAATGAGAAGGTGGGAACGCTGGCTGAATCCCTTACCACACTGTTCACATTTATAGGGTTTCTCTCCAGTATGTACTCTTTGATGAGTATGAAGCTTTGAACTCTTGCTGAAGCCCTTCCCACATTCATGACAAGTATAGGGTTTCTCCCCAGTATGGACCCTCTGATGAATACGAAGATCAGAGCTATGACTAAAGTCCTTGCCACAGTCGTCACATTTGTAAGGCTTCTCTCCCGTATGTACTCTCTGATGAATCTGGAGATTTGAGCGCTGGGTAAAGCCCTTACCACAGTTATCACATTTATAGGACTTCTCTCCCGTGTGGACTAACTGATGAATCCGAAGATTTGAGCTCTGACTGAAGCCCTTGCCACACTCATCACACTTATATGGTTTCTCTCCTGTGTGGACTCTCTGATGAACATGAAGTACTGAACTCCGACTAAAACTCTTACCACACTGATCGCACTTAAAAGGCTTCTGTCCTATGTGAAGTCTCTGGTGAATCTGAAGTAATGAATTTCTACTGAGGTCCTTATTACACTCAAATTTATAGAGTTTCTCTTCTGTGTGGACTCTTTGATGACTGTGAAGACTAGAGATCTGACTGAAGCTCTTACCACACATGTGGCATATGTAAGAGACCTCCCCTGTGTAGACCCTCTGATGAAAGTGAACACCTAAGCTTTGCCTGAAGTTACTGTCAACTTCATCACATCCATACAGCTTCTTACCTATGTGAATTCTTGGATGTCTGTACAGGTCTGATCTCTGAGAGAAGCATGCTGTGCTGATAGAGCACTGAAAGAACTTTTCTCTATGTTGATTTCTCTTGTGGAGAACACACTGTGAGTTCCAATAATAAATTTCTTTACATTTATTACATCCACAGTATTCCTCTTCCACAGAGTTTTTCAGTAGGTCATGTTGACATAGCTCCCCAGTATACTCTGGAAGGGCTTCTACTGTTGGGACATAAGAATGCTGAACTATGAGCTTCTGTTCTTTTTCCACAGAGATATTTTCCCTAGATATGCCACGATGGCATCTGCTTCCTTGAAAACCATATAAATCATTCACATAGATTTCTCTAGCATAGTCTTCATGGGTATGTTTTGTTTCTAAGGACTGCCAAGGTATAAACTTTGTATATTTTAAGTTCCTGGGACTTTTGCCTTCAAAAGCTAATTCACAGTTCCCATTCTGTGGTACTTGGGTGGAGAGTATTAACCATTCCTGATGGTGGGAAAGATCTTGTTGCTTTAGGTCTTTCGAATCTATTCCTTGGACGGTTTCAACATAGTTTCTATTCTCATATATCTGAGCACTGGCATTCCTCCAGCCTTGCCAGCAGGGAAGATTTTCATGTTCTAAGTATCTGAATCTTTCTTCTTGGGATTTGTAGCTCTCTTTCCAGTTTCCTAGAATAAGCAGATAATCCATTAGTGAGATAAATGTGGTTTTTAAAAATTTCCAAGTATCTCAAGCATTGACTTCCAGAATTACAGGAATAAATGTGTGGGTGGGAATGGGAAAGGATTATGCTTAGGCTGCTCCATATTTCATCTGAAATTCATGTGTTTGTTCATTCATATATATATATGTGAATGAATATATATATATATATATATTCACTTATTCACTTATTCAGACATTCTGTAGATTATCTCGAGCATCTGTTACTTATCAAGTACTGTTAGAAATAAATAAGTAAGGCTGACTGTTTCATGGAAATCATCTTAGAAACAGATTTAATTAGATTACTCTGGAGCATTATTTTAAGAAATAAAATACTGTTTCTATTTTTTTGTTCTAGCAGAGTGTGACTGGTTGTGTGAAAAAATGGCTGCATTAACTCTGTACCTCTGGGTGTTCCCCTTCCATGCTGACTTTAGCTTGGCTCTACAATTTAGACAATAGCAAAAGTGATACAAGCAGAGACTTGAAAGTGCTTGCATACTGGAGTTTGCCCTCTCTTTGCTAGTTTTGAAAATTCTAATTGGTTCTTACCAACATACTCAACGAAACTGGTTCCAGAAGATACTAATTCTGTTACCTAAGGGCTGGGATAACTTTACCTACTGACATGACGTTTGTGTAGTTCTCCCACATGACCTCTCTATAGAGCTTTTTTTGAGAAGAATCCAGGAATTTCCACTCCTCCCAAGTAAAAATAACAGTCACATCTTCAAATGTTACTGCCATCTGGTCAAAGATCAGGTTTTCCAAGAAGAGACCTAAGGGAGAAGACGGACAAGGAAACAGCCATTCAGCAGGTAACATAAATGACAAATGAAATCAAAAAAGAAAGAACTTCAGTAATGAAGAAAAACAAGAAAAGTAAGAGGAGACTTAATAATAGGGATGGCTAAATAATATATCTAGTCACTGAAGCCCATCACAGTCATAAGAAACATTTATATAATAGCATCTGTCTGCTAACCGCTGGGCTAAGGACTTCACATATATTTCAAGTAATCCTCATAGCAACCCTCTCTTATAGATACTATTATTATCCCAATTTTTAAAAAATGAGTAAGTAATGGTTGAAAAAGATTAAGTCAATTGATCCCCCAATCCTTTTTATTCTGGAAATGTTCATCTTCCTGCTCCAATCTGGGCTGGCTATTTAGTGCTCCATTTTCAAGATCATATACTTCTTTTTCCCTTTTGTGATTTACTCCATTAATTGGGAGGTGTTTGCCCAAATGAGTTCAGTCAAGCTTATGAATGTTAATTCCATGGCCACTGAAAAAAAGCAAAGGTGAGAAACAAGCTAAAGTTTTCTTCAGGACACACATTTGGTTTAAAGGAGAACCTCCAAGCTTGCTTAGTGTCCTTATTATCACTCATAAGTGACTGGGTATCAAATTCTAGAGTGAAAAGAATTTTTCTCAGAATTGCTTCACTGTTTGTATGCCTTCATTGTTGTTTCTAAGACCTTTTTTAATTCTCACTCCTTCGTGAGCAACTTTTTCTTTGCTCTCTGTAAATATTTTAGGGTCCTCTTTTGACTGGCCCTCTGCCTCCAATGGCATGGATGCATCCTCAGCTTCTCTGAAGTTCCAAGGGTTTATCAAATCCTTCTTGTGCTTATTCCCCTGTGGAGCATTCCAGGATGTAATGTCTTTAGCCCTATGAGGCTCTTACCACTGTTCTGCCTCTTGCTTTCCAATGTGTGTGTGTGTGTGTGTGTGTGTGTGTGTGTGTGTGTGTGTGTGTGTGTGTGTGTGTGTGTGTTTTAGGAAGTTATTTATTTATTTATTTATTTATTTATTTATTTATTGAGAGAGCATACACACGGGGATTTGTGGGGATGTAGAGGAAAAGGGAGAGAAAAATCCCAAGACTCCGGGCTAAGTGTGGAGCCTGAGGTGAGACTAGATCCCACCACCCCAAGATCATGACCTGAGCTAAAATCAAGAGCCAGATGCCCAACTGCCTGAGGCACCCAGGCACCCCTTCCAAGTTTTTGTTGAAATTCCTTACTTGCTGATGGCTCCTTACTTCATCATTGAAAGGTTCAGACAGTTTTTAGTTTCTTATTATCATCATGAAGTTTTAGAAAGAAGAGATAAATAAATGTATTCAAACTGCCCCAAAATTCTTCTTTTAGTGGCGAGAACAGCTCATAAATAGGTTATTTGACAAACTGATTTCATTTTTTGATGACATTCTCAATTCTAAAGTTCAATTAAGAATGTTTAGTAGTAAATACCATGACTAAAGGAAATCGATAGATTTCATGGAGGAAAACTAGAATATCATGACTATCAAATCATTATAATCATAGCAGTTAAATATTATCAAGAAGTTATGTGAAAAGGGCTGTTATTTATTATCACAATAATCCTCTATGGTATAATTATCAATACTAAAGGAATAAGGAAACCAACATTTAGCAAGATTAAGTAACTTGGACAAGGTCATGCAGTTAAAAAATAGTGGCCTACCTACTAAGTCAAGTCAGAGAAGTCAAAAACAACTTGGTAAAGGATTATAAATCAAGATTTCCATGTACATCCTTATTGTGTTAACAAAAGGACAACAGGAAGATGTACTGAAATATTCAAGGATTCAAAATATACCACCCACATACTGCTTTCCAAATAAACTACATGAAAATCCATGTGTAAACAATGAAGTACTAACCACAAATGACAATTCAAGAAGGAGAAAATTCAATGCTATTTTTAAATGTTTATAAATGTTAAAAATTCAGAATATAATGTCTATTTTAACACATACAAATGAAATTATAAATAAAATCAGAAAAGAAAAATGGGATGTTTAGATTCCCAGATGACAAGACTGAAAACTGGAAACAGAACAGAAAATAAATAAACTCACTGGTTCCTTATTTTGTAAAAAGTATAGAAAAATAAAACTCAGCCTGCTGTTACTGGCTTTGTTATTTTTTAAATATTTAAGAATTTCTTTAAAAATTATACTAGAGGGGCACCTTTGTGGCTCAGTCAGTTAAGTGGCTAACTCTTGATTTCAGCTCAGGTCATGACCCCTGGGTCCTGGGATGAAGCCCTACATCAAGCTACATGCTCAGTGAGGAGCCAGCTTGAGAATTCTCTCCCCCAGCCCTTTCCTTCTCTCCTTCCTTCTACCTGTCCCCTTGCTCGTGCGTGTTCTCTCTCTCTCAAACAAATAAATCTTAAAATATATACCAGAGATTGAGTCCAGTTGCTCTTACCAAAAATAAATTCATAAAATTTTAAAATAATTCTGAAGTAATATAAGTAAAAACTGAAAGCCTACCCTCCCCAAATAACTTGAGAAGTAACCAGGATAGTTTTTACTGTCCTTTCTGACTTTTTTTCATGCATACCCACATATATACCCCACTGACATTTTTTTCTTAACTAAGACATGATAATTCTGGTTTGCATTTTTCACATAATATATAATGTACAATTTCACATTTCAGTACATATGTCTATTTTACTTGTGGTGGTTTTAAAATAATGTCCACAAATTTTTTGATTCCCTTCCCTTCAAGAGGTGTAGCCAGTTCCCCACCCTTCAAGCATGGGCTAGACTTAAGGACTCACTTCTAATGAATTTTATAAAAAAAAACCGAAGGGGAAGAAGTAATGCTGTGCAACTTTCAAAACTAGCTCTTAAAGGCACTGCAGCTTCCACCTTGCCCATTTTCTTAGATCACTCACTCTTGGAGAAACTGCCTTCCATGTGGTAAGAATACTTAGGAGTCCTGTGAAGACGCCATGTGGCAAAGAACTGAGGCCTTCTGTCCTCTAAGAAATGAGGCATCCTGCCAACAGTCACATGAGTGAACCATCTTAGCAGAGGATCCTCCAGCCCCAGTAAAGCCTGCCAATATCTGCAGTCTGGCTGACAGCTTGACTGCAGCCTCATGAGAGATCCTGAGCCAGAACCACACAGCTACACTGCTCCCAGCTTCCTGGGAGATAATGAGATATTATTATGAGTGACATAATAAATTGGTGTTATTTTAAACTGCTAAATGTAACTTACTATGCAATAAATATTGTTCTAGCAAACATTCTATTAGAGTTTAATTACTATTACAAATTTTAGAAAACAGAAATTGAAAGCTGCTAGCTAGACTACACTAGAAAGTGGCTAGTGTAATCTTGACTCCAAGACCAGATAAAGACAATACAAAAAAGTTAGATTATAATCCCATTTGTACATTTTATAAATCTATAATAATCCTAAATAAAATATTAAATAATTGAATTCAGAAGTACTTTAAAATATGCATCATGGTCAAGCATCATTATAGGAAGGAAGGACAACTGAATATGAGAAAATCTATCAATATTATTTATTAATAGACTACAGAAGAAAACCATAATTAACAGATGAAGAGAAATCAAGTGGTAAAGTTCATAATGTTCAACACCTTTATATGGTCTTTTTAATGATTTTATTTATTTTTATTTATTTGAGAGAGAGCATGAGAGGGGAGAAGGCCAGAGGGAGAAACAGACTTCTCAAGGAGCTGGGAGCCTGATGTGGGACTCATGACGTGAGTCGAAGGTAGTCACTTAACCAACTGAGCCACCAAGGTGCCCCCCTTTATATGGTCTTTAAAAACTTTTAGCAAAGTAGGAATAAAACCCTCTTAATTGGTAAAGATTACATATTAGGAACCTATATCAAACATTAAGCTGAATGGACAAACTTGTGTTTCTTTTATTATAGTAAACAAGTTAAGAGTGACTCCAGTCACCATTGCTTTCAACATAGTATCAAAGGTCTGATAAACACTGTAAGAAAATGAAACGAGGCATAAGGATTAGAAGTAAAAACAAAAAATGTAACTATTTGCATATATTATAGCAATCTACCTAGAAAAACCAAGAATACATAAATAAACCTTAAAATAAACAGAGCTCAGCAAAATTACCAGATCTAATAAAGCACAACAACCACTAGAAAAAAGGGGACACCATTCACCAAAAGCAAAATAAAAAACAAAAAAAACACTATCTTAACCAAAAATATAAAGAACTCTTGGAAGATAACATTTAAATTCAAGTAAGCAGAAAGAAGAAGACTTAAATAAAAGGAGAGGTGTACTTCCATGTTCTTGGATGGGTTGACTTAAATTCAGTATACCACCCCATCAAATTTCAACTGGATTTTTTTGAGGAACACAATATACTTTTCCCCTAAAATTTACAGGGAAAGAAAAGAAGAATATAATATAGAGACTTAAGTAAACCATGCAGGAAGACACAAATAGTGACACACCGCCAAACTACAACAATAAAATCAGAACTTACAAATAGACCATTAGAACAGCATGGAAGATTCAGACTGTGCTTGTTTATATACGACACATTAATAATAAAGATGGCATTAAAAATAAAAGTTAAGAATGGATTATTTACTAAATGGTGTTGTGAAAACTGAGTAACTATATGAGAAAAAATAAAAGTGGATTCCAACTTAGTATCATATACAATATAGATACTAGATGGATTAAACACTTAAAGTGGGGTCACCTGGGTGGCTCAGTTGGTTAGGCATCTGCCTTCAGCTCAGGTCATGATCCCAGAGTCCTGGGGTAGAGCTCCACATCAGGCTCCCCGATCAGTGGGGAGCCTGCTTCTCCCTCTCCCTCACCCTCTGCCTGCTGCTCCCCCTGCTTGTGCTGTCTCCCAAATAAATAAATTACTTTTTTTTAAAGGGAAAGGTATAGAGTAAACAAAAGAACATGGAGTTGAAAAACATTTACCATTCTGAAATGAATCAAGTGCCAGTTTGTTGGAAGAAAAGTAGATATATTACCAGCTAGCTAACCAAAGGGGAAAAAAGGAGTGAGCATAAGTAGAAAAAAAAAAGTTAGAATTGACATTAGGGAGATGGCAACAGGTAAAAATTCAACTGAATGTTTGGTGGGCACTTTCCACAGCTCTTTAAAAATTAAATCTAAATAGGAAGGTTTTTTTCCCTAGAAAACCACTCAATATGTCATAAAGAGAAAAAACCTGAACTGGTCAGTTTTATGAAAGAAATTATCAAAGAACTATGACCTTCAAAAATAACCAACCCAAAGATTTTCTTACATAAATTCTTTCAAATTTTCAAGGAACAGACTTGGAGTTATTAAATTGTTCCAAACATATAGAAAAACTATCAAAATTTTTAAAACATTCAGGAAAACACTGAGACAGTAAAAGTCAGAAAACTATGTATCTATACTGCATTATTAATGAATATTGGCATAAACTTCAAGAGTTAAAGGAAAATATAAAGCTAATAAAATCCAGCAACACCTATCTTTATACTATCACAGAACTAATTACTCCAAATGTGGTGGCTTCACACAAAAATAATTATTTTTCACAATTTCTCTGGGTCAGAAATTCAGGAATGGCCTGGGCAGTTCTAGCTCAGATCCCTCATGAGATTGTTGAGTAGTGGCTTGAGTGGGCTGGAGGATTCACTTCCAGGGTGGCTCATTCACATGGCTGGCAAGCTGGTTGTGACTGTTGATGGAAGGTATCCGTTTCTTTGCACTTGTGTCCAGGACTACCTCTCAACATGAAGCAAAAGCTGTATCCTTTCTATGACTTAGCTTTGGAAGCCACATAGCATCACTTACACTGTACTCCACTGGTTGAGGTGATCACAAACCCCAGCCAGATTTGAGAAGTGGGGAAACAGATCCTACTTTTTGGTGGGAAGATTAAGTCACATTGTAAGACAAGCATTAAAGTGATATGTAATAGGTGTGGCCATCTTTGGAAAATGCAAATGCAATCTGCCATAATACCAAAGCATATTATAGCATGATGGAGTGGTGGTTTATTCCAAAAGGTAAAGAAAGGTCCAAATGAAGAAATCTATTAACTATAAACTGTCATAATAATGTCAAATAAGAAAAGTTATATATTTTAATCACTGCCAAAAAAGTACTTCTTAAAATGCAACATGGGTCCTTCATTTAAAACTACAAACAAAGCAAGTTACCAAAACAAAGACATGTAACCATATCTCAAATCCAAACATAAAACATTAAAAGCATTCCCATTAAGACTGAAACTCAAGGGACGCCTGGATGGCTCAGTTAGTTGAGCGGCTGCCTTCGGCTCAGGTCATGATCCTAGCGTCCTGGGATCGAGTCCCACATCGGGCTCCTTGCTCGGCAGGGAGCCTGCTTCCCCCTCTGCCTCTGCCTGCTACTCTGTCTGCCTGTGCTCTCTCTCTCTCTAATAAATAAATAAAATCTTTAAAAAAAAAAAAAAGACTGAAACTCAACAAAAATACTGCAGATTCACTATTTTTAAACCACTAATGAAAGCACTTAATAATACAAGTAGACAATTATAAAGGGTATGGTTGTACATAGGAAACCCAACTGAAAATCATTAGTAATTATAAGCAAAGTCAATGTCCCAGAAATTTTTTTTTAAAGATTTTATTTATTTATTTGACAGACAGAAATCACAAGTAGGCAGAGGCAGATTGGTGGGGGGGGTTTGCGGGAAGCAGGCTCCCTGCTGAGCAGAGAGCCAGATGCGGGCCTTGATCCCAGGACCCTGAGATCATGACTTGAGCCGAAAGCAGAGGCTTTAACCCACTGAGCCACTCAGGCACCAAATGTCCCAGAAACTTTAATACTAGGTTTGTACCCTAGAGAAACTTACACATGTATACCAGAAAATATGTACAACAACATTTTCAGCATAACCGCTGTAATAACGAAACACTAGAAGCAATACAAAAGGCCCAACAACAGTAGGATGGATAAATAAGTTGTTTGTCATTCTGTGAAACATATGTACATAGCTGTGAAAAAAGCTATAGGTACATACAAAAAAGCTATAGCTACATTTGTATAGCTACAAATCAAGAAGCCAATCACAGGGGCGCCTGGGTGGCTCAGTGGGTTAAAGCCTCTGCCTTTGGCTCAGGTCATCATCTCAGGGTCCTGGGATGGAGCCCCGCATCGGGCTCTCTGCTCCGCGGGGAGCCTGCTTCCCTCTCTCTCTCTGCCTGCCTCTCTGACTACTTGTGATCTCTGTCTATCAAATAAATAAAATCTTTAAAAAAAAAAAAAAGAAGCCAATCACAGTGATTCCATTTATATAAAACTAAGGAATAATAAACACATTTAAGATAGCAGTTGCCTCTTTAGGAAAAGGAGGGAATGAAATTGTGAAGTCAGCAGGGGGGTGCTTTTATAAAAATATTTGGTGGCCTAGAGGGTAGGTGTTCATGTTATTTTAAATTATGCATAATATTTTAGTATATTCTTTTGCATGCATGTAATGGATCACAAGTTCAAATTAACTGACCATGTAAAATACAATTACGTAATTTAGAAAGTTCAGACATATACTCATTAAAAAGTATTTTAACTGACTGAACTACCCAGGAGCCACTTTTAAAAGGTATTTTTAGGGCGCCTGGGTGGCTCAGTGGGTTAAGCCGCTGCCTTCGGCTCGGGTCATGATCTCAGGGTCCTGGGATCGAGTCCCGCATGGGGCTCTCTGCTAAGCAGGGAGTCTGCTTCCCTCTCTCTCTCTCTGCCTGCCTCTCTATCTACTTGTAATCTGTCTCTGTCAAGTAAATAAATAAAATCTTTAAAAAAATAAAAATAAAAATTTTTAAAAAATTAAAAAATAAAAGGTATTTTTAAAATGACATGTACAGGGGTGCCCGGGTGGCTCAGTCAGGGTTAAAAGTCTGCCTCCGGCTCAGGTCATAATCTCAGGGTCCTGGGACAGAGCCCTGCATCAGGCTCCCTGCTCAGTGGGGAGTCTGCTTTTCCCTTGCCCCCTACCCATGCTTACTCTCTCTCTCAAATAAATAAAAATAAATAAATACATTTTTAAATTTTTTTTTTATTTTATTTATTTGACAGAGAGAAATCACAACTAGGCAGAGAGGCAGGCAGAGAGAGAGGAGGAAGCAGGCTCCCCACGGAGCAGAGAGCCCGATGTGGGGCTCGATCCCAGGACCCTGGGATCATGACCTGAGCTGAAGGCAGAGGCTTTAACCCACTGAGCCACCCAGGCGCCCCTAAATAAATAAATTTTTAAAATAACATTTATAATAGCAACTAAAAAATATAAATTCTGGGGCGCCTGGGTGGCTCAGATGGTTGAACGTCTGCCTTCAGCTCAGGTCATGATCTCAAGGTCTTGGGACTGAGCCTTACATTGGGCTCCCAGCTCAGTGGGGTATCTGTTTCTCCCTCTCCTTCTGCCTCTCCCCCTCCTTCTACCCTCTCTGCCTTTTTCTCAAATAAATGAATAAATCTTTAAATCTATTTTTAAATCTTTATATATATTTATAAATAAATATGTGTGTGTGTATATATAGATAGATTCCTACATACTTAACAAAAACACTTAGAACCCAGATAAATGTAGCTTTTGAATTTAAAAAACACTCCTCAATCTTTGGTGGGAAAAATAAACATAATTTTGTTATCACTAAACTTACTTACATTTTCAAAGATACAACAGGTTTGGGGGAGGGTATTTTCAAGTACTTTTGTGAGAAAAAGGAAAAGTGTTAAAAAGAAATAACAAGAAGAGACTAACCCAATGGTATATTAAAACTCTGTAGCTCTTAAAAAAAAAATGAAAAGAACTCTGTAGCTCTAATTATAACACCATGAGGTTGACACAGGAATAGAGAAGATTAATATAAAAGAATAGAAATCTGAAAGTGGACCTAAATATAGCAGTGAATTCTAAACATGGTAAAGGTAATAGTAAATTTGTGAGGATAAGATACCTTATATAATTAATGATGCTGGAACATCTGACTAGCCATTGTCCAAAAAAAAAGACTAGATTCCCTGCCTCAATTCTTATGTCTTAGTTGACTAGAGAGAGTTGTATCAGATATGCATTATATTTTAACAATAACTAACATAATAGCAACCATTGTGATTCTGTTTGTCAGGCACTGTGCTGGTTTTCACATGTTTGCATCTCAACCCTAGAAAGTTCTTTTTCCCCACTTCAGAACTGAGAAACTGGTTAAGTAATGCAGTCTAGTTCACATAACTCAGAAGTGGTAGAGGCAATGAAACAAGGTTAGATAATGGGTCCAGAGCGTGTATTTTGACCATTAAGCTAGACTAAAAAAAAATACTGAAAAGTTAATATATTCAATATCTAAAACTTACTATAAGAAACTTTTACTTTCTTTTTTTTCCCACAATGAGCCATCTTCCTTTTGTTTATTCCTAAATGTGGAAAAAGAAAGGCTAAATTCCTCTGCATTGCTCATTAAGCATACTACATATAGAGGAACAAAATTAAATACGCCTGTATAGCGGTATAAGAATTCAGAGATTCCTGCTGCTCTGCCTACTTGTGCTCTCTCTCTCTGTGTGTCAAATAAATTTAAAAAATAAATAAATAAAAGAATTGAGAGATGGGTTCACGAAACAGGACAGCCCCAAAAGTGGTCTGTATATACATTTGTGTATGTGTGTGGGTATGTTAAAAAATTTAGTAATTTGATATATAAATATGTAGCACCACAATCAATGGAGAAAGTAAATGCTACTAGAAAAATAAGTGGAAAAGGAAAGGAAAAGGAAAAATGTTTCACTTCTGTCATTTCTCACACCAAAATAAATATATGATAGGTTTCAGAGTTAAACTTTTAAAATACTTGAAACTGTAAAAAACAGTTGAGAAAACAAAAGTCATTATGTATTATGTTTGGGGGTGAAGAAGAGCTTCCAAAGCATAATACTATATAAATAAAAAGAAATAAGATTTCGCTTTATACAAATGTGAAACTCATATAAACAAAGAAGTCCTTAAAAGCAAAAGGCAAACAACTAGAGAAATACAGCCTTTAACAAATGGTTTATATCTTTTATATACAAGGAGAATCTTTTATCAAATAGAAACAAAAAATTTAGTAGGAAAAAAAGTAATGCATGTCAAGAGACATACAATACTTATGTCAAAGAAGGAATGCAAATGACCAGTAAATGTATGTAAAAAATGGTCAACCTTACTAAAGATTAAAGGGATGCAATTCAAGGCAAAATCTTAAAGATAATACTCAAATGTGGTAAAGGTTCTGAAAGATAGGATCTTTCCTCAAATGGTTATAAAAGTTCATGTAGTATTTCTAAAAAAAAGAGCTTAAGTTTTTCAAAAGTCTAAAACATGTTTATAATCTTAACTGTTATCCTGTTTCTCAGAGCATACCTTGAAGATATAAAGAGATACACTAAATAAAAATTTTTAAGATTATTTATTTGACACAGAGAGAGAGAGCATAAACAGGGGGAATGGCAGGCAGAGGGAAAGGGAGAAGTAGGCTCCCTGCTGAGCAAGGAGCCCAATAAGGGACTCAATCCCATGACCCTGGGATCATAACCTGAGCTGAAGGCGGATGCTTAACTGACTTAACTGAGCCACCCAGGCACCCTAAAAATATTTATTTTTTTTTTTTTTAAGATTTTATTTATTTATTTGACAGAGAGAGATCATAAGTAGGCAGAGAGGCAGGCAGAGAGAGAGGGGAGGAAACAGGCTCCCTGCCGAGCAGAGAGTCCGATATGGGACTCGATCCCAGGACCCTGGGATCATGACCTGAGCCGAAGGCAGCGGCCTAAACCACTGAGCCACCCAGGCGCCCCCCTAAAAATATTTAATAGAAAACTTTATGACAGCAAAATATTGAGAATTACTTGTTTCACCCCCCTCCAAAAGAAGATTAATATAAAGTACATATGGCTGGAAGGGAACATATATACCTAGAATAAAGCCCATATATCTGGAATGGAATGATACATAATTTGAATGGAATACTAAACAGTCATTAAAACTCAGGCTACTGGGGCGCCTGGGTGGCTCAGTGGGTTAAAGCCTCAGGTCATGATTCAACAAATATTCAATGAGGGCTTACTACATGCTAGGCATAGTTCTATGTACTGGAAATGTTCTCTACCCTCATGAGGCCTATTTATCACGTTCAATTTTTTTTAATATATAATCTCTCTACATGCATATATGTTAGATTACCTATGTGTCTATATTTGTATGTGTACATATATGTATGTAAATGTATTAGTGTCTATACAGATTATGTGTGCATATCAAATATTAGATAAAAGACTACAAGTAATTAGATCCAAATGTCGGTAATGGCTCCCTCTTTTGAAGTGCAGAGGACTGAGTGGTGCACAACAATAAGTAACCAATTAAACATCAACAGCCTTCCACAATGTGGCCTCACCTTATACATGCATATTTTAAATGCTCTACAGTTAGTTACTAGCTCAGTTTTCTTATTTTCCCCTCAATTCCTGCCTGAGACTAAATGATCATCTTCCTGTCTAGAATATCTTCCTATTCATGATTTTTCAAACCTGAGCTTCTGTTTCTTTAAAATGCCATTCATTGTGACACTGTTTAATGTATAACTTGAGAAATTATTATTAACCTCATATGGCTTATCTCCCCAATGTTAAGAAAATACATTCTTATATATTTCCCTATCTCAGAGCATCAAGAACAGTACACTTTATACAATAGACCTGGATGACCTGCTGAATAAATGAGTAAATGTAAAAAGAGACTGGGTGGGAGGCGGGAAAATGCTATGTAGGAGGCTTGGAAGCTTCTCTGGCAAGTGAGGAATATTTTCTATTCTGTCTGGTCCATCCATCCCCACTGCTGCTCCCTCTTAACTCCCATCACCCGTGGAGAATTCAGGGGCATTTTATAATGAGAATATAATGAGGGCATTTTATAAATGAGAAAAGGCAATCCTACTCACCTGGGATCAGACTATGAGGAAAGTAGTGAACATTCCTTCCTCTTTTATGCTCCTCTTTTGGGGAAGGGTGGAGTTTTGAGGAGTCTGAGCTGAGGGAGAAGAAAGGAGGAATGAAAGTCTGGGCGTATCTTGCAGTCCCCAAACTCACTACAATCCCCATATACTGTTCTGTTTCAAGGGCTAGATAGAGTTAGGAGAACTGGCACCAAGGACTTTATTTCTGAACCTTTAAAAACTTCAAAGGTTTCCGAACCTTTAAAAACTTCAAATTTTAGTTTGGGCATGAAAACAGAATTTGATCTTACCAAGATCCCTCCAGGAAAGCAGATGCTCTCCATGTAATTTAACCGGAGTCCCCAGGCTTTCACAGTTAATTATTAACAAGCATATATAAAATAATAGAAATGCGACACTTAGTTTCTAAGTTTTTTCTTGTTTTGTTCAATCATCATTATTAAGTAGAAAGATAATTCCATTGCTTTTCTGTGCTTATTACAATAGAAATACTGGATTTACTATCAGAGTACCTAGAACCTTAAAGAAGGGTCCCAGATCTAGCGTTCCAAGGACCTGATCAGTCTCAAGTCTATTACTAACCACTTGTAGAACCTGGAAAATGGTTTCTTCTAGACCTCCTAGGGCCTCACTTTCCTCACCTGTAAAATGGGGGCATGAGCCTTTGCTACCCCGGTTCTGCCCTGGTGTTCACAGGTCCCTAGGGAAAATGATAAACAGTTAAGAGCCCTCTTTCTCTAGAGAGAAAAAGCAAAACAGAAAACAAAACAAAAACAACGATTCATGGACGTTTCAAGAGCAGCACAGTTTCAGGCTCCCCAAGGCGGGCTGCCCTAGTGTTTTTTGCATTCAGACATACAAACGGTGCTCTAGGAGCGGGATCTGCCCGCGCCAGGGCCACGGGTGTGCGCGGCCTCCGCTCCCGCAGCGAAGACGCACGCGGCCTCCGTCCCACTTCCAGACCCCCGACCCGAGCTCCGCCCAACACTTTCCAACACCGAGCACCCCGGCGCCAGGGTCCAAACTACCTCTGTCCTCCTCTCCCCTTCCCCATATTCGGTTTTAACTTGAGAAGTGCGGCCGTGAAGGACCCACCTACACTGGTGTCTTCGGGATTTCTAAGCCAGAGCCGCTTCTCGGTCCCTCACCCTCCCTTTTCTGCCACTCTTTCTTCAGCCACAGCTCTCCCCGCCCTTGTCCGCTTCTGGCTCGGTGCTCCGAGAGTCCGCGTCACTTATGGAGCCTCTGAGGGGGACGGGACCGGCCAAAACAGACCGTCTACACAAACAATGGCCGCGGCCCCTCTAGACCGAAATGGAAGCCCCAGGCCTCGACAGAGACACTCGGAGCGTTTCCACGGAGACGAGAGGGGCGGAGCGGAAAGGAGAGCGCCGGAGAACGTGGCTCCTGATTGGCTGGAAGGCTCCGGGTGCAGTCCAGCTCTCAGCCACCAGTTTGCCTCGCAGAAGACCTGTACCCTCCGCTCTCTAAGAAGAGGCTAGGGTGCAGCCACCCCAATGTTAACGAAATAGGACTGTTCTAGGAGCTTTTAGGTCCCCTGGGAAAGGGACAGGGCTGGAGATTCTGGCCGGTCTCGGAGAGTTCTGGGACCCGCAGAACCCCCCCGACAGGAAACCTGGGGGAAATCATTGCTATCACTTCGCCTTTGGGGGCGAGGGATGCTTGAGTCCACTTTCCCACGCCTTTGGCAGAATAGGCACCCCACTAGCTATGGTCCTAACATTGTCCCTAAACTCGAGGTTGGAGTCGCGCCGCCGGGAAGAGGGCCTTTCAAATTCCAGGTTGCTGTTTCCCGGGACCCTCTTGGCTCCTGCTGACGCGGTGGCGGGGTCGCGCTTTCCTCCTCGCCCTTGTCTTGCCAAGTACTGGACTTTTCTGGAGACTGCATGCTGAGAGGAGAAAGACAAGGTGGGATCGAGGCGGCGCAATAGGAAAGCGCCCCAGAAAGAAATCCAACCACTTGTTCCTCTATTATCTTGTTCAGTGTCCTCTTAGGAAAACGTTTTCATTACCTTAAAGCACTTTTTCTCAAACTTAGGCTGGATCAGTAGTAGTATTCGACTCTTAGATAAGGAACGCTTTTTAGAGTAGTCTTTAAAAGCAAGGGACTCCTTGGATTCTATTCTGACAATACCACCCACTTATGATGTGATCTTGGCTGAATGACAACCTTTTGGTGTAATCTTTAAAAAAGGCACAATAATAGTAACTATTTTACAAGTTTGTTGTTAGAATTAACTGAGTTAATGTCCTCGAAATGTTTAAACCGGTCCCTGGCACATAAGAAGTTATATATATATATATGAAGTTATATATATTAACTATGTTTATAGTTCAGTGTTTGGCAGTAAGTGGTCCAGGGCCTACCCCTCTGACCTCCACCAGGAAATGAACACCTGAATTTCTATGACTCCCAAGATCACATTTTGAAAATCATTGTGTGGACCCCTCCCTGGCTTACACATTCAGAGTCTATATGGCACAGGTTTTGCTTAAAAAAAAAAAAAAGACAGGTTTTGCTTAAAAAAAAAAAAAAGGACAGGTTTTGCTGTCTAACAGAACTGACTTTAAAAATGGTTGTGTTGGGGCGCCTGGGTGGCTCAGTGCGTAAAGCATCTGCCTTTGGTTCAGGTCATGATCTCAGGGTCCTGGGATCGAGCCCTGAATCGGGCTCCCGGCTCAGCGGGAAGCCTTCTTCCCCCTCTCTCTCTGCCTGCTTCTCTGCCTACTTGTGATCCCTCTCTCTGTCAAATAAATGAACTCTTTTTTTAAAAAATGGTTGTGTTACCCATTAGGTGATTTGGGGCAAGTTATTTAATCTTTTGCCCCCACAGTTTTCTCATCTGTAAGATGAAGATTTTAGTATGGTTAAATTGTTCTAGTTAAGATCCTGAATGCGCACATTTTACATAGAGAGCATGAGCAGGAGGGGCAGAGGGAGAGGGAGAGTGAATCTCAAGAAGACTGCACTGAACACAGAGCCTGATCAAGGGTTTGAGGTGGAACTCTTCGTGGGGCTCTATCTCATGACCCTGAAATCACAACCCTGAGGTCATGATCTGAGCCAAACCAAGAGTCAGATGCTTTCTTAACCCACTTCACCACCCAGACGCCCCTATAGTCTTTCTAAAATGTACTTTGAGACTAATAGACTAAACCATTGTGTATCAGAGGATCTCAGAGATGTGACCAGGTCCCCTGGATTTTAAGCTTTTTTTGAATTTACTCTGAGAAGGAAGCGAAACCAGAGTTTTGTTTCAAACAACTGGAATCCTTAAAACCTTTCATCCCAAACACATGTCTTCATCATGTTAAGGTTGACAAATACTGGGGAAAAATCAGAGCTTTTTCATATAAAAGATAGTGAATGGGTCTCCCATTTTATAAGGTCATTTACAGAAAAGTAAAATAAAAAAATAAAATAAATTTTAAAACTCTCTACTAAAGTTAGATGTGGATCATGGGGGAGAATTGTAATGAGCTCTTCTATTCCCTATGATGTCTGATGTCTGCTTCTCCTAAACCAGAGAACTGAGACTTACGGACAGAAGTTCAGAGCACCGGTTTAGAAACCTAATGTTGGATCGCTCTCATCCCCTTCTTCATGGGCTAGATAAGAATGTGGAAACAAGGGGCGCCTGGGTGGCTCAGCGGGTTAAAACCTCTGCCTTCAGCTCAGGTCATGATCCCAGGGTCCTGGGATCGAGCCCTGCATCGGGCTCTCTGCTTGGCTGGGAGCCTGCTTCCTTCTCTCTCTCTCTCTGCCTGCCTCTCTGCCTACTTGTAATCTCTATCTGTCAAATAAATAAATCTTAAAAAAAAAAAAAGAAGAAGAAGAAGAATGTGGAAACAAAATCAAAGCCTACATGTGCAGACTTGAAAATGGGGTTTCTTGAAAAGAGCCTAGACCCTAGTTCTGTGGACCTTTTAGGAGATCTGTATAAATTTACTGGGGTTCTTTGACTCCCAGGAGGCCAAGAAAAATCTGAAGCTGACTGTCTCCTGTGCTGAGTCTGAGAGATTGTATGTAGACTATAAAGCAAGAGGGTTTTATCCAGATGCCTCAGGAAGAAAATGGCAGGATCCATGCTTCTTACTCAATAGCCAGCTGCCTTAAAGTTTGCCTTGCCTCTTTGTCTTCCCCTGTCTATGGGAGTACTACCACTTAAAATAGTCCATTAACCAGACATGAACCTCAATGAAATGATAAAACAAATATATAATACATGTGTGAATAAATATATTTTTAGGGGCGCCTGGGTGGTTCAGTGGGTTAAGGCCTCTGCCTTCGGCTCAGGTCATGATCCCAGGGTCCTGGGATTGAGCCTGGCATGGGGCTCTTTGCTCAGTGGAAAGCCTGTTTCCTCCACTCTCTCTCTCTCTCTCTGCCTGCCTCTCCACCTACTTGTGATCTCTCTCTCCGTATCAATTAAATAAATAAAATCTTTAAATATATATATATACATACTTTTAAAAATAGAAATTTAAAATTAAAGATGTCTAAGTCTGTATCTATTTACTTATATCTTCCTAATTCATCAATTCAGCAAGTGAACTGAAATGGTCACTTTTGAGACACAAGATGTAGCCTAGATAACTTAAATACCCCAAAGCATAGAGGAAAAGAAAGAGAAATCATAAAAAAAAAATGTTAATAGGCTTAAAGGATAGATCTATGAGACCTAATATGCAGGCACAGAAGTCCCAGAAGGGAAAAAAAAAGAATGGATAGAACTGAAAAAATGAATGAATAACAAAATAATAGAAAAAAATTCTGGGCTGAAAAAAAATTTAAAGGTTTGAGTCTGTAGATCTAAAGAACTCAGTACATTTCCATCTGGATTAATGAGTAAAAACTCATACTAAGCATATATAGATGTCATTCCTACATGCTAAGAAAAAAAAGAAAATTCATAAGCTTTCAGGCAGAAAGGCCAGCTATCTAAAAAGAAAAAAAAATATTAGACTTCTCATTTGTAATGTTGGAAGCTAGAAAACAGCAGCTATTGACTGGTAAAATAAAGAGGCTGCAGTCCATCAGCTAAAAGATACTCACCTGTCCTCATGAAATAAATATTTGAGGATTTGCAAGAATTCAGAGTCTTTATCATCCAGATCTCTTCCATCTGAAGAAACAGTTCAAGAAAGGGCTGTAAGCAAATAACAAATAAACTAAAGACAGAGATAAGTCAGAAAAATTATGGGAAAGGAAACAGAGAAATCCATGATGTAAATTTAATGATGAACCCAAAGTAACATAAAGAATGCAATAAATTTTCAGTCCATGTGCTAAAGGTGAATGGACTGAATTTTCTTATATAAAGGCAGAGACATACTGGGTCAAGCAACAAAATGCAGACATATGCTGATTACAAGAAACACCTGTGAGGTTGATCAGTAAGCTTCCAAGGAAACAAAAAGCAGAAATTGCAGAAAACTAATTCAAAGTTCAGAATTGGAGATGGATTTTATACATTGAAAAAAGGCCAAATTTATGAACAAGTATAATAGCATCAAATCTGCTAAATACATAGGACAAAAATGTACAAATCTGAGAACTTGTTAAATACAGTTCTGTGGGGGAAATTCAATACATTTGTGTCAGAATTACATCTAGGAGACAAAAGATAAGGGCCTACAGAAATTGAATAGTATAAAAATCTTGATTTAAGAGTTACATAGAAACTTATATCCTTAGTATAGAGAACATATTTTTGTGTCCATAGGAAATTAACAAAAATGAATTATGAGCTTTGCCATTCTCATCCACATATAATAAATGTGCTTTTAATTGCCTTTATTATCTTTCCACCCTCTCAGTTTAGTTTTATGAAGAATGGTGTCTCTCCTTCCAGCTGCAATGGCATGAGGAGACATCTTAAAATATTTTTTCTAAGATGCTTTCTTGCTAGCACTTGTTAAATAAATAGACTTGCATTTTCCACTTATTATTGAGTGTTTTAAGACAAAGAAGCCCTGAAAAAATAAATTTTAGCAAAATAGGGAAACAACAAAGGTGAATTTTCTTTAGTGATAATGCAGTAAAGGGCAAGTGATGCTCTTCCTCCCAAAGGTTGCTTTCTTTTTTTTTTTTTAATATTTTATTTATTTGACAGAAATCACAACTAGGCGAGCAGGCAGAGAGAGGAGGAAGCAGGCTCCCTGCGGAGCAGAGATCCCGATGCAGGGCTCGATTCCAGGACTCTGGGATCATGACCCAAGCCGAAGGCAGAGGCCTCAACCAACTGAGCCACCCAGGCGCCCCCCAAAGTTTGCTTTCTATGGTAGGGTAAACCAAAAGGGAAAAGAAACAAAAAAGATGGCACTAAGTTGTATAATACTTAAGCGTTTATATAAAATTAAATATGCCAGGCATATGTAAATTAAATGAAAAGGCAGGGGTCTAATTCACTTTAATAAGGCACAGTTAGGAGCCCTCAGATTCTAAAACTGTTACACTAACAGTCTCCTCTATTTTTCATGGAATGAATATGTTCTTTCATGTTTATAAGCATGTTAGAAATGGTTTTGGAATCCAAACCTTTAATACTCATAGTTTCTATTAAGATGTATGCACTTGTGAATTTCGGATGTTTTATTTCCATCTAGAGAGGGCCTTGAAGACTGCCAGGCCCGAAGTAGATGCTCAGTAATTACATGGTTTACTGCATAGATGAGTAAGGGGATGCAGCTTATTGGGAGTCAGCCTGTCTGGGAAAGGTCCTCCGCAGCCAGGTCCAGCTCCCAGACCCTCACCTTCGCACGTGTTCTCGGTTAGTGGAAAAGCAAGAAGGCTGTTCGCCCACAGGTGTGCGGAGCTCCGAGCGCTGAGTGCAGGGCGTGCCCGAGAACCCGACGCCCCGCCCCAGCCAATGGGAAGAGCGGCTCCCGGCCGGCGCAAAGAGGGTCCCTTAAGCCCGCGAGTCTGGCGCTTTGCTCCGCGTATTTGCTCCGGGCGCGGCGGAGGCGGGAGTTTGGGCGTAAGACCAGGGTGAGGTCGCGTTTCGCCTCAAGCTGCAGGTATGTTGAGATGTTTCTTTCCCTCCCTTTTTGGCTCGTGGCTTTCAGGGCTGGGATTTAACTTTCGTCCCCGGACGCCCTCTGTGACCCACGGTATGGAATGACCCTCTTCTTCTCTGGGGGTGTTTTGCTTGCTCTAAATTAGATTAGGACCCGTGAAGGTCTCCCCAGCGTCCACATTCTTACGGAAGGCGAGGAAGGGAATGGAGACCCTGACCAGAGGTCCAAGAGGAGGCCTCTGGATGGAGAACTTTGCGGGCGTGCTGGGGCTGGCTGACACGTGCGCACGTGGGTAGAGAGACCACTTCGGGTTGCAACCTAGGGTGGTCCATAACTCGCGTGCATACCCGCCCTGAGGGCAGGTGATAGGATTATCCTCACTTTTACCAAACCGCTGAAATTCAGGCACACCTCTTAGCTTCCCGTCTGGCACCAGGTGTTTAGTCTTCAGTCTGAGAATATTCTCTCCACCTGAACTCAGCCGTTGTTGCTCCACTCTGTGCCTTCTGTCAGCCACTCTTCCTACAGAAGACAAACAGCCAAAAACTTTATAGACTCTGTGCTCCACGCTGCCAGTTTCTCTCTCTGAACTAGCAAAGTTCGAGAAAGAATTGCGCATGCTTGCTTCATGTACTGGTCACTTCTACCCACGGTAGTGAGGCTTTAAAAAACTCCCAGTCCTGTCCCTCAGCAGCGACCTAAAATTGCCCCCGATACAGTGGTTCCCAGTGAGCTCCCACCTGCCAAATTCAAGTACGGTCAACAGGCATTCATTTCTTAATTGGGATTTGACAAACTGATAATGCCGCCTTTTTTTTCTTTTTGGTTTTCCACTTAAGGAATACATTCTAAAATTGTCACAAATTGCCATAAACCCAGAATACAACCAAGGTTAGTATTTTGGTATCTTTTCTTTGTCTGCTTTTATGCAGAGGTTTTTTTTTTTTTAACTAGTTTTAATCAAGTGTGTGCCATATTTTTAAAAAAAATTCTTTTAAGTACGCTCTACACGCAGCCTGGAGCCAAACATGAGACTTGAACTCTCTACCCTAGGATGGAGACCTGAGCTGAGATCAAGAGATGGTCACTTAACTGACTGAGCCACCCAGGTGCCCCAGCATGTGCCATATTTTTAATGCATCTGTTTCATTAATCAAAGTTGAATTTTAATTTGACAGTTGTTTACTATTTAAAAAAAAAAACCTTTATGCAGAAAACTTTAATCTATATTTGGGATTATTTCCATTGGATAGTTTCCCAGAGGGAGGTTACTGATTGAAAAGTCATGCATGTTTGTAATGTTCTTTGTAGGTGGACACGCAGCTTTCCAAGAGTGTAGCTATTAACATTTATGCTAACAGTATCTGCTCCACTCCACTATCATCATATTGTATTGTTTTTTTACAGCTAAATATTTTTGCCATTTTGATAATTGTGAAGTGATATCATCTGATTTGTACTAGTTTTGATCTCTCCAGATTGAACATTTTCTGAAATACTTGATAGCCATTTACCTCTTTCCTTCTCTGTATGAATAGGCTTTTGGCAATAATTTGCTTTTATTGTTTTTCTAATCTATTTGTATTATGTCTTTCTGAAAATATGAACCTTTTTAAAATCATTTTTTAGTGTGAACTATAACCCATATAGAAGACAGCATTAAAGAAATGTGTAGCTTAGTGAGTGATTACCAAATGATCATCCACATAAACGAATACAAAGTCAAGGAAAAGAACATTGCCAGTGCCCACGCAGCCCAGGGGCATCTCCCTGATGATGAACACCTCCCTCCCTGCAGAGGTGCTGTTAAACCAACTTTTATAGTTAGTTATCTCCATAGTAGCCCATTTAAAAAGTATGGCTTTATCACCTATACATGCATCCATAAACAGCATAGTTTGGCTTTCTTTTTTCAGTTTTGATCTCTTTATAAAGTTTATTAAGTAATCTCTACACCCAACATGAGGCTCATACTCATAAGATCAAGAGTTGCATGCTCTTTCAACTGAACCAGCCAGGTACCCCTAATTTTGATCTTTTGTAAATGGAATGCTATGGTACATAATTTTCTTGGGTTTCTTTCTTGGCTTCTTTCACTGATAATGTTTGTGAGATTCATCCTAGCAGGTAGCTTCATATCCTCTATTTTTATTGCTGTATAGGATTTCATTGTATGAATTTACCACAGTTTACTTACTGGTTCTATCATAGGTGGGCTCTTGGGTCTTTTCAAGTACTTGGGAATTACAAACAATGCTGCTATGGCTTTTCTTAGATGTCTCTTAGTATTTGTGCACACATTTCTATTGGGTGTATTCTGAGAACCGTCATTGTTACGCTGTAAGGGTTGAGTATCTCCAATTTAAAAAATAAGCATTTTTAAAAAGATTTTATTATTTATTTGATACCGAGAGAGACACAGCAAGAGAGTGAACACAAGCAGGGGGAGTGGGAGAGGAAGAAGCAGATTCCCTGTGGAGCAGGGAGCCCGACATGGGGCTTGATCCCAGGACCCTAGGATCATGACCTGAGCTAAAGGCAGACGCTTAACGACTGAGACACCCAGGTGTCCAAAAAATAAGCATTTTATTATAAAATAGTTTTAGATTTGCAGAAAGAGTTCTTATGTACTCCTTACCAATTTCTCCTAGTTTAACATCTTGTCTTACTATGGTAGATTTGAAACCACTAAGGCAATTAAGAGTATCAGCTAAGTCACACTTAATTCACATTTCACTAGTGTTTCCCAGTTCTTTTTCTATTCTTGGATCTTTTCCAGAATACCTATTACATTTGGTCGTCTTGTCTCCTCTGATCTGGGACAGTTTCTCGGTCCTCCTATTCCCTCCTGCCATTTTTTTTTCTTCTAAGATTTTATTTAAATTCAAGTTAATGTATATTTTTATGTTTTTATTTAGTATTAGTTTCAGGGGGAGAATTTAGTGATTCATCAAGAGCATATAACACCCAGTGTTCATTACATCACGTGCCCTCCTTAATGCCTATTACCAAGTTACCCCATCGCCTACCCACTTCGCCTCCAGCAGCCCTGTTTATTCCCTATACTTAAGAGTCTCTTATAGTTTACCTCCCTCTCTATATTTTATTCTATTTTTCTTTCCCTCCCTATGTTCATCTGTTTTAAGTTCCACATGAGTGAAATCATATAGTATTTGTCTTTCTCTGATAGTATTTGTCTTTCTCTGATTGCACTTAGCATAATACACTCTGGTTCCTTTAGTTCTATCCACATCCTTGCAAATGGCAAGATTTCATTCTTTTTGATGGCTGAGTAATATTCTATTGTGTGTGTGTGTGCAGACACACACACACACACGCACATACATCACATCTTCTTTATCCATTCATCCATCAATGAATATTTGAGCTCTTTCCTTATTTTGGCTGTTGTGAACATTGCTTCTATAAACATTGGGGGTGCATGTACCTTTTTGAATCACTATTTTTGTGTCCTTTGGATAAATAATGCAATTTGCTGGGTCATAGGGAAGTTCTATTTTAATTTTTTGAGGAACCTCCATACTGTTTTCCAGAGTGGTTAAACCAATTTGCATTCCTATCTACAGTGTAAGAGGGTTCCCCTTTCTCTGCATCCTCACCAACATCTGTTGTTTCCTGAGTTGTTAATTTTAGCCATTTTGACAGATGTGTAGTTGTAGCTCATTGTGGTTTTGATTTGTATTTCCCTGATGAGTGATATTGAGCATTTTTTTTGTGTGTGTCTATTGGACATTTTTTAAAAATTTATTTTTAGAGAGAGCATGCACACGTGTGTGTGCTCCACATGTGAGTGAGCAAGGAGAGGGGCAAAGGGAAAGGGAAAAGGAGAGAGAATCTGAAGGAGGCTCTCTGCTGAGGGTGGAGCCCAGCATGGAGCTCAATCTCAGAACCCTGATTTTATGACCTGAACCAAAACTGAGAGTCTGAGGCTTAATGGAGGGAGCCACCCAAGTACTCCTCTGTTAGCCTTTTGTATGCTGCTTTGGAAAAGTGTGTGTTCATGTCTTCTGCCCATTCCTTGACTGGATTTTTTGGGTTTTTTAGATGTTGAGTTTTGTAAGTTCTTTATAGATTTTGGATACTAGTCCTTTATCTGATATGTCATTGCAAATACCTTCTCCCATTCTGTCGGTTGTCTTTTAGTTTTGTTATTTCCTTTGCTATGCAGAAGCTTTTTATCTTAATGAAGTACCAGTAGTTTATTTTTGCCTTTGGAGACCTGTCGAGCCAGAAGTTGCCATGGCCAAGGTCATAGAGGTTGCTGCCTCTGTTCTCTTCTAGGATTTTCATGGATTCTTATCTCACATTTAGGTCTTTAATCCATTTTGAGTTTATTTTTGTGTATGGTATGAGTGGTTACACTTTCATCCTTCTGCATGTGGCTGTCCAATTTTCCCAACACCATTTGTTGAAGAGACTGTCTTTTCTCCATTCGATGTTTTTTCCTACTTTGTCAAAGATTAGGTAACCATATAGTTGGGGGTCCATTTCTGGGTTCTCTATTCTGTTCCATTGATCTTTGTGTCTGTTTTTGTTCTAGTACCATACTGTCTTGATGATTACAGCTTTGTTAAAGTCTGGAATTGTGATATCCAGCTCTGGTTTCATTTTTGTTGTTGTTGTTTTTGTTCAACATTACTTTGGCTGTTTGGGGTCCTTTCTGGTTCCATACAAATTTTAGGATTGTTTGTTGCAGCTCTATGGAAAATGCTGGTGGTATTTTGAAAGGGATTGCATTGAATGTGTAGACTGTTTTGGGTAGTATAAATATTTTAACAATATTCTTCCAAACCATGAGTGTCGAATGCTTTTTCTATTTCATTGTGTCTTCCTCAATTTATTTCATAAGTGTTCTATAGTTTTCAGAATACAGATCCTTTACCTCTTTGGTTAGTTTGGTTCCTAGATATCTTACCAGTTTTGGTACAATTATAAATGGGATTGATATCGATTCCTTGATTTCTCTTTGTGCTGCCTCCTGCCTTTTTTTTTTTTTTTTTAATAACCCTAACAATTTTGAGAAGTACGGGTCAGGTATTTTGTAGCATGTCTTTTTGGGTGTGTCTTGATGTTTTCTTCATGTGTAGACTAGGATTTGGGGTTCAGAGGAGGACTAGGACAGTGGTGACATACCATTCTCATCATTATCATTGGTACATACTATTGACAATGATGTATGACTGATAACCTTGATGGCCAGGCAGAGACCATATTTAGTAGGTCTCCACACTTAATAGATTGCTAAGCACAGTCCACACTCCTGTGGAGGAGTGGAATAAGGTTAAGATCTACTTCCTGAAAGAGGGAAAATCTATGTAACATATTTGGAATTCTTCTGTAAGAGAGAGTTATCCCTTTCCCCCCATTTATTCATTCAGTCATTTATCTATGTCCTATGTACTCATGAATATTTGCTTTCTGATTTGAGTTATGATAAAACAATATGTTATTTTGGCCGGTGGGAACGCTTTCCAGTTGCTCATGTCTTCTTGACCTACCCTGTTCTTTTTCCTTTCTGGCACTATAAGTTCTGACTCATCTTGTGTATTCTCAGCTCTAGCCCTAGAATCTGCATTTTCTCCAATAAGCCCTGATTCCTCTTATTGTACAAGAATATTAGAACGGGGGCACCTGGGTGGCTCAGTGGGTTAAAGCCACTGCCTCAGCTCAGGTCATGATCCCAGGGTCCTGGGATCAAGCCCCACATCGGGCTCTCTGCTCCGCAGGGAGCCTGCTTCCTCCTCTCTCTCTCTCTCTGCCTGCCTCTCTGCCTACTTGTGATCTCTGTCTGTCAAATAAATAAATAAAATCTTAAAAAAAAAAAGAATATTAGAACAAATACCCAAGTCAGATTGGATATCTACAGTTTTATTAAATGTCAACAGTTCTGAAGTGGTTTTTACTGATTTATATTCCAACTCTATTTGCCAAATTTCCTATAAAATTTTTTGCTATTTTTCTTTTGATTTCCCACTGATGTTTGATTTCTTATGGACAAAATGTTTTAATTTCAACATAGTTAACTCTATCTCCTAATAGCCGTCCAGATTCTCATTTCCCTTATTGTGCCCAAGCTGGTAAATCCCTCCACTCCTAAGGTGTAAATGAATATTCTCTATTTTCCCCCTTTGGTTTGAAGTATTAATGGCTTACTGATTTACTCAGAGCTTTATTCTGTAAGGATACTAATTTTTTCTGAATGGTTTGCTAGTTATCCGAATAATCTGCACTGAAATACTTCCTTTTTCATTATAGTATTCCTTCTGTCATACATAAAATCTTATCAGATTGTCTTTTCCTGAGTTATCTATCCTGCTGGTTTGCTTTGTTTGTTATGGTAGCATCCTAGAGAAGGAATGATTCAGTTACATATTCAGCAATAGAGGGTAAGGCTTTGAAAGTGGTTTCAGCCTGGGGCAATTTGAGGCCCTGGAGACATCTGGCAATTTCTGAAGACACTTTCCCACGGTTGTGGGAGATTGAAAGTTCTAATGGCATCTAGTGGGTAGGGCCAGTAATGTTGCTGCTAAACATTCTGCAGTGCGTAAAAGTGTCCCTCAAAGAATTATCTGGTCAACAATTTTAGTAGTCCTAAGTTTAAAAAAATTACTATTGAAGCTGTTTTGGTCACATCATAATCTAGAATATTTCTGCAATATAGTAAACACACACACACACACAAAACCAAGATCCTAAAATAGCTGATTGCTCCCTAATTACTGCAGGATAAAGTCCTGATTTACTATGTAATTTTGAGACAATTCACTTTCTGCTTAAGAAGTAAAATTCCCCTTCGTGGCAATCCTTATATCAGATCAATTAGATTTTAAGCCAAAGACTCTATTAAGAGATGAGGAAGGACACTATATCCTACTCAAAGGGTCTGTCCAACAAGAAGATCTAACAATTTTAAATACCTATGCCCCTAACGTGGGAGCAGCCAACTATATCAACCAATTAATAACAAAATCAAAGAACACATCAATAATAATACAATAATAGTGGGGGACTTTAACACTCCCTTCACTGAAATGGACAGATCATCCAAGCAAAAGATCAACAAGGAAATAAAGGCCTTAAATGACACACTGGACCAGATGGACATCACAGATCTATTCAGAACATTTCATCCCAAAGCAACAGAATACACATACTTCTCTAGTGCACACGGAACCTTCTCCAGAATAGATCACATCCTGGGTCACAAATCAGGTCTCAACCGGTATCAAAAGATTAGGATCATTCCCTGCATATTTTCAGACCACAATGCTCTGAAGCTAGAACTCAATCACAAGAGGAAGGCTGGAAAGAACCCAAATACATGAAGACTAAACAGCATCCTTCTAAAGAATGAATGGGTCAACCAGGAAATTAAAGAAGAATTGAAAATATTCATGGAAACAAATGATAATGAAAACACAACAGTTCAAAATCTGGGGGACACAGCAAAGGCAGTCCTGAGAGGAAAATACATAGCGGTACAAGCCTTTCTCAAGAAACAAGAAAGGTCTCAAGTACACAACCTAACCCTACACGTAAAGGAGCTGGAGAAAGAACAAGAAAGAAACCCTAAACCCAGCAGGAGAAGAGAAATCATAAAGATCAGAGCAGAAATCAATGAAATAGAAACCAAAAAAACAATAGAAAAAATCAATGAAACTAGGAGCTGGTTCTTTGAAAGAATCATTAAGATTGATAAACCCATGGCCAGACTCATCAAAAAGAAAAGAGAAAGGACCCAAATCAATAAAATCATGAATGAAAGAGGAGAGATCACAACTAACACCAAAGAAATACAGACAATTCTAAGAACATACTATGAGCAACTCTACGCCAACAAATTTGACAATCTGGAAGAAATGGATGCATTCCTAGAGACATATAAACTACCACAACTGAACCAGGAAGAAATAGAAAACCTGAACAGGCCCATAACCAGTAAGGAGATTGAAACAGTCATCAAAAATCTCCAAACAAAAAAAAGCCCAGGGCCAGACGGCTTCCCAGGGGAATTCTACCAAACATTTAAAGAAGAACTCATTCCTATTCTCCTGAAACTGTTCCAAAAAATAGAAATGGAAGGAAAACTTCCAAACTCATTCTATGAGGCCAGCATCACCTTGATCCCAAAACCAGACAAGGATCCCACCAAAAAAGAGAACTACAGACCAATATCCTTGATGAACACAGACGCAAAAATTCTCGCCAAAATACTAGCCAATAGGATTCAACAGTACATTAAAAGGATTATTCACCACGATCAAGTGGGATTTATTCCAGGGCTGCAAGGTTCGTTCAACATCCGCAAATCAATCAATGTGATACAACACATTAATAAAAGAAAGAACAAGAACCATATGATACTCTCAATAGATGCTGAAAAAGCATTTGACAAAGTACAGCATCCCTTCCTGATCAAAACTCTTCAAAGTGTAGGGATAGAGGGCCCATACCTCAATATTATCAAAGCCATCTATGAAAAACCCACTGCAAATATCATTCTCAATGGAGAAAAACTGAAAGCTTTTACGCTAAGGTCAGGAACACGGCAGGGATGTCCATTATCACCACTGCTATTCAACATAGTACTAGAAGTCCTAGCCTCAGCAATCAGACAACAAAAAGAAATAAAGGCATCCAAATTGGTAAAGAAGAAGTCAAACTATCACTCTTCGCAGATGATAGGATACTATATATGGAAAACCCAAAAGACTCCACTCCAAAACTGCTAGAACTTGTACAGGAATTCAGTAAAGTGTCCGGATATAAAATCAATGCACAGAAATCAGTTGCATTTCTGTACACCAACAACAAGACAGAAGAAAGAGAAATTAAGGAGTCAATCCCATTTACGATTGTACCCAAAACTATAAGATACCTAGGAATAAACCTAACCAAAGAGGCTAAGAATCTATACACAGAAAATTATAAAGTACTCATGAAAGAAATTGAGGAAGACACAAAGAAATGGAAAAATGTTCCATGCTCCTGGATTGGAAGAATAAATATTGTGAAAATATCTGTGCTACCTAAAGCAATCTACACATTTAATGCAATCCCTATCAAAATACCATCCATTTTTTTCAAAGAAATGGAACAAATAATCCTAAAATTTATATGGAACCAGAAAAGACCTCGAATAGCCAAAGGAATATTGAAAAAGAAAGACAAAGTTGGTGGCATCACAATTCCGGACTTCAAGCTCTATTACAAAGCTGTCATCAAGACAGCATGGTACTGGCACAAAAACAGACACATAGATCAGTGGAACAGAATAGAGAGCCCAGATATTGACCCTCAACTCTATGGTCAACTAATCTTTGACAAAGCAGGAAAGAATGTCCAGTGGAAAAAAGACAGCCTCTTCAATAAATGGTGCTGGGACAATTGGACAGCCACATGCAGAAAAATGAAATTGGACCACTTCCTTACACCACACACGAAAATAGACTCCAAATGGATGAAGGACCTCGATGTGAGAAAGGAATCCATCAAAATCCTTGAGGAGAATGCAGGCAGCAACCTCTTCGACCTCAGCCGTAGCAACATCTTCCTAGGAACAATGGCAAAGGCAAGGGAAGCAAGGGCAAAAATGAACTATTGGGATTTCATCAAGATCAAAAGCTTTTGCACAGCAAAGGAAACAGTTAACAAAACCAAAAGACAACTGACAGAATGGGAGAAGATATTTGCAAACGACATATCAGATAAAGGGCTAGTATCCAAAATCTATAAGGAACTTAGCAAACTCAACACCCAAAGAACAAACAATCCAATCAAGAAATGGGCAGAGGACATGAACAGACATTTCTGCAAAGAAGACATCCAGATGGCCAACAGACACATGAAAAAGTGCTCCACGTCACTCGGCATCAGGGAAATACAAATCAAAACCACAATGAGATATCACCTCACACCAGTTAGAATGGCTAAAATTAACAAGTCAGGAAATGACAGATGCTGGCAAGGATGTGGAGAAAGGGGAACCCTTCTCCACTGTTGGTGGGAATGCAAGCTGGTGCAACCACTCTGGAAAACAGCATGGAGGTTCCTCAAAATGTTGAAAATAGAACTACCCTATGACCCAGCAATTGCACTACTGGGTATTTACCCTAAAGATACAAACATAGTGATCCGAAGGGGCACGTGTACCCGAATGTTTATAGCAGCAATGTCTACAATAGCCAAACTGGAAAGAACCTAGATGTCCATCGACAGATGAATGGATAAAGAAGAGGTGGTATATATACACAATGGAATACTATGCAGCCATCAAAAGAAATGAAATCTTGCCATTTGCAACGACGTGGATGGAACTAGAGCGTATCATGCTTAGTGAAATAAGTCAGTTGGAGAAAGACAACTATCATATGATCTCCCTGATATGAGGACATGGAGAAGCAACATGGGGGGTTGGGGGATAGGAGAAGAATAAATGAAACAAGATGGGATTGGGAGGGAGACAAACCATAAATGACTCTTAATCTCACAAACCAAACTGGGGGTTGCTGGGGGGAGGTGGGACTGGGAGAGGGGGAGGGGGCTATGGACATTGGGGAGGGTATGTGTTATCGTGAGTGCTGTGAAGTGTGTAAACCTGGCGATTCACAGACCTGTATCCCTGGGGATAAAAATACATTATATGTTTATTAAAAAAAAAAATTTGGAAGGGGAGGCGAACCATAAGAGACTATGGACTCTGAAAAACAACCTGAGGGTTTTGAAGGGTCAGGGGTGGGAGGCTGGGGGAACAGGTGGTGGGTAATGGGGAGGGCACATTTTGCATGGAGCACTGGGTGTTGTGCAAAAACAATGAATACTGTTATGCTGAAAAAATAAATAAAATGGGAAAAAAAAAGTAAAATTCCCCTTCTATACATTTTTATTTCCTTCCTCTTCCTTCTATATGCCCATCAGCAAGATTAGAGGAAGGATTTTGGAGGACAGAAAGATCTCAGAGTTCTGTCTGTACCACTTACTAGCTCTGTCTCTCTAGCCAGTTGCTCAAGAGATGAGACACTTGAGGACACCATGTAAGTGATTAGCTGGAAGTGCCTGTACTGAATAATAAACCGAATAAGACTCTTAAGACGCTGATAAATAAGAGGAAAACAGACCTCAAAATAAGAGGATTTGATTGTATTTGAAGAACTGTCGCAGTAGGAGGGAGGGCAAGAAATTAAGTTACCTGGAAGATATTAGGAGAGAATGTGTTATCGGAGCCTGCGGGTTAAGTCTGAGTAGTCCTTGCTGATACAGTCAGGAGTGAGAGCATCAGAATGAAAAGTTGCAGTGGAACATGGTCATGGGAGCTGCTGTGAGAAAATGTCAGTGATGTGAGAGAATGCAGTTTTGGGTGAGCTTTAACGCAGAACATATCCAGAATGTGTGGTGTTGGGGAGTGGGTGTGAAAGGAGCTTGTGACCTGGGAATGCAGACCCTCACTGGCTGTGTATGGATTTGTGACCAGCGATGACAGGACAAAAAGAGGTAGATGGTGGCATATTCCAGTTGTGTTTCAGAAGTAATGGTGTGTTGGTGGGGGTGCCATAACAATGTTTTATGGGTTGAGGTATGGGTGAGTTTGGGGAGAGAAGGCATGGTAGGGTTGCCAGTCTTAGGAGTCTGGTCTGTGCTAGGTGATAGATGAACTCTACCTCATTTCATCCATACCGCAGTTCTCTGGGGGTGATTCTGATCTCCTCTCTTCAGGAGAGTCAGCTGAGGCTCGGAGAGATGAATTGCCTTCATTTCTTATGGCTCATAAGTGGTGGGACTGGGGGTAACTTTGGGAAAGTGGAAGAAAGCTACACTGATCTGCATTAGAGGAATGTTTTTATGACAGTAGTACAGGGGCCAGTAAGTACTGAGCCTAACACTGGGGCTTTCACCATGTGTTTGTGGAATTCATCTATATTTTTATAGGCATTTCATTTTCTAATTTTTTCCTATCAGTCCTGTTACTCATATTTTTCTATCAGTCCTGTTACTCATATTTACTCATATTTTTTAATTAACTTTAGCTCTTTTTAATTAACATATGTATTATTTCAGGAGTACAGGCCTGTGATTTATCAGTCTTACACAACACTCAGGGCTTACCACAACACCTACCCTCCCCAATGTCCATCCAGCCACTCCATCTCCGCCCCCACAGCAACCCTCAGTTTGTTTCCTGAGTTTGAGTCTCTTATGCTTTTTCTTTAAGGATTTATTTTTATTTTAGTGTGCAGTGGGGGTGGGGAGCGGAGGGAGAGGAACAGAGCCTTAAGCAGACTCTACACTGAGCGTGGAGCCCTACATGGGGCTCCGTCTCCCAAACCTGATCACCTGAGCAGAAACCAAGAGTCAGACCCTCAACTGACTGTACCACTCAGGTGTTCCACTCATATTCTTCTGATTGTTTTTTTTCTCACTGAAGCCTGAATATTGATCCATAAGCAAGATGACAGATGGGTCGTCATCTTCCTTCTTTCATGATTTTGGACTGCTGTTGTATTTGGAGGAGCTAAACAAAGAGGAATTGAATAAATTCAAGTTACTTTTAAAGAATGAGACCGTGGAGCCCAGGGACTGCCAGATACCCTGGGCGGAGGTGAAGAAGGCCAAGCGAAAGGACCTGGCTAATTTGATGAAAAAATATTATCCGGGGGAGCAAGCCTGGAATGTGGCTCTCAAAATCTTTGGCAAGATGAACCTGAAGGATCTGTGTGAGAGAGCAACAGCAGAGATCAACTGTGAGTGATGCTGGGGACCGATCTGGGGCTGGGGGACAGATATGCTTCCTGAGGCCCATCAGTAAGGTTCTATGAAAGGGATTTGGGGATTACACTATTGTTGGATCATTTGAGAAACCCTGAGGAGACAGGAGGGTTCTGAGTACTATTACTCAGTCTGGCTCCTTAGCTGGGGGTAATTCATCCATCTTGTAGTTAGAATGATTAAAGGAATTGAATAATAAGAATTGTCCCATCTAGGGGCGCCTGGGTGGCTCAGTGGGTTAAGCCTCTGCCTTCGGCTCAGGTCATGATCCCAGGGTCCAGGTATCGAGTCCCACATCGGGCTCTCTGCTCAGTAGGGAGCCTGCTTCCCTCTCACTCTCTCTGCCTGCCTCTCTGCCTACTTATGATCTGTCTGTGAAACAAATAAATAAAATCTTTAAAAAAAAAAAAAGAATTGTCCCATCTAGTGTTCCTTTGCCTAAACTGCAAATAGTCATAGGCTGCATTAAATTTTAAATAACTTAGAATAGGATTTAAAATCTTTGCTAAAGTATGAGGAATGGGCAAAATATTAAGGGGCATAAGCCGTGTTGATTTTTTTTGTCATTCCTAAGTATGAAATATTACAGACCTCAAAACTTTCTTGTATTCTTTACCAAGGCCTTACAGCTACAAATTTGTATTCATTATTTCCCAGGAGCCTAACCATATTCCTGGGAGGTCCAGGTAGACAGGAAACAGACTTAGACTAGAGTGACAGGATGGTGGGAGGGCCTGGCAAGAGGTCCTGCTTCAGTGCTGTTGACACCACATCACTTTTCCCTTAGCTAAGCTGTGGAGTCTGAGGCTCTCTTGGTTCCCATTTTCTTAAGCCCAGATGTCATAGAATTGGACCAGCAAGGACCATTCTAGCCCCTGTTCTAGCTATCACTAAAGCTCCCCTTGTCTTTGGTAAATCTCATGATCCTGTTGGAACCTGTCACAGGGACAACCCAGACCATGGGGCCAGAGGATGCCAGGACACAGGAGGAACAAGATGGTCAGGAGACAGTGCAGGGTGAGTAGATGTGTCCTCTGTTTTCAGATTTGGAAGTAAGTGTACTCTGAATCCCCTTTACCTATTCCACCCACCCCCTCCCCCCCATGGTAACTCAGTTTGTTCTCTATAGTTAAGAGTCTGTTTCTTGGTTTTCCTTTTTTTTTTTCTTTTTCCATTTATTTTGTTTCTTAAATTCCACATAGGAGTGAAACCATGTGGTTGTCTCTCTGACTTATTTCACTTAGCATTATATTCTCTAGCTCCATCCATGTTGTTGCAAATGACCATTCTTCTTATGGCTGAGTAATATTCCGTTGTATACATACACCACTTATCTATCCATTCATCTATCAATCAACATTTGGGGGCTTCTATGTCCGGCAGTTGTAAGTACTGTTACAATAAGCTTAGGGATGCACATATCTTTTTGAATTAGTGTTTTCTATTCTTTGGGTAAATACCCAGTGGTGGAATTACAAAAATTTTAATTTTTGGAGGAACCTGTATACTGTTTTCCATTGTGGCTGCACCAGTTTGCATTCCCACCAACAGTGCATGAAGGTTTCTTTTTCTCCATATCCTCAGCAATACCTGTTGTTTCCTGTGTTGTTAATTTGAGCCATTCTGACTGGTGTGGAGTGATAACTCAGTATAGTTTTGATTTGCATTTCCCTGATGATGAGCGATGTTGAACATCTTTTCTTGTATCTGTTGGCCATCTGTAGGTCTTCTTTGGAGAGATGTTCATGATTTCCCATTTAAAAAAACTCAGTGGGTTAAGTCTCCGCCTTCAGCTCAGGTCATGATCTCAGGGTCCTGGGATCGAGCCCCACATTGGGCTCTCTGCTCAGCGGGGAGTCTGCTTCCCTATCTCTCTTCTGCCTCTCTGCCTACTTGTGCTCGCTATCTGTCAAATAAATTTTAAAAAAAAAATCTTAAAAAAAAAATTTTTTTAAGATTTTATTTATTTATTTGACAGAGATCACAAGTAGGCAGAGAGGTAGGCATGGGGGGCGGGAAGCAGGCTCCCCACTAAGCAGAGAGCCTGATATGGGGCTCTATCCCAGGACTCTGAGACCATGACCTGAGCCGAAGGCAGAGGCTTAACCCACTGAGCCACCCAGGTGCCCCCCAATTTTTTTTTAAAGATTTTTTTTATTTATTTGAAAGACAGAACTCACAAGTAGGTGGAGAGGCAGGCAGAGAGAGAGAGAGGAGGAAGCAGGCTCCCCGCTGAACAGAGAGCCCAACGCGGGGCTCGATCCCAGGACCCTGGGATCATGACCTGAGCCAAAGGCAGAGGCTTTAACCCACTGAGCCACCCAGGTGCCCCCCCAAAATTTTTTATTAATATATAATGTATTATTTGCCCCAGGGGTACAGGTCTGTGAACCATCAGGTTTAAACATTTCACAGCACATACCCTCCCCAAAATCCATAACCTAGCCACCCTATCCCTGCCCCCCACCTCCCAGCAACCCTCAATTTGTTTTGTGAGATTAAGAGTCTCTTATGGTTTGTCTCCCTTCCAATCCCACCTTGTTTCATTTTTCCATCCCTGCTCCTCACAACCCCAGACATTGCCTCTCAAATTCCTCATATCAGGGAGATCATGTGATAATTGTCTTTCTCTGATTGACTTATTTCACTCAGTGTAATACCCTCAAGTTCCATCCATGTTGTTGCAAATGGCAAGATTTCATTTCTTTTGAGGGCTGCATAGTATTCCTGTGTGTGTGTGTGTGTGTGTGTGTGTGTGTGTGTGTGTGTGTACCACATCTTCTTTATCCATTCATCTGTTGGTGGACATCTAGGTTCTTTCCATAGTTTGGCTATTGTGGACATTGCTGCTATAAACATTGGGGTGCATGTGCCTCTTCAGATCACTATATCTATATCTTTAGGGTAAATACCCAGTAATGTGATTGCTGGGTCATAGGGTAGCTCTATTTTCAACTTTTTGAGGAACCTCCATGCTGTTTTCCAGAGTGGCTGCACCAGCTTGCATTCCCACCAACAGCGTAGGAGGGTTCCCCTCTCTCCACGCACGTCCTTGCCAGCATCTGTCATTTCCTGACTTGTTAATTTTAGCCATTCTGACTGGCATGAGTTAGTATCCCATTGTGGTTTTGATTTGTATTTCCCTGATGCTGAGTGATGTGGAGCACTTTTTCATGTACATGTCTTCCCATTTTTAACTGGATTATTTTTTTGATGTCTAGTTGTAGGCGTCCTTTTTTTTTTTTTTAAATGTTAAGTAATCTCTACACCAACATGGGGCTTGATCTTACAACCAAGACTCAGTCGCATGCTCCATAGACTGAGTCAGCCAGGTGCCCTGAGTTGTAGAAGTTCTCTATATAGTTTGGATACTAACCCTTTGTCAGATACATCCTTTGCAAATATCTTCTCCCATTCAATAGGTTGTGTGTTAGTTTTGTTGATTTGTTTCCTTTGCTCTGCAGAAGATTTTTATATTCTTGCAGTCCCAGTAGTTTATTTTTGCTTTTTGTTTCCCATGCCTGAGGAGACATATCTAGAAAAGGGAATACTTTTCTTTTCTGGTTTTTTTTTTAAAAATATTCTTCAGGCTATGCTTCAATGTTCATTTCTATTAATGTTTTACTATAAAGTAGATTATTTTGATCTGTGGATTCATATGTATCTTCAGGTCCTCCATATAGTCCTCTTTTTTCCCTTTAGAGGAAAAGTACAAAGAAAAAATTTCTTTTTTTTCTTGTTTTATTTAAATTCAAGTTAACATACAGTGTACTATTAGTTTCAGGGGGAGAAATTAGTGATTTATCAGTCGCATATAACCCCAGTACTCATTACCTCAAGTGCCCTCCTTATTGTCCTTCACCCAATTATCCCATCACCCCAAATCCACCTCCCCTCTAGCAACTCTCAGTTTGTTTTCTAGAGTCCAGCATCTCTTACAGTTTGTCTCCCTCTCAGTTTTCATATTTTTCCTTCCCTTCCCTTGTGCTCATCTGGTTGTTTGTTTTTTTTTTTAAGATTTTTTATTTATTTGACAGAGAGAACACAGGTGGAGAGGCAGGCAGAGAGAGAGAGGGGGAAGCAGGTTCCCCGCTGAGCAGAGAGCCCGATGCGGGGCTCAATTCCAGGACCCTGAGACCATGACCTGAGCCGAAGGCAGAGGCTTTAACCCACTGAGCCACCCAGGTGCCCCTGTTTTGTTTTTTAAATTTCACATATGAGTGAAATCATATGGTATTTGTATTAAGAGAACATATTTCTAGAGTGAATCTAATTTTTACTTTCTACTACAAAGTCATCCTTCTGCATGTTCAGTTTTGTTTTTTCAGTTTCGTATGCAGGTTTTCTGTTTGTTTTACTTACGTTCTTATTTAAACCAGCTGTACTTGGGGTGCCTAGGTGGTTCAGTCAGTTGAACATCTGCCTTCAGCTCAGGTCATGACCCTCAGTCCTGGGATCAAGGCCCACATCCGGCTCCTTGCTGAGCAGGAAGCCTGATTCTCCCCTGCCTGCCATTCCCCCCTGCTTGTGTTTGCTCTCTCTCTGTATTTCCCTCTCTCTGTCAAATAAATTAAAAATTTTATTAAAAAAATAAACCAGGTGCACTTTGATTTGAGCCGAGTAAAGTGTTCTTAACACTGTAATTTTGTAATTCATAGAATTTGCCTTGATCATGTGTATCTTTGTTTTTGTTTTTTGGGTTTTTTTTTTGTTTTTCCCTGCTATATTCTGACTTAGGTGATGGAACAGAATACAGAATCCAAATAAAGGAAAAATTTTGTATCATGTGGGATAAGAAGTCTTTGTTTGGAGAACCTGAAGATTTCCATCTTGGAGTTGCTCAGGAAGATAGAGAACTGTTGGAACATCTATTTGACGTGGATGTGAAAACCGGTGAGCAGCCCCGTACTGTCGTGCTCCAGGGGGCTGCTGGAGTTGGGAAAACAACCTTGGTGAGAAAAGCAATAGTAGATTGGGCCCAGGGCAATCTTTATCAGCAGAGGTTTAGCTATGTTTTTTATTTCAATGCAAGAGAAATCAACCAGTTGAGAGAACAAAGCTTTGTTCAAATGGTATCAAAGGACTGGCCTAGCAGGGAAGGTCCTATTGAAAGGATAATGTCCGAGCCAAGTAGTCTCCTTTTTATTATTGATAGTTTTGATGAACTGAACTTTGCCTTTGAAGAACCTGAGTTTGTGCTATGTGAAGATTGGACCCAGGTACACCCAGTATCCTTCCTTATGAGTAGTCTGCTGAGGAAAGTGATGCTCCCTGAGTCATCTTTATTGGTGACAACGAGACCTACAGCTTGTAAGAAACTAAAGCCTTTGTTGAAGAACCAGCGTTCTGTAGAGCTGCTGGGTATGTCCAAGGGTGCAAGAAAGGAGTATATTTATCAGTTTTTTGAAGACAAGAAGAGGGCCTTCCAGGTATTCAACTCACTAAGAAGCAATGAGATGCTTTTCAGCATGTGCAAAGTACCCCTGGTGTGCTGGGCCATCTGCACCTGTCTGGAGCAGCAGATGGCGATCGGTGGTGATGTCTCATTAACCTGCAAAACAACCACCACTCTGTTCACCTGCTATATCTCTAGCTTCTTTGCACCAGTAGATGGAAGCTGTACTAGTCTACCCAACCAAACCCAACTGAGGAGACTGTGCCACTTGGCTGCCAAAGGAGTGTGGACTCTGACATCTGTGTTCTACAGGGAAGATCTCCGAAAGCATGGGTTAACGAAATCAGATGTGTCGATTTTCCTGGACAGGAATATTCTTCAAAAGGACATGGAGTATGAAAATTGCTATATGTTCACCCACCTGCATGTTCAGGAGTTTCTTGCAGCTATGTTCTATATATTGAAAGACAACTGGGAGACCAGGGACCGTTCCCAGTCATTTGAAGATGTGAAACTATTGCTTGAAGCCAAAAGTGGTCAAGATCCCCATTTGATGCAGATGAAATGCTTTTTGTTTGGCCTTTTGAATGAAGATCTAGTGAAACAACTGGAGACAACTTTGAACTGTACAATGTTGCTGGAGATAAAAGGGAAGATCCTTCAGTGGCTGGAGATCCTGGGGAAGACTGAACATTTTCCAACACAGTTAGAATTTCTGGAGTTGTTTCTCTGTCTGTATGAGACTCAAGATGAAGCATTTATAAGCCAGGCAATGAGATCTTTCCAAAAGGCTGTTATTGATGTTTGTGGGAAAGTCCACTTGCTTGTGTCTTCATTCTGCCTTAAACACTGCCAATGCTTACGGGCCATTAAACTGTCTGTAACTGTGTCATGTGAGAAGATGTTAAACTCAAGCCACCCAGCTGCACTTTGGTAAGTGGGGAGATGCCCTGTCCGGGGAGTGATGGAAGGAAATTTCATCAGAGAGATGGGAGGGGACTTGTTTAGCTGAGGTCCCAGAGTCAGGATTACCTTCTGAGTTGCCCCACCTTGAGGCAAGGAGGCCAAACACCAAAACCCCTATTGACCAATCGTGGCTACTGGTGGGAAAAGGACAAAAACTTGCCTGAAATGACTGTCTTGGCCTGAGGGCAATCTCAAGAAAGGGACGTGGCTGACAGCGATTACCTGGCAACCCTCTTAACAACTAGAAATAATCTTTAGTCCTCAGGGAGACATGTGACCTAGCACAAAGTTGGATCCACTATGGAACATTTATTTAACTTTTAAAAGAATGCACTCCAGAAGGACTAGAGACCAGGAATTTCTTGCTGAAGCTAGTTGACACAGGGCATCTGTCTGGGCTCTGTTGCTCTGTAAGCTACCAACCTAGCTCACCTTCCCCATTGCCTAGACAGCGGTCAGCCTTTGCTTTGTAGTTCATGAAAGGTCTCAGCCCTTTAACACCTAACAGGAGAGTCTGATTTGGATAAGAAATAGTAGGAGCTGAATGAATATTTTGAAAAAATCAATGAATCGTTAGCATTTGATGCCTATTTTACCTTCTTCCCTTCCATGAGTTCCTGTTCTGACTCTATCCCTCTATGTCTAAGGGAAGAATTGAATTATGGGATTAGCTCTAGATTTAACTGAAATTGAGGGCTTACTATGTGACATATAGTTATATAGCACATGAGATATTTAACCAATTATCCAATTTGATGCTGGTCAAAAGCATATCTCTATTTTTGGGATTACAAAACTACGATTCACAGTAGTTTGCCTAGAAAGTGAGTGTACCATTATTGATTCAAGCACACATCCGACAGTAGCTAGCATCTGCTTGACACATGCCCAACAGTCTTCTGAGTCTCAACTCAATGCATCTCTCAACAATCCCAGGAAGATGCTGTTATTTCCATTTTACTAGTAAAAACCCTGAGGTACCAAGAAGATATCAACTTGACTGAGGTCAAACTGATTGTTAAGTCCTTGGTTTTCCAACTTGACCCATGTTGCCTCACCACCATTACGTACAATTGCAGAACCATGTCTCTTATAAGGACCTACATATTTCTCTTCTGCTGTGGAAATATGTAGGAAATATGTAGGTCCTTATAAGAGACATGGTTCTGCAATTGTACGGGAGTAAAATTGTAGGCTGGGATGCTGTGATCTTTACTGTCCTTGGGATATTGTAAATAATCTCGTCTGTTTTCTCAATTCTGACTTAGTGGTTCTGATCAGAGCTGTGATTTGGACCCAGTGCATTAGAATGTATTCTATGCCTAATAATATTAGGAAGGCATTCTGGCCATTATATTGCTAGTCCTCATGCTGCCTTCCCCTCACCTGTGCCCTAGTGTTACCTAATATTAGAGCTGGCATTGCTGCTAAATTAAGTCTGAGAACCCAGTGCTTTAAGAGGTACATTACAGTTGGGTCATTGTATTCTATAATATAACAATGTTGTAAATTTAACAGTGTCTCTCTTATTCACCATTATATCCTATGGCATTTCTGCATAGTAAGCACTTAAATGTTTGAATGATTTATTGCCTACTTTTGTCAAATTTAAGACCTCAGGTGATGTAGAGACAGCACTCTGCCATGTTATTCAATCCAAGGTAAGTAAGATATGGAAGAGTCAGTATTTGTTGAGTAGTGACGGAGATCAGGATATGCCACCCCTAAATATGCCACTTTTCCATAAGAAGTATTTTTTTAAGAGCTTATTTATTTCTTTGTCAGAGAGAGAGAGTGCGAGCGAGCACAAGCAGGCAGAGTGGCAGGCAAAGGCAGAGAGAGAAGCAGGCTCCCCACTGAGCAAGGAGCCTGATGTGGGACTTGATCCTAGGACCCTGAGATCATGACCTGAGCCAAAGGCAGTGGCTTAACCAACTGAGCCACTCAGGCATCCCCATAAGAAGTATCTTGAGCTGAAGGCATATGAGTTCCTGAAACGCCTCACCTGCCTAGAAGCAGAGCCTCCAAAAAGAACTCAACTGTCTTAAATCCCCTCCCTGGAAGCAATTTCTCTACTTTCTTCTTGGAGACAGAAGTTGACCCCATAACCAGACACTGCCATAAACTATCATGTCTCATCTGTTTTCTTTAGGGTACATTTATCTTTCCAACAAGTCATTTGTTTTTCCACAAGTGACTTCCCCCCCCCTGCCTTTTTCCTGCTAAATTAGCTATATAAACTCCAAATTCTACCTACCCCTTTAAGTTACTCTTCACTAATTTCACCCATGTGTATCCACAATGCACATGCTAATATAACTGGGATGCTGTTCTCTTATTAATCTGTTGTTTGTCAGTCCAATTTACAGGGCCCCTCTAGAAGCTAGGAGGGCACAAGGAAAAGGATTCTTCTTCCCTCTCCTACGGCAGCTGTTTGTGTAAAGCAACATGCTAGATTTTTATATATTTTAATATGAATAAGGGCAGTTACCAGTTGTAAGCATTTACAGTGGAAAACATTTCCCAAGCGTTTTCTATACATTGTCCTACTGAATCTTCACAGTAATCCTAAGAAATAGATACCATTATTTTCATTGTTCAAGGATAGCAGTGGAGACACACATAAGTTAGTAGTACTGCCAGAATCACCGATGTTAGTGAATGGCAGAGTTGGAGCTCAGGACTGTTTTGTTCCAGAGCTGATGCTTATAAGGCTATCCTGTTTTGCTCCTTATTAACCTTTGTTTATAATGAGCTTATTGAAAGTATGCCTAATACTTACAAATCTACAGAGTGTTTTTGTGTGTGCACTTAACTTATCTATTAGATCCTCACAATCCCATGAAGGGAGATGGAATTCCCATTTCACAGATGAAGAAAGCTCAAAGTTCAGAGCACTGATGTGACTTACCTAAATTCAGGTGTCTAGTACACTGGAGAACTGCAGCTCGTAACCTGTGGTTCTTAACCTCCACCCCTGTGCCTGGATCTCTACCCACTACTCCTATACTTACTCTTTGTGGCCTTAGATTATTTTTCTTCTTGATACTGGCTTTTTGGATATTTGAAGACCTCCGTCATCCTTCCTAAGTCTCGTCCTCCAAAACAAAGTCTCTCTAGTGTAACTTTGTGTGTTGAAGGGGTGAGGGAGTTTTTGAGCAAACAAAACCTCCTGGAGTGCCAAGAGGAAGACTGTTGTGGGGACTATGCCCATGCCAGGCCGGCAATGATACACTCGCCATTTCCAGAATAGCTTACTTCCACCTGATAACATCTTCTGAGATTTGCATGGGCTGAAAGAGCTACACCTGTCTTGGTTTTTTTTTTTTTTTCTTGATTGTTTAGGCAAAGGGATGGTGGTCATATTACTCATTGCTGGCAAGATCTCTGTTCTGTGCTTCGTACAAATGAGCACTTGAGAGAACTGGAACTGTGTCATAGCAACCTCGGTGAATTAGCCATGAAGACTTTTTATCAAGAACTGAGGCACCCAAACTGTAAACTACAAAAACTATTGTAAGTGTGGCATGAGAACACTTTGTGGAGTTATTTCAACTTCTTTCTTTGTCCCACCTCCTGCTGCTACTTATTAGGTAGATCCAGTAATAAACTTAAAATCCACTGTGTAAAATACTCTAAGAACACCACAGTGGAAACCTCTGAGGATGTGGGGGCATAACTAGCTTCTCCTGGGAAAGATTGCATGGAGTGTAGCAGCTGTTGACATGTGGGTTTTGAGGCTTGATAAGGAATTTCCTAGATGAAGAACAACAAAGAGATAAGGCATTCTAGGCAGCTCAATAGCAATTTCAAAGGTGAGTTCTGGAGCATACTGTTTTATTTTTCTATTGAGTAGTTTACTTTTAATAAAATACACAGATATGTCTGGGTTTTTTTTGTTTTGTTTGTTTGTTTTGATGATTGTGTACACCTAGTGACCAGTATTCAAAATAAGATAGAAAACACTTCACCTCTGAAGTTTCCTTCTACCCACTTCTGTTCATTTTCTTACCCTATGCAGTCTCAGGAACAACCCCTTTCTAACCTTTTATCGCTATAGGTTAGCTTGTTCTGTTCCTGTAAATGATTGAGATTGTTTCATATGGTCGGTATGTACTTGTAGTGTCAGTATTCTTTTGCTCAACATGATACTTAAAAAAATTTACCCATGTAGGTAGTTGCATGCTTCAGTAGTTCATTATTGATACACACGCCATTGTATGATAGACCGACTCCTGCATTCTTTTTTTTTTTTTAAGATTTTATTTATTTATTTGACAGGCAGAGATCACAAGTAGGCAGAGAAGCAGGCAGAGAGAGAGGAGGAAGCAGGCTCTCTGCAGAGCAGAGAGCCCGATGCGGGGCTCAATCCCAGGACCCTGGGATCATGACCTGAGCCGAAGGCAGCGGCTTAATCCACTGAGCCACCCAGGCGCCCCACCTGCATTCTCTTTTGAATAGACCCCTGGACTATGTCCATTTTGGGGCCATTATGAATAAGGCTGCTAAGACTATCTTCAGACACATTTTTTTCTGTGTGACACAGGTTTTCATCTCTTGGGCTAATATTTTGGAATGGAATTGCTAGTTCACAAATGGGTGTTAACTTGTTGGGAAATTGCCAGCTAGTTCTTGAGAGTGGTTGTACTATTTTTCAGGTTTACCGGCAGTATAGGAAAGTCCCTGCTGCTCCTCATCCTTGCCAACATTTGCTATTTCAATCTTTATTACATCTTAATTTGATTCTACAGACCCTATCACTTATTTACATGGGCTGGTTTACACATCTTCCCCCTTGTCCACTGGTGGTGGGCAAAAGGGAGGAGAGGTGATATTACAAAGGGATGTTTTGAACAGTTAGCAGTGTGAACATGCTGGGCCTTGGGGGCTAGCAGAGGCACTTAAAGAAGAATCAGATATAGCTAACAGTGCCTAAGTAGCAGATAACTGGGAAGAAAGATAGGCATATTTAATTTAGCTTTGGGCTATCTCTGTACATCTAACAGAGTCTATGAGATGACAGCATATTTTGCAGTAGTATGTTTTGCTAATGATGCACATCAAACAGTTGATATTAACTATGAACTCACCTTGGGTTCTTTAAAGGATTAAATATTGTGCACTGGGGCGCCTGGGTGGCTCAGTGGGTTAAAGCCTCTGCCTTCCGCTCGGGTCATGGTCTCAAGGTCCTGGGATCAAGCCCTGCATCAGGCTCTCTGCTCAGCAGGGAGCCAGCTTCCTCCTCTCTCTCTGCCTGCTTCTCTGCCTACTTGTGATCTCTGTCTGTCAGATAAATAAGACCTTTAAAATAAATAAATATTGTGAACTAATGCTGTAATTGAAATATTTGGAACATCCCCCATTATTCTGGTAATTTCTATTGGAATTGAGTTCAGAAACTCCCCTTCTGCTTTTTCTGATGTTACTACCTTCTTTTTCTCCAAGGTCAAAATAAGTTGAGAGTATCAGTTGTCAGGATGTAATGGACATCTAAGTTGTAACCCAGCTGTTTTACTAAGCAACCTCCTGAAACTGATTTATAACCACCCGTGAAATAAGAGAAACTCCAAGTAAGATAAGAAATGACAGGACTATTTAGATATCAAAGAGCTGGATTTGAAGATCAAGGGAATGCTGTAAACAGGACAGATAATTTTGTAATTCCTCCTGCATATTTTTCCTCTGAAGGTTGAGATTTCTTTCTTTCCCTGGTGGTTGTCAGGATATTGCTAATTCTTTGACTGACAACCAGAATCTGATGCATCTTGACCTGAAAGGGAGTGATATAGGGGACAATGGAGTAAAGTCATTATGCGAAGCCTTGAAACACCCAGAGTGTAAACTACAGAATCTGAGGTAAGTCGTGAGTTACTTTTGTTGTAATTGAGATTTTTATCCATCCAAATAGACTCTTACGGCCCTGATTTGCTGTTCATCAGGCCAGCTTCAATTTATTTTCACAATATGGAATAGCAGAAATCAGATTCAGGGTGATTTCCTCCTGATTGCACTTATAACTGGTCCCATGCCCCTACTGAAGACCCCCCCCCCATTGTACAGTTCCATCTCTCCTTTTCCTAAATTTAAAAAACCTAGAATTTATAAGGATTTAAATTTTTTCACATTTAAGTGCAGCCATATGTATATTCATTGTATCTTTGAATGCTTTCAGGAAAGAATGCACTAATGATAAGGGGTGGGGCAGTGATAAGCAGACTCAGTCTAACTTTTTTTTTTAAATTTAATTCATGTGAGTCAGAGAGGGAGGCAGAGGCAGAAGCAGGCTCCCTGTAGAGCAGGAAGCCCCATGGGATCCCAGGATCCCGGGATCATGACCCAAGAGGAAGGCATGCACTTAACCAACTGAGCCACCCACGTGTTTCCCCTGCCCTCCCCTGCCCCTTTTTATCACTCTGTTAGGGCTGCTACAACCAAATACCACCGACTGGGTGGCTTAAACAGAAATTTATTTCTCGGTTTGGAGCCTGGAAGTTGAAGATCAGGGTGCAGGCAGGATGCATTTCTGGTGAGACTTCTCTCTTAGGCTTGTAGATAGCCCCTTTCTCACAGTGTCTTCACATGCCTTTTTTGTGTGTGTGCCCATTCCTGGTGCCTCTGTTATAAGGACATCAGTCCTGTTGAATCAGGAGTCCCCATTTATGACCTCATTTAACCTTAATTATCTCCTTAAAGGCTTTGTCTCCAAATACAGTCACATTGGGAGTTCAGGCTTCAACATGAATTTTGGGGAACACAGTTCAGTCCGTAACACTTTTTCAGGGCAAGTTGGGGTTTTCAGCGTTAGGCTGTATCCTAAGTCATCCACTAAGGTCTAATTCGGGACTGAGGAGGGAGATTCTCTTTCCTACCTATGTACACCCTTATTTTGATGAAGAGAACCAATTCCTGAGGGACTGAGTTGATAAGTGCTTGATTCAAAGAAGTAACTAGAGCAACTCCAAGTTCCTGGAACCTGCTGCCCCCTGCCTCCTTACTAAGAGCTGGTATCAGGCCCTGCCTTCTCCCAGGACAAGCGGTCTCTAAATATAGGAGTCTTTAAAAGTGTGGGCTCTACACGCACTTCTTCCTTTCTTCTTCTGCTCCCCTACTTTATTTTTTTTAAAAGAGTGTAGTTATTTATTTGACAGAGAGGGACACAGCAGGAGAGGGAGAAACAGGCTTCCTGCTAAGCAGGGAGCGGGATGCTGGCTGGATCCCAGGATACTGGGATCATGACCTGAGCTGAAGGCAGATGCTTAACAACTGAGCCACCTAGGCGCCCCTCCCTACTTTATTTTTGAAACTGTATTATTTCTGATTCACTTCTTGTTTTTACTTTCAAGGACTGGGTTCCTCATAAAACATGAACTGACTCCCATGAATAAGTGGGCTGTTACTGTGGGAATCACAGCTTGTTCTCCTGACTTCTGCCCATTTGTTTCAGAAGTCAGAGTGGTAGGACACAATGCCCTTCAGTCCACCTTCCATGTTGTATGTAGTTGGAGGAAATGTCTCCTAGTTTAAAAAAGATTATCATTTAAAAATATTTTTTAGTGGGGCACCTGGGTGGCTTGGTCAGTTAAGTATTCGACTATTGATTTTCCTCAGGTCATGATCTCAGGGTGGTGGGATCAAGCCCTTCAGCAGGGGATCTTATGGATTTTTCTCTTTTCTCTCCCCCATATGCATGCTTTTGCTTGCTCTCAAATAATAAATACATATTTTCACAGGGATAGGGAAGGTGGGAATAGAAGAGACAAGCCCCCTACCCCTCCCCTTCCTGATTCTCTATCAGAGCCATGTCCTAGTTAAAGAACTCACTCCATGGAGGGAAGCTGGTCTTCAGAATGGGTCACAAAGCCTGGGAGACAACACCCTCTGGCTGGTGAGTGGTGGTTATAGCTCTTCTCTGAGGAGGGTCTTCTGCTCTTCTGCACTGTTTTCCAGCTTGGAATCCTGCGACCTAACGACAGTTTGCTGTCTAAATATCTCTAAGGCTCTCCTCAGAAGCCAGAGCCTGAGATTTCTGAATTTGTCGACCAATCACCTATTGGATGATGGGATCAAGCTGTTGTGCGAGGCCTTAGGACACCCCAAGTGTCACCTAGAGAGACTGTCGTGAGTTTTGCTGATTTGTTTTCCTGGGGTCCTTTGCGCGGTCCTGGTGTGGCTTAGAGCTGAAAGGGAAAACTGCATGGGCCTTCACACCACTTGGCTCATTTGTCAAGCCTGGATGAACTCTACATGAAGACTGTCTTTGCTTCCTCTTCTATTTGGCTTTTAAGTGCTGCTTTTCTTCATGACTGCTTATTTTTACTGTTTTCCTCCTTTTCTTCTCTGTACATAACTGCAGTGGCATTTTGATTCTATGGTAGAGGTGTAGGGGGTGTAAGTACCAGCTAGTGTCCCTGCAAAGGAGAGGAGAAACAGGAACATTGTGATTTGACTGCTCCCTTCCTGTGTTTCTCCTTCAGCCTAGAAAGCTGTGGCCTCACAGTAGCTGGTTGTGAGGATCTTTCTTTGGCTGTCATCAACAACAAAAGGTTGACACATCTGTGCTTGGCGGACAACATCTTGGGAGATGATGGAATAAAATTTGTGAGTGATGCTTTGAAAAACCCACAGTGCAATCTCCAGAGCCTCGTGTAAGAGTCTACTAGTGTTCATCCTTCCGTGTATATTACATTTTGAAATATATTTTATTTTTTTAAAAGATTTTATTATAAAGCACGAGTGGGGGAGGGGCAGAGGGAAAGGGACAGACTCCCCACTGAGCGGGAAGCCTGATGCAGAGCTCTAATCCCAGGACCCCAATATCATGCCCTCAGTGGAAGGCAGACACTTCACTGACTGAGCACCCAGGCGCCCCCTAGCCACTTGGTTGTCACAGGACATTTCTATCACTGCAGAAAATTCTATTGGACAGTGCTATGTGAGATCTGACAGAGGAGGAATTCAGTACTTCACAAATGAGAACACAACAGCAGTTAAACTGAAAGGTCTCACATTTATTACTGAACCAACTTAGTGAGGTAAAGGCATAGGAACAGAGAAAAATCATTTCCCTGATAAAACATGTCTATTGGCCAGGTAGGAGGGACGTTAACAGAGTGATAGGATAGGAACGTGTGGAGGGGAAAAAAGGAACATGTGAGCTTCATGCAGCTTCAATATGTGTACCATTTCATGAAGTGTGATGCCTTACAGACCCAGCTTGGTTCTTCTCCAGTGACGCCTCTTGGAGTTGTACCTGATTTTATTACCAGTTTTCATCTGAATCCACTGGGGAATGGGACGATTCTGCTTTTGTTTCTGGGCCAGGAATCGCTTGATTCTGAAAGTCTTGTGAGAAGACATGGCGAGGAACAGTCAAGCACACACCAGGATGGTAGCAAAAAGGAGAAAAAAGCTGAAATATATTTTAAAAGGGAGAATGTTATGAGCATATTCTGTCCCTTGCTTCTTCCCGTCTGTTACCCGTAACGATAAGATGACAAGGATGATAGTGTTAATAACTGCCATTTATTCTGTCCTTACTCTGTCCTGGGTCCTGTGCTAAATTGGTTTAATCTGTACGAAAATACCTGATGGTGTCAAATTGGCCACCTGAGTTCTAAGTGCCTTACTGGACAGTAGGAAATAGGAGGCTTAGAAAGATTATGTAGCTTGCCTAATGCTCACAAGAAGATGATGGATTCAGGACTAAAGTCTGCCTGTCCAGCTCCATATTCTGGGCTTAGAACAGAGGTATATACATATGTATATGAACACCATTAAAGAGAAATGCAGCATCCCATGGTATGGCTGGATCACAGTGTGATTATTTTCTTCATGGCTCTTAGACAATTTTAGACATGGAACTGATGAGCCAAAATTCTTATTTTGTTAGATATGGTTAAATTTTCTCTAGATTATTCATATTTCCTTGGCAGTCTAGAGGCCTACATTTTAAGATCTTCACTGGGTATCTACTTTTTTTTTTTTTTACCAATATTATTTTTTTAAAGATTTTATTTCTTAGAAAGAGTGCACAAGCCAGAGGAAGCAGCAGGTGGAGGGAGGAGAAGCAGACTCTCTGCTGAGCAAGGAGCCTGATGTGGGGATGACCCCAGGACCATTATTTGAGTGGATGTCAGACACTTAACTGACTGAGCCACCCAGGAGCCCCTTACAATATTACTGAGAATATTATTTAGATAATTGAAGATAACTAAAAATAATTTGACGTTGAGCATCTTTTCAGAAGTTTTTGGCCTTTAGTATTCTAGGAATTATCTCTTCATGTATTTAATTTTCCTCTAGATGTTTTTTGTTACGTATATTATATAACATGGTTATTAATAAGCACATAGACCTTATAGCCATTATTTTTTATATGTTGCAAATAATTTACCCAGCATGTTACTGCATTCCAAACTTTCTTATGGTCATTTTTAGAATACAGAAGTTTAAAATTTTTGTGAAGTCAAAATCCTCCTCATGACTTCTCAGTTTTGTCATAATTGGAAATACCTTTTTTAAAAAAAAAAACTGTCACACACTTTATGGTTTAATTTTTGATATGTTAAATTATTCCTAACTTGTTATAAGGCTTAAACCTATTTCCCCCATATGTCAGGTCTGCCTTCCCAAATTATTTATGGTATAATAGATCTTTTCGCTACTGATTGGAAATGCCACTTTTATTATGTACAAAAATACTTTTTTGTGATTACTCCCATTCTGTTCCATATGCCTGCTCTTCTGCTCCATGTAGCTACTTCTGCAATTGGGCACTGTATTTGTGCCCAGTGTAAAGAGGCTAACATTTCATTTATAGTAAGAAACATTCTGAAAAACAAGGGTGGAGGGTATTTGATGAGATGAGTGTTGGCAAATAAATATAAGGGACCAGAACATGAAATCTCAAAGATAAGAACCTCTGGGTTCTGGGCAGTAGCAGTGATTCCATCTTCACTCACACTGTCCTTCCTACAGGCTGAGGCGTTGCCACTTCACTTTGCTTAGCGGTGAACATCTCTCATCCGCTCTCCTGTGCAACAGGAGCCTGACACACCTGGATCTGGGGTCAAACTGGCTACAGGATGATGGAGTAAAGCTTCTGTGTGATGCCTTTCGGCATCCAAGCTGTCACCTTCAGGAGCTGGAGTAGGTCTTTTGTGACCTTTCTTTGGGTGCTTTGACTACTATGAAGGTAGGGGAGATGAGGAAAGAAGGGATGAGCTGAGTGTGTGTCAGAGAAAAGAATAAACAGCTGATTCCTTCTCTCTCACCCTGCTTGAGACAAGCTGGGGCAGTATGTTCATCAGATTTTTCTTAAATAGTTAATACAGTAATTGAACCTCCCTCAGGGAAGGAGGACCGGAGACAACAGACTGACCAGCCATTTTATATATATTTTTTGGTTGTACCCCAGTGAGTACTGTGTGTCCTCTGCCTTACATCCATGAGGCAGACTGTGCCCTACTAGTTTTTCTTTCAGGTTTATAACTAGGTCAACTTTTAAAAAAACAGGAAGGGATTTTTTTTTTCTTTTTGGAAAGAGTATGCATGCATGAGTGGGGAGGCTGGGGCAAAGGCAGAGGTAAAGAATCTCAAGCAGACTCCACGCCACACGCAGAGCCATACATGGACTTGATCTCAGGACCCTGAGATGGTAAAATCAAGAGTCAGATGCTTAATGGACTGAGCCACCCAGGTGCCCACTAGGAAGGCAATTTCTAAAAATGTTCAACAAACCACTCATTAAGCAACTGTTTTTATTACTATGTTCTCTTATTCTGTGGGTGGGTATTTACATGTGTGGTATGTGTATATGTAATTGTTATTACTATATAGATAGGACTTGGAGGTTTCCTTTTCATATGATAGTATTTCAGAAACATTTAAATACTTACATGCTGTTATCTTATTGGATATTGAATATATCCTATATACATTCAATATCTTATTGAATAATGGATGCACTATATTTAGTATTTAATATTTCATTTTGTAAATATTGTGGCTAGAGTGAAGCAACATAGAGGTGTCACTTAGTGATCTCGGCTCACTTTCCTACCAGGGCCTCCCATAGGACTAGTCAACTGGGTGAGTTATTAAGGGTTTAACCTCCAGCATTGTTTTTTTACAACTATAAACTCTAGATCGTTAGACTAGACTAGACTCAGGGTAACCAAATTTCCACAAGAGTTTAATAGTTGATTGTTACACTGGTAAACAAAGGTGATTGAACTCTTGGGTCCAATAAGTACCTTTACTTTCTTTAGGAAAACATACACAATGTGATTCTCTGAAGATTCCTTGATTATTATTCAACTGAAAGACAAAATTTTACTTCATGGAAATTATTGTTAAATCCAGTACCTTTATTTTAGCCACAATTTCTAAGTGACCTATACACACAAGATGTTTGCATAGTCTACTTTCTCTCTTTAACATTGTAAGCACATAGACAAATTTGTGCTCTCTTAGCTACCTTCATGGCCTCCATGCAGACCATGCCAATTCACTCAACTAAAATTTCCAACAAATATAACCTATATTCTAAGGGCATTAAAAGTTATTACTAAGGTGATACACTTGCCCTCCAGTAACTCATAAAATGCTGATGGCAAGGAAATAAAGACAAAGCCAGTTACAACTTATTCCACGTATTATAAGACAAAAGTCTCAAGGAGCAAGGAGTGGGACAGAGGCTACTGAGTTCCTTAGCCTTGAAAGATGAAGAAGATTTTGTGGTGTGCAGATACCCTTGGCAGAAGGTAGGAAGAGAGCAGGGACCTGAAGATAAATGTGGCAGATCTGGAAGAAAAAAAAAATAGATGGGTATGCTTGGTGAGTAGGATGGGGATGAAATATGGAAAGTGAACACTTGAGGGCAGATTATGCATGCTCTTGAAGGCTCTACAGAGGGTTGAAAGAAATATCTTCTATCTAGTCTGCTGCTTCTTGGAAAACAGCACTTTAAGATAGATTCTTGGAAAGTATTTTAATTTCAAAAATGTATTAGAAACTGAAAGCACAGAGATCTGTGGGTTCCTTGGGTAGACTTCTATTTTGTTTGTTTTGACAGAAAAAAAGTGTTTGTACCCTTGATTTGGAAACTTGGTGGGTAATAACTTATTTGTGGGAGAAAGCAGCTTTACCCACTGTTTTGTTTTCAGCTCATTAAGAAATCCCATGTGTTTCTGCTGGTAATGTTAGACATTCCTCTGTGTGTCCTGGATTGTGGGGAGAAAAGGGTCAGGAAAAAGGCTTAGATACCTCAGCTTCTCTCCTAGGAATAATTTAATTAAGCTTCACAACTGACAGTTTCACCTCTTTTGTATTTCTTGCAGATTGTTGGGCTGTGTTCTTACTGGTACGTGTTGTCTGGATCTGGCTTCTGCTATTCTGAACAACACACACCTGCGGAGCCTGGACCTTGGACACAATGACCTGCAGGATGATGGAATAAAAGTTCTGTCTGAGGCTTTGAGACATCCAAACTGCAATATTGAGAGGCTTGGGTGAGTTCAATTTTCCATTAGGAAAATGATACCTATTTGGTGGCTAGCATGGCTAGAAGAAATTTAGTACATGAGAAAGGATTATAAATGGGATAGAAATGAGAATCTGAATTTCATATATGTGGATCACTGTGTATTATGTGCTGTTAGTGTTGAAGCCATATTTCACAATTCATTGTGTCCTCCTTAGTGCCCTGGACAGAGTATGTATTAGTATGTATTAAGTAAATGGTACCTGCTTTAAGGTCTTCCATGTTCTCTCATCCTTCAGATATTCCATCTCTCTTTGAATTTTTCTAATTAAAGTGAAGATTTGGGGTACCTGGGTAGCTCAGTTGCTTAACAGCCCGACTCTTGATTTTGGCTCAGGTCATGATCTCAGGGTCTTGAGACCAAGCCCACATAAGGCTCCACTCAGGGTGTATGTGTGAGTCTGCTTAAGATTCTCTCTATCTCTCCCGCTTCCCCTCCCTCGCCCTCACTTCCCACCTCAACTTGCGCTAGATCTCTGGCTCATGCACTCTTTCTCAAAAAAAAAGATTTTGCTCATTGTTTTTAATCTGGAGAAATGCTATCTTTTTTTTTTTAAGATTTTATTTATTTATTTGACAGAGAGAGATCATAAGTAGGCAGAGAGGCAGGCAGAGAGAGTGAGAGGGAAGCAGGCTCCCTACTGAGCAGAGAGCCCGATGTGGGACTCGATCCCAGGACCCTGAGATCATGACCTGAGCCGAAGGCAGCGGCTTAAACCACTGAGCCACCCAGGCGCCCCGAGAAATGCTACCTTTGCTGGGTTTTTTGTTTGTTTGTTTTGTTTTTAAGATTTTATTTATCTAAGAGGGAAAGCATGAGCAGGAGAGGGGCATATGTGAGTGAGAGGGAGAAGTGGAGGAGATTCCCAAGCAGACTCCATGCATTGAGCCTGACTCAGAGCTTGAGCTCACAACCCTAAGATCATGACCTGAGCTGAAATCAAGAGTTCGATACTTAACTGAGTCACATAGACACCCCACTATTTATGCTCTTAAGGAGCCTGTGGTCTAATAAAACCTTATCCTATGTTTTGAGTACTTTTTATGTTTAATCATATATTGTTTATATGTTTTTTAAATCTTGAATGGATATTGTCTAGTACATTTTTACTTAAATAGTGTGATTTATTGATCTCTGGGTCAAGAATTTTTTGCTCCATATGTGGGAAACCCAAATATTCTATGTCTCCCTGACTCTTACAAGAAAATGCTGCTTTACTTTACCTATGTATCCATTGACTGTTTATATATTTTTATCTCAACAATGATGATACTGTAACTGTTGAGTCTGGAATTTATTTTTATTTTTATTTTTTTAAAGATTTTATTTATTTATTAGACAGAGACCACAAGTAGGCAGAAAGATAGGCAGAGAAAGAAGAGGAAGCAGGCTCCCTGCTGAGCAAAGAGCCTGATGCGGGGCTCGATCCCAGGACCCTGGGATCATGACCTGAGCTGAAAGCAGAGGCTTTAACCCACTGAGCCACCCAGGTGCCCCGGGTCTGAAATTTAATTTTATCCTGCTTATAAACCTAGTAAACTAGCCTATCTGTATTTCCTGGATATTGGCATGAAACACAGAATCCCATCAGAGACTGAGGACTTTATTACTCCTCACATGGCAGCATAAGCACTAGTGTTTCTGTGTCCATTTCCTTTGTCACCCAAATCCCACTGGGTGGATGTGGACAGCATGGATGGACACCTGAACATGGTAGTGGGTTGCATCCTAGGAGAGAAACATGGAACTTGGGAGACCCATCATTTTATAGCAAGCACTAAGCAAGCCTGCTCTTTTGTCCTAGAGGGAGACATTACCTCATTCCTCAACGCTGCAGCACACACACTCTAGAAATGACCCATATGAAGAATTGTCAGGGTCTTCCAAAAGACTCCCTGAAATATTCATCTCTCCTTTTTCTGCACAGTATAGTCTTGGTTAATTTTCACATGGATAGCCATTCCACTGGCCACTCTCATTAATCTGACCAACAGAAGCTGGGGCCAAATCTGATCAATTTGTCTCCAACACAGTTTGGTTAGGGCCACTCCAAGCATAGGATGAGGTCAAATTGCAGTGTTGGTTTCAACTATACCCTCAGCATCCTGGACTCAGCCAACTGAATGAGACCCAGAGAGGACCAATTGGTCTTGTTATCTATTACAACTCATGAAAGGGGGTTTGGGTTGACCTGCTGATCTTGATATCATTGTAATAAAGGGGGGGGGGGCAAAAAATTGGCCCAAACCAGTCCCATCCCCCAAAAAGAGAATTCAGTGGTCCATATCTTGACATAAAACAAACATGTAACCTAAAGAAACATAGCTCACTCCAGTGTGGAATCTGTTCTTCTATTGATTTGGGTCACCATTACAGTGGTTTAGTTATGTCAGGTAGGTAGGCAGTGTCACTAAGTAGTTACAGATGCCTTGTTAGTCATGCATGGCATAACTCAGAGCTGTACTGGCATCAGGTGAAGCTTATGAATTTGTACCAGTCAGACTAAACAAGGTTGTACTGATTATGTTTGTACCCCTGTGATTAGGGGTCCAGGTCTGGGGGTTGCCATCGATGACATCAGACAGAGCATAATAGTTAGGACCTGCCATGTCCACTTGAGATTTTCCATTTTCATAGCACGTGGACAAACTTGGCAGTGGGTCAGGTTGCCACCTGCAGCTGCTACTTAAGCAGACCACATCATTTTGCCAGGCAGTAGTGTTAGGTCTAGAGAAGGAAAGGAAGTCATTAATTGTTCTTCCTGCTCCCTGCACCTTCAGGTTCTGAGATGTTCCTTCCCTGGGTATTGGTGTCACTGCTGTTCCCCACAGTCGTGAAATCAGTGTGTCCTATCCCATTGCCTATAACTTGGCTTTTTCTCCAGTCATCCCCTAAAGATCTGCCCTATGTTCATCTGTTTTGTTTCTTAAAATTCCACATGAGTGAAATCCTATGGTATTTGTCTGTCTTTGACTGACTTATTTCCCTTAGCATATTACTCTCTAGCTCCATTCACATTGTTGCAAATGGCTAAATAATATTCTGTGGGGGTGGGAGGGGTGTGTGTGTTTATGTATATATGTGTACCACATCTTCATTACCCATTCTTCAGTTGATGGACACTTGGGCTCTTTCCATAATTTCACTATTGTTGATAATGCTGCCATAAACACCGAGGCACATATAACCCCTTGAATCAGTATTTTGGTGTCCTTCAAGTAAATACCTAGTAGTCCAATTGATGGATTGTGAGATTTAAAAAAAAGAGAGAAGGCAAATATAAAACAACCCTTAATGATAGAGAACAAACCAAGGAATGATGGAGGGGGGTGGGCTAGATGGGTGATGGGTATTAGGAAGGCACTTGTGATGAGAACTAGGTGTTGTATGCAAGTGATGAATCATTAAATTCTACACCTGAAACAAATACTACACTGCATGTTAACTGAAATTTAAATAAAAACTTTAAAAAATGTTTATACACAGAAAAAAAGATCTGCCAAGTTCATATTTTAAACATTTCACTATGAAATATAAAATACATACAAGCAAATAAAATTGTTTTAAAAAATAAATCATGTGCATAACCTCACCCAGGTCAGTAAACTGAATTTGCCCAGGAAAGTAAATTTCCCTACTCCTCCCTTATAAATTTCTTCTTCCTTCCTCCCCAAGAAGTAAACATTATCCTGATGTTTGTGGCCATCATTTATTTATCCCTACAGTGACTGCAAGTGTCTATTAGCCCTAAGCAATATATTGTTGAATTTTGCCAAGTTTTGCATTTTATATACAGGGAATCCTACTCTATATTCTTTTGTATTACTTTTTTTTTTTTTTTTTTTTTTTTTGCTCATTGTTATGAGTTTGTCATCCAGTTGTTTCATGTAGTTGTAGTTAGTTCATTTTTATCACAGTAAAGTATTCCGGTGAATGTACCACAAACTATGTAATAACCATTCTATTATAGGTGGACTTTTGTATTGTTTTTATTTATTTTTTGACCAGTGCTGTTGATGAATATTTCAGTAATGAATTCTGAGGCACATACGTATATATTCATCTAGGGTAAATAGGGATAGATTTATTACATAATGAGGAAAAGATCTTTAAATTTATCAGATATTATCAAAAAGACTGTACTAATTTATTCTGTCCCTGGTGGTGTGTGATAGTTCCTGTTCTCTGTTCTTGCCATTTTGTCTGATTTTATCTTTAAAGTTTAGGGAATTAGGTGTGTGTTTTATCATCTTTGGTTTCAATATGTGTCTGGTTAGAGGTTTGATACTTTTTCAGATGCTTAAAAGCCATTTGTATTTCCTCTTTTGTCAAGTTCCTTTTCTACGTATTTTGTTCATTCTTCAATTTGGTGAGCCATTTTTGGCCTTACTGATTTGTAGGGTTTTTTTTTTTTCCCCTCCAGTATATTCTGGTTATGAGCCCTTGTCACTTACATATGTGACAATAACTCGGACTTTTCTTTCCACATTATATGGTGTCTTTTATGGAACTGAAGAGCTTAATTGTTAACATCAGATTATTCTTTTATTGTTAGCGCTTTTTGTAATTGTTCAGTACATTTTTCCCGACACTGGGAAATTCTGAATTTGGATTCAGGATTCAGAAGACCTTCTATTTTCTAAATGTAAAAGGCAACTTATGAAGCATTTGAGATTTAAAATATGGTTGGAGGTCAGTCCAATTTTTTCTATGTGGATACTCATCTTCCCTGGCAAAATTTAATGACTCTTTCTTTCCTCATTGTTTGGCAGGGCCACCTTTGTTATAAATTGGTGCATTGGTGCATGGGTCTGTTGCTGGGTTCTCCCTTCACATTTCCAAACAAAATTTTAAATATTGGCTTACCAAGTTACACACACGTGCATGTGAGCCTCCCCATGTATCCATGCCTACACATAAGGTGGCATTTTGATTGGAATTACATTGAACCTATCAATTATGATAGATCCTTGTTTACTTAGCTATATTAATAAAGCTTAGTAATTTTTCCTGTAGTGGCCCTCTATTTTGCTGTTTAACTTTATTTCTAGGTACTTGTTATATTGCAATAGTATTTGGAAAAGGGTATTTTTTTTTAACTATTTAATTATTTGACAGAGAGCACAAACAGGAGGAGTGGCAGGCAGAGGCAAAGGGAGAAGCAGTCTCCCCGCTGAGCAAGGAGCCCTATGCAGGGCGCCATCCCAGGACCCTGGGATTATGACCTGAGGCAAAGGCAGTTGCTTAACCCACTGAGCTACCCAGGTGCCCCAGAAATGGGTATTTTTGTTATTTTTTCATTTTATTTATTCCTTATAGATAGAAACACAGTTGGGTTTTTGTATATTAATTTCACATCCAGTAGCTTATCCCATCCTGCAGTTGATTATAATTGCTTATTTGTATTTGTTTGGATCTTCTAGGTAGAGTCCTCTCTTTTGAGAATAATAGGGGTTTTTTTTTCTCCCCTTTTCTATTCTTTTCCTTTTTCTTTCTTACTGCTTTAGTATCTTGTAAGACATGTGATAGAATGTCTGGAGATACTGGGCTTCACTGTGTTATCTTCAGTGTCAAAAGCAAAATTTGTCAAAAGCAAAATTTCAATGCTTCTCTTTTATTAATTTGCGAAGGTTCCTATCTTTAGTTTGCTAAGAATTTTTTTTTATATTTATTTGATAGAGAGAAATCACAACTAGGCAGAGAGGCAGGCAGAGAGAGAGGAGGAAGCAGGCTCCCCACGAAACAGAGAGCCTGATGCGGGGCTCGATCCCAGGACCCTGGGATCATGACCTGAGCCGAAGGCAGAGGCTTTAACCCACTGAGCCACCCAGGCGCCCCTTGCTAAGAATTTTTTATTTTCTTTCTAAATTATGAATATATGTTGAGATTTATGAAATGTGCTGATTGTGGTAAATCACATTGATTTTTATTATATATATTAGATTTTGCGGGGGGGAGGCTCAAAACCAACTTGGTCATGGTATCTCATATACTTCGTGCACTTCATTTTGTTGATAGAGGACTATTTTAACATCTTTGTTTATAATGGAGATTAAGTTATAATTTTCTTATGCAGTTCCCATCAAGTTTTGGTGTCCAGATTATGGTATTTTTCAAAAAATGAGTTTGGGAGTGATCCTTCTTTCTTTTTCCTAGGAGGGTTTGTGTAACATTAGAATTATTTCTTCCTTGAACTTTGTAGAAATTTCTGGTGAAGCTATATGATCTGGAATTTCCTTTGTATGGAGATTTGACTTGTGATTCAGTTTTTAAAATAATCACACATTTATGTAAGTTTCCTCTTACTGAGTAATTTTTGGTAAAATTATTCCTATGATTTTATCCATTTCAGCTAAATTTTTAAATCTCTTGGCAAGTGTCTGATATTTTATTGTCTGCTCAACTTCTGATCATCTCTAGTGATTTAGACATCTGCTGATATCTCTTTTCCTGATTTTGGCAATTTCAGCTTTTTCTCATTTTACTTTTCAAAGAATACAACATCGATATTCTCTATGTATATTTTTTCCTTAATTATTTTATCTTGTTTCTCCTTTTGAGTTTATTTTACCTTTTTTAAAATTTTTTTTACTTATTTATCAGAGAGAGTGCACGTGCATGCGTGTGCGTCCTGGAGAGCACAAGCAGGGGAAATGGCTGGCAGAGGAAGAAGCAGGCTCTCTGCTGAGCAAGGAACCAGGTGTAGGACTTGATCTTAGGATCCTGGGACTGTGACCCTAGCCAAAGATGCTTAACCAACTGAGCCACCCAAGCATCCTATTTTACTGTTCTTAAATTCTTGAGCTGGATGCTTAGCTCATAAATGTTTCCTCCTTTTCCAACACAAGGGTATGACTTTTCCTTCAAATCATTGCATTAACTCCATCCTGTAATTGATATTATATGTAGCATTTGTTATTTTTGTTATTTTGTTATTTAACTTCCCTCATGATTTTTTTTCTTCAATCCATTGGTTATTTTAAATTGTATTCCTCAATTTTCAAACACATCTTTTTATATTTAATCTATAGGATTGTGGTCTTAGAACATATTGTGCATGATTACAGTTCTTTAAAATTCGTTATTTGCTTCACAACCCAGTATATAGTCCATTTTTTAGACATGTAACATGACGCACTTAATATGAAGAGTTGTTGGTTGTTGAATTGTATGAGTTAATTAAGATTGCTAATTCTGTTATTTAAATCATCTATATTTTTAGTGATTTTTTATAACTGTAGAGTTGCTTTTCAGTTTGTCGTTCTGTTAGTTTTAGTTTTCTATATTTTGAGAACATTATAAGTGACTGCAAACTTAGAATGATTGTTTCCTGATGAATTCTTGAAATCTTTTATGTCTCATAGTGCTTTTTACCCTATGGTTTATTTTGTGTGATATTTATCTTGTGTCATAAATAGTGGGAGTGTTGCTCTACCATATTAATGCCAGTTCCATCTAGGCAGTAACTTAATTTTTTTTTAATACTCTGCACCTATATAGGCACTCAGTTGTTGAATGGTTCAGTAAACATAAGGTGAAAATTAAATTAAATTAAATTTAGTTGGTTAGGGACATCATCATGTGTAGAAATTTGAATTTCACATACTTCCTCAGTTCATGGTTTATGCAAGGATCCTCCAATGACTACTGGTTGGCTAGTTGGTTAATTTATCTCCTTTAAACTAGTCTCCTTCCCGTGTACAGGCAGCTGGTCTACTGTGTTTGAAATATGCCATAGAATTGTGAGTATCTTTGTAAAAGATATAATGTTTTTTGGTGTATTCATTTTTATTTGCATAAATGGTGTGGTGCTAAGAGACCTCATTACACACCCTGCTTTTGAAATACTCAATATCATATTTCAAAAGTCTACTTATATATCTATATATTTTTAAATTTTATTTATTTGACAGAGGGAGAGTGATCACAAGTAGGCAGAGCAGCAGGCACAGAGAGGGGGAAGCAGGCTCCCCGCTGAGCAGAAAGGCTGATGTGGATCTTGATTCCAGGACCCTGAGATCATGACCTGGGCAGAAGGCAGAGGCTTAACCCACTGAGCCACTCAGGTGCCCCAATGTATCTATATTTTTAATAATGATAAAAGATTCAACTGTTTCAGTTTTTCTTAGTGTGCTTCCCTATTTATTCCCTGGACTATAATTACGAACTTGCAATTTATGATTTAGGAAGGAATATAGTCAGTCTATAAATATCTAGTAATAATGAATATAATAAGTACTTAACAGTCTTTGAATCATTTGACTAATTGTGCCCCCCCATTTTTTTTTTTTTTCCTAGCTTCTGGAGTCATCCTACACTCTCATCTCACAGCCGTCTTATGTGCTTGCTGTCTGGAGTAAAATTAATTTTATCTTTAGTCTCTCTTCCCTTCAGGTTGGAATATTGTGGTTTGACCTCCCTGTGTTGCCAGGATCTCTCCTCTGTCCTTAGAAGCAACCAAAATCTGATAAAAATAAGCCTGAGACAGAATACTTTAGGGCACGAAGGAGTGATGAAGTTAAGTGAAGTCTTGAGGTCTCCTGAATGTAAACTGAAAGTTCTAGGGTAAGTCTTCACTGGCTTCTCAGGGCAAGTTTCTTGTAACCAGGGACTGGGGAAGCTACTTATTTATTGCAGGCCTAAGGATCAACCTGATAGTGAATCCCTACGTATTTTTGAGGCCCTTACTTGTTTTTCTCCTATAGGACATTGAATTCTGAGACATATTGTAGCAAGTGGTAATAGCTGAGAACTGTAAAGCCAGACTACCTGAGTGTGAAATCTTGCTGGAACTTAATAGGTACTTGAACTTATACTAGTTTCCAATCTGTGCTTTGGTTTCCTTATCTATAAAAATGGGTGAAATAATACTACTACCCATGGCTTATTGTGAGTGAGGATCGATCAGCCAAGTCAGTAAGGCAGTAGAGGTGTCTCCCTACTATCTGAAGGTAGAGTGTTCCTATGAAACTTTTCACAAGCCAAAATGGTGTAAATCAGATGCAGTTACCATTAATTTATATGGAAAATTTTTTGAGCATTCCTGGACCCAAAAAAATAACCTCTTCTAGGCTTTTCTGATACTTTAGGACGTATGCACAAAATAAATTGATATGAAGCACAGATACCCACAGCCATAGTTCAAAGCTATGATGGCTTGGTGCTGAGGTACACTGTAGATCCCAGGGAAGGAGCTTGGAGGGGCTGCTCTTGCTGCTTGGGTTCCTGCTGCCTCTGTAATGGCTTGCTGCAACCCAAATGCCAAATGCTATTTTTGCTTTTTACCTATGTGTGTGTGTGTCCAAAGCAAAAATCTTTGAACTTCCTTCAGTTATCAAAAACAGGTGCTAATGTAGCTCTCTCATAAAGGTGATGTCGTATAGCCATGACCTTTGGAAAAGCAGAGGTATGGTATCTGTATTTACAACTGTGCATATAACACCTAACAGTGTTATATGTTAGCTATTGTCCTCATTAGTAGTACTGTTTTGCTAGAGTAGAAAAAGGCTCTTGGAGGATTCTCTTAAATTTTAATTTATTTCTATTTCTGCTCTATATTCCATTTTCCTTCACCTGCTATGTTCCCTTGGTATATCACTCACACTTTCCTTGCCCCATTCCCCATGTTTGTCCCTACATCAACAGTCTTTCTCTGAAAAACAAATTCTTCAGAGAAATTACAGGACTATGGGAAAACTGAGTACAAAAAGAAATATTCCCTTGTTTTCTCAGGGTGTGCAAAGAGGCGTTTGATGAGGAAGCCCAGAAACTTCTGGAAGCTGTGCAAGTTAGCAACCCACACCTTATCATTAAGCATGATTATATTGATCACAATGACGAAGATGGCTCCTGGTGGCACTGTACCTGATTTGAAGAACCTGATATTCTTTTAAAAAGTGAAATAAAGGCCTCAGAGTGACAAGGTTTGGGGGCTCTTAGCTTTAGATGCTTTGTGCCCAGATGGTGTTTGATGTCTGTTAGATGTTGGTGAGTCATTTCTCTGTAAAGTATCTGTTCTACTTCACATGGGGTTTGAGAGGCTAAAGTAAAATGATAAACACAAGCTCTGTGAAAGGTATAACATGTTTTTAATTGGATGTAGAGCTTAAGAATTCAGATGTGAGAAGCCTAAAAATGAGACTGGAGCACCAAGCCAGGGTAGATTATGTTAGAGCATCTGGTTTCCTCTGTCTCCCTTGCCTGGATGGCTTCCTTCACAGCCTCACCATCTCTGGCATGTTTTACTGGCATGTTTTGTGTTCCTGGAACCACTGGGTCTAAATCACTTGGGTGTTTCTTAGAATCCAGATTCTTGAGCCCCACATCAGACTTACTGAATCAAAATACCTGGATGAAGGTCCTAGGAACTGGCATTTTAAATTATTCCCCAGGCAGCTTTTAGATACATTACTATTTGAGAATGGCTGGTTTCTCAATTGAAATGGGAGTCTACTTCCTCAGTGAACATTATCTGTAGCCTGTTGTGAAGATGTAAGTAGATATAGGATTATTGGGATTAGACCTATTCCTCCATTTCACATTTGACAATCCCAAATGTGAAATCTGACACAGTAACATTTTCTGTGAAAGACTGTTTAAACCTTTTCAGAGCATCATTGAGGCAGGTAACTTTACTATTTTCTTTTATAAGGCTATAAAATTTTAATAGTAGAAGATAGCACTACAAGGAAATTCAGTCATATTATTTATGAATATATATACATAAATATGAATATTTGAAAATTCCAAAATTGAATTTAAAAAGATCATGAATTAGGGGCGCCTTGCTGGCTCAGCTGATACAGCATGTCACTCTTGATCTCCAAGTTATGAGTCTGAACCCCATGTTGGGTGTAGAGATAACTTAAATATAACATCTTAAATATACACTGTAAATATATTATGACTTACAACAGAAGTACAAAAAGACAAATATTAGGAATGTTATAATTTATGTTATCAATTGATAGAGAAAGGCTAAATAATCACTTCAGCATATGTTGATAAGGCATTTAACAAAACTGTTTTTTGGTCAGGTACTTATTTCAAAACATAAGGAATTTTTACCTTGTACTATTAACAGTATACTAGAACCACAGTCATCTAAATTTTGGAAACACACCTGGTGTCACTGCTATCAGATAATCCATGGGCCAGAATTGGGGAGTGAAGTATTTACTGGAGGAAGATGGGGGCTGGGGCCGACCTTGTGCAAGTGCAGGGTCAGACACTGTCTTTAAAGTATTTGTAGTCATTTATGGATATTTTGCGTTAATGTTGACTTAAAAAATATTCCACCAAAATGTTTATCTTGATTCTTGAGTCTTTCCTTATCTCCTTAAAGTTGTGCATCCCCAAGTTACCCCCCTCATCCTAAATCCAGCCCTGGAGAATAAAGGGTTTGCAATTTCAAATAGTGTAGTTACAGGGTCAAAAAGGATAGTCAAAGATTAAAATAGGGTGATCAAAATAAACTTTGGCTTTGTTGGATTTTTTTTTTATTCTGTACATTTTTTTAAGTAAGTTTATTTCATAAATTCTTATTTGTTATTTTTATTTGAATTTGTTCTGACAGTATGCTAACTCCTTACGTTAGATTCTTACTGATTTCTAGCCTTTTTATTATTAAGTATTAAAGTATAAATTTCCCTTAATTTATATTTTGGCTGAATTCTTATGCTTGAATACAGAGTTATTTTCAGTAGCCTTCATGTCCAAATGTTTTCTTACAGTGTGATTTTTTTTTTCTGTGATCCATATGTCAAATAGAAGTATTGTAATTTCCAGACTTTAAGGGTTTTTAAAGTTATCTTTGTTGAGGTGCCTGGGTGGCTCAGTTAAGTGTCTGCTTTCTCTGCTCGGTCATGATCCTGGGGTCCTAGGGTTCTGGGATCTAGCCAGGCATCACAATGGGCTCCCTATTCAGCAGGAGGCCTGCTTCTCCTTCCCCTCTCCCTTTGGAATTATCTTTTAATCATACAGAACATTTGCACTGCTAGCTCACAAGAATTATTTACATTACTATCAGTTTTCTACAAAATAATCTCTATACCCTTATTTGTGAATCTCCTGATCAAATAGCAAATCAAGAGTCAAAGAACTGTTAAATTTTTTAATATGCCTCAGTTTATCTTTTTAAGATCTTATTTGAGAGGTAAATTAATTTGAACTATGTAGCATCAAACAAAGTAGCTGGAAGGGCTCCACCCAAAAACAGGAGGAAGTCTTTTAATAAAGATGTGAAAGCAAAAAAAATTATTTGAATGGCAATAGCTTAAGCATTATAAGCTTTCTTTGGAAAAGGCCCGTTGGCTATTTGTGATTCGTTGTCCTTGGGTTTCAATTTAACCTTGAGACACTTACAGATTTATGTTTTGTTTTGTTTTGTTTTCCATTTTATTTATTTTTTCAGCGTAACAGTATTCATTCTTTTTGCACAACACCCAGTGCTCCATGCAAAACGTGCCCTCCCCATTACCCACCACCTGTTCCCCCAACCTCCCACCCCTGACCCTTCAAAACCCTCAGGTTGCCCCAACCTCCCACCCCTGACCCTTCAAAACCCTCAGGTTGTTTTTCAGAGTCCATAGTCTCTTATGGTTCGCCTCCCCTCCCCAATGTCCATAGCCCGCTCCCCCTCTCCCAATCCCACCTCCCCCCAGCAACCCCCAGTTTGTTTTGTGAGATTAAGAGTCATTTATGGTATGTTTTGATTTGCTTGGATATCGTCATGAGCACGTTATGAAGGCGCACACAGGAGTCTTTCCACAGTCTTAAAGTTAACATAATTATAAAGCAGGTTCAGGATTCCAAACTCAGTGACATTTCACCATGTGATTAACAGTCTTCTAAGGCACACAATGCACAAGACAAGTCCTAAGATTTAGTCCTATTTAGTCCAACTAAATAGAACAGGGGGTAGGAGGTTAACAAACCAAATGTGAAATCATCACATTGTTAAGTCCTGGCCCCGTGTAAGTGGGCTCTCAGGACTCACTGCTTATTATGTTCAAGGGGTGAAGGATCCCTGTTCTTTGCAGAGATCAATCAGGCAGAGTCTTCTGCAGCCGCTGCCTTTGAGAAGTAGTCAGGCATAAAGCGGTCAGTGCTTGGAGAGTCTTAACAGTTGGCTGCAAAAATCCTACTTTGTTAAAGGTATTTAATCAGTCTTGGGCCCCCACTGTTTCTGTGGGTTATAAGTAGAGTGTGTCATCAGCCAGTGCTGGTCTTGGTGGTATCTGGTCTCAGCTGAAATGCCCTAGGTGCTTGTGTCACTATTTAACACAGGCTACTGCTCAATACGAGTGATGGCATCTTGCTCGCTATAGTAGGCTGATGTGATATCAGAAGCATTATGATTTTCATACTTGAGTTACCTTTAACATGGAGGCTAAAAGATATTTATGTCTCACTAACACCTCTGAATCTTGGTCTAGAAGCTAATGAACTTTAGGGAGGGAGGTATAGAAAAAGGACAACAGTCTTCACCCAACCATGCTACTGTTGTTTATAATATATTTCTGTCTTCAAACTTCCTGTCTCACAGCTCTAGAAATTTCCTAAGAAAACCTTTGGAATTTTCTAAGCGAGAAGATCAATGGGCTTATCTTTTGTCATACTATTTGGTCTTCTGTTCTCAGTTCCTGAAATTGCCTCAGAGCTATAAAGGTGAAATGGGTGACTTGTTATTCATAACAAGCCTCTTCCAATGACAAATTTATGTTAATGAGGTGACCTTTGGAAATCCCCTGAGGATGAGGGGCCTGATGCCTGGGGAGCCAACCTTGATTGGAAGGTTAGAATTTTCAGTCACAGCACCTGATGAGGGCGCTGTTGGTGGGGTGGGGGGGAGTGTTGTAGGTTGACTCCCCAATAGCCAGTGATTTAATCAATCATGCCTATGTAATGGAGCCTCCATAAAAACCCAACAGTGTTTGTAGAACTTCCAGGATGGTGAACCAGAACATATGAACCCACTAGTCCCCAAACTCCATGGGACAGAAGCTCCTCCTTTTAGGGACCTTGCCCTACATATCTCTTCATCTGGCTATTCATATACTACTTCTGTTGTAATAATCCAGTAACACTGATGTCGAGAACAAAGGTAGAAAAATTAAACTTCCTTACAACTTACAGCCCATTGACAAGTACTTGGTACAAGCAGAGTGATTTTCCTCATTGCTTAGCTGCCTCAATGTTAATACTTTGTTAGAGGCAAAAGGCAACCATAGCTTGACGCTTGACATTAGCTCGATTTCCAGGATCCCATAAAAATCCCTTTGGAAACTTTCTTTATCTCTACCTTGCCCCCTCACTCCCAAGATAGGTTAGCAGTCATCCTCCAAGCATATGGCCCACTGATAAACTTCTGAAGGGTCTCATGATTAGTTTTACTAGACAGTAATAAATGACCTTTTCCTAACAACAGCTAGCCCTCCAAGGTCCCAGTAATCCTTGCTGTCCCCAACCACCTCCTTACTTGAAAGTATATAATCAGCCGTTCCTCACAACCGGATGCTGTTCTTCCTGCCCACAGTTCCTGTCTTTGGGCTTTAATAAAACCACCCTTTTGCACCAAAGATGTGTCAAGAATTCTTTCTTGATTCTTCAGCCCCGAACCCCAGCATTTCATATCCGTAAGTATACTGATTTCCTGAGTCTGTGAGCCACTCTAGCAAGTTAATCGAACCCAAGGAGGGGGTGTTACCGAATAGTGTTTGATGTTACCAAACTATTACAGGCACTAACCCAGAAAAGGAACAGGTGAGGCTCGGCCCGCTGCTATATCCAGGTGTTCCCTTACAGGGAATCCCAAGGGGGATGCACATATTGAAAGCATGGTTCCTGGCTGGGTTTGCCAACACTGTTGCTGAACAAACTCTGATAAACTTGTCCTAAGATAAGTCAGTAACTCAAGAAACAAGGGTTAAGAGAAAGGGAGGGGCGCCTGGGTGGCTCAGTGGGTTAAAGCCTCTGCCTTCGGCTCAGGTCATGATCCCAGGGTCCTGGGATCGAGCCCCGCATCGGGCTCTCTGCTCAGCAGGGAGCCTGCTTCCTCCTCTCTCTCTCTGCCTACTTGTAATTTCTGTCTTTCAAATAAATGAATAAAATCTTTAAAAAAAAAAAAAAAGAAGAGAAAGGGAGAAATTTACTTTGGGTGCCAGCACCTGAGGGAGGTGACAGGCTCAAGTCGTAACAAGTTCCTCTCCAACAGTAAGATAGACACGTAGAGTTTTGCAGACACTTTCGGGCTTGGGCGTACCTGCAAGAGAGCAGGCAGAGCATATGATCAGGGGTGGGGGTCAGTATATGTTCAGCCCATGATCTTGGGCAATGAAGGGGACATGTGGCATGTGATCCTCTAGGCATACCATTACTATCAGGGGTTTTCTGGTCTGGCCATTGGAATGTTCCAGTTATCATCAGTACCTCAGAAAGTGCAATAAGAAATAATTGTTGGGATCTATAGTTGAGGAAGAGGGATCGCTGACAGACTGTAATTTATGTTCGAAGCATAGATTAACAACCTGGACTTCGAATTGGCATCTGATGTGGGGGCAGTCTTGTGGGACTCAGTTCTTATTAACTTGTGGAATGTGATGCTATTTCTAGTAGGTAGTGTCCGAATTGAGTGAATTTATAGGATATTCAGTCAGTGTCTCAGGAGAATTAATAAGTGGCGTGGGAAAAACACGTGGTACCTTAACATGGTCAATATACTTTTTTTTCTTTAGATTTTATTTATTTGATAGAGACGGCGAGAGAGGGAACACAAGCAGGGGGAGTGAGAGAGGGAGAAGCAGGCTTCCCACTGAGTGGGGTGCCTGATGCAGGGCTTGATCCCAGAACCCTTTCCGGGATCATGACCTGAGCCGAAGGCAGATGCTTAATGACTAAGCCACCCAGACACTGCAGTATACTTTAAGAGTGAAAGAGATAAGAGAAAACTAGATTGAAAAGATATGTTCTTTCCAGGCTAATTAGTATAGCTTATTTTAGGTCATCATTTCCTGTCTAGTCTCTCGGCTTCTCCCTTATTGCATTCTACTCTGTCTTCTACACTAAAGTAGCTTTCTTTAAAAACAAAACAGAAAACTATTTTCAAGTCTCTTTTCCCTCTCCTTCCACCTCAACTGCTTTACATTCAGTTTCAGCTCTTGACCCCAAAACAGTGTAAACCATTGACAATGTTATTTCAAACAGAATACTGTGTTCAGCTTATCATTTTGTCCCCACTGCCTTTTGCACATATCGTTCCCTCTAATATTTTTGTCTTCACTCCTTTATTTTTTAATCATAGGTCCTTTACCAGAAGATAAAATCTAAGAATAGATTAAGAGGAGGAAACTAGCAGGTTCCATTATACAAATAGGAGGAAGAAAGACCATGAACTCACATATTGTTAATATTTTTGTCTTTCAGATGTAATTGTTTAAACAGCCCTCTTTCCTATTTGTCTTCACCTCAGAATCTTCAATACCTAGGACAGTGCCTGCCCTATCAGATGGGCCCAATAAGTATTTGTTGAATAAATGAAAGGGTATGTGAATCATGTGAGTGCTGAATCAAATTCTCCTTATTTAAAAGGCAGCATAACTTGGGCACTTGGGTGGCTCAGTCAGTTAAATGTCTGATTCTTAGTTTTGGCTCAAGTCATGATTTCAGAGGTCCTAGAATTGAGCCCTGCACTGGGTTCTCAGCTTGAAGATTCCTTCTCTCTGCCTCTCCCCCCAACTCGCACACTCATGCACTCTCTCCAAAATAAATTTTTAACAATAACAAAAAGCAGTGTTTTTGTTCCACTTTCCAATATGTCACTCTCCCCTCTCACCAAACAACACAGTGATTTCTTCTCAATTCCCTGAATGTCACAAGTTTTTCACCACCAGTCCTTTGCACTGGTGATCCTCTCTGTCCCCTCGGCTCTTCCACAGGGCTGACTCAACCATCTTTGCACTGCAGTTTAAATATCCCTTGTCAAGGATATGGTTAAGCGCTGTTATCTGAAATACCACTGCCTGCCCCCCTTTACTAACAGAGCATAGGTGTTTTTTTCCCTACAGCTTCTCAAAGATTTTCTTATTGTCTGTTTTCATTAACACAGTGTAAATTCAGCAAGGGCAGGAACTATGGCTCCTTCCTTCCTATTTCCAGTCTACAGCACAGTGTCGCCCACTGTGTGCTTTGAACAGACAAACGAATGAATAAATGAAAGCAAAAATAGCCCACTACTGCTGAAGGCAGCTGTATTACTTGCCAACTTACTAGAAACTCAGTGAAATTGTTACTCCCACAGTTTGGGAATGCCCAGCTTTTAAGAAACTCTTGGATTTGCAGCCTCTGCATCCCTCTGTAGCCCCTGAATTCCAACTCTGGTGGGGAGGAGGGCACTTATTTCCAGTTGGCTTTTGTGAATTACAAGTGCAGTGAATCTGCCCTCAGGTCCTGGGACGAAGCCTGAAAGGGCCAGGAGATTCCTGTGGAGTGTCTGCTGTTGTGGTGGAGAGGGGAGAAGGCAGAGCAGAGTGCACAGATGAGACAGGGGCCCGGTACTGTTGGAGGGCATAGCTTTTGGTGGCTCAAGGCTCGGGGCCGTCCTGATCTGGCTTGCAGGGAGTAGGAGTTGCAGCCTGTGTAGTCCACTCCTGGAGCTTGTGTCCCTGAGATAGGGACCCTCAGAACCTGGCTTGGGGTGCGCAGTTCACAGCATGGATGTTCTTGGAAAGGAAGGACCCCAACCTTGGCCTCCAAAGACACAGAAAACAGGACCCTGGACAGCGCTTAGAGGCCACAAAGGCAGGGCTTTTGTTACTGTGTGTTCCCAGATCTTTTCCACTAGGGCAATTTTGCCACTCAATAAAGCTGAGATCCCAATCTGTGGGACCACTATCCTAAAGTTGGGCAGAAATGGATTCCCCAAAAATGGACACCTTTTACTCACCAAAATAATATAAATTTCTTTGAAACAAGAGGAACATCAAAAGAACAGTCTTTGATCATATTATTTGAATAAATCAGGGGATACTAATAGATTTGAGAAGTACAAAGGTGGTAGCCAGGGGCTGGAGGGAATGTGGAGTTAATGGGTACAGTCTGTTTTGCTAAATGAAACTAATTCTAAGATTGGTTTCACAATGTGAATACACTCAATGCTATTGTAAAGAGAAACTTTTTTTTTTAAGGTTTTTATTTTTTGGACAGATAGAGATCACAAGTAGAGATCACAAGACACCCGGGGCGGGGGGGGGAAGCAGGCTCCCCACTAAGCAGAGAGCCCGATGTGGGGCTTGACCCCAGGACCCTGGGATCATGACCTGAGCCGAAGGAAGAGGCTTTAACCCACTGAGCCACTCAGGCACCCTAAGAGAAACTCTTATTTTCATTTACTTCAAATGCAATATTCTGAATACTACACTTCTTCTGACACTTCTGGTCACCACATGGGTACGCATCCAGCAATTCTCCAGCGCCAGCTCGGTGTCCTACAATTCACCTCAATTCTGACACTATCCACCTGGAGAGAGCCTCAGATCCCACAGGTTGAAAGCTCAGACCTGCACCACTGGCCCCCCTGCCCCAGATTGTACCTGTGCTTCTGATCCACCAGCTATGAAACAGAGGTTCCCCAGACCCTCTTTTCAGGTTTGATTAATTTGTTAGAATGGCTCACAAAACTGAGGAAAACATTTTACATATTAGAGTACCAGTTTGTTACAAAATGATGTAACTCAAAAACAACCAGATGGAAGACATGCTGAAGGCAAGGGATGCAGAACGGGGGCAGAGCTTACATGCTCTTCCTGAGCAAGACTGCCACTCTCCCTAGCACCTCCTCATTCACCAGCCTGGAGGCTCTCCAAACCCAGGATTTTTGTGGAGGCTTCATTATATGTGTGTGATTGATTAAATCACTGGCCTTGGTGATTGAACTCAATCTCCAGTCCCTATCCTCTCCAGAGAGGTGGGGGTGGGTGGGGCTGGAAGTTCCAACCCTCTAAGCAAGAGGTTGGTTCCCTTGGCAACCAGCCACCATCCTCAGGTGATTTCCAAAAGTTGCACATTAACATAAACTTAGGTGTGGTTGTATGGGGAGGACACTCCTTTCACCTTTGTGGTCCTGGAGCTATTCCAGGAATCCATGACAAAAGACTAAATATTAAAAGATGCTCCCATTGTTCTTACTCTCCTGGAAATACCAAGGATTTTAAGAGCTATGAAACAGAAATCTTGGACCAACACCAAAATATAGAATAAACCACAATATCACAACTACTCAACTATATACCTAAAAATGTTAAACTGGCAAATTTTATGTTATGTGTATTTTACCACAACTTTAAAAATTACCAAGGGGGGGAAAAAGTGGTGCCCAAGCTGCAGAGTGACTGGGAAGCTCCCTCCTCACTGTCAAGGAGCTTGTGGCATAGTATAGAGCCACAGGATTACTCCATGTGTCTGGATGGCTGGCCCAGAAGTCAGTCCCTGGAGATACTGGAAACAGATTCAGGGTCCCACTCCACAGGCATTGGTGCTGTTTCTAGAGCTAGTCCCCCAACCTTCCCAATTAGGAAGGATGGCGATCTCATTCAGTTGACTCTCCTTTCTACCCTGAGGAAATGGGGACCTTCATGGCAGTTCTTTCTGTTCTCCAACTCTTCCTTTGCAGAGATTATTATTACTAGAGAAGAGTGATTTTATTTTTCTTGAAATGTCATCTTCATTCCCTGAAAGTAGATAGATTTCTTTCTTTTTTTTTTTTTTCATCCTGAAGCTTCTCCACCTACTAAATCCCATACTGCAGCCTGTGCGATACTCCATAAGGAATGCCTCTGCACCCCCTTGCCTGGCTCTCCTTACTTTGATGTACCCATCTCTGTCCAGCAGTATTCACATCTTCATTAATTATTAAGATCTGCTATAGTTTGCTGCCAGTAGGTTGTAAAAGGAGTGAAAAATAGTATTAGCATTCTTTTTCATTGACACCTGGGGGACAGCTATAAACATAAAATACTCAACCATTACCATTTTGTAATTGCAAGTATAATAATTATTACTTTAAAATATTTCAAAATGAGGGATACCTGGGTAGCTCAGTTCATTAAGCATCCAACTCTTGATCTCAGCTTAGGTCTGGATTCAGGGTTGTGAGTTCCAAGTCCTGTGGTTGGGCTCCACAGTGGGCGTGGAACCTACTTAAAAAAAATTCAAAATAAGTAGCCCAGACCATGAGTGTCAGAACTTAAAACAACCACGTATGTTAGACCTCTTCATTGTAATTTAGCAGGGCAGAAATTCAGGTGGCCTGGGGATCCCATGTGCAACCAGCGGTTTTGTTGCGACCGAGCCCTTAAGCTATGGGGTTTGTGCTAATTCTGGGCAATTCGTGTCAAAAATTAGTTGAGTTGTAGGATATCCTGTTGGTGTCAAAGAATTGAGAACTGTTGTTAGAAAATGACACACCATCTCCCCTTGATTACTACAACAGCCCCCTAGCCAACTACAAATTTAGGAATTCCCACAACCCCCTCAGTTTCCATAATTCAGTAGAAAGACCCACAGAACTCAGTAAAGTGCTATACTTATGAGTCGTTTATTATAAAGGATGCAAATAAACAACCAAATGAAGGGGTACCTAAGTCACATTCACGGAGTAGGTCTGTGGCTTCCTTATCCCCTACAGGCAAGTGACTGTCCCAGCACATCCATGTGTTCACCAAACAGGAAGTTCCCTGAACTTTGTTGTTTAGTGTTTTCACATGAGCTTTCACTGCAGGGGCATGATTAATTAAATCATTGGCGGGGCGCCTGGGTGGCTCAGTGGGTTAAAGCCTCTGCCTTTCGCTCAGGTCATGATCCCAGGGTCCTGGGATCGAGCCCCGCATCGGGCTCTCTGCTTGGCGGGGAGCCTGCTTCCTCCTCCTCTCTCTCTCTGCCTGCCTCTCTCCCTACTTGTGATCTCTATCTGTCAAATAAATAAATAAAATCTTTAAAAAAATAATTAAATCATTGGCCATGGTGATTGAACCCAATCTTCAGGCCCTTTTCCCCTTTCCAGAGTCAAGTTGTAACCCTCTAATCACATGGCTCTTTCATCTACTGACTAGCCACCATCCTGAAGCTATTTAGGGGCCCCTCTAGGATTTACCCCATTAGCAGAAACTCAGATATGGTGGAAAGGGTTTATGGGTAACAAAAGACATTTCTATGGCTTAGGAAATTCCAAGGGTTTTAGACAAAGATTAAATATGATGTTTTTTATTGTACCCCAGGCCACCCCCTAGTCTTTGATCATGGATCCCTTATAGCAAAAAGATCATATCTGTCTGAACGTAACAGATAACAGCAGCATTTGGAAGAGTCAATGTGGGTAGAGATAAGAGGCTTCTAATGCAATTTCCCAATACATCTGACCATCAATATCAGTATTATAATTTTACCAACAATGTAGATATAAGACCATATTTCATTATGATAAACATAATCTGAAAAATAAAAGTCAAAAGATATCGGCCTATTACTAGAGTTCCATTCAGTCCAGGCCATGATGTCATATGAAAATATCTCCCAGGATGAGGCCACTCATGTTCACAGGCTTCCATTTGATCTCTGCAGTTTCCAAAAGCAGGTGTGGCTTCAGCACTGTAGTACTACACAGCTTCACTCTTTCAGGCATCTGATATAATTGCGCTAAGAGATAGTATCATCTCCTGTCTTGAGCCTCTTTCTAAGTGTTAATGAATTCGAGATTCCCTCATTATATAACTTATTTGTTTGTTTGTTTATTTATTTATTAGTCTAGCAGGTACTCCCCCCAGTCTACTCCCCAGAGTAGGGTTCTATAGGTACAGAATGAGTGGGCTATTTTTACTATTAGACATAGCTGCATTCACTGTTAATCACGGTTTTCACAAATAGGGTAAAGGTACACTCCATCAGATCCTTAGGAATTCTGACATAAGGATTTAAAATATAGTTACAGGGGCGCCTGGGTGGCTCAGTGGTTTAAGCCTCTGTCTTCGGCTCAGGTCATATCTCAGGGTCCTGGGATCTAGCCCCGCATCGGGCTCTCTGCTCAGTGGGGAGCCTGTTTCTGCCTGCCTCTCTGCCTACTTGTCACCTCTCTCTCTGTCAAATAAATAAATAAAATAAAATATATATATATAGTTACAGTTTCTTACTTAGGAATCATCCCTGCTTCTGGAGCTTATAGCTGCAGCCTTGGTCTGCGGGGCATTCACAGAGTTTACCGTAATCTCCAGTTTACATTCCACACGGGTCTCTGGTATAGAAAATTCACCATACCAGCACTCCAGTTTTTATTTTATATTGTGTGGGCTTGGGCAGTCTTATTTTTGCCATTTAAAATGTCTAACTAATACTGCTTGAAGGGTGGATTTACATGCCTGGAGTTTCACAAAACTAGGTAGGGGAAACTTTGCCAGAGGCAATATCCACCAACCCAATACACTCAAGGTAAAAGAGAAATATAGACCCAGTCACTTCATATAAACATTCTAGTTTTCACCCAAATCTCTATTTTAATCCTATCAACACTTAACATTTCTGTATTCTCTCGATCTGATTACAGCTCCTGTTAGGGATGCAACAGTGGGTTTTGATACCGCAGTGCATAAGGTTCCCTTGTCTAGAAACTCCCAGAAACTACTCTTCTCCACTTCTGCCCATATGTGAAATTTCATCAGGCACTAAATGTATGATTATATAGATAAACTTATAAAGTTAGCATTTATAGGTTAGCCCTAAATAAAAACATTCAAGGTAAACATTCAAAGAACAGAAATTGAAGGCAAAACTTCCATGTTAGTAGAGAAAAAAAAGGAATAAAGACAAATCATTTGATACAAGAGAATGCAAGAAAATTGGGAAAAAAGAGGCAAGAAAGGTGTGGTTAATAGCACACAATAAGCTGGCAGAAAGAAATCTGAAAAATATTGAGCTACATAAGTATTAGATAAAACAGAGTAAGATAAAAATGTTATAATGAGGATCATTACATAATAAACACATTTATCAGAAATACATAGCAGTTCTCAATTTATATATCCAACAATATGTGGATATATAGTGTGCATAAAAATAAAGGGAGATTGCCAAATCCACAATTATGGGAAATTTAAGAAACCATTCTCAGTGATTGATAATTCTATCAGATATAAATAGGATAAGCTAGATTTAAACATCCAGGGAAAGAATTCTACCCCAGTATTTAGAGAATATATCTTCCTCTCAAGCATAAATGGAACATTATGTGTGCACACACACACATGTGCACACACACAGATGTACAGCACAAAGCAAATCTCAGTAAACCCAAAGAATGGAGATCATAGAAAGCATTTTAAGAAATAACCTCCAAAATCTGTATGTTTGAAAATTTGAAAACATACTTCTTTATAATTTATGAGTCAAGAAAGGAAAAAATGAAAGTGAGAAAATGTTAGGACCTGAACAACAGTGAAAACACACCATGTATCACAGCTCAAGACATGGTGTTAACTAGTACATAGAGAATAAGTTTTAAACTTAGATACAGTAATTAGAAGAAACATTTTTAAAAACTCTTAAAGCACTGTCTTACCTAAAAATTTAGAACAAAAAATACAAACTGTAAATCCAAAGAATGTGGAAAGAAGAAAAGAAAGACAATAGTAGCAAATAAAATCAAGACAGAGTATCCATGAAGAAAAAAGGCTGCTTCTTAGAAAAGATAAAAAACCTCTGGTGAGACTGGTTACAAAACAGAAAGCAAAACAGAACACAGCTATCCATAAAATAAAATTTCAAATTAAAGAAAAATTAATAACTTAGAAAAGTGTATCCTACAAAAACCAAGTCATGAACAAATTTTTAAAAATCTGAATAGATTCAAAACTAGAAGATACTTAGGCAAAAATCTTCTCAGCTCAATAAGGGAATGAAGATTTTAGGCCAATGCCCTTTATGCTGAGAACTGTAAAATTTCTAAGTGTGAGCAAACAAAAATAAATTTATTTAAAAATAAATACATTCTGACCAGGTAGGCTTACCTTAGAAGTATAATGATAATAAAATCTATTAGTGCAACTCATTTCATGAATTGATGTGATGCATTTAACTTACATTCATGTACATTAAAATAATCTTAAAACCTTCCAAATACATGCATTAAAGTCAGAAATATCAAAAATTCCTGCTTTCACCACCTCTTTCAACATTATGTAGCTGTTGCAGTAAACCAATGGAACACATATGCACATGTATATGTACACATATTACATACACAAATACTTCTCATGACTATTCAGTTAACTCTTCACATAACAGCCTTTGAAAAGCTAAATTGTTATTTTAAAAAGCCCCCAAATACACTATAGGTTTTTTTAGAAAGTAGTTTTAGATGTCAGAATCTCAGGCAAAGCTATGTTCACCAAGTTACTCTTCACACTTAGTTCCATTCAGAGAATACTGTAAGGAGCAAATCTGAATTGTGTAATTTGTGTGAACCCAAAATGTTCTGTTTCCCTGAGATGTACCTCCTCTTCCGAGAGGAAGAGGCAAGGGCTTTAGCTTGTTCTGCTTGCTCAGGGGTGAGGAATGTGCCAGAGCTCTGTCCCCTTATTTTCCCTAAAGGTGACTTTCCGTGCAATATCTTTATATTAAAGGGCAGTACTACATAACACTATGAGGCCTTTGAAGGCTGGCAAACTGAAGAAAATGGCGCAGAACAGGAAAATGGTACATCCAAAGAACGACTCCCTCTTTTTCCTAGTCCAGTAACCAATTCCCCCCCCGCCCCCCGCCCCAACCAGGTCTTCTCTTCCCCACTGATAAGCACAAAATTCTGAATACATTTTACGTATAAACCGTGTTTTTAAACTTTAAAGTTATTTTTCAGTGGATTTTTTTTTCCTGTTTGAGAATTGTTTAGGTTACTTGGATCAGAATGCACTATAATTTTTTTCATTAAGACTAATGGGGGAATTTTTTTTTTTTTTTTAAACTAACAGCTTTTCATTTCGCAACTGACCTTTCAGGAGTGAATTAAAATACAGTAAGCCAGGGACAGGTCAAGAAGCCCAAGTTGAAAGACTTTCCCCGAAGGCGGCCCCGCGGGACCACCAGCCAATCACCACTAGGAAGAGCCCCACCAGGCTGCGCACCCAGACCCAAAGGCAAACACCCCAGCGTTCCGCTTGCGCAGCGGGGACGCCGACGGCCGTTCCGGGGCTCCGCGACGACGCGCTGCCTGACCGGTAGGAGCCGCCGTCGACGAGCGACGGGTGCCGTCCAGGCCACGCAGGGTGCCGTCCCCTCCCCTCCCCCCACCCCCGCCACCGATCCCTCAACCGGCAGACATGGTTGAGGCAGATCGCCCTGGGAAGCTTTTCATTGGGGGGCTCAACCCCGAAACCGATGAAAAAGGCCTAGAGACCGCGTTTGGCAAGTATGGCCGCATCAGCGAGGTTCTCTTGATGAAAGATCGAGAAACCAGCAAGTCCAGGGGCTTCGCGTTCGTCACCTTCGAAAGCCCCGCGGACGCCAAGGCCGCTGCCAGAGACATGAACGGCAAGTCCTTGGATGGTAAGGCCATCAAGGTGGCCCAGGCCACCAAGCCGGCGTTTGAGAGCGGGCGGCGGGGCGCGCCGCCGTCGTCCCGCAGCCGCGGTCGGCCGAGGGGCCTGCGCGGGACCCGCGGGGGCGGCGGCTGCCCGCGGCGACCCCCGTCCCGGGGCGGGCCGGCGGACGACGGCAGCTACGCGGAGGATTTCGATCCGCGGCCCTCCAGGGCCCCGCTGCCCATGAAGCGCGGGCCGCCGCCGCGCAGGGCAGGGCCGCCCCCCAAGAGGGCCGCACCGTCGGGCCCGGCTCGCAGCGGCGGCAGCGGAATGCGCGGGCGGGCCCCGGCCGCGCGGGGGCGAGACGGCTATGCGGGCCCGCCGCGCCGGGAACCGCCGCCTCCGCGCCGCGACCCCTACCTAGGCCCCCGGGAGGAGGGCTACTCGCCCAGAGACGGCTACTCAAGCCGAGACTACCCCCGCGAGTTTGCTCCCTCGCCCCGAGAGTACACCTACCGCGATTACGGCCACGCCAGTGCCCGGGACGACTGCCCGTCGAGAGGCTACGGCGACCGAGATGGCTATGGAGGGCGCGACCGCGACTACGCGGACCACCCGAGTGGAGGCTCCTACCGAGACCCCTTTGAGAGCTACGGAGACCCGCGCAGTGCGGCCACAGGGCGGGGGCCCCCGCCTTCTTATGGCGGAGGAGGCCGCTACGACGAGTACCGCGGCTGCTCGCCTGATGTCTACGGCGGCGGCCGCGACGGTTACGGCGGCGGCCGCAGCGACCGCTACTCGAGAGGCCGCGACCGGGTAGGCAGAGCCGACCGCGGGCTCTCCCCGTCCTTGGAAAGGGGATGTCCTCCCCCGCGCGATTCTTACAGCCGCTCTGGCCGCAGGATCCCCAGGGGCGGAGGCCGCCTGGGAAGCCGCTCGGAGAGAGGGGGAGGCCGCAGCAGATACTAAGTACCGACAGACTTGGGACCAAAATGCCATATTCAAAGAAACTAACGAAAAGAAGAGTCTGTGCCCTGGTAAACTACCCAAGGACTTGTACAAGGAAGAGTTGTTTTTACCTTTTAAGAATTTTCTGTTAACTTCCTCTCCATGATTTTTGTGCTTTTGGGAGGAAAAAGTTAAAACTCGTTTAATTGCGTTTTGGAATTGTTAACTTTTCTTTCAACAAGCTCATGTTAAAAGTGTAAGACTTGAACCTGCGTACTAGTCTTCTTATATTTTCAAGTAAAAATTCTTCTAAAGGCTTCCTCCCTTCCCATTTTTCCTGAAAAATGAGACAAACAGTTCTAAGATCTTTTACAAACATCTCAAAAAATGGAAAAACGGATCATTCTGTTAATTCAAACCAACTAGATTTGGGGGGAAAGAGTGGGAGGGAATTAGTGTATGCTACTCTTAAGATTTCAGGGTGTATCTTTCAAACCCAGGCTCAGTGTTCCCAATATTTTGAAAGAAAAATGACCAGCAGCAACAACAGAAATTACTTAAATGCTTATTTAAAGGAAGTTCTATATACTCTGTAAGTCTTTAAAAAAAAAAAAGAGGCAAGTGGACAATGCTGGCCATATTTTGGGTTTTTTTGCCTTTACTTTGGGAAACTGCAGGAATTCCTGATCCCTTTGTCCCCAAAATACTGTTCATATGTGTTGAACAAGAATGGAATACCAAATTAAAATTTGGCCAGCCAACTACAGAGCTGCAAAAATCCCAGAAAAACATCAATTAATAGCATTTATTTTCACCACCAACAAATTACTAAGAAATAAGTAGAAAATACACCAGTAGTGGATTTGGGGATCATATGGCTTCCATTTCTAACTCCAAGCTACTTGCCCTTGTCTCTAGAGCCAGCTGCTGGCGCCTGTGGAGAGAAATAGGATTCTGCCCCCAGGGGTGGAGGAATCAAATGTGAGAAACATCAGAGCTCAGAAGCTCAGAGAGTTCCTAAGAGAGCTTGGTATCTCAACATCTGAGGATTTCATCCTGGTATGAGGGACTTGGGTCTGCCTGTTCACAAAAGGCAAGGGGATAGGTTGAGTGTACTGTTAACTTGGGGAGAAGGGCTTGAGCAGACAGAAATCAGAGAGGCTTCCTCCAGAGTGCTTCAGGAGGGATGTAACAACCTCCTCTTTCCACCCCAAGCTCAGGGCAAGAAACACCTTTTCCAGTCAGCACCTGTGGAATTTACCGTTTATTTGAGAGAAAGGTAATTGCACAGTCAAGGAGCTCCAGTAGCCGCCAGAGAAAAAGGACCAGGTTAAAATAGTAGGATTCATGTTCTGCATAATAATTACTGGAGGAAATAGATGAGCATCTGAACAACAAAGTACTTAAAGAGATCTGAATGTACCACACACATACACAACTCTAAAAATATGGTTTTTTGATGAAATAATAAAGTAGGTGAATTACAGCAAAGGCTGCATTAGTGGCCCAGAAGATCAAATGCAGGAAATAGTTTTAAAATAAAGTCCAGAAATCAATCTGGCAAAAATGTGTAACAGCTTTATGGAAAAGTTGTTAATGTTTATTAAAGGACCTGAAAGAAGACTAAATAAATGGGAGGTTTGTATCATGTCATGGTTGGGAACACTTTTTTTTATTGTAACTCTTCTCAATCTCACCAAGTTAATTTGGAAAATCAATACAACTTCAAAGGAAGTTACAACATGACTTTTCCACACAGCTCTCTTATCTTTCTCGATAATACCTATTTATTTGTGTGATCAACGATGGAATACTGAATAAAAGATTTGGTCAACCGGCCACAAAATGAAAAAAAAAAAAGCTTCAATTCACTACAAACAAATGATTAAGAAACAGGTAAGAAAAAGACACTATTGGGAGATTTAGCTAACAATCCTAAAAGTTATATGGTGGAATAAAGAGCAAGAAGAGCCAAAGCAATTCTGAAAAAAACAATTAGAAAAGACTCACCTTACCAGATACCAAAACTCATTACAAAGTTAGAGTAATTTAAGCTGTGCGATATCAACAGACAAGGATAGACAGACCAACAGAGCCAAACAGTGAGCCTAGAAACCAGCCTACTTGCATATGAAAACATGATATATGACAGGTAGCTTTGAAAGTCACTGATGAAAGGATGGACTTTTTTTGTTGTTTTTGATGGCTGTCTCTTTGCAAAAAGATAAAATGAGATTCCCTAACCCAGCATACACAAAAATACATTCTAGATGATTTGAAGATTTAAATCTGAAGAGGAAATTTTTTAAATACTTAGAAGAAAATAAAGAAGAAATGTATCACACTGGGGTAGAGAACTTTTTAAGACATAAAACACACTAGAAGGAAAATGTTGGTAGAATTTTCCACCTTATTAAGATATTTTTAATGATAGGATTCTTAACAGTGAAATATCAAACCATAAATTGGAAGAATTTATTTGCATTGAAATAAGTTCCAAAAGAATGCTTAGGAACCAGTTAGAAAGAAAAACACCAAGAAAAAAAAGGGTGAGCAAAAGGACAGATACCTTTTTGATAGAGGTATAAATTGACATAATCACTGGAAATAATTTTGGCAATGCCTAGTAAAGTCGAAGGGGGTGCGTACCTTATGACCCAGAAATTCCACTTCAAGGAGAGGACCTAGGGAAACTTCCACATGTACACAGGAGGTTTGCTCGAGATTGGGCCTTACTGCACTCTTTGAATGTTAAAGTAGAACCAGTCTGCCTGGAGTGGATCAGTGGTGAGGTTTATTCTTGCAATGAAGTTCAATGTAGAAGCCACCGTCAATCAACCAGATCCACATGTAACGACATAGGTAAATATCTCAATATTTGTTGGGTGAAAAAGGTAAATTGCATAAATACAGGTATACTAAAAATATGTGATCAGATACACAAGAAATTGGAAAGTTTACTGTGAGATAAGGAAGGTGGATGAGGAATGGGTTTTAGCTGAACCTGCAGTGTTGTTTCTTTAACAGATGAATTTTGAGCAAAAATGGCAATGTTAATAACTTAAATTTCTGTGTCTATACACTAGCATCTCTTTGGTATTCCATAATTCTGATACACATCATACTATAAACTTTAACATGGAAAAACAGAGCTTAACACAGCACCATCATATAATGGCTCAAAAATGTTAACTATTATACTGAAACTGTCTTTCAGATATAACACTCTTTACAATGACTGTCTCTCTTGGCTATGTTTATGGGTGATGCTTTATTCTATTTGACTGCTTATAGAACCTCCTGTCCAAGACTGCTCACAGCTAGTTCACCATAACCTCCAGGGTGGAACTTGCATATTTGAGAACCAAATCTTAGAGGAAAGTGTAGTTTTTCCCTTTGATATTCTTTCTGAAGCATAATGGCAACGCAAACCTTTTTCCCATTAACAAAATGCCAATTTCTGAGGAGTAATCTCCTGAATATTGAACTATTAATAACTTTTTAAAAAGTGTGGTGTAAACATTTGGAAATAAAGTCTCCTGCAGAGTTTAGATGAGTTTAAGACGTCATAGCATTCAAAGGCTGTGGATTTCTCATGTACATATGCAGTAGAGCAGTCTCAATGCTGCTTTACTGGAAATTAATGTATAAAGCTATTTTTGTAGGAAAATATGTAAGAGATAGAGCAATTAAGAACTCTCATAATTGCTTTCATAATGATGAGAGAAAAAGCATACCCGGTATTTCGCAGGACTTATCCACTGGGTCTAATTTAAAGAATATGCATCTCATAACCAAAACCTTTGTGTTCTCTATCTTGAGCTCAGTCTACTCCTGAGACCCTATCTCCACATTCCTTCTATCCAAAACAGGGTTCCAGGATCATCGAAAGTATCCATGTGGTACCTGACAGCATTACTGAGTGTTCCCCCACCAGGTGAGGCCTGAACATCTTCCATCTTTGATGGCACCCTGAATCCTGTTGCGGGTCCTGCGGCTCTCCTAGAGTGCTGGAGGTAGACTGCTTTCCTAGAGGGCAGTGGCTCCCCTTTTTCCTTTGCCTCAGGCCTGGTAAGATGGGGAAGAATTTTCTGCTTATATTCCTTCGATCTGGGACCCCTAATATTCCAGCCTTTAGATTATTGGGGTTCATGCTGCCACACTTTTAGTCTCTACCTTAAAAAAGGTGACGGGATTTCTCTTATCTTCTTCACAGAAAGTTCCTTTTCAGGGACAGTTACTCTGTTTTTGTTTTTGTTTTTTTTTTAAGATTTCATTTATTTGACAGAGATCACAAGCAGGCGGAGAGGCAGGCAGAGAGAGAGAGAGGAAGGGAAGCAGGTTCCCTGCCAAGCAGACGCGGGGCTCTATCCCAGGAACCTGGGACCATGACCTGAGCCAAAAGCAGAGGCTTTAACGCACTGAGTCACCCAGGCACCCTCAGTTACTCTGTTCTTGACTTGAGCATAGTTAAGAACTCACCAAGCAGAATCAGATTGTGTTGCTTTTGCTCTGAACATAGAGGATCCAGTGATAATGGGAATTCTTTTCGGAATTCAGATATTCTGTTTGTGGTGATGTTGTTTCTGAAGCTAATTTCTCTTACAGTATGGCACATCTAAAAACTCTTTAAAAATTGTTCCGAGTATAAATATTTTGAGGGTTATATTTAATATGGGTATCAAGTGCAAAAAATAAACTAGCAACCACAAAGCAGTGATGACTCTGGAATGCATTCCACTATCATATTTACTAAAATGCTCAAGGAGTATGAAAAAAAATTTGAGGTAGTATTTTGAAATTCTTAGGGAGAGCATTAGGAAAAGTGAAGCTTTCTTGTTATGTTTGGAGGCTGTTTGTTATAGTAAAAAGGTAATCTTGGTCTTGTATATGAGTCTTCGTTCTGTTGTTTAGGTGACTTGGGCAATTTTCTCCTCCTCCTCCTCCTCCCCCTCCTCCCCCTCCTCCTCCTCCTCCTCCTCCTCCCCCTTCTCCTCCCCCCCGCCCCCTCCCCCTCCTCCTCCTCCTCCTTCTCCTCCTTTCTTCTTTCTTCTTCTTTCTTCTTTTTTTAAGATTTTATTTACCTGAGAGAGAGACAGCACAAATGAGGGGGAGCAGGAGATAGGGAGGAACAAGCAAACTCCCTGTTGAGTGGGGATTCCCCACATGGGCCTCAATCCCAGGGTCCCAGGATCATAACCTGAGCCACAGTGAGATTGAAGTCAGATGCTGTAACGACTGAGCCACCCAGGCGCCCCTAAAGGGTGCCTGGGTGGCTCAGTCGTTTAGGCCGCTGCCTTCGGCTCAGGTCATGATCTCAGGGTCCTGGGATCGAGTCCCGCATTGGGCTCTGCTCGGCAGGGAGCCTGCTTCCCTCTCACTCTCTCTGCCTGCCTCTCTGCCTACTTGTGATCTCTCTGTGTCAAATAAATAAAATCTTCAAAAAAAAAAATTTTGACCTTTAGTTTTTTTCATGTGCAAACGACGATGATAGAATTATTTTGAAAGTTTAAAATAAGATCACTCCTGTTAAGCAAGCAGCACAGTGAGTGGACTTGCGGGGTGGGGGGGGGTCTCATTACAGAGCAGTGCCACGGCACTCTGCCGTAGCAGAGACTTTCCTTTGCAATTTAGCATTCTATTGACGAGTTAAATAGCTAATTTACAAAAAGTCTTCAGAAAGTTGAGAGTTTTATTGTATTTATGTTCCAGGTGTACTCACCCAGCTTGAAATCTTGGGAACATCTTTGACGCTGTCCTCACTCTGCCTCTGCCTTCTGTACTTCTTGGTAGCTAGGGTGAACAAAAACTTCTACTGGCAGACTGTGTCCCATTCCTAACCAGTGTGAAGGGATGGATGTTATCATGACCTTTTTTTCCTTCAAATCTAGTAGGGTTTGGAATTCTTACTGTCTGGCATTAGATTTCACTCTCTGGTATTAGATTTCACTTAGATTTTTCTTTACCTCATAAATAAAACAGCTAATACTGTGCCTGGATTTTAAAAGGCATGGCTGTTGTTGTTACCTATGGTTGACCCAGGGCCCAGTGCATCTCAGGAAGTCCCCGAGTTGCAGTAGAGTGTAGTGATAAGTAGTGCAGAATCTGGTAGACCTGAATTCAGATCCTCTATCCACCACTTACTAACCGTGTGATCTTGGTCAGGCTACTTCCTCTCTCTCTGCTCTGCTTCCCTTACCTATGAAACCGAGGCAAGAGTGCTCACCTCATGAGGTTGTTTATCTATCTGTTTACTCATTAAAATTCAGTGATGAACAGATACTTATGTAGTATCCACTGTATGTCAAGCACCGTGTTAATATGGGAACAAGGCAGACACCACAGTGGCACATATACTTGGCTAATGAATTCATGTTCATCAAGGAAGAATCATAGAGCATCAGCTGTTGGTGGTTGCCCACATGCATGCTAGGGGAGTGCACAGGCAACTAACAGGATTAGACATCAGGTTCCTCCCATATAGTTTTCTTTTTACTTTTCAGCCTTTTTTTTTTTTTTGTAGTTGACACACAATGTTACATTAGTTTTAGGTGTACAACTTAATGATTTGACAGATTTATGCATTATGTGGTGTTCACAAGTGTAGCCACCATCTGTCACCATACAATACTCTTATGATATCATTGACTATATTCTTTTTTTTTTTAAGATTTTATTTATTTGACAGGCAGAGATCACAAGTAGGCAGAGAGGCAGGCAGAGAGAGGAGAGAACAGGCTCCTTTCTGAGCAGAGAGCCCGATGCCGGCTCATCCCAGGACCCTGGGATCATGACCCGAGCTGAAGACAGAGGCTTTAACCCACTGAGCCACCCAGGTACCCCTCATTGACTATATTCTTTATGCTGTGACTTTTATTCCTATGACTTACTCATTCCATAACTGGAAAGCTGTATCTCCCCCTCCCCTTCATTTATTTTGCCCAACAACCCCCCCCCCCCCCCAGAAACCATCTGTTCTCTGTATTTATAGGTCTGATTCTGCTTTCTGTTTGTTTGTTTGGTTTTTTGTTTGTTGGTTTTTTGGTTTTTTTAGATTCCACTTATGAGTGGGATCATATGGTATTTGTCTTTCTCAGGCTGACTTATTCCAGTAAACATAATATCCTCTAGGTCTAAGTCCATGTTGTTTCAAATAGCATAGTCTTATCCTTTTTTTATGGCTGTGTAGTGTTCCTGTGTGCTCATGCGTGCCTGTGTGTGTGTGTGTGTGTGTGTGTGTGTGTGTGTGTATTCCTTATCCATTTGCTTGTTGACGAACACTTAGATTGCTTCCACGTCTTCACTATAAACATAGGGGTATGTATATCTCTTTGAATTATTATTTTTATTTTCTCAGGGTAAATTATAGTGGAATTTTTGGATCACATGGTATTAATATTATGGTATTAATAAAATTTTTTTCAGAAAAAATTTTTTTTTAAGATTTTATTTGAGAGAGAGAGAGAGAGTGCACAGGCAAGAGGAGGCGCAATCAGAGAGGGAGAAGCAGACTCCCTACAGAGCAGGGAGCCCATGCTGGACTGGATCCCAGGACCCTGGGATCATGATCTCAGCTGAAGGCAGCCGCTTAGCCAACTCAGCCACACAGGTGGCCTATTTTCAGAAATCTTAACACTGTTTTCTACAGTGGCTATACCAATTTACATTCCCACTGACAGTTCATAAAGGTTCTTTTTTCTCACATTCTCACCAACACTTGTTTCTTGTTATTTTGATTTTAGCCCTTCTAACTGGTATAAGGTGATATCTCATTATGGTTTTGATTTGCATTTCCCTGAGGGTTAGTGATATTGAGCATCTTTTTATGTGTCTGTTGGCCATCTGGATGTCTCCTTTGGAAAAATGTCTGTTCAAGTCCTGTGCCTATATTTTAGTCATTAAGTCATAGAAGTTCTTTATATATTTTGGATATTAAGACCTTCCTGGGGGCGCCTGGGTGGCTCAGTGGGTTAAGCCTCTGCCTTTGGCTCAGGTCGTGATCTCAGGGTCCTGGGATCGAGTCCCTCATTGGGCTCTCTGCTCAGCAGGGAGCCTGCTTCCTCCTCTCTCTCTCTGCGCCTACTTGTGATCTCTCTCTGTCAAATAAATAAATAAAAATTTTTAATAAGAAAAAAAAAGACCTTACTGGATATATCATTTGCATGTATCTTCTCCCATTCAGTACATTGTCTTTTAGTTTTGTTAACAGTTTCCTTTGATGTGCAAAATCTTCTTATTTTAATGTAATTCTGATAGTCTATTTTTGTTTTTGTTTCCCTGGCCTGGGGAAACATATCTAGAAAAATGTGGTGATGGCTGATAGAGAAATTACTGTCTGTGCTCTCTTTTAGGATTTTTATGGTTTCAGGTCTCACATATAGATCTTTAGTCTGTTTTGAGTTTATTTTTGTGTTTGATGTTAGAAAATGGTCCAGTTTTCATTCTTTTACATGTAGCTGTCCAGTTTTCCCAGCACCATTTATTACGAGACTGTCTTTTCCCCCATTGTATAAAAGTTAATTGACCATAAATTGTGGGTTTATTTTTGGAGTCTCTATCCTGTTCCATTGATCTGTGTGTCTGTTCCTGTGCCAGTTCCATGCTGTTTAGATTACTACAACTTTGCAATATATCTAGAAATCTGGGATTGTGGTACCCACCATTTTGTTCTTCTTTCTCAGAATTGCTTTGGCTATTCAGGGGCTTCCCTGGTTCCCTACAAATTTATTGTCTGTTCTGGTTTTCTGAAAAATGCAGTTTATATTTTGATTTTTTTTTCCTAAGGATTTTATTTATGACAGAGAGAGACAGCAAGAGAGGGAACACAAGCAGGGGGAGTGGGAGAGAGTGAAGCAGGCTTCCAGCAGAGCAGGGAGCCCAATGCAGGGGTCCATCCCAGGACCCTGGGATCATGACCTGAGCTGAAGATATATACTCAACGACTGAGCGACCCAGTTGCCCTGCATTTGATATTTTGATATGGACTGCATTGAATCTATAGATTGCTTTGGGTAGTATGGACATTTTAACAATATCAGTTCCTCCAATTAGACATCAGCTTTGGGAGAAGAAAGTTTGAGCTCTGGGGCTTTTGAGTTGCATAATAGAGTAAGTGCCAGATGGAATAATCCAGGATTAAGGTACAGTGGCCATGTGTCATGACAGAACTTTAGCTCTAACCTCGCCCTCACTCATTGCTTGTGGATGGGGTTTGAAGGAGTCAAGGTCTTGATAACAAAACCTATCTGCCTCCTTCAGACTGCTTACAAAAAGGGGTACTCGGACTTGTGATAAAGGTTTTTGACCAGCCCAGATGTCAAGAACTGGAGAAGGCAGGGACAGTGGAATATAAATGGTACTATAATATAATGGCTGTGAAGACATTACTCTGTATGACACCTGTTCTGAGATGTTGGGGTGATGGGACCAAAGTCTTGCAATTGAAACCATATGACATATCTAACTAGCAGTAAGATTTGCTACATCAGCACTCATGATTGTGAAAGAATTACCCTTCCTAACACTGACCATGACTGACTGCCTTGAAAACTAGGTCTTCCCAGTTTCCACTGATACTCTGCATAAGGCCAATCTCTTTCAGGGAGGCCAATCTGCTGGGATTAGTTTTGGACAAGTTAATCCTTATCTCTTGACTAAGCAATGGAGACACTGTGTGAACAAAAGTAGACATCATTAATCCTCAAAGGGATTAATGTTCAAAAGAGATAGACTTTGGTTAAAAAAATGTGTAATTTTAACTGTGATAAGCATTATGAGAGAGCTGCCTAGTGCTATGAGATACTATAGTATTGTGTAGTACAAGATGTTGGAGAATGCATCCTTAAGGAAGTGATGATTGAATTCTGATGTGAGTGATGAGTAAGAGCTACATTGCTGGGAAAATTAAATGAGACAATATGTTAAAGCATGTAGCACATAGGAAGCTCTCCTTAAATGAGCCCCTGGTTTTTTTATTGCTGTTCTTTTTAGACTTTGAGATAGTTTTTGCTGGAAGTTTAAGCTATATGAATAAGGGTGAGGGAACACAGATAAATGCTTAACTTACTAATTTAAGAAGACATACCTTGAGGTTGATTACCAGGAAAGCACAGAAGAATGCCAAGATTCGACTCAATAGAGGCAGAAGGTATGAGATCAGTTTGAAGTCAAACTAATAAGAAAAAATTAACAGGGAAAATGTAGAAACTGGTAAACAGGCATAGACTATTGGGGTTAATGCCCTGGTGAACTGCATTTGTGGTGACTACCATTTAAAGTCTTCCTGGATGGGATGCCTGAGTGGCTCAGTTGGTTGACTGGCTGCCCTGCGTCCTGGGATCCCGTCGGGCTCTTTGCTCAGCGGGGAGCCTGCTTCTCCCTTTGCCTCTGTCTGCCTGTGCTCACGCTATCTGATAAATAAATAAATAAAATCTTAAAAAAAAAACCAAAACTAAAGTGTTCCTGGAGAAAGTCTCCCCATCCTTGCTCTCTTCTTCCTCCTCCCCTGTCTCCTCTTCCTATTTATTAGAGAACATGAGGGGGGCAGTAGGAAAAGGAGATGCAGAGTCCCCACTGAGCATGGAGCCCAACACAGGACTGGAGCCCAGGAGGATCGGGGCCTGAGTCAACCTCAGCCGAAGACAGACACCCTACCAACTAAGCCATCCAGGTGCCCCTAAATTTTTTTTATTAAAATTTTTTATTTATTCATTTGAGAGAAAGAGCGTGAGAGAGCCAGAGCAGGGGCAGGGGGGAGGGTTAGAGGGAGAGGCAGACTCTCTGCTGAGCAGGGAGCCAGACTCAGGTCTTGATCCCAAGACCCAGGGATCATGACCTGAGCCAAAAGTGGACACTTAACTGACAGAGCCACCCAGGGACCCCAGAAAGTCACTCTTCTTAAAAGGTGTCAAGGCTGTTTGAATCTGGGATGAACCAGATTCTGCCTTTATCCTTAAGGCACTCACAGTCCAGTGTGGTTGGCAGATTGTTCTGCATCAAATTACCTTCAGTGCAAAGTAGAGAGTAAGTGCTGTGAGATAGGTGTGGGCAGTGTGCTAAGGGAGGAAGGGAATTCTGAGGAGAGGAAAAGCTTTCCAGAGGATGTGAATTTCAAGGTTTTCCTTGATCTTCCTCAGTGTGTGTGTATTTTACATTTTAGAGACAGCTGGGCCCATTTTTTTCTATTTGCACTTAATTTTAGGATTGTTCTCATCTTTGTTGATTTTATTTCCCTCTCTGCTAATTTGCATTTACTTAATTTCATTGCTAATTGGAAGCCATTGAAACTTCCAAAGACAGGAGTAGTGATCTGAGCTGCACTTGATTGTTGTATCCCTGATCTCAAAGATGGACCACAGAGAAAGGTTGGAAGCAGAGGGCCAGCCTGTACATGATGAGGCTTACTTTTTTTTTGTTTTTTAAATTAAAATTGCCCTAGTGGATTAAGAAACAGTGATGGAAAGTGTTTCTGGACTCTGAACAGAGTTTGACCCATGAAAACAGCCCACTAGATGGCACCAAAAGCTTAAGGTTTGTGGCTTCATGGGTCCTTGAACTTGCCACCTAGAACTTGAATTTCAGGGCCAGTAGCTGTGTGGCTGAGTGGTGCCTGTACCTTCCTTCTGGGTATGATGAAAATGACATAGGTACAACTGGAAATCTTCACTGACTCAGATACTGAACATTGGATACAGTTGGAAAGACCAAAAATACATCCAAGTATATCCAAATATTCAAACTGGTAGGGAAAGACAAAAATGCAGTAAGTCATACTGATTTAATTGGATAAGTACTTTGGGGGGAAAAATACAATTTTTTTAAAAGATTTTATTTATTTATTTTACAGAGATCACAAGTAGGCAGAGAGAGAGAGAAGTGGAAGCAGGCTCCCTGCTAAGCAGAGAGCCTGATGCAGGGCTCGATCTCAGGACCGTGGGATCATGACCTGAGAAGAAGGCAGAGGCTTTAACACACTGAGCCACCCAGGTGCCCCCCAAAAATACAATTTTAAACTCCAAAATAAATTCCAGGTGGATTAACTTGTATTTAGGTAAGGGTTTTTTCTAAAAAAATTATTTCCAGTTTTCTTGAGGTATAATTGATTTATATCACTATATAAGTTCAAGGTGTGCAGAATAATGGTTTGACTTACATGTTGTGGAATGTTTGCCAAAATAAGTTTAGTTAGCATCCATCATCTCCTATAGATACAATTTAAAAAGCAAAAAACGAGAAACATTTTTTCCCTTGTTTTGAGAACTCTCAGGATTTCCTCCCTCAGCAGCTCTCCTGTACAGTCATACAGTGGTGTTAGCTGCGCTCTGACTGGAAATTTATACCTTTGACTACCTTCCTTCCATCTTCCGCCTCCTCTTGTCTCCCACTTCTGGTAACTGCAACTCTGTTATCTTTCTCTAGGGTCTAGAATCACTTTAATTATGGTTAAATACACAGACAAGTTACCATCTTAACCATTTTTAAGTGTAGAGCTCGGGGGCATGAAGTCCACTCACACTGGTGCTGGCATCACCGTCGCCCAGCCGCAAAACTCTTTTCATCTTGTAAAATGGTAAATTAACTTTTCAAGTATAAAAACCAGATGCTACAAAAAGCGTAGGAGATATAAGTGTGTTTCATATAACCTTGAGTTTGGGAAGAGTTTTCAAAGCCCAAATAGCAGAAGTATCAAAACTTATATATTGATACATTTGATGGCATAAAAATTAAAATTGAGTTTCCATATAGATAAGCCTCAAAATTTATGAATTTATCATGTGTATGTATTCTGTTCACAGAATGCATCTTCATGTGGTTGGAGGACTGTAAGACTGAGGTCCCCGTTTCTTGCTGGCTTCAGTCAGGTCCTGCTCTCTGCTCCTAGAGGCTACCCCCCCACTACTTGCAGCAGAACGCTCTCACAGGCCCTTTCAGAACACAGCAGCTTATTTCTTCAAAGCCTGCAAGAGAGAGTCTCTCCAGTCTGCTAATGTAGACTCTCATATATAACAACAGAACAGAGCATTAGTCTTACATGACATCTGTGTAGCGTCTCCATAATCACAGGGGTGACATCCCATCCCCTGCGCCATATAATGTAAGCTCATCAGAGTAGCCCCCCATGTATGTTTATCACATGGAGGAAACATGAAAAATGAGTTTTAAGAAGATACTAAAATATCAAATAAGAATAGGGGTTTTAATAAATTTAAAGTCTAAATTCATATTGGAACTTATAGCTGTAAAGAAACTAAAGAAAAGAGGTTTATATACTTAGGATAAGTACCAGGATATTAATGGAAAGCATGCAGTCATTTAGTCCATTTAGCCTAATAGTCTTCAAATTCAAAAATAGGGAATGGAGAGAGGTTAAGATAATTTTGACCTATATTATCTCTAAGTTTTCTTTTTGACTCTAATGATAATAACAGAAACAACTAATATTTTTGAGTGATTCCTCTGAATAGGCACTGAGATAATTTACCTCATTTATTCTTCACAGTGATCCTAGGAAATAGATACCTTTTTTTTTTCTTAAGATTACATTTATTTGTCAGAAAGAGAAAAAGAGTGTACAAGCATGGGAAGGAGAAGAGAAAGGGAGAGGGAGAAGCAGACTCCCTGTTGAGCAGGGAACCCTATGTGGGGCTCAATCCTAGGACCCTGGGATCATGACCTGAGGCAAATGCAGACGCTTAACCAATTGAGTCACCCAGGTGTCCCAGCAGAGATCTTTTTATACCCGTTTTACAGATGAGGAAAGCAAGACCTAGAGAAAGTGGGAGGTTTCTAAGATGTTAATCCAAGTAACTCATTTTTCAGCTTGAAGTTCTATAAAAAGTTACTTAGTGGGGAATGTTCTTTTCCTACCTAAAAAGCATTTATTTTTCAAAATTGTAGAAAATATTTAATGAGAAGAAATATATTAAAAATGAGCATATAGATTACTTGATAGAAAGTTCCATTGATTCCTAGTTTTACCCAAATTTTTAAAAACATTTTATTTATTTATTTGAGAGTTAGATCACAAGTAGGCAGAGAGGCAGGCAGCGAGAGAGGAGGCAGTGAGAGAGGAGGCAGCGAGAGAGGAGGCAGCGAGAGAGGAGGAAGGCGGCTCCCTGCTGAGCAGAGAGCCTGATGCAGTGCTCGATCCCAGGACCCAGAAATCATGATCTGAGCTGAAGGCAGAGGCTTAATCCACTGAGCCACCCAGGCGCTCCTATTAGTATCTTTTTATAACTCACACTTCACACTTCCTTCAAGGACAAGCTAATAAGAATAGAGCAGGAGGACAACTTGGGTGGCTGCAGTGGCATTCTGCTGGCTACTGCCTAGTCTTAATTATTTTGATCATTAATTACTTTTCAGTTAGCATCTTACCCTCCATCGTGACAGCTGTTTTGAGCTAAGAAATCTCACAGTGAATCTTGAATCATAATTGATAATGTATGTTTTTTTAAGATCCTATAGTGATTTTTGGTATCACACCCAGAGAAGCTCAGCTTTGTCAGAATCTTGGGGCATCCGCTACCTTCAAATCGACCGCTCTTTGGTGGCAGTTGTCAGGTTGTAAATTGAAATCACTCCTTGTCAGTGTTTGATTCCCTGTCATGTTTAAGTTCAATCGTGTCCTCACCTGTGTCCTTCACAGGCAGCATTGACTCTTGTCTGGTTTGAGACTGCAAACTCATAGATGTCCTACTTTTGCCATTATATTATGATGCCATTTCCTTTTATTTTTCCAATAACATCAAGAAACATAATAAGATTCAGTCTCCAGACTTGAATTTGTGCCAGAGAACTCAATCACTACAACATTCTTATTTTCTTTTGTGTTTTATTTTATTATCGAGTCCACATGTAGCAGTGTATGGGTTTAGCCTTCCTTTAGAGCCTGGAGATTTAATTATTACAAGCTTTTACCTGCAGACCCCATTCTGGTTTTGGGTGAGATTCTAAACATTCTAAAGTTGATATTATTATGGGTGCTTCTACCAAAATTAGAGACCTGGAAAAGTGAACCATTTGTATATTTAATTATGGGGGAACTGATCCTGGGGTCATAATCAGTCTGGGCATTTAGACAGGTTGGACATGTAGTTCCACTTTCCAGATGCTCAGTGGTTTCCAAGATAATGTCCAGCCTGCGGGTGAGGAACAAAGGGGCATGGAACATGTGAAAAGGAGCCTCCTTGGGGTGCCTGGGTGGCTCAGATGGTTAGGCCTGTCTGCCTTCAACTCAGGTCATGATCCCAGGATCCTGGGATCGGCCCCACATCGGCTCCCTGCTTGGTGGGGAGTCTGCTTCTACCTCTCTTTCTCCCCACTATTCCTCCTGCCTGTGCTCCCTCACTCTCTCTGTCAAATAAATAAACTCTTTGGGGGGAAAAAATGGAGCCTCATCATGCTTGTGGTTGTCCTAAGCCTTCTGTTCATTCATTTGGTAAAGACTAATTCAACACTTAAGACTCCGAGCACGATTCTGAAAAGTGGATGTGTAGACAGTGACACCAGTGACGATCTCTTCCCTTGAATACTTACCTCTCAGTCCAGGAGGGGAGAAAGACGCTAACTAGCAGTTGTAACCCAACTCCTATAGTAAGAGTAGAAATGAAAACATTTCACCTCGGGAACAGAAAACAGACTTTTGCTTTAGAACAGAAGGAAAACTGGAGATCAGAAACGAAGCTAAATAAGAGGCCGAAGTGAAGCAGGTCTGGATAAAGCTGTTGTGAGCCTCCTCTTTTGTGTCCAGTGAAATATTTTTGACACTAGAACCCCCAAAATACTACATAACAAAGTGAATTGAAAAATTGCTTTCTAGAAGCTTTGAGGATGCATCATTACTCTGATATAAGGGAGTCGTAAATACTATGAACATTTTGATATACTAAAATAGCAAAATAAGAAGATTAGCTTTTGCCAAATGGATTTTATGGCCTCAATAATAGCACTGCTTCATTTATTTTCATTATTTCCAGTGGAGTAAAGACTCCACATGTAACTAATATATTTGGATTAACTCCTTTGTGCTTTGTTTTTTCTGGGAAGGATTAGCAACAAAGCTAGCTTTATGAACCTTGGGGGAGGGATGTACTTTCTTGAACCCCTCATCTGATTTTATACATGTTTCTAAACCCCCATGTTCACAGGCCTCAAATGGTGCCCAGGAGAGATGAAATTACCCAGGCCTTAGCTCCTTCAGAGTGTAACTGCTGGCTGACCGGGACAACTACATAATTAGGGATAGCTGTGGAGTAGTGCTCAGGCTGGGGCTAATCCATGCCTGCGGGGCCGGGGGGGGGGAACCCCACGATTCCTGGGCTGGTGTGTGTGCTGGGCACTGTTCTTTCCTAATCCTTTTGGATGGTGCTTTCTCAGCCTCAGACTGTTTCCTCAGACACACGCACCCATCAGGAAGTGGCTAAAGCCCCAAATAGCTCCTCTGCAGATGTCTGGAGTTCTGTCTCTGTGCTGCATGGCTCTCTGGTCCTTGGGTCTGTGTGTGGTGGAGTCCTTGCTCCCCTCTGGACTCCTGTCTCTGGATCTTCAACTAAGGCTTTCTTACTCAAGCCAGGGGTTCCCTCCCTGCTCTCAGTAAAAGTGGGCATTTCAGAGGAAAATATGAATTATAGAAATAGATCCAAGAAGAAATGGAATATATAAATAGGATAATGATCATGGAAGTAATCTAAAATGTGAAAGAATTCTCTAAAACCACACTTGTTCATATTTTAAAGAAAGAATTCCCATGTTATATAAATTATTGAAAAACATTTTAAAAGATAGTGTCTAAGTTCATTTTACAAACCAGTATAAACTTGCTACAAAAACCTGACAAAAATATAAAAATAAGAAAATTATAGGCACCTTTCACCTATAAATATAAAAACATATTCTCAATAATATAATAGTAATGAGTCACATAACATTGAAAGAATAACATACCATGAGTAAATAGGAATGTAGCTTTATAAAATCTAATATAATATTTTATACAGTAGACCAAAAGAAAAAAAAAGTCACAACTGTCTCTGTAGTTTCCAATGAAGCATTAATAAAAATTCAATATCCATTTTTGATACAGACTTTCAGGAAACCAAAAGTATAACATGATAAAATGTATCAATTTTAAGGTATCAACTGACAATTTTTTTTAAAAGATTTTATTTTTTCACTATTTATTTGAGAGAGATCACAAGTAGGCAGAGAGGCAGGCAGAGAGAGAGAAGGAAGCAGACTCCCTGCCGATCAGAGAGCTGGAAGCGGGGCTCGATCCCAGGACCCTGAGATCATGACCTGAGCCGAAGGCAGAGGCTTAACCCCCTGAGCCACCCAGGCACACCACAATTATTATTTTTTTTTTAATTTAAAGATTTACTTATCTATTTTAGAGCATGAGTGCTTACAGGGAGGGGTAGAGGGAGAAGGAGAAACAGACTCCTTGCTGAGGAATTAGTTTAAAACTCGGGGTTCCATCCAAGCCCCTGAGATCCTGACCAGAGCCAAATCAAGAGTTGGAGTCTTAACCAACTGAGCCACCCGGACGTCCCTCAACCAATAGCATTCTTAAGACTAAAGCAGAAGGAATCTGACGGAAGTAAGAAATAAGACAGAGATAGTGCCATCAGAATTATTCAGTATTGCTCTGTAGTGTCAGCATATGAAAAAAAGCCAAAAGGAATTAAATGAAGAGGTGAAATACAACGATGTGCTGACAACATGATTATTTGCTTTTAATTGCTTATCAGTGAGGAAGGAGCTATGTTTTCAATGTCAAGAATGAAACCATATTTTTCAGCACCCCTGTTAATTTTTCAAAAAGAAGTTTAGGGGGCGCCTGGGTGGCTCAGTGGTTTAAGCCACTGCCTTCAGCTCAGGTCATGATCTCAGGGTCCTGGGATCGAATCCCACATCGGGCTCTCTGCTCGGCAGGGAGTCTGCTTCCCTCTCTCTCTCTCTGACTGCCTCTCTGCCTACTTGTGATCTCTCTCTGTCAAAATAAATAAATAAAATCTTTAAAAAAAAAAAAAGAAGTTTAGGATGTTTCTACACCCTAATTTCCTCCCATCACCCTTCATAGTTTAGAATCACTGGAATTTTAGATATTAATTATTTCATGTAGCGTCTCTGGCAAAAATGGTGACCTGAAATTAAAACATTAGATGTTAATTATATGTCAATTAAAAAGGAAAAAATTAATGACAAGTATTTAATTCCATTAGTTTATTTTTAAATTATGTATTATAAGTTTTGTTTATTTTTAATACTTACTGCCAATTTTTAATACCATCTTTTTGTTAAGTTAAAAAATTTATATTACAATCAGCAAAATTAGAATCTGGAATAGCTTTTTAATTTTTTTTTAAAGATTTTTATTTATTTATTTTGAGAGAGAGAAAGAGACAGAGTGAGAGAGAGCATGAGAGGGGAGGTCAGAGGGAGAAGCAGACTCCTCATATAGCTGGGAGCCCGATATGGGACTTGATCCCAGGACTCCGAGACCATGACCTGAGCCGAAGGCAGTTGCTTAACCAACTGAGCCACCCAGGCACCCTGGAATAGCTTTTAAGGGCAGAAATGTGGGTGTTAGATTTTAAGCTCTTCTATGGTTGGGAATGTTTTTCAGTGGATTCTCAAATGGATGCTTGCAAAACCAGATAGAAAATATTGGTGTGTCGGTTGTTTCCAATGTTCTATAGTTAATGCTAAACTCTTTTCTGGCATTTACTATTATAGAGCAGACATCTAAGGCCAACAGGACTCTATTTTTCCTTTATGGTTTGTCTTTTCTTTTTGCTTGAATGCTGGGTTGAATTTGTTTTTTCATCCTTAGAATTATAGGTTTTATGAGGTTTTACCCCCACCTCCATAACACTTGCTGTGAATGAAGTGAAACATTATAACCTAAAAATTCAGCCAGTTCTTTAGTTCAAGGCATGTTTTTCTTTTACTTAGCTTATTTTGAACCACACAACATATTTAAAGAATAATACGCCATGAGCAAATAGGAATGTGGTTTTTAAAATCTATTAATATAGTCTTTTCTATCAGTAGACCAGGAGAAAAGAGATTACACTATCATACCCATAGATCCCAATGAAGCATTAATGAGAATTCAGTATCCATTTTGATACAAACTCTTAGTAAACCAGAAATAGATCACATTTCTATTTCACTTTTAAGAATGCTTCTTGTATGCTTATTTCCTGTGTTTGATTTGTCTTCCGTGTCTCTAGTATTTTCTCCTGTCAGTCCTGTCAGTTCTGTCCATATAGGGTCATTTGTTTTGAGGTTTAAGAGTTTTTCTTACTTTGTTATCTCATTTTTTTTTTTCTCATGACAAATCTCCATTTAAAAAGTTTACCCATCCTGAGGGTTTTGAAGGGTCAGGGGTGGGAGGTTGGGGGAACAGGTGGTAGGTAATAGGGAGGGCACGTTTTGCATGGAGCACTGGGTGTTGTGCAAACAATGAATACTGTTACGCTGAAAAAATAAACAAATTTTTTAAAAAAGTTTAAAAAAAAAAAGTTTACCCATCTGGGACGCCTGGGTGGCGCAGTTGGTTAAGTGGCTTTCTTGGGCTCAGGTCATGATCCCAGTGTCCTGGGATTGAATCCCACATCGGTCTCCTTGCTGGGCGGGGAGCCTGCTTCTCCCTCTGCCTCTGCCTGACGCTCTGTCTGCCTGTGCTCGCTCTCTCTCTCTCTCTCTAACAAATAAATAAATAAAATCTTAAAAAAAAAAGTTTACCCATCATGCTTTTTCAGACCCTGAAAAATATCTCCTAATCTCATATTGTGCTTTTCTTGTAATTTTGTATTCTAGTTTCATAAATCATAATGTACTCCCAAATCCTGTTAAGTTGGTGAATTGTAGGTTTTCTAATGATTTTTCTTTTTAGGGCAAGAAGTCAGTTTACTTGGGGTGGCCAGGGTTGGTACATGCTCAGATTTGTCAGTTTCCTTCGTCTTTTACACTGCTGACTGTTTCCACAGTCAAATTATCTTTGTTCTTTTTATCTGCTAAGGGGTGTCTGTCTTTTAGCGGAGGGGAAGCAAGGTAGCCTTAGTCAGAGACCCTGTTGGTCCTTTTCAGATACTTAAAGCACCAGCACGTATAAGGAGGCATTCTTGATTTTCCCAAGTTTTACTTTGCCATTGTAAAGTTGCAAAGACCTGTAAGGAAAATTAAAACTGTAGAGCTAGGTGTGGCCAAAGCCAGAGGCATTGTCTTTGGGCTCAAAAGATAGGTTTCCATGTTTGTTGTGACAATCCAAGTTAGAGAGCTCTGTGCCTTCCGGTTTTCCTCCTCTTCTTTCTGATCGTCTGCTACCATCCTCCTCCTCTTTGTTTTGTTTATTTTGGTCCTGGTTTCCTTTTTAATGTTAATTGCAAAATATATGTGCAGAAGAGAATGGAAATTTCCACATATAGTTTAGAGGAAAATTATAAAGTGAATTATACTGTATTATTTCTTTTTGACTTTCCTCTTTCATTCAATATTTTATTTGTGAGATGCATCCATGTTCTTGAATGAAGTAGTAGTCGTTAATGTTCATTGCTGTGTTGAATTTCATTACATGGTATGAGTATAACATAATTATTTGCCCATTTTTTGGTTGTGAATATCAGCATCTTTTCCAGTTTGGGACCATTTTGAACAATGCCTCTCCAACATCCTTGTGTCTCACTGGGTCTAGAATATATGCTAAATAGTGTTAAGTTGCTTTTCCAGTGTCGTGGTCTCAACATATAGTTCATCTAGTCATCTTTGTGAATACCTGTTGTCCTACTTCTTTCCAGCTCATAATATCAACACACATTCATTTATCAGTCCATGTAATGGGTGCTCAGCTCAGTACGAAATCATATATAGGGTATATATAGGGTATATATAGGGTAGGGGAATCAGCTTGATGTTTGTCTTGCCCTTATCTTTAGGGTACAGCTCTTGGGAGGGAGGCTCTCCTTCCAGAATCCTCTCCTTGATGTACCCTGAATTTGGCCTTTTGTCTCCCAGTCCAAAGCAAGCCTTGGAAACTATTGTTAAAGTTCCAAGGACTTGGCAAATGTTCTCCTAGCAAAAGTTTCTTCATTTACATTTTGGACTGATAATTTTTTTTTTTACTTTGGGCAGATCTTTGATGCATTCAGGATTTATTTTTGTTCTATATACCTTGTCCAAAAGTTTAGTTCTTAAGTTTTTTTTTTTTTTTAATCTCCCCAGAGCAGATCAGGTTGGTTCACATAGCCTTAAGTCTATACTCTTTTTCTTTTATAATTGACACGATTGCCTGTTTTAGAGATCACCACAGCAGGGCCCTCACCTTTATTAGCTGGTAATCTGTGCTGTGGGGCTGGATTCTTTCTTTGGACAATGTCATTCTCCCTTAGGTGCCAGTAGGAATTAAATCAGGCTCCTCTCCTGTAAGGGCTCAAGTTTGCCCTCCTTTAAGTACCAAGTGAAGGTTCAGTGAAGGTGACTGGGAGACTAGCTCTGATTAATTAGGAGTTGACTTGGCATTACTTTCCACTTATTCCCAGACAGGCTTTTCAGTCTCTTGCAGGAAAATATATTTTAGTATTCTTTTTTTCCTATCTTATATCTGTTATATCTTTAAATATATTTTCAACATAACTGACAGATAAATTTCAACCTTCCATAGTCCCTTCATTGATTGATTTTTTTTCTCCCTTCATTATATCCTTTTAGTCCTTTCAGTGAAATTTGGAAAGGATTGGAGGTAGGACTTTTAATATGTTCATGATGCCAGCCAGAGCAAGAATTCTGTTTTGTGCATTCTGAAATGGTGTTACTCAGTGTGTAAATGTTCATTTTGTTATGACTTTGGGGAATATACTGTACCCCTCAGCTATTTAGGAAACTTATGTTAACATTTTTTTTTTCAATTTCAGGTTCTTCCTCTCTACTGGCTTTTAAATGTGCTCAAGTCTCTCAAAAACTCTCTTGATCACCGAACCCTTTCTAGATATTAGCCTATGACTCTCCTTCCCTTCGCAGCCATGTCTCTCTGTTTCCTTATCCTCAGACTTGAGGGGTTCTTTCCTGAATGAGGAAATTGGAAATCAAACTATTGAGTTCTTTAAAGTTTTATTTTATATTTTAATGGGAATACATCTAAATTATAGATACATTTTTATAAATTAGTATTTCTAAAATACTGAGTTTTCTCATTTAAGAATACAGTTTGCTTTTCTATTTAATAGAATTTTTTCCATAGCCTTAAAGTTGTCATCTTTGTTATATAGACTTCATTAGATTTATTGCAATGTATCTAACAATTTTTCTTTGTACAATGAATGCTTTTCCTTCTCTGCTCTAATTATTACTGCTGGTTACTGTAGGGGGCTGTGGATCTTTGTAGACTTCTCTCATATAGTGCCAACTTAATACTTGTAACCGTGGATAGTTATGTAGTTGATTTTATTGTATATAGTCTAAGGAGGCAATTTGTGAAAGAGCACTTTCTGTCTTTTTTCTTATATTTATATCTCTGTGTTTCTCTTGTCTTACTGAAATGGGTACAACTCTCAATAAAGTTTTTATTAGTAGCAGGGATAATGAGAATCCTCATTAACTGTATTTTGTGGTATTCCTTCTAGTATTTAAAAGAGGCCTGGTATTTGCTGTGGGTTTTGTTAAAGGACTTTTACTTTTTCCTAGTTTGCTACAAGTAGTGAGGTTTTGGTTTGTTTGTTTTAGAATAAGAATAGTTGTTTAACATTAACAACTGCTTATGTGATATCTGTCAATCAGGTCATATGTTTTTCTTTGAACTGATAGTGTAGAAATATCTTCAGATAAACCCTACATAACATGATGTCTCATTTTTTAATTCACTGATGGATTCAATTTTCTAATATTGATTTTTAATTTTTTGATCTATACTCATAATGGAGTCTAATCTATAGTTTGTGTTTATGTTTGTTTTTCTTTTCTTAAAGTTTAGATATTAGGGTTAGGTTGACCTGATGGAATTCTACTATTCTACTCTAAGTTTGTGTATTACTTCCAGATAATATGATGATTTCCATATAGAGAATGGAAAGACTTGGTAGATATATTATTAGAACAATTAAGTGAGTAAGCAAGATTACTGGGTATCAACTTACAAAAATAAGTACCATTCCTCTACATGGACAGTTATCATTTCTAGAAAACAGAAAATGAGATAACATTAGAGTAATGGCAAAAAGTACAAATTTTCTGGAAACAAGCCTAACAAAGTCCTCACAAGTCCTTTAAGTAGAAAAATATTAAAAGCTATATGAGAACCTGAAGAAAACTTGACATGCCATGTTTTAAGGCAAATTGACTTAACACTGTGGAGGTTAAAATTCTTTACATGTTAGCATATAAATAAAATAACATTTGAACAAATATTCTAATAGATTTTTTGAGGAACTCAACACATAATGCATATATAATATATATTAGTATTTTCTAAATTTTAGATATAAATATCTTCTTCCAGATGATAGTTCATCTATTGTCTTTGCTTGTGGCAATCTTCACCAAAAAAAATTCCTTATTTTTTATGTCGACAAAGCCATAAAATGCCTTTGTTATCTAAAAACTTATTTTTCCTGTTCCAAGTTATAAGATATTCTCCTACATCTTTTCTATTAGAAAATAGAATATGTATAAAATATATGGTAAAATAAATGAGATAATAAAGATACACAATTAGCTAAGAAATTTTTGAAAGAGAACAAAAGAGGAGACTCACCGTACCAGAATTTAAGACATTATGTAGTCAAGTAAGGTGGGAATGACAAAAGAACAATGGAACAGAATAGGAAGGCCAGAACTGGTTATAGGTTTGTGTATGTATGACTCCATAGATAATAGGGGTAGCAGTGAGCAAAAGAAGGACTGTTCAGGAGATGTTAGCTGGATATGGGCTCATTCTATTGAGGAAAATAGAATGAGATCATTGCCTTATGTCATAAACATGTGTAGATTTAAGATCAGATAAATTAAGGCTAACATGTAAATAATAACATTGTAGACCTAAGGGGCAAGGGATCAATATCTTTAAAAGAATAGCCACTGACTCTTGGCCAACTGACATTTGTGAATGTGAGCCTAGTGTTGCTAGATTGTCTCTATTTTTCAAAAGAAGGCAGAAATACAACTTTTAAGTGAAATCTCCCAATTTTAATTATTTACAATTTAATTTATAAAGTCAGAATTATTTTGTGAGTCCTTATTTGGCTCACAGACCAATGATTTAATACATCTTAACAGATGTAAAGCCTATCAGTTGCTTATTGTACAGAGCTTCCAGTCAGTCTTACTCCCTTATTATTCAATATGAATGGACAACTGTGAATCACCAGATATTTAAGGGATGCCTAGAACACAACCAAGGTAGACATACTGAAAACCGATCCCTTGGGAAACAGAGATAATTCTGAAAACAAGACAAATTTAACTGCATCACACATATTAATCTCCTCCACAAGTTCAATAACTATTTTTAAACCATAAGTTCTAGAGGGTCAGAAATTAGCGTCCTTGTTGGCTTGTGCTTATGGGGAATTCGATATCTATTCTAGAACATAATCCACATTGCAAAATCCTACTGTGTTGTTAGATTGGTCACCTCTGACTCTTTCTCCACACTATTTGCAGAATGAGAGAAATGTCATCACACTACCACAGAGCGCTCAGGTTGCTGACAGAATGATGACAAATTTAATTCGTGTGAGAAACACTGCCATGTCAGTGCCATGCAGCATCGTTTTTGAGCTGCATCAGGCTCTGCAGGCCTAGGACAGGATTTGATGACAGGACTTTCTTTGTGGCTTTTACATTATGTTATCTTGGGATATTTTTAGAACTACGTAAGAAGAAAGTGTCAATTCCTTCATATCTTCTATCTTTTTCTATAAGACAGAATAAGGCCAAGAGCAAATATTTTAGTATAATAGGCTATATGCTTTTAAGGAATAATTAGAACAAATCATAGACTTCCTTAGTTTGAACTCCAGTCTTACCATGGATTTGTGCTTTAAGATTGGTGAATTCTGAATTTTTAATGGAAGAGCTGAACAGAAGAACTTATTTGAATGTCTTTACCATTTATCCCTTAAATAAAATTCTGTGCCTTTTAATGATTCTGTTAGTGACTGAAGTCCACATTTCTCCATTCAAAGGTACTTGCCACTTACTAACTGTAGAGTTCTTGTTCTTTTTCTTATACTGAGCAACTACCAAAGCATAAAGCTGGGGTGTTATGGGAGGAGGGATACAAAGATAAATCAGATATAAGCTCTGCCCTAAAGATAGTCATGTTCACCGTGCTGAAAATCACTGGTCATTTGCTTTAGGTCCACAAAGGATGCCATATTATCCTTTGCCAGAAATAGAATAATCTAGTGGTTTAAAACTGCAGGCTCTGGAGTCAGACTGCCTGAATTCAAAACAGATCCACAATTTAATGGCTGTGTGACCTTGGATAAATTCCTAAACCTTTCTGTATCTCTGTTTTCTCAACTCTAAAGTTGTAGTAAGAGGTAGTACCACATAGACTGTGTGAAGATTTAATGAAGTACCATTTGTAAAGACTTGGGGGGCTGTGTCCCAATATTTCCCATAATCCTCACTGCCTCTTTATGAATGACTGGGATTTTTAAGTCTCAATCCCCAGAAAGTGTTTAGAGAAGGGGAAAGTTTGAAAAAAAGGGACAGCACCTTCCTTCTTAATTTTTTTAAAGATTTTATTTATTTATTTGACAGAGAGAGACACAGTGAGAGAGAGAATGCAAGCAGGGGAAGCAGGAGAGGGAGAAGCAGGCTTTCTGCAAAGCAGGGAGCCTAATGTGGGGCTTGATATCAGGACACTGGGATCATGACCTGAGCCGAAGGCAGACGCGTAACAACTGGGCCAACTAGGCATCCCCCCACCTTTTTTTTTTTTTTTTTTAAATAAACTCTACACCCAGCATGGAGCCCAGTGTGGGGCTTGAACTCATGGCCCTGAGATCAAGACCTGAGCTGAGATCAAGAGTCAGACAGTTAATCAACTGAGCCACCCAGGTGCCCCCATACCCTCGTATTTCAGAGAAAGTTCTGGGGTGTTGGAAGACCATAGTCTGCTTATATCTTTCTTTCAGCCCACAGGCCTGGTCTTGCACAGTGATGCCAGTTGGTGTGAGGAAAACCTCACTGCATTCAACTTCTTTCTTGAGAGTTTGGATGAACAGACACCCCAGAGAGACATAGATTGACTCACAGAAACTAATATCCTTGTATGGTTTGATTTAATGAGCTTCTTTCCTAATGCAAAGTTGAGCCCAGCTGAAGGAAAAAATAGAAATTTTGTTGGGATAAGAATAAAGTGAGGAAGACAATAGCATTATAGAATGCCAACATAAAAGTAACAATGGATAGTGGCTCAGATGAAAGGAAGAGAGAACATAGTGAGGTTGAAAGAGGCGGCAGTAGGGAAGCAAAAAGGATAGAGATTAAGGAAGGGTATATAGGGAGTTGTTTTACATACATACATGGAGATAGGGGAGAAGACATAGAGTACTCTACACCCTTGCTACTCACAGTGTGGTCCTCTGATCAGTAGATCAGTTGCAGCATGTCACCTGGGAGCTTGTTAGAAATGCAGCATCTCAGACTCCACCCACAAATAGAATCGGCACTTTAGCAAGATCCCCAAGTGACTTGAATGCACATTAGACTTTGAGAAGGGAGCATAAAAGACACAAGCCCCCCTTCTCACTGTGATGAGAGAAACACGCAGTTGTATAGTGGAAGGGAGCAGCCTAATGGATGAGATGAAGATGCATATAAGGATCTAAAAATCTTCCAGGAGAAAAGTGGTTATAGAGTAGCTTGTGAGTGGTTAAGCTGACTGTGATATATATTTTAGTCTCCACTGTGACTATCAGAGAATCAGTTTATGAGAAAAAGCCTGGAAGTTTTTAAGGATTAAAGTTACTGGTGATTCCTAAAATATTCTGATATTATTAAGTATTGGTTTTAATTTTCAGCATTTGGTGCTAAATGTACATTTTTGTTCTCTTTTTGTTGAGTTATTTAGTTGGGGAGGGGGTGCTATATTATGGGGAATTATGCAGAGGTGATTTTAGGCAGGCAGTCATTCCCATCACTTGGCTTCCAAACATTTTTGTTTCCAAACACAGCCTCATTCTTAAACCATTCCTTCAAAGGGCCTGTTGCAAATGAGCATCTCTTGGATGTTTTTATTTCCAGGCTGTGTCATTGACTCTCTTTTCTCTTTCTTCACAGAACAAACTGATACAGGTTGTATCATTTATTATTGTGAATTCCACTCCCACCAACAAATCATGACTCAGATTTATCTTCAGTCTTGCTCAGTCTTCAGAGCCCTAGAACTACTGCTCAGTATCTTACTGAATTTTCAGTAGGCAATTCAGACTCAACAGATCACAAACTGAATTCATCTTTTTTTTAAATTTTTTTTAAAGACTTTATGTATTTGATAGAGACACAGCGAGAGAGAGGACACTAGCAGGGGGAGTTGGGGAGAGAGAAGCAGGCTTCCTGCTGAGCAGGGAGTCTGATGCGGGGCTCCATCCCAGGACCCTGAGATCATGACCTGAGCTGAAGGCAGACGCTTAACAACTGAGCCACCCAGGGGCCCCCTGAATTCATCTTTTTTTTTTTTCTTTGAATTCATCTTTTTTTAAAAAAATACTTTACTCTCAGTGAATGTCATCCACATGAACTCATTCCTGTGTGCCTGAGGTTGGGTCAGGGAAAGTACAAGATGAGCCCAAAATATCTTGATTTGAGCAAGGATTTGATAAAAATTTATGAGGACTTGTCGAAAAGACACATTAGCCAGCATGAAGAACAGCTGAGACAATTTAATAAATATATGTATTATATATATATATAATAAGTCAAAATAAGTAATGACTGAAACAGATTACAACCTATGGATTAATATAAGGATTAATGAGTCTATAAATGAATGAATGAATAAATGAATATATGAAAAGGGAAGGTTCTTTCTTATGTTACAGTATCAACAAATAAATGATAGAGTTACAAAGTCATTATTAGCAAATATCGCAGTAATTATTTAGTCAAGAATCATCAATAGAGTATAAAAAACTGTTGGGTAAAAGTTTGATGATGAATAAGATAACAATGTAATTTCAAAGGATATCCGTACAAAGTGCTTCTTAATTACAAAGGGAAAACTGTAACTTTATAGAGAAGAATTTTGATAGGTACCACCTTAATGCAATGATGAAAATTAGCCTCACTGGGAATGGTACAAATCAACACTGTGTCCTTGATAAGATGCCCTGAGAAGAACACAGCATCACTTCTGTGACATCCCTGCCAAAAATACAAACCCTGAATCTAATATTGGAGAGAGACAGGAGTAAAATCAAATTGAGGGGAACTCTACAAAATAACTACTTTGTACTGTTCAAAAATGTCAAGACCAGAAACCAAGAAAGACTGAGTAGCTGTTCCAGACTGAAAAAAATAAAATAAAAAGACACAACAGTGAAATGTCACACTTGATCCCCAAATGGATCTTGAACGAGAAGATCCTTGTAATTTTCTTTGCTCTGAAATACATTATTGGGGCAATTTGTGATACTTGAGTGGGTTTGTGAATTATATGCTCTCAGTATTAATTTTCTCAATTTTGTAGTTGTGTAAGAGAGTTCCCTTTTCTCTAGGAAACAGCAGTAATCGGTCATCATGCCTGCAATCTGTTCTCCACTAATTTGGAAAAGACTGTGTGGTGGCCGGGGTGGGGAGTGAGAGAGGGAGGGAAGGAATGATACAGAAAATGTGTCAAATATTAACAATCAGGAAACGTGGCTGAAGGCTGACAGGAGTTTGTTTGTTTGTTTGTTTCTTGCTATTTTTTCAACCTTTCTGTAGCCTTGGTAATTACTGAAAAGTAAAAAAAGTTTTGGAGAAAAAATCACTACTTCTCTGACACTTTCTTTACTTCATTTTATTTCCTGACCACAGCTTCCTTCCTATGATTCCCTAGTGCACATGGAAACAAATTAATAAACTATAGAAGTAAATTCATTAGGTGAAGAAGTAGTTAAACATGATGGTTAAGCTTCTGAGCTTTTCATCAGACTGCCTGAGTTCAAATCCCATCCCTGTGTGATTTTGAGATGAGCACCTTAACCCCTCCATGTCTCTTTTCTCATCAGTAGAATGAGAACGATAATAATGCTTACTTCATGATGGTTTGGAGAGATATCAATTTATGGGTACATTTAAAACACTTAGCACAGTGCCCAGCATGTGGTAAATAGCTAAATTAATGTATACTCTGTTTTTTCCAAAAGACTTGTTGAGAGAGATTCCCGCTGAAGCATAGCTGGTTTGTGTGGCATTTGTTTACTGGATCCATAGAGAGCTCTTGTGTGGCTGACAGTGCTATCCACACAATATTGAAATAATTCAACGTCTTCAAGCCATGAAAATGCAAGGTGTTTGGTATCACAGGCTGAGGAATCACCCCTATGAGAGATTTTTGATTAATTATCATGAGTAGGGTTTTTTTGTTGTTGTTGTTAATGTAACTTAAAGGCCACTTGCTACCACTGTCCAGAATCATCACAGAATAGGGAGGATGGAGGGAAGGATGAGGCAGCTACTTTTAGTGAGAGAGTCAGAAGAACAGAACAAACTCGGTGCTGCAGGCAATCCTGAGAATGCTTCCATGAGCTATTTAGAAGCTTATTTTAAGAAATATTGGATTTTATCAGGTCAGTTAGTGAGGCAGAAAAAGCTCAGCTTGCTTGTGATGCTTCTGGAATACAAGAAATGTATCTGCACTGAAGCTTAGAGGAGCAGTGTAGGAGAGGAGATAATAAGGAAAAACGACTGGACGAGGGGAAAACAATTAAAATCTCATGCTCCTAACCCTCAGTCCGAAATATGGTCCTGCCCGAGTGCTGCTCAACATAGATTGTCTTTGAAGGGTACCACGGTGGTGAAGAGCACAGTGTCAGAGCCAGACAAGTCTGCAGGTGAATCCTGACTCTGTAATAACCCAACACTGGGATCTTTGTAAGTCATTTAACTCCTCTAAGCCTGAGATACCGCAAATAGAAAATGGAGATAATATTACTTGCTTCACAGTGTTATATGAGCATTAAATGAATGCTTGTCACAAACGGGTTCAGTAAATATTGCTCCTATTCTGATTGGAAGCATAAAGCAATTAAGACAAAATTTGGGAGAAAAATTTCTACTTTTCTTCAAAGATGAAACTAATCTTGTTTTAATTTTTTTAACTTCTTATTTTGAGCTAAGTATAGACTCATATGATGTTGTAAGAAATAATACAGTGAGATCCCAGTTTACAGTATCTTGACTCAGTTTACTCAGGTTAGAGTACACTTTCCTCGACCTCTGATAACCACTAGACCCCTCTCCACTTCAATGATTTGGGAATTTTAGGAATGTTATATAAATGGAATCATATGGTTTACAACCATTTGGTATTGGCTTTTTTTTTTTACACAGCATAATTTTGTGGACATTCATCTAGATTTTTTTGTGTGTGTATCAATAGTTCGTTCCTTCAGTAGTACTGAATACTTTGCTTAGTAGTTGCTGAGTAGTACTTCAAGATATGGATGTACCCCAGTTAGTTTAACTGTTCACCCATTGAAGAATTTCAGAAATGTTTTGGCTGTTATGAATAAAGCCCTGTACACATTTGTTCACAGGCTTTTGTGTTAATCTGGGATAAATGCCCAGGAGTGCAGTTGCTAGATCATATGGTAGTTGCATGTTAGTTTTTAAAAGTACTGCCAAATTGTTTTCCACAAGGGCTGTACTGTTTTACATTTATACCAGCAATGTATGAGTGATTCGGTTTCTCTGCAACTTTGGTGTCTATTTTTAATTTTAGCCATTCTGATAGGTGTGTGATGACATCTCTTTTATTTTCATTTGCATTTCCAAATGGCTAATGATGTTGAACATCTTTCCATGTGTTTATTTGCCATCTGCTTATTCTCTTTGGTAAAATGTCTTTTTATGCCCTTTTTCCATTTTTAAAAATTTGGGTTGTTGGTTTTATTACTGGTGAGTTTTGAGAATTCTTTATATATTCTAGATATGAGTACTCTATCAAATAGGTGGTTTGCAAATATTTTCTCCTACTCTAACTTGCCTTTTCATTCTCTTAACAGTTTGTATAAAGAAAAGGAATTTAACTTTGATGAAGGCCTAACATCAGTTTTTCCTTTTATGGATCATGGTGACAGGTCTAAGTAATCCTTGCCTTGCCATGGTTCCCTAAGATTTTCTTCTGGATTTTTAATAAAATACTATCGCTTGACGTTTTACATTTAAAAAAAATTTTATCTATTTACCTGACAGAGACCACAAGTATGCAGAGAGGCAGGCAGAGAGAGAGGAAGGGAAGCAGGCTCCCCGCTGAGCAGAGAGCCTGATGCCAGCTGGATCCCAGGACCCGGCGTCCACGACCCCAGCCGAAGGCAGAGCCCCAACCCACTGAGCCACCTAGGCGCCCTACATTTTACATTTAAATCCATGACCCATTTAAGTTAATTATGTCCAATTGTTTCAGCATCATTTGTTGAAAAGTTTATCTTTCCTCTATTGAATTACCTATATTACTTTTGAACCTTTGTCCACAATCTGTCAGGCATACATATTTGGGTTCCAGTGCCTTGGAACCCAGGAATTTCTGGGTTCTCTCTTGTTTTCCATTGTTCTATTTGCCAATACTACACAGTCTTGATTACTGTAGCCATGTAATAAGTCTTAAAATTGAGTAGACTATTTGCTCCTCATTCTTGTTTTTCAAAATTATTCTAGCTCCTTTGCCTTTCCATATAAATTGTAAAAAAGTCTTGTCTCCTCTGGATCTACAGAAGTCTTTCTGGGACTTTGGTAGAAGCTGTATTAAACCTACATATCAATGTGGGGAAGAACTGACATCTTCACTGTGTTGAGTCTTAGAATTCATGAACCCAGTATGTCTCTCAATTTATTTTGATCTTTGATTTCTTTATCAGCATTCTGTAACTTTTAGCATTTAAGTCCTGTATATGTTTTGTTAGATTCATTCTTTAGTGTGTCATTTTTCTAGTGATCATATATGGTATTATATTTTAAATTTCATTGTCCATGTAATCATTGCTAGTGTAATAATATGTGTGTGTTTATCTTGTAGCCAGTTACCTCACTGAACCTATTTACTAGTTCTAGGAGAATTTTGTAGATTCCTTGGTATTTTCTACCTAGACAATCATGTCATCTGCACATAGGGTCTTAAATTTGCTGTGCATGTGTCTTTTATTTCTTTTTCTTGCCTTACTGCACTAGCTGGAACTTCCAGAACTATATTCAATGTGAGTGGTGAATGTTTTGTCCCAGTTTTGGGGTAAAGTATTTAGGTTTTTTTCCATTAACTATAATGTTGTTGTAGGGTTTTTTGTAGATGCTCTATCAAGTTGAGGAAGCTCCCCTCTATTCCTGTGTTCCTGAGAATTTTTACCATAAATTGATGATGAATTTTGGCCAATTCCCTTTCTGTATTGATTATTATATTCATTTGATTTTTTCCCTTTAATCTGTTAATATGGTGATTATATTGATTGTTGAAGATTTTATTAATTAACTTATTTATTTGAGAGAGAGAGAGAGCAAGCAGAGTAAGAGGGAGAGAGAATCTTGAGCAGACTCTTCATTGAGCATGGAGCCTGATGCAGGGCTTGGTCTCATGACTCTGAGATCATGACCTGAGCCAAAACCAAGAATCAGAGGCTTAACCAACTGAGCCACCCTGGTGCCCCATATTGATGATTTTTGAATACTGAATCAGCCTTGCATCTCTGGAATAATCCTAACTTGGTCATGGTGTATATAATTCTTTTAATAGATTGTTAATTGTATTTGTAAATATTTCATTAAGGATTTTTTTCATCTGTATTCATGAGGGGTATTGATCTTTAGTTTTATATTTAAAATATACTCTCTATTTTGTTTTGGTATGGGGGTAATATTAGCTTTGTAAAATAAATTGGGAAGTGATTCCCTCATCTTCTGTTTTCTGGAAGAGATTATGTATAATTGATGCTAATTATTCTTTAAATATATGGTAGAATTCTCTGGTTAAACCATCTGAATCTGGAGATTTCTTTTTTGGGGGGACGTTTTAAGAATTATGAATTCAATTTCCTTAATAGTCACAGAGTTATTAAAATTATCTTTTATATTGGGTGAGTTATAGTAGTTTATATATTTTTTGAGGAATGGCTTATTTCATCTAAGTTGATAAATTTATGGGTACAGAGTTAATCATAGTATTCCTCTACTAACCTTTTGATGTCTGCAGGGTCTGATTGATATCCCTTGCTTATTCTTGGTATCAGTAATTTGTGTCTTCTTTTTTTTCTTTCTCAGTATTGCTAAATTTTTGTTAATTTTATTGGTTTTTCCATTTTTCTTTCATTATTTTTATTCTTTTCTGTTTTCATTTTCACTGATTTCTGTTTTATTATTTCTTCTTCCTTTGGTTTTATTTTGCTTTTCTTAAGTTTTTGAGAAGGCAGCTTAGATTATTGATTTGAGACTTTACCTTTTCTAGTGTATAAACTATTAAGGATATATTTATAAATATTATATTTATCCACATTTTTGCTTACAATCTGCTTTCTTCTTTCCTAATGTTCCTTTTTTATCATTTACTTTCTTTTTAGAGATCTTCTTTTAGACATTGTTTTAGGGTAGATTTGTTAGCAACAGATTCTTCATTTTCCTTCATTTGAGAATGTCTTGATTTCCTCTTTATTCCTGAAGGGTATTTTCACTGGGCCTAGGATTCTGGGTTGGCAGTTGTTTTAGCACTTGAACTATATTGTGCCACTTCCTTTGGCCTCAGTGGTTTCTGAAGAGGAATCTGTCATTTAAAGTAATTTTTCCCTTAGTGGCTGCTTTCAAGAATTTTCCTTTATCTTTAGACTTCAGAAGTGTATAGTTAACGTAAGTTTGGGTGCATTTCTTTGAGTGAATCCTATTTGGAATTTGCTCAGCCTCTTAAACCTTTAGTTAATATCTTCTGCTAAATTTGGGGAGATCGCATCCATGATTTTTTTAGTTCTTTTTCAGTCCCTCTTTCTTTTCTCTTCCTGGGACTCTAGATTTTGTTTGTTTTGTTTTGTTTTAATCTATTTTTTTCTCTGTAGTTCCAATTAGGTAATTACTATAGCTCTTTCTTCATGTTTACTAATTCTTTCCTCTGTCTTCTCCAGCAGGGAGGGAGAGAAGCATCCTTTTAGTATCAAGTGGAGGTAGAATTCCAGTCTCCCCATATAAATTATTGCAGTTTTATGCAAAGTCACTTAGAGAGAAGTCTGGAATCATCTTTGGAACTTGGCTGGTCATCCAAACAGATCCTTCAGTTTGGCATTTCCTTGGCAAATTCATGACAGGCCTGAGCACGGCTCTCAAGCCATCCGCTTGAAAGCGTGATTGTCAACATGATGAGAAGTAGATCTGTTTCTCAGAGTGGACGCACATTAAACAAACTCATAAAAAAAAAAAACAAAACAAAACAAAACAAAAAACTCATGGAGGCCAATGACTAAAACCTACAATACTGATTAATTAAAAATAAGAAGTTTTGCCATTACTTAGGCTTAAAAATGAATGCTTTCTCTTAGGACAAATGAAAACAGAAAGCTTTATTATTAGAAGGCCGCTTAGTGAACCTGCAACTAGAAGAAGAGCAGTCAGTTGGAGATTTTAAGGCCTGTGTCATGAAGCCCTGAAAATTGCCAAGTGTACTTCTCCCATAGGGTCAAATCTGCCACACCCCCAGTTGGTCATCCTAGTAAGCTGGACATTGTCTTCTAAGAAATAAAACAATATCAATGTTTGACTTTCCCTTTTCTAAACTTCCTTTGCTGACTAAATCTCTTAGAGACTGTCATATTATTTGTGTTAGTACATTTAACATAGTTTTGTTCAAGTTTTGGCCAGAGCTCATTCTGTCTCTGATTACGTTATCTCTAATTTATTTTACATTATCTCTAAAGAAAACCGTAATTCAAAACATTGTTTAAAGCCCCAGCTGAAGCTTCTTTTCAGATTCTTGAAGGGAATCTTATTGGTGTCCTTGTGAATCCTACTAAAATTGGAAACATTATTCGACAATGAAGACTAAGTGCAAGTTATTCCTTTTCTTTTCCCCAAGAAAAAAAGCTTTATCTTAAAGGAGTAAGAGCTGGCAAGAGTATATCTCCTCTGTACGTCAACTTTAGGAAATAGAAAGAGAGACTAGAGATTTTAGAAGGTAGTACAGAGCAAATTTGGTTCCGTGCTGTATGCCTAATTTGGGGGACTTTGGAAGAAAACTGTGGAGGACTCAATGGTGGGCTGTGAGGTATGACCTTGGCCCCCATACAGACATTCACCCGCAGCTGCTGTCTTTGGACAATGGTGGACTGCCTTTACCGGACCTGGAAGTTTTCCTTTAGTATGGGTGAGGTGAATTGGTTTCTCTGGTCAGATAGTTATCATGCTTATTTAGAATACAACAAATTAATTTCTTATTATCTCATAACTTAGCTCCAATTTAGGAGCCATTTAATGAGAGAATTAAATTTGCTCATGTTTAGGGAGAAAACTCAAATTCTCTACTGTTTAATAACAACTTGTTCAGTTGTTCAATAACAAGTTGAATGATGACCTGTTGAGCTGGTGATTAATCTGATAACTGAAAGTCAGTTTCTATTGTAAAAAGCAATACTGAATAAAATTTTAAAATTACTTCGAATATGTTACTCCATTGTTCATAGGAGACTGCTCATGCGATCAAATTAAAATTCCCTACCCTAACATACAAGTCCTTATGATACAGCCCTTGCTTAACTTCCAAGCCTCATTTCTTCTAATTCCCTCTGCTCTTCATAGAGTTCTTGACCTTATGGAGCATGTGTTTATTGCAGATGACACACATTATTCAAACAATCACTCAAATAGAAGAAATACCACAACTGGACCAAGTGTTAAAAGGGAGAAGAGAATGCTATTATAGGAACATAAAATAAGATTTTTTTTTTATGTTATCAAGGACATAGGCAGGTCAGGAAGGACTTCTCTGAGGAATGATGATGGAGTTGGGATTTGGAGAGAGGTGGGGTTAAAAAAGCAAAAAGGGGAAGGGAAAATATTGAAGTCAGGAGGAAATGATGTGTTCAAAAACCTGCAGCCAGGATACAGACTGTAGTACGCAAAAGACCAGTGCAGCTTGGGTTGAGTGTGATGGAGGAGCAGGTTTAGTTCAGATGTTACTAGAAAGATAGGTGTGGGATCAATCATATTAAGGAATTTATCTTTAATAAGTAAATATATATATATATACACACACACAGAGACATGTTTAACACTGAGAAATGTATAGAATTGTTAAATCACTATATTGTACACCTGAAACTTATATAACACTGTATGCTAACTCTATTGGAATTAAAATTTAAAGAAAAGAGCAATGGGAAAGCACTGACATATTTTAAACGGTAAAGTGGCCTGATAAAATGTGTGTTTTCACAGTAACACCCTGGCTGCTGTGTGGGAAACAGATGGCAAAGGGACAAAGGTAGATTCAGGAAGATCATTTTTTTATCAGTATTTATCAGACTACTGGAATAGTTTAAATAATTGATGATGTAAGGGAGGGAGAAATTTACTTCTTTCCCTTGAGCTCTTCAAGCTGGCTTAGGAATTAAATTAGTATAAGAGAGATTAATAGGAGAAACAAACAAAAATTTGTTGCAAGAAGATCCAATAATGAAATTGAGACCCAAAGATATTACCCAAGCAGGCAGTTTTTATACATTTTAGACAAAGAGAAAATAAATTTGTAAGGAATTGACAGGATAATGAAAACAGGTATTTGGGAGCTTTAGCTAGTGAGGAATTCTAAGCAGAATTTAGGCTGAGGTAGTAGATTAGAAAAAAAATAACAAGGTTTCTTTCTACATCTTTCTCCACTTTAAAGCCCCTATCTTTGGTGATAAGGATATCTTTATACTTCTTGTACAGGGAGATTTGTTTCTCACTTTCAGGGGGACAGAGGAGGGTTTGAGTGTTCTTGTACTGGCTGTTTCCCAAGTAACTTGAATTCAAAATGATCAGTATGCCACGTGGTACATTTTGGGACAGACTTCCCTGGGTCCCTTCAGTGACAGTAGTCTGGCATAACTACACAGTGTGGTAGGAATGAAGCTGGGATAGATTTTAGAGATATTTAGGAAACAAAAATAGAGCGGGATGTGGGAGTTAGGAAACCCTTCTTGACTGCATATTCCCAAGGTCTGGGCTAGGAGCTCTTCCTGTATATATTTATATAACTTCTTGTACCTTCCACCTACAAAGGCTTTTTAATAAAGTAGTGAAAATTGTGTATTTACTCTGTATGTTGTCAGCTCCATGTCTCTGCTCGTGATTCTATCCGCAGCACCTAGTGCCACGCCTAGTACACATTAGCTTTTGGAATTTGTACAAAGAAAGAGTAGAAATAGAAAGACTTTGAAGTGGAGTTCAAATGTTAATAGGTTTTCAGAAAAAGGAATAGCAGCTTTAATCTGAAAAGCAGTAAGATATCTTCAATGTTTAACTCTTGGCTGTGTAATGCATATTTAGAAGTTCAGAAATGAAGCAAGCATGATTTTGTACTCTGATAATACCCACATCCAATGAAAGCAAAACGAATAACCTGTTTTAATTGCAGTTTTGCAGGACCTCCAGGAAGAGGCTTAGGACAAACACCCTCAGACATAGACACTAATTCTAAGACACAAGAAGCCAGCCTCTCTTACACTGTCATCCAGCAGTTATGCTCAGAGCTCTAGTTCATTCTTAGAGCAGGGTCAGTGATGTCCCACTCTCCAGGCCACCTTAAAATAGAAAAGAGCACCTGTATGTACCTTCATCTAATGCAATGCTATTTTTGAAATCCTCTTCTTTTGTGCCATCCTCCATCTTCTTTTGGCCCATCACCCCTTCTTGCTGCTTGTGAAACATATATAAGGATACCAATCCATGTTTTGAACAACTTGTTTCTTTCTTTTCTTTCTTTCTTTTTTTTTTTAAAGAGTTTTCTTATGTATTTGACAGAGGCACAGTGAGAGAGGGAACACAAGCAGGGGGAGTAGGAGAGGGAGAGGCAAGCCTCCTGCTGAGCAGGGAGCCCAATGCAAGGCTCAATCCCAGGACCCTGGGATCATGACCTGAGCCAAAGGCAGATGCTTACCGACTGAGCCACCCAGGCGCCCCTCTAACAACCTGTTTCTTTTGCTCTGTTTTTAAGTGTTCTCTCCTTCACCCTCCTGAGCTTATCTGGAGTCATATCTTACATTGGATTACCCTGGACATTTTCTTTCATGCCACAGGGTTTCTCCACATGTCCAATAATCCTTTTTTGCCTACTATGGGCAGCCAGCCTCCAAGGCAGTCTCCTGTGGTGTCACCTTCTGATATTCTTCTCCTTGTTCCCTCTCCTCCTGCATCAAGATTGGCCTGTGTGACCCATAAAATATGGCTGACATGGTTGTATACAATCTCACTCTTTGGGGCTTGGAAAGCGCTGTGACTTCGTACATCCTGTTTTGCCCTTTCTCTTGGATTACTTCCTCTGGAGGAAGCCAACTACAGTAACACGAGGAGAGGTCCACATAACAAGAAACCAAGACCTCTTGATAACAGCTATACCAGCGAGCTTGGGAGTGGATCCTGGAGTCTCCATCAAGCCTTCAGAGAACTTTAGCCCCAGCCAAAATCTGGACTGCAATCTCATGAGAGACCCTGAGCCAGAATGACCCAGCGAAGCCACATCTGAATTCCTGATCCTCAGAAACTATGTGAAGCAAAACATTAGTTATTTTAAGCTACTAAGTACTGGAATAACTTGTAACACAGCAGTAGATAAAAGCTATTGATATTTAGGAACTGAAGGAGTAGAAGGACTCAAGTAGGAGTTCTCTTCATGTGGGTGGGCTTATTTTCCTTAAAATGAATTCTTAAAAAACTTTGTGAGAAATAGGGCCTACCTTCTGTGTGGCAGCAGTCTCATTAGGCACCCCACCTCTCCCCTAGTAGTTCAATTAACTACTTTTTTTTTCCAATTAACTTTGTAGAGAGTGTTTTCCAGTAACAAATGCTGGGTTGCTTAAGCTCTTCCCAAGGCTGGAATAGTCTGCCCCGTACATAGATCTTCAACTGATCTTTTTGTTTCCCACCTCACTTTTAACCTTCACCTTATTCTTTAAATTAATTAATTAATTAATTTTTATTTTTAATTCCAGTATAGTTAACATAGAGTGTTCTACAGGCATACAATATAGTGATTGAACAATTCTATACATTACTCCATGCTCACATGCTGAGTCTACTCTTAATTCTCTTTATCTATTTCACCCATCCCCCCACCCACTGCTCCTTTGGTAACCAGCTATTTGTTCTGTATAGTTAAGTGTCTGTTTTTTGGTTTGTCTTTTCTTTTTTGTTGTTTCTATTCTTAAATTCCACATATAAGTGAGATTATATGGTATTTGTCCTTCTCTGGCTGACTTATTTCACTTAGCATTATACCCTCTAGATCCACCCAAGTTGTTGCATACTTCTTTAAAAAAAAAGATTTATTTATTTATTTGAGAGAAAGAGAGAGAGAATGTGGGGGGGAGGAGCAGAAAGAGAGGGAAAGAGAATCTAAGCAGATTCCCTATGAATACGAAGCCTGACACAGGGCTCTATCTCATGACCCTGAGATCATCACCTGAGCCAAAATCAAGAGTCAGATTCTTAATCAGCTGAGTCACCCAGGCACCCTGGCAGCAGCATTCCATTCTTTATTAAGGCTGAATAATATTTCATTATATATATATGAACCACCTCTTTGTCTATTTATCTGCTGATGGACACTGGGGCTTTTTCTATAATTTGCCCATTGTAATTAATGCTGCAATAAACATAGGGGTACATGTATTTTTTTGAATTAGTGTTTTTGTATTCTTTGGGTAAATACCCAGTAGTGGAATTATGGGATCCCATGATAATTCTGTTTTTAATTATTTGAGGAACCTCCGTTGTGTTTTTCACATGGCTGCACCAGCTTGCATTCCCCTCAACAGTTCATGAGGGTTCCTTTTTTCTTCAAATCCTTACCAACACTCATTGTTTCTTGTGTTTTTTATTTTAGCCATTTTGACAGGTGTGAGGTGATATCTCATTGTGGGTTTGATTTGTATTTCCCTGATGATGAGTGATGGTGAGCCTGTTTTCATGTCTGTGGGCCGACTGTATGTCTTCTTTAGAGAAATGTCTGTTCATGTCTTCTGCCCATATTTTAATAGAATGGTATGGTTTTTTGGTGTTGAGTTATGTAAGATCTTCATATATTTTGGATACAAATCCTTTATCAGATATGTCATTTGCAAATATCTTCTCCCATTCAGTATGTTGTCTTTTACTCTTGTTGGTTGTTTTCTTTGCTGTGCAAAGTCTCTTTATTTTGATGTAGTCGTATTAGTTTATTTTTGCCTTTATCTTTTTGCCTCACAAAAAAAAATAGAAAAATGATGCTATGGCTAATATTAGGGAAATTACCGCCTGTGTTATCTTTAAGAATTTTTATGGTTTCAGGTCTCACATTTTAAGTCCTTAATCCATTTGTGTTTTATTTTTGTGTATGGTGTAAGAAAGTGGTCCAGTTTCATTCTTTTGTGTGTAGCTGTCCAGTTTTCCCAACACCACTTGTTGAAGAGACTGTCTTTTTTCCATTGCATGTTCTTGCCTCCTTTGTTGAAGATTAACTGACCATATACTTGTGGGTTTATTTCCAGGCTCTCTATTCTGTCACATTAATCTATGTGTCTGTATTGTTTTGGTTACTATAATTTTAATATAACTTGAAACCTGGGATTTTGACACCCTAGTTTTGTTCTTCTTTTCCAAATTGCTTTGGCTCTTCATGGTCTTTTATGATTGCAGAGAAACTTTAGGACTATTTGTTCTAGTTCTGTGAAAAATGCTATTGGTATTTTGATAGAAATTGCATTAAATCCGTAGTTTGTTTTGGGTAGTATGGACGTTTTAACAGTAATTGTTTTCCAATTCTGTTTAACAGTATTTGTTCTTCCAATCCATGAGCATGGAATCTTTTTCCATTTGTTTGTGTTGTCTTCAGATTCTTTCATCAGGGCTTTATAGTTTTCGGAGTACAGGTCTTTCACCTCTTCAGCTAAGTCTATTGCTAGGTATTTTATTTCTTCTGCTAAAATTGTAAATAGAATTGTTTTCCTAATTTCCCTTTCTTCTACTTCATTATTAGTGTATAGAAATGCAATGGATTTCTATATATTGATTATGTAGTCTGTGACCTTACTAAATTCATTTATCAGTTCTAGTAGTTTTTTGGAGGAGTCTTTAGGACTTTTCTCTATAAAGTATCATGTCATCTGAAGATAGTGAGAGTTTAACTTCTTCCTTGCTGATTTGGATAACTTTTATTTCTTTTTCTTGTCTGATTGCTGTGGTTAGGACTTCCAGTAATATGTTGAATAAAAGGGATGAAAGTGGACATCCTTGTCTTGTTCCTGATCTTAAGAGAAAAGCTGTTGGTTTTTCACCATTGAGTATGATGTTCACTGTGGGTTTTTCATAAATGGCCTTTATTATGTTGAAGCGTGCTCTCTCTAAACCTACTTTGTTGTGGATTTTTCTGAATGGATGTTAGCTTTTTCTGCATCTATTGAAATGATCATATTGTTTTTATCTTTTCTTTTGTTGAGGTGATATTAATTGATTTGCAAATGTTGAATTGCCCATGCATCCCAGGAATAAATCATACTTGATTGTGGTGAATGATTTTTTAATGTATTGTTGGATTCGGTCTTCTAATATTTTGCTGAGGATTTTTGCATCTATGTTCATTAGAGATATTGGCCTGTAGTTCTCTTTTTTTTGTAGTGTCTTTATCTGGGATGTTTTAAGTTATTATTTCTTCAAATAAAATTTCTGCCCCCATTTACTCTCTTCTCCATCTGGGATCCCTAGGATGTGAATGTTATTATGCTTGTTGAGTTCCCTAAGTCTCTTTTCATTTATTATTATTATGTTCTCTCTCCTGTTCACCTTGATTGTTCTCCATTACTTTGTCTTCTAAGTTGCTGATCCATTCTTCTGCTTCCTCTAGTCTACTAGGTATGCCATCTAATATATTTTTCATATTAGTGAAAAATGTTTCGAATGTGTATTTCAGTTATTGTTTTGAAATAAAATAATAAATAATAAATAAAAGAGAAAGATTCTCTTTCTCTTTCTCTCTCCCTTCTGGCCTCCTCCCCCAACTCTTACATGTGTGCCTGCGCACACTCTCCCTCTCCCTCTCTAAAACAACAACAACAAAACCAGAGGAGGTCCTATAGTGCCCTGCATTGCAGTGTCCCCTGTTCACCAGAATCTGGCACTTCCAGAGTGTCTCCTATGTGAGTTATGTATACCCTGCTCTTGTAGCTGAGCTGTTTTTGCCTTTAAACCAGTTGTCTGCAGTAGCTCTCTTTGCCTGTCATGGGCAGGTTTTGGTCCCTGTGTTATTAGTACCAGCCTGGGACTGCTTTGGGTTTCATGTGAGTCAGAACAGGCATTTGCCAGAGATTCATCACCAAACTGCAGGTCCTTTCCCTGTGTTATTCCCAGAGAAGTTTTGCTGATGGGCAGGGCCTGCAAGTAGACCAGATGTCTGACCCCAGCACACTGCTGGGGCCACAGTTGGACTGGTATGTGCAATTATCTTTTCCTCTCCCCAGGATGGGAGTCACTTTAGAGTGGTGCTGGCGCCTATCAGGGCTGCCTGCACCCTGTCAGGCTATGGGATGATTTTGGATGGACTCTATTTAAGGGCTTATTGGAAGGGGCAGGTGTTTGAGGGGAGTGAGGCATGTGGTATTAAAAAGGTTTACCTGGATCTTCTGTGGGAGGGGATCTGGGGCCAAACCTGGCTGGAGGGGGTGTGTCCATAGGAGAACAGTGGGGTGGGGCACACTGTTTGCAAGTTAAGAGGAGAGTGTTGGCTGCTGCACTGGTTCCTGTGGGAAATTATGTGTCTGTTGGGGGCTGGTTCCTACAGGGAGCTATGTGTCTATTGGGGGTTGGGAGAGGGAAATCGTGCCTGCCATCTCAGTTGTTCCTGGACAAGTCCCCTAAAGATCCCTACTCCTCCAGTGAACACTCTGAGATTAGAAGATAAATCTTCCCATATACCTCAAGCATTTTTCAAAGTACTGCTTCTATGCTGTATTTCTGTGGGGTTGTTTGATATGCTGTCTCTAAGGTGGCAACTCAGTTTCCTGTCACCTTCGCAGCTCTCTCAGAGCCAAGCCTGCTGATTTTGAAATTTAAAATTTAAAATTTTTAAAATTAAGTACTCCTGTTGTAAGAACTCACAAAATTCGGCCCCTCTGGTTTTCAAAGCCAAAGGTTATGGGGATTTGTCTTCCCCATGCAGGTTCACTGTGCCTGGATGCCTGGTGTGGGGGTCTGATCCTTTCCCCTCTCTGTGCCTATGACATCCTTCCTCCTGTGACAATCCCATACGTCTGCTTAGCTCCCAACTGTGTCTCTGCCCTTCCTACCCTATTTGATGTGCCCTTTTCTCTATATTTAGCTGTGGAGAGTCTGTTCTGACAGTCCTCAGGTCATTTTTTTGGGTTATTTACATTGATGTGGGTGTTATCTAGTTCTATCTGTGGGACAAGGTGAGTTTAGGATCTTCTTACTCTGCCGTCTTCCCTAGAACCCCCTTCACCTTCTGATTATAGAGTTTTTCCAGGTGTATGATTTCCTCTACCGTCTAGTACCTTACAACTCTATCTAGGCTATGACTTCTTCTGGGTTATTGCATTTGTCAGCATTTCTTCAATCTGCTTCCAGAAATATTTTGAAATATTTTGTATGTTGGGACTGCATCCTCACACCTTCTTTCTACCTTCTGTTGTTGTCTTTGCTGTTTTTTAAACAAGTGTTTTTAAAATGTGTTTTTGTTATTATTTTAGTGGAATTTAGGAATTGGGAAAGGCAAAGTATGCTCAGTCTGCCATCTTGAACCAGACGTCCTCTGTATGGAATCTTGTATTCCATTCATTCATTACACAACACTACACTTTGAAAAGATCTCTTATTATTATTTCTTATTTCCTGAAAGGTCTCTGGAACCATTGTATCCCCTTCGTTTACTCTTTGTCTAGCCCTGCCAGTGAGGTCACTGTTTTCTCTTCAGGTTATCTCTGTTCTCTCCAACATTTCCCCTCACCTTCCACCCCAATTTCCAACAACCACAGCTATTTTATGAATCCCAGTCTCATTTGATCATGATCCTTTCTTGTCTGGTATCATACAGACCTCTAGGAAAGTCCTGCTTAGGAACGACCTGGTGACACAGAACTCTAGTAAGCTGTACCAAATGGGGCTGGAGAGAACAGTCTCTGTCAAGGTTAGCAGAGAAAGTGAGTACAACGAGAGACAAAGGCTCCATTCACATTTCTTCTGCTGCAACTGTCCACAGTCTTCCTGGGCCACAGGATACTCCTTCCCATAGATGGCTATATCATAAAAAACCCTGGAGTATAAAAAAAGACAGCACAGTTCTTGGAATAAAAAACAAACAAACCCTGCTTCTGCCTCTTTTTCACGTGTAGAATATTGATAAATAACAGTCATAGCTTAAAAGTTTTAATCCATTAATTAAAGTCAGAGGCTTTAGTTATTACAATATTGAGCCCATAAGTGTATAATTCATGTGAGCATCCAGGGACAAATCCAAGAAAGTGGTACATCTTAACACGCTGACAAAGTATACTGGGGAAGAATACAATGCAAATGCTATTTGGAGGAATTTTGGCATGTGTTTTCAACATTTGGAAGGCCCAGTCACAGAGGGAAGTTCCCAGTCTAGGGATTCATTTAAGGAAGTAAGTCCAGTATTGAGTTTATTAAGACCATGACATAGCCTCAGTTCCAGAAAGGGAATGGAGGATGAGGCAGGTCGCAGGTCAGGAACTCAAGAACTGAAGGACTTCAGTTTCACCAGAGACCTGGGAAAATATCAAAATCCATGTAATGCTGTTCTTTTCTTCCTATCTGAACTAAGTTTCAAAGAATTCAACCTCATTAAATGGAACAAAATACCAGACTTAGTAGGGCTTATCTCTGGAAGAAGAATTACTAGGAATGTAGGGGCTGCTTAAAGATAGTATTGACCCTGTGCCCCGAGTGTCATCCGCTATTTGGAGGCACTCTTATCCAGCTTCCTACCACAGTGGGCCTGGGGATCACCAGGGCTTTGCTTTTAGCAGGTCTATGACAGATGGAAAATCCCAAAGCCTTTGTTAGATATGAAGGAAAAGCACAGAAAATAACCAGTAGAGGATGGAATGCCAAAACACTTCAACAAAACCCAGGGATCTAATGCCATTGTACCTACTTCATTAAGATTTCTCTATTTGGCCATACTTCATTGAAATCTGTGTCCCTTCCTTTCTGTATCAGTTTTAATTTTGCCTACCTTGTTCTCACCCATCAGTGGTGAACTCCATAAAAATCTTGTCACTTTTCAATGCAGTCTAAAAGAGAGACTTTGTGGCTCTGTTGTCCACTTTTTCAATTCTGATTTTCCATCTGAAAAAATGGACTTCTTCCTCATATGATTGACACCAGGAATGACTTCAGGTGTGACTCTGACCCAGCTCCCTGTCTACAGACCCATGGCTTTATACTGGAGGCTGCAAAGTTTAACACTTTCACGATCATGCAAGTGGGAGACACACTCTCCTTACAACTGGGTTACCCACAAACAGTAACAGGTGAGTTGTTCCCTCAGATAAAGGCCAGTTTTTATGTATCAGTATCAGAATGGTCACTGTTTCATGGAAGTAAAGGGGTTTTAAGAAAGGCTCCTCTACTCTTATTTATGGGGAGGAGGAAGAGTTCTTAGAGAGAATGGATACCGCAAATAGTAAATCTGAAAGTAGAAGATTCTAATGGCCTGAGGAAGAATTAAAAGCCTGATCATGAGTTAGGAGTGTGGACATAGGTGCCTAGAGGTGGTAATGATGCAGGACAAACTATGAGCAACTGAAGATACACAATCAGGATGATCCCCATGGAGAGAAAGACAGATGCTGGGGGAGAAAGCTCAGAATAAGTAATGCATCCTTGTCAGAAAAAAAATTGGTAACATTTGGTGAACTATAGGTATTACTGTTTTCAGGGGACTTTGGAATCATGAATTGTACACCAGACAATAGCTTCATATCCTTGTGAAATATCTGCTTACAGGAAGAATGAAAAATAGGAAGCAGAATAGACTTGCTTCCTAGGCTTGTGCCCTAAGCCCTACTATTGGGAATTTTTGTAAGCAGTGCTGGATGACACAGTTTAAGAGGTGTCTGTTTCATGCTCCTTCTTAGAAGCCCAAAGCCTCAACCTCAGAATTGTCCCTGTACCAGAAAAGGGTGGCCTTAAGGCCACTTACTGTTCTGCTGAAGTAGCTGAAAAGAGAAGAGAGAAAACCAATATATGGGCACTCTCTAAACCTATAGTGTCCCTTTATCACTATTAAATGTGGCCCCAACTAATGAAAACCATGTTCCTCCTTAAGAACACTTAAGATTAAGGCAGGAGTAGCATGAGAAAAGTTTTGAAAACTTAAGATTAAGGCAGGAGTAGCATGAGAAAAGTTTTTGAAAGTCTTTAGGGTTCTATTCCCAGTCTAGCAAGAGGTGTGGATACAAAGGATATTCTGGTGAATGCTTGTTTTTATAATCTTGCTCTAAACCATGTCATTATTCTAATAGTACTTTACTCAACTGTGCACCAGTTCCTCCTTATTATTTATGAAACTTGTGCTTGTTTCTGCCTCTTCTATAATTATTGATTTTTTCCCCTGCTTAATCTATTGTCTTAATGGAGTTGGATTAAAATCTCCCTTGTGATTGTGGACTTGTTTATTTTCCTTGTAGTTTACTTCTGCTTCATATGCTTTAAAGTTATGTCATTAAGTACCTACAATTTAAATTTGTTATGTCTTCCCAGTGCATTGTAAATTTTATTAATTAATAGTGGCAAGTCACAATGAAAGTGAAAGATCTATAGTTATATGTATCCACATGGGTCAATGTCAAAGACAATGCTGAGAAAAACAGGCAAATTACAGAGGAGTACCGGCATGCAATTGTTCCCATGTACATAAACTTCAGAACCCTGAAAGATGGAACAATGTGTTGAGACATACATGGTATAGATGGTGAAAACTTAGGAGGAAAGGAAAGGGTTAATATTAAGGAAGATTACATAGGGGGGTTTGAAGATTCTTAGTGCTCTGTATCTTATGCTGGTTGGTAGCCTAGGTGCATGTTTTATTATTATTATTTAGTGTATATATATGCTACATATCCTTTAGTATATGATATATGAAAACCACCAAATAATTGATAGAGAAAAAGATTGAATACATTTCAGGATTGCCTTGCATGAGTCCCCAAGATGGGGCTGCTTCCTCCCACCTGGAGATGCTGAGACATCTGCTCATGAAGTTGGGCTTATTTAGAAGGCCAAGCTGGCAGCTCAGCAAGGCCTTCCAGGCCTGGGCCAAGTGTAGCAGGGTGGCTTTTTCACTCCCACAATTATAACCATGGCAATCTCCTATTCTGATTTGAACGTTCTTTACTAAATTTTCAAACCTGAGAACACTTTCAATTCTCACCATTTTGTAAAGTTTCGTAGGCGAGGTAAACACGACACCAGGCGAGGTAGGCGCAAGGCAAGATTTATTAAAGGCACTCTCCGGAAGGGGAGCCAGGAAAGTCGCGCTGGGAAGAGGTGGGCACCCTGGAGCGAGGTTCCGCGACTTACAGAGAGAGGGAGAGAGAGTGAGCTGGGGAAGTCGCGCTGGGAGGAAGTTGGCGAGGCCCTTTCATCGGTTTGAGGTAGGGCATAGCCTTGCGTCCATATAAGGCAAGGTATGCGGTATGGAGTATGGGGCGGGGAGAGTGTATCGGACCAAGGTAAGGCATGGGCTTGAGTCCATATATGGCAAGGTATGTGGTGACCGGAGAGTATGGGGCGGGGAGAGTCTGTGATTGGCAGTTCCCAGCTGGGAGGTTCCTGGGTGGAGAGTTTCAGTTACCCGGCCGTGACAAGGAGGCTGCAGAGAGGGTGGCGGGAAAGTCCGCCATTTTGGAGAGGGTTGGCGTGAAGATCCGCCATTTTGGAGCCCCGGTTTCCCAGCTGGCCCATCACATTTACTTGCTGTAATTTGGCTTCTGCCTTAGTTCCTGTTTAGACAATGTATAAAATAACGACTAAATGCTTACTTTATGCTCAGCTTTACATATTCTCATTTACATATACTCACATAAAGTTCACAGCAGTCCTGTTAGCTTTTCCACTTACTAGCTGAAAACCAAAGAAATTAATTAACTTATCCAAGATTTCTCAACTGCAAAGTAGGTATAAAATGAGACATTCTGGCTTTGAAGTTTGTGCTTTAAACCACCAAGTTCAGGCCTTGTTCTTGCCAACTCTCTTTCCAGAAACTTTAGTCTTGTCTCTGTACTTCAGTGCAGCCATGAATAACTGTCTTGGCTGCCGGCAACTTCTCTGCCATATTTCAGTAGACTGTAGACTCTCCGTCATTGCAATCCACCTTTCGCTGGACTGGCTGCTCTTTCAGTTCTGTCTTCTTTCCCAGAGCTCAGTATTGCTCAGATACCATTAATTGTGGACATGACTTGACAACTGCTGTGAGCCGGGAGGGTCTCTTGGTCCCTTTGTGCCCTCTCCAGATGGGTGAATCTATGGCCGGGTTGTGATTTTGTTTCCTCCCTCCATTTATCTTACTGTGAGTCAGCCACTAACTTCGTCTATGAATTATAAGCCATAAAAGGTGTGCAAAGCAATAAATAAATAGATAAATAATCTGACATGAAGTGAAGAAAAATATTGCTTATATATGAAGAAGGTATGTGCCTGCAGAAAACACAGAGACTGAGCATGGACCCTCTCCACAGACCACGCAGGGGAGAAAGAGGAACTGGAGTCAAATTACAGACAGCCCTAGGTCACTGGGCGAGATGAAATGAGCACATGATTCCTGGCACGATACTCCATGCCTAATGGGTGATCAGGACAAGATGTTTGTTCTGGGATAAGTGACTGAATGATGCATACTTTCTGTAAAGCATGAACCTGGCAGAGACAGGGCATCATCATGAAAGGGAATAAGAATCTACTGGTTATCTGGAGGAAAGCTCTGGCTGAAAGAGTCTGAAAAGACCTTGATTCCTCTCTGAAATTTAATTTTCTGAAAGTAGAGAAAGAACTAGGGGACCTGGCAACTAAGGGCCTGGGATGGTTAATTTTATGTGTCAACTTCTCTGGGCCAGAGGATGTGCTCCGTAGGATATTTGATCCAGCATTGTTCTGGGTGTGTCTGTGAGGTTGTTTTGGATGGGATTAACATTTTAGTCAAGAATCACCAGACTGGGGCGCCTGGGTGGCTCAGTGGGTTAAGCCGCTGCCTTCGGCTCAGGTCATGATCTCAGGGTCCTGGGATCGAGTCCCACATCAGGCTCTCTGCTCTCTACTTGGCAGGAGCCTGCTTCCCTTACTCTTTCTCTCTGCCTGCCTCTCTGCCTACTTGTGATCTCTCTCTCTCTCTCGCTGTCAAATAAATAAAATCTTTAAAAAAAAAAAAAAAAAAAAAAAAGAATCACCAGACTGAATAGAGCAGATGGCCTCCTTAAAGTGGGTGGGCCTCATCCCGTCAGTTAATGGCCTGAATAGACCAAAAACCCTGACCCTCCCCTGAGTAAAAGGGAATTCCTTCTGCTGACTGTTTGAGCTAGAATATTGTTCTTTCTCTTCAGGCTCAAACTGAACCATCAGCTCTTCTTGGCTTTTGGGCTGGAGCTACACCATCAGTTGTCCTGGATCTCCAGCTTGCTGACTGCCGATCTTGGAATGTCTCAGTATCCATAACCATGTGAGTCAATTTCTTACAATAAATCAATCTCTTCCTCTCTCTCTATCAAATATATATATATTTATTTCAGGAAACAAAAATACTTATCATTTATATAATCATATATATAACTTAGAGGGCAATATTATATTCATTTTTTTAAAAGAAATGTATCTATGTCTGTGTGTGTATATATATATATATATATATATAGAGAGAGAGAGAGAGAGAGAGATGGAAAAATAAATAATTAGGATATTTATATTCTGTTTCTCTGGAGAAGCCTAATACAGGGCCTAATTCTAACCAATAAGAAGAACTTTGTCGGTGATGGAAAATTTGAGAAAAAGAGAAAGGTTAGTATTAGATTTGAAAGTGGTAGATATTCCAAAGAAGAAAAGAAGATTGTAGTTCAGCAGTGGGAGATTTTTTTTTTAATTTTACTTTTTTTGTATGTGGGAGACTTTACATGGAATGTTGGCTTTAAGAGAATTGGACAATTCTGTCTTGAAACAAACGTAAAATACATTAGCAAAGAAGATGAAGGGAGAGGCCCACAGCCGAGGAGACTGTAGAGGGAGCTGTCTCATCAGCTCAGATACAAGAAAGTATGCTTCCAAGAGGAGTGAAGACTGCCTTGTGTGCACTATTCACAGAGGAGGAACTTAATAAACGTTCATATGAATAAGATTGAAATGAAGGACAAAGAGAATTGTGTCCAGAAAAATTACATTCAATTTTGCTAGAATTGTAAAAAATGCTGTGGGGCAAAGAAAGGGAGGGTGGCTCTATGTTTTGCCACGGGCTAGAAAAGAACAGATGCTGTTCTAAGAAGGAACAGACCCTGCTTGAAGACCATACTCAAAAGCAGGTGTCTCGGTACTTATTTGGTTCTATCTTGTCTCTCGGGTATCATATTGGGATGAGAAGGGTTACAGGGACTCTGGAGAGAGGGGACAGTACACAGTGGAGTGGTCACCAGAGAGCCCAGCCTGTCTCCAGATCCAGGACTCATCCTACCTTCCATGAGTTTGCAAAGGGGATTCCTGACATCCTCTCAGTTCATTCATTCAGCATTCGTTATGAAGCCCACGTCCTGTGCCTGGCAGTAGGTCAGACACTCAGAATACAGAGATGAAGACAATGCAGAGTAATCTCCTTGGAGCCTGAGGAATTCCAGAGAATGGAAAAGTTTCCAGAGATCAAGGAAATGTTCTGATTTCCGCAAGGAGATTTTTAAATGGAATCCTCAAACTAGCAGTTTCCCAGTCCTCTGACACAGTCTTCAGATCAGGTTGACATACTCCATTATTAAGCATCTGGCAATAAAAGTGACTTTCAGGCTTCAGAACCAGGGATCCTTCTCACTTCGATTTTGCTCTAGCTCCTGGTCCTTCTGTTGCTATGTCCCCCTGGTTCTGGTCCTTAGCTTTGTCTCTTGATTATAATTCTGTCCTTTCTTGCTGAATAAAATGCCAAAAGTGGCATTCATTCATTCATCTATTTAACAAATATTGATTGAGTGTCTGTCGTATGCTAGTCTCTGTTCTAGGTGGTAGGGATACATCCGTGACCAAAACAAAATCCCTGACCTAATGGAACTTAACTTTTGATACTGGTTGTGGGACTGGAGACAAAATATAAACAAATATATATATGTATATCTATAAATATCTATGTAGATATATATGGCTATCTTATCTATGAAGAAAAATAAAATATATCAGCATGAGAGAGACAATGAGTGCTAGGACTTACTATGTTATGTAGTGTGATCAGGGAAGGTTTCTCAAATAAGATGATACTTGAACAGAAATTGGAAGGAATTTAGAATGAGTCTCATGCTTTGTCTAGTGGGAAGAACATCCCAGTAGAGGGGAATCCTAGTGTAAAGGCTGGAACAGAGTGGTGGAAGAAGACTGATAAAAGGTGAGGTCATAGCAGTAGTGAGGGCAAGGGGAGCATAGAATGCTGGGCCTTTCAAGCTATGGTTAAGCTTTGGCTTTAACCTAAAACAATTACTCTTGGAACATTTTAAGCAGTGAAGTGCCGTCATCTGACATGTTTTGAAAGGGTCACTTGGACTGTCATATGGAGAATAGGCTCAGGTGGGGGAGGTAAAATCAGAAGAAGTGAGAGCAGTTAGGAGTCTATCAGAATTATGTGGGAGAGAGTGATGGTGGCCTGGACAAGGTTGCAGTGGTAGAGGCAAGAAGAAGTAATAGAATTCTCAACATATTTTGAGGATATAGCCAAAAGAGTTTGCTGTTGGGTTGGATGTTGGGTATGTGGAATATTGGAGATGGATCACTTCTGGCTTTGGTCATTATTTTTTTAAATTTTAAAAAATATTTTATTTATTTATTTGAGAGAGAGCGTGAGCATGAGAGGGAAGTGCTCAGAGGGAGAAGCAGTCTCCCCCATTGAGCAGAGACACAAGGCTTGACCCAGGACTATCCTGGGACTCTGGGATCATGACCTGAGTTGAAGGCAGGCTCTTAACCGACTTAGCCACCCAGGCACCCCTGGTCATTATTAGTCTCTAAGATATGACTCATTCCCACCTTCTGATGCTGCCCACTTCTAGGCCCTTTGGTGACCAACTCTTGTCTACCCTCATTGAGAATGCCAGCACCCAACTCTGGTGCTGGCCTCTTTCCCCAGCCAAGTGCTCCTACCAGACTTGCTCCAACTCCTTCTTTTCTTCCCTCAAATTGAAAAATGAAAACAAAAAAATGAAGTGGCTTATGGTGCGTCTTGGAATATTTATCAATCTAAGGGAAACAGGATTAACTATGTATGAAAATTAGCCTTTTATTTTCTTTTTTCTTAATTAAAGAATCAATGTTTAGGTGATCATAAAGTGAAAATGGGCACATAAATCCTGACTAAAGGAGGAAAACATCCTAGGAAAGTAGACTTGTGTTTCTGTATCAAGTCAAAAGACAGATGATTCAGAAGAATCATTTTTCCTTTATGTTGTGGTAATGAATTTAGCCTAGAATCTTCTGATTCTAGCAGGAGTCTAATGGCAGCAGAGAAACTGTGTTTATTTATCTACACTTGAAGTGCATCTCCTCTGCCCTACCACTGCTTTCTCCCCTTGGACACTAATTGGAACCCAAACAAGTGTCTTTAGCACAGGAGCTGAGGGTGGCATTACTGTGTCCCTGGGTCAGACAAAGAGAATCCAGCTTTGCTGCTCTGTTTTGGCTGTTACACAGATGGCTTGCCATTCCCACACATGAGCAGGAGCTGCTTAGCACTCCGGTGCCCTATTTAAGCTTTCTGGCTCCAGAGAGAATCTATTTTGAAAGTGAAAAGATTACACTCTGATAATAGACCGGAGGTCTTACCCATGTGGATGGCTCACAGAGGATTAAAAGAGCAAGCCCGGAATAAATGCGGCCTGTGCCTGATAGAACAATGGGGGTGACTTGTTCTCACACTGACTGCAGGGGCTGATTGAAGGAAGTTCCCTGTTCTGATCATTGGTGCCTCTGTGAGCCAACACAATGGCAGTTGGTTTAAGGGACCAATTTCTGATCCAACTCCTATCTTCTCGAGGAACCAATTAAACCATTTCATACTCCTTTGATGTCTCAGGGATCTCAGGTCATGATTCGTAGACTTCTCTCTCCAAAATTTGTTTGATCTTTTTCTGAGTGTTCTTGCATGGCAACATTTTCCCAGGGTCACTGAATCATCTGAAGAAGTAGGGGAGTGGGGACGTTTATACTTGTTCTAATTTTTTTAAAAGATTTTATTTATTTATTTAACAGAGAGAGAGAGAGAGAGAGAGTGAGGTCACAGGTAGGCAGAGAGGCGGGCAGAGAGAGGTGGGAAGCAGGCTCCCGGCTGAGCAGAGAGCCCGATGTGGGGCTCTGAGCCGAAGGCAGAGGCTTAACCCACTGAGCCACCCAGGTGCCCCTGTTCTCATTTATTTTAAACAAAAGATGAGACAGATTGGAATTTCATTAATTTCAGGCCAAGATCCCTGAGAACTGTCTGTAAGAGGAGCCCATGGCCAGAAAGGACTTTAAGCCCTGTGATCAGACTTAAGGAGATCAAGTCTTGGGGAAGACCAACTCATTCAACTCTGATAATACCCATATGTTAAAATATTCATTTCCCAAGACAAGTTGTATGGTCCAAAGGATATGAAGTTTATTGTAATATTGGTCTCAATGCATTTTCTGTCCAGAAATTAAATAAATACTTTTAACAATATTTATTAAACACATATTATGTGTCAAGAAATCTACCTAGCACTGAAGATTCCATGGTGAAAGAGAATTCAGACATTGGTTTTAATGTCTGTAATCAATGAAGAGGAAACTGTTGAAACCATACCCCTCCTCCCCAATCCTATGATTCGTAGTGGGGACCATTATGTAATCGCCGTGTTTGTCCCAGGAACTTTCTGGTGTCTTTCAGGACTTTTTTTTTTTAATTACTTAAAAATTTTTTTTATTAACATATAATGTATTATTAACCCCAGGGATACAGGTGTGTGAATTGCCAGGTTTACACACTTCACAGCACTCACCATAGCACATACCCTCCCCAATGTCCATAACCCCACCACTCTCTCCCTCCCCCCTTCTCCCCCCCCCCCCCCGCCCCCGGGGCAACCCTCAGTTTTTCAGGACTATTTTTGAATCAAGTGTATATGTCTTAGGTAGAAATGAATTATAGGGCACCAGGCCAGATTTATAGCCACAAAACATCCTCATATTATCTAAAGTGGTCCGTGGAGTGATGTTGTAGCAGAGTCCCTGTGTCTGTGTGGAAGGTGTACCTGCCACTTGGACCAGGAGGCCCCCCCCCCGCCCCCTGCAGTGGATAGGCTAATGTTTTTTGTGCCTACCTGATCCTCTCCTCAGTCAAAATGAGGCCAGGGAAATTTTTCTTAGGTGGGAAAATCAGGTAGGATGACATCTGTTGTTCCCGCTTTGGGGCTTGTGGGACCTGGCTTCTGTGTGGTGAATCTGACTATCTGGAAGATAGAGTTTGAACCTCTTTGGGGAAGCTTTCTGATATGCCTCTGTTGCTCTGAGACCAGGTGGTCAGAACTTGCCGTCAGGAGGTTCATGGTCCTTTGAGGAAGTGTCTCCATGCCTCCAAGTGACATGCTGACACCAGTTATCACCCACACTGGGTTTTGGCACTTATTGCCACTTATTTTAAAATGTGAGGATGAGAAGGCACCAATGGTAGTTAGAAATCCAGGAAGGAAATGTCAGGCAGGGGTATACATCCCTCAGTTTCAGCCGTGGTCCAGCAGGAAGCTGAATAGGTCTCATGGCTATGGTGAGAGCCACTGTCATAGGATCTTTTTAGTATGTTTCACTTGCCCATGCATCTGAGCATGTACTTGGGTCCTCCCTAGGCAAGAATGGCACGATTGACTTTTAAGTAGGTTTTAAACATTTTTAAATAAATTTTAAATTTTATAAGAATATTCAATTTACAGGAATGTTGCCAAGATACTACAGAAAGTTCCCATGTACTCCTCACCCATTTTCCCCTATAATGAGTATCTTACATTACTATGCCACACTTGTGACAATGGAGGAGCTAACATTGGTAAATTGCTACTAATTAAACTCTACTCTTTGTTTGCACTTTACCTGATTTTCCTCATGTAAGGGTGTTTTGTTTGTTTGTTTTTGTTTAATTTTTTAAGATTTTATTTTATTTTATTTATTTGAGAGACAGAGAATGAGAGAGAGAGCACAAGAGGGGGGAGGGTCAGGAGGAGAAGCAGATTCCCCACTGAGCAGGAAGCCCAATGTGGGACTTGATCCCAGGCTCCAGGATCATGACCTGAACCAAAGGCAGTCACTTAACCAACTGAACCACCCAGGCACCACTTAAGATTTTATTTTTAAGTAATCTGTATACCCAGCATGGGCTTTGAACCTAAAACCTCAAGTTCAAGACCACAGGATTTATTGACTGAGCAGCCAGACACCCCACTCCATGTAGGATTTTTGAATCATTATTCATACAAAGTGCTAGTTGGTAGGATCCTATTCAGGGCATCATTGTCCAGTTTTGATATCATAACGTGTCCAGTTTTGATATTTCATAACCTTTCTCTAAGCTGTGGAACAATTTACAAGAGATTGGAATTATTTGCTATTGGTTTGAAAGAACTGACCTGTGACTTGTATAGTCTTGGTCCTAGTTGGGGAACGTTACATGCACTGATACAAAGGCTGAGAGGAGTGTAAATAGAGCCAGGCCTTTGTCCCCACACTCCAGTGTGATCCCCAGCTGAGGGGCTGGAGCACATGGATCCGGAATTCTCACCTCAGCCCAGTTGATGTGTATGTCCTCACTGAAAGCAGGCCGAAAGGCCCACTTAGTCTCTTCTGCTAGAGCCAGCCCAAGAATCTGAGATTTTATGTCTCTTTGAGAAGGAAAGGCCGCAGCACAGTCTTGCCGTTGGTGAGAAAAGAATAGAACAAAAACAGAAGAATCAGAGTTTGATGTGATGCTCAGAGAGCCTACTCCTACCCCTTTTAGGCTCAATCCCAGAACTGTGATTCAGTCTCAAGTGGGGCCAGAGTGTGACACTGGGAACAAGTTTTCAGGTGATATTGCTGGGCCAGAGACCACATTTTGACAAACACTTCCTTAAGGTATAGTTTGTGTAGAAAACCACAACAGCAACAACAACAGAATAAGTGCTTCCTTGTTTCTCTTCATCTTCCAGTTTTCTAAATAATAATTCGGTTCCCTTGGAGCTTCCAAAGGACCAGTGATTTTTATTTTCATACTATAATGAATTCAGGTTGTTGTTCTGATGTATTTAATGTGTCTTGGTTATGGGAAGATACTTGTTTTCTTCTTGGAGCTCAGGTTGTCTCATGTTTGGCTTATGGGGGGGTCTCTTCACGTTGGCTTCGTGTTCTTTTTTTTTTTTTCCATTTTATTTATTTTTTCAGTGTAACAGTATTCATTCTTTTTGCACAACACCCAGTGCTCCATGCAAAACGTGCCCTCCCCATTACCCAACAGATGAATGGATAAAGAAGATGTGGTATATATACACAATGGAATACTATGCAGCCATCAAAAGAAATGAAATCTTGCCATTTGCGACGACGTGGATGGAACTAGAGCGTATCATGCTTAGTGAAATAAGTCAATCGGAGAAAGACAACTATCATATGATCTCCCTGATATGAGGACATGGAGAAGCAACATGGGGGGGTAGGGGGATAGGAGAAGAGTAAATGAAACAAGATGGGATTGGGAGGGAGACAAACCATAAATGACTCTTAATCTCACAAAACAAACTGGGGGTTGCTGGGGGGAGGTGGGATTGGGAGAGGGGGAGCGGGCTATGGACATTGGGGAGGGGAGGCGGACCATAAGAGACTATGGACTCTGAAAAACAACCTGAGGGTTTTGAAGGGTCAGGGGTGGGAGGTTGGGGCAACCTGAGGGTTGGGGGAACAGGTGGTGGCTTCGTGTTCTTTTGACGGGACCCATTTCAGCTGTCTTCAAGAGCTCCCTTGTTTTAGGAGCATCAACAACATCCTGCGGGCTCATCTTATACATCTCATACCTCACATTTGAAATCAGCCATTTCCCCAGAATCTTGGTTCCTTTTAAGGTGCATCTGTGTTTTATATTTAATAACTTTTTAAATTATAAAAGCCTATTCTCAAAGCAGAAAGTGTAGAGTAGTGTAATAGTGTAAAGAGGCAGAAAAAATAATCCTAGCATTTTAAAGGAGCTACTGATAACATTTTAATCTACTCCTTCTCAGATCTTTGGCAATGAAATTCTACATAGTTGAAATCACATTGTGTATATAAATTAATATCTTGCATTTTTTATTTAAAAATCATTCATGACAATATTCCTGTATTAATTAAAAAAAAACTTTCACATTTAATTTTAATATCAGTACCATGTGTCAGTCTATGGATTTACTGTAACTTTCCTAATCATTCCCCAAATACTGGACAACTGGCTTATTCTTATAAATAATGCTTCCAAGGCAGCTGTGTGCTTAAATCTTTGATCCCATTTTATATTGTTTCCTTAACATCTATTCCAGACGTAGAATTCATAGATCAGAGTATATGACACATTTAAAGGTCTTGAAACCTATTACCGAATTGCTATCCAGAAATCATTATACTACACCCTTGCCAACACTGAGCATTGCCATTTTAAAATCCTCAGTGTGTTAGGTGAAAAATTTACATCATTGCTCTCATTTCAGTGTTTATTCTAAATAATTAGTACTTGATTTGTTAGGATATTGCAAACATTTCCTCTGGTTTGTCATTTGTCTTTCGGTGTTGGATTAGTTTTTGATACACAGAAACCTTTTATACTTGTCTGCTAAAATCTTCTTTCAAAACTTCTTCCTTTGGATCTATAATGTCTACGTGAGAGACTCTGGACTCTGGAAACCAAACTGCGGGTTACAGAAGAGAGAGGTGTGGGGGAAATGGGGTAACCGAGTGGTGGGTATTAAGGAGGGCACATGTAGTGATGAGCACTGGGTGTTATATGCAACTAATGAGTCATTGAACACTGCATCAGAAACTAATGAGGTAGTATATGTTGGCTAACTGAACATAATAGTAATAAAAAAAGAAATAAAAGGGAAGTTTTTCTCCAGTTTATATAAATTAACTGTGCAACTGATTTTACTAGAACGTATATATGTTCTATAAACCAAGAATGGAGAGCAAAGAGATTTGCCTGTCTTCCACATGGTCACACATGAGTGGAGCCCCTGGCCACACACTGTTGTCTGCATGTGGCAGGGTCCTTTCTTCCCAGCTCTGCTCCTCTGTGCCAGGCATTTGAGTCTCCCGTATTTGGAGCAGTGATCTTTGTTGAGATGGTCACTGCTAAAAACCAGTTGTGATTGAATAGTCCACATGGGCTAACACCCTTCAAGATTGTCTCAGCCAGAACCCTGTGATGGGACTAGGGACAAGGAAGTCTTTCTCTGGCCACTCTGCCAGAGCCTGGCTGTTCTTTATCAGAAAAACAGGCAGAGCTGTCATAACAGAAGGGAAGAAGAAGGCCATCTCAGTATAGGAGCATGGGGTAGGAGGAACAAACTCAGAAACCAGTCTAGTTTGCGTCCCGGAAGATGAACTCCCTCCTCTGCATAGATATGCACCAGTGGGCACTCTCTTCCATTGACTCTTCCTTCTCTGTGCCTGTGTCTTCTCCCTGCTGTCCCCCTGCCCCTCTCTCGCCGAGTCCTTCAGGACCATTCTTTTGCCCTCCCGCTGCACGCGGAGGTACTTCCTTCACACCGAGGATGAAGATTTTTCCTTTGCATTTTGCAGATGCAGACGTGTCTCAAGTTTCTCTGCTGTGCTCCTTGCAGTTTCCTTCTCAATTCATTGCTAGGTTGGGCAAGGTGAGGTGAGGCTTAACTTTCCTTTCCTAAAGAGAAAACTGAAAACCAGTTGGGTTTTTTATTTGCTCGTCTGTCTGCTTTTTTACTATTTAGCCTAATATATAAACACATCTTAAGTGAGTATTATTTTTGTTAGATTCACCACAGTTTAATATATGCCAAGAGAGAAATAATTTGTTATCCGTATGACTCTGGGCCTTGCCGATCTTGAAACAATAAACCTCATCATTATTGTGTTAAAGAGAATTTGGCAGTCTCTGAGCCTGGCTTGCTTTTGTAGAAGGAACCACACTAGTTCTAAAAGGCCTTTCCTTGCTATGCAGAATGGATGTTGCCTGCTCCAATTAATTTGAGAGTCAGTTCATCTCACCTTGAAATGGCATGCTCCCTGCCTGCCACCAAGAGAAATTGTGTTCTTGCTGGACTGTCAGTCTCCATATTTGCTCTGGCTCATCTCCCACTTTTATTTTTCAGAATACATTTATACACAGTCACATTTTTAAGGGGAGATAGATAAGTTCAATATTATTTATATTAGTAGGTAACTTCTGAGGTAGAAAATTTGGCTTTATGGCAGTTCTCTTTTTACAGATGGAGCTAGCAATTGGAAGGTTTCCCTCATTGTGAGCAAAACATATGAGGGGTTCTTTATTTAGGCCCCCTTTGCCATAGGACTAGGTTTAAAAGGGCATTTTCCCTCTTTATGTAGCTAAGCAAATGCTGATCTCAAGGGATAAGTTGCATAAGGAATTTGATGATAGGAACACTCTTAGAGTCCATCTACATGGTAAACATGAGGCCCGGCCTGGAAAGGATGCAGAGGACCCCGACCAGGAGCGGTGCCTGGGGGAGTCTAGGCTGCGGCCAAGCGTGCAACACTTCAGGCCTCGAGTGGCGTTGGGAGCTTTGCTTCAAAATGTGGTCGAGGTTGGCAAAGGCAGCAGGTTCGGCTACCCTAGTGGAACTGTGGGGGGAAAGGCCAAGCGTGTATTTTTGTGCTGACTAAGCTACAGGCCGAGGTCGCGCTGTGGCATCGAAGGCTCTGTTTATAGAGACTATTGCTGTGGCTGTAGACCAGTCCTCTGATATGATGAAACCTGTGCTCCTGTACTGGGAGGCAGCAGCGGGCACTAGGGAAGTAGGGGATGAACGTGCTTTCCGGTGTTCCTGCTTCATATATTTTTGGAATAAGGTGGATTCCTTCAAATGAGCAAACCTCTAGTGCTCTTGCATATTTGGGCGTGATGGCAGCTTCAAGGGGGAGACTACGTTTCTCAACGTTGCCAGAAATCTTGGATTCTGTTTTTCCTTTCCCGGTTTCTAATCCGGGATGATTAGAAATCATGATTCTACCTCCCAAACCAAAATGAATCTATCTGTTTCTGTGTTGCCAGCTTGGGCCGCTGGCCACTGCTTTCCTGGTTTACTCACCTCCTAAGCTCTGTTTCCGCATCTGCCCCTGTAGAATTCCCACTCTGCACAGAGCAAACTTTTGAAAGTATAAATCGATCTTGCCCTTCTCCTGCTAAAACACTCCAGGGGCTTCCATTCCTGCTCATAATAAAAGCAGATCTCCCTATACTGACCCACAGACCCCTCTAAGGCCTGACCCTCTCCCTAGTCTCATCTCTCACTGTTCTTCCTCTGCCCACTACACCCCAGCCGCAAGACTTTCTGTTCCTGGAATGGGATGTTTATTCCTACCTCAGGGCCCTGGGCCCCAGCCATTACCTTTGCCTACATTGTACTTCTGACTCCTTAGCTTCCATGTCACAGCGTCAGAGGGGCCCTTCTTGGACACCCAAGTTAGGGTAGTCCCCCACTCCCGTCACTCGGGATATTTTCAAGTTAGCCTTTCTCAACACCTAACATTTTCTGAGTTATTTTTATCTACTTGTCTATCTGTCATCTCTCTAACCCAAGCGAGCTATTAGTTTAGGGTCTAGTTTGGGGACTGGAGAAGAAGAGGTAACAGATGAATAAATAATTGAATGAGTGGTCAGCTATGAATTTATTCTTTTATTTATCTTTACTTATCTCTTCCAGGCTTTGGCTGCAAGTTTCAGCTTTGGCTGAGTTTTCTCATTTTTCCATAAATGAGAGCAAGAGTTTTATATGGATTCTTAGCTCCTAGAACAATGCCCAGTCCATAGTAGTCATTCAGTAAATGTTTGTTGAATGAATGGAAGAGCCAAAGTGTGCAATTGAAACAATAAAGGAGGTGCGCTCACCTTTATTCCTGGAGGGTATGAAATGCAGCTTGCCTGTAACACATGGTTAAAGCATTTAGTGCTTCCTAGGAGATAGGTCATGTGCAAAGTGCTTTTTCAGTGCTTCATTTAATACTTACAACAACCTTGTGGGTTGTGTACTATATTACTTCCATTTTATAGGTAGAGAAACTGAGGCTCAGAGAGATTAAATAACTGGTATATAAGTGAAATAGCAGAATCTGGTCATTTAAGGCTATCTAATAAGCTGTTAATATGGTTTCATTTCACTAGAACATGCTTATGGCAGTTCCAGTTTTGTATTTTTTAAAAAAATATTTTATTTATTTGGCAGAGAGAAACCACAACTAGGCAGAGAGGCAGGCAGAGAGAGAGGAGGAAGCAGGCTCCCTGCGGAGCAGAGAGCCCAATGCAGGGCTCGCGACCTGAGCCGGAGGCAGAGGCCCCAACCCACTGAGCCACCTTTTCTTTTCTTTTCTTTTTTTAAAAATATTTTAGGCAGTCCCAGTTTTTTAAATCAGATTTTATGTGGGATGCCTGGGTGGCTCAGTCATAGAGATTCTCTCTCTCCTTTTATTGCCCCTCCCCAGTTGCGCTCTCCCTCCCTCTCTCTTTCAGGAAAAAAAAAAAAAAGATTTTATACATCTTAGAATGGTAGACATAATGATAGCATTGGTAACGATAAGTGGTAAAAAGTATCCTTTTTTGCTTATTTCCTGTGCAAGGAAACCTTATGGCAGAAACAGTTATCAGCAAATGATCAGATTATAAATGATCAAATATGGGGACAAGGCTCCGTCTGTTTTGGTACAGGTTGTCTTTTCAGCTTGGAGGAAAGGAAGAAATGGAGTGAAAAAATCTTGTATTAAAGGGTATGTGACAGAGAGCTAAACTAAATAGTAATCTCTTCCTCTCATGTAGAGAAAAACACTCTGTTGTTTCCTTTGGAAAGTCCAGGCCCCTTTTGGAGGTGGAAGTTTGCTTTGCCTAACTCCATGGGGTACCCCGCTCCCAGGAGCAGCCTGCTTTGGAAGATGGCCCCCACTTCCAGCTGTAAGTAGGCCTGGCATTTGTCTCCTTGTGTCCATCCCTCTGGGCTCCATGACAGACAGATGGAGCTTGATTCTAAACTGACCTGCTGAGCTTGGGTATGATGTTTTCAGTCATGAAATCTTGATTAACGGCAAATGTTAATTGAAGCAGTGAATTATTAAAGGGCTTTTCCATAAATGATAAATGGTGTTGTTGGCTGTCTTGCCTCTTGTGACACCATAAAACTTTCCAAGAAGTTGCTAGCTTCGTCCAAGGAAATCCAGAAGAGGTAGCTGAATGTGATGGCGTTCGTGATGACCTGGTTATGCTCTATGGCCAGGCCTGCCTGGGAATAACACCACTTTTCTCCTCTGGAATCCCACATCACCTCAATCAAACAAATCTTCTTTGCCTTAAATGCAGAACTGTCACCAAGTGATATCATCCAGTTCCCTGCTTCGGTTCCCATCAAGAGCTGGTGACTCCCAATCTCTACCTCAAATTCAGATGGTCCCCTGAGCTCCTGACTTATAAACACAGTTGGACAACTCCTCTTGATGTCCCATGGGATCTCAAACTTGTATTCATTCATTTAACAAATATTTATCAAGCACCTATCCTATGTCCCCACTGCTACTTTGTTCAAGGCACTGCCAGAGAAAAAATAATGGACAAAATAGGTTATAGCTCCTCCTGGATCTTACATTTTAGTGGGGAAGGGAGGAGGCAGATAACCTAAGGCAGGGAAAGGGGAGGAGGAGGGCTGTGCATTGTGGGTCCTGGCAGTGATAGAGTGTTCAGAGAATGTCCCATTAGATGACTTTTGAGTAGCGACTCAGAAGAAATTCTAGATGTTTCTAAGATTTAAACATTAAAAAAAAATTAAACTTCCAAATAGTCCAAATTCTGTCTTTTCAAATTTCCCCTTGTCCTGTGCTCACAATCTTGGAGAATGTTGCATCCAATCCCTAAAGCCATATGCACAAGGTCATCTTCCTCTATGACTTCTATGTTTGTGGGAGAAAGCATCCTTTCACCCATCCTGTGTTCCTGCCAGCCCCAAATGGAAACTTAAGACCTCACAGAGGTATCAGGTAGAATCTTCTGCCACTTGTCCACCTCTGTTTGGAACCTACCCCTGGGAGAAGGAGTGATGGATCTAATAGGTCAGATGGAGAGAGTCTTTCATCTACCCGTCCTGTTTCTCTAGTGGTCTCTGGCAGCCCTTCTCAACTTTGATGGGTGCAGAAGAGATCTGGGGCATCTCATTCAAATGCAGACCCTGATCCCAGCTATCTTTGCTGGGGCCTGAGATTCTGCATTTCTCTAAGCTCTCAGGTGGTGCCGATGCTGCTGATCTGTGGACCATACTCTGGGTAACAAGGTCTATAGGGTATGAGGAGGGCTCAGTCCTTCATGTTAAGTACCTTCTCAGCAGCTCCTCCTGAGCTATAGGGCCTAATAGATGGGTTTGAGAGCATACATTAGGAAACCCATTTTCACTTTGAATCTAAGCCAAATCCACCAATCCAGGCTTATCAGATTAAAGCCTATATGTTGGTATCTATTTGACACCTATCTATTCCTCCATGGATTCAGAAGTCAGGAGAGAGAGGAGGAAGGTATTGCTATTTTACAGATGGGAAAATGGACACTAATGAAGTCGAACAACTGATTTCAAGCAAAACATGGAGGGAGTGCAGACTCAGATTTGAAGCCTATCAGTTTGCCTCTAGCATTTGCCCCATTATGTGCTGTTTTGTACTGCCTGCCTTAAAACTCCCTGCCCCACGTGATCTGGTCCCTCTTTACCAGCGATTCATGTCTTGTCATGAATGACATAGCAGTCACTGTCCCCTGTCCCCTCCACACCAGTCACAGCTTCCTTTTCCCATTTTGCTTCATGGCCATCTTCTTACCTATCAGTATGCAGATCAAAGTCTGTCTTCTTTCTGAAGCTTTTCTTTGATGCTTCAGCAAGAAATAATCCCTTCCTATTTGTCTCTTGCTTTTTTGCTGTGTACAGAAATTCCACTGGTTCGCTTGCAGTAGTCACGGCCCTTATGTGTTACATGCCCATTTCCTCTACTACTTGGAAAGACAGGAATAGTGTTTGATTCATCTTCTCTTCTCAGCACCCTCCTCAGGGCTTGCACTTATTAAGTGCTAAATATATACTGAATGAATGTTTAATGCCTGTGTTGGAACTAAGCGGCTGAAGGCTGCTGTGCTCGGTCTTCCTTTTTCTGTCTCCTCCTCTTCTCTCCCTTGCATTTTGTTTGAAGTGTCCCATTTCCTTCTCCACTGTATGAGCAGAAATAGAGAGGGCAGGGGCAATGTCTTACTGTGCTGGAGACCTGCTCATCACTTGGTGAGGACCTCGCACAAACTTGTGGCGCAATAGAAGTTTGCTAATAAAATATTTTTGTGTCCTGAGAAAGACAAAATATAACCTTTAATGCAAAGTTAAAAGAACCAGCTGCTCCATTAATGAGTGGGCTAGTTATCTGAATTATCTGAATTTTTTAAAAGATTATTTTTAGAGAGAGAGCAAGCGAGCAAGAAATCACGAGTGAGGGGAGGGGTATGGGGAGAGGTAGAGAATCCCAAGCAGACTGCCCACTGAGCACGGAGCCTGATGTGGGGCACAATGTCGGACTCAATGCCACAACCCTGAGATCATGACCTGAGCTGAAACCCAAGAGTCCGGCGCTTAACTGAATGAGCCACCCAGATGCCCCTAAATTATCCAAACTTTACTGTCCGCATCTCTAAGATGGTGCTGTTGACATCTACATCACAGGATCGTTGAAGGATCAAATGAAGTAGTGCATCTTAAAGAACAGCAGGGACTCAATGCCATAGTTTCCTTTTAGCCATTCTCAGTGCCAGCATGAGGTTGAAGCCCTTGTAATACTTGCTTCTTTCTACTGCCCGTCCCTCCCTCTTTTGTCCTTTGACATATGCTGCCATGGTCTTCTCCCTGGACACAGTATTCATCTTGATGCCCTTCTGCTTTAAGATCCCATCACTAACAAGGTGGAATCCCAGCAGGCTGCCTGCAAGGCGCCCCTTGAGCCTTGCGCTGTGCCCTGGCACCAGTTCCTGCTCCAGCTGAAGTGGGCAGCCTCTACTTCTTTGAACGCACAGTTTACTTTCTTATCCCTGGGCAGTTTCTCACATCATTCCACTACTAATTATGTCCAACCATTAAGAATCCAAATCTTATCCTCAAAACATAGTGCAGGGCTTAATTCCCAGTCACCATGTATAATGTATGCTCGCTCTTCTGACCTGGGTGTCCAAATTAAGGTAGTTGGTGTTGCATTTTCCTGTTGAAATAGTACTTTTTCTATTGTTTGGAAAGGCCCTTTTAATCTTGCCTCACCATTTGCCGTCTTCTACCAGACAGCAACGTCCTTGGGAGCAGGAACCATGTCCTGTATCCCACATATTTTTGTATTCCAACCACTGCCTACCATGCAGTCTCTTGTTTGTTCAGTCCCACATGGAGTAGTTTGCTCTGTGCTAGGCACTCAATCTATGAAAATCAATATCAAGACATGGTGTATGAGGATTTTTAACCAAATTACGGAGAAATAGGTAGAAAACAGTGAGTGTGGTAGATAAAAATATCCATGGATTCTGGGTAACTCCTTTCATCGAAAGGGGAAGTATATCCCCCATTCCTTGAATCCGGCTGGTCTTTCGATGCACTTTTCCAGTAGAAAGTAGCAGAAGTGACATCATGGCAGCTTTCACAGCATATACTCTCCTTCTCTTGGAGAAGAGCAACTGTGAGCCACTAATAGAAGCAGATACAAGAAATACAGCCTGCAAGATGCCGTGGCAGGTGATGTGAATTGTTTTACTGAGCTTCAGTTTCTTCCTTTTGGCAAGTCTTGTTTTTAAAAATGATATTTCCTAGACTCCTTTTCAGCTAGGGTTCTGGATAAATTAAATTCTGCCAATTTGATGGATGCACATATGACTTGGAAGGACAAATTCCTGGCCCTTTGGTTAGTGTCTGTTGCAAGGTCCTGGGGCCTGTGATTATTCTGCAGCAGCATCCCAATGCCCATTTACCAACCTCATGTCTGGCAGCTTTCCAACTCTGATTTTCTGATCCCGCAATTATAGGTATGGTGTGTCTTCTTGTGCTAAGGTCAGTTCTGTAGTGTTCTGACAGTTATTTCAGGAGACCTATCCTAGAACCCTTGCAGCAATTCTGTAAGCATCTCATTCTCTGTATTAAATCTCAGTCTGCTTAAAGTACTTAGTGTGGTTTCTGTTTCCTGGACTGAACATTTACAGATGGTATAAAAAGTATATAAACAAAGTAATGAGAATCCAGCCAAGTGCATGACTAATTCTGCTTGGGAGATTTGGAGAAATTTCCATGGAGGAAGTGATAATATTATGTATCTTGAAGGATGCGTAGTAATAATTGTTCAATAGGCGGCTAAGGGTGGAGAGGGCAGTGTAGGCATTGAAAAAAAGCTTGTGTAGAAGCACGGAGGTGTTAGAGATAATAGTGTTAAGGGAATGAGAAGTAGGTCTCTGAATTTCTGTAGCCATTTCCAGCCATTTTCTAGTACATTCTTTTAATAATGCAACTATACCTCAGTTAGTATTTCCCCATGGAGTGCCAATTCTTTATAGAATTTTTCACGTCATAAGTACCAATATATATGTGTGTCTGTGTGTGTGTGTAATTAGTATATATCTTTCTCATGTCCAGTCAACCAGTAGAATAGAGAGATACAAGGGAGTAGTATAGTAAGGTGATAAGGTTATGTGATTGGGAATCAGATTGTCGTAATGATAACCACTCACTCCATTTTCCCTTCCATAAAAATAGGGATAATAACAGTCTCCTCTCACCTATTAATTGTTTGGAGGATTAACATTAACACATGTAAAATGAATAGCACATAGGAGACCCACAGAAAGCCCTCAGTAATGGGAATTGCTTATTCATATAGTTGTACGTATGGGACATGCTTATTCATGTAGTTGTACTCTCTCAGCCAGAGAGTGCTAGTGGATTAGCTTGTGCTCTTTGCATTTGGAAAGACCTTCACAAGTCTGTTTGTTCACTTTTCTACCATAGTTCTTTTTACTATAATTAACTTGTTTTTGAGAAATGATTTTGACCCTTTCTGGCTATTAAAAGATATGCCAAGACAGTGCTTGTAGTGCCACAAAATTGCCAAGGAAGATTTTCATGCTGGTTAAGATGCAATGCTTATGATGGGTAAAGGCATTTGATGTAATGGGTGAGGCAACAGAAGATAAATATCAGTAGAAATTGGTGCAAATCCTTTGACATTTTACAGGGTGTTGTTGTACATAGTACTGCAGACCAAAAATTGTTTGACGGAACCTAGAAGGAATTATGGAAGTGACATAGAGGCTTTGCTAAAGAAATTTTTTTTTTCCATTTTATTTATTTTTTCAGCGTAACAGTATTCATTCTTTTTGTGCTAAAGAAATTTTAACACTTATTTAGTTCATACTCTCACTTCCAAGAAAATATTTCCAAACTAAAAAGGCTATGTCTATACCTTCGTTTTAAACCTACGCTGTTTGTGTTGTCCTCCTCCCATTTTTTTTAATCCTTCCCACATTTCTGAAGATATTGGCCACCTGTTTATTGCCTTTTCCATAGACTCTCCTGCCAACTCAGAAAAACTTCAGCTGACAAGTTTTAGCTCTAATAGCCATTGGATAGAACTACAACATAGACCCTGGTTTCTCGCAACTTTGACCTTCTCTTTACATTGAGCCTCCACATCAGGAAATACCTTCAGTCCACATGAGGGAAGGCTTTCAGTCCCACCTACATACCCCTTGGGTCTGCTCTACCCTAGAGAATCTGACCTCTTATTCTCATACCTCATCCTTAAATTTGCTCCATCACACTACACTTTTACACTTTTTTAAGAAATTTTATTTTTTTCTCAGTGTTCCAAGATTCATTGTTTATGCACCAAACCCAGTGCTCCATGCAATACGTGCCCTCCTTAATACCCACCATCAGGCTCACCCAGCCCCTCACCCCCCTCCCCTACACTTACATAGTTTTAAAAACTTTTGCAGTTGTTTCCTATTTTTTTTTCTTTTTAAGATTATTTATTTGAGAGAGAGATAGAGAGAGGTAGCACAAATAAGCAGAGTGGCAGGCAGAGGGAGAGGGAGAAGCAGGCTTTTTGCTAAACAGGGAGCCCAATGTGGGGCTAGATCCTAGGATCCTGGGATCATAACCTGAGCCAAAGTCAGCCGCTTAACTGACTGAACAACTCAGGCGCCCCAACAAAACCAAACCTCTCCCTTTATCTTTGTTATTAATCAAACTATATCTTCACATTCTTTCTTTTAACAACATTTACTTAAGCAGCTACTGTGTGCGTTCTAGTCCCTTGGGATTCAGAACAAGAAGACCATCCCTATTCCCAAGGAACTTTCAGTGTGATGGAACAAATGAGTAAAACTTGAAACAGCTGGTGATTCAAGCTAGGATTTAAGCAATTACAGAATACTGTAGGAAAACTAATCAGGGACACAGAACCAAGACTTCCTTGGGAAGGAAAAACTGAAGTTAATTTTTATTCATGATATAAGGAAATATCCAACTTTATTCTTTTGCCTGTAGTTAAGTTTACTAGAACTCTTGGTTGAAAAAAATGATTCTTTCCCCATGGGATGGTGTTGACATCCCTGTCAAAAATTAGTTAACCATGGACATGTAGACTTATTCCTAGACTCTCCATTCCATTCATTTGATATGTATTTATGTCCTTAAGCCAAAACCACACTGTCTTTCCTACTGTTGCTTTGTATAAGCTTTGAAATCGGAAAGAGTGAGTATTCTTACTTGTTCATCTTTTCCAAAATTGTTTTGGCTGTCTGAAAAGGCCACATACTGTGTGATTCTACTTGTATAACATTTGGGAAAAGGCAGAACTAATAGAGACAGTAAGGAGATCATTGGTTGCCAGAGGTTTAAGGTGGAGGAGAGTGGAATACGGGAAACTCAGGGGAATTTTTTTTAGGGTGATTGAACTATTCAACATTGACAATGTAATCGTGTATACAGGACACTATGCATTTTTTTTAAAGATTTTATTTATTTATTTGACAGCGAGAGAGAGAGATCACAGGTAGGCAGAGAGAGAGAGAGAGAGAGAGAGGGAAGCAGGCTCCCCGCCGAGCAGAGAGCCTGATGCGGGACTCAATCCCAGGACCCTGAGATCATGACCTGAGCCGAAGGCAGCGGCTTAACCCACTGAGCCACCCAGGCTCCCGACACTATGCATTTTTCAAGACCTAAAACTTTAGAGCAATAGAGTGAATCCTTAATGTATGTAAATTTGAAGTCATTTGGAGGTTGGAGAACTCCACTAGAATACACACTTTAGCAAAAGAATCTAATTATATTACAGTTATATTACAGAAGTGTATATGGGGGGCTTATAATATTCTCCTTATTTTGTAAATATTGGAAAATTTTCATTACCCTTTGGAAAGGTAAGTGAAATGTGAAAGTAGATGCCTGCACACCCATACGAGACCTGTGGTGTTGCAGACTGCAGTCGCTGGAAAGCAGATGCTCAGATGGAATTTACCATGCAGGATGTTTATTAAAGAGTGTCCTTGGAATTAAAACCTGTGGAAGAGAGGCAAAGGAAGGAAGTGGGAATGTGTAGAGGGAAATATCAAACTGCAAAGTAAGCCCAACTTCAAGTGGAGCTCAAGAGCAAGAATGGCCTTTGAGAGTTGTCCCAAGTTGGGCCTAGTTGGTCAGGACTTCATACACCTGCATCAGCAAGTCACTGGATATGGGAGAGCCTAGGAAGGGGTGTGCCATCAGGCAAAGCAGTTTCTGCAATCCCTGTTGGATTTGACAGCTAAAGGCTGTCTACTGACAGCACTTCAAGCAGCTGGTGCAGCAAGTCCTTCCTTAAAATGGGATCTGAGGAGTGCAACATTGGGTCCATCACAGGTGGTAACACCAGACCACACAGATATGAGAAGTCAAAATGAGCCAGAAACTATCCAGGGGAACTTGAATGTCAAGAGAAGGGTAAGAGGATGGGGTCAAGATCAAGCAGACTTCCAGACTCCAGAGTTCCAGAGGTGTCATGCCGTAAAAAAGTTGGGGAAAGGAGTTGTGGGAAAGCCAAAGAGGCAAGCAAGAAAGGCTTCACAAAGCCTCGGGATGAGAGGGCTTTGAAACTGTAGGCAAGTTATGACCTAAAAAGAAGTTTTCACCCAAAAGGCCAAGAACCAGCAACTGACTATTGTAATGGGAAGGAGGAAGGAAAGGAGCAGTAACTAAGTGCTTCGAATGCCATGTGCTTGGAGTTCACAACGTGGAAAGAGATCTGTGTTCATCCTGCTTAATGATACTTTACCATTACCTGGCAAGAGGGAGAGAATGCTTTAATTAGTGGTGAAGCCCCTCTAAATCTTTAAATCCCATTTCCAACATAAATGTTCTAATGTTCACAATCTGCTTTCTAGATTTTTTCCCATTCCCAGAACTTCCTTGTCACTAAAAGTGAAGAACTCTGGTCAGATTCCTTCCTTCATTCCACGTTGTATACTTAGTTACTGAGGATCTGTGTGTCTTCTTCCATTCTGGATCCTTCACTGGAACACTTTGCTTCTCATTGACAGACATCTCAGATGTCTGTAGATCTCAGTGATGGAGCTAAGAGGATCTGGGTCTTCACCTCCTTCTGCCACATTACCTATTTGCATTGTCCAGCTCATTACCTTATGGTTAGCATTTCTAATGGTAGGATATCTTTTCTAACATTGTGTCTAGCTGAATTGGATCTTATACAAGATTAATGAGGAAAACTTGGTTTATAAAATAGGAGTCTTACATGCCTTCTAGTGTCGTGAAATGTTCTGTGTTACCTGATGTTGAGCCCTAGGTGTCAACTCCCTCTTTTCTTGGTTCTCAGTTGGACAACCATTTCCTGGGCTCCTTGTTCCAAATATCTACACTTGATCTCTCTGGCTACTTTGCCTAGAATATCCTTCTCTGTCTTCTAAGTCTGTGGCTCCGCAATGACTTGTATTTTTCAGTTGCCCATCACCTCTTCTCTTTCTTCTTCTTTTTTTTTAAAGATGTTATTTATTTATTTGGCAGACAGAGATCACAAGTAGGCAGAGAGGCAGGCAGAGAGAGAGAGGGGAATCAGGCTGCCTGCTGAGCAGAGAGCCCGATGTAGGGCTTGATCCCAGGACCCTGAGATCATGACCTGAGCTGAAGTCAGAGACTTAACCTGCTGAGCCACCCAGGCACCCCTCTTCTCTTTCTTCTAATTTTTATCTGTAACTTGTTATTTTTATGAAGGAAACATATTTTAAGAGAAATATTCCAGAGAAATTCTTGCTGACCTCCCAATTTTTCTGTTCAGTTAATAGAGATTTGTAAAAAGATACTCTGCAGAATGCTTCTCTGCAGGAGTCTACCTCTGACTGTGAAGGTTTTCTACTTCACATTTCTGTATCTTAAGCATGTAATTTGCATATAATATATACATACAGAGGCTGGCTTATTCAAATTCATAGTCATTTATAGGAATGGAGTCTCCCTTATCTTAGGTGGGATACATTGTCATATTTCTTCCCCCAGTTGCTCTCTGTTTTCTAAGCTATGTGACAAGTTGAAATAGAGTCAGGGCAGGTAATGTGGAGAAGGACACAAGTGCATGCAGGCAGCAGAACATAGAGCTCCAAGTCTCTGAAGCATTTGAGGCTGGGAAGAGCTAGGAATTTAGTATGGCTGGAGCATGGTGAGAGAGAGATCATGGGAACTGAGGTTGGAGGGCTGGGGTGTGGATGGGGCAGGAAATGCAGGTCCTTTGGATCCTTTGAGGCCATAGTAAGCACACTGGTTTTGTATCTGAGGAACACAGGAAATTTTCTGTTCTCCTTATCTCTATAATCTTTTTTTTTCCAGAAATATGTTTTAATTTTTTTTCCAATTTTTTTTTTTACTGTGGTAAATGCACATAACATAAAATGTACTACCTTAACTATTTTTTAACTTGTAATTTATTTATTTATTTTTCAGCATAACAGTATTCATTGTTTTTGCACAACACCCAGTGCTCCATGCAATACGTGCCCTCCCTATTACCCACCACCTGGTTCCCCCAACCTCCCACCCCCGCCCCTTCAAAACCCTCAGGTTGTCTTAATGGACAGTTCAGCCGTATTAACTGTATTCATGTTGTGCAGCCATCATCACCATCCATTTCTAGAATTCTTTTCATCTTTCAGAATTGAAACTCTGTAAATGGTAACTTACCATGACCACTTCTCCACAGCCTTTGCAACCACCATTTTACTTTCTTTCTTTCTCTTTTTCAAAAGGTTTATTTATTTATTTGAGAGAGAAAAAGTGAGAGGGAGTTAACACGTGTGAGCTATGAAAGGTACAGAGGGAGAAGGAGATAAGCCCACCGTGGGGCTCGATCCCAGGACCCTCAGATCATGACCTGAGCCGAAACCTGAGCCACCCAGGTGCCCCTCTTTCTCTCTTTTTTTAAATCTCCCCTTTCCCCCTGATTCCCTAGCCTCTGGTAACCAACACTGTACCCTCTCTTACTGTGAGGTCAGCCTTTTTTCCTTTTTATTTCCACATATAAATGAGATCATGTAATATTTATCTTTCTGAATCTGGCTTATTAGACTTAATATATGCCTTCATGTTTCATCCACATTGTCACAAGTGGTAGGATCTCCTTTTTCAAGGCTGAATAATATTCCATGTTTTTTTTTCTAGGAGATTTTGGGTTTCATTGATGTCTTTAATCCATCTTGAGTTAATTTTTGTGAGTGGCATAAGATAGGGGTCCTATCTTATTCTTTTGCATATGACTATCCAGTTTATCTAATACCATTTATTGAACAGACTTCTTTCCCCATTGGTATTCTTGGTTCCTTTGTCAACTAATAGTTGACCATATACGCATGGGTTTATTTTCTTCCATTCTGTAAGTAGGTTGCCTTTTCATTATGTTGTTTTTGTGTGTGTTTTTTTTTTTTTCCTTTTTAATTATGTTGTTTTTTTTTACCTTTGCTGTGCCTTTGTCTCTATTCTTTCTGTCTCAGGTAGGGGAAGAAGATTCCCTTTTCATTTCAAGGCTAAATCCTTTCTAGTCTCTGCTCTTCCTTGTTTCATAAATTGTCTTTATAAATATATTGACACTTTTTATTTAGTTATGAGTGTATGGAAATTTAATTTCTCACATAGTCTTTAATCATGGTTATTTTTTTCATCTTAAAACCAAGGTTTTCCTTTAACTCTCATGTGATTTTGTGATTTTTTTTTAAAGATGTTATTTATTTATTTGGGAGAGAGTATTAGCAAGAGAGGACAAGCAGGGGAGCAGCAGAGGGCGGGGGAGAAGCAGACTCTCCACTGAGCTGTGAGCCTGATGTGAGACTCATCCATCCCAGGACCCTGGGATCTTGACCCCGGCCGAAGGCAGCTGCTTAACTGGCTGAGCTACTCAGGTGCCCAATTTTGTGATTTTTTTTGTTTTTGTTTTTAAAAAAATTTTTTTTCCCTTTTTATTAATTTTTTCAGCGTAACAGTATTCATTCTTTTTGCACAACACCCAGTGCTCCATGCAAAACGTGCCCTCCCCATCACCCACCACCTGTTCCCCCAACCTCCCACCCCTGACCCTTCAAAACCCTCAGGTTGTTTTTCAGAGTCCATAGTCTCTTATGGTTCGCCTCCCCTCCCCGATGTCCATAGCCCGCTCCCCCTCTCCCAATCCCACCTCCCCCCAGCAACCCCCAGTTTGTTTTGTGAGATTAAGAGTCATTTATGGTTTGTCTCCCTCCCAATCCCATCTTGTCCCCATGATTCTTTAGTCTTGCGGCTACTTCAATTTTTTTTTTCTTTTTTCAATTTTTTATTTTTTTTTTCTTTTTTCAATTTTTTTTTCTTTTTTCTTTTTTTTTCTTCTGCTAAATTTTTTTAAAAACTTTTACCCTTTTCTTTTTTAACGTTTTTTGACTAGTTCATCTAAATATATATATTTTTTCTTTCTTTTTTATATTTTTTTATTTGTTTTATTTTTTTAAATTTTTTTCTTTTTTTTTTTTTCTTTTTCTTTTTTTTTTTATTAACAGGGGTACAGTCTGAATCACCAGAATTTTGTGATTTTTTAAATAAGAAATATGTATTGTCTTTGCACCCTTCTGGCAGAGCTCTTAAAACCCTTGAAATTTCCTAAGTGATTAGGGAGAGGGGATAAGAGGTGTCTTTTCTTATGTTAATGAAGCGACTTTTAAGAGCCAGCTAAGGATGGGGACTGTTTGCCAGGAGGACCTACCCTGTGATTAGAGGGTTGGAGCTTTCAGACCCATGCCCAGACCTCTGGGGAAGGGAGAGGAGCTTGAAGTTAAATAGTCAATGGCCAGTGATTTAATCAATCATGCCTATGTAGTGGAGCCTTCATAAACACCCAAAAGGACTGGTTGAAAGAGTTTCTGGGCTGGTGAACTGGAGGAGGTCCTGGGAAAATGAGTTGCCTGAATAGGTCATGGAAGTTCTATGCCTTTTCCCCATGCCTTGCTCTCTGAGTCTTTTCTATACGGCTGTTTCTGACTTAAAACCTTTTTTTTTTTTTTCCATTTTATTTATTTTTTCAGCGTAACAGTATTCATTCTTTTTGCACAACACCCAGTGCTCCATGCAAAACGTGCCCTCCCCATTACCCACCACCTGTTCCCCCAACCTCCCACCCCTGACCCTTCAAAACCCTCAGGTTGTTTTTCAGAGTCCATAGTCTCTTATGGTTCGCCTCCCCTCCCCAATGTCCATAGCCCGCTCCCCCTCTCCCAATCCCACCTCCCCCCAGCAACCCCCAGTTTGTTTTGTGAGATTAAGAGTCATTTATGGTTTGTCTCCCTTTTATAATAAGTCAATGATCTAGTAAGTAAAATGTTTCTTTGAGTTCTGGGGGCAGCTCTGGCAATGAATCAAGCTCAAGGAAGGGGTTGTGGGAACTTCTGACTTATAGCCAGTTTACAGGAAGTGCAGGTGACACCTGGTGGTGTTGAGATTGGCACCTGAAGTCCAAGGAGAGGGTAGTTGAAACTGCCAATTTGTTGCCGGTATATCAGAAACACTGGTAACACCCTGGGTTTGGGCCTGGCGTCTGAGGTGTGGGGTGGGAAGCAGCCTTGTAGGACTGAGACCTTAACCTGTGGATTCTGTTCTGGGAGGATAGTGTCAGAACTGAGTTGAATTCTCAGACACGCTGGTGGTGTCGAATTGCTTCGGGATATGGGTGGAATTCCCCCCCAACCACCACCACATTGTAATTGGGTCCATTTTATCTCATTTCCCTGTTTAGTTAATATCCTATTTTGTTCTGTTCCTTCATAACAAAAACAATAGCTTACATTCCCTTTTCTGCTTCATTCCTATTCATGATACAAATCACAAGGGTATGTTAGCCACAGAATTGATTCCCCAGAAAGGTCTGTTGCTAAATGCATAAACCATTCCTAAATGGCCAAATCCATACATGCACTTTGTGTTGACTCATCCTCTTACCTTGAGATTCTTTACTTGCCTGACTTCCAAACCACTTTTTCTTTTCTGACCTCTGCTAGTGCTTTCCTAGCACCTCTCTCCATTCAGCTCTATATTTTGGTATAAGCCAGTGTCATGTTTTTGGATTTATTATTATTCTAAATACTTAACTTTAATTATTTCATTCACACTCATAGTTTAAGTTACTATGTAACAATCTGTCAACTTTAAAACCTGTCTCTAACCTTACTACTTTCTTGAGTTTAAATATGTATATTTACATGTGCTTGTCTGACATTTTTCACATTAATCTATCACAGATGTCGCAAGCTCAACATGTCCCAAACCATGATGTTTGCTTCTCAATTTATATTCCCTGTTCAATTCATAACCCTATGATCTACTCAGTAATAAAAAATACAGAAATCATCCTATTTTTTCTCTTTATTTTTAATATTAAGCCTGTCAGTAAGTCCCAAATCTATCACCTCATCTCAATTCCCTGTCTTAGTTTACGTTATTATTATTTTACTATTGTCAGACTATTTCACGTTTAAAGGGGGAGGAATCAACAATAAATCAAGGTATTTAAATACCTTGTTGATTCCTCCCCCTTTAAACGTCGGTTGCTTGATTATAATGGAAGTCTTGTCTGTGGTAATATTTACCCTTCTCCTTGCATGTCCTTCTTTCCCCTTACCCCTTCTACATAATGATTTAGGCACTTGATGAGATAAAATTTTGAGTTATAAGAACTTAGCTGTACATAGAAAAAGCTTAAAGGAGTTTGGTTAGGCCATAAAAATGCCTTTCAGAAACTCAGTGGGATTAGTACGTGGCAATGTGCCAGTTTTCCTCAGTGACCCTAATGTTTTCTGGAGCATCCTATGAATAACAATCACAGAAGTCTCTTCCGTGCTGCATGGGGAGACAGAGCCTTTTAGTTTATTTCAACAGTTTATTTCTACTGACAGCCAGATGTTAAATCAGCCAGCTATAAAACCCTTATTCAGTGGCTCATTCATTCAGCCAGCACATATCTTGTGCATGCTTGGTGCCAGGCACTGAGGTGGATATGGGTACGCCATGATGGCTGAAACAGCATCACAGCCTCCTTGTAGTGTAGAGTCTCTGGGGACAGACAAGCATGTCAACTAGTAACCGCACTGCAATATTACAATTACATGTATAGACAGGATGCTAAGAGACTAATGAGGATGGTCCACTTTAACCTGATTTGGAAGGAAAGACAGCTTTTGGGAAGAGGTGACACTGAGGTGAGTCTTGAAAGGTATAAGAAGAGTTTACTAAGTTGAAAAGGCCACACTGCAAAGAGGGAACATGTTGAGTAAAGTCTTGGATTTAAGAAAGATCACAGATAGGGAAAAGATCACCTGTAGTTTGGCTCTCTTACAATTCACAGAGCCTGTTGAGAGGCAGGAAATGAGTGTGGAAAGATATTCATAGCAAAGACTTTAATGGATTTGATATGTCAAGACAACAAGTTTGGGGTTTTTCCTACAGATCATGAACATGAGAAAAGATTTGTCATTTTCTGGCATTGGTTACAGCTTTCTTTTTCCAGTTGGCAAAGTCACTTACATTTGCCCACTTGTTTTCCAACTCCCTGAATTGTGTTGTTGTCACTTCTAATCCTTTCTTCCTTCTCCTTGGGAATTTTATCCCTCTTCTATAATTGGGGAGAGGCATGGGAAAGAAGGGAACTAAATGCATTTAGTTAATCTGCCATTAGAAAGTCCTCATCAGGGGCGCCTGGGTGGCTCAGTGGATTAAGCCGCTGCCTTCGGCTCAGGTCATGATCTCAGGGTCCTGGGATCGAGCCCCGCATCGGGCTCTCTGCTCCGCGGGGAGCCTGCTTCCTCCTCCTTCTCTCTGCCTGCCTCTCTGCCTACTTGTGATCTCTCTCTCTGTCAAATAAATAAATAAAATCTTTAAAAAAAAAAAAAAAAAAAAAAAAGAAAGTCCTCATCAGTGCTTGCTCCCAGCTCTGTATTTTGAAAAACCTCAAAGATACATAAAAGCTGAAAGAATACTGTGATGGAACACCCATATCCCCCTTCCCTCAAATTTATCAGTTGTTAGCTTTTTCCTCATAGTTGTTTTCTCTCTATTTCTGTCTGTCTGTCTCTGGCCAGTTTTGTTCAATTAGAGTATAAAAAAATGGTGATCTATTTTTGCTGATCCATTTCAAAGTAGGTTGCAGATCTGATGAACTACACTCCAACATACATGCATTGCCTTAAGCACCCGAAGAATAAAGAAATCCTCCTACATGAGTACATTTACATTTCACACCTAAAAAAGTAATAATAACCCAAAGGAAACAATCAATAAAACTAAAGGCAACATATGGAATAGGAGAAGATATTTGCAAATGACATATCTGATAAAGGGTTAGTATCCAAAATACATAAAGAACCGATAAAACTCAACACTCAAAAAACAAATAATCCAGTTTAAAAATGGACAGAAGACATGAATATACATTTTTTAAAGATTTTATTTATTTATTTGACAGACAGAGATCACAAGTAGACAGAGAGGCAGGCAGAGTGGGGGAAGCAGGCTCCCCGCTGAGCAGAGAGCCTGATGCAGGGCTCAATCCCATGACCCTGAGATCATGACCTGAGCTGAAGGCAGAGGCTTAACCCACTGAACCACCCAGGTGCCCTATGAATATACATTTTTCTAAAGAAGACATAGAGATGGCTAACAGACACATGAAAAGATGTCCAATATCACTCATTATCAGGGAAATACAAATCAAAACTATGATGAGATACAACCTCACACCAGTTAGAGTGGCTAAAATTAACAACACAGGAAATGACAGGTGTGGATGAGGATGTGGAGAAAGAGGAACCGAAGAATGAATGATTGATGATTGATGAATGATGAATGATGGAAGATTACTCAGCCATGAAAAAGAATGAAACCTTGCCAATTGCTAGAGCTAGAGAGTATTATGCTAACCAAAGTAAGTCAGTCAGAGAAAGACAAATACCATATGATTTCACTCATATGCAGAATTTAAGAAACAAAACAAATGAACATGGGGAAAAAAGAGAGAGGCAAACCAAGAAACAGGCTGTTAACTATAGTGAGCAAACTGATGGTCACCAGAGGGGAGGTGGGTAGGGGGATGGGTGAAATAGGTGATGGTGATTAAGGAGGACATTTGTCTTGATGAGCACCGGGTGTTGTTTGGAAGTGTTGAATCACGAAATTCTCCGCCGGAAACTAATATTACACTGTATGTTAACTAATGGGAATTTAAATAAAAACTTGAGAAAGAAAAAGAAAACAAAAAACAAAAACCAACAACCCATAACATCATCTGCTGCTATTGAGTCCACATTCAACTGTCCCCAACTGTAACCAAATGTCTTTTTAACTGTCTTTGTTTAGATACAGGATCTAGTCAAAATTAACATACTGCTTCTGGTTGCTATGTCTCTTCAGTCATTTTAAATCTAAAGCAGCCCTCCCGACTTCCCGATGTTTGTAGGAAGTCCACATTTGGATTAGGCTGACTGTTTCCTCATGGTGTCATTAAGCTCGTTCTAATATTCCCGGAATTTCCTGCCATCTAAAAGGCAGACCTGAGCTTAATTTGATTCCTACTAAATCTCACTGGCCAGAACGTTTCCTCATTACTCTCTTCTTACTGCATTGCATTGGGAGGTATGCAAAGTGGGGTTGTCTCTGTTAGGGTCCGTAATCAAAGGAGCGAGACTGATACAAAGCGAAGGTCAAGAAAAGCTTTATTTTGCGCCAAGCACTGAGAATCAAACTGACAGGTCGGGGCCCTCTTTTACAAAGAGGCAACCCCTCCCAGCCTCACAGACTAACTTTTATAGAAGTGGTTGAGCCTGGCTATACACAGGTGGCCAATGAGATTGCAATACACAGAGAAAACAGCACAGTCATGCTAGGAGGTCACACATGGGTGGCCAATTGAATTTCAATTTACCCTAGTAGATATATGCGCGCCCCTCTGATTGGGTGTCTCCACCTGGCCTGACCCGCCCTTGTATCTGGGCTTTGCAAGTAGGTTCCTCTGGGAGGGGCAGGATCAATCTAAGTTTACAGCATAAACACAAAATGGCTCCCTCTGGCTAAGTAGGCCCTTACAGTCTCCATCTTTGTTCTAAGTTTGAAAACATGATTAAGCCAACAAACACTGGATGTCTCTGTCATAAACCAACAGTTTGCCTTTGAATTAGTAGGTGATCAGGGGATGGGGGTGATTCTTTTAGGCAATGTGAATGTCATTTTCCCCCAGTCATCTTTCACCTAATCATTCTAGAAGCAATTCACAGTCCTTGCCTGAATTAATTATGAAATTGTGGTTGCAGATGGTGATTTTCTAATTTTGTCAGTCCTTCTACAGTTACTAGTATTCTTCACTAAAGGAGAGCTTTTTCTTTTTACCTTAGCTATGTATTAAACTCAGAATTTATTTTAATATTCTTTATTTATGAAAAATCTATTGTTACTAACATTATCATTATTTTTCATACTCATATTGTCTAAAATTTGAACAGTGGAGGTCTCTTCAAGTTAGCACTTATGTCCTTTATAGTATGACTCTATTAGTCATTGAGTGCTCTTTTACTTTTTTATAGTTTAAGATATCCCAGATCCAACTTGTGTTTTTCCTGTACTAGTCTTGGAGTTCTCCATTTCTCCAAGTAGCCTTTGTTCCTTGTAGTAGGCAAAGGTATTTGGAACCCAAAATCTGTGTACTGAGAATGTTTAGTGCTCTTTGGAATACTACTACTTATAGCTACTTTTAGGTGACAGAGCTAGAAAAAAAAAAAGTGTGTGTTTTTGTGTGTGTGTGTGTGTATTCAATTCATACTAATATTCTCCATTAAGATTTAACCTCTCAAACATTTTATTCATTTGTTTACATCATACTTTTGTCTCTTTTTCCTTAACATGAAAATATTGGTACCTACATATTCTCTTTCTTTCACAATATACATAAAACTGTTTCAGAATTACAATACTAATATTTTTACTAATAGTAAAATATTATAAATTATTCAGGATTTCTTTCTGAGTTCATTTTGTCCTCAGAATAGATGCCACTGGAGATGTAAAGCCACAGCACTGTATTCAAAAGTTATTTGAAAAAATTCTGTTTTCCTATGTTGTATCATCAATGTCATATACACCTAGCTTTATCTCCTTATCTTTATGTTTGTTTGTAGGTGTTTTTCTTTTAAAACCTTGTCATTTAATTTTATATTTTGAATATATAAAGCCTTTACATTATTCCAAAATCAGAACTATATGATAATGTATAGTCAGATAAAGATAAATTATGTGAAAGGGTATATTCAGATAAAGGTAAACTTAGACACCAGCACCTAACCTTATCCCCTCTACTCTACTCCCACATACACTATGTAACTGTAGGAGGCAACCACTCAATTTAGGTAATTACAGTCAGGTTCTGATTTATCCTTGTGTTTCTTTTTGCGAAAGTGAGCATATATTTATACTCTTATTTTCTCTTCTTATACAAAAGGAAGCATTCTCTCCATATACTCTTTTGCACCTTTTTCTACTTAACTATGGAAATTAAAATGGAAGTTACTCCATATCAGTTTGTAGAAATCTTTCTAATTATTTTTATAGCAACATAGTATTTTATTACCTGGATGTAATTTGTTGAACCATGTTTGTGACAGGAATTTGTGTTGCCCCACATCTCAATGGACTTACTATTATGAAAATGCTGCAGTGAACAACCTCATGCCTATGCTGTATTATTTTTGCAGAGATGTATCTTCAAGATAAATTCTAGAACTGTAATTGCTCAAATGCTTAAATATTTTTTAAGTCATTCCAGTAGGGAGCTAATCAACTTCTAAATATCTAAACTTAATACCTAACTACCTTTGTTTAATTTTGATGCCTGTTTATAAATAACAGTTTAAAAAAATCTTCAAACATTAACTCAAAATGAATCACAGATCTAAAAGTAAAACACAGAACTATAAAACTCCTAGAAGGTAACATAGGAGAAAACCTTGGTGACCTTGGATGTGGCAATGACTTTAGGTACAAGCCCAAATGTACAATCTTTGAAAGACATAACCGATAGTCTGAATTTCAGTAAAATTAAAAACTTCATTCCTGCAAAAGACAATGTCAAGAGAATGAAACACAAGCCGCAGACTGGAGTTAAAAATTTGCAAAAGACACATTTGATGAAGAATTGTTACCCAAAATATACACGGAACTCGTAAAACTCAGCAATAAGAAAACAACTTGATTTAAAAAGTGGGTCAAAGACCTAAATAGACACCTCATCAAAAAAGATATACAGGTGGCAAATAAGCATATGAAGAAACATTCCACATCATATCTCATCTGGGAAATGCAAATTAATACAACAGTGAGATATCAGTACACACAGATTAGAATAGCCAAAATTTGGAACACTGACAACACCAAATGTTGGCCAGCATCTGAACAAAGGAGCTCTCTTTCTCTTTTTTTATTTTTTTAAATAACTTTTATATTTATTACATGGTTGGGGGCGCCTGGGTGGTTCAGCGGGTTAAATCCTGTGCCTCCGGCTCAGGTCATTATCCCAGGGTCCTGGGATCGAGCCCCACATCAGGCTCTCTGCTCAGCGGGGAGACTGCTTCCCCCCTCCCCTCCTCCTGCCTCTCTGCCTACTTGTGATCTCTGTCTGTCAAAAAATAAATAAATAAATAAATAAATAAAATATAATATTTATATTATTTTAATAAAATAAAATATTTATATTTATTACATGGTGGAATGACATTTTGGATATATTGGCTAAATAAAATACATTATTAAATCATTTCATCTGTCTTCTTTTTTATTAAGTTTTTATTTTACTTCTAGTATAGTTAACATATATTGTTATATTAGTTTTAGGTATATGATATAGTGATTCAACAATTCTATACATTACTCAGTGCTCATTATGATAAATATGTTCTTTAATCCCCATCACCATTTTCACCCTTCCCTCCCATCCACCTCCCCTCTGGGGAAGGGAAGAACATAAGTTTGTTCTCTGTAGTTAAGAGTCTGTTTTCCTGTCTTCTCTCTCTCTCTTTTCCCCCTATGATCACTTGTTTGTTTGTTTTTGGTTTTTTTTTTTTTTTTTTTTTCATAAATTCCACATGTGACTGAAATCTTATGGTATTTGTCTTTCTCTGACTGACTTATCTTGGTTAGTATTATACTTTCTAGCTCCATCCTTGTCACGGGAAATGACTAGATTTTGTCCTTTTTTATGGCTGAATAATATTCTGGTGTGTGTGTGTGTGTGTGTGTGTGTGTGTGTGTGTGTATCTCAAATATTCTTTTGTTTTTAAGATTTTATTTATTTATTTGACAGACAGAGATCACAAGTAGGCAGAGAGGCAGGCAGAGAAAGGAGGAAGCAGGGTCCCTGCTGAGCAGAGAACCTGACACGGGGCTCAATCCCAGGACCCTGAGACTATGACCTGAGCCAAAGGCAGAGGCTTTAACCCACTGAGCCACCCAGGGGCCCCAAATATTCTTTATCCATTCACCTATCAATGGACACTTGGGCTGCTTCCATAATTTGGCTATACCAGAGGAACTCTAATTCATTGCTAGGGGGAATGCAAAATGGTACAGCTATTTGGAAGGTAGTTTGGTGGTTTCTTACAAAACTAATCATACTCTTACCCTGAGATCCAGCAGTCACATTCTTTGGTATTTTCCCAAAGGAGCTGAAAACACATCCACACAAAAACATGCACACAGCTGTTTATAACAGCTTTATTCATAATTGTCAAAACTTGGAAGCAAATAAGATGTCCTTCAGTAGGTAAATGGACAAAGAAACTGGTACATCTACAAATGGAATATTATTAAATGTTAAAAACAAATGAACAATCAAGCTATGAAAATACATGAGGGAACTTTGCATCCATATGAGTAAGTGAAAGAAGCCAGTCTGAAAAGGCTCTCTACTGTATGATTCCATGTATATGCCAGTCTGGAAAGACAAAACTATGGAGACAGTAAAAATATGAGTAGTTGCCAAGGGTTGGGAATGAATAGGCAGAGCACAAAGGATTTGGGGGCAGTGAAAATACTTTGTATGATATCTTAATGTTGGGGGCATGTCATTATACATTTGTCTACACCCTTAGGATGTAGAACATCAAGACTTAACTGTAATGTAAACTATAGACTTTGGGTGACAATGACTTGTCAGTGCAGGCTCATGAGTTGTAACTGATGTATCACTCTGGCAGAGGATTTTACAGTGGGACACTATGCATGAATGGAGGCAGGGGCTATATGGGAAATCCCTATCCTTTCCAAGACTTTTGCTGTGAATCTTAAATTGCTCTAAAAAATAGTATTAATTTAAAAAAATCTTTGCATGACCTTCTGGAGAACTAGAGTTTTGTTTTATTTTGATTTACTATTTAGCTCTTTTTCCTTTACTGCTCTGATACCTACCTACATCTAGTTTTCCTTATGATTTCTCAATGATCTTAAAACCTTTTATGGAGCACTATAGTTACTGAAGTGTATTTTGTACTTCACAATTGTCTCTCTTTTTTAAGGATTTTATTTATTTATTTGACAGAGAGAGAGAGAGAGAGAGCGAGCACAAGAAGGGAGAAGGTCAGAGGGAGAAGCAGACTCCCCACTGAGCAGGGAGCCCAATGCAGGACTCGATCCCGGAACTCCAGGATCATGACCTGAGCCGAAGGCAGATGCTTAATGGACTGAACCACACAGGCACCCCACAATTGTCTCTTGTTAGCCTGCCCATGTTAAGATGTTAGCCATTTATCTTTTCAGTGTGTACCTCTTCGTAAAACCAGTTCAATCAATCACAGTATTCACCAGAGGCATGATATTTTCTGTTACAGTGGTTTGGGAAATGTTTTTCTTCTCCCTTCAAAGAGAACAGCAACTTAGCAAGATAATTGATCTGTGGTGAGAAAACATATCCCATAAGTGTTCTATAAGTATTCTCCCAGACTCTTTGGTCCTCTAATCTTGAAGTTATGAAAGTAAATATCTTCTTTTCTTCCCACCTTTGAATGTTAGGTCTCTTCTCATCCTAGCTGCATGTAGTTCAAGTTCTTTGAATTTGTAATCTGAAATATTATGTAACATATTGGTAACTCTTATCTTTCTTTGATGCTGATAGAAGACATGTTAAATCTCTCTCAAACTCTAGGATACATGGGTTTTGTGTGTGTGTGTGTGTTATTTATCTATTTTAAAATTTTTATTGTATTGTTAGTCACTATACAATACATCATTAGTTTTTGCTGTAATGTTCCAAGATTCATTGTTTACATATAACACCCAGTGCTCCATTTAATATGTGTCCTCCTTAATACTTATCACTGGGCTCACCCATCCCCTCAACCCCCTCCCCTCTAAAACCCTCAGTCATGGTTTTTGTTTTTGGTTTTTGGTTGTTTTGTTTTTTGTTTTTTGTTTTTTTTGTCTTAAATCAATTCAAGAAAATTGTTATAGGTCAGTTTCTTAGTTTTATGATTGTGGTTTATTTTAAATTTTTCCACATTTCCTTGAATAATGCAATTATGCACAGAATAGATTAGATCTGTGATAGGCTTCAGGTTATATTTGCACCCCATTGTGTATGGTTAACATCCATTCTAGCTGTGATGTTCATTTTGATTGGTTAGTATCCATACCATACAGGTGTAAAATACATTTACTGTCTCCCAAGTGTGATATCACGACACTAGTCAATAGGCCAGTGCCAGTGCCAGTCCATGATGAAATTTGCACGTATTGGGTGCCTGGGTGGCTCGGTTGGTTGGGTGACTGCCTTCGGCTCAGGTCATGGTCCTAGAGTCCTGGGATCGAGTCCCGCATTGGACTCCCTGATCCTTGGGGAGTCTGCTTCTCTCTCTGACCTTCTCCCTTCTCATGTTCTCTCTTTCTCTCTCTCTCAAATAAATAAATGGAATCTTCAAAAAAAAAAAAAAAGAAAAAAAAATTTGCATGTATCTCTGGCTAATTGGAACTATGGGGACAATAAAATTAATTTGTAATATAGATAAGTGTATTCAATTTACAAAACTATTAGGGTGTGTCCCTCCTAAAGTTTTGGTTACAGAATGCTTGTCCTTTTGTGAAAAAATGGTAACTTAAAAAGAAAATATTATTACCTGGCTTAATAGAAAGGTGCCAATGCTATGTCAGTCCTTGAAAATTTAAAAAGGAGGGAAAATTCAATTTGTGAAATTCAAAAGTCTGGGAACACTAATCTTTATCATTGCCTTTAAATTAATGTCCAGGCCTGTGAGTTGTTCTTCACTCTGTCTGAATCGTTTCTCTAGGATTGAGATTTGAGATATAACTTCATCTTTGGAGTTACTGAGTCTTTTTGCCTTCCTTTTTGCAATTTCCAGGAGGTTTTATATTTCTTCCTTTTTCACTTTAATCCTAAACATTCAATTGTTGTATACTTTCATCGTTGATGTTGTCTATTTTATATTCTTCTGGTTGCAAAGGTCTAGGGGCATATCAACGGTAATAAAGAGAATCTAGTAATAAATGAGATTTTTCTGGCTCTAGTCCTCACCTACCATTACACATTTCCCACCCCGCAAATTCTCCTTCTGTTGTTTCCAGAAGTCTCTAGTGAGCATCTCACATGTGTGCATTAATCAGTCTCCTGGGTCCACTGATTGCGTGTACCTCTGTAGCCCACATTGCTAATGAAGGTGCTTTGTCAACATCGGTGACACCAAAGCACACTCTTGTGAATATGATGTCTGGCCAGTAATGCTGTGTTCTCTTACTCCCATAAATGAGGGCAATAAATACTTGAAAGACTGAAACAATATTTTATTATCTGTAGCTAATAACTGCATATTAGAAAATTTCCAACAATTGGCAAAGAGTAATTGCATAAGTTTTTTAATGGAGAAGGCATGTCAATTGCCAAAAAAAATTCAATAATATTCTAATGTATTAATACTAAATGGAAAATCTAAACAAGAAAAGCCCTTCTTCAATATACGCACATATGCACACATACACACAGTACACACACACACATGCACAAACACGTAAAGACATCAGAATAAAGTAACAATATATACTGTATAATGGAAATAATAAAACCTTGATAAACAGAAACAAAATTTTTTAGCAAATATAGCAAGCCGGTTAATAGGAGAAAAAACATCTGTAAGTTCTGGCTGCAGGTTTAGGATCTAGAGCTGGAAGAGGAAAACAGGAGAGCCTGGCAAATAGTCTAAAATAATAGAATCAAAGTAATGGGGAGAAAAACACAGCACCTTGCAGGGAATACAGGCCGGAAACCAAGGAACTGAAAGAATGTAACCAATAATAAAAAGAAAAGGAAGGGAAAAAGAACAAAATTCAGGGCCAAAGGTCTACATTAAAGCATATTCAAAAAAGCAAGAGAATAGACTGGGGTGAAGGAAGGGCACGCACGGGGTGGTAAGGCAGAGCTTGAAGAGTTTCCCATAAAAACGGATTCAAATCCTCTTGCATATGCCGTTAGTGGTCACATCCACAGGTGTTACAAATGCCAAATTGATCAGATAATTTTCCAACAGTAACTTAAAAGTTATGCACAATCCTGATTAGCACTCCAACAAAATTTGAGCTTAAAAAACAACAAAATGCTTCGAAATTTCACATGAAAAATGAACAAATCCCACAATCACAAAACTTAGAAAGAGCAGTGAAAGGCCCATTTCACCAGGAATTAGAAATGCTTGGCTTCCGACGCTACCAAGGAATATAAGAAATATTTGGGACAGATTAGAACTCTTAAAACTGTGTAATGAAACAATCAGTGTCACAGAAGAACTGAGAAAAGACGATTTTTTAAACAAGTTGACTGCTGGATAATGATTTGAGAAACCAGTAATTCAGATCTAACACACACTAAATTTATCTCTCACCAAAACAAACCCTTCTTTGACACTCTGACACTGGCCCCTCTCTTCCTCCCTTGTGATCTCTATACCCTGCCTCTCATACAAGATTCTGAGCTTCTTGAAGAATTGATGTAAAATGTACCAAACATATAACAGAAATATAAGTAAAGAAAACATTTAAAATCAGCTGTCTAGATTTCTGTTTTTAAGGGAAAGAGATATGTATGTGTATGTGTGTTAATATTCCTTTGCTTTTCTATGCCTAGGGAGAAAAAAGGAAAATGTGGAAGAAATCACAAATATGTTTATTGCTGGAGAGTAAGGATGACTCTAGGATAGTGGTTTTCCATTTTTTTTGTCTTTTGATTACTTTATAGCCTTAAAAATTATTGAGGGCCCCATGGATCTTTGTTTATGTGACTTATATCTACAGATATTTACTGTATCAGAAGTAAAAACTAAGAACTTAAAAGAAATTCCCATTATTTCAAATGATAACACTAAGCCCATTACATGTTCAAACATAAATAACATGTTTACATAGAAAAATAATCATATTTTCCAAAATGTAAAAATATTAGGGAGAAGAGTAACATTGTTTTGCCTTTTTGTAATTCTCTTTAACGTCTGGCTAAACAGAGACAGCTCGATTCTTATTCTGCTTCTGAATTTAATCTAGTGTACTGAACACTCCTGAGAGAATCAGAGTATAAGAGGAAAATAAAATCTAGTATTATTATGAAAATAGTTTTGACCCAGATCCCCTGACAACACTTCGGGAAATACTTTTCTAGAAGAGGAGAGAAATGTTTTTGTTTTCACCAGAGTCTTTTTTGTGTGTTTTATAGATCTCTAAGCCTTATCTATTAAATAGGAAAAATAATACTGCTTTATAGACTCTTTGTGAGAAACATGTATAATGTGCTTAGAAAATAAGCACATCTCAGGCAAGTAATAAATAATAGATGTTATTATAATAGTAATTTGTTATGATGATGGTAAATGCAAAGCCGGGATAAAAACTTCTAAGTTTAAATCCAGTACTTTTTTTTTTCACTGAGGCCACTTATGGCTTAGAGGCTGCACAGAGTTGCAAAGGCTTAGTAGAGCCTCTGAAGAGAAAGGAGGCCAGAGAAAGCTTGAGTAGTGAAAGGGAACCAATGCAGTCTTTAATCAACTCAGGTCCCTGGTCTATGAAGGACCCACAAGAGCATCTACCTGGAGCCGTATTGGGCATAGCCCAAAAAGTGTGATACCATGATGTTGAGAAGTGGAGCACACTGGCCTGAGTACAACAAGCAACAACCATGATAAGGCCAGGATACTTGCCCCAAATTTCACCTGCTCCCCAAATTCTCAACACTCTGGTCGGTTGGGGTCAATAAGGCTGGTTTTGGACAATGGAAGAAGAAGGGATAAATAATTTAATATATACATTGTGAACTGGCAGTAAAGAAGTATGAAGGATATTTATTTGATACTAGAACAAAAGAATCTAATAGAGGAAATGAAAAAAAAATCACAGGAGATAAAAATTGAAAATTTTGCAATTAGATGAATGTGAGTCTTTAGACTAAAAGTATACTCCTAGGGGTGTCTTTGTGGCTCAGTTGGTTAAGCATCTGCCTTCTGCTCAGATCATGATCACAGGGTTCTGGGATGGAGTCCCACATCAGGCTCCCTGCTCAGTGGGAAGTCTGCTTCTCCCTCCCCCTTCCCCTACCCCCGCTTGAGTGTGTGCACACGCACTCTCTTTCTCAAATAAACAAATATGAGGCACCTGGGTGGCTCAGTGGATTGAAGCCTCTGCCTTTGGCTCAGGTCATGATCCCAGGGTCCTGGGATTGAGCCCTGTGTTGGGCTCTCTGCTCAGTGGGGAGCCTGCTTCCTCCTTTCTCTCTCTGCCTGCCTCTCTGCCTACTTGTGATCTCTGTCTGTCAAATAAATAAATAAAATCTTTAAAAAAAATAAAGATAAAAAATAAACAAAAATTAAAAGTGTATTCCTGGGACCAAAGGGAGTACAGATCATGTGCCCCATCTATCCATTTCACAGTGAACCTGCAAAGCATCAGAATGAAAGGAAATCTTTAATACCATTAGAGGAAAAATAAAGATTACATAGAAAACAGCAACAATTGATAGCTGACTTCTTGGTGACAATAAATGGCAAAAGATAAAAGAGTAATATTGAATGACAAGCTATTAATCAAGACTGAGACAAAAATATTTTCAGCTTTTTTTTTTTTTTTTTTTTTTTTTTTGAGGAGAGGAGGAGCAGAGGTAGAGAGAGAATCTTAAGCAGGCTCCACACCCAGCATGAAGCCCGACTTGGGACTTGATCTCATGACCCTGAGTTCAAGACCCTATCACTATGCTTAATCAACTGAGCCACGCAGGCAACTTTTAGCTTTGCTTTAACAAGACCCAAGGTTAGAGGGCAAGAATAGGCGTATAACTGTGCATGTGCTGAATGTCACCTGAGGCTCTGCCCCCTAGCTCTATAGGCAGGACACTCAGCAGGGAGCTGGCCAGAGAGTGTCTCTCTCTTTGGTCTCCCTCTACCCCTACCTGCCACCCTCCATTCTCTCTCTCGCTCTCAAATAAATAAATATGTCTTAAACAAACAAACAAAAAAAGGTAAAAAGAAAACAGCCTACAAAATCAAAAGGTGAAAATTTATTACAGATGCTATTACATTTCTAGAACAGATGGTTATAAAGTCATTGTACTGAATGTATTTGAAGAGGTAAAGGAAGACAAACGTCTCATTATAAAAATAAAAATAAGTTGTGTTCCAAATGGGCAAGGATAAAAACATTTTAAAAGAACAATTAAAATACTTTGGAAATGAAGAGTACAGTGATCAAAGTAAGAAGCTAAAATATTAATATAAACTCAATATAAATTCTTAAAAAGAGAAGTGGCTATTTGAAGAAATAAATTTGAAAATCATCCAAAACACAGCCCAGAGAGACAGAGATTTAGAAAGTATATTTGTGTAACTAAGAGATGAGACAATCAGAATAAGATACCTGCTTTTGCCATTTCTATTTAATGCTATACTTGGAGATTCTAATCAGAGCAGTTAGGTGAGAAAAAGAAATAAAAAGCATGCAGTTAGGAAAGGAAGAAGTAAAACTATCTCTTTGCAGATGGCTTGATCTTGTATATTAAAAATCTTAACCACACACCCCAAAGGTATTAGAACTAATAAATGAGTTCAGCAAGTTTGCAAGATACAATATACAAAACTCAACTGTTTTGAAATGAAAAATCTGAAAATGAAATTAAGAAAACAATCCCATTCACAATAACATGAGAAAGATACAATACTTCAGGAATAAATATAACAAAAAAGTATAAGAGTTGTCCACTTAAAGCTACATAACATCATAAGACCATGTGGTATTGGCCTATGATAGACACACAGATCAATGGAATAGAATTAGAAGTCCAGAAGTAAAGTCATACATCTACAGTCAGTTGATGTTCAACAAGGGTAGCAAGACCATTTAATAGGGGAAAAGTAGTCATTTTAAAAATGGAGCTTGGACAACTGGATTGTTAACACATAAAAAAATGAATTTGGACCCCATCCTCTAAACCATATACAAAAAAGTTAATTAATCAAAGACCTAAACACCTAAAGACTTAAGAACAAAAACTGTAAAACTCTTAGAAGAAAACATAGCAGTAAATCTTGGTGATGTTTTGAGATAGGACACCTAAGGCACAAGCAACCAAGGATAAAATAGATAAATGAGAGTTCACCAAAATTAAGAACTTCTGTGTTTTGAAGGGCACTACAAAAAAATTGAAAGGACAAACCACAGAATGGGAGAAGATATTTGCAAACTGTATATATTATGGTAAGGGTCTGGTATCGGTCGTATGGAAGTAAATGAGAATAACGTTGGCATTGGATTTGTCTTGAGCATCACAGAATGCAAGGAGACATCATTCTAATTGGGAATATGTTAGAGGCATTCCCTTTTAAAGCAGACACAGAGAAATGCTATGTGTTCTCATGAAGAAGAAAAATAATTCCAAATTCATCTATTGGTTCAGTGTAATTTCAATGAAAATAACTACAGAGCACTTTTACAGAATTTACTAAGCTAATTTGAAAATTTTTATGGAGAAATTATGGGCCAAAAATAGAAAATCAATTTTGCAGGAAAAGACCAGGGGAAAGGTATGACTTACCTTATGAGATTACCTTATGTCCAAATGCTTTCCAGACAGAAAGAGGAATAAACATTTGTAATTAGTTTATTTTCCAGTTTATTAATCATATGAATCTGGAATTCATTTAAATATTAATAACATCCTACTGAATATTTACACAGCATGTACATAAACTGATAAATCAAATTTAAGCACTAAACAGATTAAATTTCCCCAAACATTTAAATGTTGATTGCAAACTTAATCAAACTCTTCTAAACCTTTAATTAGAGTCCCTTTGAATGTATCAGAATCTCTTAAGTGCTCTAAAATTTCAAAAAGCTGTCAAAATTAACATGAAGTATAATTATTATGCTGCTGATCAGATAGTCACCAGAAAATCCATGTATAAAGTGCTTAACCAGGGTTTTATTTTTTAATTTATTTTAATTTTTTTATTATGTTCAGTTACCCACCATATAGTACATCACTAGTTTTTTTTTTTTTTTTAATTTTTTTTTTCCCTTTTTATTTATTTTTTCAGCGTAACAGTATTCATTCTTTTTGCACAACACCCAGTGCTCCATGCAAAACGTGCCCTCCCCATCACCCACCACCTAGTGTTCGGTGATTCATTAGTTACATATAACACTCAGTCCTCATTACAACATTTGCCCTCCTTAATACCCTTCACCCTGTTACCCAATCCTCCCACCCCACCCCCACTCTGAAGCCCCCCGATTGTTTCTCAGGGTCCATAATTTCTCATGGTTCATCTCCCTCTCTGATTTCTCCCCCTTCAGATTTCCCTCCCTTCCCCTGTGGTCCTCCGTGCTATTGCTTATGTTCCACATATGAGTGAAACCATATGATAATTGTCTTTCTCTGCTTAACTTACTTCACTTAACATAATCAACTCCAGTTCCATCCATGTTGATGCAAATTGGTTGGTATTCATCTTTCTGATGGCTGAGTAGTATTCCATTGTATATATGTACCACATCTTTATCCATTCATCTGTTGAAGGGCATCACAGCCCCTTCCACAGTTTGGCTATTGTGGATGCTATGAACATTGGGGTGCACGTGCTCCTTCTTTTCACTACGTCTGTATCTTTGGGGCAAATACCTAGTAGTGCAATTGCCGGGTCGTAGAGCAGCTCTATTTTTTTTTTATTACCATATAATGTATTATTTGTTTCAGGGGTACAGGTCTGTGATTCATCAGTCTTACACAATTCACAGCACTCACCATAGCACATACCCTCCCCAATGTCCATCACCCAGCCACCCCACCCATTCACCCCCTTCCCTTCCAGCAACCCTCAGTTTGTTTCCTGAGGTTAAGAGTCTCTTGTGGTTTGTCTCCCTCTCTGGTTTCATCTTATTTCATTTTTCCCTTCCTTCCACTACGATCCTCTATTTCTCAAATTCTTCATATCAGTGAGATCACATGATAATTGTCTGTCTCTGATTGAATTATTTCCTTCAGCATAATACCCTCTAGTTCCATCCATGTTGTTGCAAATGGCAAGATTTTGGGGGGTTTTGATGGATGCGTAGTATTCCATTGTGTGTGTGTGTGTGTGTGTGTGTGTGTGTGTATACATATATATGTGTGTGTGTATGTGTATATATATATATATATATATATATATATATATATATATATACCACATCTTCTTTATCCATTCATTTGTTTCTGGACATCTAGGATCTTTCTATAGTTTGGCTATTGTGGACATTGCTGGGTAGCTCTATTTTTAATACCTTGAGGAACCTCCATACTGTTTTCAGAGTGGCTTTACCAGCTTGCATTCCCACCAACAGTGTAAGAGGTTTCCCCTTTTCCCACATCCTTGCCAATATTTATTATTTCCTGTTTTGTTAATTTTTGCCATTCTAACTGCTATAAGGTAGTAGCTCATTGTTTAAACCAGGGTTTTAAAGTTATTTCTTTATTATCTTCATCTTTATACTTCTTTCTTTTTTTTTTAGAGATTTTATTGATTTGACAGAGAGATCACAAGTAGGCAGAGAGGAAGGGGGGGTGAGGGGGGAAGCAGGCTCCCCGCTGAGCAGAGAACCCAACGAGGGGCTCAATCCCAGGACCCTGAGATCATGACCTGAGCTGAAGGCAGAGGCTTAATTAACCCACTGAGCTACCCAGGTGCCCCTTTATACTTATTTCTTACTGGAGTTTCCTTGAAGATGAAGTTCAGCAGTTTTTTACTTTTATACCTTCCTAAAATTTCATTAGTTTTTCAGACCCCAAAGAAAAGAGGTGCTATATGAGAACATGAGATTTCAGGGTCGGGGTCTGGTTTCCCTTACAGCTGGTGAGGGCACAATGAAGTTGAGTCCTTTATAATAATGCTTTCCTCCTTACAATGTGAGATCCTTCCATTCTCCAAATATCATATTGATACTAATTTGCGACACTTGGTATCTGCCAGAAACGATAGACATGTATTTATTATTCATTATACTTTTCTATATTTTTTTTTCCAGAAGTTTTTTTTTTCCATTTTATTTATTTTTTCAGCGCAACAGTATTCATTCTTTTTGCACAACACCCAGTGCTCCATGCAAAACGTGCCCTCCCCATTACCCACCACCTGTTCCCCCAACCTCCCACCCCTGACCCTTCAAAACCCTCAGGTTGTTTTTCAGAGTCCATAGTCTCTTATGGTTCGCCTCCCCTCCCCAATGTCCATAGCCCGCTCCCCCTCTCCCAATCCCACCTCCCCCCAGCAACCCCCAGTTTGTTTTGTGAGATTAAGAGTCATTTATGGTTTGTCTCCCTCCCAATCCCATCTTGTTTCATTTATTCTTCTCCTATCCCCCTACCCCCCCATGTTGCTTCTCCATGTCCTCATATCAGGGAGATCATATGATAGTTGTCTTTCTCCGATTGACTTATTTCACTAAGCATGATACGCTCTAGTTCCATCCACGTCGTCGCAAATGGCAAGATTTCATTTCTTTTGATGGCTGCATAGTATTCCATTGTGTATATATACCACATCTTCTTTATCCATTCATCTGTTGATGGACATCTAGGTTCTTTCCATAGTCTGGCTATTGTAGACATTGCTGCTATAAACATTCGGGTACACGTGCCCCTTCGGATCACTTAGCAAACTCAACACCCAAAGAACAAACAATCCAATCAAGAAATGGGCAGAGGACATGAACAGACATTTCTGCAAAGAAGACATCCAGATGGCCAACAGACACATGAAAAAGTGCTCCACGTCACTCGGCATCAGGGAAATACAAAGCAAAACAACAATGAGATATCACCTCACACCAGTCAGAATGGCTAAAATTAACAAGTCAGGAAATGACAGATGCTGGAGAGGATGTGGAGAAAGGGGAACCCTCCTCCACTGTTGGTGGGAATGCAAGCTGGTCCAACCACTCTGGAAAACAGCATGGAGGTTCCTCAAAATGTTGAAAATAGAACTACCCTATGACCCAGCAATTGCACTACTGGGTATTTACCCTAAAGATACTTTTCTATATTTTTATGATTTACAAATTTTAAAAATTCAAAATGTGCAAATGTATATGAAGAAATGAGTGTCTCCTATAGACTATCTATAGATATTCCTATAGACTTTTTTCTATAACAATGAAAATAAAACGCACATATGTACACATCCAAAAATATAAATATTATATGTTGTATAACATAAATAAAATATAAAGTTAAAATTACTTACTGTAGAAATGTGTTGAAATATTAAATATCTTCATTATATAATCATACAACATACATACTTTTCCATGACTCAGTATTATTCCATGCTAGTACACACAAAACTCCATATTTTAATGCTTATCATGTGTGAATATTTCTACAAGTGATTTAACTGCTGTCTTTCAGATGAACAGTGTTGTTACATCTAACCTTTTAGCTCTTACAAATACTGTTCCAGTGAACAACGTGGTACTTCTAATTGTATACAATTGTGTGATTATTTCTATAAATTAGACGAGTGCTGTCCGTAAGTCTTCTTAGACATAAGAGTAAGTCTTTCAATAGAAATATTCTGTGTCTGTTCTGCCTGGTCCTGCAGTGTCTACATGTGGCCGTTCATTACTGGAAATGTGCTTAGAGGGACTGGGAAACTGAATTTTTAAATTTTATCTTAATACACAATGAGTTAAACCAAACTTCAGGACAGATCCCAGGTACTGTGGCCCTGTAAGAGTCCTCAGTTTTAAGTAAAGAATTTCCTTTAGGCTGTTCTTGTGTTTGAAAGCCCAATGACTCCCCATGGAGGAGGGAATTCAGGCTATTTGGGAACTGGCAACAATGTGAAGTCCTTGCATGGAGGCAAAAAGAGCAGCACTGAGGCGTGGAGGGCTGTGTTTTTGGAGATACCCGGCTCTTTCATCCTAATACTAATTGTAAGGTGGTCTTCCTCCGCCGTATTCATGGCTTGCTATCCGATCCAGTAGAACTGCATTCTTCCCTTCTGCTAATTAAGGGAAATTGTGTTTGACATTCTGATGAGAATGAAAATTAAACCAAGCCTGAGATTAAGGACATCTCTTCTTGTGACCAGTGAAACTATCTGTAACATTAAAACTTGGGCCAGAGGGCATGAAGTGAGGTTTAGTACTGAGCCTCAAACCCTTAAATTATTTCTAAAAGCAGAGCAGCACAGGCCACGTTGCTCAGGCGCTGAGGGTGTTCTATCAGCCGGGTCCCACCAGGAAACACCAGCGCATGGGAACGGTTTTACCCCGGAGGGCTGCATGGAGGAAGCCAACAAGAGATGGGAAATGCCACTGTGGCCAGCAGGAAGCTGTGACAACCCCTAGATGTGAAGAGACTAGGAAAGGATGGGGGGGAAATCATCCTGTGAGGATGTTAAAAGGTACAAGAAGGAAGGGTGCCTCCTTCCACCATCCATTTCTTGGTTTTTCAAAACCATGTATTCTCTGAAAGAAAGGGCATAATATATGCTTATATAAGTAAGAAAAATACATAAAATTTTATTTATAAAAATAAAAATAAACATGTAAATGTAGTTATACATAAATGTGTTTGTACATAATTTTATATTTAAATACATTTTTTCTTAATATACAGATGTGTTTGTGTGTATGTATCTATCTTATTTATTTATATATTGTGATAATATATATAATTATAATTTATATATTATCTATATTATAGATCTATATGTTATATATCTACATCTTATCTATTTGTCTTTCTATATACACATATACACATGTTTAAAGCATATACCACATCTCATCTATATGTCTATATCTGTATACATACAAATACCTGTCTATAAAGTTAAAAAAGTACCCCTGGGGATAAAAATACATTATATGTTTATAAAAAAAAAAATTGGAAGGGGAGGCAAACCATAAGAGACTATGGACTCTGAAAAACAACCTGAGGGTTTTGAAGGGTCGGGGGTGGGAGGTTGGGGGAACCAGGTGGTGGGTAATAGGGAGGGCACATATTGCATGGAGCACTGGGTGTTGTGCAAAAACAATGAATACTGTTACGCTGAAAAAAAAATAAATTTTAAAAAAGGTATTTAAATATAAATTTGTGTATAAACACATTTTCATATAATTATATTTACATATAATTATATTCATATCATATAATAGATAATAGATATAAAATATATAATTATATTCATATTGACATAAGCTTATATTTATATGTGTTTAAGACATGTATCACATGCTATTGGATAGCACTGTACTTCACAGAGTATGGTTCCCTGACTCCTGCCCTTATTGAGCCTCTCCAGGCTATTTGGTGCTCCAGTCAGCCAGCTGCTTCTATGAGATTCTATGGTTAGAGCCCATTGCTACAGTTCTTTTGCTGCAAAATATATTCCCTGGTTGGAGATGGTATCGTGGAGGATGACCTGGCAGTGAATAAGACGTTCCAACGTCCACAAATGGTATGGTGAAAGTACTGGGAAAAGGAACACAGATTTGGACCCAGAATTTGAGTCTGTGACTATGAGGAGAAATCTCTGCCCGCCCCATGATGGAAGGAAAATTGAAACAAATAAAAACATGTGTTACTGGGGCAAAACCAAACAACAATGAAAAGAATATAACCCCAGTCCTGGAAGTAAGTGCACAAGGGGGAATTTATGTCTATAAAGGTAGCTTTTTAAGTCAGTAGGGAAAACAAAGGTTAGTATATAAAGTTGAGACAATTAGCTAGCCATGAAAAAAAAATCTGGATTCCTGCCTCATTTACTATACCAAAATAAATTCTTGCTGAAACCATAAAATACTAAAGCGATGAATATTTTTATAATCTTGGGTTGGGAAATTAGGTCTTTCCTAATTTAAACTTTAAGTCAGTTTATCTCAGTATTAGAAAACATAATGGGAAAGATTGGTAAACTTGAACACTTAAAGAGTGAAACTTCTTTGTAAAATAAACACCATAAAATGTTGAAAGGTAGAAGACAAATTGGAAAAATATTTGCAAAATGTTAGACAAAGAATCAATATCCCAGATGAATAGAGAGCTCTTAAAAATCAATAGGGAAAATATTTAATGTTTTAATGGTAAAAATGGGCAAAATACTCTGAGGCAAGTTACCAAAGAAACACAAAGACCTATGAAAAATGTTTAACCTTGAATAATCAAAGAAATGCTAGTAAAATGTGGATATGTGAATAGGCTTTTTTCTCTATCAGACAGTCAAAAATTACAATTCTGGACAAACTCGACAAACTCAAATTTGCAGTTTTGAGGGGCAGCAAGTCTTCTCCTGCAATGTTGTTGAGAGTGTGGAACCGCCCCACCGTCCCAGGACAGGCGTACAACAGTATATATTGAAATGTAGAATATTTCCAGCTGTAGCACACTTCCAGGAATTTACCCTAAGGAGATGAATGCACATTACTGCTCTATTTACAATATTGAAAATGTGAGGCAACCTTAATGCCCATCGATAATGGACTGAGAAAGTAAATTATGGTGTAGGAATTTCATACAGCTCTTAAAAGTGGACTCTGTATTTATTGACTGGAAAGAGCTTGTTGAATGAAAAATGAAGGTTTCAGAAGATGGGCCATGTAAAATTATAACAGATTTGCATGCCTATTTATGAATAGAGAGGTGCTAATAAGAATGCTCACCCTCTCTGCTCCCCCTAAAGAAAAGTAAAAAAAAAAAAAAAAGAATGCTTCATGTTTAAAAAGAAGTCCAATGCCACAGAAATGTAAAAATGTAAAAATAAAAGGCTTTTTATTTTAAGCTTCCACATAACCCCTGCCTCCAGGGATATGCAGTGTTAACAAATCGAGTTCTACCTAACCTTAACGTCTTAGAACCCGTACCTACCCTTATGCTAACATGGGTAGATATAGAGATACATTGATATTTAGAAATAGACATCCTGCTACTTTTAAATGTATTTCATGGAAGTATTGTTTGCATCCATAAAAGTGCACCTGCCGCAACCGTACATCTCTGTGAATTTTCACCACCTGAATGTGCCAGAGCAGCCAGGGCCCAGAGGAGAAAACACACTACCACCGCAAGACGTTACCACCCCTTTTCCACTCCCTCCTCTGACTGTGCTCACTTGTAACAGGAGAGCATCCCATGGCTAGTTTTGTATTTTATGTAAATGTAGCAGGAGTAGCAGAGATGATGTCTGCATGCATTTGCGTGGCTTTGTTTGCTCAGTGTCCTACCACTGAGACTGGCCATGTTGCTGCATATGGTAGTAGACCGTTTAGGCTTATCGCCGTCCGTCTAGTGTTCCATGGTGGGACTGTGCTTTGGCATATTTATCCCATGCACTTTTCATGGGCTCCTGGAGAGGGTTCTGTTTATAGGGCCGCTGTGAACATTCTGCCTATGCATTTCTATTGACTCTAAACCAAGGGGTAGAATTAGAATATAGGGTTATAGAATATAGTATTCAGCTCTGGTGTACACTTCAAAGACATTTCCTGAAGTCCATATGCATCCCTTACGATGGTTAATTTTATGGGCCAACTTCTCTAGGCCACAGTATCCAGATATTTGGTGAACTGTTATTCTAGAGGTTTCTGCGAAAGTGTAGTTTACATGAGACGAACATTCAAATCAGTAGACTTTGAGTAAAGAAGATTACCCTCTGTAATGTGGAGGGCCCTCATCCAATACCTGAAGGCCTGACCTACTTGGAGGAAGAGGGAATTTTGTTAGCAGGCAGCCTTCATCCTGGAAATGCATCTCTTCCTTGGGTCTCCAGCCTGCTGGCCCACCCTGCAGATTCTGGCCTTACCAGCCTCCACAATCACACGAGCCAATTCCTTAAAATAAGTCTCTCTCTCTGTTTACACATCTGGTGTTCCCATGTCTCTGTTTACACATCTGGTGTTCCCATGTCTCTGGAGAACTCTAATACACCCCTGCCAACCAGTATTTAAGAATCGCTTTTCCCCCTCCCCAGACTTCCTAAATGGGGTGTTTCCTGTCTGTGATTCTACCAGGCTGGTGGGGGTAGTACACCTGTTTTAGCAGCATACTCTGGACAACATTTCACATCAAGATATTTGGCCTTTATTTGACTTTAATGGCTCTATAGCTTCCATAGTATGTATATATCATTTTTTATTTACCTCCTACTGATGGACATTTAGATTATTGCTAGTTTTTCACTATTATAAATAATGCTGCAATGGAAAATTACACAGAAATCTTTAAAATTTTTGTGTTTCTTGAGGCACCTGGCTGGCTCAGTCGATAGAGCATGCAACTCTTCATCTTGGGGTCTTGAGTTCAAGCCCCATGTTGGGTGTAGAGCTTATTTTTTTTTTAAATGTGTTTCTCTAGACTACATTCCTAGACCTGAAAATCTGAGTCATAAATACACATATTTAAAGTAATGGTTAGTGTTTTCAAAGTATTCCCCAAACGCATGCCAATATTGTACCCCTACCAGCAGCAAGTCAAAGTACTTTTATCCCGCCCCATTTCCAGGTAAGATGTATTTTTAAAACATCTCTAGTTTCCATTTTTACTTAATTTGTGTTTCTTTGGTTATTTTCCAGATTGACTTTTCTTTCTTTCTTTCTTTTTTTTTTTAAAGATTTTATTTATTTATTTGACAGAGAGAGATCACAAGTAGGCAGAGAGGCAGGCAGAGAGAGAGAGGGAAGCAGGCTCCCTGCTGAGCAGAGAGCCCGATGTGGGACTCGATCCCAGGACCCTGAGAAAATGACCTGAGCTGAAGGCAGCGGCTTAACCAACTGAGCCACCCAGGCACCCCTTTCTTTCTTTTTTTTTTTTTTAATGAGTTTTATTCCTTTTTTTTTTTAGATTTATTTATTTATTTGACAGACAGAGATCACAAGTAGGCAGAGAAGCAGGCAGAGAGAGAGGAAGGGAAGCAGGCTCCCTGCTGAGCAGAGAGCCCGATGCGGGGCTCGATCCCAGGACCCTGGGATCATGACCTGAGCCAAAGGCAGAGGCTTTAACCCACTGAGCCACCCAGGTGCCCCTCTTTTTTTTTTTTTTAAGATTTTATTTATTTATTTGAGAGACAGAGATCACAAGCAGGCAGAAAGGCAGGCAGAGAGAGGGGAGGAAGCAGGCTCCCTGCTGAGCAGAGAGCCTGATGTGGGACTCAATCCCAGGACCCTGGGATCATGACCTGAGCCAAAGGCAGAGGCTTAACCCACTGAGCCATCCAGGCGCCCCTCTAGGTTGACTTTTAAAACTATGTATTAGTCATATATATTTCTTATGGTTTTTCTGTTTATATCTTTTCCCCACTTTTTCTGTTGACTTAATTCGTGTCTTTCTATAAGATATATAAAAGTTCTGTAGGCATTAGCAATATTATTGCATTGGATATTTTGTGATGTAAGGATTTTCCCAGCTTTTTTTTTTTTTTTTTTTATTTTCCCAGCTTTTTGTGTATTAAGGAGGCAATGTAGTATACTTGTTAAGCAAATGGGTTTGGAATCAAAGTTTGTTTAGAACTCAGCTTTGTCCCGAACTCGTCAAATAACCTTAGTGAAGTTTTTTAACCACTCCCTTCCATCTCCCCACTTCAAACCTCATTTTTCATAACTGTACAGTATAGATAACAATAATTTTCTCATAATAGGATAAATACTGCTTGTAAAAATGTAAAACATCTAGCCATTTACTGTCACTCAGAAATGCTCATTGTTATTGGAGTTATTTGTCTTACAACTTCATACATGATTTCTTAGCAAAGTTTTAATTCTCATGTTTAATCAGTCAGTCTTCATGACCTCTCAGTCTCCTGCTGTCCTCTCTCTAAGATAATAAAATAGTGCTCTTTGGTTCCTTCTAGTATTTACATCATTTTATGTTCTTTGAGATTATCAAGCCACATGGAATTTATTTTTTTTCCCTTTTTATTTATTTATTTTTTTTCAGCGTAACAGTATTCATTCTTTTTGCACAACACCCAGTGCTCCATGCAAAACGTGCCCTCCCCATCACCCACCACCTGTTCCCCCAACCTCCCACCCCTGACCCTTCAAAACCCTCAGGTTGTTTTTCAGAGTCCATAGTCTCTTATGGTTCGCCTCCCCTCCCCAATGTCCATAGCCCGCTCCCCCTCTCCCAATCCCACCTCCCCCCAGCAACACCCAGTTTGTTTTGTGAGATTAAGAGTCATTTATGGTTTGTCTCCCTCCCAATCCCATCTTGTTTCATTTAGGAGAAGAATAAATGGAATTTATTTTTTATATGTTATAGAGATTTACCCTCATCGTCTTTCAAATAGAGAGCCAAATACCAAAAGCCATTTTTGTAATCATCAGGCATTTCCTCCCAGACTTTAAATGTCACTGTTTTAATACTAAAATAATATTTGTACTTGCATGTGTTTCTGGACTCTCTTTTATGTTCCCATTGATCTAGTTCCTCATTTTCACACCGGCAGCATGTTGTTTAATTTTGTTAGCTGTACCGTGTTTTTTCATATCTGCTAGTCAAGCCTCTTTTTATTATTGGTCTTTGTTATACCAGGTTCTTGACTGTGACTGCAGATAAATGCTTTCACATAGAATGTAGAATCAAGTAGTCAAATCAACATCCTGTGGCATGATACAACTCCTGTTCATTTTTCTTTTTAGTATTTTTCTGATCTTTTAGACTCTTCATTGATTTTCTTTTCTTTCTTCATTGATATTTGGACTCAAAGAGTATGTGTCCTCTGTAATTGCTCGGAGAAGATAGGGACAGTTTCGATTTCACTGTTCTCTTTTTTGCTGTTTCTATGCTACGTTCATGTTACCTCTTATCCGCAAATCGTTTTTCCGGAATGGGGAACAGGGCCACCGTCTACAGTTGTATGGTTAAACACTCACAATTCTGGGAGGCATCGTTCATGTAGTTGCTGTGCAGACCCTGTAGATTTGTTACACAGCAGGCCTAGGGATTGGTGGTTTGAGAATTTCTATCGACTCCAGAAGCACATGAATTGAAGCCCTTTGATTACTCCTCTCTGGTAACCTGGACACTTTTAATTGTGCCATTAAAAACTGAGCAGGAGATTCATTTGTGTCATGGTTTATCATCTCTGTACAGTATTTCAGTTATTGTCTGGGGACATTAAGCCAGGACTAGAACAACTAGTGTACTGAGGCAGGCTTTATGGAGAAAGTGGGTGTCGTGACACCGTGGCAGAGTGCTAGACATTACTCAGTCTTGCCCAGCTCCCATGGTGGTTAGGTGTGGCCACATGCCAAGTTCTCACCAAGGGAATGGGAGCTCCAGTCATGGCGTCAATGCCAGGAGGAAGTGATTAAGAGGCAGACTAGTCTTCCATACTATAATATAGTGAAAATGTGTCTGGCTTGGAGTTCCTAAAATCTTTGGAAACTCTTTAGTGATAAGAATGATTTTATATGGGGCGCCTGGGTGGCTCAGAGGGTTAAGCCTCTGCCTTCGGCTCAGGTTATGATCTCAGGGTCCTGGGATCGAGCCCCACATCAGGCTCTCTGCTCAGCAGGGAGTCCATTTCCCCTCTCTCTACCTGCTTCTCTGCCTGCTTGTGATCTCTCTCTCTGTGTCAAATAAATAAATAAAATATTTTTTTAAAAAAAAAGAATGATTTTGTATGCAGGGCATCTGGGTGGTTCAGTGTGTTAAGTGTTGGACTCTTGGTTTCAGCTTGGGTCATCGGCTCGGGGTCATGGTCTTGGGGTCATGGGATAGACCCTGACTGAGGGCCCTGTGTTCTGCATGGAGTCTGCTTAAGATTCTCTCTCTCCCTCACCCTCTGCCTACCACCGTCACTGCCCCACTGCTCGCACGCTATCTCTCTCTAAAATAAGTAAATAGAATCTCAAAAAAAAAAAGAATTTTTATATGCTAAAGAGATGACTCCTGGCTGAAGGGGTGGGAGTCTAGGTTCCTTCTGACCCATGGCCAGAAAAACCAAGCCAGGATTAGAGGTTGGGAACTTCAGCCCCACCTCTCAACCTGGGGAGGAGAGAGAGGCTGGAGATTGAGTTAATCTCCAATAGCCAGTGAATTAATCAGTCATGTCCCCGTAATGAAACCTCCATAAACACCCCTAAATGATGAGTTCAGAGAGCTTCTGGCTTGGTGAATACATTGAATCACTAGAAAGATTCCACGCCATGGCATGGAAGTTCTGCCCTGACCTCCCTGTGCACCCCCTGCTTCACCTTGCCTCATACATCTCTTCAGTTTGGCTATTTCTAAGCTATAGCCTTTGTAATCATAAGTCACATGCTTTTCTGAGTTCTGTGAGTCATTCTAGTGACATTCAGGGTGTGGGAACCCCTGAATTTATAGCCAGTCAGTCAGAATTCAGGGGAATAACCTGGATCTTATGTGTGGTGTCCGACGGAGGAGCAGTTTTATGGGACTGAACCTCTAACCTGTATGGTCTGTGCTAACTGCATACTTAGTGTCAGAATTGAATTGAATTGAATTGAACTGTTGGACACTCGGTGTTGGAGAACTGGGGAACAGGCGTCAGAAGAAAGACAACACATCCACCCTTTGTATTTCTGTCTTTGATATAAATACTGTGAGGCCCTAGAAGAAGGTGAAACCACAAGGCAGAAGAACCTTTGACCCTGAACGACAGGTAGATGACAACCGCCACTACCCAGGAATATTTACATTGGACTGCTCTGTGAGGAAGAACTTACTTTTTATTGTGTTAAACCATTCAGATTGGAAGTTGGTTTGTTGTAGGATATGCTTCCAAATAAAATGTAGAATCAGTTAGCCAAATGAATCTACTGAGCCATGACCCACCCCCTTCCTTACTGGGTTTGTTTGGTGTCTTTGTTGATCTTTTGTTTCAAAGAATACACGACCTCTTTAATTTCTCTGAGACTATAGAGAGGATTTGATTTCAACGTAGAATAACAACAAAGGATATTGTTAAAAATATCCCAATTAATATTGATACTTACCACCAGATATAACAAGCTGTCAATGCTAAAGCATGATTCCCTTCATCAGTTTTTACCCCCTTTTATACAAGTAGGTTATCGATGGCTCAGTATGAAGCTCTTTGGCTTATAATTTGGATCCTTACTATATAGATCTTTTTTAGTGATTTAGTTTTAATTTGTTTGTTTTATTTTTAATATCTGTTCAGTTAACTTTAATCAGCTGATGCCAAACTAAACTGATGGCTAAACTAATCTTCTAGGACTTGTATATTCATATTTTATTCTTATTTTCCAGGCCTGGCTCCTGTTACTCTCCTCAGTGTACTGTTGCATATCCACACTTTATTTTTCTCATTCTTCAAATATATGCTCGACTTTTTTCTCCTCATCTTGCTCCTGTTATGGCTTAGTCTGGGACAATTTCCTCTGCTTTCACCACCTATGAAAAGCTTAACTAATCCCTCTGTAGTCAGCTTCAATACCACTTTATCCATGAGATCACCACTGTATAAATTTTATCTTTCTCACATTTCTTCATAGCTTTCTTTGTATCATTTATTTAATATTGAATCATAGTTATTTACAAGTCTTTTTCCCTCCACATTATCAAGGAAATATATTTTACTCATTATTGTATTTCCTTCATGCACAGTATAGGGCCTAGAAAAAAGGAAGCATCATGAGATAAGCACGATTTAATGTCCCGTGTTAATTAATTTACATAATAAATATCATTTAAGCATTTGCTATCTACCAGGCATCTAATACAAAGGATCCCATTTCAAAGTTGCCTTTATGAGTGAAAAGCTTCCGTAGTGTCTGACCCACAGCTTATTCTCAGCGTGAATTTTGTGATTGAATGTGGTTATTAAAGGAGGCATTTGCAAATAGCCCTTCTTGGTAAATCAACATAAATTCTCCTACTTGGCCACTTCCTAGCACAGATGGAAAATGTGAAACTCTCTTCTTTATGACCAGTGTTGTCAGAGCATATCCCAAATATATAGACTCAGTAACTCATTCAAGAATGAATAATGCTTTGCATGGCTGTCAGAATTCAAGTAGGGTGAGGAGGTGTCTGTGTAGAGAGGCAGCCTGGTATGGAGTGTGCATTCTAGAACAGAGTGTGGAGGGTGTTGACACGGAGGAGCACACTGCTGGAGTCAGAGATCAGGTGGGATGGGGAGGGCATCCTCAAAGGTGCCGTGGCATGCGACCTTGAACCAGAGTAAGTAGAGGAGAGCATTCACGTATGGAAGTGGATAGGCAGAGTGATGGGGTATTGATTACATATCATGGAGTTGATGAAGTAAGAAAAATACAGTAAAGATAATCAGGAGTGAGATTTCTCATTATCACAGAAGAGGATTACAGATATGGACAGAGATAAAACTAGGATGAACTGTGGTGTTAGATTGGAATTAGAGGTATTGTTGTGAATTCATGGACTTCTATAAATATAAGTAGATGTAGACATAAATGTAGATATAAATGTGTGTGAATGTTCTGTTGACTGTGAGGGCCTGGACACCTTGTGTCAACCGCAATGAGCACATGGTGCCCAGATCTTGACTTCTACATGTCATTTCCAATAAAATAAATTGATGCTCCCTGGACAAATGCCTGATTCTGAGGCTGGGCAGAACATCTTTTTTTATAAGAGAGCAAAGAAGTGCTCAAAGAATGATGAGACATGTCAAAAAGACACAAGAGCCATCTTGAAAGCCATCACATTTCAGCATCAAAATAAATTGTGAGAGAAAAGGATCACAACCCATTGAATAAAATAGGAAATAATAGAGAGACATGATGCAAAATAACTGGCCTGTAATCTTGAGAAGTCACAAATGCAACACATAATTCCTAGTAGTTAAATGCAACACTTAATTCTGAACTGGATCCTTTTTGCTATAAAGGACGTTATTGGAACAATTGGGAAAACCTAATGGGGATGTCATACTGAGATAGTATTAATGTACCACATCAGTTTCTCGATTTTGATGTTCATGTTATGATCATTGAGACAATATCCTTGCTTGTAGGAAATACAAGTCAACATTCCACTCTCAGAGTTTTTTGGTACTGAACACACTACTTTTCGGTAAATGTGAGATTGTTTCAAAATGGAAAATACATGCCAAAGAAAGAATAAAATGGTTTGTGGGATTTTTCTATCACTTTAAAATCAACTACAAACTTCCATTTCCCACAGTGCATGCTTACCTCCACAGCCTTGAGCAGCTTCTCTCAAATGGCTCACCATGGCGCTCGTCACACAGGCCACTCCTGTCTCCTCTTCACTACGCTTCTCTGGATGCTTTCTGCACTCAGGCTGTGCTTATTTTTAGAGCCCAGATTTTAACCATCAGAAGAAAGATATAAATACTTGAGGTGCATTTCAGCATATCCATGTTGATCAGAACTTGAGGTCAAGTTGTCAGAGTCCTTAGTAGATATGATATTATAGTTTGTATCTTTTGTCTCTGCATTCTATCTGATTCTTATGAAAACTTATTTATTATGCAAACCAAATGACATTATGTTATATATTTTCTCATACTCAGCCTATAAAATTTATATATAAAAATATATTTTATCTTATTTTGACAGTTAAAAAATTTGAAAATTATCAATTATTTCTTTGAAGTTTGCAAATATATTTAGCCTAGAGAAGTGACAGATAAATATTGCAATGTATTGGTATAAACATAGTATACTCTAAGTGTAGGAAACCAAATTTTCTGTCAGGGAAAACACAATATGTTTATTGCCATCTGCCTAGATAAGTAAAAAAATATATATATAAATCAAGTGACTGAAGGAAAAATGAAAAAACCAAAGATATTCCCTTATGTGTATTAGGAAAAGGAATACGACTGCCTAGTTTATTTGGATACTTCCTTTTGGATGGAGGGACTTTTATAACAACTATAACCGAATGCATTATTATGAGCACTGCTATGGTTGTCTAGTACAGGGGTTAGAAGTACACATCACTGGGCCATACAATAGGTAACTTGTATGGTTACTTCATCATTATGGCGTCTGGTAGGTGGCAGTCTAGTAGGCCAGCCTGCTTACACCGTGACAACCCACTGACATTAAAGCAACCCAGCAGTTTGCCTACATGTCCCCTGATGGCCCCACCTATGCCTTACCAGCCCAAAGCACGTCAGTGTGTGTGTGCCACGCCGGCTCATTACCCACTGTGATGGCCATCTGCATGCGCAGATGCATGTATCCATGCATGTATATATCCATCTGCATGGACCATGGCCACCAAGGATAGATGTGACACAGAGCAGGTCAGTTTGTATGCCCCTGGAGAGCCATTGTGCACTGTGCAGGACCCTTGTGTGTCCATCACTGTGTCACTCTCCTATGTGCTGTAACAGCCTAGCATGTGTCAGGATGTATGTATCACGACAGCCAACAGAGCAGGTGCTACGAGCCGGCCTGCGCTAGGATAGCCTTCTGCATGTGCCTTGCCAGCTCAGTCTGGACCACAACAGCCTTCCTGAACCACATCAACCATCTGACATGAGGAGGGGAGGCGTTTCATGTCAGTCTCCAGTACCATGACTGCCTGGTAGTTACTGTAACATCCTAGCAGACCAGTCTACAGCATGACAGCCTAGCATGGCCAGCCTGCCTGTGCTCTGACAGTCTGTACACACTGACAGCACACGGCTGATCTGCCTGCGAGCTCTGTCCCAGCCACTGCCTGGAGGGACAGCCCAGCACCAGCCATTCTGCACACGTAATGACAATTACAGACTGGGATCACCGAGCGACTGGCAGTCCACATAGGCCAGGATAGTGAGTAAATAATGTGGTAGCTTATCATGTGTTCAGCCTTTCATCCTGACAGTGCAGCTTGGTGTGGTGTCCAAGGGTAGGTGCACTGTGTACACTTAATTTACTGACACTCATTCGACTTCTATTTCTTTCCGTTGCATTGGCTTATGTTTCAGATTACTTGCTTCCTGCTTCCGTTTCCTTCAAGTGGTCATGTCTCATTTCTAGAACATCTTTCAGTATTTGCATCCCTCCTTCCAGAGGGCCAAAACAGCCTACTGGCTAGCTATCTCTTCAAGTTTTTTGAACTAGGGGCACCTGGGTGGCTCATTTGGTTAAGTGTCTGACTCTTGGTTTTGGTTCAGGTTGTGATCTCAGGGCTGTGGGATCAAGCCCCACGTGAAACCCTGTGATGAGCTCTGTGCTCAGTGCAGAGTCTGCTTGAGATTTTCTCTCTTCCTTTACCTCTGACCCTCTCCCTGCTCCTTCTCTCTTTCTCTCTTTCAAAAATAAGTAAATCTTAAAAAAAAATTTTGAACTAAAGTGTGGTATAAATAAGTAAATAAATAAGGTCATTTTGGGGGCTGACAAATTTTATAGTTCAATCTCCTTTCCTCTCCTTTAGTTGCCTGCAGCTACAATCTCCCTCTCCCTCCCTCCCTCTCTCGCTCTTCCCCTCTCTCCTTTCTCTCTCTCTCTCTCACACACTTACACACACACACACAATGGCACATACATCACATTTTTAATAACTCTCAAATTTTCCCAATGCTAAAGGAACAAGTTAGCATCATTCCCATCACCTCCCATATTTTTCTTCTTCAACTTTTCATTCCAATCTATTTTTGTGTTATACTTGGCCCCATTTCATGAACAAAGCTCTGCACTTTCCCACCATTGGACCCTGGTTTGTTCTGTGCCCTCTTGTTACAATGTACATCTCTGAGTATCTTTTAAGTTTGAGATCCTTCACTCTTTCTGCCCAGTTTTACTCTATTATTGACTCAAAAAGCTGGATATTTGACTGTCGGGGGAATAGTATTTCATTAAAAGGGTAGAGTTCACATTAAGCATTTGTTTCTAATTGTAGGGGATTGTAGAGGATATTATTCCCCATAATTTCTTCGATCAAGTGGCACCCCATCTCAACCGTCAGTTTCAAAAGGGAAGATTGCTCTACCTAAATATACCCACTGACCCACCAATATTCTGTGAGATATGCATGATTTACTAAGAGGATTTTCATTAACTTGTAACTGGAGGAAACTGGGTGGTCACACCAACCCCAAATCATTGGAACTAGTTTTTTACAACCTCCTTACCCTTTGGAAGAAATTATTATTCACAATTATTGTGTGTAACCAACATTTTGTTTAGGTAATGAAAGAAAATTGTCTTTTGTAACCAAAGGCTCATATTTTAATGAAATTTGGACTATTTTAGTAATTTTTAGTGTCTTATTCAGTATACTAGTTATTTTAGTTTCTAATAGCTCTTTGAATATGTATGAGATACTATATATAAACTGTGGAAAGAACCAAGATGCCCTTCAGCGGATGAATGGATAAGGAAGATGTGGTCCATATACACAATGGAGTATTATGCCTCCATCAGAAAGGATGAATACCCAACTTTTGTAGCAACATGGACGGGACTGGAAGAGATTATCCTGAGCGAAATAAGTCAAGCAGAGAGAGTCAAGTATCATATGGTCTCACTTATTTGTGGAGCATAACAAAGAACACAGTGGACATGGGGAGATGGAGAGGAGAGGGAGTTGAGGGAAACTGGAAGGGGAGATGAACCATGAGAGACTATGGACTCTGAAAAACAACCAGAGGGTTTTGAAGCGTGGGGTGGGTGGGAGGTTGAGGAACCAGGTGGTGGGTAATAGGGCACGTACTGCATGGAGCACTGGGTATGGTGCAAAAACAATGAACACTGTTATGCTGAAAATAAACAAATTTTTAAAAAAATTAAATAAATTCAATCTTCAAAAAAAATAAGTCTCAGTTTCTTAATTTGTAACATAAGAAAGTTCATATACCAACTTCGTAGTATTGTGAGAGGTAAATGAGATCATTTATTTTTATTTATTCAACAAATATTTATTGAATACAACCTACATGCCAGTAACTGTTCTTATTGCTGAGGCTATATTAATGAGCAAAATAGGAAAAAATTTCTTTACCCTCAAGATTTGCATTTCTGGCGCACCTGGGTGGCTCAGTGGGTTAAGCGTCTGCCTTCGACTCAGGTCATGATCCCAGGGTCCTGGGATTGAGCCCTGCATCGGGCTCCCTGCTTAGCAGGGAGTCTCCCTCTTCCTCTTACCTTCCCTGCTTGTGCTCACTCTCTATCTTAAATAAATAAATAAAGTCTTTTAAAAATTTGCATTTTTAGTGAATAGTAATAGTTACAATATATTAGAAGTGCTATGGAGACATAGCGCAGGTGAGGAGAGACTGAGTTCTGGGATGGGGATGGGGGAAGTTGTCACTGAGAAAGTGACATATCAGAAAAGTCTTGAAAAATGTATTGGAATAAATGGGACGAACACCTTGGGGAAAGAGAGTTTCAAATATGTGGAGCAGCCAGCACAAAAGCCCTAAGGTTCAGAGAACTCCAAGGCATGGCAAGGAGACCAGTGTGGCTGGAGCAGAGTGGGTAGGAGGGAAGGAGGGAGATGAAACCAGAAAAGATCAGAGAGACCCAGAGTATTTGGGGCATTACTGGTCATTGTAAGAATCATGTCTTCACTCTGAGTGAGATGAAAGACCATTGGAAATGTTTGAACAGAGGGGTGACATGAGCTTATTTACATTTTGAAAAATTTATACTAGCCACCGTGTTGAGAATGAATAGAAAGACAAGAATGGAAGCAGGGACACCAGATTAAAGAATGCACTTGTTATGATGAGCACAGAATAATGTATAGAATTGTTGAGCCCATATATTGTATGCCTGAAACTAATATAGCACTGTGTATGTTAACTATGCTGGAATTAAAATAAAATGAAATTTTTAAAAAAGAAAACAAGGAGTCCAAGTCCAGATGATTATAAAATTGGACGTGCAGAAAAGTGGTCAGGAACTAGATGTATTTTGAACAAAGTGTTCAAAGGATTTACTGATGAGTATATGTGAAATATGAAAAAAAAGAATAAAAGAGTGATTGCACAGTTTTTGGCTTATGCAATGGGAATTGCATAGTAGAATCCCATAGCAGCTGGAATTGTGTACAGTGCAAGTAAAAGAGGATAGGTCTGGGTAAGAGTAGCTCAGGTTTGGACATGATAAATTTGAGGTGCCTATTTGTCATTCAGTGATAGATGTTTGAAGAGCAATTGAATAAATGAATCTAAAGTTCAAGGCAGAGGTCTGGGCTAGAGACAATTTAGGAGTTGTCATTTTTTGCATGATATTTAAAGCCATGAGACAAAGAGGGAGTGTAAATAGAGAAGGGAAGTTCATGGACTGAGCCCCGAGGTTCTCCAGCATTGAGAAATCTGGAGTGGAGGAAGACCCAATACTAGCTTGGAATGAGGATGTGAAGGAGTTGGTCATTAGGGGTGAAGAGTAACTGGGAGACAAGTAGTATTGAAAGCAAAGGGTCCAGTACTGCTGATTAGTCAAGTAATATGAGGATGTGGAATGAAATATTGGCTCAAATGGAATTTAAGTATGGAATTAAACATTGGATTTTTGGATCTGGCAAAAGTGGGGTCATTATTGATCTTAAAAAAACGTAATTTTAATGGTGTAGTGGAAGCAAAGTCTGAGTGAGTATGAAAGAGAATGGAAAGAGAAGAACCGTATTAGTGAGTATATACAGCTCCTTAAAAATATTTTCTATAAGGGGAATAGGAAAATGGCATAGTAGCTGGAAACAGAAATAGGGTTAAGAGAGTTCTTTTTCTTTCTCCTCCTTTTCCTTCCTTCCTCCTTTCTTCCTTCCCTTCTTTCTTTTCTTCCTTCCTTCCTTCCCTCCTTCCTTTTTTTTAATGGGTAAAATAATAGTATGTTCACAAATGGATAAGAAAGTTCCAGAAGAGAGGGGAAATTACTTTTTCAGGAGCAAGAAGGAAAAATTACAAGAATGATGTCTTTAAGTGACAAGAAAAGGTGAGATCTAGCACTTCTAGTGGTGTTCTTGAGTCCTACTCATGCAAATTCCAAAGACCAGATTATGAGCCTCTCCTCCCAGCTCTAAGTTCAGTGACATCAAATAGGCCATCTATATATATATATTTACACCACAGAAATAAGCAGAGGCTACAAATCTGGGCTCTTTTTCCCTAGGGGAGTAGGATGTTAATATCTATGAGCATACCACTGACTCTGTCAGTGGAGGGGGCCTTAGATAAGTAAGCACTTAAAGTGCTCATCAGTAGGAGAGAAAAGGGAGAGTAAATAAAGGTGCACATTCCAGTAGACGGAGACATGTAGGCTACATGCTTGTGCCCAATGACTATCACATAGTAAGTGATTAATTATCAATGTTTATTGCCTCATTCAATCATAGCACATGGCCTCCAGCTACAAGTCTTTAAGGCTACGTAGTATAACATTATGTCTTTATTTTTTTCCCCATTTTATTTATTTTTTCAGCGTAACAGTATTCATTCTTTTTGCACAACACCCAGTGCTCCATGCATAACATTATGTCTTTAAAAGAAGGAAGACAAAATATTTATCTGTGGACTAGGACTTTAAGCTTATCAATTCATTAATTTATTCACTCAGTAACATTTATTGAGTGTCTATTAGGTGCTCCAAATTATGTCTTAGATTCAATTGAGTAAATCCAGTAAATATTTGATAATAAATGATAATAGACAAAGTATTTTAGTAGTTACAGTAAAGGACCAAAAGGAATCCTAGTTAACAAAGATTAAGTTCATACATGAGTTCTGAAGCACAAAAGCATGTGTTGTATGGTGTAAATATATAAAATAAATCAACAATCAAAATGATTACCAAAACTAAATTTATTATATATAATTTGGGTAATTTTAGACATAGGATAAGCATCACTTATAAGCATGCATCTCATTTTTCAGTAATTCATTGGGAATCTAATTCTATCCAATTTGGAAATAGGAGCTACTGAAGGAATCTAGGAGACAGAACAGAGTTTAATACCAGTTGTTTCCTAATTTTTATCCTATAGGACTTTTCTTCAGTGTATTTCCTTATTAGAAAACACAATTATTGTGTTTTTGAAACTTTCCCACTTGGTTTCATAATATTTCACAATATTTTGGTTCTTCTCTATCTTTGACTTCTATTTTGAAAGAACGAAAGGTTTTTTTCCTCTGCCCTCCCATATTATTTTGATGTGTCCTGAGAATCTGACATTTCTTGGCCCCTTTTCTATGCGTGATGTTTCTGGGTAATTATATGCAATTACAGTTTCAACTATCACCTGTATGCGTACAAATAACAGCTCTCTCTTCCACTTGGTAAATATTCTGTGCTCTAGAGCTGTACAGCCCAAACAAACATTTGAAATCTCCCTCAAGAAGACTCAGAGACACCTTAAACTCAGCTCATGAACCTGCTCAAAACCAGGGAAATACCTGAGTTCCTCCTCTCTCTTCCTACTGTATCTGCTCAGACATCCAGTTCTATCAGTTCTTCTTTTAAAAGTCATTACCCCACCAATTCCTTAGTTTGGTAATTACTATTTTTACCTCAATTATTGCTAACAGTCTCCTCTTTTGTTCCCCTGTGTCTAATTCTTTTCCCTGTTCATCAGAACTATTTTTCTAAGATTTATTTATCTTTATGAGAGAGAGCGCGTGAGCGAACATGAGCAAGGGGAGGGGCAGAAGGAGAGAAAGCACCTCAAGGAGACTCTCTGCTAAGCGCAGAGTCCAATGCAAGGCTCCATCTCACAACCCTGAGATCATGACCTGAACCAAAATCAGGACTAGAACGCTTAACCATCTGAGCCACCCAACTGCCCTATAAGAACTATTTTTCTAAGATACTCATCTTATCAGATTAAATTCCTTCTTAAAATTCTGCAACTATATCTATCCTAAGGATATAGTAAAATAGTTTAATAGAAACACAAATGCATGTATGAAGATGTAAATCACAGTACTATGTGAGTGAAAAATGGAAATGGTAAAAATTTTCAACAATAAGGGAATGTTTAAGTTGACTATAATGTATAATTCAATGGAATATCAAGCCTCCAATAGCAATAATTTTCCAGGAAACCAGAGCAGACTGAATCTAAGGGATGGTTATTGGAGCTAGTGCAAATTTATGTCCTCATTTTTTTCTACAACCCACACAGATTTCTTCTGACTTAATCCTCCCAAGAAAATTGCTTGGTGCCCATGGAGTCACATGCAGTTTCAAGAGATCTCAGAAACTCCGCAAATCTTACCCACATAAACTGTAAGCGGTTTCTTAAAGGCAATCACCAACACTTTTGTGCATGTGCTCTTGCTTTTTTCATCCCTTATTTCTGTCTCTTGAACACAGACCCTCAATCCTAGTCCCATTTGATTTCAATAAATTAGGACAGAGCCTCTACCTCTCTTCAGGGTTTGCATTCCTACCTGGGCTTTATGCATGGCTTTGATTTGGTGCCTCCCCCATACATTTTTGAGTAGAGATTAACTTGCTCCAGTTCCTAGTCCTATAATATAGTAGATCTTCAGAATTTGTACATGGAATTCTGAGTTCCCAGTCTTCTGTGACTCATTCAAGGCAACTGATGAGAAATGGTCCCCATGCTACCCTTGTAGAAGGGAGTGCAAGGCACTTTTGTGAGGAGAAGAGCTTTCACAGACAGGAAACTGCCATCCTCACACAACTGACAATGACAAAATTGGAATGCATGGCAGAGTATTCACAAGAATTGTAAGAAAAGGTATTTCCTGACCCAGTCTCTTTCCCAAGATGGACTTAAGGTAGTTGGGGTGGAGGGAGGGCAGGAAGTGTCCATAGGAAATGACCAGATTTTCTCCTGCATAAGCAACCTACAGTTTGTAGGTAGGCTTGAAAGAGAGGCCTTTCTTGCTGTTCGCTTCTCTAAGAATGGATCGTATGTGGGTAGTCTCCATCCAAGTAGAAAGGGGTCCCTTTCAAAGGGATGCACAGGATTCTGGGACATGAAGTGTCATGTAGTTAACATCCAACATCATGTACCTTCCCTTTATCTCCTGTATCCGCAGTGTAGCCTATATTCAGGATGTACCGAATACTGACAAAAAGGAACATTTCTCTCTGGCAAGGTAAAGGAAGAAGTGGGAGCCTCCCTATAGCTCAGCACTGATCTTACTGGTTTTACATCTAGAGAGAAACCTCTCCCTCTTGTGGGTTGAAGAAAGACTTCATTTCTTCCTGTCTATGACCCTTACTGCCACATGGGGGAAGGAAGGTATGTTCTAGTCATCACTGCTTCCTCAGAGTCCAGCCCAGGATATGGTATGGAGGGCTTCCATAGACATTTGTTGGATGAGTGAAGTTATGATTGCCTTTTTGCCCCATGGCCTCTGTCCTATTCCTAGAATGCCATTTCATGTGGGAAAGTTTCCACCTCTGCACAGAGATGAATATATTCTTCCCTGAGTATAGCATTGCCCAGGTGGTGGTATTAAATTTAGCCCTCTGATTTTCCATGATGCCAGGGCACCAGTCCCCTGTTCAGTCTGTAGTCATCAAGCTTGTTCTCATCAAGTTACCAGAGATCTCCTTGTCACCAAACCTATTGTATCAGACTTCGCTGCTGCACATTACCCTAATTCTTGAAATCCTCTCATGCCTTAACTACATCTGTGAATTTCATTTTCAGAAATAATATATCTCTAGTCCTGATTTCTGTCTTCAGTCCCAGATATTCAATTGACTGTCCAAGAATCAGCTCAAATTCAGTGTAGCCAAAATTTGGTTTATCATCATCCTCTCAAAAAAGCTGCTTTTCCTGGATTTGTCATCCTGGTTAATTAGCTGGATTGATCAAGTAGTGTTTGTTCCTCTTTCCTTCAATTGATTTCAAAGTTCTGTAACATATTTCAAATCTTCTACTGGCTTCCTTAACTTAAAGATTTTTAAAAATTTGTATTTTATTTTACTTATTTGGCAGAGATCATACTTCATCTTAACCAAAAGGCTGAGAAGCAATGACAGACAGAGATCCCAAGTAGGCAGAGAGGCAGGCAGAGAGAGGGAGAAGCGGGCCCCCCGCTGAGCAGAGAGCGATCCCAGGACCCTGGGATCATGACCTGAGCTGAAGGCAGAGGCTTTAACCCACTGAGCCACCTAGGTGACCCTGGTTTCCTTAACTTAAATGAACATTTTTTACCTTTATGTTTTTTCTAGTGGTGCTCAGAGTTAGATAAAAATTATGTTTCTGTCCTCTCAATGATACAATAATAATAGAGATGATGATGATGATGATGATCATAACAATGAGAGATGGTGTTTATTAGGCACTTACTATCTGCTGAATACTTTTCTAAGCCCTTTATATTTACTAATTTTACTATATAGGGAAATACTTTGCCAAAGCTAATATGATTACTAGTTTATTTATTCTTCACAACACCCCGACAAAGCAGATGGCTATTATCAATCTCATTATACTGAGGAAGAAACCAAGGCATAAGAGGTTAAATAATTTGCTCTTAATTATCATAGCTAGAAAGTGATACAAGTAGCAGTTAAGCTTGACGATGGGCACTCTTGAATTTATTCCTACATTGTTATTCATTTTTCCTTACATTATGTCCTATTTCAAGAAATCTTTCTTAACAATTTGTACATATTTCAGGACCATAGTACCAACTGTTATTTGGATTGAATTACCACTAGTTTCATTGATTGCTACTGTATTCTTCTTGTATATTAAATTTTCACCATCTTGAGATCTTTATGCTAATGCAATTTTCATTTGGCTAGAGTACTTTTATGAATTCTTTTCAGAAAGGAAATATGGATGTGATACTTTCTAAGTGCTTGCATGTCTAAAAATTCCTTGCAATCACAAATGAACAAAATTCGGTTGAATATGATAATGTAGAATCACCCTCTCTTTTTAAAAAAAAGATCCACAGACATTGCTTCATTGATACTGTACATCCAGTATTATATATGAAGATACTGGTGCCAACCTGATTAATTTTTTTTTTTTAGGTAACTGCTCTTTTCTATGTGGGAGCTTTCAGGACTTTATCTTTTGATTCCAAAAACATCACTGGGATATGTCTAAGTATATATAGATATTTTTTCAATAATCTTGGCCAGTATTCGGTTTTTTAACTCAGAGAAATTTTCTTCCAGTTGAACTTTTATTTCCATTTCTTCCCCATCAGCTCTTTTCTGCCCTTTCAATTCTCTCATTATTCAGATTGCAGCACCTGGATTTGTCCTCTATGAGTTTTCTCATAATATTTATTTTGATCCTCTTGCTCCTCATTCTGGGAAGAATGTTCATTTCAGTAATTAAACTCTTCAATTCAGTGTTTGGTAGCATACATTCTTCTGTTCACTGCCTCTGTTGAATTTTTTATTTTGGCAAATATAATGTTTATATTGGAAAACACTTTTTTTTTAATTGTCAAGTTGCTCTTTGGTATGGCAGCCTGCTGGGTTTTATCAATCTAATACCCTACTAATGGAGAATAGGATTTAGGGCACCTGGGTTGCTTAGTCAGTTAAACGTCTAACTCTTGGTCTCAGCTCAGGTCATGATCTCAGGGTCATGAGATAGAGCCCCATCAGGGTGTGCCAGGAGTCTGCTTGAGATTCTCTCCCTCTGCCCCTCCTCCTGCTTGCCTACACTTGCTCATCTTATTTCTCTCAAATAAATAAGTAGAATAAATCTTAAAAGAAAACACAGAATAGGATTTAGCATTCTTTAAAGTCTTCTCCTATTTTCTACATTAACTTTAAAAGAAAAATATTGGCCTGTTTGCCCTGATTATGCCATTTAATACTCTATTTTGAAGTGCTAGTTTATTTTCTCCATGATTTTATTCCCCCTTGAAGAGCTACAGGGTTTGCCCCCACCTCCCCCACTGGGGTAGATTCCTTCAAATCCTGTGTAATTCTGGCATCTGTAGACCTAGGGAAGCAGCAGTTAGATTTATTTCCTAGAAGACCATAGATGGGAAGTGGACAGGCCCTCTCATGCAAGGTAATGTATAGACCTTCACCTCAGGTGAGTCTCTTCTAAGAGGTAAATGACTATAAGACCCACTCAGATCATATAGGTGACTGTGGGAATTCCATCCAGTCACCATGTTAATTCCTTGGGAGGCTATAAAGGGTGGAGGTGCCAGAAATATCACTGCCATGAAGGACCCTCAATCTAGGCAGGCATCTATGAGTGCTTTGGGCTCATTTTGGCTTTATCTATTCCACAAAAGTAGAGTAGCCACAGTCAGGCAGCAGGGACCTCAGTAAGCCCAGAGAGCTGCCACCTAGCCAGACTTCACTTGCATGCAGTGATTATTTCCAGGCAGTGGGCATGTGATTATCTTTTAAATCCATTTTTCCTCTGAATGTGTTTTATGAACCTAACATTGCAGATGTGTTGGTATGGTCCCCCTCTTTTTCCAATGATAATAATTTTTCTGTGTTTTCCCTTCACCATGTTTTGGGTTGCCTCAATAGCAAATCACATTTAGATTTCTATCTTCTCAGAATCCTAAATATCTTTTATGTTTTATTTTTCCCTAGCTTTAATTTTGAAGTGATGGATGTACACTTCTTCATCTCTAGGAACTATCTCCATTTATCTCTACCTCTCCAATTGTATGGGCTCTAGAAAGCTCAGGTAAAACTTACCAACCGGTCCTAACCCCTGTAGTTCTTCTCCTTGGATAGTGTGGTCAGATGAAAGTGCTATGGACACACAACTCTTTTCTGAAAAATAGTTTCCTTATGTGGGAAAGGAGTATCCAAATGAATCAGCAGAAGCAAGACATGGCGGTATATGAGGAGCTTGAAAAATTCTGGAAATGACAGAAGGTCTGGTGTGTCTGCAGTGGAATGTGGCAAGAGATAAGGCTAGGGAGTTGGGCAAGCGCCAGATCCTGGGGTTTCTTTTAATGCCATGACAAAGATTTGAACATTATCCAGAAGGCAATCGGAAGTTGAAGGCTTTTAAGGAAGGGTGCAATAAGATTAGATGTGTATTTTAAGCATATCATTCTCTTAGCAGTGTGGAAAATGAATTGGAGGAGGGGAGAATGGAGAGAGGAAAGCCATTAGGAAGCTCTCAAAGAGGTTTAGGTGGGAATTTATGAGGCTTCTACTAAGGCCATAACAATGGGAAGAATCGTGGAGAGATTCAAAAGCTACTTAGCAAGTAGAATAAACAGACTTGTTGTTTGATTGCACTTGAACTGAGAAGCCAGAGCCTAGGATGGCTTGGTGTTGGGTATGTCTAGTGACACATTTCTTGAGGCAGGGTATGTAGGAGGAGGATTAGGTTTAGAGAAAAAGAGGACATATTGTATATGATTTGTCTAAGACATTTGAATGTAAATGTCCAAATATATATAACATATACACCACACATCACACATATTTAGCAAAATTGCTCATTAAGGATATATGAGCTAGATTTATAGATATGGACATCAATAGCATATGGTTGATGTGTAAAGAAAGACTATAACAGTAAATACAATTTCTGGGTTTTTGGTATGATCTAGATACTATATTGGTGTTTTGAGGATAGACAGAAAGAGGAGTCTAGAATCTCAGAGATTAGAGCCAGAAGTAAACAGAATGTGAAGAGAATCTGAGGTCAAAAAAACATGGGGGAGGGAGAGAAAGTAGTTTCAAAGTGTAGGGTAAGCTCATACTCTAGAGATGTCAAATGAATTGAAGAATAAAAATTGCCCTTTGATTTTGATAATTAGGAAGTCATTGAAACTTTAATTAAAGGGAAGGATAGACAAAGGGTATGGAAGAGTTCCAGTACCTTTCCTTAGAATTGCATTTGACTTTGATTAGTTACCTTTTGAACAGGTTTTGGAGGAAGTACTTGAGATTAGAAGAAAGTCTTTGGGAAGAAAAGCACGGTTGTGGTTGCTTGTTGTTGGAGGTGAATAGAGCCCACTTGTTAGGGAGAGAAGGGATAAAACAAATCCTGCTCTCACAGAAGGCATTGTGGAGAATGAACAAAGTCACCTTGGTGTTTCAAGAAGCCTACCATTCTTCTACACAAGAAGGGATGGGCAAGGTTGGGATACATGAAAGGGCTTGAGGAGGGTGACTTTGAGGGAGGAAGGGTAAATATGCTGCCTGTGAGGCCCATCATCTAGGTCCATCTTCAACGAGTGAGGTACTCATTCTCCCAGTTGTCAGGAAAGTTGAGTGCTGTTTGCTCATGGATGAGTCTTTTCTACAGAAATTGTCCTTGTCCAAGGTTATGCTTCCTCCCAGGGGCAGTCTGTATTCAACGACTTGTTGATGCAGGGATAACAGAGCCTAGACTCCTCCCTCAGTTCAGGATGTCTGTGAAGAGCCATCTCAGTTTCAGAGCCCCTATGAGATTGGCTGAAACCTCAGTGCAACCACATACCGCTTTAACCTCTCTTAGCAAAATCCAGTTTGGTCCTACTCGTTTACAGGTATTATTCTCAAGGACAATCTTTGGTAAACATCCTCCATCAAAGCTTGTGGTAAAGATTGTTCCTGGGGAACCCAACCTTAGGGAGTGACTATATATGTTATAATCTGCTCTTCATTTCTTCCAGATTTGGATCCAATGAATTGATTTCATTTTTTAGAGGCCTGATCAAAAGGCTCCCAAATGAGAAATTCACATGACATAATTCTAAAGCAGTAGTTCCCATCTGGGAGCAGAGGTTAGAGATAGGATGGGTATGTCCTGTGGCTGTGCCCATCTATGTCCACCCTTTATATATTTCTTCCCCACACTCACCCCACCATCTTTTTGAGAAAACACTGTTTTTATACTGTGGGGCTGTTTGCACTTTGGGTTGGACCTGTTGAAGAAGGTGAGGCATTGCAAAAGGAAAGCCTGTCTGCGATACAGGGTAGTCCCTGGAGGAGAGAGGAATGGGCAGAGGAGAGCAGTTTTGTTTTTTGTTTAAGGGAGGTACTTTACTATATTAATATTCTAGATGAAAGAGACCAGTGGAGAGAGAGCTGTTGTGAATCCAGGGGAAAGAAGAAATAATTAATAGAAGGGTACTTTGCTTGAAAAGACCTTATCCCACCCAAGCCCTGTAAATTATTTTCTAGTAGTCTCATGTCCACACTCAGAAAGTAAGAACTCTTAATCTGCATCTCTAGAATGAGAGTTTCCATCTCCAAACCCCCAAGTCCCTCAGACTGAAGATTGGTGATATTTGATAGAGACTTCCAGTGCATTCACGACCCATATCTAAATGACTTGGTCACCCTGGCTCTCAGCTGCTGGGGGTCATTGCAAAACCAGCAAGTTTCAATCTCTTTGGGAGACCAAATAATGACTGTGCTTCCTCCTTGATGGTCTGGGCGGTTTTGCAGTGGTCTTCCTTCCCCTTGAATCAAAACCCAAAGGTTAATAAGTCCCTTCACATCTCACAGCAGATATAAGCTATAATTATGGTAAAATAAAACTGGGAGTCCAAGTAAATGTTGCAACCGTTAAAGGAACTGTGTGCTCGGGAGCGGTCATGCGATAAGGCTTCACTGCAATTAGAAATTACTCCTGGATTTTGACACCTCCCTCTGTGTTTAAGTGGGAGAATAAATTGGATGAGAGGAAGGGACAGAACATGCAAGAGAAGGGATAAAAATTTAAAAGCTGTCTGACAAATCACAGCTCAAAGGTTGAATTTGTTTTGTTTTGTTTTTTGTTCTTGGGTGTTTTTGTTTATTGGTTGGTTTTTGGTTTTAGGTTTTTTTTTTTAACTGCTTTGGTGGATGAAAGCAAATTTCCCTGGTAAGAAATGATTGTTTTACATGGCCAGCTTGGGAGCTATTAACAAGACATGACCTGAGTGCAGTGCTCTCCACAGGTCATAAAGAGGACTATATATAGGAGCTGATCATAGGGAAAGTGGTTGAGGCTATTATTAACGCATTACTTAATTACTTATTAATTACTTTAAAATGGATAGAAATGAGGCAATTAGGAGTTCACAGTTCTAATTGGTATTTGAAATCACAGAGGGTGAATTGATGAGCACCAGCTGCTCTGACATTTTGCCTTCTGATCAGCTACTGGGGAAGAGGCTATGGAGTGATAGTCTACAATCTCTCATTTTACAACACGGCCACACTCAGAGAGGGCAGAGGTTTCCCCTGGGAGAATGAAAAAGCACTCATACTTCCATTTGACTAGGCAGCCATGAAGTCAGGATCTGGCTACAGCATACATCCCGGATAGAAAGTAGGAGGAAAACTGTGTGCATTGGTCTTTCCCACTGTGGACACTGGAACTAAATCTGTACCAGGAAATGAGGGATGACTGCCAGTATGACTGAGTTCAAAATTAAGCTTTGAGGACAAGTGGGTGATTGGCCAGCCAGACACAGTATAAATACCAGTACTAAAGCCTACCAAGTCCTCGGCTTGGTGAGAGTAGATGGGCTAATCACTCAAGACACCCTCCATTCCTCATTCAGGCCTTCAGAAGGCATTTGTTGTCTTTTGATCATGTGTCCATCAGTTCTGTGATAAGATGCTCAAGGAAGTGGCCTCTTCCCATGGATTTTCCAGAGTTTTCTTTTTCCAAGGAGATATATTTATGATGTTAAATATGTCCTAATATTGTTGCATGTATTTGTTCTGTCCTCCTTTGAAACAGGAGGAACAATTCTCATTATGTCACAGCTGTGGGATAGTTTTCTCATGTTTAGAACTGAATCAAAATGATAACGGTCTTTCCTGAAAAGTCTGCAATTGTCTTTTTTTTTTTTTTTACCAAAAAAGACTTTAATTTCCATAAGAAAACATAAAATGGGGAAAAGCATGTCAGAAAGGAGAGGAAGAGGGCACAAGAGGTAAGAAGAATGAAGGTGGGAATAAAGAGTCAAACAAAGAAGCAGAAGGAAGTGAGAAGAGAGTGGTAAGAAGAGGTATACTACCTAAAAATCTGAAGCATATAAAAACAGACATCTCCCTGTGCCCTTCTGTGATGGTTAACTGTACGTGTTAACTTGAGCAAGCCATGCTGTGCCCAGACATTTGGTCAAATACTATTTTGGGTGTGTCTGGGAGAGTATTTCAGGATGAGATTAACATTTGAAGTGTTAGACTGAGTAGAGCAGATTGCTCTCCTAATGTGGGTGGTCCTCATCTGATCAGTTGAAGTCCTGAAAAGAATAAAATGGCCACATAAGAAGGAACTCACCCTGCTTGACTACTGAGCTGGTCTTTAGACTTCAGTCTGAGCCTTCAGACTCAGACTGAAACATTAGTTCTTGAGTCTTGAGTCTGTTGACTTTCAGAGTAAGACTTAATATCATTGGTTCTCTTGGTTCTCAGACCTTCAAACTCAGACTGGAATTACACATTAGCTCTCCTGGGTTTTTAGCTTGCTGAGTGCAGATATGGGGACTTCTCAGCCTCCATAATTGCATAATCTAATACCTAAAGATAAACATATTCTTATATTGTATCAGAGTTATCCAGAGAAAAAGAACGAATAGGGTATATACATATACATACATGTATTTCATTATAAAGAAGCATGTCAGAATATATATCTCCTATTTGTTCTGTTTCTCTGTGTAATCCTGACTAATATACATCCTAGACTTTTCCTTCTCTGTGTTATTTCAGGGAAGAAGGATTTTTGTCTCATATCTACTTCTAGGGTACTTGATGCTGAAGATCTGTCTGTTATCCTCTAGTTTCCCATATCTACTTTCATAAAAGCCTTAGGTGTCCACTTACTTTGCTCTGGGGCCATCACCTGGGCTTTGGAACTGCCATCCTCCATCATGTTGATCCTGCCACTACCGTGCTGACCTCCAAAGAAGGATGATGATTCAGAGAAGGCAATTTTTCTTTTTTAAAATTTTTATTTAAATTCCAGTTAGTTACCATACAGTATAATATTAATTTCAGGTATACGATATAGTGATTCAGCACTTCCATATATCACCTCATGCTCATCACGACAACCACACTCCTTAATCCCCATCACCTGTTTAACCTATCCCCTCAGCCACCTCCTTTCTGGGAACCATCTATATGTTCTCTATAGTTAAGAATCTGTTTCTTGGTTTTACTCCCTTTGTGCCCCACTCACGTTCATTTGCTTTGTTTCTTAAATTTCACATATGAGTGAAATGGTATGGTATTTGTCTTTCTCTGATTGATTTATTTCACTTAGCATTATACTCTCTAGCTCCACTCACATCATTGCAAACAACAAGATTTCATTCTTTTTTATGGCTGAATAATATTCTGTTTTATATATATACCACATCTTCTTTATCCATTCATCACTCAGTGGACACTTGGGCTGCTTCCATGATTTGGCTATTGTACATAATGCTGCAGTAAACACAGGGGTGCATGTATCTTAGAAAGCCATTTTTCTTTAAGTTCCATTTTAATTCTCCATAGAACCCCTAATGGAAAGATGTTCCATGTAAATTTAGGGATAAGTAGAAAGAATTTACAGTGGACTTTTGGTACCAATTAGTGTTGCTGCTCAGCATCTCTTCCTTTTGTCTGGTAATGACACCCTTCTTCCCTTGAGGGAACTGCTCCATTCCCATTCCATTTTGTTCTGGTAGGGTATTGTCATAGTGCCCACAAATCATGGCAACAGTAAGTGGTCCAAAAGAAAGATACTTGGCCTAAACAATGATATCAAAATGCTTTCTTGAGATTGATTTATAGAGACTGAGGAAAAAGTGTCTCCCTTTCCATTGGAGTTACTAAACTCAGAGGATGTAAACTTGGAGCTGCTGGCAGCCATCTCCCCTAAATGCACGGAAAAAGTCCATGTCTTGTAGGAGAAAATGAGGCCAACAAGAGCAGAATGAAAAACTGAACAGAAATATGAAAAGGAGGAGAAAAAGGAAGAAGATGAAGACTCTAATATTTAAGTTCCCGGGTCTAGCCATGCCTGAAGGAAACTTCAACCCCTGGAATTCCGAAGTATATGAACCGATGGGCTTCAGTTTTGGTTTAAGACAGTTTGATTTGAGGTTCTTTTATCTGTAAATAACATCAAAGCACACAATTCACAGCATTCTGATTAATACCAAGGTTTTAACTTAATCTAAAGCATTCTGATTAAAACCAAAAGTGAGGGGCACCTGGGTGGCTCAGTCAGTTGTGTCTGCCTTTATCTCAGGTCATCATCCTGGGGTCCTAGGATTGAGCCCTGCATCAATCAGGCTCCCTGCTCATCGGGGAGTCTACTTCTCCCTCTCCCCCTCCCCCTGCTTGCGCACACTCTCTCTCTCTCTTGCTCAAATAAATCAATAAATTATTTTTTTTTAAATGATACCCTTTAGCCCTGGAACCAACATTCCAAATCCATCAAGAGGAGGTGGGGAGGGGATCAAAGAATCATAAATCTTTAAAAAAAAAAAAAAACTAACTTTCTGCCTCTGCAAAGTCAAGAAAGTGACAAAAAGTGGGAAATACAACTGGGATCTGAGATACAGTATCTTGTGGAATTTATGCTTCCTTCCTTGAGATAGAATGAGGGATCATCTTTTTCTAAGGGTTGGAAAGATCCTTAGGATATCTTGCCTAGGAGGTTGTGTGTTTGTGTTCTAAGAAATTTTAAAGATTTGGCAAAATAAGAAAAATAACAGAACATATAACTAGTCTCCTGCAACCCAGAATTAATAGCGGTTAATTACTTACAGACATAGGTAATTTATATAGAGCTCAATTTTTTTATTCATTATATGGTATTTCACAACATGATTATCAACCTACCAAGTTTTGTCTGTTCCCTTTGAGTTTTTTTGTTTGTTTTTTTAAAGATTTATTTATTTATTTGAGAGAGAGTGCATGCATGCACACTTGCACACAGGGGAAGGGGCAGAGGAAGAGGGAGAGAATCCCAAGCAGACTTCCTATGGAGCACAGAGTCCAACAGGGGCCTCCATTCCACAACCCCGAGATCATGACCCAACTGAAATCAAGAGTTGGATGCTCCACTGACTGGGTCTAGCCATGCCTGAAGGAAATTTCAACCCCTGGAATTCCGAAGTATATGAACCAATGGGCTTCAGTTTTGGTTTAAGACAGTTTGATTTTATTTATTTATTTATTTGAAAGAGAGTGCATGCACGCACACTTGCACACAGGGGAAGGGCACGAGGCCTAGTGGCCTTGTCTGTTCCGTTTGTAATAGACATTTAGGTTGTCAGATTTAATAGACTAAAACAGTAGACTAATTGCTGTCCTTATATGTTTTGTGGTGTGTACGTGTGAGAATTTTTTCTAGTTTGGATCATCAGGTTTACATAGCTGCTACTAATTGCTCTCTGAAGTTGTTTTGCCAATTCATATTCTTACCCGTAATGTATGACAATTCCATTTCCCCCAAATCTTTGAAAATAATTGATATTGTAGGACTTTTCAATATATGCCTATTTGATGACAGAAAAATGGCACAATGTTGTTGCTTTACTTGGTTTTATTTTGCAAAATACGAAATAAGGCTGAATATCTTTTTGCATGTTTATTGCCAGATTTCTTCTTCTATGAATGTGATTACGGTGATGATTTTTCTATGTTTTTTTTTCCTTCTTGAATTGGGTGAGATCTTTCTATATCCGGTATATTATGAATCCTTTGGGCAGTGTTTGTAGAATATAGGTTTTGACCCAATCTCTGTTTGAATTCGGGTTTGTCATTAAGCAGTACGTTACTTATCTGTTCAGTGCTTCAGTTTTCTTACCTGTAAACTGGAGAGAATGGTAGTTCCTCTCTCATGGTGCTTTCAGGAGGATTGAATTAATAGCTAGAGGGATTTAGAGTAGCATTTCATAACTTGTCAGAATGGAGAGGAGAGAAGACATGAGAAAAATACAAGAGCTCACATCCTTTTCAATGCTTTACGGCAGCAGAAACAAACTAACCATTAGTAGGTCAATACATTACCCTCATTCACACCATAGTTTTCTTGTTGGCTCCTCAATTTTCACATGCCTCTTCTTTTCCTGCCCTCATTTCGTGTGCCATCTGAGCTTCTACGCGTGCGCAAATGTAACACAAATAGCATATGTTCATGAGAATTTATGAGATGACCTCTCCTTTGGCTCCCAAAGCTTCGTGAAAATACCTGGAACATGGCCCTTAGCTAACAGTACTGTAATATTTTCTACACCTCTGCTCTTGTGTAAGGGGGTTAAGATTAAAGACTGCCTCATTCATCTCAGTCCCCCCAGTGGTTGGGATCATTACTGCCACTTGGAAGGGATTCTCTAAGTGACGGAAGGTGTTTCCAACTGGAGGAAAAATAATGCTTTAAAATTCGGGTCCAGCCAATCAGTGAGTTAAAGGGCAGTAGCTTTACCAAAGGTTAATTTTTGAATCATTTATTAAATATATTTTAAATTAATTTTTCAGTTTCACTTGAGAAATCTAGTACACATATATTATGCATACACAGCCCTATGCATTAGTGCATCACACACACACACACACACACACACACACACGTTATATTGTAGAAATATCAGCAAAATCTTGGGGGGAAGTGTAGCTCACTGTAGCTCTTCATAGACCTCATCTTACTGTTTATTTAAAAGAAACAATTCATTCCTTTTGGGCCTCAGCGCAGAACTCTGCTAAACTGAGCTCCTGGGCTGGTAACACATCAGAGAGAAAGGAAGGTGTCATTTGGCAGTTTGGAGGCTGCTGATGACACAGTCATCTTTCAGGAAGAAAGTTAGCTTCAGGGAGGGCTGCCTATTAGAGCAAAAGGATAGCAAGTTAAGAGAATTGGTTGCCAGCTTTTCTTTGCAGTAAAGCAAGCTATTTTTTTTCTTTTTCTTTTTCTTCTTTTTGCTGAATATGAGAAAAATACAACTTATTTATTCTGAGTGAGATAATGTAGGAAAGGAGAGGCTGAAAACCAGAAATACAAATCTTTGGAGACACAGGGACTATAAGGTCACTGGGGGAAAGAATCATGCCTGTTTTGTTCACACTTTGCATGGACACTGAGGATCTGACACAGTGACTGGCACCAGGAGACCCTTGGTTAAATGTGCGTATGAATGAATGTCTCCTAGTTTTAGGAGTATCACCTTATCCTTCTCCTCCAAAATCTTTAATTATTATAAAAAGATAACATTCTCTGTATTTTCAAAATTACCAAAAAAAAGGGAAAAGAATAAAAGAAAACACATTCATAATCCACCCATAAAGATAAAATTAAGTTTTGAATATTTTCCTGTAGAATTTTTATGTCTGCACATGTGTTGGTATTTGTCTTTGTTTTTGTTTTGGCTACCTACTTTTAATTTACTTCGCTTAAGTCCGCCACCTTACAATTTACAGAGAGAAAACACAAAACAGGAAACAGACTTGTTTCAAATACATAAACATTGTGCTGGAGTTTAAAATATTACTGATAATATTGTTACAGAAGAATGTCAGCTTACTCCAGGGCCCATCACCGTTCCTGAGGAATAAACATGATTTTTCTTTTCCTCCCATTGGGACATTCTCAGGTGTAAGTCACTGCCCCTGCTCCTTGACGTATTTCCGTGTAGAAGATAATGGAGTCTGGAAATCATGCTGACAGTTGGGAGTAGCCCATTCCCAATCCCATCCCAGAACCAAAGACTACTGCCCACATTCTTCTTTGAAAGAAGCTTAATTGAGATAACAAGTCATAATCCAAAACCAATACCTACTTTAGGACTGTATCTTCCGTATGTTTATTGCCAACTAACCAGGTCCCACTTCCTGTCGAGCTCTGAATCTGACATGTTCCCCACACGTGTTGCTATTTGTATATGTGTGCGCACAGACAGACACAAACTTATGGTCATGGTATATAAAAAGTTTTGCATTCTAGTTTTTTTTGCCTTTTCAATGTTATTAATTTCTTGAAGAATATGATTTATAATTTTTGACATATTAATCTTTCAACTTTTAATGATTCTTTTCTATTGTGAGATAACTAAACTTTTAAATTAACACCTATTTTAATAGTATGAACTCCAGGTGCACCTGGTTAATTGGTTAAACATCTGCGTTTGGCTCAGGTCATGATCCCAGAGTCCCAGGATCGAGTCCTGCCTTGGGCTCCCTGCTCAGTGGGGAGTCTGCTTCTCCCTCTCCCTCTGTCTGCCACTCTTCTCGCTTGTGTGTTCTCTTGCTCTCTGTCAGATAAGTAAATGAAGTCTTAAAAAAAATTAGTACTCTTAAAAAAATAATAATAACATAAACTATAATTAATAAGGTTACTTTTGTCAAAGGATGTTAATATGTAACTACTTTGGTATACTTTTTCAAAATTATTTTCCAGACAGGATTTTAATACTAGTGTAACCCTCACTAACACTGAGCATTATAGTTTTTAAAAAGTTTTTTCAGATTTGGAATTGGGAAAACATTGTTTCATTGTTATTTTAACCAACATTTTTTTATAACTAAAACATCAATTTTTTTCACATTTTTTGTTACTTACACTTCTTTGGTGAATTTTCTGTCCATGTCTTTTATTCATTAGTATCTCTTGAGGTGGCCGTGTTTCTTCTTGAGTTGGCAGTAATTTTATTTTATTTACTTATTTTTAAAAATTTTATTTAAATTCCATTTAGTTAGCACACAGTGTAGTATTAGTTTCAGGTGTACGATATAGTGATTCAGCACGTCCATGCAATGCCCAGTGCTCATCAGGACAAGTGCACTCCTTAATCCCCATCACCTGTTTCACCCATTCCCCCTGCCCCCAGCCACCTCCCTTCTGCCGACCATCAGTTTGTTTCACAGTTAAGAGTTTGTTTTCTGGTTTGCCTCTCTCTCCTTCCCCCCCCTTTTATCTATTTTATTTCTTAAATATCACATATGAATGAAATAATGTGACATTTGTCTTTCTTTGACTGACTTATTTCATTTAGCATTATACCCTCTAGTTCCAAACACGTTATTGGAAATAGCAAGATTTCAATCTTTTTGACTGTTGAGTAATATTTCAGTGTGTGTGTGTGTGTGTGTGTACACATACCACATCTTCTTTATCCATTCATCACTTGATGGACATTTGGGTTCTTTCCATAGTTTGGCTATTATAGATAATTCTGCTATAAACATTGGAGAGCAAATATCCCTTCGAATTAGTATTTTTGTGTTCTTCAAGAAAATACCTAGTAGTGCAATTGTTGGATAGTTCTATTTTTAACTTTTCGAGGAATCTTCATATTGTTTTCCATAATGACTACACCAGTTTGCATTCTTACCAACAATGTAAGAGGGTTCCCCTTTCTCCACATCCTTGCCATCACCTGTTGTTTCTTGTGTTAATTTTAGCCATTCTGACAGGTGTTGGGGGATGTCATTGTAGTTTTGATTTGTATTTCCCTGATAATGAGTAATCTTGAGAATCTTTCCACATGTCTGTGGACCATCTGCATTTCTTCTTTGAAAAAAAAGTTTATCCATGTCTTCTGCCCATTTTAAAATTGGATTATTTGTTTTTTGTGTGTTTAGTTTTATAAGCTCTTAATATATTTTAGATACTAACCCTTTATCAAATATGTCTTTGCAAATATCTTCTCCCATTCTGTAGATTGCCATTTAGGTTTTTTTTTTTTTAATTTTTAAATTTTATTTATTTATTTGAGAGAGAGAGAGCACACAACAGAGAGAGATCATGAGCAGTGGGGAGGGGCAGAAGGAGAGGAGAAACAGATTCACCCCTGAGCAGGGAGCCTGACATGGGGCTCAATCCCAGGACCTTGAGATCATAACCTGAGTTGAAGGCAGATGTTTAATTGGCACTCCTACCTTTTAGTTTTGTTGATTGTTTCCTTTGTTGTGCAAAAGCTTTTTATTTTGATGAAGTCCTAGTAGTTCCTTTTTGCTTTTTTTCCCTTGCCTCAGGAGTCATATCTAGTAAGAAGTTGCTCTGGCCCATGTCAGAGAGGTTGTGTTCTCCTCTAGGATTTTGATGGTTTCCTGTCTCACATTTAGTTCTTTCATCCACTTTGAATTTATTTTTGTGTATGGTGTGAGAAAGTGGTCCAGTTTCATTCTTCTGCATGTCGTTGTGCAGTTTTCCAATGCCATTTGTTGAAGAGACTGTCTTTTTTCCACTGGATAGTTTTTCCTGCTTTGTGATAGATTAGTTGGCCATATAGTTGTGGGTTTATTTCTGGTTTTTCTATTCTGTTCTTCTGTTCTGTTGATCTGTGTGTCTGTTTTTGTGACAGTACCATACTGTCTTGATAACTACAACTTTGTAATGTAACTTTTAAGTCTGGAATTGTGATGCCTCTAGCTTTGCTTTTCTTTTTTTTTTTTTAACTTTATGTATTTATTTGACAGAGAAATCTCACAAGTAGACAGAGAGGCAGGCAGAGAGAGAGAGAGGAGGGACGCAGGCTCCCTGCTGAGCAGAGAGCTGGATGTGGGGCTCGATCCCAGGACCCTGAGATCATGACCTGAGCCGAAAACAGAGGCTTTAACCCACTGAGCCACCCAGGCGCCCCTGCTTTTATTTTTCAAGATTGCTTTGGCTATTCAGGGTCTTTTGTGGTTCTGTACACATTTTAGGTTTTTTAATTCTAGTTCTTTGAGAAATGCTGGTGGTATTTTGGGAGGGATTTCATTAAATGTGTAGAATATTTGGGCAGTATGGGCATTTTAACAATATTTGTTCTTCCAATCCATGAGCATGGAATGTTTTTCCATTTCTTTATGTCATCTTTAATTTCTTTCATCAGTGTTTTATGGTTTTGAAAGTATAGATCTTTTACCTCCTTGGTTAGTTTATTCCTAGGTATCTTACAGTTCTGGGTACAATTGCACATGGAATTGATTCCTCAATTTCTCATTCTGCTGCTTCATTATCAATGTTTAGAAATGCAGCAGATTTCTGTACATTGAGTTTGTATCCTGCAACTTTCCTGAATTCATTTGTTAGTTCTAGCAATTTTTTGATGGAGTCTTTTGTGTTTTCTATACAGAATATCATGTCATCTGCAAATCCTGGAAGTCTGACTTCTTCTTTGCTGATTTGGATGCCTTTTATTTCTTTTTGTTGTCTGATTGCTGTGGCTAGGCCTTCCAGTACTGTTAAATAACAGTAGTGAGAGTGGACATCCCTGTGCTATTCTTGACCTTAGGGGAAAAGTTCTCAGATTTCCCCCACTGAGCTTTTCATATATGGGTTTCTCATATATGTCCTGTGATGTGAGTGGGCTATGAGAGTCCTGTACTAATATTGTTTTATTATCAATGAGTTCCTTTAGGTTTGTTACTAAATGTTTTATATATTTGGGTGCTCCCATGTTGGTTGCATAAACATTTACAATTGTTAGGTCTTCTTGTTGGATTGTCCCCTTTATTATGATATTTTGCCCTTCTTCATGTCTTGTTACAATCTTTGGTTTAAAGACTAGTTTGTCTGTTATAAGTATTGCTATTCCAGCTTTCTCTTGATGTCCATTTGCATGATAAATATTTATCTACCCCCCCCCTTTTCAGTGTGCAGGTAGCTTTATGATTAAAATGGGTCTCTTCTAGGCAACATACAGGTGGGTCTTGTTTTGTTTTGTTTCCATTCTGACACCCTCTTTTGATTGGAACATTTAGTCCATTTATATTCAGAGTAATTATTGGTAGATATATATTTAGTGCCATTTTATTACTTGTGTCTTTTCTGAGATTTTTCTTTCTTGCCTTTGTCACTTTGGTCTTTCCTTTCCACTTGATTTGACAGAAATTTTAAAAAATATTTTAAGACTTTGCAGAAATGTCTGTTCATGTCCTCTGCCCATTTCTTGATTGGATTGTTTGCTCTTTGGGTGTTGAGTTTGCTAAGTTCCTTATAGATTTTGGATACTAGCTCTTAATCTCACAAAACAAACTGGGGTTGCTGGGGGGAGGTGGGATTGGGAGAGGGGGAGGGGGCTATGGACATTGGGGAGGGGAGGCGAACCATAAGAGACTATGGACTCTGAAAAACAACCTGAGGGTTTTGAAGGGTCAGGGGTGGGAGGCTGGGGGAACAGGTGGTGGGTAATAGGGAGGGCACGTTTTGCATGGAGCACTGGGTGTTGTGCAAAAACAATGAATACTGTTACGCTGAAAAAAATAAATAAAATGGAAAAAAATATATTTTAAGACTAAGACTTTGTCTATAAGTAATTTTCCAAGTTGTCAAATTTTTAACTTTATTTTTAAAAATGTTTTTAAATTTAATTTTATTTGTTTGAGAGAGAGAAAAAGCAGGAGGAGAAGCACAGGGAGAGAGAGAAGCAGGCTCCCCACTGAGCAGGAAGCCTGATGTGGGACTTGATCTCAGCACCCTAGGATCATCACCTGAGCTGAAGGCAGACGCCCAACCAACTGAGCCACCCAGGCACCCTCTTTTAACTTTATTTTACAGTATTTTATAAGAAACACGTTTTAGCTTTTTAAGTAATTAAATCTACTGTTTTTCCACCTTGTGATTTCTTCTGTAACTTTCATTCTTGGAAAATATTCCCCTTCCTGGAATCTATCATTTATTGTTTATTCTAGTTTAGTTTGGTTTACTTTTGTTTAGTTTTATTTTGTCTTAATTTTAAGCACAATACTAAGTTATTTCAATCTAGCTTTGTTTTTTACCAAATACCTAGCCAATTGTTCCAGCATCATTTACTGAATACTTCTCCCTTTGCATACTGATTTACGATGGGCATTTAACTATATTTTAAATTCTTACATAGAAGAGTGTGGTTTCTAGAATCTTTATATTGCTCCATTGATCAAACTGTCAATTTTTGCCTTGGAGACAGAGCATCTTGATAACTGAAAGTTTATTGTAGGCTTTATTATCTCATAAGACAAATCTCTCTTCATTACTCTTTCCATCTTGTTTTATTTCATCTTTTTGAAACTTTTTTACTATTCAAAACTATATACTTGATAAAATGAGCTATATTATCACTTTGTCAAGTAAAAATCAGAGAACTCTTCTAGTAGATTTTTATTGGAATCACATCAAGCCTTTCAATTATTTCAGAAGAATTAAATAATCACTTTTATAATATTTGGTATTCCCATTCAGGAACATGGTATATCTCTCCATTTATATCTCTGTCTGTTTTCTTACTCTGACACACAGTTCTCTAAAGTATTTTCCCTTCCTTCCTTCCTTCCTTCCTTCCTTCCTTCCTTCTTCCCTTCCTTCTTTCCAGTGAGGGGCTTGAACTCCCGATGCTGAGATCAAGACCTGAGCTGAAATCAAGAGTCACTTTATTTTTTTTTAGATTTTATTTATTTAGTTGTCAGGGAGAGAGAGAGAGAGAAATAGAGAGCAAGCACAAGCCAGGGGAGGAGCAGGCAGTGGGAGAAGCAGGCTCCCCACTGAGCAAGTAGTTTGAGGCAGAATCCTTTCCCAGGACCCTGGGATCATGACCTGAACCAAAGGCAGACCCTTAACACAGGAAGCCACCCAGACATCCAGAGCCAGACACTTAACTGACTGAGCCAACCAGGCACCCCTTCACAGATTTCTTATTAGTGTTTTTTGCAAATGTGCTTAATTATTTTTGATAGTACAGAGTAAAATAGTTTCACCATCAGAATTTTGACTAGATTATTACTGGTAAAAAGAAGCACCTTAATATTTTATATATATGTTTGCATCTGGACAACTTCCTATCTTCTCTAATTAGTTCAAATAATTTTTGTTAAAATTTCTCAAGTCTTCTAAATCAACAAAGCATAATTTATAAAATATTTTCCCTTACTTTAATAGTGATACTGTATTTCCCCTTAGCTCTTACATTGTTTTTGCAAATTTACAAAATATTGTTAAATATTAATGATATTAGGATTTTTGTTGTTGTTCCTGAATTTTAAAGGAAATATTTCTGTTGTTTCAGCATTCAAAATGTTGCCTCTAGATTTTTATATTCATTGTAATGTTGAGGAAATTTTCTCCCTTAATTATTTTCCAAGACTTTTGTCAGGAATAGATACAAAATTTTATGGGATGATATTAGGACATCTGTGGGAGTGATCATGTTGCTTTTCTCCTTTAACCTATTACTGATGGGCAATATTAATACATTTACTAGCCATAAATAAGCTTGTATTCTTTTTTTAAGATTTTACTTATTTTTTTGAGAGAGAGAAAACAAGTGAATACACACAGGCAGTGGAGAGGGCAGAGAGAGAAGCAGATTCCCCCTTGAGCAGGGAGCCCAATGGGTAGGTCTATGTGGGGCTGGATCCCAGGACCCTGAGATCACCAACTGAACTGAAGGCAGAGGCTTAACCAACTGAGTCACCATGTGACTCTAAATAAACTTGTATTCTAAGAATAAACTCTGCATACTTTTCTGAACATATTATTCTTCTAATATAGTACTATATTATTTTCATTGGCTTATTCCAGATTTTTACATCTACCTCTAAAATGTCACTATGGAAATTACTACCACCTTCCCCATACTCTAGATGCCTTTTGCCAGGCATCTCTCCTTTTTTAAAAAAATAAATAAATAATGGGATCATCTAGTATATTATGTAATTAGAATGAAAACTCCAGAAGAGCAGAAGTGCCTGTTTCATTTGTTGATGATGCATTTAAGATCTTAGAAGTGTTCCTGACACACAGTGGTATTTAATGGTATTTAAATTAATATTTCCTGAATTAATGAATTTGCTCTTTTATTGATATTTACATTCTTCTTCAATCATTTTACTTATTTATTTATTTGTCAGAGAGAGAAAGCACAAGCAGGAAGAGTGGCAGGCAGAGGCAGAGAGAGAAACAGGCTCCCCCCTGAGCAAGGAGCCCAATACAGGACTTGATCCCAGGACCCTGGGCCAAAGGCAGCAGCTTAGCGGACTGAGCCACCCAGGTGTCCCACTTCTTCAATCATTTTATACTACAAGTTACACGTTCTTTGATTTTTTTTATTTTGAGTCTTTACCTGTTTAGCTGGAATAAGACAGAGAAGTACATATATTATGCACAATTTTTTTTCCCCATATGAACACGAGCATGGTATACCTGCTAAACTTTTGACTATCTGAAGGTTTCTTCCTGTTGCTGTCAGGAATGGGAAAATAGCTGAAGACAACAATCCTTCTCATACACTTTTTGTCCCATCAAAATTGTAATATATTTTTCCATTATTTCCTGGTACTTAGCATTGCTGAAGAGTATTATGAAGCTGGCCTTAGTTTCTTCACCTAGAGGGGGAGGGGATTATGGACATTGGGGAAGGTATGTGCTATCGTGAGTGCTGTGAAGTGTGTAAACCTGGTGATTCACAGACCTGTACCCCTGGGGATAAAAATACATTATATGTTTATAAAAAAAAAAAAAAAGAAAGGATGAATACCCAACTTTTGTAGCAAACTTTTCTTTTTTATAATGCCAGCTTACTTTATTCTTGAATTTTAAATACAGTGACAAAAACAATATATTTGAGTCTTTAAGACTATACAGACACATGTACTACATAAAGTGAAAATACCTCTCACTACTTTGTCCTTCTATTCCCCTCTCATAGAACTCCTCCAAAATAACCTCACTCCTCTGTGTGGGGGGGGGGCAGGTGGGAACCCCCTGGGCACCTGTGGGGTTGTCCGAGCTTTGCCCCTCGCGTGGGGGGTGGTGGCCGGATGCCCTGTAAAAAAAATAAAATAAATAAAATAACCTCACTCCTCAGCTATAACTACTCGAACAGTTGATTGTGTTTTTCTTCCAAGCTTGCTTCTATATATTTATATGAGTATATAGTTTCTTTTTTTTTCTAAAATGAGATCATATTCTTATAACAAGGTGCCTGGAAGAGCAGAACTTCAAAAATATTTTAGTAATAGAAGCTGCCAAATTCTTCTTTGTATAGATGGACACAGAGATTCACATTGAAAGAGATTTTCTTGACCTACTGCTAGAATGCTCCTACTTGATTTTGTAACTATTGGAAGAGTAAGCACTTGCTGCCCTAGGAAAAAGAGACAATAGGGACTTTTGTGTGTTTGCCAAGGCTGCCTTTTCTAAGTGTTCCTAAGCATGTAGACATCTCTGATCTTTTACATAGGAGCCATGAAGATGCCCCCGAAGAGGGACAAATTCCTCAACACCTTCCCATTCAAAAGTCAATATTCCTAAAATCTCAGAGATGGATTAGGATGGTCCCAACCTAGCACAAGGGTCCCAAAGTAAACAAGCGAAGAGGAAACTTTGAGTCCCTAGAAGATTATGAAGAAGTATGAGATGTATGTAGCCCCAGCAACATGTCAGGAGGCTAAGGCAGCCCAGAGCATTCCAGCCAGTGAGAGAATTGTAAGAATGAAGAACAGCTAATATATTTCTAGGAACAATGATGTCCGCTATCAAATTTGAGTGTATTTCCTTTACCGACTAGAATTCTTTACCTTCTAATGTCTCTAAACATTCAGCATAAATCTGTTCTCTAAAATAATCTAATGTTTGTGGTACTTCGTGGTTACAAAGGAAGAGAAAAAGAGTCTATGCAGACCCAGAAACAAAGAAAACCTTTCAGGAGCAGGCTGTGACGAGGCAGTGGGATTCAGGATGGAACATAACATCAGAACATAATAAGCCCTCCCTGGAAATCCAAGGGGCAATACCAGTGGCAGAGGTAGGTGCACTTAGTACAGTTTTAGGATGGCTGCATGAACCATCTTTTTTGGACAATAGAATAAGACTTGAAAGATGGAGAATCGGGGAAGTACAGATTGCAAAGGCTTGAATATAAATAATTACCAGTTGGAATGACTCTGCTCTAAGGGGCGGGTGGGTAGCCTCTAAGATGGACCCCAGTGATCCCCACCTCTCAGTATTCATACCTTTGTGGATATCCCTCCCCTTGATTATGGGTTAGATTTAGTGATTCACTTCTAGCAAGTAAAACACAGCAGAGGTGATGGGATGTCACATTTAAGACTAGGTCACAAAAAGACTGCAGATTTCAGCTTAGGCATTCTCTTACTCACTCACTCTGAGGAAAGCCAGCTGCCATATTGTGAGCTGCCCAATGGAGAAGCCCACATGTCAAAGAACTGAAGGAGGTTTCTAGCCACTAGTTAGCAAGAAACTCGGGTCCTCAGTTCAACAGCCTGCAAGTTATTGAAGCATGCACACAACCACATGCATGAGCTTAGAAAGGGATTTACCCCCTTCAGATCTTCAGATGAGACCATGGCCATGACCTGCAGCTTGACTACAACCTCATAAGAAACCTCGAGCCAGTTAAGTTGCACCTGGATTCCTGACCTATAGAGATGGTTAGAAAATGAGCATTTGTTGCTTTAAGTTCCTAAGTTTTAGGGTAATTTGTTATGCAATAACAGATAATTAATTCAGTGGGAGAAATAATCAAGTATATCTGACATATAGTTGATAAATTTGGGAGAGGACTCTGATTTGGAATTCTGAATGGAATTAAATGTTTAATAGAGTCAGAGTGTAGGAAATCCAATGATATGTTCAAGGATGCATCCTTGTATAAAGAAGCATGCCACAGGATATTATACCAAAGCTTCTGCTTTCATGATTCCACTTGATTTGTAAGATATGTATGTAAATCTGTCTTAGAACAGACAACTCTAAGGCTCAGGAGGAGCCTAGCAAGACAACCCTGACTTGTCTTCCCTTCCTTCCCAGTGACATACCCTGTAAATACAGAAAGTTATGCAGGAATACTGTTCAAAAATCTAGTAGATCCCAAGTGGAGCCAATTGCTAGCATGTAGAGAGGGCCTTGAATGAGGAGAATCCAAGAGGTTCAGGGAATTCACCTACCAAAGATTGCCGAAGAACCATTCTCCTTGGACCTCTCCCCACTCCAGCCATACACAACAGTGTCCTCATTAGTACAGCTCTTTTTGGATGCTTTCAGGGAATTCAATCCCCAGGATTCAACATAGCTAAGGGCATAATATAGACAGATGGGGGAGCACTGTATCCGGAGATATCAGGTTCATAGTATACAAGTGTAGAGGCAGAGAAAGCCTCCTTATTCTCGTCAGTGTATATATATTTTTTTAATTTTAGGCATGGGTTGTTGCAATACATTCCCAGTGTTTCCCATCGTTATATTTGCCTTGTATCATCCTAAAAATCAATCAATATCTAAATGCATAGTTGCCAAGGTTCTGTTCTATTTTAAATTGTGATTTTATTTAATGTTAACATGATAAGTCTATGTCTAGAAGCTGGCTGTTACAGGGGCCTGGTTAGTCAGATAGTGTGGGGTTGCAGTTCATAAAGCAGTCTCCAGACAGACTGGCTAGTTTTGAACTCCAGTTTTCCTACTTACCGGCTGTGTCACTTTGGACAAGTGACCAAATCTATCCAGGCCTCATGTTCCTTGCTTATAAGATGGAGATAATAATAGCACCCATCTGATAGCATTATTTTGAGGATTCAATGAGTCAATGCTTGGAAAGTGCTTAGAACAGCAACAGCTCCACAAATGGGTCTGCTCTCTGTTGGCCATCAGTTTTGTAATAGAACAGCAAATGATGAGGGAGGGAGGGGTGTTGGTGGACAAGAAGAGAAACTTTAAGCTTGTCCAGTACAGAGTTCCTTTTGCCTCAGGAGTCATCCTGACCCAGAAACAGCATAAGTGGTGTGACAGAAGGCTGTTTTGTGTTCCCTGAATATCCCAGATTAATACTGACCTCATGGGATACTCTCTGGAGGCCCAGACTTGGACCTGCTTACACATTAGCCCTGTTGGGCCTTAACTCGCAGATATTCACTCAGAATGGTTTAAATTGAGGGCGATAAGTCAGCTTTTGGGCCTTTGTTTTCTATTTTATGATTCTTTCTTTTGAAAACTAGATGATTTATGCTCTTGCCCCTGTGGGAGCAGAGCAGGTCATAAACTGAAAACGAATGTCTGTAGAAAAAAAGAAGTTTCCAGACAACAGTTCTTCTAACAGATAGAACATTATCTATTCAGTAGAAAAAGCCAAGCTTGCTCACTTACTATTTTTTAATACTCTTAAAACACCCAAAACCCACACCCCTGAGAGTGGCTGCTTTTCCATGGTCATCTTTATCTAAAGCTTCACAGTGAAGTGACTCCTGCCTCCAAAGAAGAGGGAATGAAGGTCCAAAGACTAACAAGACCATGAGCCCCCACCTCCACAGAGCCTTTTCTTTGGGCTAAACTCAGCTAACTTGGAGGAAGGCTTCTGGTTTGGAGTGGGGCAAGGGAATTCTGCAGGCCATAGAGAACTCCCTTCCTCTCATGGAATGAACCAGAACACACAAGTGCAGACTCCTAGTCTCTCTCATACATCTTCCATGCACACGCTACTAAATGTAACATTTACTCTAAAGTTTTATGTATATGGGTATGCATGTATACACACACGCTCACACACACAGACACACACACTCTCTCTCTAGTCACCTATAAACACTCACACCTCAAGACACATTCACAAATACGGGCACATACGTGGTGGTCATTTTCTAGGGCGTTGAGTCAGAGAGGATCCTGGAGGGTGTGGAGCTTCCATCGGTTCAGAAAAGGGAGTTTTTGATAGATTACTATCAAAGTAAAATGGATTCACAGAACCGCTCTCAAGCCTTTTGTAAGGATTCGTGAGGGTCAAGTGCTAGGCCAGGAGGAGCTCCCTGCAGGCATTTATTTTTTGTCTTTAATTTCAGTAGTTTGGGGATGCCTGGGTAGTTCAGTTGGTTAAGCGTCTGCCTTCTGCTCAGGTCATGATCCCAGGATCCTGGGATCGAGTCCTACATCTGGCTCCTTGCTCCGCGGGACTCTGCTTCTCCCTCTGCCTGCTGCTCCCCCTGCTTATACTCTCTCTCTTTCTTGCTCTGACAAATAGATAAAATCTTTAAAAAAATAAATTCAGGGGGCACCTGGGTGGCTCAGTGGGTTAAGCCTCTGCCTTCGGCTCAGGTCATGATCTCAGGGTCCTGGGATCGAGCCCCGCATTGGGCTCTCTGCTCAGCAGGGAGCCTGCTTCCCTCTCTCTCTCTCTCTGCCTGCCTCTCTGCCTACTTGTGATCTCTCTCTGTCAAATAAATAAGTAAAATCTTTAAAATAAATAAATAAATAAATAAATAAAATAAAAAAATAAATTCAGTTATTTGAAATCTTTCAATTTAGGATAAGAAATTCTACCTGATTCTGAGATATTAGAATAGGAGAAAAAGATGAATGTCAGTCCTCAACCAATTAACATGCATTTAATGTGTGGTCCTGTCAGCCAGGCCCTGCCCCAAGCTCTGGGACAGAGGGATGACTGAGACATGATTCCTACCCCAATGTAGTCCAACAGGGGAGATGAAACCGACACACATGAAACAGATAATCCAAGGTCAAGGTTATACTGTCAGTGCCTAAAAGGACCTGGTCTTGTCAAACACGTTCATTTTGGCAATGGGATACCAATGTCCAGATTGTCATTTACTTATGCCTACACAACCAGATATTAGACAAATGCTTCTTGATAGAATTATTCTCGCCATCCCTCTGCACTGTTTTATGTGTATATATATATATATACACATAAAATACAGAACCATGGTGAATTTGTTTAATATATATATACACATATATTTATGTATATATATATAAAATACAGAACCATGGTGAATTTGTTTAATATATATATACATATATTATATACATATATACATATATATGTATATATATACACACATAAAATATAGAACCATGGTGAATTTGTTTAATATATATACATATATGTTATAATATTAACATAATACATGTTATATATAACATATATAACATATATGTTATAATAATAACATATAATATATAACATATATTATGTTATAATATTAATATAATTATATATTATAATATTAAACAAATTTTATATATTTGTTTAATACATATATACATATATTATATGTATATATGTATTAAACAAATTCACCATGGTTCTGTGTTTTAACTAAGTACCACTATCTGTTCCTTCTCCAGAATTGGGAGGTCCCACAAGGTAAGAGCTGATCTTATACATTTTCAAAGCTCACATTGACTGACATAGTTATAATTATCCAAAAGGTGCTCATCAGCCTAAAGTGATCTGACATAGTCTAGGTAGTTCCGCTGTTGGCGCAAGGCTGCACTTGTTACACAAGAAATCAGCACAGGTGGGAAAGAACTGAATCTTGGGCACATATTCAAGGTAGAATACCTAAACTTGGCATAAAAATTACAGCCATGTTTCCTGTTTTGACCTCAGGTCTTGTGCGATTATATGGATGAAGGTAATGCATTTTTATTTCAGCCAGCAGGAAAAGGTCAGGATCCTCAGGGTGTTTTAGACTCTTTATATTCACACATAGAATCGTTGAAAGGTTTTGATATATTTCTCCTAAGGGTTTTCTGAAATGATACCAGGTCACCCAGTCATCGAACATTTATTTCAACAAGAATTTTTTAAAATCATCATGCCAAACACTGGGCAAGTTGTTGGCTACAAATTTGCCTGGCTGAATAACTGAACATGTACTTTATGCTGAGAAAAAAAATAATAAAACAGCGCAGGTGTTGTATTATTTTCCCAGGGCTTCTGTAACCCATTGCTGTAACCAGAAATGACAGAAAGACAACAAAAACGTATCTCTATTTTGGAAGCAGGAAGTTCAAAATCAAAGTGTTGGCAGGGCTGCACTCCACCTGGAAGCTCTAGGGAGAATCTTCCCTTGCCCTTTCCTTGCTTCTGGTGACTCCTGGCAATTCCTTGACCTTCCCTGGCCTGTAGCTGCCTCACTCCCATCTCTATCTCTGTCGTCTTCTCTTTGTCCTCTCCTCTTCTTAGAAGGAGTCCCCCCGCTAAATACAGTGTGATTTCACCTCTAGATCCTTAATTGATTATGTCTGCAAAGACCTTGGATCCAAATAAGGTCACACTCTTGAGGTTCCATCTGGGCATGAATTTGGGGAGACACTATTCAATAGCTGTCATGGCACTTTGCTCTCTTGGGTCTGCAGTGACAAGACTGACAGTGAAAGAGATGGCCATGGAGGGAAGCTTCACTTTGATTCCGTGAACCAGTTCCTTTCATCTTGCTTCTGGTTCTCCACAGTCTTACTCCCTGTCCTTACATAGACCCAGATCCAGACTGCTCACCTGGAATTCGGATTTCGTGATCTGCGTGATTCTTTGACTCTTTCTTATGTGTTCCAAGCTGTTGGCCCATGCTGTCATGAGTACCCTGGCCCATCTGTCATCACCCACCTTTTTTCATTTAACAGATATGCACTGGATCCTTCACAAGAGTCAGACCCTGTCTTGGATCCTGGATTCTCAGCAATGACAGACGACATCCCCACCTCATGAGTAATGAGGGATAGAAACAGGGAAAAAACAAGCAGATACTTGGCACCTACAACAGTTTCTGGTGCTTAGTAGGTGTTCAATAAGTATTTGTGATTTGGCAGAATTAGCAAGATAGTTTCTGATAGTGATAAGTGATAAGGAAATAGATGAGTGTGAAATAAAGGATTCAACATGGAAGGCCTCTCCAAGAAGGTGATCTTTAAGCTACAATGTTAAAAAAGGAAGGAGCCAGCTGAGGACACATGTCTGAGACAGAGGAAAGAGTAAGTGAAAAACATCACTGAACTAAGAACAAACTGATTGTATTTGGGGACAGAAAGAGAACAATGGATCTGACACAGACTGAGCAAGGGGGAGACTAGTACAAGATGACATCAGAAGGGTAGAGGCAATTCTGCTCAGTTCTGCTAGACACTATAGATCAAACAAAGGAGTTTGGATTTTTAATTTCCACTGCAGTTGGAAGCCGTTTGAGGTTTAAGTAATGCATTGATGTGATTTAATTCATGAATTAAAATGAATTAAAAGATCACTATAGCTGCTCTGAGGAAGAAGGATTGTAGGAGGCAAGACTGGAAGAAGGGAGAAGAATGTTTTAGCCCATAAACAGGTTATAGGTGTAAAAGGTACTGATTCCTTCAGTCCCAAGTGTAACCAGGAGAGGATGGAGCTAGCCAAAGCCACAGGGTTTGGTCTGTCTACAGTCAGACTCATCCATTAACCTGAGCTTACTGGATAAATAGCATCATTTTCCATGTCTGCCACAATGTGGAAAAGATTGGAAAGCACGGCACTTATGAACATTTTTCATGTTTTCTGATCAGCAAGCTCGTTTTACACACTCTTACTGTGTTTGGAGAATTTCCTGCTGCGGTGATCAGCCTCCAAGATGGCTTCCAGTGATCCCACATGCTGTGATTCACACCTTTGTGTGGTCCCCCCAACTCAGTACCAGGGTTTGACTTGTGTAACTAATAGAATAGGACAGAAGTGATTGTATATCACTTCAAAAATGAGGTCGTGAAAGGCTGTGGCTTATATCTTGGGCTCTGTGTCTCTCTTAGGTAACTCGCTTTGGGGTACCCAGCTGCCATGTCTTGAGGATACCCAGGTATTAGGCCTATCCAGCCCAAATTCCTCTCCCCATCCCCGACTCCATCTCTGGAGGCCTGTGTTCAAAGGCAACGCCATCTTTTGCATTTTAACTTGCATCTGTGTTTGAAGTTCCATCGAATAGATTCACTTTAAGTGAGTTGCACACCCCCTCCCCCAATCGAGCCTAAAAACTACTGAAAATCAAAGGAAAATAGGAACGTAATTGAGGGAGAAAAAAACACTCAAAAAAAACTTGTCTACTTTTTCTTTCTCGAATAATATATGCAAGATATTTCTCTCCAAAATGGCATAGTAAAAAGCTAATAAAAAAAACCCACTCACAAAACAAGGTTTGAATATATCTTTTAACATCCTAAGTCACTTTAAAACAAAAAATAAACAAGACTACCTCTTGCTATTTTATTGAGTCAGTATCCTTAAAGTAGTTCACAAATAACATTATGTTGATTAAAATAGAACTATTTCAAATAGGACAACAGATACATAATGACCCCCTTTTTTTTAGATTTCAAAGAAAATTAAGGCATATGCTTTTATTTTAATCAATGTGAGTTAAAGTTATGATGTAAAAGGTACACCTCTTCTCCTAATTAAACCCTCAAAGCCAGGCAGCCATCCACAGTTCATTAAAGTTCAGATTTTGCTCAAAACCTTCATTATCTCAACTTGATGAGTTTCCTTTTCTTTCAATGCATTGCACTCTCACAGATATCTGATTTCAAAAGACCTTTTAAGAAATGTGAAATAGGGGGTGCCTGGGTGGTTCAGTCATTAGGTGTCTGCCTTCAGCTCAGGTCATGATCCTAGGGTCCTGGGATCAAACCCCGCCTCAGGCTCCTTGCTCAGTGGAAAGCCTGCCTCTTCCTCTCCCAGTCCCCCTGCTTGTGCTCCCTCTCTCACTGTATCTCTCTCTGTCAAATAAATAAATAAAATCTTAAAAAAAAAGAAATGTGAAATAACCCTCTCACCCTGGCTTACTGTTATGCCTGGACGAACCTGAAGAATTCCAACCTTTCCCAGAAACACATACTCTTCCATAGGGAATAACATGGCTCAAAAGGGGGGCAAAGAGCTTATTTGCTACATCCATATATATTTAGGGAGGCTGTTTTGTACTGCAACAAAATCTATTACTTTCTTTACTGGCCAAGTCCTGAAAAGAGTTCCTCTTTTTCAAACAAGAAAACAGAGATTATTTAACATACACACACACACACACACACACACACACACACACACACACACAACGTGTATTTTAGAGACCCACATGAAAATGAGAGAAATGAGATGATAGAGAAACAATCAAGTACTGCCCAGGTATGACGAGAAAAAAAGTATTTGTGCGGTAGAGGACAGTAATTATTTTGCACTTATTGAATAGGAAGAAAACTTATGTCTGGTTAGTGGAAACTCTTAAAGATTTATTTATTTACGTAGCTATTTGTGAGAGAGATTGCTGGGGAAGAGCTGAGGGAGAGAGGAGAGAGAGAATCTCAAGCCGACTCCAGGCTGAGCATGGAGCCCAATGTGGGGCTCGATCTCACCAACCCTGAGAGCGTGACCTGAGCTGAATGGCTTGTGGAAATTCTTGATGCAAAGTCTGAACTTTGATACGTTATAGGTGGAAAAGTTGAGGTCTCTGCTACTGAAAAAATAGTGATTCTAATGCTGATGTGAAAGGCAGAAGTGCAGGAGAAAAGTAGTGAGAGAATGCACATCAGGGGAAACCCAGTGGCATGCACTCAGACTACGGTGGGATCGATTTTATAATCAGGTGGGAGTGGGCAAGCAGAATAATAGGAGATCAGAGAGTTTTACTTGTTGTTTATCATATAGTCGCCTGGGATTTAATCAGTTCTTTAGTAAACTACATGTAATCATTTTACAGTGTGGATTTTGTTTTCCTGCCGTTGTCCAAGGTGATCGTAAGAGTCTCCAAGAATATATATAAAACTTGAAAACTCCTGCGAGGCAGTTTGGAAAAGAAATTCATAGGGAGGCATATTGTGTGACAGTTAGATTTTGGTCTTTGGAGTCTCCCCAACATGGGTTTGACTCTTCATTTCATCCTTTGCTAACTGTGTGACCTTAGGCAGGTGACTTAGACCTCAGAGTTCTAGGGTTACCATCTCTAAAGTCAGGACTATAACAACAACTATTTCAAATGGTTGTGATTCAGTTAAGCTAAGCCTGTGAAGCACAGCATATAGTATATGGCATGGAGCAATTGTTCAATGAAAGTCAGCTGTAAATGAACACTTAGGCCAGTCAGGAAAGACTCCACAGGACATAAATGTACATTGGTCAGATCCTGCCTGTCCTAAGTTGCAGAAAACAAAATCAAGGTATAGAGCTGATCGTATCTACCAGGAAGCACAATGGCAGTTCTGCTTTTGGCCTTTGGGTTCATGAAGCTTCAGGACGTGGGCTCTGTGCTCTCACCCGGACCCAGCGTACCCACCTGCGGAAGAGGACAGTGTCCAAGGCAGGGCTCAGGAGTCACACAGCGCATCATGACCACTGACTAGCTTTATGACCGTGGGCCGGCTACTTAATTTCTGTGCTTATGTCTCCTCACTTGAAAAGCAGAGATAGTTAATAACAATGCCCTGCTCCTGTGGTTGTTATGGAGATCATATGAGCAATATACTTCATGAGCTCGAAAAACTATAGTAAAAATAATGTCATAATTATAAGAAAGTTTTGAAGGAGAACTCTGGGATTCCAAATTCTATGCTTCCTGACAAAAGCTTTGCAGGATGGACTCATGGAAACAAAATGAGAGAGAAGAGAATGAGGAGCCAGGTGGGTTAGAGGAGGGAAAGGAAGACAGGAAAATTTGCCATAGAGATAACTCAAAGTATAAGCAGCACTGAGGGTGAAGTTTTAAATAACAAAAGATACAAGAAGAAAGCTTAAGTATAGAAATTTAATATTCAATCCAGAAGTTCTCTCCAAAACCCCTTGCATTTAGTGAGCACTCAGTAGACATACGATTAATTGACTGGTTGATTAAATGTGATTTAACACTGAACTTTGCAGCAGAGAACCTGAAGCTGGGTTCTTTGGATAGAGTGAGGGCTGAGAAAAGTGTACATTCTTATGGGCTTCTGAATAAGGCTAGAGAGACAATGAAATGGGTTCCCTCCCTCCCTCTCTTCTTCCTCCTTCCTTTTCTCTCTGTGTCTTTGTATAACTGGAGATTTTTTTCAAGCCATTTATTGCTACCAAAGATCAAGAACGGGATTGTTGAAACTCTTCCTTACATGTTTAATGCTTACATTCTTGCCCATAAATATGCACATTGACCCCTTTTCTTAATAAGCAGGCCCTTGAGTGCAGGTCAACCTATTTTTAACATTGAAGATGAAAGGGAGTTTAATGTGGAAGGCAAGGAAAAGTATTGGCTATTTAGAGTCTTTTCTTCTGACACCTCTTTAGCTAGTTGGCTATTTCACAACCACTGTGACACAGTCTAGCCAGTTTTGGATTTCATCACCCTCTTCTCTCTTTCCAGCATCCACAGTAACTCCAGCAGTTTCCAGACTTGTCCAGGGTAAGGGACATCAGCCACTTTGAAAGGCAGCTCCAGGGACACAAAAAATATTACACAAAAATTAGTTGGTGGCAGAAGGGACTTAGGTGTAGCTTTTTGTCAGTCAGCAGAAATCTGACCTCTGCTCTCTCCCCTGTCCTCATTGAGAAAAGATGAACAAATGTAGAACCACGAGTGTCTACTAAAAAGAGACAGCAGAGGAGTGCCAGGCCCTCTGACCTGGAACATTGCCTTCTGTTCCTTTTAATATACTCCTTTTATGGTGCATCTTTTAAATACTGAAGCCAGTAAATCTCTACTTTCTTTAAAGTCAAAGAAATTGGAGTTATAATTTTGTAACCAGCAATCATAAAACTGGCAAGGAACTGCATAGCTCAAGAAGGAAGAGTAAAGCTTTTGAACATCCCAGCACAACCTGCCAGTTGGTGCAGTGATAACGGACACATGGGCAAAGTCAGGCTGCCCGATCCAAAATCTGCTTTAATTTCATCTCTCAGGAAAAATTCACTCCAAACAGGGCTCACAGATTTAAAAGGAGATTGGTGCCCAAGTTGAGAGAATGCTTGTCACAGAACATGAGCTCGCTTCCTGTCCCCTGGTCCAGGTGATTCATAGTGCAGGCTCTAAACCAGGTGTGAGTATGATTCCTATCAGGATTAATTAAGCAGGAGGTCTAGGAGTATTTTATAGGAGCAGTAATCACTGGGGAATAGAACAGGCTCACCAAAAATAAGTGCCAGTTGAATCTTACTTCTTTGTTAGAGGCAATGATCTGGCAAGGGATGGATTCAAACAAAAGGCCAAAGAATAGGAAGTTCTACCGTTAGGAATGCTGAACTATTTCCCAAGAACAGAATCTGTGTCTTGGACACAGGAGTAAGGATATGGTCTAAGAGCAGCATGAAAGACTTACAGATTTAAAAAAAATATATTTCCTCCCAGCTTTATTGAGGAATAATTGGCAGATAAAGCTGGAGGGGCAGAGAGAGAGGGAGAGAGAATCTCAAGCAGACTTCACACTGAACGCAGAGCCAGAGGCAGGGCTCAGTTTCACAATCCTGAAATCAGACCTGAGTGTGTTTAGTTAGCATCTAGTACATTGTAGTAGATACACAACAGCAACAATAAAAACATATGTTGATTGAGCCCAAATTATGTGTCAGCACTATTCCAAGTACTCCAAGTATGTAATCTGTATAACAATTCATTAACGCATATATTGGTATTATCTGAAGAGAAATCTTAGGCACAAAAATTTTAAATAACTTCCACAAGTTTCTAGAGTAACCATTCCCTCTAAATCACAAATGTCTTATTACCTGCTACATCCAAAGGGCACTTCTTAGTTTTTGTCTCTGTAGGTTCTGTTGACAGTTGTTGATACTGTAGATCACTCCTCCATCAAATGTTCTTCCTCTTTTGGCCCCCATGATTTCCCTCTGTCTAATGTTTTCTTCATCACTGATGCTTTTCAATCTCCTCCTTACTGAACCACATTTTAAATGACAATGCTCTCTCCCATTCTCCAAGCTCTCCTTGCCTGAAGAACTCCATCCAACATGGCAACTCAATTTCTATATTTCTGTGGCTGATTTCCAGTCTCCCCTCTCTCCTAACTCTAGGCTTCCAATTCTAAGCATTTTTCATTACTCATCACATATGACCCAGGTCAGTTTGTGGAGCTTCTAGGTCTTTCATTCTGTCTCATTCCATTGGGTGCAATCTTGTCAGTTAATACTTGAAATATTTTTCAAATTTAGATGTTCTTGACAATCAGCTAAGTGCTGATTTAGGCTGATCTAGGCCCTCATCATATCTTGCCTGGCTTATCATAGTGCTTTCTTTACTGGATTTCCCGTTTGCAGTTCCTCTCTGATGTAGTCATATCAGTGGTATATTTCTGCATGCTTAAACACGCACCTTCGTCCCCATCATGACTGGGAGCCATAGCATCCCACTCTTTCTGGTTCCTCCTCCACTGTCTAGCTTCTGCTCTTCCTCCTCCAAGGGTTCCTTTCAGCTGGCTTCCTCACCTTCCTAGTTTTCCCAGGACTGAGAGTTTACTTCCCTCTTCACTCTCTGGAGTTATCTTTATAACTCTGCATTTTCTCTACTGTTCTAATGTCGGATCCTTGAGGCCCTGGCACCATTCGCAGCAGGATTTCAAAGCTTGTCTGTTGGGTGAACACTCTGAGGCATCCTGAAATAACTTACTGCCCAGTATGATTTGCTGTGAGGTGTCCCTAGCAACAGCACAACCTATGGCTGAATGCCAGCTGTAGAGAGTCCGTGGTAATCGTTTGTGTAGGGCCTGGACACTAGTTTTTCTTAAAGCTAATAATAATAATAATCATTATTATATAATTATATATAATATATTTATATTACCTGATCGATGTATAATATATAATGATAATTATTATTATTTACTATTATAATAATACCTTACCCTGCCTCCCCAAGTCTGGACTTGGGCAAGTGATGCCTGTCTGAGTCTCAGGTTTTTCATTACTAAAATGAGGATAAGTTATATAGACCTTGCGGGGCTATCAAGGGAATTAAATGAGATTACATATCTAAAAGACTGTGGCATAGTGCCTCGCACCCTCTCCTGCCCACCCCTCCCCGCCCAGGAGTTCAGTACTTCGAAGTTATTTCTGGGCTTATTGCCTGAGATGCTGAAGAGGTGGGTGTGCGAGAGGTGCCCAGAGTTCCCTTCCAAAAAGCTCAGATTCTGTGGTACTCTAACTTGGTGGATATGGGAGACGCGTTGGCAATCCCCGGATTTCTAAGCAGTTGTTTAGAAAACCAGCCAGGATCCTTGTCCCGGCGTCTTTTTCAGAGGCCATTTATTTGACCTTAGTTCTATAGAGCAAGCCTCTACCGTCTCCAAAACACCGCCCTGGTCGAAAAGGTCCTGCCCTTGGGAAATCCTTCCTTTGTTGGCAGATCTCGGCGCCGTCCCCGCATTTGGGGATCTAGCACCCTTAGGCCCATGGTTTTTGCCCAGACGGCGCTTTTTCAAGTTCGAAGCCACCACTCCGTTCTCCAGATCGGACGGGTGTGGTCCAAATTGTACCTTTCGCGCCACGCACCCGACGCGCGCTTTGAACACAGGCGGCGAGGGACGGTGGTGGTTTGCCTGAGAACGGAGGGGTGGGCTGGCGAGAATGCCCGGAGCGCGCCTCTCTCCCACTCTCCAAGCCTGGGCGCAGCCGCTCTGAGCGCCTGGTCCGGAGCCGAGCCCCGCGCTCCTCCAGGAGTCGGCGAGCGCCCCCCGTCCGCCGCTCGCTGGGGAGCCGGGCCCACCGGGATCCCGGCCCACGGCGCGCGCCCCTGACCCAGCCCCGCCCCCCGGCGGCCGCGTGTGGCGGGCGGGGCGCCGGGAGAGAGGCGCGCGGGGCTGTGCGGCGCCTCCTCCCCTCTGTGCGGGGGGAGGGACCGAGCGGCCGGGCGGGAGAGAGAGAAAGCCTGACCGACCGGCTGCCGAAGAGCTGCATGCAACCGGTGGGAGGCCGGGCCAGCCGGGGCTGAGGCTCGGGCCGTTCCTCGGCGGCTCTCTGACGGCGAGCGCGGACGGCCCGGAGGCGGCGGCTCTGAGCTGGCAGGCGGAGGGTTGTCTCCCGCGCCCGCCTGCCCGGCGCGGTCCGAGGATGCGGGGGGGCGATGCCCGGGGCCAGGGACGCGCTCTGTCACCAGGCGCTGCAGCTGCTGGCCGAGCTGTGTGCCCGTGGGGCCCTGGAGCACGACAGCTGCCAGGATTTCATCTACCACCTGCGGGACCGCACCAGACCCCGGCTCCGCGACCCAGGTGAGTGCCGCCGCCGCTGCCGGGCGCGACCGGAGGGCCCTGGGTTGGGAGTTGGGGCCGCACCGGGGCCTGAGGCAGAAGAGCGACACGGACTGGGGCGAGGAGGGGGGTGGCCGCCGAGCTAGAGCAGGGGATCAGGAAGCGGCGCGCCGTGGCCTGATGCTGGACCCGGGCGGGGACCCCGACGGAGGCCGAGTCCGGGGGTTGGGGGCTGGGGCAGGGTTGGAGGGACCACGCCCGCCACCTGCGCTCGGGTCTCCGGGGCTTCGGCGGGGGGCGGCTCCCGAGCTCTGGGCTCTGCGCTCCACTTCCCGGGTTCTGCGCTCCGGGCGAGGGGAGGCCGCAGCCGCTTCACCAGTGGTGGGAAGGGGGACGAGGCCGGAGGAAACTCTAGGAAGTTGGGAGTTGGGGACTGCCCCGGCTGTGGCTGAATCCCGCTGGGCGCTCCTCACCTTCGCTACCGAGTGCCCATTTCCCTTCCTTGGTCTGGGGTGGGAAGGGCGGGGCGGGATTTGGCACTGGGCTGGCAACCGGGAGCTCCAGGTCCTGGGCAGCCGGGCCTGAACCGGTTCCCGGCGGGTCGTTTGGCGTGGAGGCGGCCTGGGCCTGGGCGCCCGACTCTATCAGCTGCCGCCGCCGGACACACCCGGCTCGGTGGGCTGGCTGGTCATGGCCGGGGCACCTGCAGTTATCTCTAGTGAAAGTTGCATGGCTCCTAACTTTGGAAAGTTCGTTTATTTTGGCATTTGATCAATTAAGGTTGGAAGGAGGAGTTTTAGTGGAGCCATTTGCTTTCCCTAAGGGCCCTGGGTCTCCTACATCTCACCCACTACTGGTTACTGGAAGACACATTGCTTCCATATGTTTACTTGAGATTCTTCTTACCTGGAGAAATCATTTTCTCGAATATTCTCTCAACCTGAAAAAAAAAAATACTGTGTTAAAGATGGGGTGAGAAAATGGCCTTTGCCCCTGATATTCCTGTGTATAAATATTGGAAATGAGCTATTGCATTATCCAGGACAAATTTGCCTATTTTAAGCCAATCCATTATATATTATATATATGTTACTTAAAATCTACTTACACGAAGGATAAGTTAGGGAATTGTTTGATTTATAAAGAGATATACACGGAGCCTGACTTAAGTAACATTTCCTTGATAGCATATTCAAATTGGGTCTGTGGGGTGAAGAGAAATCATCTGCTAAAAGTTGATATCAGACTTTCCCTATTGGAAATCTGTTTCTCTATTTAAAAAGAAAGATTATTGTTCCCCATTGCCTGTGGTTACATTAATTAGGTTTATCGGATAATCCCTACTGTGTTACTTCAAAGTGCAGAATTAAGTCAAGGAAATAACTGTTGATCCCAAATGATCTCCCTGGAGGTTCAATGCCCAGCCTTTGCATGGCTCATTGCTGGCTGTGATGTGCTGCAGAGACCACACATAGGAATCAGAACTCCTTATTTCATCAACTGGGAGTCCTGGATGATTCCTAAGTGGGCAAAGTTTTCTCCTGAAGCTGCAGGAACAAGAAAATTATTTAGTATGCTTCACCCAAAGCAAATGCTAGTGTTGAAATGTCCCACTTCCTTGCCTGTGACTGCTCCATAAGTTTCCATTGTTATCCCACATAAGGGAATAGTTGCTTTTGGCTTTAAAAGAGAAGATGAATAAGGCCTCTTGCTGAGTCTCCTGTTAACACTCTATCTTTTTGGCCAGTTTTATGCCTCTGCTTCTTTTCATGCATGGGCTGGATTCCATGTTCTTGGGCTTTCCTCATCCCTTGTACCTGGCCGCCCTTGAGGAAGAGTCACAGAAAAAAAACTCCTTGCGAGAAACAAATCTGATTCCTTGGCTGAGGAAGAGCCACAGATAAGAGTAAGCCTTTTGCTAGTCTTTGAGCTCCCAAAAGCACTGTCCTGCTTTCCTCACTGGGGCACAGTGATTTTCTGATAACCCATGCCCCTCTGGATCTTTCGTTTGGGTTGGAAGTAGCCTGTTCATGATGCAGGAGTGGGAAGCACTGTGAGCGCAGGGTGAGAGGGACTGAGGCCAAAACGCACAGCCAAAGTGCATCCTCTCTCTCAGGGCATTTCAGCTCAGGCCAGAATCTCTCCTCACTTCCATCCTTCCTCTCGCCTGCAGTAATTCCCACGTTAGATGCCTTTATCTCCATTCCTCTGATGCTGTTTGATTGTCTGAACCAAGAATGGCTTTCATTTCGAGCCCTAAAAGCCTAGTGGCTGGAGTGGCTGCATTGCACAATGCTATGCACGGTGCCCTTGCCATTGGCTCGTGTGAACCAGAATAAGCCCATGCCGTAGCCCTGGGACGTGGGTCCCTGGCACACACAGTCCTCTCTGGAAGCAGATGACTTCCTTTTCTGCAGAGGAACTCACCTGAAGGCCATGTACCAGCGCTGTCTGTCCATTGTCCTTCCATGGCTAACTCCGTGGTAGTTCAATTTTCTCAAGCTCAACTGCAGAACTTTGGCATTAAAAGAAGAAAATGGACATAATTCCCTGTGGGCAGCAGAAGGACACTGCATCTAGGATGTTTGTTCATTTTTTCAGAGGTGGACTACCCTGGCGAACAGACCACTGGGCCATCTGGAAGGGTTATCCTCTGCCCAGGTTGTTACGGTGCTCCGAGGTGGGAATACAGCCCCAAGTCTTCCCTTAAGAGAGGATTTGATGAAGGAGCAATTTTAAAAGGGAAGCTGAGTCACAATTGGAACTAGAATGCCTCACCCAGCCTTTCATCTGTACCAACTATGGAAAGTAAAGTGCTGATCTTTAAGCTGAGTGTGGGCACTTTTTCTTTTTCCATAGAGAGCAGTTAGAATCCAACACCATAAAGTGTTTTTATGTTTTTTCATGTATTGGCAATGTGGGGCATACACTTGCAAATCCCAGAGGATAGCCTTCGTGACGGAAGAGCAGGGACAGAGGTCCTGAGATTGGGTCGTCCTGGATGTGATTTAAGGAACAGTAAGTTTAAGGGTGACTGGGGAGAGAAAAAGATTGAGAATGACTAGAAATGTGGTTGAGGGCTAGAGCGGAGAGATCACGCTAAGCCTTGTCAACCTGTAGAAGGACTTTGGGTTTTAGTCCCAAGGTGAAGGAAGGGGTAGAAAAGTGGCAGCACTCTGGCTGCTTGCTGAGAAAATGCTACTGAAGATCAAGGACAAAGACAGAGAAACTTGTCAGGAGGCTGTTGTAGTGATCCAGACAGAGTGGAAAGTGGCTTGGCCAGCGTTATCTTAATGGAAGTGATGAGAAGTAACTGGGCTGTGCACACATTTGAAGGTAACAGTGCAAGGGAGGATTTGTTGATGGAATGGATGCGAGGGGTGAGAGAAGTAGAGATAAAGAAGACTCCAGCACTCTTTGACCCAAGTAACTCCCATTTACTGCAGAAGGGAAGACTTCAGGAAGAGCAGAATTGGGAGTGAGGAAGGAGATGAGGTTTCTATTTTAATTTTTAAAAAAATGCTTTTGTACATATTAAACGTGTGATGTCTCTTAGTTAGTTCAACAGTCACCTGAAACATGAATGTTCTTTCACATCAGCAGCTGGTCTGTGCTCACATTTTGTGACTGGAGACTTCACACTCTCTCCTCAAGAGGGCCAAATGGCTGTAGGACAGCATTTATTGTTAGAAGATTTTTCCTGGTATGGAATGAAGAGCTCTGTTTAACTTCCACTCATGGACCTTGGTTGCACTCTTTTGCAGTTAAAAACAATGGTTTTTTTTTCCCCCCCTTTGGCTATAAGGAGATAGAGATTTTAACTTTTCTTAACTTACTGTTTCCACATCTGGAAAAGGAAGAAGGATTGGATCATGTGACCTCTAGGTTTTCACCACGTTTTATTATTTTCCTTGGTAAGGCTTTTCTTCTGTAGGATGCCAGCCACATCTGTGCCAAGTGTTTTATGTAGGTCATTTCATTTAATCCTCATGATGTCTTCCAAGACCTCACTGCTCCCAATGTTCGTCTGCAGGCCAGCAGCATCAGCAGCATCTGGGAGCTTATTAGAAATGCAGACTCCCAGGCCTCACCCAGCCCTACTGCATATGAACCTATGTATTCACAGGATCTCCAGGTGATTTGTAGGCATGTTCAAGTTGGAGAAATGTGGCTGAGAGAGATTTATATATATGGGTGAAAACTGAAGCTCAGAGCAAAACTAGCAGCAAGGCCGTGGGTTCCATTGAGAAAGGGTTGAGTGTAAATCAAAGTAGCTTCTTAGGGAAACACATCACATGTACTAAGAATCTGAGAGTTACTGTCAATGAAAATTTCCTAGGTATTTTTTCATAAGAGCCCCCTTTAGACCCACTTTGTCTATTCTGTTCTTCTATAAAGGATTTAATCTCTAGCTGTAGGTTAAATTCTGTGCAGTTACGAAGACTCAGGGTTATGCATTTTTTTTTTCAGGATACTGGGTTTATACTGGCTTTGTATTTCTAGAGATTTTTCTTCATTTTTCTGGTCTGGGTGTGAAGCAGAGCCTTATGGCTCATCATTAATGACTCCTCTTTTCAAGTGGACTTTAACCAAACTCTTTGGAAAGCTTTTTCTAGACAAATGGTTTTCAACCTGCGCTGTACATTAAAAACATTTAGGGAGCTCTGACAAGCAAAAGTAAAACAAACTAAAAGCTACCAATGACTGAGTTTTATTCTAGACAAATTTAATCTGAATTTCTGGGGGTGGGGCCTGGTATCTGTATGTTTTTTAAGTTCCTCTGTTGATTCTAAAGTGTAGCCAAGTGGAGGACAGCTGTCAAGACCATCTAGCAGAGGATGAAACTACCTAGTCTTCTCAGCTCAGCTCGTATCTCTTTCCTGAAAACTTGGGAAAGATGGTCTCGAAAGTCAGGGGCCTTATAACAGTTACTACACACATTGACCGATTCTTAACTTTCTTTTGATAATATTACTCCAAATTTTTATTTTGAATGTTCTATAAAAACATAATGAGAATCCATTATGTTCACCTGACTCAGGGGGGGAAAAAAAGAACTAATTGAGAAAATCGTGTCCAGATAGTATTTTATTAAAAGACCAGAATGTGGAACTTTCATGAATGTCTCCTAGTATTGAATTATAATGAAATAATTTATTAGAAGATGTACATATAAAATAATAATTAAATATAGTTTCTAAGGAAAAATCTTCAAAATAATCCTAAAGACTAAATATTAGTCTTATTAAAACTTTCAAAGATAGTCAAAAGAGAGTTAACCTTAAAACACTAGGTTTTTTTATGAACAGACATTGGGATGATTATGCACAATGGGATTAATTTTTAAAAATTAATGTTAATTGCAATCAGGAAATAGTCTTCTAAGGAACGAGTGGCATATTGGATGCACAATATGTGAAGATAATTTGCATTTATTTACTTCAGTGACATTTTAGGGCTTCTTCATAAATATTTTATTTAAACAAGTGTGTTTTCATCTCTGTGGGACTCTTCCGCATGGACCAGTGAGTGGTTTAGTCATGAGGTAATTATCAAGAGGGAAAAACAAAAGCAAACTATGGTTAAAGGCATTGCAGGCAGCCCTGTGGCCAGCTGCCTCTTTCAGAATAAACAATCAAAAGCACAAACTTTTTGATGTGGGCTAACCTCTTAAGGAAATATTAAGCCAGTACCTAAGGGAAGTCACTTAAAATTTCCTATCATGGCTAGAGTGTAGCCATTGCTTTAACTGTGAAACGTATTGGCACTTTTGTGTTTGTGTGTATGTATGTGTGCTCTCCTATATGACTGGCCCGCAAAAATTCAGATTCCCTTCTTGACTGAGTTACTTGAAGGAACTATCAAGTTCACATGCTGAAATGTATAGAGAAAGAGGAGGAGCTTAGCAAGAAGCATAAGTGGGAGTTGCAATCTCACTTTTAGAAGAAAAAGTATGGAGTATGCATTTCTACTTCCTAAATGAAATCACAAATTAAGCCATAATGTGCATTGTGACTTTCTTCTAAGTGTTTTATTGGATTCTAGAAATGGTTTTAAACCAAAGCAGACCCTTAATGACTAGGTTTTGCAGATCTCCTTGAAATAGTCACGTGTCCTTGTACATGTACTTTATCACACAAAAACTTTAATATCGACATTGATGGAACTACACCTGAAGGGGAAAAACGAAAACTCACCCAGGAAATCCAGATGACAAAGTAGAATAAAACAAGAGCTTTAGAGTCAGAATCTGATACTGCTCTTGCTAGCATTATGACTTTGAGCACAGTATTTAATTCTTCAGTTGACTCATCTGTAAAATGGGAGTGGAGGCTGCTGTAGCAAAGTGCCCAGACCAAGGGCTCCAGAGACTTTGGTGGCAGTGTTGCCATCTGTCACTCTTTCCTCTCGGCTGTGATCCCTGGGCATGCATATGTTTTACCCATTTGTAATTACTCAGACACAAAAGTTTCCGTTCTACTTCTTTCATATGCTTAGTATCTTGTCACTGCTCATGAGCTGTATGTCCCTAGGCGATCTCTGTGTCTTGGTTTCCTCATCAGTAAAATGGATTGCCAGTATTCAGATAAAATATAGGATGCCCCATTCAATTTGCATTTTAGATGAGCAATATTGCATGGGATGGATGTAAACTAAACGCCTGTTATTTATCTGAAATTCAAATTGAACTGTGCACTTATATTTTTATATGCTAAATCTGGAAACCCTATTTAGTACCCATCTCACAATGCATGTGAAATACTTACCATAGGGGTGGCTGTGTGGCCCAGTCAGTTAAATGTCTTGACTCTTGATCTCTGCGTCATGAGTTCAAGCCCCACATTGTGATCTGTCCCGGGTGTGGAACCTACTCAAAAAAAAAAAAAAAAAAGAAAAGAAAAGAAAAATATTTACCATAGTACCTAGCACATAGTAAATGCTCAATAAAAACTAACCATTATTACTATTATTGTATTTTTTTCCTTGATGAACAGCCATTGTGAAATTTTTAGGATAACTATATATCTATATTCTGAAGAGTAGGTAAATCTTTTTCATTTAATCATGCTTTTGGGGCATTTCCAGCTTCTAATTTTTTATTAGCTAAAAATACTGTGATGTATCTGTAGTATCCTATTCCATTCAGGAAATTTTCTTCCCTTCCCTTTCCCTTTTCTTTTTCCTCCTACCTTCCTTCCATCCCTCTCTCCCTCCCACTTCCCCTCTCTCCCCCTTCTTTCCTTCCCTCCCTTTCTTCCTTCCTCCCTCCCTCTCCCCCTACCCTCTCCCCTCTCTTCTTCCCTCCCTCTCTCCCTTCCTTCCTTTATTCTTTCCTCCCTTCCTTCCTTCCTCCATCCCTTCCTCTCCCTCTTCCCCTTCCTCTCCCCTTTCCCCTCCCTCCCTTCCTTACTTCCTTCTCTGGACTATGAAAAGGAAACTGTATTGTGGCCCCAGGGCCTTGGGGCTTTGGCAGGAGGCTGCCCTGCCAGTAAAAGAAGAACTAGTGAAGGGGCCTTATTTGACCTTCTTCTTGGGGTGCAGGGAGTTGGTGTGCCCGTACTTCTTCTTGTGTGACGGTGCAAAAGTGCAGGTGAGCATAACATTTAAGGCAGATCATCTTGTGGCAGTTGTATTTCTGGGCCAGCTGGCAGAGGGAAGGCTCAGTGATGCTATCCTGTAGGCCAAGCACCAAGTGCAGGGTGGACTCTTTCTGGATACTGTAGTCTGAGAGTGCAGCCATCCTCCAGCTGTTTGCCTGCAAGAATCAGATGAGGCTGGTCAGGTGGGATGCCCTCCTTGTCTTGGAATTTGGCATTGGCATCCTCAGTGGTGTCACTGGGCTCAGCCCCCAGGATGATGGTCTTGCCCTCAGGGTCTTGACAGAGATCTGCATCTCTACATCTGCCACAAGACCATGGCCACCGACCTGCTCCTCCACCTCCTTAAAGAGGAAGAGGTGGAAAATTTCTTAATGATAAGTTATCAGCAATGGGTTCAAATTGCTTTCCTGTATGTTGTCAACCTTAAAAATAGATGCTTCCAGTTAATTTACCAGCAAAAGATGGGGTTATTCAGGACTAAAAGAGAATTGCCATCTGGGACAAACAAGCTTTGGCAAAACCATAGGAAGTCTGGAGAACAAAGGTACACTTTCTACACTTTCTGAGGGAAGGTGTTACTTGGGAAGGCTGTTAGAAACTCAAAGTCCACTGGAGTAAACTCAGTTCCAAGTGCAGTAGCTTCTCATTGGCTGAGCCATTGAGTGGGTAGGAGGATAGGAAAGCATGTCTGCCTCAGCTGGGACAGTAAAGTAGCATCCATGTGCAGGGTCAAGTCCATCTCTTCCTATTGGGTCTGCTGTCAGTTAAGAGTGGTAGTGTGGCAGGGCATGGGAGCACCCCTTCCCAAACCTTCTGACTGCATTTTAGGAAGGTTTCCCATTATTAATTTTCACAAGATTTATGCCAACTATCCCTGCTACGAATCAACAGTATATCCACTAGCATTAGGTAGTAATAATGTGAACAAAACTTGCTAATGTAACAGTTTTTGAGTGAGTAACTCTATCAATTTGCATTTTTTTGCTGGTGGTGGTGGGATTGAATATTTTTAATACTTTAAAACTATGTATATTTCTTATGTGAAATTTCTGTGTTTACTATCATGCAGCAGTTTATTTTTTGAGACTCTTAATGTTTTTATTGCTAATTTGCATTAGTTGGAATATAAATATTCTGTCAGATTAGCTCACAGAAAGATTAGGTCACTGTACAGTAATGAGCTCTCATTGCCTGACTACAATCAATCATTATACTAGACTGCCTTTTAAAGTTTTAAGGGTGCTCCAACAAATAGGGATTCATTGTAATACTCTTTTTGGGGAAGTTAAGCTTTAATTGAGTACTGTTGAGAATTTAGAGTTTTTCACATTCTACCCATGAGGGCAAAGAAAAAATTGACACAGTGTAACATTCTTTCCAATGCAAAGTACTGCCTTTTTAATATGAAATATGAAAAAAAAATTAATATAATTTGGGTCTCTTTTTTTCTATGTTCTCTTTCCCTCTTTCCAACTCCTCCTTCCCTCCTAGCACTTAGAAAGCCTTACGCTAGCCACACTGACCAGATCACTCTTTTCTAATCATAATTAAGTTAAATTAAGAAGACATTGGATTGCCTCATAATTGCCAGGTACTAGGTTAGGCATCAGTAATTCAAAGATCCATTAGACATAGTTACTGCACCTATGGAATTGAGATAAAACAACAATTGCAATTAATAAAATGAAGACAGGAAGGGAGATATATATGGGACACAGTACAGGGAAAGAAAAGAGAAGTAATTAGCTGGCTTGAGTGGATTTGCAGAGGATTCCTAGAGAAGTTGATTCTTAGGTGGAGCCCTTTGCCAATGTGTGGAATGTGTGGGTGGGAAGGACATTCTAGGAATTTATAAAGGTCCTATGACAGGAAGGATGGATCTTTGGCAGTAATAGTAAGTGAAGTAAGGTTTGGACTGTTGAGGGATGCGTCTGTTCAAATGAACACTGGTCAGATCGTGGAAATCTTGTATGCCACTGTCAAAGTCCTGCAGAGGACATAGAAGTCATGAAAGAAGTACAGTTTACTGTGATGAGTCCAAAGGACCCATTCTCAGCAGAGTACTCTGGGAGATTTCAGGATGAGGGAAGTTCTGTGAGTGCACATCTCAAGTCTTTGTGGTTCCTTGAGGAAGGAGAAATAAGCTTAAGTTGGTGGTGATGATGCTCTTCCTGTCCAAGGTAAGTTGCTGAGAGATGAGAATCACTGAATGGGAGATCACCTATTTTAGATACCCAGTCATGTTATCCTGAAACTCAGGTATAATTACCTCACATAATTGCCTTTAGCAAGTTTAGTCATCTGGTTCAAACATCTGGGCTCCAGATATAATTTCAGACAACGCCAACAGTGACATCTTGCTTCCTCGTCTGTTTATTTAATAATGAAAAAGCAAAGTGTTCAGTTGCATTGCAACCACTCGGTTTGTGGATATGCACAGTCTGTTTTCTCTGAAGTTATAGGGCCCAGGAGGGAGTAAGCATGGCAGGCCTGCTTCATGCCTACCAAGCCAGGCTGTGCTGTGGAGAGGGTTCTTTATTTTATGTACAGAGGCTGCCAAGTAATGGGCACAGCAGACCCATTGAAGGGTTTTAAGCTGAAAATTAAGGTAAACAGATTTATCTTCTACTAATTATATCACTCTGGAGACAAAATGAAGGTTGATTGGAGAGATCATGATTGGAGATGCCATTTTCTTACTCATCAAGTGATTTGATTATTGAGCATCTCCTGTGTGCAAGGCTCTGTTCTAGGTAGGGTATATATCTACTTACCTAGATACAGCATTGTACATATAGTATGGAACCAAAACAAAATGAAAAGCTTGCTCTTGTGGAACTTGCATGTTGCTGAAAGGAAAATGATAATGCATAAATAGATTAACTAATTACATAGTATGTTAGATGGTAATAAATGCTAAGGAGGAAAAAAAAACCATGGAAAGAGCACAGGTGTGGGGACCAAACACTGAGAAGTTGATGAGTAGAGCTCACAAGGAAATGACAAGGATAGCGCATGCACATGTCAGGGAAAGAACATTCCAGGCACGGGAACAGCTTGTTTAAAGGTCCTGAGACAGGCACATGCCAGGTTTTAGCCAGGGGCAGGAAGAGAGACATAGTAGGCGAGGTTGGAAGGGTGATGGCAGGGTGATCATAGGGCCCTCTACGTCACTGTAATGAACATGACTTTTACTCAGAGTAAGATGGGAAGTCAGTGGAAAGCAAAGCAGTAATAATATCTGCCTTAAGAATAAAAAGGATCACTCTGACCAGACTGTAGAATACTAAGGGTGGAGTCAGGAAGTGACGTGACAGTTATAATCATTTATGTGGGAGATAATGGTGGCTTGGACCAGAGTGATGGCAATAGAGATAGTGAGAAGTGGTCAGACTCCAGGTAGCTTGAAGGTAGAGCTGACGGGATTTACCAATGGGTGGATGTAGGGTGTGAAAGAGAAAGGAATCAGAATGACTCCCAAAACTTTGGCCTGAGCAAGGGAGTAGAGGTGTAAGAGAAGTAAGTTTGAGTGAAATGATTAAGGGCTTAGTTTTGGATGTGTTATGTTGGACATGCTTATTAGTGAATCAGTTGGGACTACAGATTAGGAAACTGGATAGATGAACCTGGAGTTGAGGAAAGATGGCTGGACTGCTGATATAAATGGGAGCATTGGAGGCATTGAGATGACATTTAAAATGAGTCTGGCTGGAATGATCTAGGAAGACAGAGGAGAGAAGAGGACCAGCACTGAATTCTGCAGCTCTCCAACACTAAGAGGATGGAGACAAGTTGAGGAACCAGCAAAAGAAAACTAATAAAGATGGACCAGAAAATCCTAGAGTGTTGACCTGAAAGCCAAAATGAAAAGCCAAGAAAATGGTGTATCAAAGAAAAGGGCATAAAAGTTATGTCCATGCTACCATTAGGTCAAGTAGAATGAACATATGAGTACATAGGGGTCATCGGAAGTGATGTTGATAAGCAACTTTGGTGAAGAGGCAGAGACAACAGCCTGCTTGGAGTGGCTGTATGGGGAATTGACTGGCAAGAGTGGGGCAGTGAATATAGACTATTTCAAGTTTTTCTGAGGATAGCAGAGAAATAAGTAAGTAGTTGGTAAGGGAAATGAGATTAAAGGTTTTTTTGTTTTTGTTTTTGTTTTAAATTGTAAGAGAGAACATCACTAATGTGATGGGAATGATCTAGTGGAAAACAAAAACACATGATGTAGGACAAAGGAGGACAATAATTGAAGCAGTATTCTTTTTTTTAAGATTTTATTTATTTATTTGACAGAGAGAGAGATCACAAGTAGGCAGAGAAGCAGGCAGAGAGAGAGGAGGAGGAAGCAGGCTCCCTGCTGAGCAGAGAGCCTGATGCGGGGCTCGATCCCAGGACCCTGAGATCATGACCTGAGCTGAAGGCAGAGGCTTAACCCACTGAGCCACACAGGTGCTCCTGAAGCAGTATTCTTGAGTGGGTATTGAGATATCCTTCCTAGGTGCTTAAGAAAAAAGGGTAGCCTGTAGTTATGCATTTAGGAGCTATCAACGTAGAGATGATATTTAAAGCTAAGAGACTAGATCAGCTTACCAAGAAATGAATGAAAATTAAAAAAAGAAGTCATAAATGAAACAAGATGGGATTGGGAGGGAGACAAACCATAAGTGACTCAATCTCACAAAACAAACTGGGGTTGCTGGGGGGAGGCGGGGTTGGGAGAGGGGGAGGGGGGTTATGGACATTGGGGAGGGTATGTGCTATGGTGAGTGCTGTGAAGTTTGTAAACCTGGCGATTCACAGACCTGTACCCCTGGGGATAAAAATACATTATATGTTTATTAAAAAATAAGAAATAAATAAAAAAATTTAAAAAAAAAAAGAAGAAGTCAAACAACTAGTTAGAGGTTAGGGAGATGAGAAGAAACCAACAAACAGACCGAAAAAGATCAGCAAGGACAGTGGGAGAAAAATCAGGAGTATGGTGGCCTGGAAGTGCAGAAAGTATTCCTGGAAGGAGGAAGTGATTCTCCTTGTGAAATGTAGTTGAAAGGTCAAGTAAGATGAGAACCTAGGACTGATCATTACATTTAACAACATGTAGCTTCACTGGTGACCTTGAACTGAGGGATTCTGAAGGAGTTGTGGGCAAATAGAGTCAGTGATAGTCTGGCTACCGTCTCTTTAGGAAAAAATGAGAAAAGTTGAAGAGAACATATACTACATTTTTGAGTTTTATTGTAAAAGAAAAGGGGGGAGAAAAGTCAAAAGATGTTTTTTAAAGAGAGGAGAAAATAATTACATATTCATAATTACGTAATTTGTAATTGGATGCTAGAGAGAAGTTAAAAATCATGCAGAAGATGTCTCCTCAGGCAAGGGAAACAAAAGCAAAAATAACCTATTGGGATTCTAACAATAAAAAGCTTTTGTACAGTGAAAGAAACCATTAACAAAACAAAAAAGCAGCCCACTAAATAGGAGAAGATATTTGCGATTGATATATTTGATATTGGTATTTATTGATATTTTGATATATCCAAAGTAGATGGAGAACTTATGAAACTCAATGCCGAAAAAACAAAAACATAACTGAAAAAAATCCACCAAAATCTGATGAAAATAGGCAGAGGACCTGAATAGACATTTTTCCAAAAAAGACGTCCAGATGGCCAAAAGACACATGAAAAGGTATTTAACATTGCTTATCATCAAGGCAAATGCAAGTCAAAACCACAATGAGATGTCACCTTACACCTGTCAGAATGGCTAAAATCAGATAAGAAATAGCAAGTGTCGGTGAAGATGTGGAGAAAAAGGAACCCTCATGCACTATTGATGGGAATGTAAGCTGGTGCAGCCACTGTGGAAAACAGTATGGCGGTTCTTCAAAAAATTTAAGATGAATTACGTACGATCTAGTAATTCTAATACTGAGTATTTGCCCAAAGGAAAAAGAGATACTTAGTTCAAAAAGATAATATGCATGACTATTTTTGTTGAAGCATTATTTACAACAGCTAAGATAGAGAAGCAACTGAAGTATCCATCCATAGATGAATGGATAGAGAAAACATGGCACACGTACACACACTGAAATATTACCCGACCAAAAAAAAAAAGAATGAGACCTTGATATTTGCATCAATATGGATGGATCTAGAGGGTATAATCCTAAGTGAAATAAGTCAGAGAAAGACAAAGGCCATGTGATTTCACTCATATGTGGAATTCAAGAAACAAATGAACTAACAAAGAAAAAAGAAACAGAAAAACAAAGTCTTAAATATAGAGAACAAACTGATGGTTATCAGAGGGGAGATGGGTAGGGTGATGGGTAAAATTTGTAAAGAGGATCAAGAGGACCCTTAATTGTGATGAGCACTGAGGAATGTATAGAATTGTTGAATCAGCATATTGTATACCCGAAACTAATATAACAGTGCATGTTAATTATACTTCAATTAAAAAAAAGGAAAAAAAATGATGTAGGGGATTGAATTTCCTGAGCAATGTACTTGAGTAGGTGGGTTTTTCAACAGTACATTCATTGTCAAGGAGTCAGGGCAGAGTATATGAGCCCGGGTGGGCAGATATGGTTTGGAGATCATATAGAAGTTGTCTTATGATTGCTCTTCCATTATTAGTGAAAAGGAAGCAGCAAGGTTACCAGCAGAGAGTGAGGATAGGGTGGGAGGTAAAAATAGGAGAGGTGTAAATGATAGGCCAGAAGATGGGAGAGTGAGTGGATCAGAGAAGAGCAGTGTCATTGCCGGGCATCGCTAAGGGCCCACTTGAAGGTAGTGATCTTGAATTTAAAGTGATACCCACCACCACTACAAGCTTGCATGTTTTCCCACCACATGCACCTGTGTGCAGACATGAAGAGACAGTGGTTGTGTTTAAGAAGGGTCACGCTGATGTAGGAGAGAGTGGCAAAAGAAAGAGGGACAAAAGAATTGAAGGATTTTAGAATGGAGGGATTGGGATGGATGACTCTGAAATCTCATCTGAGTAAAGAGGGAGAAGTAGACTTGTGGAGGTAGTGAAAAGTTGGTGGGATTAGAGGGTTTTTTGTAGGCCCTCTGGTGTGGGATGATTATTGGGAACGCAGTGAAGAGGAGGGGCTGCAGTGGCTGGTGTAACCAGGTCCAGGGTGTGATTGTGGAGTGAGGCCCTAAGGTAGCATGAAGGACAAGTTACTGAAGGAGACAGGGATAAGAACAGAAAGACTGTGGTTTTGGAAGTATTGAATTAACCACAGGTTAAGACAAAAGTAGTGCTGGAGAGAGTGACTACAAGCCAGGAATGAGGGGAAGTGGGAAAGTAGCCCGAGGAATGTAGACATCTGTGACAAAGATGGGCTGCAGTGGTGGAGTGGTGCAGTGAGGCCCTAGGAGGTTCAGAGCTGGGGCTTTTGGAGAAACACCAGAAGTAGAAGACTATTAGTATTTGTCTAGGCAGAAAGGTTGAAGGAATGTTTTAAGGTGATAGAGTAGGAGACAAGGGGATTGATGTAAGACATATTTAAGGGGTAAAAATAATCAGTATACTGATACGATGTAGAAGGATCCTAATTCTCCGAGTTTTGGCATAAGTGCCTGGGAGGATGGTCATGTGATTTATTAGGTTTATGATAAGAAGTTGAGCATGGTTTAAAAAAGATTTTTTTTAAGATTTTATTTATTTGGGTGGAGAGTGTACAGAGAGAGACAGTGAGAGGGAGAAGCTGACTCCCTGCTGAGCAGAAAGATAGATGCGGGACTTGATCCCAGGACCCTGAGATCATGACCTGAGCCGAAGGCAGCTGCTTAACCCCAACTGAGCCACCCAGGTGCCCTGTGAGCATGTTTTATGGGGGAAAAAATAAGATTAATTTTAAATGCATTAAGTTTGAGGATGTACTGGAGATCCGATGCAAATATCCAGGACAGTTGACTGGTGGACCTTAGGGAAGAAGGTACTAGAAATCAGGGAGGGTGGTTGAACGCCAAGGCTCCTTCCAACTTGAAGGGTTTGGGGAAGTGATTCTCAGTTCCGGCTCTTGATCAGAATCGATTGCGGGAACTTTTGAAGAAAATTGCGCAGTTCCTGACTGACTAAATCAGAATCTTTAGGGGTGATTCCTAAAGTACCCCTACATATAAGTCTGGTGTGCGTTCGGGGTTGCAAATGACATGCATTTATGGTCTTTATGGATTGAAATTATTTTTTCAACCCCATTGTCAAAGTAAATGCTTCAACCATCCATATAAAACTGTTATATCAGGCAAGGAAAGCCAAGCATGGAAATGCTTTGACTATCTATCATTGATCCTTCTTTTTTCTTTTTTTTTTTTTAAACCACAGTGGGAGTTATCTCAGATTATTAGTACAGCTGCTGTTGGCACAACTAATAATACATTCTGTAGAAAATTTAGCTGTAGGATGTAACTGTAGCATCCTGGTACTAACTAAAATCATGGTCTTCTTTATTGCTAGACATGTAATGTGATTACCACTTATTTTTAACTTAGGATAACCATACTGTAAATAAGCTCTCTAAAAACTTGAGCTAGGCTGTGAGCTTAGAGAAGACCATGGTGCTTGATTGCTGCAGTCTATCCCTTGTTCTTGCCGATATGTTCCTTTCCTATCAGAAAAACCCGGGGAACAAAGAAAGAGGCATAAATGAGGGCCACATTTGAACCACTTTTAACACTTTATGCTGAAGATCGCAGGTCAAACCTGTTTTCAATTGTGATTTTTTTTCAAATAATATGAATGCCAGTTGATAGCATCACTGAGCGAGCTCTAAAGGCTTCCCGGTTATTTCAGAAGAAGGAGACTGTTGTTTGCTCTTCTGTAATCTGTTCCACCACAACTGCTACTTGAGATTTAATGTCACTAATATACTGAATTTATAGGTCATCCTTCTTCTGGGGCTTTTAAAGTACTTTGTCTGTATTACTTTAATTTTGAGGTAGCCAAAACTCATCATGTTATGGAATCTATTTCAGAGAGAGTCTACAAAGAGAGCTAGAAAATCCCCCAAAGTGTTTCTTTTTCCTTTCCTCATGCTGTTGGGAGAAGCATCCATTGATTCTAACTCCACACTGCTTCTGAGGCCATTTCTGTGTGGATTACTACAGGCTTTTCTGGGGGCACTGAATCCCCATAGGTGTAGTTTGAGAGAATACACTCAGTAGGCTGATAAAGATTAAAATCACAGCTCTTTTTCATTACATTCAGGTTTTTTTTTTTTGATCTTTTAATTTTTTTAAAAATTTTATTCATTTATTTGATAGAGTGATCACAAGTAGGCAGAGAAGCAGGCAGAGAGAGAGGGAAGCAGGCTCCCCACTGAGCAGAGAGCCTGATGCGGGGCTCAATCCCAGGATGCTGAGATCATGACCCAAGCCAAAAGCAGAGGCTTAACCCACTGAGCCACCCAGGCGCCCCTGATCTTTTAATTTCTATATTGTCTTACACGTCAGTGACTCAATCACAGTGCTCTTCCCAGTGCCTCAGTGTGTGGGAAATGGAAAGTTGAATTGAATAGATTCATGAAAGGAGGGCCCCATAGCGTATGTCTTTATAGTAAAAAGTGATGTTTTAGGGCTTGCAGTCACAGCCCTAAGGACAGTCATCAGATTTGATCTGGGGAATGGATGGAAGTGGGTGTTAAATAGTGGCCTTAATGATGCAGCTTAGGACATGGGGAAATGTCAGAGGAGGATCAGAGTTGGATGTCCACTACCTGATTTTTAAATGTTCAGGAAATGGTTTCATTGAAAATCTTAAAATAGCAAATGCAAGATATCTGTGGATTTTTTAAAAAAAGATTTTATTATTTATTTTGCGAGAGAGAGAGAGAGAGAGAGAGAGAGAGAGTGTACAGGAGCGGGGGTGGGGGAGGGGTAAAGGGAGAGGGAGAAAATCTCAAGCAGACTCCAGCTGGGCATGGAGCCAGATGTGGGGCTGGATCTCACAACCCTGAGGCTATGACCTGAGCCAAAATCAATAAGCCACCCAGGCACCCCCCGTAGATTTTATGTTATCTTTCTTTGCTCTTTTTCTAAGGCCTCATGCTAATCAAACTAACCTTCCTGTAATAAACACACTGCAGGGGTGCCTGGGTGGCTCAGTGGGTTAAGCCTCTGCCTCCGGCTCAGGTCATGGTCTCAGGGTCCTGGGATTGAGCCCCGCATTGGGCTCTCTGCTCAGCAGGGAGCCTGCTTCCCCCCATCTCTCTGCCTGCCTCTGCCTATTTGTGATCTCTCTCTCAAATAAATAAAAATCTTAAAATAAATAAATAAATAAATACACACACTGCCTGTGACCTAAAAGTCATCAAATAAGACTTACTTTAGCTTGGTAAATAGCTTCATAAACAATGGTGAATAGATTCATAAACAATTAAGATCTATCAGTCATTAATTTTTAATGAATGAAGTGATACTCAAATGTATTGAATGAAGTATGTCCAAATTTCAGAAGTTAGAAACATCAGAATTATAGAGGGAGACTATCATACTTCACCAATAATACACATCAATAGATAAAAGAAGTGAATAGAAATAATGCCACTGAAAGTTTGATTGATGTGAAATACCAATGGAATTTGTGTCAGTACCATACTGACAAAAATGTGTCAGTACCATAATAAAAGGAACATTAATTCCAAAGTATTAAATTTTATGGGCCACATTTATTGACCGTAATGTAATAAAACTACCAGTAAGTGTGAAATAAATAACAATACCTCCGGAACCCTAAACAGCTGAATATTGAACTCTTTCAGAGATCTCTTTAATTAAGAAATCAGATATGGAAACTAAAATTATAGACATTGAAAATACTATGGGGATGAAAGCACATATGTTAAAACTGTGGAATGCAGCCAAAGGTGTATTTCGGTGACAATTCATAACTTTCATTTATTGTAGTAAATAGAGTGATAGAAAATGTATATACCAAGCATTAAATTTATGAACTTGGAAATGGAAAAATAAACTAAAAACATGTAGGAACAAAGCATTAGCAAAACCATAGTAAAAACCAGAACATGTTAATGAATTAGTAAAAAATAAAAAACACAAACAAAGGCAGTATCAATAAGCAAAACCAAGATGTGTTTTTGAAATATACATAAGTACATATGTATATTTGAAATATACATAAGTAAATATTTTGCTATTCTGACCAAGAAAAGAATGTGAAAACACAAATATAAAACAAAGGGGATGAGAAGGATTTAATAATAGATATAGAAGAGATTAAGAGAAAATGCCATATATGCCAATGATGTAGAAGTTATAAACATCTTAGAGCAGGCATAGAAACCGTTAGAAGAAACTGAAAGGTGATCAAATAGCTATTCCCCATTAAAAGCTATAGATCCAGATATTTATATAGGGTCAAGTCTATCAAAATGTCAAGTAATGCATCGTCCTCTCTTAATGTTGGTACCATAATAGTCATTATAGTCATATAGTCATATGGCAATATTCATAATAGTCATTGCAAATTTGTTTTAAATTCTCATTGTAAAAAAATACTTTACTTGTGCACAGGATTAAATAAAAATCACTACCACTTTCACTGTCCAGAAAGAGTCACTGTTAACTTCTTTTTATTAGAAGTGGAATTGCTAGATCTAGCTTATACACTTTAAATATTTGATTTAAAAAAACTATCAATTTGTCCTCTGGAAAGATTTAACAATTCACATACTTTTAAAACTGTTTCAACCATAGAAAAGATATAGAAAGCATTCCAATTAATTTTATGAGGCTGATATCAAATCTATCAAAGACAATAGGAAAAAATATCTTTATTCACATAAAACAGCAGTTAAGCTCATAAATGCCCAAGAGCTATGTTAAATAACAAAATAAATGCAGCTTTGTATTAAAAGCATGATATACTATAGGGGTACCTGGGTGGCTCAGTCAGTTAAGCATCTGAATCTTGATTTCAGCTCAGGTCATGATCTTGGGGTCATGGTATTGAGCCCCATGTTGGACTTCATACTGGGTGTGGAGCCTGCTTGGGATTCTGTCCCTCCCCCTACCTCCTGCCCCATGCATGTACTCTCTCTCTTTCCAAAAAAAAAAAAAAAAAAAGATGATGTAATGTAGCCCAGTGGAATTTTCTAATGGGTATTTACTTTGAGAATACAAGAATGGTAAAGCACTGGGAAACCAATCATCTATTTCTATACCTGCTCTGAGATGTTTATAATTTCCACATCGTTGGCATATATGGCATTTTCTTGTAATCTCTTCTATATATGTTATTAAATCCTTCTTCTCATTCCCTTTGTTTTGTTTTAATATAGCTATTAAAATAATATTAATATTACTGATATAATTATATATTAATAAATTACAATTATTATAGTTGTTATTATTAAATTATTATTTTTTAAATGATTTTATTTATTTATTTGGCAGAGAGAGATATCACAAGTAGGCGGAGAGGCAGGCAGAGAGAGAGAGGAGGAAGCAGGCTCCCTGCTGAGCAGAGAGCCTGATGTGGAGCTTGATCCCAGGACCCTGGGATCATGACCTGAGCCAAAGGCAGAGGCTTTAACCCACTGAGCCACAGAGGCACCCCACGATTATTAAATTATTAAATCAATAATAATACCAATGAGACATAATAGAACCTGATGCCAGATATCATTCTAAGCTTTTCATATAATAACTCATTTAACACAGCCACCTTGAGGTAAGTTCTAGTGCTATCCCCATTTTACAGAAGAGGAAGCCAAAATGTGGAGTAAGTGATTTGTCTCCCTCCGCACAACCAGTAAGTCATGGAGCTGGAAACTGAATGCAGCCACTCCAGCTGCGAAGTCCACCCTGTTAATCCTTATGCTGTGATGTATAGAATCTCATTTTGGGTCCTCAGTGCTGCTTGGCCATTCTTACTTGTCATCAGCCCTTTTCCTTGCCCTTCTCTCCCTCCTCTGAAGCTCTACCTCTACTTTCAATTTCCACTTCTCAGAGAAAATTAAGACTAAGCAAAAACAAACCCAATAGAACAGACATAGAGTAACATGGCATTATAGTATTTGGTAAACATGGCATTTCAAATCAGTGGGGGGGAAGAAATGGATTATTCAGTAAATGGTGTTGGGAAAAGCACTGTATTTCTGCTCTATTATGCAAATTTGTCATGTGTTTTAAATTTTGCAAAAAATAAAATCATTAAAATTCTAAAGGAAATTATAAGATAACTTATAATCAGGATTCTTTACAGGTGACAGGAAAACATTAATAACAGTGTCTTAAATACAGAGAGTTCATTTTTTTTTTTAAAAAAAGTACTTATTTATTTTAGAGCCAGAAAGAGAGCATGATTGGGGGGTTAGGCAGAGGCAGAGGGAGAGAGAGAAAGAATCCCAACCAAGTAGGCTCCATGCTGAGCATGGAGTCCATCTTGGGGCTTGATCCCATGACCCTGAGATCACAACCTGAACCAAAACCAAGAATTGGATGCCCAACTGACTATACCACCCACTTGCCCATACACAGCTTCTAACTGAAAGTCACCTCATGGGCGAAGATGGCTGCTGGAATTCCAGCACTCACATTTACATTCCTGGGAGAGACAAAAGAGTCCACCTTCAGCCCATGTCTGCTCTTCTTAAGTAATCTTTTTGGAAGTCCCTGTCAGTCAATACTTGTGCTCTCCTCTCTTGATCAGAATTTAGTCACATGACCATACCAAACCTGGGAATGTAGTCTTTTGGTGTCAAGCCAAATGCAATTTAAGTTTCATTGTTTTGGGGGAAAGGGAAAAATAGGTATTGGGTGGCAACTACCAGTTTCAGGCATTATTTTTGGTAGCTGAAGCCTTCCTTAGTGTGACCCCAAAGCCAACAACCATAAAAGACAAGCTTGACGGATTTTGGCAAACACAGTAGCAACAGTATTTTCTTTTGCAAAAGGCATTATAAACAAAATAACAACAAGCCACAAAATGAGACAGAATAATTGCAAAGAATGACATGTAATTAATACTCTTAAAATGTAATCAAATATACTAATTAGTAAAAAACTTGATTGCCTGTGCTTTTTGGAGAGAAAGTATCAATCTTTTGGTTCTTCTTTAGATGTACATTATAGATGAGACAAAATGCCTACTCTTTTAAAAAACCATGTTGACCAAGGAGAAACTTTTTTTTGTTCGTGGTGTTTTTATTTTAATTCTCTGCCCCTCAAGGGATAATACTAGACTCCTCTGTTTGATGCTACCCTCTATTAATACACATACATTGCTGGGCTATTTGATTTAGGACAGATTCAGCTAGATTATCTGAATGCTCAATTAACTGCTATGGTGAAAATCATCTGCTTTCAGAAGGAGAAGATCAAATCAGTAGCCATTCTCAATTTCGTGCTTCATCAGGAAGTGAATTAAAGTGAAAGCATTAGTGGTCATTTTTCTAAAATCTTCTAATCACTGAATTTCAAATCCTAGAAAAAACTTTGCATGTTTTTAATGATTATTACAGACTGGAATGTTTTTACTGAGTTCAGGACTGAGGGGTATTGGGAGGGGGTACTGTTTCTGGCAACAATAATTCTTCGCAGCGTTCTGTTAATATCTTCTGATTAACAAGCAAGTTGGAGCCAAATGATTTCGGCTATTTGGTATCCTTGGTAACCACTGTTAGATGATGAATTGAATCAGTTAAAATTAATTTCTTGTGAAAATCTGCTTCTAGGAGAAAGTATTGGCTTTGATATTTAGATGCACAAGAAATTCATATGTGTATGTGTGTGTGTGTGTGTATCTCATCAGATATGGAGAATACTTGATAAAAATCTGCAAAAAGTAAATTCAAAAAGTGGGGAAGATGAGGGAAGCCTGCAAGGGTTCTGCCTGTAAGGATTCTGCATCTACCTGGAGAGGGATGGTTTAAAATGAAGGAACCTGAAGCATAATAGCCACTGTGTGAGCTTTTGTTCAGCTACAGGAATAAGTAGCCTTCTTTCCCTCGTATCCATGAATGCTGCCACGACAAAGCTATTTTATTGTTAAAGAAGTTTGGAAAAAGGTGGAGAACAGTTTTTCCCCCCACATAAAATCATACAATGTATATTTTAGCTCCAAGCACATTTTTAATGTCAATTTAGGAAGAATTTTCCTTTGGTCCCGATGGGTACCTTAGGTGAGGCCTATAGCTGCTGCAAATCACGCATTTCCAGAAAATGTACATTTTGGGGGTATTGCTAGAACACGGACACGTGGTGCCGGATGGTGTAGCATGGGTAGGACCGCTGGTTTTTGTGATAACAGCACTACCACTGCCCCATATTTGGAGCCCATAGCGCGGGGAAAGGCTAGCACAACCTCATTGTAGAGATGGGACTTAGGCCTCTGCGGGCCACACATTTCTCTAGAGGAGGCTGGGGAGGAACGGATGGCCCTGAGATCCATTCTGTATCAGATTTTGGCAAATGCTGACTTCAGGATGGTCTGCTTGCTCTCGGAGGAGCTATGTAAGAAAGGAAGGAAGAAAAGCAGGAACTGAACTATCACAAGGTAAGTCGCAGTTTCGTTTAAAAAATTTGCTGCTGGGGCACCTGGGTAGCTCAGTGGGTTAAAGCCTCTGCCTTCGGCTCAGGTCATGATCCTGGGTCCTGGGATTGAGCCCCTCATTGGGCTCTCTGCTCAGCGGAGAGCCTGCAAACCCCCCCCCCACCCCCCGCCTGCCTTTTTGCCTACTTGTGATCTCTGTCAAATAAATTTTTAAAAATCTTAAAAAAAAGAAAAAAATTTTCTGCTTAGATTTTTTTTTTAAACCTTCAAATCTACCTTTGTTCTACAGTTAAATGTTAAATACTTCCTGGGTAGTTCATGTAAAGTGGGTTCAAGGACTGCTTCACCCCTTTATATTTGTATAACTTGAAGATAGTTACCTTACTTCTTGGTGCCTCAGTTTTCTTATCTATCTGCAAAAGGAAGATAGTAATGTTGACAGAGGAACTCTAGCATATAAATGAGATCATGGATTTGGGGCAGGACCTGGCCTTCAGAGCTCAAAAAGCGTTAGTTCCCTTATTGCTCTCCTCTAGAAAGACCTGTGTGAGCTTCATGAAAATCTGTACAAGTGACTTTGATGCCATCCTTTATTTTTGCCTTCTTTTACTTGTTCCATTAATCTCTTTGTTTTCCACTTACCTTCTGGTGCCTTACTCCATGAGTATTTTCTTTCCTTTTTCTTTTTCCCCCTTGCTTCATTTTAGCCTCCAAACTTGTTTTTGGCTTTTTTGTGCTGCTTTTCATATATGAGGATGTGATGTACTGCTTTTCATATATGAGGATCATTCACTATGTTTAACACCAAATTTCCATGTGCTGGGTGCTGTCCTTGGTGCTGGAATTATTGTGCTTGAGAAATGCATAGTCCTTGGCCTCAAGAGAGGACCTTCCCGTGGAGGATATAGACAAGTGAATAGGCAATTACAGTTTAGTGCAATAAGGGAAAGTGCGGTGTGTTATGGAAGCACACAGGAGGAGCACCTAACTCAAACTTGCTAGGAGTGGTGTCAAAAACAGCATCTCCACATAAGAAGTAAATAAGCTCTGACATGTTAGGAAGTGTGAGGCTAAGCAAAGCATTCAGAGCAAGAGTTTTTAGGGAAGAAAATAACATGTGCAAAGGCTTGAACACTTGAAGTATGGAGTGACCTTAGGGAGCCTGAATGAGTTTAGAGTTGGTGGAGTTGAATTTGGGAGCTAGAGTGGGGCTATATGAAGAAAGATAAATTCAAAAAAGTAAGTAGGGCTCTTGCAGGCCATGTTAAGTATTGAGATTTTATTCTAGTGGTAATGGTGATCTATCTTACAATAGAATCTGTAGGGCATGGAGTATAGTGGGAGGTAGGTATAAAGGAAGTCTGAGGTTTCTGAATTAGGCAGCTAGGTCATACAGAATGCACAAGAAGGAGCAGGTTGAGAGAATGAAAAAAACTGGGCTGAATTTTAGAAATGTGTGTTTGTGATATATAATAAATATGAGTTATAAACATGGGTCTGAAATGGAAAAGTGATTTAAAATCTTATTTTGAAATTATGGTACTGATCATGTTTGTTATTGCCAGCAATTTTCTTGTATCTTTTTGTATGATTCTGGTCCTTCTGCCTGTCTTTATATTTTGGTATGCACAGCTGGGTAATAATGGCTCAGTTATATGTATCCAAGCAGGATCCAAGTGTGAGAGCATAGCTGTGGTGGGAGAATCCAATATGCACTTTCTGTGAAGGTAAGTAGAATAAAATAGAGAGGGTGCAACTCCTGGGATCATAGGAATTGCTTACAGGAACTTGGAGGTTGACTTCTTTCTAAGAAGCAGAAGTGCCATTCTAAGTGAGTCCCATGGCCAGAAACATGGACCGATGGTGGCCCCAAGGGAAGTGTATGAATGAGAGTTTGGGGGTAGGTGATAAGTAAGGTCTTATCCTGCCTAAACTCAACCTCCAAGATGAGAGGTGTTTTGAAATCAGCTAATTTCATTTAAGAAACAACTGTGGTTATGTTATTGCTAAATTTATCTAAAGATGTTTAGAATCTATTTTTATTTCTGGCCTCTGTGTCCTTTGAGATGAAATCCTATGTAAGTTTATTACCTGCTGAACTGTGTAGAGCTGCCTTTGATTAGTCAGAGCCTGACCTCTCCTTTGCTTTCTAGTGCTTCTCTTTTGCTTCTGATACCTCAGAATTTGTTGGCCACATGCGTATTTCTGTAATTTACCCCAGTCCTGACTATATAATCTTTGGTTATACCTCTTGTAAGTTCATATTTTTATGATGTTACTTTGTGTGGTTGTTTTTTTTTTCCCATACACGTGGGTTCTCATTTCCATCACTACTCAAGTTTTCCCTTCTACACCTCCCACATGCCACCTGATACATGGAACTGGATCTGAGCTTGGCCTCAGGGGCCGATGCCATATGGTATAAATGGAGGAATGAGGAGTTTTCCCTTACAGAAGGCAGCACCACACATAAGGCCACCTTCTCAGGGAGCCCAGGTTTCCCATACCTTTCCTCCTGGCCAGGCCTTTCCACTGACGAACATCATTTGTTATGTTTTGCTTGCAGTGTCTCCCATTACACCCAATTCCTCATACAGATTTGGAGGACTTCCTAAAGATTCCTATAGTCCACGGGAGTGAAGAAAGCTAGGTGATGTAACAGCTCTATCCTGGCCCTTTGAAGTCCAGGGCATGGGCTAGAATGAGTTCTTGGGAGGCAGGGCTGTATAAAGCCAGCTGGCAAAGCCTGAATGGTCTCCGTTCCGGCTTAGGGCATGCCCCTGACTGCCAGCTGATTTCTCCAGACTTGACAGATTCTGGAATCTCCCAGTGTAGATATTCTCTCTGCTGCCTGTCCCCTCTCCGTATGACCTCTCTCTCTTAACAGTCACACTCTCCTAAGATGCCTTATCCTTGCTGAGTTTCCTTCTTGTCTTCTGCAAACCTCCGTCATCCAGTTTCCATACCCCCACTCCTCTAAGACTGCTCTCGCTACAGTCATCAAGGACCTCTAATTGCTGATCCCAGCGGCCACACTGCAGTTACTGGAATGATGCTCCTTTGGACATGGTGTTCACTGCTTCCTCCTTTCTTACATTTTGCAAGACTGAACCCATTCTTCTCTTCCTCCTTCATTTCATGGTTTTTTCCTACTTCTGTTTGCCTTTTAACTATTCGTGTTTCTTAATTACCTAGCTTGGCCACTGCTTTTCTCACTTCCTGCATTTTTCCCAAGTTGTCCCCTCTACTTTCAAGATTCAACAGACTCTAATATGCTGGTAGTTCCAAATCGACTTCTAGCACAGACTCTGCTGAGCGTCAACCCTGTGTATTTCACTACCTTGGACCTTGGACGTCTCCATCTGGATAGAAGAAGGTCACCTCAAATTCAACATGTCCAAAACTGGAGCCATCGTTTTGGCCTTTACACTGATGCTCTTCTGCCTGGAATATGCTTCCTACTGGTCCCTTGGGCTTAACTGTTCTCTTCATTGTCACTCTCTGCTCATTGAACTCTTCTCACAAACACCCCATATCTACCCATTCCTGGACTTTTTTTTTTTTTTGTCCAGAGCACATAAATTTGAATTGATATGATAGATTTACTTGTTTAGTGTTGGCCTCCCCCTATTAGAATGTAAGCTCTCTTTTTCTATGTAGTTCAGGATTATATTTGTAGGACCTGGACCAATTTCTGGAACATAATAGGTACCCAAATACTGAGTGAATGAATAAATGATCCCTCTCCCTCCACCCCCGCTCCCAGGCTGATTTCGGTATTTTTTTTTATCTTGATGGGTGACACCACACCCATCCCTCCTCACTCAAATCAGAAACCTGGATATCATTCAAGAAATTTCAGTCACTATTAACACATCACTGCCTTCCTTTATCCAACAGTCACCAATTCCAGCTAGTTGCTCAAATCTGTCTTCCAAGTCCATTTCTCTGCCACTTTGTTTTAGGCCTCAGACCTCCCTCTTGCATTCCTGGAGTGCCTAATGTGCTTCCTGCCTCTGTTTTTAACCACCCAAGTCTAATGTCTACTGAAGCCAGAGTGGTCTTTCTGAAAAGCAGATCTGACCCTGCGGCCTTCCTTTGAAAAGCTCTTCATTGGTTCTGATGAGCCACAGGATCAAGTCTAAGCTCCTTAGCAGGACACGTGAGAGACTCCTCCGCTCACACATGGTGCTTGTCTTGCCCTAGACAAACAGCAGAGTGTGCCATGCAGTTTTTTGCCCCCTTACTTCAGCTGTCCTCTTAGCCTGGAATGACTCTCCCCTTCCCTTCTAGTGGAGTCTTTCATATCCTTCTGTTAGCACTCAGCTTTGGGTCTCTTTTGTGTGCATTCTCTGTGCTCTTCCCACTGTCACAGTACCGACACTTAAAACATTATCTGTCCATGTATCTGCCTCTTTCATTTGATTGAGAATGCTTTGAAGGAAAGAACTGTGTGTTACTCATCTTTCTGTTCCCCTCATCTAATCCAGTGGCTGAAGCATAATAAGTACTTGATGAATACTTGAATAGATGAAAGAATGAATAACCTGTCAAGATGGGTGTTTTCTGGCTGAAGTCCGGTCATTGTCATCAAATGATGGCACAAAATTGTATTTTCAAAACCTGAAAGATATTAGTGTAATATGCAGGATGGGGGTTCCTCTTGTGCTTTGTGCTACAGAACATTCTCCTTATACTTGCTTCTCAGAAAATGCCATGTCTTACCTTCCCTGTTGTCCTGTTAAGACCCCAAATCAACAATAACCAAAAAAAAGGGGGGCCCTGGAAGATTACATCCATTCGTTTCTGTGTCATATGAATCTGAAGGGTTTTCTGAAACAAGAATAAAAGGACATTTTTTTGCAGGGGTGAAGTAATGGTGTTATTATAACATGTATTGTGTCAGCCACATGGAAATTATGGGTTAGTGGACAATTTCTCAAGGACTTAGAGTATGCTTAGCTGAAAGTTACTATTCCTTCCCCCAGAGTACATACTGGATTGGAGTTTTCAATGTGGAAATAAATGTTTCTGTTGTAGAATATTATCATCAACTTGTTGGAATTCATGCCCAGAATTTTTTGAGTTGAACAGTTCTGTGTCAGTGGCACGGAGAGATTCACCAAGAAAGGCAGTGTGCCAACGATACTGTAAACTCATTCAGAGTTAGGAAAGCTGCACATGACTTAAATGGCGAGGAAAGTCAGTCCTCAACTGAGGTAAGCGCTTAAATCTGCAAGGTGGTTTTAAAACTCTGTTTTAGTGAGCCCTGAGATTCTGCAACATGGTCTTGGCTACACTTGGACCTAAGGGCTGAAAGGGAAGCTTGCCCATCACTCCAACTGCACCAGAGCAGCAACACTGGTATCTGGTTTATAGAGGGTGGTTCAGGAATCAGATTTCCCTCCAAACTGTACATGGCTTGATTTGGCCGAAGGTGGCTGGGCTTGTATTCTATAACTTAGTAAAAATTTTAAGTGCACAGAGCTAGGTATAATTTCATGTAGTCAGATTCCAGATAGCTTCAGAAGAATGAAAAACATAGAAGAGCTCCTAGATTCTCACATTCTAACTTCTAAAAGTAGAGGAAAAGGGGAAGACCCCACCATCCTAGAAACTAGGGCCAGTGAGCACAAAATTAAAGGGGCCGGGCAAATATGATCCAGGAATTTTAAGGAGGCATATGCCAACAAAGATGTTTCCGGGAATGCTAGTGGCAAGAATGAATCGGTATTTTGGAAACACCCAAGGAATAATCTGAAGTATGTTCAAACCAAGAAGGAAGACATCTCCCTGCCTGGGGAGAGGGCATAATAACAGATGCCAGGAGACATCCAATAGAAGCAGAAGCCATACCAGCAGAGAGAGCCGGGCAGATGGCCCAGGCCTCACAGTGGAGGATATGTGGAATCTAGAAATTCAAGGCTTGTGAGTGTGGTGTCCATTCCTGGCAAAGTCCTAAGCCAATTTAGCAGATGGTTTGTGAGCACCTCGCAAAGAAAAGGTGCCCCAGAATTGGCTTTATTAAAACCAAGTCATAGTAATCTTTCTGTGCATTCTTTCTTGATAAAATCACTCTTAACTTCAGCAAGATTTTTCCTGATGCTGCTTATGACACCTAACACAAGTTCTTTTTTCACTGAGAACAAAGAAACAGAGTTGGGGGAAGGGTGTGTAAGGTGAGGCTCCTGTCTGCTGTGGAGAAAAGCCAGAGAGGCAGGACGATACTGCCTTGTAGCCAGCTTGACAGAGCCAGTCAGAGTCTTCTTGAGAAAGAGTGGGGAGCTTCAACAAGCTGTTGTGTCCAGAGTGTCCCTAGCACTGCATTACTTAAACAGGGAGCTGGGAGCCATCTGCCTTCAGAGATACTTGGCCATGCTCATTTAAATGTAGATTCCTGGGCCTCATTCACAAACAGGATCTCTAGAGGCAGAGCCCAGCTTTCTGTACCTTTTTTTTTTAAAGATTTTATTTATTTATTTGACAGACAGAGATCACAAGTAGGCAGAGAGGCAGGCAGAGAGAGTGGGGGAAGCAGGCTCCCGGCTGAGCAGAGAGCCCTATACGGGACTCGGTCCCAGGACCCTAAAATCATGACCTGAGCTGAAGACAGAGGCTTAACCCACTGAGCCACCCAGGCATCCCAGGAATCTGTACTTTTAATAAGCTGCTCAGGCAATTATCAAGCGCACATAAATTTCAGAACTATTGCTTTAAAGATAAGCTCATCTGCTGTCAAGAAAGTTACCCAGTTAGAGAAGTATAGAGATTTTTTTTTTAGTTGTTTTATAAGCAGATTCCTTTTTTGTATACGGTTATGACCCAGAAATTTCCAATCTTCCTCTGTATCTAATTGCCCAGGGTCAGACCCAACTCGGTTGCCATCTGGTGATAGCCTGTTTATGCTGCAAAAGTAGGACTGATGAAGAAAACCTTTTGAGCACTAAAATAAGAATTCTGTATCAGGTAAAGACCTTACGTAAAGAGCCGTGGGGGCATACTGGGAGAAACTTAGCTCTGTACAATTCCTTAAGAAAGTCTCCATGATGCCTGAGTTGGGGTGCTGCCCTATGTATAATAACCATTGATGCACAGATTTAAAAATATGTGCATAAGTATATACACATAAGTTTATTATAAATGTTACTGATATAAAGGAAGTACAGCACACAATTCATGATACACATTATACTTTATTGATTGTATCACAACCGATTCTTCCAGAGTGCTCTCTGTGATTTTTGTCAAACATCCGTATCCATAACAACCTTTGGTTGCAGTTGACAAATGAGTGTGGGCCCAACATGCGTGGTGGTTGATCAAGTAAGATTAAAGTGAACAACAGTGACACATGTCTTAACATCACTCATTCCTCAATAACTGGAGCAGCCTCTTTGTTGAATCAGGTAATAGGCTGAATACTGGAAGACTGTATCTTTAATCTCTTATGCTGTTCATAGTGTAATGGCTACAAACGTGACACACTTTTAATCTCTATTATTGACATTTTTCCATCACTCTCTGAAGTCTAGTCCATTAAAAAAATAAGAAATCAAGCCCTGATTTTTCATTTGTGAAATCTCCATGGTGTAAATGTATTTCTACCATGGTCCATCTCAACCTACCAGTATGACATCACTGAACTCGGAACTGGAAGGCATGAGCAGTGGCACATCGTTATATAGTATTTCCGCCATATGAATGCAATATATGTAAATAAGTTTGGGAACACAGAGAATAGTAAATGGAGTAAAATGAGTAGGAAATGGCAACTTGTGAATATTTACTACTTTTGTCTTCAATCTAATTTATACAATTGTAAGTTTACGTCACTTAATTTTAAAATAATGGCTATCTTTAATAAGCAGCTCTCAAAATCCCTGAAAATTTGACAGTTGGCCCTTATAAGCTCTGTGAGCTGGCTCTAGTCTCCTGCTGAATAAGGGCAAATTATCCGAACCCACAGATCAGTTACTTGGTTATATTCCTGCATTTATGCAGGAGTACAGATGAGACACTCAGGTACCTTTTCATATTTGCATAAGACGCAGGTCTTCTAAGCCAGAGCATAGCAATAACATACCTGACAAATGTGTCCCGCCCCTGGGCATCAGAGTGAGAAGGAATTCCTAACAGATGAGTTCAGATCCAATAGAACAGGTTTCCCCTGTCATGTCTGGGAAACTATTTATGACTCATGTTCTTTGCCAGCTTTGCGTTTTCCATCAGTAGATATTCTGACATGTAAGGGTACCTCTCTTGTGTTGCATCCTGCTGATTCCAGCAAAACTGTTTTTGATATTTTGACACTCTCAAGTCAGGAAGACCTTCTGAACACAAGTATGTTATGATATTATTTCTTTCTTTTCCATTTGCTTCTACACCTGTTCTGTAAACAGGCAGTCAGTTCATTATTAAATCTGATGGCAGGCTGGCTGTGGGCATTAGAGTAGATTTTTGGAGCCATTTGCCCAAAGCCAGATATAGAATTTGTTTATAATTTGTAAGTTTTGGGAACTGGAAATTTGAGGCTACATGCCTCAATATCCAGAGATAATTAGAATTTGAGCTGCACTTTTACCTAAGTTCTTATTAAAACTGACAGTGCTGTGCAGTGCTGTTTCTTTGATAGAATTTTTGGATGGTCAGGGAGCAAGTAATATGCCTCCAGTGCACAATCATATACTTTCTTCCTGCTTTCTCACTGTTACGCTTGCAAGCACATTGTTGAGTAATTTCATCCTTCTCCCCAAGAGCATTTCCTGAATTCCGTTTCAATTTCCCACTGTAGGGACCTAGGCTCTATCAATATTTTCTGTACTGACCCTTGTAATTATGGCACTGGGACCTACTTAACAGACTTTTGCCTAACAAATATAAATGCAAAACTGCTTTAAGTTGCTAATTGTTCTTTCCTGCTGTGCATATTGGCTATATCATCCTAGAACTTGGCTGCTATTTCAGTCATAAGACATCTTCCACAGGCTCTCAAATACGTCAAGTTAAAATTCTTAGTTGAAGTAAGGAAGTGTCTCTCCTAATATTGTAGTAAAAGTTTACGTTTACAAAATGAACAAAAACATTTTTTTCATATTAAAAAAAAAACCATAAAATGAAACCCAACAATCTTTTGGCTGGAGGAAGACCCTGAACCCATTTTCAGTATTGACACCATCTTTCTATTTTTCTCTTCAAGCCAAATGGATGTTCATAGATGCTTTCTTCCTAGGTGCACAGATGATTCTGTGGTTCTGGTTCAGGGCAAAAAGTGGAACCATGACCGAGGGCTTCTCTAAAATACCCTTTGGCTGGGTGTGTATTGAGGTGTCAGTTCACAGAGGCAGGCAGGTAGACAGATGGCAGGCTAGGCACCCTGGGCTTCACGTGCAAGATGACAGGCGGTGCCTAATTACAGCTCCTCCGGGGCGCACCTCCCAGGCACTGTGCGCAGGCGCTGACCCCGGGACTCCTGGGCAGCCATCTGGGTCCCCCACCCCAGGGTTACCTGGAGGCAGCTCTGTGGGAAGTTTTGGAGAGCAGAGATCTTCCCACGTGCTTCTATGTGTTTTTGGCATCTGTTTCAGTTGAGACAGAGCCCCTTCTGGGTCCTTAATGATCATTTTTCACCAGAACTGGGAATGTTTCAGCTTCCTAATTTAAAGCACGTTTGCTTAATTCGTGCTACATTTAACTTTTCCATATTTTATTTCCAGTTTTTAATTATAATTATCTAAGTTGCGTGTGTGTGTGTGTGTTTAAAAGTGTTTCAAGAAACCACATAATACTTGGAAAAAAGAGAAAGAAAAACTTTATTTCTTACTTGTGGGTCCTCTCTCAGAGGTGACCATTTTCGACTACAAATTTTAGGTTTCCTTCACAATGTAAATAATATACTTGTGCTTCAGTTTTTTATTAAGAGCCTTACAATATATGTAGACAGGGTGAGGGATTTTCCCAGTCCCAATTTTTATTTGTTACTATGTTTTGGATCCTTTTACTGGTTACATGTTAAGTTCTAAAAAATACTTTAATTTCCATCTCCTATTATATTAACCTTAGACATTGTTTCTGAGTCCTCTGCTTTCTAAGTCCTCTGCTGAATAAATTGGCCGGCTATCATGCTGTTGTTACTCTGTGAAGGTAAAATTCTTACATCTGTATTATAATCATGAAGTCATCCTTGTTTGGGCCATATGTTACTCCTAAATATTACATACCAACAAATTGTTTTATGGTACATTTGAGGCTTTCTTAACCAACTTCCAGTTGTCTGGTTGGCTGGAATTATCAGGGCTTTCCATTTCTTCTAGAAAACATTTCAGGAAATACCACGAGAGGCTGAGTGCTCCGAGATCGCAGGCTTTTCACTACTATTCCTGTTTATTTCTGCTTCCGTAAATTAAGCTGAATGCTTCCCAGGAAGCAGTTATTTTTGTTCCAGAACTTGTTTATTCTGGTTATATTTATTATTTCAATTATGTAATTTAATTAAATCTTGCATATGCTGGTGAAATATGAATGCTAATGAATACACAGTTGTCTGTGAAAACTGAATCAAATGCTTTCTAAGGCTCACTAAAGGTGAGTCATTGTTTTTAAACGCGAAGTAAGAATGGAGGAGCCACCGTGAAAGACTGAAAACAGTGGTAAAAACCTAGGACTCCCCTCTCAGATTGCCTCGCAAATACCTTTAATTTCTTATTCTACTTTAACAAACTTGAGTTGAACCCAGACTGTATTGTACGTCATTTGTGACGTAAGAAAGAAAACACAAAACTATAATCCAAGGACCCATATTCAAAGAAAAGAACTTTACCCTTTGTCAAATAATTGGTGAATTAATAGCTTAAGGTAAAATATAAAATGTTTACATTAAGATTAAATTTTGAGGTATGAGATGTTTTCAGTTAACTGGCACCAACCACATGAGCTCAAAGTGTAATTAGCTTGTCATGTTAGCGGAAGTGCAGTGACTGAGTAGCCGTCAGCAAGCTACCTTTCTGTGTGTAGGTTTCCTCGTCTGTTACACTGTGGTAGTCATAGGGTTTCTGTAGTCATCAGTGAATTAGCACATTGGGGATGCTTATCACAGCATTGGCCCTTGCTAGGCTTTCAGAGGTGGAGCGATTGTTAATTGCTATTGTAATTTTGTGAATTTTGTAAAACTTAGTAACACGGCTTCTTGAAGTGGGATTGGACCTCGGAAAGGGAAACACAGTTTTCCGTTAGTCTTGTGCCACTTGAAGAATTTGATTCTTTGTATCCAAAGTGTTTGGTTATGTGCCATCTCTTTTTCACAATTTTGTCATATTTTAATTGCCTTGATATTTGACTGTTACTGCCTTTTGTGACATTTTGTGTTTCTTATACTATTTTATAGTATTTTCTCTCACTAAATACTTAGGATAGTATGTAAATAAAAGGAAGCATTTTTCTTCACATTATTATTAAAAATGGGCAGTCTCTTGATCCACTATGTGCTATTGGAACCTACTTTCTTCTTGGTGGTATTCTTCCCAGGAGTTCCTGCTCTCATCTAGAAATATTCTGTCTAACCTAGACAGAGGTGATGTCTTGGGACCCCATATCATTGGCACTTGAAGGGTAAGAACACTGTTAGTTTCCCTACTTTCTCATTTTTGAATTCCCTTTTTTCCCCATTTAGTACATCCTTAAGTAAATTTTTCAGAAGATGGACATAGGATTTAGATATTGAATCCTTGCATTCTAAAAATGCTTTTATTTTGCCCTCATTTTTGTGGATGATTTGGCTAAGCATACATTCTATAATGAGAATAATTTTCTCTTGGATATTTAAAGGTACTGTTTCATGGTCTTCGTGCATTACAGAATTGCTTAGAAGTCTAAAGGTGCCTGCTTCTAGATCTCTTCATGATGTTCTCTCTAGCCTTGAGGTTTTGAAATTTCATGGCAATGTGTCTGAATATATGCCTTTTTTCTTTCATCTTGCTCAGCATTTTCTGGGGTATTTAATCCAAAACCATATGTCTTTCTTTCACTCTGGGAAATGTTATTTTTATGAGAATTTCTTTCTCTTCATTTTCTCTTTGGCGGGGCGGGGCCTCCTGGATTAATCCTCTTTGTTTCCCAGCTTCTCTGTAGCTTTTTCCTTTCTGTTCTACACTCTTATTAGTGTCTTGGAAGGCAAAAATTTACATCAGAATAGTCTAGTGTGGGGAATCTTTTTCCTCCACTCACTTCTCCATACTTTTCTACCCTTATGTGACCCTTTCACCATAATTTTCCACATTCTCCCTCTCACCTAATCTTGGAGTTTGAGCATGGAGAAAGAGAAAGACAGCTTAGTGTGTGTTTACTCAGGCCATTGGGTTTTATTTCCACGTCCTTAAGGGGCCAAGCTGTCTTAGTCCGTTTGGGTTCCTATAACAAACTACCATAGACCGGGTGACTTATAAATAATGGAAATTTATTTCTCACAATTCTGTTGTCTGCGAAGTTCAAGATTAAGGTGTAGGCAAAGTCAGTGTCTGCTGAGGGCCTACTTCCTAGTTTATAGATGGTCGTCTTTTCACTGTTTCTTACGAGTAGAAAGAGCTAGAGAGTTCTTTGGGGTCTCTTTTATAAAGGAACTAATCCCATTCATGAGGGCTCCACCCTCCCAAAGACCCACCTCCTAACTCATTGGGTGTTACGATTTAATATGTGAATTAGGGGTACACAGTCTATAGCACAGGTCACCCCTACAACCTATCTTAACGGAATTTTGAGACTGAAGATCAGCCAGGCTTCTCTCTTCTTTCCATACCCATATTAAATTAATGGTTCTTTTTATAAGCCAGGAGTGTAAGGTTCAGAACCCTGTGATCAGCATTAGTCAGAAGGGGTTTTCAGCAAAGTCCACTTACTTCTTCCCAAGATAACACTGAGTAATGATTGGATATAATTACCCACATTGGTTTCTCAGTTTGATGGTGGTTGTGGTCTCTGTCCTTACTTGTTCAAAGATTTGAGCAGAAATTGAGTCACTCCGCGTTTTAGAAGAGGGTCAAGCTCATATTATAACCTTCTTCACCTTGAAATAGTCTGCATTCTTATTTTAAGCCTAACTTGTAGTGATGATATCTAATTGCAACTTTTTCTTTCTCATTTTGGGACAATGAGAAAGGGGCCCCCTTCTAGTTTCTAACAAATTATAAAATAGCAAACATCTAGAATTTTCCAAAATAGTATGCAATATAAAGACAACCAAACACTTTATGCTTTCATTCCATTTCCTTATATATTTTATAAGTTATTTATGGAAGTGGAATTGTTTAGACTCTGATGTGCCACATTTTCCAAGTGGTATATAGCAGTCCATATGTTCACAGTGGAAAGAAACATCATGACTTCATGGCAAATGGCAAAGATGCTTCCCAGACTTGATTTTGCAAGATTGTTGAAGGCTCTTGTGACACAGACTCCAGAGTCCTAACAGTGGGAATAAATGAATGAGTGCTAGGGCTCTGGGAAACTGTGGAAGGAACCCCAAACTGTGGGGTAAGCGATACTCCATTAAGAGTATTTTGGCAAAGGATTTGAGAGAAACAGTGCCTGGCTACTACTGGTATTTAGTAAAGCTGTAGAGTTAGATGTATTTGTTAGGAATCTAACTCTTCATCAATCAGCTCCTGGCCTAGTAATTCTTGTACTTTTATGATAAGTTCTCTTCCTTTCTGATCATTTCAATAATTCTTATTTCCTTTTAACTGATTATTCATATAATTATCTCATGGGCCTTGTAAGGCAACTTTAACATTATATTTATACCTAGGCCTGCTGGACATCGTCCTTTCTCTACTAAGGGATAGGAACGACTCCTGTCCTCCCACTTCTTGTGTTTTCCTGTGAGTCTCCCATGGGGACTATAGTAGATGATAATATCTCACTTAAAATGAGCGACTTCCTTCGGCTCTGCCATCTTTCAGCTGAACCTGGTGCTCATGTCATCCCTCTAATGCGTACTTGATGCTTTTGCTGTTTCCGTCTTCCATTGCTGCCCCTGTTTTCCTGGCATTGGCTGCCTGCTAATCTCTGCTGTGTCCGTAGGGCCCCTGGTGATCTAGCCTCAATTTCTTCTACCCCTTTACGTGTGAGAACTGTGCCCTCTTTACTTGCTGTTTGGAGTGTCTCCTGCACTCATGTTTTTGGTCTTTAGGAAAATACTTCCCCTATCTCAAGCCCTGTTTGTATAGAGTGTCTCACGGTGATGCTGCTTGGACCACTAAGAATATAGGATGCTGATGAATGCCTGAAAAGTGGGGGAAGTCCTATGCAGCTGCAGATCCCTCCAGGTCTGAGGATCTGGAGAACGTTAGCAAAACACTTACATGTGGCCCCCTTTCCCACTTAAGTCTTTGAAGCATTATGTGGTCTGGCCCCCTAGGCTTTCCCCTTTACTCAGCATTTGGGTAGCTACCTGCCTGTGCTCTCTGGCTTGCATTGTCTTTTGCTCCCTCTGCACTTTTCGGGAGGTGCGGAGCCTGTGAGTGACCAACTTTCATTAAAATGAAGCAAATTGTATGCTTTGTCACAGAGATAGAAAGTAGAGCTGTGGTTGTGGGGTGGGGTGGGGGGGTTGCTGGGGGGAGGGTTGGAGAAGTGAATGGGTGGCTATTGTGTAATGGGTACAGAATTTCAGTGTGAGGTAACAAAAAGTTCTGGAGATGGATGGCAGGATGGCTGCACCACAGTGTGCGTGTGTGAATGCCACTGAAGTGTGTGTATAAAAATAGTAAAAATGGTGAATTTTCCATTATGCAGAATTTTACCACAATACAAAAGAATATCGCCAATGTAAGAGAAGTGAGAACTGCAGAAATGTCTTAGGAGAAAACGCCCGTGCCTGCTTATAGCTGTAGTTCTCTCCATTGCCTGTTAGGCAGAATTTCTGACTCAAGGAGAGGCAGACCTAAGGAGATCATTTTTGAGAAGCATTGATGTTCTTTGTATCTTCCAATTAGAATGAAGAGTAATTGGTATTGAAACCTAAAGTATTTTGTTTTCTTTATAGCCAGTGCTTTTTAGAACAATTACTACATTTTTGGGTTCCATACCAGTATTATTAATCATTCTGATGTTGAATAGGTGCCAATTTCTATGCACAGCTACTAATGAAAATGAATGATTTAAGAGAAACCATCTTCATTTCAGCAGCATGAAATATTTACTGAAAGGAAACTGACTTAAAAACTATAATTTGTAGAAAATTACCAGTTACCTACAAAGACATGAGAGCCCATGCTTTTAACCAGTTGCCAATCATGTAAGCCTGACTGTGTAAGCACAGCAGAACCATGACCTGGGCTGGGCATTAGGGTTTCAGATATAGAGGGCCAAACTAGTAAGAGCTTAGATGTTGGAAGAGGGCCTGTGTTTTTAGCCCTGGACCAGGGTTCTAGCCAGACAGAAGGGGGAAAACAAAAAAAAGATAGGGAAGAGTTGGAGCCAGGAGTTCGCTCTCTGTTCTGACTTTAAGCAGCCTGGGTGGCTCAGTGGGTTAAAGCCTCTGCCTTCGGCTCAGGTCAGATCCCAGGGTCCTGGGATTGAGCCCCGCATCGGGCTTTCTGCTTGGCGGGGAGCCTGCTTCCGTTCCTCTTTCTCTGCCTGCCTCTCTGCCTACTTCTGATCTCTGTCTGTCAAGTAAATAAATAAAATCTTAAAAAAAAAAAAAAAAAAAAAGCAGCCTGTGGCTTGGAACTGTTTCTTAGGAGAGGGGCTTCTAGGGTTAGTGTTGCCGTAAAAGCAGGCCTATCTGGAGACATTATCTGGCTGTCAGAGTGTCTCCTGAACATGTAGTTTCTCTGGCACACTGTGGATAGGTCGCTCTACCCCCAGTTGCGTAATCTCTTCATCAAGGCAGCTCCATACCAGGCGTGGTGAAGTTCAGCAGTGAGGCCTGTCTGTAGAGCCCAAGCTCTTTCCATCGCACTGTACTGCCTCTGTAGAGTCTTAAATGTTCAGAGAACATGAAACATTATACCATTTTCAATCACGATGAAAAGGTTATCTTAATGCTCGCTCTATATATACTGAAACACACGACTTCTTTGGCAGTTTCTTTTCCTGAAGCACATTTTTTAGTGGATATAAAAATGGAAATGATACACAGTTTAGAATTTTATCATTCATCAAACATTGAGTGCCTCCTGTGTGCCAGACATCATGCTAAGTTGTAGAAGAGACTTTAGATATAAGATCCCTCTCACTTCAAGAATGTGAGATCTGGAAGGGCTCTTCCATCTCATTGCATCTCATTTTATATATTAGGAAACTTGGGCCCAAATATGAGTTCAGGTTCCCTGAAGTTACTCAGGTGACAAGAGGTGAGGCCTAGAATAGAAAACAACTCATTCTACAGCATATCAGCCTGGGTCCCAGTGGAAACACGCACTGTGGTCAAACTAGGTAATTTGAGGAGAGCTTAATAAGGGACTTTTTTTTAAAAGATGTTATTTATTTATTTGACAGAGAGAGATCACAAGTAGGCAGAGAGAGAGGGGGAAGCGGGCTCCCTGCTGAGCAGAAAGCCTGATGTGGAGCTCGATCCCAGGACCCTGAGACCATGACCTGAGCCAAAGAGAGGGGCTTAACACACTCAGCCACCCAGGCGCCCCTGATAAGGGACTTTTTAACGAAGGCATGGTCAGGATGCAAGGAAACCAGTAAGGGAAAGTACAGTACTCTGGGGCTTGAAATAGCAAGGAGCCATTACCACCCAGGGGGCTTGAAAGAATCCAAAAAAGGGGCTGTGGCTTTCAGTTAGAGGGACACATGCCACATGGAAACCAAGCCGGAAGAAGGCTGGGGGAATAAATACTGTCACATTTTCTCCTCACCCTCTGATTTCCTCTCAGGGCCTCCTCTGGGCCAAACTCAACAGAAGCCAAGACAGGAGACCTCCTGGATATAGTCCATATGGGTCAGCTTCCACGTCCCAAAAGTGAGGTAAAGAGGGAAGGAGATGAATTTGGGGTGGCAAATGGAAGATGCTTTCTGATGGGGCAACCCACTTTACCTCTGAGTGATGGAAGAGGTAGAGTATGGGAAAAGTCACTCCTTGTGGGAGCCAGGAATGGGAAGAAGCATTCTTACCCTAACATTCCACTTTGCTTTATGAGGTTTTTCTAAAGGCTGGTTCACAATGGTGGTCGTCAGCAACCTTTTGATCTGGTACCACAGGGTTGAGGAGAGATTTAAATGCTAGTTGGTTGGGGGGGGGGGGGCGCCTGGGTGGCTCAGTGGGTTAAAGCCTCTGCCTTCAGCTCAGCTCATGATCCCAGGGTCCTGGGATCAAGCCCCACATCAGGCTCTCTGCTTAGCGGAGAGCCTGCTTCCTCCTCTCTCTCTCTCTCTGCCTGCCTCTCTGCCTACTTGTGATCTCTGTCTGCCAAATAAATAAGTAAAGTCTTAAAAAAAAAAAAATGCTAATTGGATCAACGCAAGACCAGATCCGGTCTAGGAAATGACGGGGACTGAGGAGGTTTGGAAAGGTGTCCTGTGGGAGGTGTGAATTATCGGGTCGACGCAGCAATGCCAGGCTGGAGAGGAATCTCAGACAGCACTGTGAGAGCATCTGGCAGGTGTTTAGACATATGCCGAGATACCTAGCTTTCAAAAGAGCCAGGCAAGCAGGAATTTCTCCCCTCACCCCTTTTAGAAGTAAAAAAAATGGCCCAGGAGAGGGTGCAGGCAGCTCAGAGTCTCATAGGAGGTTAAATAAGTGGACTCAGGTCTCCAGTTGCTGACCCCTGTGCTCAGGCTCTGGGTGGGCCGGGGCTCCCATTCTCCACAGACACAAACCAAAGAAGGTTACTGACCTCTTTGGCTTGTGCCCAGTCCCCACACATGTTCTTGAGTTTCGTTTCATGGTGTTCTTTTCAGGCAAAAAGTCCCTATTGCGTAAAACCCAGCTCATCAGATTTTCTATTATTTTGCAGGAATCTTAGTACATCTGTGTGTTTCCAATTACTCTGTACAGGCCAGAATCCCATGCTATGGAGAACACTGTAGATTTGCAGGCACTTCCAAATGTAGCTACGGTGGGTGGTAAATTATTTTCTTAAGTAGATTTTGTTTCCAATTAAATCATTTCTGTAGAGAGTAAAAAAGAAACTGGGAACCCAGCAGCCAACCTGATGATAATTCCCAAGCCTTCCTGTGGTGCAAAAAACAGGAGCTCAGGTACCCCAGGATGGGAAGGGCAGGGGTACCAGAGGCAGAACCCAGCTGTGGGTGTTGGCGGCTGCAGCCATAGCATCCTCTGAGCAGCCCCTGCCCCATGTGGCAGGGACAGAGGGGATGATGGTGGTGTGAAGAGGAGCTGGTCACACTGAGGAGGCTGCACTTTGCAAATAGAAGGTGCAACAGAAAGTGTTCCCTCAGTGCTAATTTTAGGCCAGCTGTTTAGTTCACACAGATAGGATCATTGGGGCTGCCTTCTGAGGAGAGGATTTGAGGGCCAGAGACACAGTCCTACTAAATATGCCCCACCTTTTGTGTCAATCACAGGAAAATGCAGTTAATGCCAAGCTCTATGTTCTGATTCATGGGCTTCTTGGGGTTAAGGCAGCGAAGGGCTCCGTTTATCTGGTTCAGTACCTTAATGATGGCATGGCCCCTGCAGGCCCAAGTTAATGCTTCCTAATCCTTGCATTTGTACCATGAGCTAGCTAGTGCTAAGAGAACCTCCTGTCTGCTGCGAGGATGAAAAGTAGGAATAGCCCCAAACCATAGCCTCCAGTTGGATTGCACCTATTGGCTTGTGGTCACTAACAGGAATTTTTATAATGGCCTTAGCTCTGGATACAGACGTTACTGTGAACTCAAGGTCATTTGGCATTTTCACAAGAACCACAGAATATGAGAGCCATGCCCCGGACCTTTATAACAGATGAGGAAGACCAGAGAGAGGCAGTGACTTACCCAAGGTCACAAATTAAAATGGTGGCAAAGCAGGTCCTGGAGCCCTTGGAACATGGTGGTTCTTTTCTGAGGCCTCCATGTACAGCTGAGCACCTGTGTCCTCTACAACATGGGTTACCCATACACAGAAACCCTGGCCTTTTTTCTGGTGAAGTCTTTTGGCCACACGGCCAAGTGACCTGAGTTTGGTCTTTGTATATAAGAGAAGTGGTTGTAAGTAGGACTCGGTTCACTCCTCTTTTATGGTAAGCCTTTTCTAAAACCCAGATTGGGCTGTGAATCCCCCATGTTTGGGCTTCAGTAGCACTCTGTGAATCATGAATAGCATTGTTAACATTCCCTTGACTAGTGGTTCCCTGAGGACGAAGGCTCGTTTTATTTATTTTGTATCCTGGTTTAGTTCTGAGAAAGCACCGGGTGTTCAATAGCAGCTCCTTTTCTTGTCCTCGGTAATTCAGCTCATTAAGCATCTATTAGGCACCTGATGTTTGCTTGTTGCTGGCCCATTTCATCAAGCTATAGGAGGTCTCGCTATTTATTAACCAAACTGACCACTTTTTGGCTTAAGAATAAGACTGGATGTGGAGTGACTGAATCCTGAAAAAACAAGAAACAATTTATTGAGTGCCAGGACCTTTGTAAGCACTCACTACAACCCCAAGAGGTAAATACTATTATTATCCCAGTGTTACAAAGAGAAACAAGATAAGGAGAGTTCTAAGTAAGGTTACACCACTGATGGGCTGCAGACCTTGACCATGTGATTCTAGAACATGTGCTCCTAACTACTGTGCTATGATGCCTGAAGTATAATTAAAGAGAAAAGTCTGCAAGATTGCATTTCCCAGGGGCGCCTGGGTGGCTCAGCGGGTTAAAGCTGCTGCCTTCGGCTCAGGTCATGATCCCGGATTCCTGGGATCGAGCCCCTCATCGGGCCCTCTGCTTGATGGGGAGCCTGCTTCTCTTCCTCTCTCTCTCTGCCTGCCTCTGCCTACTTGTGATCTCTGTCTGTCAAATAAATAAATAAAATCTTAAAAAAAAAAAGATTGCATTTCCCAGATAACGTAAGTGCAGTCATTTAAACACCAACACGTCTAATTGTAGCCTAAAATCTATTATATGCTTCTCATCAAGACTCCTGAGGATCTCCATCCGGAAGATGCCCCCGGGCTAATGAGAATTGTATGGGGCTAAGTTCCCCTTCACTGGATAACTCCAGAATGCTCTGATTTTTGAACACAACAATTTTACTATTTTTATTATCTTTTTAAATCATAGAGTAGTACATGTTTATTGTATTAAGGTTAAAAAGACAGTAAATAACGTATTCAGATGGAAGCCTCATGGTCACATGGAAGGGATTATTGGTGAGGGAATTCTCACGTGGGTTGTTTGGGTGAGCTCTGAGGTTTCTTGTAGTACAGGGTTTCCATGTGGGTTCCGTTCCCTGAAACACCTGACAGCTCGTCCCCAGCGCTGACTGGTCTCGCCCGTTTCCTCCATCTAATCACATCACTGCTTTCCCTACCAGGCACCGGGTGATATCCTCCAGTTCTCTGTGGTCTAACTGTCTAATGAAATTTCCCAGCATTATCTTTATTAGGCCCTCAAGACATAATTGTTTAAGGATTAGGAAGGCGTCTTGTGTTCGGCACCACTACCTGTGTGCATGCGTGCGTATATCTAGGCACTCCATAGATATATGGAGTACGTATATACTTGGTCCGGTCTGCTCAGTGTTATCTGTGTACTGTCTGCATTAGGTTGGTCTGAGATCTGAGATGCTTATTAAAAATGGAGATTAAAGGTCTTCACCGAAGACCTATTAAAAACGAAAGTCTAAGACTAGAGTCAGGGATCAGCATTATTCCTGGCCAAAACCCGTTTTGTTTTTTATTTTTCATTAAGAAATTGTCAGAAGTGGAGAGAAAAATGTAATAAACTCCACATACTCAGTTTCAACTGTTAACCTGTGGTCAATCTTGTTTCATCTATAATTTGAAGCAAATTTGAGATATCATTTGAGTGTTTACCTATGTATCTACACAACGTAACCAGAATGTAAGTGTTCTATCTAGAAAGTAATTAACAGTAATCTCTAGTATCATTGCATTTCGGTTCAGATTTTCCTTGTTTCAAATGTTTCTTACTTGTAGAGTGTTTTGGATGCTGAATCACATAATTAGTTTCATTCTCTTCTCTGACAAGTGGGATGTGGGGAGACAATTCTGTAGCCACTTCTGGCAACTTTACCAAACTCCACGCATGTTTTTCGGCTGTGTATCTTGCTCCTGACTTCAGCTTCTTTTTACTTTTATTTTTCTTCACTCCTGATTTCCTCACCAAGTTTATATTATTATGCTGTGTGTATGCATGTATGTATGTGTGTGTGTGTGTGTGTGTATTTATTCAGGATTTATTTATTTTAGAGGACAAGAGAGAACACTCATTCACACATGAGCAAGGGGAGGGGCAGAGGCAGAGGGAGATTCTCCAGCAGATGCCCCACCAATTGCAGAGCCCATGTGGGACTGGATCCCACAAGCCAGATCATGACCTGAGCCTCCACGGATGGAGCCATCCAGGCGCCCAGGGCAGTGTATGTATTTTTTAAGCTGCCTCTGATCCTTTTATTAAAAGGTAAGTTGTATGTAGATGAGCATATCGGTGACCTTGAGCCCCTTGCCTTACTTTATTTTGCACCATCTTTTAAGCCAGGTCCTATCATCTGAATTTCTGACCGTGACTTTCCTCTTTTTTACAGCCCACTCCATCTCAGGCCCAGTTCTCAGCACCATTTTTCTGGTTCTGATCTTTTTTGCTTCCCTTCTCAGTTGTGATCGCCAGCTTCCTTCGCCTACCCTGGAAATACCACATTTTGTTCATCCTGAGCCTGGACTGGCACCTCTGTGTCCTCATTGTCCTTTTCCTCTGGGCAGGAAAGGACTAGACACAGACACTAAATCTTTAGGTTCCAACATAACCTCTTTGAAAATTCCAGTCCTCTGGGACAATGCGATGTTGGGAGGGTAGTTGAAAGAGGAGAGCTTGGGACAGAAAGCCTGGGGTGGGATCGAAAATGTCATCCCTTTCACTGTTTTGCCCTGAGCTGTGTTTGTTGCAGTAAGAAGCAGAGATGGGGCCAGCCTGACATGTGAGAGACTAGGAGAGTGGTTCTCAATCTCTGGTGCCTTGTGTATCCTTTACAAGGCTCACACAGGTCTGAAGCGAACTGGCAAAGTAAGGACAGTGGAATGGTCTTATTCATAAAGTTCAATACAGTATTTTAAGGGAAGGCATTTGTTTTTGGTGTCAAAGTGCTCTTTCTTTTCTTTTCTTTTTTTTTTTTAAAGATTTTATTTATTTGACAGACAGAGATCGCAAGTAGGCAGAGAGGCAGGCAGAGAGAGAGGAAGGGAAGCAATTTCCCTGCTGAGCAGAGAGCCCAATGGGGGGCTCTATCCCAGGACCCTGGGATCATGACCTAAGCCGAAGGAAGAGGCTTAACCCACTGAGCCACCCAGGCGCCCCAAAGTGCTCTTTCTTGTATAACGTGATCATGATAGTAAATGAGTTACGTTTTAACATCAGTATTAGCAAAGTGAAAAGTTGATAAGCCTGTGTCAGTCCCTTGCAACAGTCTTTTTTTTTTTTTTTTTCATGAATCAAGAAGTCTGAACAAAGATGAGTAGACAAGGATGGATATCTTTTATAGGTTTAAGTTGGAAGGAAAACTGTGCTAAGGACTCAGAAGATCATTATTATAATGATTATCAAGATTTTCATTCATTTGTTCCTTATATACCAAGGAGCAGAATTAAATAAGGACTATTTTCAGAAATGCTTTGGGATTACAGACCCAAGTTCACCAGGATGTACTAAGCTGTATATGCATTACATACTATAGTAGCTTGAAAAACCTTTTTTTTTCTTCTTAGTATCACTTGTTCTTTATAAAAAGTTAATATGGAAGTGAAAGTCCCTTCTAATTTTATCCCCACAGAAATGGCTTGCTGTGTCTCTGCATGGTAAAGATAAATACTGTGAGCGTGAAAATATCAATATGTACAGGTCTGTCAATTACAGACCATATATCTTATTTCCCTCATTTTGGAAGGCAACCTTCAATCATGCCTTCAGCTTCTTGCCTTTTTCTGCCTCTTAATTTCTGAAATCTTTCCTATTAATTTTAAATTGTCAGAGTTGAATTTGCATTCTCTTCTACCATTGCACTTTTGTCTTCCATGCTTTGTCCATTACTTGATTCTAAGAGTTGAAAGTCAATAAATGGTTTTCATGTTATCATGAATATAAAATTTTATTTAGTACAGAACCAAAAGGTGTACTGTGATTATTTTTCCTTTTCCCAGAGTTTTCCTCATGGAATTCCTAATTTCTACCCCCCCCCCCATTTGAAGACTTAATGATGTCAGTAGAAGCTAAACTGTCCATAATGTTGTTTGTTTATTTTGAAGTCCACTTCATCTGAGGAGGCCTTCTCTCTCCAGCCCTGTCTTCCTGCTCCAGGCTGGACCGGCCCCTCTCTAAGTGCGCCGCTCACCTCTCACGCGGTGCCGTCCCTGGGCTTCCCAGTGGAGCTGCTGCTTCTGCTGTGCACTCTGTCTTCTTCTCTCCTGTTTGCATCTCATACATTTATCCTCAAGTAACTCCCTATGATAGGTGCATAGAAAGTAATCTTGCTGTTGTTTTTGGCCCTCATACTGTACTGACACTATGATTGGGTATCGAATTCTAACTTGAGCATAAGTTTTCCTCAGAAGTTTATAGGCATTATTTCATTATCTGGTGTTTGTTTTTTTGTTTTGTTTTGTTTTTAAAGATTTTATTTATTCATTTGACAGAGAAAGAGGTCACAGGTAGGCAGAGAGGCAGGCAAAGAGAGAGGGGGAAGCAGGCTCCCCGCTGAGCAGAGAGCCCAATGCGGGACTTGATCCCAGGACCCTGAGATCATGACCTGAGCCGAAGGCCGAGGCCTAACCAACTGAGCCACCGAGGCGCCCCTGGTTTTTGTTGTTGTTGTTGTTTTTATGAGAAGGCCAGTACCAGTGTGGTTCTAATTTCTTCATGTTCATGTTATTTTTATCTCTCAAGCTTCTGTGATTTTTTTCCCTAATTTTTTTGTTGTTGTTGTTCTGAAATTTCACAATAATATTTCTAAGGTAGAGTTTCTAAGGTAATGTGTCTAAGGTAGAGTTGTTTTATTGTACATGTTCAGTGGACTCCTATAATTTGTCCTTCAGCTTTAGGGAATGAAAAATTTTTTTCATTGATGGTTTTTATCTTCATTTTCTCTGTCTTCACTTTCTGGAAAATGTAGATATTAGACCTTCTGAATGCAAACTCTATATCTCATATCTTTCACTTAGTTTTCCTGTGTCGTTGGTCCACTTCAGATAGATGATCCTTGACTTTATCCTCTATTACATTTTTTCCAATATATATCTTTTATTATAAATCACAATAGTACACTGAGAAAAAGGATTGTGTGCAGATAGCTTATTGAGAATGTGATCCTAGAGAGATGATATGAGGGACAGAGGGATGAAATAGGAAATAAGGGAAAACAAATGCAAGGATTAGCTTTTCAGTTGGCACACAGTCAAACAACTGTTTCTTGTTCTTCTGCGGTCTTCTAAGAAGCCTAGCATATAAGAATTGTTCATCCAGGAGACAAAAATAAAAAATATTTCTTGATCAGCTCCCATCACTAGTAGGACAAGGGTGGTTCCATGGGCAACAGCTCCCTAATACACATCTGCAGAGTGTCCAGCTGAGTGGTCCATAGTCTACTTAGCATCTCCTCTTAGAACTTCCATATGTATCATCTCCACTTTGTTGCTCATGGTTCCTGAATATGCAGTTTGCAGTTCTCCAGCCAGAAGCTAAGCTTCTTGAGGACAGGAGGAGGCATGTCTTCTTTTCATGCCTCTCTGTACTTTACACATATTAATTAGTGGTTAATTCATTGAAGTTCAACAACAGGCCAAGTAGTTCTTAGAGTATATCCCAGACCAGTAGCAGCAGCAGCACCTAGGAACTTAATAGGCAGACCTACTAAATCAGAAACTCTCTGCTCCCCTATGAAATTTTTTTTTCAATTTGACGGAGAGAGAGAGATTGATCACAGGCAGAGAGGCAGGCAGTGGGGAGGAGGAATCAGGCTCCCTGCTGAGGAGAGAGCCCAATGCGGGGCTCGATTCCAGGACCCTGAGATCATGACCTGAGCCGAAGGCAGAGGTTTAACCCACCGAGCCACCGAGGCGCCCCTGAAATATTTTTTTGGTTCAGTTAGCCAGCATATAGTACAACATTAGTTTTTAATGTAGTGTTCAATGATTCATTAGTTGCATATAACACCCAGTGCTCATCACAACACATGCCCTCCTTAGTATCCCTCACGTGCCAACCCACCCTCCTCACCCTCCTCCCTCTATGAAATTTTTAATTTGTTTCAACAATCATATTATTTTACTTCTAAGAACACTATGTAATAGGATACCTGGATGGCTCACTCAGTGCTTAAGCATCTGCCTTCGGCTCAGGTCATGATCCAGTATCCTAGGATCAAGTCCTACATCTGGCTCCTTGCTCCCTGGGGAGTCTACTTATCCCACTGCCTACCGCTCCCCTTCCTTGTACTCTCTCTTTCTCTGGAAAATAAATAAATAAAATATATATATTTTTTAAAAAACACCATCTTATTCCTCATTCATTTACTAGTAGTCTTCTCTAGTTTTGTGGACCAAAAACCTTCTGGAAACATCCTGTGAATGAAAAATTCTTGTTTCCTCACTGATTTATCTGTATTCTCTGGGAACCTCTTTTTGGTTTCGGATGCTGTAATATTTCCTTACATGACTGGTGATTCTTTTCAGCTTAGTTGTATTTAATAATGAGGCAATAGAAAAGCTAACTATGAGGCTTTGTAACTGTGGGTAATATTTTAACAGGCAAATTTACTTTAAGGGGATTTGAGGGGTTATGTTTTTTGCAAGAGTGTGGCGGATTTTGCTTTTGGGTTCTAATTCTCACACTAATTGCCTTGGTTTCTCCCTAGACAGATTTAACAATATTTTGTTGAAGATTTTCAATCCATGCCCATATTTTTAGCTCTGTATCTCAGTCTTAGCTGCTGCCATACTGGAAATGTCTGTGTCCTGATGCTGAGTTCAGTAGGTCAGGCCTACACCCTTAGATATATTGCCCTCTGCATCTTCTGCTGTTTCTCTACCTACATACAGTCTTCCAGAAAAGTTTTTTAGTTTGTTGATTGTCTTATGCTGTACTCCTTGTGATTGTCATTTATATTTTTTAATATATGTCCTATCACTTAGTGTGATTCTCAAGGAGAGGATATTAATATATATCAAATGTACCATTATGAATCAAAGTTCCCCTTAAGTATTTTATATACATAATTGAACCCGTACTTTTTAAAAAAAAAAAAACTTTTTTTAAACAAACTGTGTTATGTTAGTCACCATAAAATACATCATTAGTTTTTTTTTTTAATTAGTTTAGGATGAACACTTGAATTCCTTTTTTTTTTTTTTTAAGATTTTATTTATTTATTTGACAGAGAGAGACAGCCAGAGAGAGAACACAAGCAGTGGGAGTGGGAGAGGGAGAAGCAGGTCCCCATTGAGCAGGGAGCCAGATGCGGGACTCGATCCCAGGATCCTGGGATCATGATCTGAGCTGAAGGCAGGTGCATAATGACTGAGCCACCCAGGCGCCCCATCATTAGTTTTTGATGCAGTGTTTCAAGATTCATTACTTATGACCTGTACTTCCTTATAATATCAAGTTGAAATATTGATAATCTCTGCGTGTAACAATATAGGACATTCATTTTGCTTTTACTTCCTTCCTCCTTCTGCCTCCCATGTTTTGTTGGAATTGGAATCCAATTGGAATTCCAGTTGGAATTAAGTTTTGTGTATAGCATCATTTCTTTGTTCTTTTAAGTTTTTTTTTCCTGAACAGTTACATTAAACTTCATAACCTCATAACCAGCAATTATTTAGATTTAATGTACTTTGTGTTATTTTCTTTGCTTATCACTAATTTTGGTGATACATAGTATGTAACTATGTATCTTATGTAGTATGTCCTTACTTTCTTGGGTTCTCTATTCTTACATAAATTTTTATTTGTTCATTTGGAGAATTTCCTTAGGTTTAGTGCAGGAGAGGTTTTATCCTTAAGAAGGAGAATGGTATATTTTCTGAGTCATCAACTGCTTAAAAATGCTTTTTCCCCCTCTCTTGTGATAATGTGGCTAGCTGTAGAATTCTAGGACTATGATCTTTTCCTAGATCAGATGGGATCCTCAGACCTGTCTGATTCTGATCACTACTGCAGCCATACTTCTTAGTTTTAGAAACAGTTTTATATATCTCACTAAGTATAAGAATTAATTTGCCTCGGGGCACCTGGGTGGCTCAGTGGGTTAGGCCGCTGCCTTCGGCTCAGGTCATGATCTCGGGGTCCTGGGATCGAGTCCTGCATCGGGCTCTCTGCTCAGCAGGGAGCCTGCTTCCCTCTCTCTCTCTCTGTGCCTGCCTCTCTATCTACTTGTGATCTCTCTCTGTCAAATAAATAAATAAAAAATCTCTTAAAAAAAAAAAGAATTAATTTGCCTCTTGCATTGATTTGTTTAATGCCAAGGGCCAGTTTATTCTGAATGTTCAGCTTGGCTAACTTCTTTTGAGCTGCTCCTTTGTCCCATGACTTTTCTGTGGTTGTCAGTTTATGTGTTCTTCATGGCCCATCTCAGTTTAGGGGAACAACTGCTGTTCATCTGTCCCTATGTAGTGGATGGACTCTCAGCCTTCCTTTCATTGGACAATAATATTTGCTGTTCCAAAACAAGTCTTGAGTTTGCATGGATCCCTTAGGATTATAGGTGTATAACTGGGATATCTGTTGAGTGTAGGGATGTCATGGTGTCTTGGATCTGGTGTTGTGGGGTCTTGCCACACTACGTCATGTCCACTCGCTACACCTAATAGCAGGGAGAATAGAGTTCTGATGGTCAGTCCTAATGGAGGAATGTCACCCTCTGTCAGGTCTGGATACAGTTTTCATGCACAGTCACCCTAAGCAGCAGCACCTCCAGGGATCTGGATGGGAACTGGGTTGCCATTTGCCTCCTTTCATCCCTGAATCACCATCTGGTTATTCTCTTGGCTCTTGGTCAAAAGAACTAATTATACTTTCCCGTTTTTTTAGAAAATTTATCTTTAGAATAATTATTTTTTTGATGTTACTATTTTCTTTCCTTTTTGTTATGAAGTATGCTGTAAATGCCAAAGAATATATATAGTGAATACATATGGTTTTAGGATCAATCATAAAACAAATGGCCATGTACCTACCACATAACTTAAGAAATAACTTCTCTTCTAAGCAGAACTATTATGTGATTCTGAGCCGATTCTCCTTCTCCCTTTCCTAAGGTCGTGAGTCTGAGGTGGCTAGTAACTACCGCTTGGTTACTCCACAACAGTTTTCTAACACTTTGTTCTGAAGAAAGAGAGGAAAGTGTCCAGAGGGTACCTGGAGTTGTTTGCAAAATAGAAGCCCAGATGATTGTGCTTAGTGGTTGGTGTGTCTGTGTTGGTCGCCATTGGTTTCTCCAGGAAGGTATTCACTGGCCCATTGCTAACCCACAGGGCACCTATGTGTGAAAAAGAAAAAAATCATTTTTGCCACTTGCCAGAAATTCTCTGTAATACCTATGTGCACAAAAATCGATTATGAATGTGAGTAGAGTTTGCAGGCCACAATCATAAGTCATGGTAAATGTAGCAGGTGGCTACAGGGCTCCTCAGGTGGGTGTCATCAGACGTTTACTGAACACCTACTATGTGCCAGGCATTCTTTTAGTTGTTTGGCATTCAGTGCTGAGATAGACAAGATTGTTGCTCTCATGGATCCCCCATGCCTGGACTTATGAGCAAGCTGGGTTTTTTGGGTGCATGAGCTTGAGAGTCACCTAACAAGCTGGGGTCATTCTTGAGTTGGGTTAGGGCCCTGTGGTTACTAGAAAAAGTGGGCGTGTTGTCTATGCCACGTTAACCCTGGGAGGTTATGTTGTACCAAGGTGATGAGTCAGAGTGACCATATGCTCTGCTTTACCCTGGGTGCTGGGTGAAGTCTCTTGTTCCAAGCAGTCATTAACATCACCCCTTCACTCTCTCTCAGTTTTTTTTTAAAGATTTGTTTAGAGAGAGAGGGCACATGCAAGCTTGAGGGATGAAGGTGGGCAGAGACAGAGGGAAAATGATCCCAATGCAGGGCTCGATGCCACGACCCTGAGACCATGACCTGAGCCAAAACCAAGAGTTGGACGCTTAACTGACTGAGTCACCCAGGTGCCCCCACCCCTTCTCTCTCTTAAATGTTCCCAGCTTTGGGCAGTGAATTATATGGTCATGTGTATTAGTCATATTTTTCTACCATGGTAACAAACACCTTCAAAATGTTAGTGACTTAAAACTTCAACTATTTAGATCTTGCTCATGGATCTGTGGATCAGTTGCAGCTCTGCCCCAGTCTGGGAATCCGGTTTAAGTTTGGTCCTTATTCTGGACTTTGGGCTTGTGGTACAAGCCTTCCCATTATAGCACCTAAGATGGAAAACTGAGCTTTGAGATTTCTTCTCACGGCAGAGGGTGGGATCCAAGAGTCCCTCGGGTCAGAGGCATGGACCATATCTACTCTTATTTTATTGACTAGAGCAAGCTATAGGGATAAAAACCATCTAGGGATTGGGATTGATTCTCCTTCCTTGGCATGGGGGCACCGTGGTGGGGAAGAGCCAGTCTTTGGTGAATAACAATGTGATGAGCACATTGCACTTCTAAACCCTACTGCTTTCCAGTGGACCCCAACTCCAGCTTTTGCTGGTATCTTGTAGCGGTGTCTGTGTCAGGACAGCGCCCAAGCAATTGACAGGACACAGATGAGGAGTTTGGCCTCCCTTTGGATTACAGAATGTTTTAAGGGATTTCAGTATGGTGTGGAGCCTGTTCTGGTTTCATATTTTATTGGACAAGGTGAGAGTTGATGTTTGCTGTGGCAGCCTGATTAACTGGGACAGGGTCTCCTCCTTTCTGTGTCCCCAGTTCTACCACCTGTCCTAGAAGTCCGCACTGAGAAATTTGCCACTCTCCTGTATGAGCCATCAGGACCCAGTGGAGGCTGTGGCCAGACCATGCCCTCTCCCTACCTCATGTTGGGGCTCCATGAGGTATGATTTCTGGGGCCCTTTACTTTGCTCTCACTGAGGCTCCTTCCTGTCCCCATCCCTGCCCTTGCTTCTCTGAACCTGGGAGTTTTAATTTTTATTGTCTCCTTAGTGTCCCTTCATTTTCTCGTGTTCAGTGTTCAGTACTAACTGGCTTTTCCTTTAAAACAATTCCAGAAATTCCTCAGTGTTACTGGCTCATGGATGGATTGAGGGAACCCATCCTTGTTTTCTGTCGTTGGATAGTTTGCTATCCCCCTCACAGTGGGACCTGAGGAGAGAGAGGTGGCAGATTTGAGCTCATTTAGCCAGGTGAAACTCCAGTGTTGTGGCGCAGAGATGGAACACTACTTTGCCGAAAGGACAAAGACTGATGGGGAGGCATGGGGGAGATACTTTAGCTCCATCACCATCCCTGGCAGCTGGCATTCTCTTGAGAGCAATTTTTCATGAAGAAACTGATTTATCATTTCATAAGAATGATGAAGTACCTTCAGAGTTGTGTCAAAAAGCACATGGATGGTGGGTGGTCAGCTTGGCTCTGTAGTAAGTAAGTGACTCGCAGTCGGGGCTCCCATGCATGCCCCAGCAAGAATACCAGTTGTCTCGCGTCACGGATTGTTGGCATGCTGTGGATAACTGATACTGTGAAAATTAACTTATTCCTAATTCTCCCCTTCACAAGAATATGGGTCTGTGAAGAGGGTGTGGAATGTGGCTGTCACGTTCCCCCTTGTAGTATCTCCAAAACCTAGTGCAGTGCCCGGCACATAGAGGACATTTGGGAAACTTGGGCTGAAGCAATGCAAATGCTGATGGTGGACAGTAAAGGCCAAACCTGGGAGAACCCTCGGAGCTCCTGAGTGTAACAGAGCACTGTAAGGGCAGGTGGGAGTGTCCTTGAATGAAAGGGCTTTCGGACCACCCCGGTGCCAGCAGCGGGTTCCCGTTGATGCCTCAGCCTTCCCGGCCTGGCTGTTACATGGGGCGGAAGCCTGGAGGAGTCCGGACTTTGTTCTGAGACTTAGGGGTGCAGGCATCGCACTGCCACAGGCCCTAGCTGAAGCTGCATGGTCCAGCTAACAAGTGCCCGGCTTGCCTTGCTGCAGCCACTCACCTGCATCATTTCGGCACCTGCCTGCTGACCCCCACAGGCCTGCCACGGCGTTTATTTGAATGTGGGATTTTTTTTGGCTGCTGAAGCTCATTACTTTGCTGCTCGTGCTGCCAGTGGGAAATGCCCCTTGAGAGCCGTCCTCCAGTTTGTGACTGAAGGGAGTTGATGTTACGAAGAGCCCAGGTCCTTGCCCTTTGTGTGGGGTGACTGAGGTGTGATGCTCGCCTGGGAGGTGTCTCCTCCATCTGTGGTAACTGGCTTGCGGAAGCCCCCTTTGCTGGCTGCCTTCCCTGGACCGCTTCCCTACCCCCCTACCTGTGTTTTCTTCACCTTCTAAATAAACCACCTGCCCTTGAATATTTGTCTCAGGGTCTGCTACCGAGAAACCCAAACCCTCTTGGTCAGGGGCCCAGGCCCTTGGCCCCTGACTGGGACAGTGTTCTTGAGGCTTCAGAGAGCTTGAGCTTCATTTTGCTTAGACCCTTCAAAGTCAAGATCAGAAAGAGGAAAAAAGCACTCTAGTTTCTCTTGTTTGAGAAAGTTGTTACTTAAACAGTTCCCAAATTCGATTCTGCGGCTCTCTGAAATGACCGCTGAAACTGCCCTGCTCACAAAACCTCAGGGATTTGTATTGCCGGGGTGTAGGCTCTCATTTGACTTGGGGGGCATTCCTGGTCTCCCTGGATATACTCTGTTTCTTGCTAGAGCAGACTGTTCATTATTGAAATATTGCCTGCACGTTACCTGCTCTGTGCTGTGTCTGTGTCTCAGTCTCCCTGCGCCAGAATCAGGTGACCCTGCGGCCGGCTCGTGAGGGGTGAAGGGATGAACGGGTCTTTCTACCCACACTGTGCAATGGATTGCACAAGAAGGACAATCACACTGACCTTTGATCTTTGCTTCTTTGCAGATATCTCGGTGAGCCTGCTGACCCTCGTGGTCACTGCCTGTGGCCTCGCGCTTTTTGGCGTGTCTCTCTTTGTGTCTTGGAAACTCTGCTGGGTTCCGTGGCGAGAACGAGGCCTGCTCTCTGGTAGCAAAGAAAACAATCGGGAACCTCTTAACTACACGGACACAGAAACCAATGAGCAGGAGAACAGTGAGGGCTTCCTAGACCCTCCCACCCCCTGCCCGGACACCTCCATGAAGATCAGCCACACCTCCCCTGACATTCCCCTCTCGACCCAGACCGGGGGCCAGGAGAACTGTGCCCATGGCGTCCGTGTGCAGCGCCAAGTCACAGAGCCAACCTCATCCGCCCGGTCAGTAATACCCCTTTCCTTTCTGAATGCAAGGCAGGGACCACCTCGCTTTCCTCTCTTGCCAGCAGTAGCACTGATGAGCCCCAGAGCCTGCAACCTTTCCCATGTCCTTGCAGTGTCAGAGATATAAATATGGGAAATCGGGGTGCTGCTTCTGCTCCAGTGAGGTTCCTTACCTCTCCTGAGCTCTCTAAGTAGTCTCCGCTTAGTCCATAATAACAAAAGTTACATTGCCAAGACTTGTCAAGTTTAAGAACTTCATGTGCATTATTTTACAATAGTTCACAACTTGGCATGAGATGTAAAAGTTAACATTTTCATTTCACAGAAGAAGAAACTTAAGTCAAAGAGGTTAAGTAAAAAAAGTCATGTTGGCACGCACTCGGGGTTTGAACCCTGATGCAACCAACACCAGAGCCTGAGCTCTTAACCACTCTTCCTGCTGCCCTTCTAGTGCTATTGAATTTGTGCTCCGTGCTTCTGACCTAGCCTAGCTGTCTCACACAGGCTGTCTTTGTGGCCCACAGAGTGGCTGGAGGTCTTTGTCCATCTTCAGCCTTTGCAAGGCCTAGAGTACCCAGGCCTAGGTCATTCTCTGTCAGTGGGCCAGATGCCCTGTGCTTTAAGCAATAGAGAAATCATGTAAGGCAGTGATAAAAAACAAGGGCTCTGGGGTCAGTGAACTGGCTTTACTTACATGTGTGACACTGGATATAGTACTTAAGCTCCATGTTTCCATTGCCTCTTCTGTGAGAGAGGGATAGTGAGAATAGCAGCATTTGGGTGGTTTTAAGAATGGAGCAGGAACATGCACATCATACACTTTGCATGGGCTGCACCTGGTTCACGCTCCAAAGCCTGAGCTGCCATTTTGATTCTAGTACTTGATTTTGTCCTGATCATTCTCACTGTGACTGGCTCTCCCAGGACTCAGATGTGGCACAGACATGGTTTTGAGGTTAAATAGCCAATTCTGAATCACTGGATATAAAGATCTACTTTTAACAGGAGATTTCAGGAAGAGAGATACAGGAAGCAGCTTTTTCTAAATGAGAATCTTAGCTCGAGCGATAGCCAGAGGCAGAGCACGTGCCATCGTTCGGAAAGTATGAGCGTGGTTTGGGGGCCTCTCGGAAAAAATCTTTTTTATTTGTTCTTGAGAAACAGAAATAAGATTTTACCCTCTTTTATGTTAATCGAGTTTATCCTAGAGACTCTGCACATTCACATTAAGTGGGATGGAATCTGACAGTTTATAATTTAATTTTTCCACAAACCTATTTTAGCATCATTTCCAATTCTGAATCAAAGAGCTAAACCTAAAATATTCCTCTGTGAGGAAATGGATGGTTGTTTGCCATTTGATTTAGAAGAACTTCTCAGGCTTTATCACTAGGATTTCTCTTTAGATGTAGACTTAAATATAGCTGGAGCTATGTTTGATGCTGTCATGGCGTTCCCACAGGGGTGCAAACTCGGAATAAAATTCCTTCAGTATTTCAATAACCAGAGTCTTTCAGGTGGGGCATCCATGAAAAGTGTCTCCTATTCAGTTTTCTTCCGCATGTTAATTTTTCTGATCCGTGTCCCATCGCAGGAGGGTGATAGTACTGTGCTCTTGTTAGATTATGGATCTGAGGTCTCTGCCATAATTCTAACGACTTGATAGCAGTTACATCACTCTTATTATCACAATATTTATTTTAGAAAATATGTATAAGTACTCTATAAATCAAGAAATCGATTTCATTTAAAAATAAAACCTGCTGGGGGTGCCTGGATGGCTCAGTGGTTAAGCCTCTGCCTTCGGCTCAGGTCATGATTTCAGGGTCCTGGAATCGAGTCCCGCATCGGGCTCTCTGCTCTGCGGGGAGCCTGCTTCCTCTCTCTCTCTCTGCCTGCCTTTCTGCCTACTTGTGATCTCTGTCTGTCAAATAAATAAATAAAATATTAAAAAATAAATAAATAAAACCTGCTATCTTCACCACTGATTTATGGAAATTGTGTAGAAGGAGGAAAAGATAAAAAGAGGAAAGCAAAGGAATGATCCCTATAAAATGAACTTTATATTTAGATTTTGGAGTCTTGTAATTATCTTTTCTGATGACCAAGTTTAGTAATATCCGACCATAAAAAAGCTAAACTCTTTCTAGCTGCATTTGACCTAATACAGATAATTTGCATCAGTATGCATTTAAAACATTCTTACCTAAATTGCTACTGACCCAGTGTTATGGGTTATGTCTGAAAATATATATCTATGATTCATGGTCTCACCATAATGAGTGGTGTATGGTCTTCTAATTCTTTAGGGATTGTGTTATGTTATAATCAAACACAAAATCTTTTTTACTGATGAAAGGAGAGAAATGAATGAAGTTTCCTTCATGTTCCAAAACATTTTTACATTCTTTTTTTAGTAACATTTTTGATACTGATTTTGGCAGGGGGAGGGTTCTCTGTGCTGAGATGGCTCTCAGCAGTCTGCCCTGCTAGTTCTTATTTCTTCCTTTTTTTCCCCCTCATGATGCTCCTTACTTCCTCAGTGCTGTCTCTTTCTTTCTTACTGTTTCCCTCCTGCAGCCATTGTGACTTATCCCAAGGGGCCCGGGACACCTCCTTGACCCAGAGCACCTAAGGCTTAGACTCTCCATTAAGGGTGTCCCTGCTGTCCCTGTGACCCATCGGCATAGCTTCTGTCACAGCATTGACGTTAGGAAGCTCACCCTCTCCTGGCCTCTTGAGCTTGAATATGCGTGCTTCCCACCAATGTCTATGGAAGGCCCTAAAGATGGGTGTTGTTTTAATCTCCTCAGAGGGCTTCTGGTCAGGATGACTTTCTGTTGTTTTCTCAAGATCAGGCATGTTAATGTTCTCTTTCTAGTTGGCTCAGTTATTATTAGAACCCTTCGAAGTTCCTGTTCATTCTTTTCAATTTAGATGAAATCTGTTCTGTGTAATATCCTGGGAATACGGATTTTTTTTTCCCCAGAATACTTCAATACCAGAACCTTTTAAAGATCTCTATTCCAAATCTTAAAAAAATCCCTGGGTCCTCAAAATGGAAGGGACTTTGACAGGCCATGTAAGGCATTTCTTGATTCATATCCCAAGATGGGACCTAGGTAACACTTCAGTTTTATAAAAATTTCAATTACCACACTGCCATCTTTTTATCAGCCCTGTTAGGGCCTGCACGTTATTGCCACAGTCTCCTTCTGTCAGCTCTCTGCCTCAGGGCCACACAGCACTACAAGGACACGGTCTCACTAGGAAGCTTTACCTGGGAAAGGTTCCAGCTGCACTAGCCTCTCTCTCAGTGCCTTCAGTACCCCTGCCTTTTCACACCTTGAGGCCTTCTCACATGAAGTTCCCTCTGCCTGGAATGCTTTTCCTTTTCCTCTCCAGCTCTTTTGCAGCTTTACTATCCCACCTAAAGCATCACCTCCTCAGAAAGACCTCCCCGACCACCCTGTCTGAAGGATGTGCTCTTTCCTCCACCCCTTCCCACTCTTCATTCTCTCACAAGCTGCGTTTCTCCGCAGGATTGAACTCTTTTTTTTTTTTTTCTTTTAAGATTTTATTTATTTGACAGAGAGAGAGACAGCAAGGGAGGGAACACAAGCAGGGATAGAGGGAGAGAGAACAGCAGGCTTCCTGCTGAGCAGGGAGCCCAACCCGGGGCTCAATCCCAGGACCCTGGGATCACAACCTGAGCCAAAGGCAGACGCATAACAACTAAACCATTCAGATGCTCCTGGATTGAACTCTTCTAACTCAGTGATTATTTGTTTGCTTGCTGCCTGTACCCCCTCTCTCATCTGTGAGTTCTGTGAGCTGGAAACTGCATCTGCTTTGTTTCTCCCTATATATGTAACACCTAGTGCAGCCCCTGGCATAGAGCAGACTTTTTGCATCAATGACTGACAGAATACCTTCATCAGTATCCAGCCACTAGTCTCGCGTTCTGCTGACGAGAATGGCATAAGGCCAGAAGTGTAAACTGAGGAAGGGCCTATATAGAATGAGGTTGGTGGAAAGCCTCTTGTTCCAGGTCTTACCTTCATTCATAGTCTTACACGTAGACTTTTGGTCTTATCTCTAAACTAAGCAATCCTTAGAGTCACAGAAATATTCTGACAGAGTTGAAAGAAGACGACAATCATTGCATTTTAGATTTGGGTCCCATTGCTGGCCACAACTTCAGTAAGTGGTATGCTGGGACTAAATATTGTAATTACTCTAGAAGCAGCACAGTTCTATTAAGCTATGTTTGTGTCTGTGTATGTGTGTGTGTGTTGAAAACATTGGTTAGATGAAAACATTTAAACCCAGCATTTTTTTGAATTACCTCTTAGGTATTTCTTCAGGCTTTAATAAACTGATGGCTTCAAAAACAGAAGCTGCTCAGCTCTCTCTCAGCTCCTATGAGATTCTGAAACTCGATGTAAATGTGCATTTTCTCCTCTAGGATTTAATTATTGGAAACTGTTATGTCCTTGGCATTTATGTATTTACTCGAGACACTTGTATTAAGCATCTGCTATGGGCAAAGTCTTCTATCGTGTACTGGTAATAAAGAGGTAAAAAAAAAAAATACAGCCCTGACCTCAAAAGATCCACAGCTAGTTGGGGAAATAGACAAGAACATGAAGTGCTCAAATTGTTCTCATAGATTAATCGGGCAGGAGCGTCTAAGATGCTTGGGACAGGATGAAGGCTGGCTATAGGGGCTGATTCAGGCCTGTAATGTTGAGGCCTGAACTCGCTGGAAGCAATGGGAGTGGAAACAGGCATGAGTTATGAGCTACTTTTGAGTAGGTGTTGGTGGACATAGGCTCTTAGAAATAGGGAATAAAATATTAGAAGTGACACCAAGAGTTCAAACTCGTTGAACTTGAGTAAGAGGTGTAGGAGGAAGCAGGTCATGCCTCAGAGTTTCCGACTACACTTGACCACACACCTCCACTGGCCAAGGTATGGTGCTTAAATCTTTCTTATATCATTCATTCCAGAAACTTCTGAATCCTGTGCTAAGAAAGAACCCCATTTCCTTCTGCCTTGTAGTCAGTTCACTGCATCTGCCCTGTCCGAGACTTTCTTTTCCATGTCTGCCTTTGGCTCAGGACAGACCAACTCTCTCCTCTCTATCTCCTGGGGGGTTTCCAAGAAGGGAAACCATCCTATCCCCATTGTTTCCAAACTTCCCTGTCTTGACTTGAACCTGATGAAGAAAACCATGCGGTTCTGAAATCACAGTTTGCTTCTCTCTTTCCTCTCCTTGAAGCCCGAAGCTCTGTTGTCACTGGTGCCCCAGAACCAGGGAAGGGATAGGCCAGGTTTCACCTCTGAGACGGGGTCACTGAGGTGATGGTGGATAGAAGAGCGTACACTTGCCTGTAGCCTCATGGGAGACCCAGAGGTGGAAGGAATGGTGGGACTGATGAGCGTTAGCTCTCACACACAGCCTGGATGGAAGATGTAGGCGTATGTGAGGAGAAAGCTGTGGGGGCGGAAGAGTTGAAGATCCTATCCCGCTGGAGAGCTGGGAGCTAATGTGGAAACTTTACTTAATTTCCTATGAGGTCTATAGCATCAGTTCGGAGGCTGATAATATGAGGCCAAGTTAAGTAGCCAGGCTTGGTGAGAATACCATTTCCTTCATGACTGTTACCCCAGCCAGGGGCCTTTGTCTCTGTTTGTGAGGCTCCTTAATATTTGGTCAGTTCTTATCCTCTTCTGACCTGCTGTATAGTTGGTGTTTGACTGTTTTACCGCACCCCTGGCTAGCCAACTCCTTGCAGGCAGTAGGCTTTGCCCCTCTGGGTCTTCCACCCTACCTGATCCCTTGCTTTGCACATTCCTATTTGGTGAGTTGTGGTATTGTCCTCTTTCTCAAAATCCAGTGGAGGTAGTGGGCTTTGGGGCCATGGTTCAGGGACCAAGACTTTGTTGGGGGACTCAAAGTGTGACCCCGGAACTGGTTAATTCAAATTTGAGGAAAGGAGAGGAGGAAATCTTTTTGCATCTGGGCTCCTGCCTCTGCTGACCTGAGGTTGCAACCAGCGAGGCTCAGATTCCTTTAGGCATTAAAGTGTTTTTGAGTTTGTTGTGGGAAATCTGCTTTACAGATTTTCTTAATCATCTTTGAAATTAGGCTTTCTCCAGGCTCAGCCACCAGTCTTCCAACTCAGATCTGGGACAGCCACATCCAAACTTTCCGCTCTCTTCCACAACAGGAAAATGTCCTCCACCTGCACTAAGTGGGGATGGGAGGTGGGTAAAGCTGAGGGTCTCAACCCCAGTGCCTGGCTTCTCTAAGACAGCGTCAGAGCGTGACTTATTTCCAGAGGACCCTGTCTCTTGGCTTTCCTTTTCTCTCCCAGTCTTTGGAAACTATTACTTCCCCTTCCTTTCATTTTGCACATTAAATCCTGAGAACACCGAAATGCTGGATTCCCCAGACCCACTCAGACGACTTCCTGCTTCAGACACAGATCCCTCCTTGTCATACTCTGTGACATTAAAATTCCAAACACTTGCCCTGGGGCCTCCAGGTTACTATAGTCAAGGGCCATCTCCATTGACCATTTTAAAACCATCTCGTCTGGGTTGGCAGGAGTCAGATCAAAACATTCTGGTCCATATCTATCCTCTCTCTTGCTTCATACTTAAAAAAAAAAATTTATTAACATATAATGTATTATTAGCCCCAGGGGTACAGGTCTGTGAATCGCCAGGTTTACACACTTCACAGCACTCACCATAGCATATACCCTCCCCAGTGTCCATAACCCAACCACCCTCTCCCTACCTTCTCTTGCTTCATACTTGCTTTTCCCGCCCGCCTCCACGTGAGCTGTGTATAAGAGCGATTGGATATTAATTTTCCATTTCCTCCCCTTGTCTTCCCATCCCGGGGGCAGCTCTTGCTCATGTCTCAGTCCAGAGAGCAGCAGAGGTTACGCAGGGAGGTGGTGAATTATCCTGGCTCCCTGACTGCCCTGAGCTTCTCCAGTCTGCTCGCCCACCCTACAACTCCAGTAATCCCTGACTCTCTTCTGAAAGGAAATTGAAAGTGATTGAAAGAGAGCCCCAGGGAGCGAGAACTGTCATGGCCTGTTACAGTCTGCTGTCTGCTTTAAGCCACCACCTTAGAGTGGGATTCAACTGTTTTCCTACTAGTAAGTGTGACTCTGAATGGAGGTGGAAGTGTTAGGAATGAAACTAGTGATAGAAACCATTTGGGTAGATAATAATGTTCATATCTTTGCTTGATTTTTAAAAAGAATCTTTGGCTCTCTTGGAATTTTGATTGAAAGCATCCTGTGCAGTTGGGGTCTTGTTTTGGTCTTTGAAGTAAAATCTCTTCGTGATGCCCTCCCTAGTCCACCCCCTTTGTCCCCTGGCAATCCACTGTGGTTAGGAGGAGCAGAGAACATGGGACTGATTTCTGTTCAGATTTCTTGTCTAGAAGATGTACAAGTAAAATGGAATATGTTCCATTGCTAAGCAGTCAGATTCGTGTATTTTAAATTTACAAATTTTAATTTACTCGGCAGGCCTAGTCCTACAGATAGGGTTAAGACAAAATGTTGCAGTGAGAAGACTAAAGCCAGTACTCAGAAAACCCAGAGATGAGTTGTTATGCACAGAGAGTCTGCTCAGCACTCACCTTAGGAGACAAGTGGTAGCCCAGTGGCAGGCTCTGGGTCTAGCCTTGACACAGGACAGGTGTTCCGTCAGACATTGGCCCAAAGAAAATACGTCTTGCAGGCTTTGAGCGAGTACTTGAGTATTCAGACAGCATCACTAGACAGTTCTGGAATGGCCTGTTGTAGGCAGTAACTGACACCAGACCCTAGCATGGCCCTTGTTTTAATCCAGCCTGGAGGGAAAAGTCAATAGCAGAGGCCAGAATGGGCCCCAGCTCCTTATGGCCTCTTCATAGGGCTGGACGCTGACCGCTCCCTGCCAGTCCCTTCTGCCCAGATATCCCAGTAGAGTGAGACTGGAGCTCTGTCCCAGCAGTGTAAAGGGTCAGTGTCTAGACAGGGAATGGCCGAGCTGTACTAGCACAGGGGGCCGGTTTTAGGTGTTTAACAGCATCCCCTGCTCTCCCGATGCTGAGAAGACTTAAGACGGTGAATTTCTTTGTAAGAAATGAAAATCTGACAACAGAGACTTTCAGACCACATGGTTTTTGCACATATGGGAATGTACGTGCCTGGTGTTTCCACCTGCAGTGGGCTGTATTGGCTGTGACAGGTGCACCTGACAGCTCTGTGATGGTTCCTGTCGTACCAGGTGGGTGATGAGTAGCCAGGAGCATATCTGAGGATGAAGAGGAGTGTTCAGCATAACAGTGTCTATATCACAAACATGTTTGGGGGTCTAGTAATGCCATTTTACATCTTCGTTTCATAAAGGAAAAGAAGACAAACTCAAATGTTTACTCTGCCTCTCCAACAATTTGTCAGTCCCTCAGAGACAGCCTGGCTGTCCCCTTCCACCTACTGGTGGAGAGAGGCTACTTTAATTAGGGTTATTGAGCGAGAGCAGAAAATACAATACAGTGACTCTGAACTCTGGGCTGAAAACAAACACAAATAACATTAAAAACATCCTTGCATGTAATGACTCCTTCTCTCAATTCAGGAGTACTCATGCAGGTAAGGTAGGTTTCAAAGAGAATTCCAGGGAAGCCACTAACCCAAAGCAATAAGCTTATAGGGTGAAGAGTAGATTCTGTCAGCAAATATTTAATTTGCAAATATCAGTATTCAACCTTCTCTGAATCCCTATGTACACTGGCGGTAGCTTACCTTTAATTTTTATACTCTTCGTGTTTATGACAGAAATAAAACCCCTCCCCCTGATCACTAATCCCCCACGTGGTGTGACGGAAACACTGTCACGGACCTGCCATTTTGTACCTCTCAGAGCCAACGCAGTCCGCCACAGGCAGACGCAGCCTGCCACACACATTCTCACGAGAGCAAAAACTGTGCTCTTGCGCTGAAATGCTTTAATTTGAGCCAGCAAGAACTTACTTACTAATAAAGTTATAAGCCAGTGACAGGAAATTCTATGTGATTTAGAGATGGATGCATTCTCCCTAAGACAACATGTAGCTTAGTGTTTCAGTTTCAGGATGACATTATACATAAAGGTGGCCAATTTTTTTTAAAGATTTTATTTATTTTTTTGACAGACAGAGATGCCAAGAAGGCAGAGAAGCAGGCAGAGAAAGAGGAGGAAGCAGGCTCCCTGCGGAGCAGAGAGCCCGATGTGGGGCTCGATCCCAAGACCCTGGGATCATGACCTGAGCTGAGGGCAGAGGCTTTAACCCACTGACAAGGTGGCCAATTTTATTCTTAAAGCGGTTTGTACAAACCTTTCCATTCTGCGGGCCAAATGAGCTTCTTTCATGCCATATTCTTCTTGAAAGTGCATTCAACCTTTAAAGCTCCCAAGGTCATGTGTTGTGGGTTCATTTCCTGATACCAAGCCTCACTTTTGAGCTTCAAGCCTGGGGGAGCAGCTTACTCACATTGATAAGCATTTTGAATTTAGGCCAAAAAAAAAAAAAAAAAGAAAGCCCACAAATCTAAGCTCTTAACAGCACATAACAGGCTACCTACATCCCAGGCACAAGTTTCTGAAAGAGCTGTGGCTAATGAGGTCGTAACTTTGTTCTCTCTTGCTCTTCACTCAAGGCATAATTCAATCCGAAGACAACTCAACCTGTCAAACCCGGACTTCAATATCCAGCAGCTTCAGAAACAGGAACAGTTGACTGGAATTGGTCGAATTAAACCAGAGTTATATAAGCAGAGGTCACTGGATACTGATGATGGGACAAGGGGTAACAGCAAAGCCTGTGGGAAACTAAATTTCATTTTAAAATATGACTGTGACTTAGAGCAGCTCATAGTGAAGATTCACAAAGCTGTCAATTTGCCTGCCAAGGACTTTTCCGGGACTTCAGACCCTTATGTCAAGATCTATTTGCTTCCTGATCGGAAAACCAAACACCAGACTAAAGTTCATAGGAAGACCCTGAACCCCGTGTTTGATGAAGTGTTTTTGTTTCCAGTTCCCTACAATGACCTTGCGGCCCGGAAGCTTCACTTCTCTGTGTATGACTTTGATAGGTTCTCTCGCCATGACCTAATCGGCCAAGTGGTGGTGGAGCACTTCTTAGACTTGGCCGATTTCCCCAGGGAGTGCATCCTTTGGAAGGATATCGAGTATGTCACCAACGTAAGTCCAGCATTTCTCCATTCTGGGGGCGGCTTCTCAGTCCGCATGCAAACAGATTACTTACACCTTATTTTTATTGCGGGGACGAAGTATGAAATTCACATCAGTGTCTGGATAGCTGTTGTTTCAGAACCTTCTTGTACCTTCCCAGAAACAGGTCTTTAACAATATTCATTTTAGAAGTTCCCAGAATTATTCATGAAAACAGCATGAAGCATAACATTCTCTCTTTTCTGCTTTCTAATTCTTAGCTCTTCCTTAATTGGCAGGAGATATTATCTGCCCTCCTTACCACATTTTCTGTAGAGCTTTCTTGGGTTATTTGTGCTAAATGGATCCTGGCATCCTATTAACTGTAATCTGCAGCTTTGAGACCGTTGCCAGACTCTCTGAGAGCATTAAGTCCTTGAGGATGTTCCCAGGTCAGCTCAGCTGCATTTGCCATGATCAGATCTTCCTCTTTAATCCCAGAAGTGAGAATGGTTGTAGAGAGTTGGCACCACATTTTTAAGCAAAGAATCAAAACAGTAAGGAGTTCAGTCTGAAAAGATCTGCAGATACCGACAAAGCTCATCTGTGGAAGGTCATGTCCAATCTAGAGCTCAGGAGAGAGGGCAGAAGTGCTATGAAGTGACACCACATACCCATGTTTACATTTTAAATGAGATCGCAGTGGTGATATTATTACTCCATTTCCATCCTTCTCACTGTCTTGCACATGTGTATTGACACTCCTTATAAAGAAGAAAGAGGGACTCTGTTAGGTAACTGATATTTTACTTTTTAAATTTTGTTCATTTGAGAGAGAGCACAAGCAGGGGATCAGCAGAGGGGGAGGGAGAAACAGACTCCCTGCTGAGCAGGGAGCCCCACTTGGGATTCGACCACAGGACCCTGAGATCATGACCTGAGCCTAAGGCACCGTGCTTAACCATCTGAGCCGCCCTGGTGCCCCAGTACCTCTGATATTTTAAAGCCACTTTTTTCTTTCCTCCCATCCAGATTGCCTCGGGCAATTCTGCTCACATGTCTCCTAGAATACGAGTCCTTCTGAGACCAGGATAATTTTCATTCTCTGCCTTGGCATCCAAAGGCACCAAGCACCACAATCCTTCCTCAGCTCAAATGATGATCCAGCTTGAGTTTGGAGTCCAGTCAGGGAAAGGCTCCCTTTCCGTTCAGGAAGAGAACACACAAAATCTCTGCCCAATGGCCAAATCTAAAGTACACTAGTACTTTCTCACGCCTGGCTGCCTTTGTGAACTGGGGACTCATCTGCACTTCCAAGAGACACCTTCTCTTCACGTGCCACGAGATCCCGGTGCCAGGTGTGTCCTGCTACTCAGAGAAGCAAAGTGTAGCGTGGAGTTTGGCTGGCCTTTATCATAATGATGAGGAAAGGAAAGAAAGAGCTGGAAAAGGCACAGGGAACAGCAGTTGATGAAAGTAAGATGATTTGGGAGTTTGGAGAAGGAACAGATCTCGTCAATCTTGTAAAGGTTGATATCTGTAAATCCAAAAATGGGTGCTGGGGAAAGCAAAGACTGTTTCCCAATCCCAGTTGCCAAAATCAGGAGGTAACAAAATGGGCAGATTGCTTATACTAAGATACGAGGGGCTCAAGAAGGAACTCGTTTACTGTTACAGTTACCGAGTCCCCTGGGGAATGAGCTGAGATACTGCTGGCCAACAAGGATGCTCTTTGACCGGGGTTGGTCACACAATCTGGGAGTGTCCATTTATATTTTTTGACAGATGTATTCCGCAAAATCACTGGAATGATTATTACAAAACTCAACAGGGATCCTGCTGTGAGTGGACTTCTAGAGACTTTATGGGCAGAGCAACACTGAGTGGTGGAAACATCTAGACCATTTCCCCAGGGGATGAGAGTATAGAATGGGAGCCTGCAGAGATCTCCAGGCTTTGAGATGGTTGCCATTTTAGCACTCCCCCAGGAGTAAAAGTGCCCGTGTCTGTTGTTGGAGAATCCTAGATTTCCACTGAGTTGAGGAGATTGTAAAATTATTTATGAGGCGGAAAACTGATACAGGTAAAGGCTTCAAAATTCTCAGCTCTTTCCTCAGGTGAACAACAAATATTCTGAGAATTGATCTAGTCCTTTGGGTTACCAGCAGGAGAGGGCAGATTCTGAGAATGGAATTATAGATTATTTTATAATCTGCCATTTAGTTGTTTTTTATTGAGGTATAGTTGACATACAATGTTACATTAGTTTCTCTTGTGAGAAAAAAAACTCACAGTTTTGTGAGAAAAAAATTTTAAAAACAAGCGTGTAGTTTTTAAAATTCCATTTTCAAAATTATTATTTGAGGCTTTTTTGATTGTTCCTTTGTATAGAGACTGAGCATGAAGCTCTGAGGCTTGCCAAGTTTCTGTTTTTGTAATATAACACGTAGGGGGCACCTGGGTGGCGTAGTACGTTAAGGGTCTGACTCTTGGTTTCAGCTCAGGTCTTGGTCTCAGGGTCATGAGATCGAGCCCTGCTTCAGGCTCTGGTCTGAGCACATAGTCTGCTTTGGATTCTTTCTCCCTCTGCCCCTCCCACTCAATGCTCTCTCTCTTTCTAAAGGAAATAAATAATCTTTATAATATAGCATGTCTATAACATAGCGTATATAATTTACACGTACAGATTAATAAGGGAATAATTAAATGAACAGGCATGAACCCACTGTTCATCTGAAAAGTAGACCAGAACCAGTACTTCTGCTGACCCTTGGGATGTGTTCCTTCCTCTCCTTCCCTCTAGGTCCACTCCTGCCAAGCGGAAAACACTATTCTGAATTTTATATATATTGTGACATATTTGTAAGACAATACAGTATTTGGTTTTGACTGTTTCTGCTTTTCATAGCTCTTCTTTTACTTCTTTTTTTTCAGCCCACTTTGATTGTGACATTTAACAAGAGAGATCGGTAGATCGGTGGTTCATGTGTTTTCAGTGCTATATAATATTCCATTGATGACAAATTAGCTTTCTTGTATTGATGATATTTGGGTGCTTATTTGTTTTTAATAATTATGAATAATACTCCAGAGAACATTTTTGTGCAAATCTTCTAGCTCACGTATGCAGTAACTCCTCTAGGATGTATCCCTGATAGAGGTAAGGTGCACATGTGTCGGACTTTTCTAGGCCTCGTGGACTTCCTTTCCACAGCGACTGTCCAATTTTATCCTCCCTCTGGTGAGGTACGACAGTTCCTCATGCTCCATATTCTCACCAATCCTTACAGTTGCCACACTGTTTAGTATGTGTGCATGTGCCTGCCTGTGACATGATAAGTAATTCATATTTCCTAGGTTGTCAAGGTTGATCATCTTCGGATGGTCATCCACATTTGCTTTTTTGCACAGTGCTTGTTCAGTACATTTTCCTCTCGTTTTCTTCTCCTTATTGATTCATATATGTTCTTTGTATATAGGCTGGAGGCAAATCCTTTGTTGGTGATGTGTATTAACAAACATCATCTCTGAATTTATGACCGTATCTATTGATCAGTAGAGGGTCTTATGTTTAATGTAGTAAAACATAACAATATTTTCCCTCATAAGTTAATGCTTTTGTGTCTTTTTAAAGAAATCCTTCCTTACCCTCTGTCATAAAGATATTTCTCCTGTGTTTTCTGTTAGAAGTTTTAAAGTTTTGACTTTTCCTAATTATGATTTTAGTCCACCCAGAATGAAAGTGTTCGTACAGTGGAGTGCAGGCACCCTGTGTTAACTGTAGCAGCGTATCATACACTGGGTGGCTGAAACAACATGAATTTATTTCTCATAGTTCCAGAGGCTGAAAAGTCCAAGACCAAGGTGTTGGCAGATTCAGTTCCTTGTGAGAGCTTTCTTCCTGTCTTGCAGACAGCTACGTTCTCAATGTGTCCTCATGTGGAGGAAAGAGAGAGAGAGAGAGAGAGAGCTCTGGTCTCTTTCTCTTTTTTTTTTTTTCCCCAAGATTTGATTTTTTTTTTTTTTTTTTTTTTTTTTTTCCAAGATTTGATTTTTAAGCAATCTCTACCACCAAAGTGGGGCTTGAACTTACAACCCTGAGATCAGGAGTTGCACGCTCCACCGACTGAGCCAGCCAGGCACCCCTTTCTCTTATGATGACACTAATCCCATCATGCAGTCCCCACCATCATGACCCCATCTAAACTTAATTGCCTCCCAAAGGACCCACCTCCAAATACCCCCACATTAAGCGTGACACAAACATTCAGTCCCTGATGCATCCATGCTTCTCCCTATGGATAATCAATTTTCTGACATAGTTTTTTCAGTAGTCTGCAGTGCATGCTTTGTCCTATATAGGTTTCCATATATGAAGAGTCTGTTTCTGGAATCATTTTTCTTTATTTTGTTCTTTTTGACTGTATCTAACTATAGCACAATTTGCAAATTGCTGTTGCTCTATGATAAGGCATAATATCTGAAAGAACAGTCCTCTAGCCTGCTTTTCTTGGCTCATACTTGACCTTTCATGTAAATTTTAGAATCAAACCATCAAATTAATAATTCTTTCTGGTATTTGTTTGGAATTGTATGAAGTCTGTAGATTGACAGAAATTTTGCATGTTTTATGATACTGAGTCTATTCATGAAAAACTAAAATTCTTTCATTATGATTTTCTTCATGAGGATCTTGCATGTCTCTTATTAGATGTATTGTTAGTTGCTATAATTTTCATTATTTCAGCTACAGCTGGCCCTTGAACAACACGAGTTTGAACTGTGTGGATCTACTTACACATGCATTTTTTCCCCATAAATACAGTACAAGGCTGTAAATGTATTTTCTCTTTCTAATGATTTTCTTTTCTCTAGCTTATTTTATTATATGAACACAATATATAAAACAGGTAACATATAAAAATGTGTTAATTACAGTAGTAGTTAATTTACTATAGTAGTTAGTTACAGTAGTAGTTAAAAAACTACAACAGTAGGCTATTAATAGATAAGTCTTGGGGCATCAGCACCCCTAACCTTCACATTGCTTAAGGGTCAACTGTAGCATTTTTTCCAAGATTACATTTCCTAAATTCTGCTGCTGTATAGTAATGCAGTTTAAATTTTATATATTTATCTTCAATTTGGCAGTTTTGCAAAATTCTTACTAATTCTCATAACTTGCAGAATCTTCTGAATTTTCTTTGTAGATAATTAGACATGTTAATTGCAATAGTTTTGTTTGTTTTTTCCCTAATCTGTATGCCTTTATTTATTTTTTAATTTAGTTCACGGACTAAGATTTCCGGTATAATACCAAATAATAATTTAAGGTAGTAGTAATCCTTGGCTTATTCCTACTTTTAAGTGAAATGTCTTTAACATTTTCATGGAGTACAATTTGGTTGTAGATATTTTGTGGATGTCTTTATCGTATTAAGAATATATCCTTCAAAAAAAGAGAAAAGAATATATAACTCCATTCTTAGTTTACTAGGACTTTTTTATTATAAATATTTGTTTTGTCAAGTGCTATAATCCTGTGAGGCTTTTCTCTGCTTTATTCTTTTTTTTTTTTTTTTGAGATTTTATTTATTTATGTGACAGAGAGAGATCACAAGTAGGCAGAGGCAGGCGGGGGCAGGGGGAAGCAGGCTCCCCACTGAGCAGAGAGCCGGATGCGTGACTCCATCCCAGGACCCTGAGATCATGACCGGAGCCAAAGGCAGAGGCTTAATCCACTGAGCCACCCATGCCCATCTGCTTTATTTTTCTTAAAAATTTTATTTATTTATTTTAGAGATAGATAGCTTGAGTAGGGGGGTGGAGCAGAGGGAAAGGGAAAAACAGACTTCACACTGAGTGTAGAGCCCAACATGGGGCTTGATACCACGACCCTGAGATCATGATCTGAGCTGAAATCAAGAGTCGCATGCTCAGCTGACTGAGCCACCCAGGTGCCCCAGGTTTTTCTCTGCTTTATCTTTTTTTTTTTTTTTAAGATTTTATTTATTTATTTGACAGACAGAGATCACAAGTAGTCAGAGAGGCAGGCAGAGAGAGAGGAGGAAGCAGGCTCCCTGCAGAGCAGAGAGCCCGATGCGGGGCTTGATCCCAGGACCCTGGGGATCATGACCTGAGCCGAAGGCAGAGGCTTTAACCCACTGAGGCACCCAGGCGCCCCTCTCTGCTTTATCTTGCTATGATCCTGTGAAGTTTTTTCTCTGCTTTAATTTGCTGTTTTATTCAATATATTGATCGGTTTTCTAATTTTGAAACAATCTTTTATTCCTAGTATGATTGAAACTGGCTTTGATGTATTACCTGTTTTATACATTGTAAATATGTTGTTTAGATTTTTTTTTTTTTAATCTGTGCTGATGAGTGATACATGTCATTTACTTTCTCATATGGTTCTTATCTGGATTGGAGTCAAGGAAATTCTTTTTTTTTTTTAAGATTCTAATTATTTATTTGTCAGAGAGGGATGTCACAAATGGCAGAGAGGCAGGCAGAGAGAGAGGGGGAAGCAGGCTCCCCGCCAAGCAGAGAGCCCGATACGGGGCTCGATCCCAGGACCCTGAGATCACGACCCAAGCCAAAGGCAGAGGCTTAACCCACTAAGCCACCCAAGGTGCCCCAAGGTAATTCTTGATTTATAAAATCAGTTGGGAGATTATTGTGGATACTTTAATTTTGCTCCTCCTTGATGCTCCTAGTGGCTTTGGCGGGTTTTGTTTTTTTTTCCTTTGAACTAAAAAGAGCTCATTTAGTCTCTGGCTTCTGTTTAGGTTTAGGAAGTTTGCAAGGGAGGAGAGTGAGGTTGGGATATTTATTCCCCTAGATACCCTCCTTAGGGTATCTGTGGCCTGGCAATAACCTTAACTGAAAGCCACAGTTCTGAATATGTCATTATTTTGCTATTGTTCTTAGAATGTTTTTCTGGGTATAACAAGTAGGGGACTTAAAACTCTCAGCTCTTTTGATTTTGGCATTACAAAGCCATCTGACCTCCAGTTGCTTTTGAGAAGCTGACATTTCATAGAATATTTATCCCCTTGTAATTTTTTTCTTTCTTCTTGCTTTCAATATCTTGCTTTCCTCTTTAGTGTTGTTTAGTGTTGTTTAGTGCTAAGTGATAGTTTCTTTTTATTTATCCTGACTGAGATTTATTGGGATTCCTGAATATGAGATTGTTTCTTTTTATCGTTTCAGGAAAATTCTCACCCATTTACTTAGCCTAATATCTTTGATAGTCTTTGTTTCTTTCAGCATACTTTCAAGTCCCTTTTTTATTTCTTTTATCATTCTATACATAGTCATTTTTATGTTCTTTTACTCTTAACTCCAACTTTGCAGCTCTGATTTTTTCGTTTGTTATTTCAGTTGACTTGAACTCATCTTGCCTTATTGCCCCTTGTAGTTAGTGATTTGTGATTGTGAGCTCATCTGGCTTGGAACTTTGTCAGTGGAAAATTTCAGGCTCTGGGTTTAAAGTGCATTCCTTCAGAGATGATTTGTGAGTTAACCAACATGGAACCATTCTAAACTAAATTTTGAGCTCAAGGATTTGGGGGCCACAGAGAGGTAGGGTGAATACAGGCTCCTAATGTGTAATTGCAGGCTTGCATTAATGGTTAGAAACTGGCAGGGGGGAGACTTTTTTTCCCTGCTCTACCTAGACCAAGTCCAGCATCTACTTATGCAAGGGAAAAGTTCTTGTTTGCTTTTTTGCTCTGTGATGTATTAAAAATGATTTTGTAATCCAGTATTTTTACCTGGAGCAGTTTCTGTGAACATCTCTCCCCTCTTGCTGGAAATACCATGTGCTATATTATATTGCTCAAAGTTTGTTCAAAAAAGCAGTTTTTCCTTGTGCTGATTAGTAATCTGTGTATCATAGGTTTACCTTGCGATTGAATAGCCAGAAAGAGCCTTAGAGGTCCTGTAATCAGAAATCCTCATTTGGCACATAATACTGAGGTGTGGAGGCCTTTAGGAGATTCAGCCAAGGTCACACAGCTGAGTAATGGCCCAACAGGAATTAGGACTAAGGTTTTCAACAGCCAATTCAGTCAGTTCATGAAAAGATGTCTCAAAATTATCATATATGCTGGTTTACTTCTCTTTACCTAGCTAACTCCTACTAAGCTCATAGATCCCAGCTTAAATGCCACACTTTCTCAGAGAACATGTATCTGAGACCTGGACTAGGAGGGTAGGTTTTTTTGGAATTTTTCCCATGACCTTCTGTACTTTTGTCATTCCTCCTTGTACTTTCTTGTATGTATTTGTTCAATTTCATTTCTTCCCCATTAGACTATTCTGTAAGCACATAGACCATAACTGCCGTGTTCACTACTATGTGCCCAGCCTCTAAAATGGTGCCTGGAAGTGAAATAATTAATATGCACTTACTGAATACAATGCAGCCCCTTAGGAGGGGCTAATTTGGTGAGGCTCTAGGGACTGACTTGGTTGGGGAGTGTTACGCAGTGCTAAAATCCATAAACTAATCTTCTCATTTTTAAAAAATTTGGTTCTTTATTTCTCCAAAGAGATTATGGGTTTTATAAAAGTTAGCAGTCAAATAAAAGCTAATCCTCACACCTTCCTGTGAAGGAACAAAATGGCAATTATTGAGTATAAAAACAGTAGTTTAATTAAATCTCTCAGCTGAAGCCATATCAATCAGTAATAGTGTGATGCATCTCTGTGGGACATGTATCAGTCAACAAAGAGAAGACAGCATCTGGGGGAAAGTCAGAGTTGGGAGAGCTTGAATTTAGCCATCTGGGTGAAGGTTGGTTGTCATGTCTAAATCTTGACATTTTTGTATACTCCAGTCATCACTGACTTCCTGGCAAATAGGCATTGAGCATTCAGGAATCTCTCTCTTTTTTTTTTTTTTTTAATATTTTATTTATTTTATTTGACAGAGAGAGAGGTCACAAGTAGGCAGAGAGGCAGGCAGAGAGAGAGGGAGAAACAGGCTCCCCACCGAGCAGAGAGCCCAATGCGGGGCTCGATCCTAGGACCCTGAGATCATGACCTGAGCCGAAGGCAGAGGCTTAATCCACTGAGCCACCCAGGCGCCCCCAGGAATCTCTCTTTTAGTGGCAGTCTTAGAAACTGATTGAGAGACCTTTTCTGGAAACCTGTGATCATCTCAGCTAGACTCTAATTTGGGGGAGCTGTCAGAGTTTTATGTGTTCCCTCCATTCCAATATGGACCCTAATTCAGTTTCCAATAGCATAGACTCTCTTTTAATGTTAGGAATTTTAAAACTTTACATTTCCATCAGAATTTGACTTTGTGGGTCATTGCAAAGTCCCATATTTTTCAGTGGCTGATGGAGGGATTTTCCTGTCCTATCTTCCAACTCCCTGAGGCCATTTTTCGACCTGAAAGAGGTGGATACCTGGAACCACTCAGGAGGAAATATAAGTATTCAGGGAGGCCAGTCGAATGCAAATGGGGCAGGCAGTCTTCAGTTACTGAAGAAGTTTATTTAATCCTGTTTCATTCCACTGCACCATTAGTCCTGCGTTACTATCATGATTGTATGGCTATGTCAGATTCAGTGGTAGATGTGTAACATCTGGCTGGTGGGGGTGGAGGGAGTAGAAGGGGACCTAATTTGTAGCATTTGTCTATTTCTATGATGTATATCCTCCTATCAGAGCTGATTTCAGGCTACCATTGTGGCATCACTGAAGGTGGAATTGGCAGAAGATGCTCACGTTGGCTCTTGCAAGCTGGTGCCAGTTAATAAAAGCTGGCTTAATACACCTATGTATTTAGGGCTAAAAATACTAAGACTTGTTGGACAACGGATCCTAAGGGAATAGCAATTTGAAAAACCTCATAGAAAGCCCTAGTTTCCAGCTGATGACATGGAAGCCACCTTCCTTCCATAATGAGGATGTGGGTGGAGTCAGCCTTCCTCCCTAGGGTCTCTCATGAGCTGAATCTTCATGAAAATCTCTGAATTGCACCCACGTGTAGCTACAGCCATGTAGTGATTGAAGCAAACTTCATTTATTGCTGCCAGACATTGCTCTCCAGCTATGGTGGCAGCACAAACAGGGCTGGTCTTTGTGCTTTGCCTTTTCAATGTGTGAGGTTTAGGGCTCCTGCTGCATTTCTGGAAAAGGATCATAAAGAGGTTTTTTTTAAAAAAAAATGATGTCAGTTATCTCCTTGACATCAAGATTATTCAGAGGTAGTGAGAAGTGGCAGAACTGTAGAGACGAACATCTGAAGGAAGCCGTTACTAAAACTGCAGGTCTCTGACAGAGACTTGGATAGGTTTTATCCTTGCAGAGGACAAAGCATTTGCTTTTTTACATGACATATATGACACATACAAGAGTATATAAAATGTATATGTGTGATTTAACAATAATAACAAAATCTACGTCTGTCCATCCAGAATTTAGGTCAAGAAAGAGAACATTGTCTATCTCTTTAAAGCTCTCTCTGTGCCCTCTTCCATCCCCAGACTACCCCAGTGATAATTCGTAAACTGAATTTTATTTTATGTTTATTTATTTATTTTTAGAGAGAGAGTAAGCAGGTGGAGGGGAGGGGGCAGAGGAAGAGAGAATCGTAGGCAGATTCCTTGCTGAGTGCGGAGCCCAATGTGGGGCTCGCTCCCACAACACTGAAATCATGACCTGAGCCAAAAATCAAGATTTGGACACTTAAACTTAAGACTAAGCCACCCAGATGCCCCAATAAACTGAATTTTATATCTGTACTTCCCTTGTTTTTAAAAATCACTTGCCACATAAGAATAGGTAGTTCAGTTTTGCCTATTTTTGAAATTTATGTGGAGAATTTATATTGTAGTTCTATCAGTCTTTGCTTCGTGTGTGTGTGTGTGTGTGTGTGTTTGTGTGTGTGTATTTATATTTATAATATTGGCACTTGTTATATTTTTCTGGCCACTTAGGCCTTTTATCATTATTTGGTGTCTCTTGTTACCTAAATAATTTTTTTTTTTTTTTGCCTTCTGGTATTTATAGAACTATAAAATCTTCTTTTCAGTTAGTTTTGTCTTACATGTTTTTTTCTGTTCTTTTACTTGTGAATTTCCTATATCCTTATATTGTAAATATGAGTACTGTAAGCAAGGTAAAGCTGGACTTTAAAAGATATATTCTGAAAATCATTGACTTTTAACAAGTGAGATTAGTCTGTTTATGTCACTGTGAACATTAGTAGTTTGGGGTTATTTCTACTCTTTTATATTATGCTTATTTTAGTCCTGATATTTTTTCCCATTTTTTTAAAGACTTTATTTGACAGAGAGAGAGAGCACAAGTAGGCAGAGCAGCAGGCAGAGGGAGAGGGAGAATGCAGGGCTCAATCCCAGGACCGGGGATCATGACCTGAGCTGAAGGCAGCTGCTTAACGGACTGAGCCACCAAAGAGCCCCCCTATTTTGTTTTGAATTAAGTTTTCTTCCTGTTTCATTTTTTTCCTTCCACTAACTTATAAGCTATACTTTCCATTTCTGTTTGTTTAGTATTTCCTAGAAACTGTAACATATATGGTTAATTGAATAAATGAAGAAGTAAATCAAAACTATACTTCTATCTTGGAACTCTCAGCTCCAGTCACCCCCATTCCAGCTAACATGTTATTATTTGCCAGTGTTTTGTTTCTGTCTTGCCTTGCTTTTTTACCCTCTCAGTTAGACACTGTAATTAATGTTTCATATAGTCAATGATTATTTACATTTATCACATATTCACCACTTTTGTTTGCCGTTTCTTCAGGCTTTCCCTAAAGATTATTTTTCATATTTAGTACATCCTTGAGATACTGTTTCAGTAGAGGGTCTCCCAGTGTTAACTATCTCAGTTTTCATTTTTTTGAAAGTATCACTCTTTTGCAATTATAATTGAAAAAAAAACATGAGTAGACATGTCTTTTGTGGATAATTTTTTCTCAGCAATGAATCTATTATCCCCTTGCCTCCAAATTCTTGGGTCTAAGAAATCAGCTGCAATCTAATTGTAATATACTTTTCTCTTCTCTGTTTTAAGACTTCTCTTGGTCTGCAACTTGATGACAACATGAATGTTGTGGATTTTTTATTAAAAAATTTTTTGTTTAGGGCACCTGGGTGGCTCAGTGGGGTTAAAGCCTCTGTCTTCAGCTCTGGTCATGATCCCAGGGTCCTCGGATCGAGCTCCACATCTGGCTCTCTGCTCAGCAGAGAGCTCTCTGCCCAGCTTCCCTCCCCCGCCTCTGTGCCTACTTTTTATCTCTGTCTGTCAAATAAATAAATAAAATCTTTTAAAAAATTATTGTTTATCTTGCTTAGGATTCACAGGGTATTGTGAGTCTGGGGATGAGTGCCTTACCAATTCTGAAAATTCCCAGCCACAATCTCTTCCAATATTGGCTCTCCCTGACACCTTCTTTCTTTTCCTCCTGGATATAGATATTTTTAGACCTATCACTCTGTCTTTTATGTTTGTTTTGTTGTTTACTCTTTTTTGTATTACTGATGCATCCTAGGTAATTTTTAAAGATCTGTCTTTCAGTTCAGTAAATCTCTCCTTAGCAGTTTCTTGTTAGCTGTGGAATGATTCTATTGAGTCTCCCAGTTTATTAATGCAGTTTTCATTCCTAGCAGCTTTGATTTCCAAAGCTTTGGTCATTTGTATTGCCCTCCTTCACACATTCGATATCTGTTTAAAAAATTTTTTAAACTTATCAATCTACTTATATAATACTTTCAGACAATTATAAAATAATATGATTCTAGACATCAGTTCTGCATTTGATACAAAAGAAAAGCATCAAGAAGAAAGGGCAGTACTTGCTACCTCTTAAACTTTCCATTGGGAAGGGAAGGCTTTCTTAAAAGTCACGCCAATGTGATTTATTTCTTATTGGCCAAAGCTGAGTCAAAAAACCATATTCACATTTAAGAATGGTATTGAAAAGATATTTTTCAATTTGAAAATTGAAGATATTCAATTGAAAAGATATTTTCAATTTTTTGTCTTCTATGCTGGATGTGGCCAGATGAGGGGGTTAGAAATTAATGTTAAGTTAGTCAGTCTAAGGGGTCTGCCCCCATGGCCCAGATGGAGATGCTCAGGAACTTTACATTGAACCTGAGTGTGAACTGCAGTAGCCCATCTATACACAGTGTGGTCCACAATGAGGAGGACAGGGCTCCTGGGTACGCACATGGGGACAGTACCACAGCCCAAAAGAGATAGCGGGGTACTGATATTTTTCTCTACAAAATCTATCCATATTTTCATGACTTTACATGGAACTTGGAAACGAGAACATTTATAGGAGGAAGGAAAACACATATAAAAAATCTCTATGGATTTGCATGTGAAGGTTTATAGCAGCTTTATTCATAATTACCAAAACTTGGAAATAGCGTAAATGTCCTTCAGTGGGTAAGGAGATAGAACATGACATCCATACAATCCTATTCAGTAATGAAGGCAACAGTGTGTGCGGAATCTCAGATGCGGTGTGCTAAGTAAGAACAGACGGACTCAGAAAGCTCCATGCTGTATAATTCCATTTATATGATATCATGAAAAATGCTGAACTCCAGGGATCGACAACAAATCATTGGCTTCCAGGAGCTAGAACAAGGAGGTGGAGTGACTACAAAAGGGCGAGAAGAGGGAGATTTGGAGAACTGATGGAGCTGTCCATAGTAATTATGGGAATGGGCATAAGCCTCTGTGCATTTGTCAAAAATCATCCAACTGTCTAGCAAAAACAGTGAATTTTTACTGTATTAAAGTTAAAAACAAATTAATAAAAATTTAAAAATCACCTTTGAGGAAGAAAATAAGTAAGTAAATGAGTGAAAGAAATCTGCTGAGAAGTTGAAAAAGGTAGAGTTTGAAGATTCAGAGAGAGTGGGATAATCATTAGAACAAGGTTCCTGACAAGGTAGGAGGCAGAATCCAAAAGACAGGTACAGGGGTTGACTTGAGATAAACACAGAGGCATCATTTTCTTTATCACAGGGGTTAGTGAGTATGGGAGCAGAAGCAGGGAGGTCTGTAAAGCTGGAGATGTGTCATGGAAGATAAAGCATAAAAATGGTTGTGCAAAAGGAAGGGCAAGGGATTTTCACGTGGAGGACCAGGACTAAGCAGCTGGTGGTAGCAGACCTGTGGGTCGTGAGAAGGTTTCAGGAGCAGTATCATAGCCCAGCGAATGAGAAGACCAGGATCCAACAGCAGTGAACATCCCATTCCCTCCTGCTGTTCCAGCTTATTCTCTCTAATTGCTCACTCATGTATGTGTTCTGTATACACACTGTTCTCTGTCTGCAGTGACCTTTTCTTCTGCTCCTCTCCTCTCTCTGTTCAACTAAATGTTAACTCGTCTTAGAACTCCTACACTCCACCATCACCTCATTAAGTAAGCCCTCCTTACATCCACTCAGAACCGATAAGGTGTCCCTTGTGAGTTCGTGAAATATCCTATATGCACCTCTTCACGGCCTTGAACCCATTCGATTGTAAGTGTCTGTTTATCCTGGCCCACCCCCATGAAACTAGTTGCCCCTGAGGATGAAGTCCGTGACTCTGTTTTGCTTTTGAGTGAAAAAAATGAATAAATGAAAGAGATGAGGATAGCTCCCATTTAGTGTGTGTACCTTACATAGGGATTCCAGGGATTCCCTTGAAGCAGAGGCTGGGAGAGATTCTTGTGCGGGTGGTTGTTGAGGCACTGCTCTCACGGGAAGTCTGTAGGGAGGTCAGGGAAGCAGGGGAGGCAGAGGCGAAGGTCTGACTAAAGCCTGTCTTGAGCCTGATCCCACAGGCAGCTGTGGAGCATAAGGGCACACAGAGGTGTCCCATCCTGAGCCAAGGGGAGTGGGCTGCCTTTAAACCCTGGACTAGTTTTTATTGGGTGCAGGCCATTTCTGGGGAGAGGGCATAACTGGCCAGTCATTTTTAAGGTGACTGCCTTCAGCTGAGGGAAATTCTCCCAAACACGATGTAGCCATGAGCTGTTAGCAGCCAGCAGTCACAACAGCTAAGAAATGGGCACACCAGCCTGGTGAAGGGGATCTGGGCAAGACACAGGGGGTCTACTGCAGTGTGATAGAACAGCACAGGGGGAGAGGGCTTGTGGGGACACAGGAGAAACCCTGACTGCCATGATATCTGAGGAGGGAGATGATGAAGGAGAGAGGGGACCCTCTTCTCATCACCCCATCCTGTGTGCTCTTTTCGCAGCCAAGAATCTGCTTGCTGTCTGGGCAAGGGTACCAAAGGCAGGTGTCTGCATGGTGAGCTGCGCGCTCCTGAGAAGGAGGCGGCTTTTCAGGAAGCTGAAGTGGGCTCCACTTCGTCCCCCCTTTACATAGTCCAATAGTTCCACAGTTGAACATGCAGGACTACTTAGTTCAATGGAAATCTTCTGCAACCCTGAATAACTAAAGGAAAAGTTAATGTAGTTGTCAAGGGGCGGCAGTTTCATTCCTGAAGAAAGGTGAGACTAGTCAGGTAGAATATTCCCCTGGGACTGCTTTTAATGATCTTCTACCTGTGGTCGCATTAGTGTCCAAAATAGAAGCCAGCTCCTGACGGAAAGCCTTATCCCATGGATTGGTGTTTGCTTGCTCAGAAATGAGTTTTGAGCCTTTGGAGAATCAAAGCAGTCTGTGGTATTTACAATACAGCCTTACTGTCCAGCAGCTAAGTGTAGTCTAATTCTGACAGATGGCTCTCAAGGGAAATATTCTTTCAGATTGGATTATGCTTCCATCTGAAATGCTCTAATTAAGGGGAGTCTATAAACATGGTGGGGGAGTGAACGGGAGGGGAAGGTAGGCTGTTTCTTAGGAAGCTGTTTTGGAAAATGGCCATGTTTGCAATCTTTATCTTTCCAGCCCCACAACTCGGCTACCCTGAGAGTCTATCTAGGCCACTGCTTTGCTAAAAAACATGGTGGTGCTGGGTCACTGGTCAGCTTTCGGCAGGAGGCTGTGACTTCATTTCCTGCAAGGTCCTGCCTCTCTTACCTCATCTCCCTCCTATTTCCTTCATGCTTTGTTAACTATCTCGTTAACTAACTTTCAAACTATCTTGGGGTGTAACTTTCAGAGTAAATGTATCATTAAAATGAGCGTGACTGACTTTTTAAAAATCTCAACTGATCTATCAGTTCAGCTGTGTCAAACATTGCAAAACTTTATAATATTTTCATTTTAAAGTATTTAATACTCAAAAAAAGTATTTAATACTTAAGCTACTCCGTCATTACATTTCCTAATTCTTACCAATTTGAGACGTAAGTAATTACTGAGAAAGTATACTTGGCTGTCAGACAGGATGGATTGAGCGTGTGTGGGTTGAGAAAAATCTAATTTGGAACTCAGGGAGTGAGTTCTTCGTCTGTATCATTTTTCAACAAATGTTTTGACTACCTACTATGTGCAAGGCAATGTACTAAGCATCAGGTACTCTCTTGGAGCTTATGGTCTTGGGAGATGGAATATGGGAAGAAGGGAGAGTAAACCAAAAATTAAAGACAATTGATTACTTACATGTGTGCTTGGTGCCACAAAGAGGACACAGGCAAGTGTTACTTTCAAGACTTAATTCATCAGCGCATCAAAGAAGGGTGCTTAGAATAGATACCATCAAAACTGCAAAAAAAGAAAGGTTAGGGGTTCACCTGGAAAAAGGCAAAGTCATAGGAAAAAGAGCTGGCTGGTGCAAAGGCCCTGAGACAGAAACAATTTGGCAAGTTCCAGGAGCAGAAATTGCAGAGTGGTTAAAAAGAGAAAAACAATGGAAAAGAGACTAGAATTCAGGCAAGAACAAGTCTTTGGGTCTTTATTTTATGAGTAATTTTTGAAGGAGTTTGAACAGTGACGTGACACAAATAGGTTTATATTCTTTAAAAAAATCACTCTGGCTGCAGCACAGAGAATGGACAAGAGGACACAGTGGGGAAAGGGTCAGGCTGCTATAGAAGGCCAGGAGGGAGACGGTGATTTCTCCCACCAGACCGGTGGTAATAGAGGAGGAGGAAAGTAGCATTCTAAAATTTTTTTAAAAAATGGTTTTGTTCCACAAGTAAATGAAACCATAAAATTGACTTTATCTGCTTGACCTATATTTCACTCAGCATAATCTCCTCCAGTCCCATCCGTAAGGAATAACATGCAGGACATTAGGAGAAGGAAAGGGAAAGTGAATTGGGGGAATCAGAGGGGGAGATGAATCATGAGAGACCGTGGACTCTGAGAAACAAACTGAGGGTTTTAGGGAGGGTGGGGGGATGGGTGAGCCTGGTGGTGGGTATTAAGGAGGGCACGTATGGCATGGAACACTGGGTGTGGTACATAAACAATGAATCTTGGAACACTGAAAAAATAAAAGAATAGTTTTGTTGCAGAATAATTGGTCTACAATGAACTGTAAGCTTGTTGACATGCATATATTTTGTGAAACTGCTGCCCCAATCAAAACAGTGAACATATTTGTCACCCCCAAAACTTGTTTTATACCGCTCGGTAATCCCTTCCTATGTCCGCTCCCTGCTATACCCATCCCTCAACCCCCAGGCAACTTTGAACTGGATTCTGTCACTATAGGATAGTTGGGATTTTCCTAGAGTTTTATATACAGAAGAACCATACAGTATGTTCTCTGCTTTGTTTGGCTTCTTTCAATCAAAATAATTATTTTGAGATTCATCCGTGCTGTATGTAGTAACAATTCGATCTTTTTATGGCTGAGTACTATTCTGTGACATGGATATGCTATTTCTCCATTGCTTATTTAGATTATTACTGGATTATTTGGGTTATTTTCAGTGTGAGACTATTACAGATAAAGCTGCTCTCAGCATTCATGTGTTTTGTATGGACATATGCTTTCCTTTTTCTTGCATAATCATATAAGATTAGAATGGCTGGATCATATATATGGTAGTTAGATATTTACCTTTTAAGAAGCTGCTGAACTGTTTACTGAAATGGTTGTACCATTTACATCCACACCAGCAGCGTATGAAAGGTCTTGCTGCTCCATGCTACACGAGCATTTGGTAGAACCGGTCTTTAATTGTACGCGTTCTAACAGGTGTAAGATGGAATCTCACTGGGGTTTAATTTGTATTTCCCTAATGATTTATGATGTTGAACATCTTTTCAGATACTTAGCTACCATCAGCTTATCTTAGTTGATGAAACGTCTGTTTAAATCTTTTGTCCATTTTTAAATTGGGTTATTTGCTTTCTTATTATTGAATTGCGAGAGTTCTTATATATGATGGATGCCAGTCTTTCTTTTATCAATATGTGATATGCAGACATTTTCTTTCAAGCTGTAGCTTGTGTTTTCATTCTCTTAATATTGCCTTTTAAAAGGGAAAAGTTCTTAATTTTGCTCAAGTCCATTTTGTCCACTTAATCTTTCAGGGAGCGCACACTGATGGACATGTCAAAGAAATCTTCGCCTCATTCAAATTTATGCAGTCTGGTTTTCTCTGAGAGGCTTTATACCTTTTGAGTTAATTTTTATATATAGTGTGAGGTATGAATTGGAATTCTTTTTTTTTCTCTGTGTGGTATTCAGCTGTTCCAACACCATGACAAGACTGTAATTCATCTATATTAACTGCCTTTTTCACTTCTGAAGAAAATCAGTTGATCAAATATATGGGTCTATTTCTGGAATCAATTCTTTTCCATTGTTTATTTTTTCCAATTCCACAGTGTCTTGATTATTGTAGATTTGTAAGTCCTGAAATCAGATCATGTAAGCACCCAATTTCATCCTACTTTTTCAAAGTGGTTTTTATTATTCTAGTTCTTTGCATTTCCATATGAATTTTGTAGTTACTTTAACTTTCAACACACACACGTACATATAAAACACTGTTGGAATTTTGATTGGAGTTTCATTGATTATAAAATCAATTTGGAAAGAGTAGACATCTTAAAAATACTGAATTTTGCCAACCACAAATAATGTATGTCTCTCCATTTAATATGTCTTCATTAATTTATTTCAGGAATGTTTTAGTATACGTCTGTGGAGCCCTCTCTTTTCATCTTTCTTCTCCTAGTACTCTAGCTGGGTTGGCCTTTCCAGGTTCCCAAATGCCTTTCCTCAGTGCCGGGAGTCCTGGGGTTCTCACCTCTGTGCTGCATCCAGGTAGTGAGCTGGACTCATTGTAGGACTCATCTCCTCTTTTTCTTGTCATTCACGATCACTTGTCCTCACTGCCTGGTGTTCAGTGTTTTGGAAATCATTGTTTTGTATACTGTGTCCAGATTTTTAGTTATTTAAGAGGTGAAGATAAATTCATTTCCTGTCTCTCCCTCATTTTCTCTGAGACTTGAAGAATGGCTATTGTCAAAATGATCTCCTGGTTTCCAGAGAAAGCAACCCCCAAAGAAGGTGTTGCTAGTTATGGAGACAGGAAGCGTTAGACAAAGTTCTGCGTTGACAAGTTCATGCATGACATTCCCAGCATATGCAGTTTGTGCCACCAGTGACACATTAAGTGCAAGGCGTACTGTGTATGCTCTTTGAGTCGTAGAGGGTGAGGGAGTTAATAGGAGAATCTAGAGTGAAGCAGGGAGAGTGTGGGACCAGTTCCTGAGACTTACGGTGACCTGCAGTGGGACAGCCAAAGAGGGAAAAGAAACATTGGTTGGTTGTGTCACAGAAGTCACTACATGAACGTTCCGAGGAACTGGGAGTGGTCAGGTGTGTCAAAAGCTGCCCCGATGTCAATTAAGAAAGGACCAAAAAGAACCCATTGGAGTCTGCGTCAAGAAATATTGGTGATTCTAGTAAGGGAAGTTAGCAGTAAGGAGCAAAGCCACGTGGAGCTGAGAGGCCCTATGTTTCAATAGCTCTGTGACTCATTTGTCTGCAAAGAAGAGAGACTAGAGCTAGGGCAGTTTTGTCAAGATGCAAGGGACCCTTGAAATGCTGGCAGGTAAGAGCAGGTAAAGAGGAAGAGCTTCTAGGTGCTGGAGTGCGAGGGTTGGGATGTGTCTTTCCCACATGATCTCTGTCCACAGCTCTTCGTTGGCCATTTTGGCGTGGCCGTGAGATGATTCGGGCTGCTTCTTTGCTTTCGTGTGTCTCAGGAAGGCAGCAGAATGTGCAGTGGTGTGTCTCAGAGAGCACCTCTGCCGTTGGGTGGGGCCTCTGTTCCCTTCATCCCTGCGTCTTGAGGTCAGGGCTGCCATGGCAGCCAGGCAGCCTTGGGCAAACCCAAATCCAGTGTGCAGCCTCCAGAGGAAGCTGGTCTGGCTCCTTCCTACTCTCTTTGGAGGCCAAGGGGTCTTCAGTGTGTCTGAAGAGGAGCTGGCACCAATGAACCAATGCTACTTCACGCAAATATTCCCCTCAGTATAGGATGACGCAGGGCCCAGCACTGGGGGAGTCTCTCATGCAGCTGCCAGGAGCGCGGAGCCAGCATCGCTGTGCTAAAGGCCGGGACCAGTGGGCCCCAGGGAATCAAGAAGGTAGCAGCCATGCGGTGTTTCCACGGAGGCCTGGAGGGAGAGGTCTCACTGTTCTTTCACAGTGGACAGCGGCTTGCTGAAGGGAGGGAGGCCCCACAGGAAATTTTGGAGTCTTGTCATGTTGAGCCAGAGACCCACAGCTCAGTGAGAGCAGAGCATGAGAGAAAGAAGGGCCCCAGGTCCAGGGAAACTTTGTTCTTTCAACAAGTATTGGTAGTTAGGCTGGATGGCAGGCACCAGGAGGCCCACAGAAGCTGAAGGAGAAGATCGCAGTCCAGCAGAGGCCGGGTCTGTGGCATCAGAGAAGGAAGCCATTCCAAGAAGAAGAAATTCACCTCTAGCTGCAGTCATTCCTCTGTCATCTTGGAAGAGTGAGAAAAAGGAAGCAAGCATATTTCCTAATGAGGGACTTTTCTTAATACCTGGGGTCATATTAATAGGTGCTTTCAGAATTAAAAGGGATACTCTCTGCATAGAAGGAGTCTTCCATAAGATCGTGCTTAATAACTATAGCTTAACCACACTGTTCTAGAAAAAAATAGGGATTTCCCCCCAAGGCCTACACAAACTCCAGCAAGCCACCTGAGAATCTTGTGTCGGCCTCTGCACCACCCTCCCCAGTCTCTATTAATGTGTTCCCAAAAAGAAATGTCACCAGATGGCCCTGCAAATGTCACCTGGCCATCAGCATGGCTGCACCCAAAACAGGGAGGCATCAGAGAATCTAATCCATTGTTCATTTTCTTCATTTCAGGTCAGTTTTAGATACTTGCCTAGGCATTTAGTATTTTGTTAACACACTGGGTTAGACAGTAAGGGCCATAACTGTGCTGCTATTAAAGAAAATTGCTTTTGCATTTAATGGAGGAGGGTTCCAGTGACTCACAGATCCCGATCATTTTGGAAGAACTCCTCTCTTGTTAGCATTTAATGCCCGGTTTTACTGCCCTCTGCTTCATGAACTGTGTACTCCCTCAGCATTCTTAATACCTTGAGCTATTTTTAGCATTTAGTCCCTTCCAGGTATCAGAGCAACCAGGCCTTTTTTTTTCTTTCTTTCTTTCTACTTTTTTGGTGTTTTGTTTTTTTTTTTTTTTTCTCATTTTATTTATTTTTTCAGCGTAACAGTATTCATTCTTTTTGCACAACACCCAGTGCTCCATGCAAAACGTGCCCTCCCCATTACCCACCACCTGTTCCCCCAACCTCCCACCCCTGACCCTTCAAAACCCTCAGGTTGCCCCAACCTCCCACCCCTGACCCTTCAAAACCCTCAGGTTGTTTTTCAGAGTCCATAGTCTCTTATGGTTCGCTTCCCCTCCCCAATGTCCATAGCCCGCTCCCCCTCCCCCAATCCCACCTCCCCGCAGCAACCCCCAGTTTGTTTTGTGAGATTAAGAGTCATTTATGGTTTGTCTCCCTCCCAATCCCATCTTGTTTCATTTATTCTTCTCCTATCTCCTACCCCCCCATGTTGCTTCTCCATGTCCTCATATCAGGGAGATCATATGATAGTTGTCTTTCTCCGATTGACTTATTTCACTAAGCATGATACGCTCTAGTTCCATCCACGTCGTCGCAAATGGCAAGATTTCATTTCTTTTGATGGCTGCATAGTATTCCATTGTGTATATATACCACATCTTCTTTATCCATTCATCTGTTGATGGACATCTAGGTTCTTTCCATAGTCTGGCTATTGTAGACATTGCTGCTATAAACATTCGGGTAGACGTGCCCCTTCGGATCACTATGTTTGTATCTTTAGGGTAAATACCCAGTAGTGCAATTGCTGGGTCATAGGGTAGTTCTATTTTCAACATTTTGAGGAACCTCCATGCTGTTTTCCAGAGTGGTTGCACCAGCTTGCATTCCCACCAACAGTGGAGGAGGGTTCCCCTTTCTCCACATCCTCTCCAGCATCTGTCATTTCCTGACTTGTTCATTTTAGCCATTCTGACTGGTGTGAGGTGATATCTCATTGTGGTTTTGATTTGTATTTCCCTGATGCCGAGTGACGTGGAGCACTTTTTCATGTGTCTGTTGGCCATCTGGATGTCTTCTTTGCAGAAATGTCTGTTCATGTCCTCTGCCCATTTCTTGATTGGATTGTTTGTTCTTTGGGTGTTGAGTTTGCTAAGTTCCTTATAGATTTTGGATACTAGCCCTTTATCTGATATGTCGTTTGCAAATATCTTCTCCCATTCTGTCAGTTGTCTTTTGGTTTTGTTAACTGTTTCCTTTGCTGTGCAAAAGCTTTTGATCTTGATGAAATCCCAACAGTTCATTTTTGCCCTTGCTTCCCTTGCCTTTGCCGTTGTTCCTAGGAAGATGTTGCTACGGCTGAGGTCAAAGAGGTTGCTGCCTGCATTCTCCTCAAGGATTTTGATGGATTCCTTTCTCACATTGAGGTCCTTCATCCATTTGGAGTCTATTTTTGTGTGTGGTGTAAGGAAGTGGTCCAATTTCATTTTTCTGCATGTGGCTGTCCAATTTTCCCAGCACCATTTATTGAAGAGGCTGTCTTTTTTCCATTGGACATTCTTTCCTGCTTTGTCGAAGATTAGTTGACCATAGAGTTGAGGGTCGATTTCTGGGCTCTCTATTCTGTTCCACTGATCTATGTGTCTGTTTTTGTGCCAGTACCATGCTGTCTTGATGATGACAGCTTTGTAATAGAGCTTGAAGTCCGGAATTGTAATGCCACCAACTTTGGCTTTGTTCTTCAATATTCCTTTGGCTATTCGAGGTCTTTTCTGGTTCCATATAAATTTGAGGATTATTTGTTCCATTTCTTTGAAAAAAATGGATGGTATTTTGATAGGGATTGCATTAAATGTGTAGATTGCTTTAGGTAGCATAGACATTTTCACAATATTTATTCTTCCAATCCAGGAGCATGGAACATTTTTCCATTTTTTTGTGTCTTCCTCAATTTCTTTCATGAGTACTTTATAATTTTCTGTGTATAGATTCTTAGTCTCTTTGGTTAGGTTTATTCCTAGGTATCTTATAGTTTTGGGTACAACTGTAAATGGGATTGACTCCTTAATTTCTCTTTCTTCAGTCTTGTTGTTGGTGTACAGAAATGCAACTGATTTCTGTGCATTGATTTTATATCCTGACACTTTACTGAATTCCTGAACAAGTTCTAGCAGTTTTGGAGTGGAGTCTTTTGGGTTTTCCACATATAGTATCATATCATCTGCGAAGAGTGATAGTTTGACTTCTTCTTTACCAATTTGGATGCCTTTAATTTCTTTTTGTTGTCTGATTGCTGAGGCTAGGACTTCTAGTACTATGTTGAATAGCAGTGGTGATAATGGACATCCCTGCCGTGTTCCTGACCTTAACGGAAAAGCTTTCAGTTTTTCTCCATTGAGAATGATATTTGCGGTGGGTTTTTCATAGATGGCTTTGATAATATTGAAGTATGTGCCCTCTATCCCTACACTTTGAAGAGTTTTGATCAGGAAGGGATGCTGTACTTTGTCAAATGCTTTTTCAGCATCTATGGAGAGTATCATATGGTTCTTGTTCTTTCTTTTATTAATGTGTTCTATCACATTGATTGATTTGCGGATGTTGAACCAACCCTGCAGCCCTGGAATAAATCCCACTTGATCGTGGTGAATAATCCTTTTAATGTACTGTTGAATCCTATTGGCTAGTATTTTGGCGAGAATTTTTGCGTCTGTGTTCATCAAGGATATTGGTCTGTAGTTCTCTTTTTTGGTGGGATCCTTGTCTGGTTTTGGGATCAAGGTGATGCTGGCCTCATAAAATGAGTTTGGAAGTTTTCCTTCCATTTCTATTTTTTGGAACAGTTTCAGGAGAATAGGAATGAGTTCTTCTTTAAATGTTTGGTAGAATTCCCCTGGGAAGCCGTCTGGCCCTGGGCTTTTTTTTGTTTGGAGATTTTTGATGACTGTTTCAATCTCCTTACTGGTTATGGGCCTGTTCAGGTTTTCTATTTCTTCCTGGTTCAGTTGTGGTAGTTTATATGTCTCTAGGAATGCATCCATTTCTTCCAGATTGTCCAATTTGTTGGCGTAAAGTTGCTCATAGTATGTTCTTATAATTGTCTGTATTTCTTTGGTGTTAGTTGTGATCTCTCCTCTTTCATTCATGATTTTATTGATTTGGGTCCTTCCTCTTTTCTTTTTGATGAGTCTGGCCAGGGGTTTATCAATCTTATTGATTCTTTCAAAGAACCAGCTCCTAGTTTCATTGATTTTTTCTATTGTTTTTTTGGTTTCTATTTCATTGATTTCTGCTCTGATCTTTATGATTTCTCTTCTCCTGCTGGGTTTAGGGTTTCTTTCTTGTTCTTTCTCCAGCTCCTTTACGTGTAGGGTTAGGTTGTGTACTTGAGACCTTTCTTGTTTCTTGAGAAAGGCTTGTACCGCTATATATTTTCCTCTCAGGACTGCCTTTGCTGTGTCCCACAGATTTTGAACTGTTGTGTTTTCATTATCATTTGTTTCCATGAATTTTTTCAATTCTTCTTTAATTTCCTGGTTAACCCATTCATTCTTTAGAAGGATGCTGTTTAGTCTCCATGTATTTGGGTTCTTTCCAGCTTTCGTCTTGTGATTGAGTTCTAGCTTCAGAGCATTGTGGTCTGAAAATATGCAGGGAATGATCCTAATCTTTTGATACCGGTTGAGACCTGATTTGTGACCCAGGATGTGATCTATTCTGGAGAAGGTTCCATGTGCACTAGAGAAGAATGTGTATTCTGTTGCTTTGGGATGAAATGTTCTGAATATATCTGTGATGTCCATCTGGTCCAGTGTGTCATTTAAGGCCTTTATTTCCTTGTTGATCTTTTGCTTGGATGATCTGTCCATTTCAGTGAGGGGAGTGTTCAAGTCCCCTACTATTATTGTATTATTATTGATGTGTTTCTTTGATTTTGTTATTAATTGGTTGATATAGTTGGCTGCTCCCACGTTAGGGGCATAGATATTTAAAATGGTTAGATCTTCTTGTTGGACAGACCCTTTGAGTAGGATATAGTGTCCTTCCTCATCTCTTATTATAGTCTTTGGCTTAAAATCTAATTGATCTGATATAAGGATTGCCACTCCAGCTTTCTTCTGATGCCCATTAGCATGGTAAATTGTTTTCCACCCCCTCACTTTAAATCTGGAGGTGTCTTCGCGTCTAAAATGAGTTTCTTGTAGGCAACATACTGATGGGTTTTGTTTTTTTATCCATTCTGATACCCTGTGTCTTTTGATTGGGGCATTTAGCCCATTAACATTCAGGGTAACTATTGAGAGATATGAATTTAGTGCCATTATTAGCCTGTAAGGTGACTGTTACTGTATATTGTCTCTGTACCTTTCTGATCTACTACTTTTAGGCTCTCTCTTTGCTTAGAGGACCCCTTTCAATATTTCCTGTAGAGCTGGTTTGGTGTTTGCAAATTCTTTCAGTTTTTGTTTGTCCTGGAAGCTTTTGATCTCTCCTTCTATTTTCAATGATAGCCTAGCTGGATAGAGTATTCTTGGCTGCATGTTTTTCTCGTTGAGTGCTCTGAATATATCATGCCAGCTCTTTCTGGCCTGCCAGGTCTCTGTGGATAAGTCTGCTGCCAATCTAATATTTTTACCATTGTATGTTACAGACTTCTTTTCTCGGGCTGCTTTCAGGATTTTCTCTTTGTCACTAAGACTTGTAAATTTTACTATTAGGTGACAGGGTGTGGACCTATTCTTGTTGACTTTGAGGGGGGTTCTCTGCATCTCCTGGATTTTGATGCTTGTTCCCTTTGCCATATTAGGGAAATTCTCTCCAATGATTCTCTCCAATAGACCTTCTGCTCCCCTCTCTGTTTCTTCTTCTTCTGGAATCCCAATTATTCTAATGTTGTTTCGTCTTATGGTGTCACTTATCTCTCGAATTCTCCCCTCATGGTCCAGTAGCTGTTTGTCCCTCTTTTGCTCGGCTTCCTTATTCTCTGTCATTTGGTCTTCTATATCACTAATTCTTTCTTCTGCCTCATTGATCCTAGCAGTGAGAGCCTCCATTTTTGATTGCACCTCATTAATAGCTTTTTTGATTTCAACTTGGTTAGATTTTAGTTCTTTAATTTCTCCAGAAAGGGCTTTAATATCTCCAGAGAGGGTTTCTCTAATATCTTCCATGCCTTTTTCGAGCCCGGCTAGAATGTTCAGAATCGTCATTCTGAACTCTTGATCTGACATATTACCCATGTCTGTGTTGATTAGGTCCCTAGCCTTCGGTACTGTCTCTTGTTCTTTTGTTTGTGGTGATTTTTTCTGCCTTGTCATTTTGTCCAGATAAGAGGATATGAAGGAGCAAATAAACTACTAAAAGGGTGGCAAAGACCCCGGAAAAATGCGCTGTAACCAAATGAGAAGAGACCCCAAATTGTGGGGGGGAGAAAGGGGATAAAACAGCTTCTGAAAAAAAAAGAAAAAAAAAAAAAAAGAAAGAAAAGAATTTAAAAAATAAAACAAATAAAAAAATACAAAAAAGAAAGAAAAAGTATATATATTTAGATGAACTAGTCAAAAAATGTTAAAAAAGAAAAGGGTAAAAGTTTTAAAAAATTTAGCAGAAGAAGAAAAAAGAAAAAAGAAAAAAAAATTGAAAAAAGAAAAAAAAATTGAAAAAAGAAAAAAAAAATTGAAGTAGCCGCAAGACTAAAGAATCATGGGGAGAAAGCCATGAGTTCCGTGCTTTGCTTTCTCCTCCTCTGGAATTGCTCTGCTGTCTTAGGAATTGAATCTGCTTTCTTCTTGATAGATGAACTTCGTCCTGGCTGGATATTTTGTTGATCTTCTGGGGGAGGGGCCTGTTGTAGTGACTCTCAAGTGTCTTTGCCCGAGGCGGGATTGCACCGCCCTTACCGGCGGCCAGACTAAGTAATCGGCTCGGGTTCGCTTTTGGGAGCTTCTGTTCCCTGAACGCTTTCCGTAGAGTTCCGGAGGACGGGAATGAAAATGGCGGCCTCCCAGTCTCCGGCCCGGAGGAGCCGAGAGCCTGGGGTCCCACTCCTCAGTGCGCCCCCAGAGGACAGCACCCAATCACTCCCGTATCCCCAGCCTCTAGCCGCGCTCGGAGCTCACCCAGCCCGCGACCAGTTCAAGGTAACCCCGAGCTGAGAGTTCAGTCCTCGGCTCTGTCTTGGCAGCCGGCTTCTCCGTTCTAATAGCTGCGAGCTCTCCGACACTCCGACACCCCCGATCCTTCTGTGACCCTGCGGGGCCTGGGGCCACGCTGGCCCCGCGTGGGCTTCACCCCGGTTTAGCCCCTGGAGCAATGTCCCTCAGTGGAACAGACTTTTAAAAGTCCTGATTTTGTGCTCCGTTCCTCCGCCGCTTGCCGGGAGCCGGCCCCTCCCCCCGCGGTCTATCTTCCCGTCGTTTTAGATTCACTTCTCCGCCAGTCCTACCTTTCAGAAAGTGGTTGATTTTCTGTTTCTAGAGTTGCTGTTCTTCTTCTCTTCGCTCTCCCGTTGGATTTGTAGGTGTTTGCAATGTTTAGATAAGCTATGGAGCTGATCTCCTGCTACCTGATGTAGTCTCAGGCTGCTACTTCTCCGCCATCTTGCTGTTTTGTTTTTTTTTAAAGAAGAGAATCCTTCTGTATTTTCAGATTGTGGATGGGTGGTTTTTAGAAATTGAGCAAGTCCTTCTTCAAAATGTTTTTCTCTTTAACTGTCTCTTTAGATTTCATACCCAGCCATGGACATTAGATCGGGTCTGGTCCTGGCTGTTGTCTGCGTATTTCTCAATTCTAGCAGTTATCAAAAAGTAACTGATATCAGTTTGATCCTGGAGAAGGGAAGAGAGCCGAGCTCCACAAACTGAGGAGGGAATAAGCCACACTGGTGGTGGGGCACGAGGAGTACAGCAGACCTTTTGGGCAGAGGGGGCCCAAGCCCTGATGTGGTTTTGAACTCATCACAGCTTTTGGAAAGTCTTGCAAAGGGGTCAGAAAATTCACAAGTGGGTTTGGAATAGAAGCTTGCAAAGGGGTCAGAAAATTCACAAGTGGGTTTGGAATAGGAAATTTCCAGCAGGTTCCTGCCCATCATCACCACCATGTATTCTCCTTGGTGGAGTTGTCAGGGGATGGGAGGGGAGAGAGGGGGAGTTACTGGTTAATGGATACAGAGTGGGATGACGCAGAAGTTCTGGACATGGGTAGTGGTGATGGTGGCACCTTGGGCACATACTTAACACTACTGAATTGTACGCTTACAAATGGTTACAATTGTTGATTTTGTGTGATATGTATTTTTTTGCACTATTAAAAAAATACAGAACAGCAACACCTGTCTACCAGCATGCGAAAGAGACCTATAGCTAGCAGAGGAGAGCCCAGAGCAGACTGGGCCGCCCTTCCCTGCTTCAGCTGGGCACTGGGACAGTCCTGCAGCGGGGGCTGCTCTAGCATGCAAGTGGCTCCAGGAGGTGTGAGCTGGCCTTTCCTCAGCTCCTGGGACCTGGCTCATCACCCATGGACGCTGCTCCTCACAAAATTCACTCTTTTTATTTCATTCTCTTCAGATTCTCACTTGTCTCACTACCCCATCCATGAAGTCTTTCTCCTGGCTGCTGAGTATACTCACTGGGGAAGAAAAAAAAAAAAAAAAAGCAAAAGTCTTCATTAGAAAAGGTTCTTCTTTCCCAGAAATCATTGCAGTGCTCAAGAGACAGCTGCACAGCAGTTTGAACCCTTCACCCTCAGTGCCTACTTGGGGCTGGATTCCCCAGCAGTTTCCACTGGGGGTGGGGAGAGGGAGGGACAGGAGAAGGGAACTCGAGAATGCATGCTTCCTAGCTGCCGGACCCCAGCTTCAGGGCTTTCATGTTTCCCAACGAATTTTCAATACAGTGAAATAGGTGTTATGCCCATTTTACAGAAGAGGAGATTGAGCATAAATGAGTTCATTACTTGCCCAGGGTAATTATACAGGTAATAAGGGGCAAAACAAAATTTGAATATAAGCATATTTAACGCCTGTGTTCCAAAACTTATATTGTTTCCGTTATACCACACTTCTAAGTATCTGTCCCAGTGTAAAAATAGGCATTGAACAATGTCTTCTCAACTGTGGAATAAGAATGCCTCTGTATCCTGATTTGTGTCTGACACACTTACAAGAACTGCTAGCATTCCTGGTGTTTTCGTCATAGACCCCCTCCACCTCATGAGTCACTCCTGCCGGTGGGACCCACCCCCAGCACCTTGTCTCCCAGTGTCGTTTTTGATGAATAGACGATGTCCCAGAGCTTGAATAAGGGCAGGCTGTCCAGACAGATTTCCAGAGAAGTAATCAATAAAGGACACCAAAACACTCTGGTGGAGGAAACTATTAATCAAAATTTCTCTCCAGGAGAATCTTCAACATAGTTGGAACGAGCATGATGGTAAGCCACAGAGGGAGAGCCCTGACATTCCCCAACAGCCCGGACTGCAGGGAGTGCTTCCTGTCCTGTCTTCTGATAGTGTCGGTCCAGTTAACTGCATGCAGGCTTCAGACTTGACTGTCCAGGGATGGAGGGGAGACCAGTGCTGCCTTCAACAGCCTTCTTTCTCGACCTGAAGAGGTATATAAACAATACCACTTTGAAGGGCAGACCATTGCTCCTGCCTGAGCTGCCCACACACCATGGTCTGTTCCACAGGCTCAGACATCTGCCTCGAAGACCTGGACCTCCAAATTGCCATCCCGTGGCCTGTGCTGACCTTCTGTCATCTTCCTTGTCTCTCATTCCATCCCTCCTCCCTCAGTGCCCCCCCTCTAGCTCCTTCTATGATATTGATAGTGATATTGTTGCCACTACCAACTTTCAACCTAAGAGCTTGATTTTTCCAAAAGAAATGAGGGCGGGGCAGGAGGTAGAGAATAAACATTACACGGACACCTGGCTGACTCAGTAGGTAGAGCATGTGACTCTGGATCTCAGGGTCATGAGTTCAAGCCCCACATGGGGCATGAAGCCTACTTAAAAAAAAAATTAAAAAAAAAATACTTTGTGTATTTTGACACTGCCTAAAAAGAAACAGATCAACTTACAGCTTTTATAAACTTGTCTAAAAATGTGTAAAGTGATTGTTTTTATAGGATTCCCAGTTCTGACCCTCTCTCTATCCCTCCTCCTGTTTGTGAGTGATGATCACTTGGAAGTGGGGTGAGAGATGAGGTAAGTACCCACTTGGTAATAAAACCAGTGATTTTTAGGATATGATGCTCTTGTCTTAAAAATATCTAGATCAAAATGGCCACCTTAAAAAGTCCTGTTCCCGTATGAATAGCCAGAGTTTTAAAAATAATCTTTAGTGATTTTTTTTGCACCTTGAAACAAATAAAGTGGTATGTATTTCCTATTTTTTAATGGTTGAATATGATGAACTTTTGGGGGGAAGAAACTAATAGTTCCACAGTTCCTAAGACATTTAATTCAAGTAAATTATTATCTGTGTGTCATTTGGGGTGGTGGTTACGTTTTCAAGACTCTGCCATCTGTACTAATTGGCCGGGGATGTGGCTAGCCAGGGTCAAGCTCCTGCAGCCGGTGCAGGAGGGCCCTGCGGCTTTGGGCAGTCTATCTGATGGCAGTCCCCTAATGTACGATGCAGTGGTGATGCTGGCCTACTTTTGAGAGTAGCTCCTGAGTTCTGTGCTCCCCGTGTGGGGGCTGTGTGTTGGACAGGAGCTCCAGACTGCTTATTCCCTGCCCAGACCCTTAGCCTGTCATCATTGATTTTATGGGGAAAGAAAGCATTTCCTTTTGTAAACACCACACCAGCATCTTCAATAAGATGATGTAATGGGATTAATGATGCACTTTCCAGAATGCTCATCGATTCTGAAGATGGAAGTGGAAATTTGAGATGAGGCTAAGCTCTGTTTTGTCAACAATTGGCCACTCTGTTAAGCAAAGTATCCTCAGACAAACAGTGGGCTTAGTTGAAAGATAGGCTGGTATTTGAATACCCAGGGTTGGAAAGATTCTAAGTTACAAACATTGCCAGGAGTATGACAGGTCTGAGAATGAGCAGAAAGGAAGAAAAAAATAATGAGCAAGCAGCACTCCATGCCAAAGCTTGCTGCTATATGGGTGAGCTGGGGTGACTGGCTTGTGAATGTTTTCCAGGAAGTAAACCCCGTTGGAGTAGTGGGTACAGGATGGAGTGAGGGGAGCAGAGGGACCACCAGACCTTGTTTTTTTTTGCACGTCTAGGTCCGCCATCAGCTTGAGGAGGGCCTAGTTGGTGAGCAGTTGTGTGGCTCTTTGGCCAAATCCCAACTGACATGACAGGCCGTCTCTGAGTGTCTGGGAAATGTGTGTGTGCAAGACATGCTGTGAGATTTTTACCCAGTGGAGCAATCTCTAGACTTATGACATAAATGATCTCACAGGAAGTAGGCTTTTCCCTTCCTAAAGACGTGCAAACACAATCTTAGAGTCACAGGAGTTTCTATGCAAGTGTTGTGTAAGCACTCAGAGATGAAGAGGCAAGATCTTTACCAGGTCTACACAGCTGCGCTGAATGTCTGCACTGGGATTGAGAGACTATTTCCTTAAACTCATCAGAAAGTTGTACAACAAAATTCAAGCTGACAATAACAAGATCATTTTGTTAAATGTGCTCTTGCCTTGTATCCTTAGCGGAAGTGAGTTTAAAAACAAGACCCAGACATCATAGTTTAAATTTTGGAAACACCTACTGCCCCTGGCTCATTATTACCTGAATAATAAAGGAGAATGGTGTACGGTCGATATTGATGTTATTTAAGAACCGTTGGTGATGATGGATATGTTTGTGGCATAGAGTGAGGTTTTTATGTCAAGTGTACATCAATAAAGTAGTTTTGCGAAGAAAAGAGAATAGTGACTCAGCCATCAGCAGGTCTGTGTCATTTTCATCCAGCCCTGTGGGGAATTGTGTAGACTATTGTGACATGTGCACCTGTGGTTGCTGGGAGGGGTAAAGTGCACCTGTGCGACACTGAAGGCACTGTACAGGGTGGGATTCATACGGGTACGGCACGTCTGTGGAGATCGCTGTGAGCTACAGAGCTGTGAGAGTAAGCAGTACCACAGAGTAAGTCATTTGGCTGTGGTCTCTTGACAGATTTGACTGGTTGAAGTACATTGAGGTGCAAGAATAAAATTGAGAATATTTGTTTATATTATCTTTGTGGTTTCTCTTTTTTGGTGTATGTTTATTATATAGAATTTGTTGGAATTTTCTGCATGTAAGTTATAAGTAAGCAAATATACATATGTGGAGGATAATGCCCAAAACTCTTTAATAGTGCATGTGCCAGTTATAAATTTATTTCCTCCCAACTCCAAATTCATCCTTCATCGCCTGCTCTGGAAAAGTAAATTGGAACCTTTAAATATTTTACTTTTACCACCTGACACAATGCTAATAAGCTCTGTCAGTAGAGGGTGCTGGGCAGACAATGCAGGAGGAAGGGATTTGTCTTCCTAGGTCCGGTGTTCTCTTCTCAGGCTCCCACCAGGCGGCCAGGCTTCTGCAGCACCCAGCTCCTGGAGCATGAGCTGCAGCCCTAGTGCCCTGGTCCTGCAGTGAGAGCATTTGCTTCATCACCAGGCTCCCAACACAGGGGGCCTCTCCAGCACTCAGGGGCCAGTGGCTTCCCCTGGCGGCCCTCGGTTGGTTTTGTAGCAGAGAGCCTCTAGCGAGACACCTTCCTGTGAACAGTTCTTCCTCGCGCCTGGATGGCTGAATCCTGGCAAGTCCCAGAGGATGGATACCCCATAAGTTCTGCTGGTGCAGCCCCACGGCGACTCTGTCATTCAATGAGTGACAGCTCTGCCCTTTCCAACAGTGTCTGGGGCTCTTCCTTGAGGATAGGAAGGATCTCATCCTTGGGTGCTCCATCTCAGCCCTGGGGAAATGGCTGCTCTTTCTGTCCGCTTTTCCCATGTTCTTTAGGGTTCTCTTTCCTCCTTGCTAGCCACTCCCTCATTACTCCAGTCCTTTGGTACAGTTAATAATTCTGCATATTAAACTTTCCCTGTCCAAATGACTGGATGGCTTTCTCTCTCCTGTCTGGACCCAGACTGATAACAGTGCACTTCTGTTAGTTTAAGAAAAAAAAAAAGAATTGAGCCTTCACTGCCAATATATTGTATATTTTCTTATTTATCAATTATAGTCATGTACTATTTTACTAATTTTCATAAATGTGTTAAACATACACAAGAATTTTAGTAAGACAAAGATGAAATACTATATTTGAAATTTTGTTTTTTAACTATCTTGTTAATTATAATGGCTTTTATACCATCATCATTAAATATCTCAGTATAGATCAAGCATGGTTAATCGTTAATAATTGTAAATAATTATCTACCTTTCAAATAATGTTTCTGATTGGGATTGAGAGAGGCTGCCCACTTCCATCTTTATATTAAGTCTTAATTGCCTCCTTGTCTCCTTTCTAGCTCATTACCTATGTCACTGTTTTGCTTCAGACATTTCATTGACTCCCCACTGCTCTAATGATAAACTACAAAACCTATCTGTAGACCATTTGGGGAAGACCATGTTTGCAAACATGTTTCTTCTTCCCAGCCTTGTCACCTGCCCCCACTGACTCCGCAAACCAGGGTCAGGAATGAACACTTCCTCTGATCAGACACATCACCCCTTCCTCAGTTCTGAAAAGCTTCTGAGTGAGTCATTCAAGGTCCTGCTTCCTCGTACTCTCAGCTGAATGGTATTCTCACCTGTTCTCCCTCTTTTCAGTCTGACTCTCTGCTTTTTGTCGGTGAGAAGCTGCCCATGCGCTGGGCCCACAGTAATGCTCTATGATTTGTTGTCAGAGGCGGTGGTGGTGGCCTTTGGCATGCAGGGCCCTGGCTGTGGAAATACCTCCCTTGTCTTACTTGGTGCTAACACTGCCACCTGGGAACACTCTTTTAGGCTGCTCCTCTGTAAGTGCCGTGGTCACCGTTTTTCCCTATGTCTTTGTTTTCTCAGATGGAAGAGAAACTAATCCTCGTATCTACCTAAGGAGTTGTTGTGGAGAACTAATGAGTTAGTGTTTGGGCTGGTACCTGTATTAGGGTAGACATTTCAATAAACACTAACTTTTTTTCAAGGGCCACACCAAGACAAAAGTACATTTCCACAGGTTTTTTCCCTGCTGCTCTGCCTCTACACTTCCACACCTGACCCTACTCGAAACCTGAAGGGGCACTTTGCTCCTTCCCACCGCCAGATGCCTGTCCAGCTGACGCGCCGTGGGACACAGGGGTGCCAGACAGCCTCTAGGTGTGCTGACATGCTGATTTCGCTCAGCTTCTGGGAGGCCAGGTGGGTTCCCCCCACCTCCAGCCTCACCGCCCCACCTGGAGGGTTTACTCTGCGGTTGCATACAGATAGAACTTTCTTGGTTTGCCACAACACGAACTATTAGGGAGGCACCATTTTAGGGTTACCTTCTTCTCTTCTCCTATCTCTCCCATTATTCCTTTCAGCCCAACTCAAGTCCCACCTTTCCTGTAAACTCTCTCCTGCCTTCCTCAGCCAGAAGGAATAGAGCATCCATCTGGGGCAGATTACCCCCCCCTTCTCTCATGTACTTGTACCACCATTACTGCCTGATCCCTCAATTAGATAATTGAAGAGTATCCCACTGCTGCCTTGGGACATCTCTCACATGCATATACGAGGTTAGAGAGTTGGGAGGGCACAGTGAGATGGATGCGATTGACTTGAGAGATCATCTGGCCAAATGATACCCAGACAGAGAGGAGCCTTATCAAGAATCAGTGGAATTGTTCAGTCACTTGGAGCTGGAACTGGAGTGCCAGGGTTCTCAGAACTCGTCCACAGTTGTGCTGTTTGCATTCCTCCTGCTGTGTCTTCTCTCCCCAGTTATCCCAGGAGCTGCTTAGGGGCCCATTCCTTAATGCCTTATGTCCGCCTGGGCCGGGTCCCAGAAATGTATGAGTCGGAGTTCATGAAATGTATCTTACTGAACTCTATTGGTTGCACTCAAGTCATTTCCTTGGATTTCATTTGGGAATCAAACTGAAATCATTCTGGTGGAATGGTGATTTCTCTTATGCTTCTCAAGTCTCAGGTCTGGGCTGAGATGACTGAGAGTGTGTTTGAGCTTATCCAGGAGCTGAGATTGGTAGCTGAAGTTCACATCACAAATGGTAATGAGCTTGGTGGAAGGATGGAAGAAGCAGTCCTATGAGGCCAGTTGTCTGGATCCCAATATAGTTCTAGCACAGAAAGGAAGAACTGAACTGTTTGGTGAGTGTACTGTGTGTATCTTCAAACTTGAGTCATCTTTCTTGTTCTTGAAATTTAATTTTAGTCCCTTTGCAACTCTGACAATCAGCATCTAGATTCTCCCTTGGGAGAAATGGCCACTTTTGTATTTCAGTGATCTAAAATAGGAGCAGCGTTTATCCAGGCCATAGCCTAACCTGAGCTGGTTTGGGGACTTGCTCTCTTCCGCTCTTCCTATCCCTCCTTCCCAGCATGGCTTTGACTCTATGTAATGCAGCCCCCCACCACCACCACTGCCGGGGAAGCAAGAAGAGGATGTCCTCACCCCCTGGACTCCACTAATGCTACCTTCCTTTTGTGATCGAATTACTTAAGCCTATGAGTTATTCTTAAACCATCTAAAATGAGTCCTTTATAGACAACTGTCAACATTTTATAGTAGATGCAATGAAAAGTAAATTATGATCATCAATACTTAAAACTCCACTTGCAGTTTCTGTTATTTGGAGAATCATTATCTTTAATTCACTTTTTTCAAGCTGTAATATGAAAACATGCTAATTTGTGCGTGCCACACTAATCTGTTGGATGGTTACTGTGTGCCAGGCACTGGGTTGCCCTATCTGAGGGTCTCTGACTTCATGGTGTTTCTACTGGGAGGGAAGGGAGATACATATTCAGTAAGTAACTACACAAATTACTATTTAATTGAAAGTGTGAGAAATGGCACAAGAAAAACTATCAGATACTCCAGGCACCAGGAGCAAGAGGGCAGAACTTGGTCTGAGGCCTGAGGGGAAGGTTTTGCCAAAGAAGTAGTGTCAATGCTGAGGGCAGAGTGTGAATTGAAGCTAACCTGAAGAAAAAGAGGAAGAAGTTCTGGAAAGAGCTTTTTATGATGAAAAAAACAAGCCATGTGAAGTGTTTGGGCTTTTTCCCCCCTCCCTTAAACAACAAGTAGAAACCTACTGAAGGATTTTTAAGAGGAGAGTGACATGAAATTATTTGCATTTTAAAAATAACCCTCAGGCTGTTACATGAAGAAGAGACTATAAGGTGTCTAGGGAAATTGTCAAGGACTATACTGATATCTCCTTAATGTTGCAATATTACAAAAGGGAACCAAAGCCTGCTCGTTTGGAAATACAGGACATGAATATCAGCATCATAAGAAAAAAAAGCAATATTATGCTTATACTGACCTTTGGACCTGATAATAAAAATTTTTTTCATTATTGGTATTACTAAACTTTGTCTCCCAAGCGAGGTAATACAAACGAATCATAATTGGGTGAGAGTATCCTAAAGACAAAGAAGCAATGAGAAGTAAACCCCTGAAATAATGGTTTTCAGATAAATGGATAACCAGAGACCCCCAACTTACTCCTCCTACTTTTTTTAAGGGCACCTTGGCAGGAGCTAAGAAAATCAAAACAACCCAAGAAAAGCCATTGCTTGTCTATCATGCACCACATTCATTTTGGGAAAATATCCACAATTTTAAAGATATTCTGCCCTGGGAGCAGGAGTTGAGTGAGTGGTCAGGAAGACAAGGGTGGGGAGAGAATTGATGGCCAGTATGTTAATTCCTTCCATTGTCTCTCTTTTTTTTTTAAGACTTTATGTGAGTGTGTTTCTGAGTGTGTGTGTGTGAGAGAGAGAGAGAGAGAGAGAGAGAGCACAGAGAGAGGGAGAGAGAGAAATAGAGCCGGATGTGGGACTTAATCCCAGGACCCTGAGATCGTGGCCTGGATGGAGGCAGATGCTTAACCAAATGAGCCACCCAGATGTCCCTCCATTGTCTTTAAACATACAGAAAAATGCAAAAAACAGATGTTCATAAGTTAATATCTTGCCATATTTGATTATGATATTTTTATTGTTATAAAACAGTACAGACATAGTCATAGCCCTCCCAACCACCTGACCTAACTGCTGAAGTTGGTGTGTGTATTTTCTATGCATACCATATTTTACTATGTGATTATGTCCATAAACAAAATATTGCCACATGTTGAAATGTTTCACAAGTAGCATTACAATTTGTCTGTCTTTTTGTAACTTGCTTTTTTTCTTCTAATATTTTTTTCTCAAGGTTTATTTCACACTGGTACTTGGGCATATAGATGATTTAATTATTATTTAGAATTCCATTTTGTGAATAAATTAGTTTGCTTATCCATCTCATGCCTGATAGATAGTTGCATCGATTCCACTTTCTACTAAAAAAAAAAAATCTATAATGAACATCCTTCTACATGTCCCTTTGGGGCATTACTGGAAATGAAATTGGTAAGGGTTGGGTGGACACATAATTCAGTTTTTATTAGGTATTTAAAAATCACTTTCCCAGGTAGTTATCCCAATCTGTATTCCCAACAGAAAAGTATAGTTTTCAGTATCTGGATGTGGTCCCCAAAATATGGTTGATTGGTTAATTTTGACAGTTGTAACTCATTATTTTAAGTTACGTTTCCCTATATATTTGTTACATTTATATGTATTGCCGTTAGGATCTCTTGCAGATTGCCTAATCATATAATTTGGCCATTTTTCTTTTAGGATTACTTTTGTTCATTAATTGTTAGGATTTTTTTTCTAGTTATAAATCATTTTTCAATGATGCGTGTTGTAAATACCTTCTCTGATTCTAAAGCTTAGCTTCTAACTTTGTGTGTTCTATCTTTTGCCTTACAGAAGCCTTTACTTTTAATATGGTCAGAATTATCTCTTTATTCCTAATGGTCTGCAGGTTTAGACTGCTTTCAGAGATCTTTCTTTACCCCCCAGCTTTATAAAAAGAACCTTTTAGACTATCTTCCAAACTTTTTAAGTTTTGTGTCTTACAGTTTATTCTTTGGACTATGTCGATTTTCTTTTATGTGTGTAGTATGAGTGTTCTCTAAAAGAAGTCTTTTTCCATAAAGATATCTATATCCATTATCTAATGTCACAGTAATGTTACATAACAAATAACCGCAAAACCTCAGTGATGTAATTATTTTGCTCCCAAGCTCGGCTTGTGCTGATCAGAACTGGGCCTCGTGGGCCTTGCTCATGGCTGTGTTGTCTGCTGGAGGCTGGCTAGGCAGCTCTGCTGCTCTTGGCGGGCACTTTCACACATCTGGGGCTTCTGTTGGGAGGACAGTATTGAGCTCTGCTCCACCTGGTTCCCCAAGCTCTTTCTCCCAGCAGAGGCTCAGGAGTAGGAGAGAAGGGAGAAGAATAAGGTCTTTGGAGACCTAGGTTTGGAACTGACACGCGGGCACTTCTGTATCATTTTATTGGCCAAAGCAAGTGGCAGGGCCGGCCCAGATTCAAGGGGTGGGGAAATAGACCACCTCTTTATGGAAGAGCTGAAACCTGACTTAGCCAAAAGTATATGCAGAGAGTGGTAGAGCATTGGCGCCATTTTTACAGTCAGTCCACCATAAGGGCCACCTGTCTCAGCACTGTTTATGAATAGTCCATCCTTTCCCCATGAGTCTCTAAGTCTACTTTTGACATATGACAGATTCTCAGACATACTTTGTTTTTCTTCTGGGCACTCTTCCCTCTTCCATCAGTTTATATTTCATTGATTTCCATAGCATTTTAGTAACTGTTGAATCCGGCAGTGTGAGTCTCCTCCTACTCAACCCTGTTCTGAATTTTCCTCTCCTCCCTCTTACGTGGATAGGCTATTTTTAGCCTTTCATTATTCCTTAAGAATTTTAGGGTCAGCTTATTCAGCTTCATGAAAAACAGTGTAGACATTTTTTATTTAAATTGTATTGAATTGCTATATCAACTTGACTAGAACTGACATACTTAAAATATTGATTTTTTTCTACCCTTAGATACTTTATTTCTCCATTGGGTTTGATGTTCATTAATTCATTGAGAAAGTATTTATTGAGCCACACTGTGTGACAGGCACTATTCCAGAGACTTACGCAGCAGAGAATAAAAGCAAAAAGAGTACTAACTTTGAGGACTTTATATTCTAGTAGAGGAAAAAGAACAATAAACAAAAAATACATATGTTGGGAGGTGAGGAGTAGCATGAAGAACTAAAAATGGTGTGCAAAGGGATAAAGAATGACAGGTTAGTGCTATTTTATATAGGTTATTCTCTCTTTTTTTGTCATTCAGTAATAATGTTCTCCTTAAATTTTTTATACGGTTTATAGATTTATTTCTCAGCACACCATAGTTTTTTTATGCCACTGTGAAAATTGTCTTTTAAAATACAATTGTTTTAGCTGGTGAATAAAAATGCTATTGATTTTTCGAATACTGATCTTATGTCAAACAAACTTTTATATTTGGTTATTAGTTAAATGAGTTTACAGACTCTCTTTAGGTTATAATTTTAACACAGTACAACTTTGTATATTTTCATTCCTCCTGCTAGCTGTTTCTTGTATTTGGGGTATGGTTGGGGCCTCCTGTATAGTATTGTACAGAAACAGAGCAGGGATTCCTTTCTTTCTTCTTGAAGGGAGGCTTCTAGCATTCACCAGTAAGTGTGATGGTCTCAGAGAGTGTTTGATAGGCACCTTTTATGAGACTAAAGATTCCCAGTTTGCTTACTAGTATTTTTTTCGTAAATGACATTTTCATAAAATGACATTTTACATTTTAGTGTTTCTTCAGAGTCTGTTAAGATGGTAATACTGTTTTCCGTATGTCATTTCCATCATTCTATGTGGTGGGTTATAGGATTATCCTGTCTATAGAATTATTCTTCTTGAGTGCTGGTGATAAGCCCAACTTTGTCATGATGGTTTTTCCTTTCGTATATTGCCTTATTTTGCTCTCTTACAATTTCTTTACTGTTTTTGCAGCTATGTTCTTAAAGTTGCCTATTATTTTCCTCTCTTGGACTGTCCATGTCTGATTATGATATCAAGATTATACTGGCTTCACAAAATAAATTGGACTAAGTGTCTTCGTTAAATCTATTTCTAGAAAAATTTGTGCAAGATAAAGAATATTGATTCCTTGAAGATTTGGTAGAACTTACTTGTCAAATTATCTGTCATAGAGGGCTTTTTGAGGTAGATTTTAAATAACTGATTTGATTGACTTGATGGTTATTATTTTTTCAAGCTATCCATTCTTGATTCAGATATTGGTAATTATATCTTTCTAGATAATTTTCTGTTGCATTAACTTTTCAAATTTCTGGGCATCAATTTGGTTGCAGTATTCTCTAAGGTTTCTTAAAGTTTCTAACATAGGTAATAGTTATGGCTTTTTTAATCATTTCTAACATTATTTATTCTTTATATTTGCTTTCTTGGCCAACTTTGTCAAGGATTTAACTGATTTGTTAGAGTTTTCAAAGAGCCAGTTTTATTATTCATCCTTTTGTCTTTATTTTTTGTATTTCTCCCCCCCTCCTTTTTTGTCTTGTGTTTTTTTTTTTTGGTGTGGTTAGTCTGTTATACTTTTGTGGTGTTTGGTTGTATCTTATGAGTCATCAGTTCAAAGTAGCTTCTAATTCCCATTATAATACCTGTTTTGACTGGTGAATTATTTAAAAATATGATTTGTAAATTTCTAAATCTGTGGGTTTGTTTAGCTTTTTATTGTTGATTTATAACCTTACTGCATTTTGCTTAGAGAAGATGATTTGAAGGATATCAGTGTTTTGGGTTTATTGAGGTTTGCTTTGCTGCTATATATGTGGTCAGCTCTGATAACTCTTCCATGGTTCCTTAAAAAGAACGTATTTTCAACCTCTGGTTTCTGGTTCATGTGAGGAACATGGAAATTGCCTCTCCATCCTAACAATAAGTAAAAAACTGAACCAACTGAAAAGCATCATCAGTTCTTTTAGAATCTAAAAGAGAGGTGAGGATGTAGGGCAAAACCCCAACACTGGGGAGACCAACAGGCAGGTACAGAGCATAACAACTTCTGGAGTAAGCACTCACTAATGGAAACCACTGCTGGAACTAGTGTCAGGGTAGGAAAACCTGATGAATTGCTAAAGGCTCAGTGTAGACAACTGAACACTAAAAACTCCAGGGGACCCAATCACAACGGAACTTCACAATTTTGTGAAGTTTATGTCCAGCTCAACCAGTTTCCATAGTAAATATCAGAGAAAAATCCCTTCCTGCTTCTGGAAGGCAGAAGGGGAATAGAACCATTTTGAACTGTGCCGGGGTACTCCATTCTACTTAACAAGACCTGCCCTTGGGAGAAAGTGTTTAACCAGAGCCTAACCTGCTGGTGTATTATCAGAGCCTAACTGACTGGGGGGAAGGATATTACCCAACTCCAGTCTGTTCTAGCCATCCTCTCCCACCTAAAGATGGGAGAAAAAAGAGATTAAAAACACTTGTAAGGTTCACAGTCCAGAGGCACAGGCTCGTTAAAAGTCTGAGCCCTATTCATAGAACTATAGAATGCTTTCTCTCCCCCCACAACTCAGTACCACATGACCAAATGCCTATTTACAGCAGTTCTTTTTATCCAGTACATTGTGTCCAGCTATCCATAAAAAATTACAAGGCATACAGCAAAAGGCAAAAAAGCACAACTTGAGACAGAGCAAACTATCAGAACCAGACACGGCAGGGATGTTGGAATTGTCAGACCGGGAATTTAAAACAACTATGATTAATATGCTAAGGGCTCTAATGGGTAAAATACAGAGCATGCAAGAACAGATGGTCAGTAAGCAGAAATAGGGAAATGCTAAGAAGTAACCAAAAATAAATGCTAGAGATAAGAAATACCATAACAGGAACAAAGAATGCCTGTGATGGACTTATGAGTAGACTGGACACAGATGAGGAAAGAATCTCGGTGCTTTTTTTTTTTTAATTTGTTTATTTTCAGCTTAACAGTGTTCATTGTTTTTGCACCACACCCAGTGCTCCATGCAGTACGTGCCCTCCCTATTACCCACCACCTGGTTCCTCAACCTCCCACCCCCCGCCCCTTCAAAACCCTCTGGTTGTTTTTCAGAGTCCATAGTCTCTCATGGTTACTTGAGGGTATCTTAATAGAAACCTCTGAAACTGGAAAGCAAAGAGAACAAATACTGAGGGGGAAAAAAAGAACAGAATATTCAAAGACTTTGGGATAACTACAAAAGGTGTAACAACAAATACTGAGGGGGAAAAAAAGAACAGAATATTCAAAGACTTTGGGATAACTACAAAAGGTGTAACATACATGTAACAAGACTACCAGAAGAAAGAAACTGAAGAAATACTGGAAACAAGAATAACTGAAAATTTCCCCCATATTAATGTTAGACACCAAACCACAGATCCAGGAAGCTCAGAGAACACCACACAGGATAAATGCTGAAAAACTACACTGAGGCATGTCACTTTCAAACTGAAGAAAACTAAAGATGAAGAAAAAATCCTGAAAGCCAGAAAGAAAAAACATTTTAACCTATAGAGAAATAAAGGTAAAATTACCTTAGACTTACTCTCGGAAATTATGTAAGCAAGAAGAGAGTGGAGTGAAATATTTAAGGTGTTGACAGCAAGAACCACCAACCAACAATTCCATACCCTGCAAAATTGTCCTTCAAAAGTGAGGGAGAAATGAAGACTTTCTCAGACAAACAAAAACTGAGGGGGATTTGTTGCCAGTGGACCTACCTTGCAAAAAAGTTTAAAACAAATTCTTCAGAGAGAAGGAAAATAACATAGGTCAGAAACTTGGTTTTGTATAAAGAAGGGAAGAACATCAAGGAAGAATTAAGTGAAGGTAAAGTAAAAACTTTGATTTTTCTTATTTTTAATTGATCTATCAGATCAATTCACAGATAACCATTTGTTCAAAATAAGAACTATGTAATTTATTGTGTGCGCTTATGTATAAAAAAGTTTTATGCTATTATTGAATTCAGGCTTCCATATCTCTTGGATTAAGCTTATTAATTGTATTCTTCAAATAATTTGTGCTCACACATAATTTATTTGCTTGGGTTATCATTTACTGAAAAAGGTATGTCAATGTGTCCTACTATGATTATGAATTTGATATCTCTTTCTGGTACATATATGCTGGTTCAGGATCATTATATCTTCCTGATGAATTGGTCCTTGTATCATTTTTTCTGCTGAAAATGAAATCAGCTGCACATTATGGAAAACCAGCTAGAGTGGCTTAGTGACAGAATATAATTTTTCTCAAGAAGAAAGAAATCTGATAATGGATAGCTCAGGGCTGGTCATACTCTTTAAAGAAGTTTCCAAGGACCCAGATCCTTCTAACTTCCTACTCCACCATTCTTAAAATTGTACTTTCAAATTTGTAGTCCCTGAATTCCTGCTCTACCTACAGTATCAGCTCAGCATTACATATAAGAAGATGATAGAAAGTTGAAAGACAAGTGTCAGCTAAGACCATTCTTTTATATCAGGAAAATAATAGCCTTCTCAAGAGTACCATCCAGGGGGCGCCTGAGTGGCTCAGTGGGTTAAGCCTCTGCCTTCAGTTCAGGTCATGATCTCAGGGTCCTGGGATTGAGCCCCACATCGGGCTCTCTGCTCAGCAGGGAGCCTGCTTCCTCCTCTCTCTCTCTGCCTGCCTCTCTGCCTACTTGTGATCTCTCTCTGTCAAATAAATAAAATCTTTAAAAAAAAAAAAAGTACCATCCAGTAGATTTCTGTCTATATGTTCTTAGCCAGAAATGGTCACAATCATCCCTTGCTGCGAGAGTCCAGAAAATTGAGTATTTTTAACTGGGCCATTGCTGCCTCAAACAAAATTGGGGTTCCATTAGTCAGGAAATGGAAAGATTCGATATTTGGTAGAAAATCATCTGAGTACGCCATATTTGCTTTATCCCTAATAGTGTTTTTCACCTTAAAGATCCATTGTCCAATATCATGTGAACTTTTGGTTAGTTTTTACCTTGCATATATTTTTCATTTCTTTGCTTTCAACAGTAATATGTTGTTAAATCTTAGGGATGTCTCCTAAATAGCATAGAATTAAGTTTTACTTGAAAATTTAATCCACATGCATATATTGCTATTATTTATATATGTATGAATTTATTTCACTGTCTTACTATTTTTCACTTTCTGGTTAACATGGTTGTGAGTGTTTTGTTTGTTTGTTTGTTTGTTTGTTTTTTGCCTCCTCTGGCTTTTTTCTTGTTGTTTATTGAATTGACCACTAATTTGTTGTCCACTGTAGTTTTTTGGCACCAATTACTTCTTCTTTTTTTTTTTTTTAAGATTTTATTTATTTATTTGACAGAGAGAGAGATCACAAGTAGGCAGAGAGTCAGGCAGAGAGAGAGGAGGAAGCAGGCTCCCCGCGGAGCAGAGAGGCCGATGCGGGGCTCGATCCCAGGACCCTGAGATCATGACCCGAGCCGAAGGCAGCGGCTTAATCCACTGAGCCACCCAGGCGGCCCGGCACCATTACTTCTATTAGGCACTAAAAACATCACCCTTCTACCCTTCTTCTCTTGTTTTCCTCGAACATTCCATCAATCACCAGTTTCTATAAATCTAAGTTTCTACATTTATCTTGAATTTCCATTGCTACTACCTTTGCCCAAGCTGTTATCATCTCTCTACCTAGTCTCCTAATTGGCCTTCTGGAATCCTCTCTTGCTACTATTTCTGAGTGATTTCACTGAACTAGATAGAGAAATTAGTAAGAAAACAACTAACCTAAAATTTCCCAGCTCACCCACATGGCACAATTGAGTAATTTTAACACCAGGAAGTCATAAAAGGAAAATGATGATCCTAAGTTTTTTCACATTAGCATCTAGGTAAATGTTGATGCCATTTATTGAATAAAGAATACTAGAAATATGTCTAGAGTGGTAGGTCATGAATTCAGTTTTGTACATGGTGGGTGGGAGGTGTCTGTGGGCCATCCAAATGGAGATGTTGGATAGGCCCTTAGATGTGTGGGTATAAAACTGAAAGGTAGGAATAAATAAAATGGAAAAAAAAAAAAAACTGAAAGGTAGGGTTGACCTGAGCATATTGAAGGCAATGGGAAATCTAGAAGGAAGAGAAAGCAATCCTAGTACCAAACCATGAGGGCTTTCTTTCTATGTTTAAAGATCCAGTGGAGTAGAAGCCTTTCCAAAGGAAACTGGAAAGGTAGAGTCAGAAAGAAGAAAGAAAAGCAGGAAAATTTAATGTTGTCAGATCCAGGAGGAAGTGAATGCTTTCACCAAGAGTATGTGGAGCATTTGTGACAAATGCCTCGGAGAGGTCAAGATGAAGACAGGAGAAATGTCCACCGTGTTAGTAGATTGCCGAGAGCAGTTTGGAGAGAGCCCTGGATGCATAAGCCAGGTAGAGGTGGGTTGAGGAGCAAGTGGCAGGCAGGTAAGGAATTGAAGCTATTTTGTCTAAACAACCATTAGAGGAGTTGGGCCAAACAAAAAAGTGGCAGGCAGTTGCTGGGAAGAGGGCCATGTTTTCAAGGAAGAGATTTATTTAGGGCACCTGGGTGGCTCAGTCAGCTGAACGCCTGCCTGCAGCTCAGGTCATGATCCCAGGGTCCTGGAATCTAGCCCCATGTCAGGCTCCCTGCTCAGCAGGGAGTATGCTTCTCCCTCTCCCTTTGCCCCTCCCCCCATTTGTTCTCTCTCTCAACTAAATAATATCTTTTAAAAAAGGATTTATTTAAAAATTTAGAGAGTATGTTTACTGATGATACATGGGATGCATTAGAGAAGAAAGGGGTGAAAAATGAGAAGAGCAGATTAATTTATTAAGTTTTTGAAAGGGCTTAGTCAGTCCTGCCTGATCAGGTGAGGAATCTGGCTTCCAGCTCAAGAAGGAGGATAAAGATACAGAGGTCTTTGTTAGGATGTTGAGGGAACAACCTGGGGGGTTGTCTGTCTAATGACTTCTGTTTTTTTTTCCCATGAAGTAAGAAACAAAGTCATTTGCTGATATTGAGGTACAGGAAAAGTTCAGAGGTTTGAAAAAGATAGGAAGCCTGATTGACTTGTAAATAATAGCTTATGCTCAGGGTCATGTATTCTAATAATCACAGAAACCCAGTTAACGAGGTGCCAGGGTGGCTCAGTCGGTTAAGCATCTGACTCTTGATCTCAGCTCAGGTCGGCTCAGTTCAAGTCCCACATTGAGCTCCAGGCCGGTCATGGAGCCTACTTAAAAAACAAACAAACAAATAAAGAGTGCTATTACCTTCACTCTCGAGATGTGGAAACAAATATTTGATAATTGGCCCAAAGTAGACGGCAGAGCTGGGACTGAAGCCTCATCGGTTTGCCTTGCAGCTGACACTTTAATCTGAAACACCAGAGGGTGCGGCACAGACAAACCGACCCCCGTCCAGTTTTCCCTGGCTCATTGGAATTCTCTGCTGTCCTTCACTGGCCTGTTCATAGTTCACATGGATCCTTAGGATCCTTTGTGACCCAGTTGAAAACCCTAACCTGCGCGAGCAGGATTTGGCGTCTTCCGTGGTTACATTTATTTCTGTTAAATGTAAGGCATACAAGGACTAAAATAGAATTTGGGGTCAGATTCCTTCATGGCTGGGGAACTCTGCAGCTGTGACAGATGGATGAGGGAGCAAATGCTAGCGGGGAAAGGGAAGAAAAAAGATCTGTCCTAAACTGAACATTCTAAGTGGACAGCGAGGACTTGCCTGCTGGAACGGGTTTTCTGGATTGCTAGGGGCCCTTGCTCTGTGTCCTGGGGTGTCTGAGTGAGTATGCTGTCAAGGCCCCAAGGCTCCCTCATCCCAGGCCTACACTCCTCCCCTCCCAACCTGCTTGGGCAGTGAAACCCTGCAGTAATCTTTCCGTTCCCAGTGACACAGAGAGCTGTGATAATAGAGTGTATGCAGTTTTTGTCATCAGGGTTGTGGAGAGAAGAAAAACTGAAGAAACAACTTAGAAACCATCCAGATGGGGGTGGGAGAAGGGGAACAGATGACTTGTGGGGAAAACAGACACCCCAGTCTAAAAAGTACAGCTTTTATTCTCCTCCCGTGTTATGAGGAAAAGCACGTTCTCTATTTTTTTTCCTCAGCCAAAAATGAAAAAAAAAAAATTCACATTTCTCATTTTGTGTCTTTGCAAGCCTAAAAATATTTTAAGACTTTATAGTATACCATGTTCTGGTAATGTTTGCATCGTGTTTAATTGCTGGTTGTATTTTATTTGTACTTCCGAGCAAACGAGATGGGATGGGAACTCCTCATGGTCTGGAGACTCTAGTTCACCTGTGCAAACCCCAAATTCTAGTGCCTTGTGCCATACTTGACATCTCATAGGTGACAACTTTTTTTTTTTTAAGTAAATGAATGAATGAGCTAATTATACTTTTCTTGCTGAGAATTCTCACCAGTTTTAACTGGCTTCTGATTCTCTTTGCTTTCTCTTTACTGACATTTTCAGGGATTTTTTTCACCTGTTTTTAGTTTTTGCTTTTTTAAGTTGTTATAGTTTTTATTTTAGTTTATATAGACCTCACACGTTTTTTGTTATCATAATTGTATTATTTCCTAATCTAACAGGCAAAGTACAGCATGATGATTTTGATATAATTTGTGTTACAATATTCATGAAGGTGAACATCATTTTATACATTATACAAACAGTTGACTTTTTTTTTTCCTTTTGTGACTTATCTGTTTCTTTTATTTGTTTTTGTGTTGGGGTTTACATTAGGTTTTTTTCTTAGTAGTTTTTAAGATCTCCTTGAAAATAAAGGTGTCAGTCTTTGTTTGCTTTTTGACCTTAGTAAATGTTTATATATTCACATATATGATGTTCTTCTACTGAAAACTCTGCGTTTGGAGATATGCTTCGAAAGTGCCTCCCATTTCCGCCCTCATTCCTGAGATTATGAAAATCGCTGATACCCACAACCAGAGGCATCCAGGACAAACGTAGCCATTTGCCAGCTCCTGTTCCAAAAGCTTTGCACATGCTACCTACCTTCTTCATTCATCACAAAAACCCTCTAAGGCATATGTTCTTATTGGAACTTATTTTACAAATGAAGAAACTGAGGTATGAAGAGGTGAAGTAACTCGTTCAGGGTTACATAGTGAGTGGCAGAGCCTGGAATCAAGCCCAGACAGTCTCACTCCAGAGGCCACAATCTCAACTGCACTCTCTCTTGAAATTTGAATCCACTTGGAATGAATTTGGTGTGCATGTAAGCCGGTGATCCCAAATACTTTGTCCTAAATAATTGGTTATTTCACCCCCATCTAGTGAAGCCAACATTTCCTAAACTGCCAGTATTGTCATATAACAAATACTCATATTTTTAACTTTTGTACAGTTTGCACCTTTGAGCCTCATACACTGACATCGCTAAACCGGCTTTTGTAACCCATATTTGACATTGAATACATCAGCTGATAAAGCTCTTCAAAGCAAGTGGCATGGCTGAAACAAATCAGTTTCAGCAGTGTTTCCATCTTCATTTGATTTGTGTATTTAATAATTGTTTAAAAATTATATATCATCTTGCCCTTATTTTGAAGCCAGATGCAGGAGAACATATATTGTATGACTCCATTAATATGGAATTCTATTAGTATGGAATGTCCAGAAAAGACAAATCTGTAGAGATTCAAAGTAGATAAGTGGTTGTCTAGGACTAGGGAGGTGATAGGGAGTGACAAAATACATGTGAGATTCCCTTTTTTTTTTTTTTCCATTTTATTTATTTTTTCAGCGTAACAGTATTCATTCTTTTTGCACAACACCCAGTGCTCCATGCAAAACGTGCCCTCCCCATTACCCACCACCTGTTCCCCCAACCTCCCACCCTTGACCCTTCAAAACCCTCAGGTTGCCCCAACCTCCCACCCCTGACCCTTCAAAACCCTCAGGTTGTTTTTCAGAGTCCATAGTCTCTTATGGTTCGCCTCCCCTCCCCAATGTCCATAGCCCGCTCCCCCTCTCCCAATCCCACCTCCCCCCAGGAACCCCTTTTTTAGAATGATGGAAATGCCCCAAAATGAGATTATGGTGATGTTTATAGAATTCTGTAAATGTACTAAAATTTGCTGGGCTTTACACTAAAAAACAGGTGAATTTTATGGAATGTAAATTATTTTTAGCAGAGCAGTTAAAAAAGAAAAGCAAAAACCTACACACACGTAGACACACATATGCACACACACACAAGATGGGAAATTGAAAAGTGCTGTTATTAATCATAAAGTATAACCCTCAAAATGTAATGAAATTGGGATAAATATGGAAATAATAGGATTTCAAAGCACTTCACTGTTATCCTCAAGCACATGCTTTCTTACGCTTAACCTGTTGATTCTGGGATCTACTGTGAACGAGAGAGAATATTGGGAACATGTTAAAAACTGTGCTACTCAAGTAATGGGTGATTATGGTTTTAATAAAATTTTTAGTTCTTAGAGAATAGAAACCCATTTATAAACAAATATTCAAGTACATTTCTCGAGTTTTGTGCATTTGCATCCCCTATGATTAATAAAATAAGTATGCACCCAAGTAGGGAACTGCCTAAGTAGTTGGTCTATTTTTGTACTTTATGGGTCTTCTTTTTCCCACTCATCTTCCCTTTTTTGGTAGCAGTATACTGGTATTAGAATTACAGTCTCTCTTCTTTTTATATTATTTTTTAATTTTTTAAAATTTTTTAATTAACATAATGCATTATTTGTTTCAGGGGTACAGGTCTGTGATTCATCAGTCTTACATATAGAATTACAGTCTCTTAATCGTACATTTTTACAATCTAGTAAGACAAATGTCTCCTTCTTATAAATGGTGAAAAGATTGGCTATTTCATGGATGTAATCTTGCAAGTAATCCTTTATATGATTTCAGAAAGATATTTAAAAAATGAATTGCGACATTGCTGTGGGATTTACTTATGTTTATGTACAATTTTGGTATGAATGAGCATCGTTATAAATATTCCCATCTAGGAACATAGACTATCTCCATTTACTTCAGAATTTTCAAAAAGTCATTTAATAACATTTTGTAAAATTTCTTTATCTGGATTCCTTACATTTCTTTTTAAGATTGTTTCTGTGTACTTCACATTTTTGCTGCCTTTGAGAATGGGCAATTTTTCATTTTCAAAATCTGTTTCACTGGTATATATAGAAAAGACTTTTTAAATTGAGATATAATTTACATTTGATAAAATGCATAGATCTGATGTCCTCAGTTTGATGAGTTTTAACATTTGTGATCACCCACGTAACCACCATCCTCACCAAGGTATAGAACATTTCCATTGTTCCAGAAAGTTCCATCATGTCCTGTTCCAGTCAGTCCCTCTACCCTACTCTAACAGCAGCCAATTTCTGACTTCTGTCATCAGTTTCCTGTTCTTATACTTAATAATTTGTGTAGGAGGGAAATTCTTTTGCTCAACATAGTTTTTGATATTTAACCATGTTGTGGAGTATATCAGTAGTTCACTCGTTCCCTTTTTTTTTTTTTTTAAACTGAGTAATATTACAGTGTATGAACACACCAGAATCTGTTTATTCATTCTTCTGCTTTTGGACATTTGGGTTGTTTCTAGTTTGGGTGTGTTTTTTTTCTTTGTTTGCTTTTGTTTTGGCTGATATGAACACAGCTGTTATGAATATTCTTGTGTAAGTCTGTGGGTAAACATATGTTTCCTTTCTCTTGGGTAAATACCTAGGAGTAAAATTTTTCAGTCGTAAGGTAGATACATGTTTTATAAGAAAGTCATATAGTTTCTTGGTACAGTGTACTATTTTGCACATTTCACACCAGCAGTGCATGTGAATTCTCACTGCTTTACATCCCTGCCGATATTTGTGGTGTCGTCTTTTTATTTTAGCCATTCTGGCAATGGTGTTTCCTTGTGATTTTCCTCTAGGACTAATGAAATCAAGCACCCTTTCTAGCTATCCATGTATCTTCTATAAAGCTTATGTTTTAGCTTCTTGCCCATTTTTATTGGGTTGTCTTTTGCTTTATGGTTTTTACATATATATCATCTACCCATTTCATTAGTTTCAGTAGTTACTCACATGTTTGTCGTTGATTTCCAGCAACCATATCTTCTGTGAAGAATCATATTTTCTCCTTTCTTGTAATAATTTTACCTTTTACAGATTTTTCTTACTTTGTGGCATTGGTTAGAACTTCCCAAACTATTGACTAACAGGAGTGATAGCTGGAATTCTTGTTCTGATCTTGAATTCAATAATAATCTTCATGTTACATGATTGTTGTATTAGGAATGGATATTGAATTTTATCTAATACCTTTTCTGTTGAGATGCTTCCTCTTTAATCAGTTAATGTATTTACTAATTTTGAGGCATCCATGCATCTTGGAATAAACCCTACATGGTCAAGGTGTATTATTAATACCCATAGCTTTTATTTCTTAATATTTAGGATTTTTCAACTGTATCCATATAAGAATTAGCCTATAGGTTGGTTGGTTTGCTCATTTATTACTGTTTCGGTAGAAGTGTTTGTGTCTTCTGTGCATTTTTGTCAGATGTTACTCTCAGGCTTATACTAGACTCAATGTAAGAGTTATTTGCTCCTTTGGAACATATTTTTAAATAAATCATTTACGTATGTCACATTTTCATTCCTATCCTCCTCCCCATTTTACCCTTGAGTGAGTTCCTTAAGCTCACACCTCCTCTTCCCATATTGTTACTGGCCAGTGCTGAGCTCCAGATGTTCGCAAGCCCCCTGTCAACCGGCTCTTGGTCTGACCACCTCACATACAGGCTTCGTGGTGTCCTTCGTATGGGCTACCCTGAATCACCACAGCTTGCATTGTATTTTGGAATGAGTTCTCCTGTACTAAGTCAGAGAGTGTTTATGACAGCACTTAGGGCAGCGGCAAGCTCAGCTCACACTGACTCTGAACCATGAAATAGATTGAATCATATGAAATTACTAATAGCCCATCATTTTTTACCTACAAAAGTGGAATTTTCACATAATTCAACCTAATACCTGGACTCTCCTAATACCTGGACTCATCTGCCAGATGTCTCAGAGTGCCTGGAGGCTGGGGAAGCCTTCACATCTTTTCTGTTGGAGAGGGTAGAGGTGGATGTCTGTATAGGTGTGATTGGGGTCCCCGGTGTTGGGAAAGGTTTCTTGATAAATATTTTCAAGGTTTTTATTTTTTTACATTTTGCTGGATTGCCCTAGAGAGTTATGTTTTGATCTTTTAGGCCCCTACCATGGATCTTCTTTTTTTTTTTTAACGTTTTATTTGTCAGAGACAGAGAGAGAGAGCACACACAAGCAGGCAGAGGTGGAGAGAGAAGCAGGCTCCCTGCTGAGCAAGGAGCCTGATGTGGGACTGGATCCCAGAACCCTGGGATCATGACCTGAGCTGAAGACAGTGGCTTAACCGACTGAGCCACCCAGTCGTCCCTATCATGGATCTTCTTAACCAAAAGGAGTTATCCTGTCATATCCTACAGCATCTGACTAGATGAGTAGCAGAAATGTCAGTTTCACAGCAAAAGCAGTGACAATTCCATAACCAATTAAGCCACTTCTTAATGACTAAGGATGCCTTATAAAATCCAAGATTACTTAGGAAATTAGCTAATAACAATGGAAGCTTGAATAGCATATGTTGTAGGCTTATTGCAGTGGCCTCCTAACTGGTCATCATGATCCTATTTTGTCTCCTCACTTCATGATGTTCTCTACACAATAGCTAGAATGATCCCTTTAAATTTCTGGCTGATTCCTATCACTTCTTTGCCCCAAATCCTCTGATGGCTGCTAGTTTCATCAGAATAAGAACCCAGGTCCTCCAAGATTTGGGCCTTGTCCCCCATTATCTCTGACTTCATTTCCATTCCTTTCCCAAATATTTTCTCTGCTCAAGTTACACTGGAGGCTCCTTCTGCTGTTCAGACGCTCCTGCCTCCAGGACATTTTCTCTGCCTGAACCACTTCTAGGTATGCAGATGCCTGGCTCCCTTACTTTTTTTGAGTTTTCTTTTCAGTGTCATCATCTCTGAGATCTTCCCTGACCATACTATTTAAAATTGAGTTTCCTCCCATGACCTCCTATTTGTTTATAATTTGGGGTAACATTTTTACCATTTAATGTACAATACAGTTTACTTTTTTAATTTGTTGTCTTGGGTTCTAGAATATCAGCTGCAATGGCCACTCTATCACAGCAAGAATTCTTACACTTTTAACCCCCCCGCCTTTGTATTCCCAACACCTCATATAGTGCCTGGTACATGGTAGGCATTCAACAAATGTTGTTGAACAGATGAATGAGTAAATGTAAAGTGAAGACTCTTTCTCTCTTTTTTAAAAACATGCCCAGGTCTTCCCTGCCTCCCACAAAGCTGTGTTTGTTGTCCTGCGTGAATGAACTACGCCTTTGCAGAGAGAAGATAGACCGAGAATATAGACTTCAGAGAATATAGACCGAGAACATAGACTTCAGAGAACATAGACTATCATGACTCTAGGGAGTAAGGGAATTTCTCAGGCCATTAAGGCAACCTCAGGGCCCAGAGATGTCACCCAGAACTGCTCAACACGTGGAATGGCCTTGGGCCATGCCCAAGAAGTAGATTCTCTGTGGCAGTTGACTTACTCTCCCTAGAAAGACCTGTGAGTCTCAGCTGGAGCGTTGGGTGGAGAAAACTGCAGACTTTCTGCTAAGTCCTGGGAGTTGGAATGGGAGGATTGTTCTATAATCTAATAGGACATTTTGACACCTTTTGGAAGTCACCACCTTTGAATGAAGACTGATGCTCACAGAGAGCCCAGGGAGATAGAAAATATCTTCAGACCCATCCTTGACTTTGGTGAACTTCGTGACCATGGCAAGTTCTTCAGCCTCTCTGATGGTATTGATAATCTTCTGTGGTTCCTAGAGCCATAACATTTTAGAAGGATATTTTATGTGTTTTCTATCCTGTATAATTTTTTTCATAGCCTAGGAAATTCTTGTAGCATCTGTGTGTCTCCTTTATCCAGCTAGTAGATCAGGATGTAAGAGTGTTGTCAAATGTGGGTCGAGCTGTTGGAGAGGAGTTTTTCTCTGAGCTTTCCCTGATAGAAAAAAAACTTTCAGTCAAGGTCACTTCCCTCTCTTTCATTTTGTCTCTTCCCTTCCTGCAGAGACAACTGATGCTCATTCACTGATATATTGTGCTTAGTAGTTCTGGACCTACTCTGTGCCATGCAGTGCTCTAAGAGGTGTGGGGGTGACACAGATAATGAGTTAACACATACTTCAGACATTGTGCTAAATGTTTTACATATATTCATAATTTTTAGAAAGAGGTGATTATTACTGTCTGTATTGGAAGTACATCTGAAATGCTTTCTAATTACACCTATATTTGCCTTTATTATAACCAAATCTCTTATTTCCCTAAAGAGTTTTAGGAACATTTAGTGGATATGGAGGGAAATGGTCTGATGCTTGTGCATGAAGAAAAGGCAGATCCTCTTTTGCTAAAGCCTCATTTGCCCTAATTCTCAAATAGGATTCAGTCAAGGTCACGGCTCTCTCTTTCCTTTTTTCTCTTCCCTACTGGCTGCAAAGGCAGAAGTGAGTCCCTGCTTATAAAAGGTGAAGGTCAGCCCTAAGAAGAGAAACCTTAGGTTCTGGAGAGTTCTATTTCCCAGTTCAGCTCCGGCATGCTTCCTCAAGTCTCTCTCCACCACACAAGAAAGGAGAATTTGGCCACCTTCTCCTTTACCATCCTCTAAGATCCTCTTGGGCTAGGCAGGGCCTTTCCATTTAGGAGCCCTGCAGGCTCTGTAGTCAGGCTGCCTGGTGGGGGGGCAGGCTCCAGCACTTACTAGCTGTGTGAACTTGGGCCGATTACTTAACCTCTCTGGCCTAGGGTTCTCTTCTGTCAAATGTCTTAGGGCCCTGATAAAAGTGGTAAAAAGAAGAAGATATAGCTCCTACTTTCAGGATCTCACAGTATAACAGAAATATCTCTAATTTCATGCAGTAATAGAAATATGGACAAAGCCTTCCTGAGCAGAGAGCACAGGCTTAGAGGGACCTGAGGTTTGCACAGTAGGGATTACTTGCAAGCTGGATCTTCAAAGATACAAAAGAACATTTTACCAGCAGAGGAGGGAGCCGTCATTCAGGAAGAAGCCACAGCACACAAAGGCATGAAAGGGTAAGGTATGTGCAGGGAGTTAAGAATAGTTCAGACTGATTGGGGAATTGGACATGTTAGGGGAAATAACAGGAAAAGCAGCTGGAGAAGTCATCATTTACAGGATGGGCTCAGAGCATCTGGAATTCAGTGAAGGTTTTAAGCAAGGAGTGGAGTGATGGGGATCTATGTTTCCATAGAGGATAATCAGAAGAGGTAGAATTACCCCTGAGGCATCTTTCAGAGACTGATGCAAAAGGAATAGAGAGGAAGTGTTGCAATCAAGACACATTTTGAAGGTCAAATAAAGTGACTTGGTGACCCATGTGCCAAACTCCAAGGAACAGTTGATGGGGACCGAGAATAAGTGGAATGCCCAGTGCTCGTCTCCAGTAAAAGGTTAAAAACACCCAGGTCCTATTATGATTTTCTCTGGAGTATGTCTCCATCTGTGGTAGAATAAAAGTAATATGTTTATGACTATTCATACCACTGAGCATGTTGGTTTCATTCACTCACTGCTACGCTTCTCTTTAGAGGGCATTTTTACCAGAGAATCTCATTCTTCTATCTCCAGTAAATGCGAATTCTTAATTTTGATGGACATTTTCAGGATGACAAGGATGTTTGGGATGCAAGGTAAATGCATAATTATCTACAACTTATCTTAATGTTTTCTTTTCCCCAGAAGCCAGTGATAACCCATCATGGCAGTCAGAGCCATCACAGGAGGCCCAGGCTTCCACGGATGCTCTGATATTCCAAAATGATATTTGTGCTTTAATAAGAACATGTTTTCATCTCCAATTACTTCTGGGTTTTTATTCCTAGTGAGAATTGCTAGATCTATAAAAAGTCTTCAGAATAAATCATTTTACATTCAGATTTAATGCTAAAGCCTTTTCTTTGGCCCTTTAACTTCTGAAATCTGCTTTGTTTTTACAAAGGACAGTCTCTGATTTGACATGCTGTCTGGGAAGATAGGAGCATTAAAAAAGTTGTGTGTAAATGTCTAAGAATCTATTAGGGAAGCATGTTGAGAAATAATAAGAAGGTTCAGGAAGACTCCAATACTCAGTATTCCTGTACTAGGTGCACCAAGTCTTGGAACTCACCTTCTCTTTCCCTCGTCCCCCTTTAAAGTGTACATGTTCCTAAGGTGCGCAATTAAGCTTTATTAGTCAACAGCCATCACTGCTCTGACCTCCCAGCCTCCAGTTTTTTCTCTCAAATACAATTGCACACTCCACCAAATCCTGTCTCCTTAATCTCACTTATGGTAACACAGTTGCCTTGCTCCAAAACTTTTGTCTCTCTTGCCTATCAGTTCATGTCTGATACCAAGGAATTGCAGGCTATCAGGACTGGGAAGGGCTTTACATTTGTTTAACCCCCATCTCCATATTCCATTCTTCTCTGAAGCAGAGAAACTGCCCAAAAGGAAGGGAATTTACTACTTTCAGAGATAAGCAGACTGTGGTTTTGCGTTGTGATAGAGAAGAATGTTCTACATCTTCCCAAGGCTTCCACTTTAGGGTCCTAGTTCTAATCCTTGGAGCCACTAAGAATTAGTTTAGTCCTTCTTCTATGTGACACGACTTCAAATGTGTGCTGACAAGAATCTCGTCTTTCTTGGAGCTTTGAATCCTTTCCTTAAAGTTTAAGAGCTCCTCATTGCTCCTTCTATAGTCCTGACCCTCTCCCATGTGGTTACTCTTCTCACCATCTTCCAAGTGATTACCTGGAAACTGAGATGCCCAGAACAGAGATAATGTTTTGGTCATGTGGTGGCTGGTGTAGACCCTCCCTTTCTAAACAATCTCTATTGATGCAGCCCCAAACAAAATCAGTTTCTGGTAGTTATATCACATTTTGATTCAAGGTACGATTAAACCATTCAAGACTTTTATTTGCATATAATTGTACCTACTTCAGAGGTTACATCACTGACTTTGTAGGCCCTCAAATAATTTATCTTAACAAATTTATATTGTTAGGCTTTATTCATCTCACTTACCTATCATGATTTTTAGGATTCTTGGTTCTGGGCTCCAGTGTTCTTATAGTGCAGATAGTGTCATGCCCAAATTATAGGTCTTCTTCCAAATTATTGATGCAGTAATACAACTAGATAATACCCAATTGTTGAATAATTAAACAGTATCTTTCCGTATGGTTGTCCAACTGGGTGGGAATTCACTTTGTTCTGCTAAAATCCAGCCTAAATGTATCCAGGTCATATACCAGGGGATCAGGAGAAACCTCATCAGATGCTGTGCCGAGGCCCACATTTACTCAGCTTACAAAAGTACACCAATCTGGGAGCCAAGTAGCCCAAATCAAAAAAGGAAGTGATGTTAGTCTGCTGTCCCCCATGCTTAATGAACCCAGAGTCTATGAAATTTTAGGACCTCTAAAACCATTCATTTAAAATACATCAATCCCAAGAAGATGAGATGAGCAGCAAGTTTACTTTCCCCTGAAAATGGCTCAGCTCTTTACTCTGGACCTATGGCTTCCCCAGCTGCCAGTTAGGACCCTGCCGCTGCCTGTGGTGAAGCTCCACCCACCATCCCAGGTGGTCAGCCCTTATGGAGCACAAGCCAGTCACCAGTTCTTTTGTCCTCTAGTGCTGAGCACCCAGTAAGCCCTCAGTGAGATACTGAAGAGAGCGTCTGCCAAATCACCACATCTTTCCTGGCTCTGTGGGGGAGTGTTTGGAAATATGAAAGACTCAAATTTCAGCCATCAGTCACTTGAGACAAGCCAGAGCTCCCTTTTTTTATAGAAGGGAAGAGAGGTTGCTGAGATTGAACTGTTAACATGCTTCTCATCATTAAGTTTTCCCTTGTGCTGTTACTGTTATCAGTCCTGTCTGCCATTGCAGCTCTAGGATACAGCTGCTTCCCATGTGATGGAGGCGTGTTGGGAGCTCCCCAGCCACTAGGTCATACTCTAGACGCCTTTGAGGGGAAGTGCCAATCACGGCAGCACGTAGGGAACTGCAGGGTCCTCTCCCCTGGGGGGACCAGTCCTTTCCTGAAGCTGTGTCCGGGTACTCACCAGCGCCGCAGACCAGACTGGGAATCCCAGACTGAGAGTCACATCTCTGTGGGGACAGGAGGATATGTAAGCTGACCGTGGAGGCTTCCTCCCACCTTGAGCGCCTGTGCGCCAGGGCGTAGGGCAGCCATCCAGCCTCAAAGACCCGCCTCTCCTTTTGCCTTTGCTATTCTTCAGTAGTTCATGTGAGAGAGGTGATGGTATCCTAGAATAGGGAAGTGTATGGAGAAGGAGAAAATTGGACAGACTCTAGATATTTTGGGAGGGAGAGATAACATGACTTGCAGATGTGGGAGGGTGAGAGAAGAGGAGGAATATAGATATGCTGACTACCAGATTGTGAGCTTCAGCTTCTGGAGGATGTTTTTACCAAACTGAGATGAAGATGACTTGTGGGGGGAAGGCAGGGCGCAGGGGAGGGAAGACAGCTACATTTGTGAACTGTCAAGGTCAAGATGCCTATTAGGCAATGAATTAGACATCTAAAGAAAGCACATGGATGTATGAGTCCATAATGCTGGAAAGAGCCTGGGACGGAGAAAATGTTGGAGTCAGCCGTGCAGAAGGTGCGTTTTAAACCAGGGAGCTGGATAAGATCAGATAGTGATACTGAATGTTGTAGTCAACTGTGAAGTGCTTTACACGTGTATATGTGATGTTATTCTCCCGTCCATTTCTAGCTGAACCAGCACTAGTCCAAGTAAATGCTGTCTAACGCCAGGCCAGTCCTATGGAATGTGACCTGCAGTCCTATGAGGAAGCCATTCAGAAAAGGAAAGGGAGGGGGCTGGCCACAAACCCCTCCCAGCACCCAGGGAGGGCTGCTAGGCTCACTTGCACCCCAGCACCACTGAGAGAGCGTCATCCTCCAGGCTCACTGCCAGTGCAATTAATCATGTTAATATCTATAAATAAAGTGTAATCAACAGTTACTTTAACAGTGCATCGCTAATAATTGGTAGGATCTGTCACTGGAAAAGGGTGTTTTTGCCAATTTTGTCATGTCTGTGGCAAGTCTCAGGAATACAGTTGGAGTTTCTGAGAAAACAAGATGATCAAATCATTAGCAGCTTTCATGTTACAGGTGGGGTAGGTTCAGACCATCCATGTGATTATTACAGCTGAGGATTAATAACCCTTGAGAGAAATGTTGCAACTAGGATTTCCTCTCCACTTGGTAAATGACGATTTCTTGCTGCTGTGTCTCACAGGGACTCTCTGTGAGAGGCTTTCTCAGGGAGTCGATGGTGCTGGAGAATATGGGGCCTTTGTCATGATCCTATGTCCTTTACTATGGTGGCTCACTGGAAATATGACCCAAAGGCCCCAGGGAACTAGGCTACTGAGGCTTAGCAGCTGGCCTAGGACCCTTGCACCAACTCTTCATTTGTGAGTCAATCGATTAATTCAAAGAATACTGACCAACTCCCACTAAGTGCTGGCCACTGAGAGGGGTAGGTGAATGGGACTTCTCCTGAAGAGTACACAGACCACCAAGAGTAAGAAACATGTGATCAAGGACAATGGTGGTAATAGTTACCTTGTATTCAATACCGACTGCATACACCAGTTTTCACATTTAATCATTTTAACAACGCTGTGCTTAGATATCACTTCCGGTCTCCAAATGAAAAGACTGAAAATAGAGAACTGAGATGCTGAGAAATTAGGTAGCTTGCCTAAGGTTGCGTAATGGTAAGTGAGTCGCTGAGACTTGAACTCAGCTCCCAACAGCCGCTCTCTGGCCTCAGGGCCTTTAAGATACCAATTACGTCATCTTCTTTATGTTTATACCTTCAGTCCCAATTCCCACTCTGCAGAAGCAAATACCTCAGCTGCTTTAACCATTTCTTTTGAAATATACCTCCATATATTTTTAAATGCTTTATTTTTAGTTTTAGCATCTATTGAATTTTATTACAGAAGATGAGTTAACTACACATGCAGACTCTTCCCCATCTTCTCAAAATAGTGATTAAATTTGTGGAGGTAATTATGTCTATGCCACTATTTTGTAAACCTGGCTGATAGCTGAATCATGTAGACTTCTGTGGATTATATTCTTTTTTTCCCACAGGAGTTGGTCATTTGTATCTCCAGTCTGGCTCTTTCCCTTGATCTCCACACTCATAACTGACTATGTGGCATCCCCTTTTGGATCTCACATTTAATGTACAAAAAACTGAGTTCTTGATCTCTCCCATAGCCCAGTGCCTTCTCCCTCTATGTGTAGAAATGAGGATTAAGAGAAATTCCACTTTTCCCTTAACTCAGGCCAAAAATATTGGAATCATCTTTGACTCATCCCTTTCTATCATTTAATCTACTAGAAAATCCTCTTGTCTAAATTCAAAATCTGATGACTTCTCAACACCTCCACTGCTTTCTCTGGACCAAGCCACACTACCTCTCACTAACTGATGATAACCTCCTAACCCAGAGCCCTGCTTCCACCCCTTCCCCCTCAGACTGTTCTCAGTGTAGCAGCCTGGCAGGCCTTGTGGAAATCAAGTCATATTGTGCTACTTTTCTACTTTAATCCTTTTAAGGGCTTCCATTCCCACTCAGAGCATAAGCCAGAATCCTTCGATAACCTACGTGATCTGGTCCCTCACAGCCTCTCTCATCTCATCTGTTTTACTCTCTTCCCTATTCCATATTTCTTTTTCCTTCCTCAGAATAGCAGATGACATTCCCACCTCAGGGTGCTGTCACCTGCTCCCTGGTCTGTGTGGAGTCTTACCAGTTACCTGCTGCTCCCTTTCTCGCCTCTTTTCCTCAAGTCCTTTCTCAAAAGACATGCTTTTATGTAAGCCACCCTGCTTAATATTCTATTTAACTCCTCAACACTACTTAGTCCCCTTCTCTACTTTTATCTTTTCTACATTTCATTCTATGTGTGTGTTACATGTGTACTTATGAACATATGCGTATAGTTTACTTTGCTCCTTGTCTAGCTTCACAAGAAATACATGCCTCATGAAGGCCAGTGATTTTTGCCTGTTTGGTTCAGTAATATCATATTACTCTCCAGCACCCAGAGAGTACCTGGCAAATAATTACATTCCATAAATGCTTATTGAATGAAAAATAAATGAATTATCTGGTTTTTTAAAAATTTTATTAATTTTTTTCAGTGTTCCAAGATTCATTGTGTGTGTACCACACCCAGTGCTCCATGCAATACGTGCCCTCCATAATACCCACCACCAGGTTCACCCAACCTCCCACTCCCCTCTCCTCCAAAACCCTCAGTTTGTTTCTCAGAGTCCACCGTCTCTCATGGTTTGTCTCACCCTCCGATTTCCCCCAACTCATTTCTCCCTCCAACTCCCAATGTCCTCCCTATTATTCCTTATGCTCTCACAAGTAAGTGAAACCATATGATAATTCACTCTCTCTGCTTGACTTATTTCACTCAGCATAATCTCTTCCAGTCCTGTCCATGTTGATACAAAAGTTGGGTATTCATCCTTTCTGATGGAAGCATAATACTCCTTTGTATGTATGGACCATATCTTCTTTATCCATTCATCTGTTGAAGGGCATCTTGGCTCTTTCCACAGTTTGGTCACTGTGACCATTGCTGCTATGAACATTGGGGTACAGATGGCTCTTCTCTTCACTACATCTGTATCTTTGGGGTAAATACCCAGTAGTGCAATTGCAGGGCCATAGGGAAGCTCTATTTTTAATTTCTTGAGGAATCTCCACAGTGTTTTCCAACGTGGCTGCACCAACTTGCATTCCCACCAACAGTGTAAGAGGGTTCCCCTTTCTCCACATCCTCTCCAACACTTGTTGTTTACTTCTTATTAATTTTGGCCATTCTAACTGGTGTAAGGTGGTATCTCAATGTGGTTTTGATTTGAATCTCCCTGATGGCTAATGATGATGAACATTTTTTCATGTGTCTGTTAGCCATTTGTATGTCTTCTTTGGAGAAGTGTCTGTTCATGCCTTCTGCCCATTTTTTGATGTGATTGTCTGTTTTGTGTATGTTGAGTTTGAGGAGTTCTTTATAGATCTTGGATATCAGCCCTTTGTCTGTACTGTCATTTGGGAATATCTTCTTTCATTCAGTGGGTTGCCTCTTTGTTTTGTTGTCTGATTCCTTTGCTGTGAAGAAGCTTTTGATCTTGACCATTCTCTTTACCATACACAAAGATAAACTCGAAATGGGTAAAAGACCTCAAGGTGAGGCCGAAATCTATAAAAATCCTAGAAGAGAACATAGGCAGTAACCTCTTGTACATCAGCTACAACAACTTCTTTCAAGACATGTCTCTAAGGCAAAGGAAACAGAAGTGAAAATGAACTTTTGGGACTTTATCTGGGTTTTATTTGCTATATGAGGGTATGGGTTTCCATGTGCCTATCACTAATTCTTCCCAAACTCTGTCAGCCATTTAAATCTCTTAAGACACAGATCAGGTTTTATTTCTTACTGTAGAGGACAGCTTTTTAGGGGTATAGAGCAGGGAGCGGTATGAAGAGGCAAAAGAAGATAACCAATACGTAAGACAAATGTCCACACACACGAGTCAGTTTCTGAGCTCTCTCTACAACTCTGTTGGTTTGTTTACCTTGCACAAATGCTACACTTGTCCAGTCCATTCTGTACACCAGTCCAATAGAAACTTACTAGTTTTACTAATAAGTAATCCAGCAAAGTCTCCCAATTTGTTCTTCAAGAGAATCTGGACTCTTTTGGGACTTTGCATGTCCACATAAAAAAAAAATACATTATATGTTTATTTTAAAAAAACAAAGAAAGGATGAATACCCAACTTTTGTAGCAACATCGACGGGACTGGAAGTGATTATGCTGAGTGAAATAAGTCAAGCAGAGAGAGTCAAGTATCATATGGTTTCACTTATTTGTGGAGCAAAACAAATGACATGGAGGACATTGGAAGATGGAGAGGAGAAGGAAGTTGAGGGAAATTGGAAGGGGAGGCGAACCATAAGAGACTATGGACTCTGAAAAACAACCTGAGGGTTTTAAAGGGGCGGGGGTGGGAGGTTGGGGGAACCAGGTGGTGGGTAATAGGGAGGGCACGTGTTGCATGGAGCACTGGGTGTTGTGCAAAAACAATGAATACTGTTATGCTGAAAAAATAGATAAATAATTTTTTTTTTAAAAAGGGCAAAAAAAAAATTTAGGATTACTTTGTTAAATTGTAATCTGATTGGAATTACATTTAACGTGTAGACCAGTTTGGAGGATATCTTTATAATATTAAGTCTTCCAATCTATGAACATAGAATATCTCTCCATTTATTTAGATCTTCCTTAACTTTACTCAGTAATACTTTATCTCTTTTCTGTAAAAAAATATTGGACGTTTTTTGGTAAACATATTCCAAGGTATTTGATGGGGGGCGGGGGTTGATGCTATTTTAAGTGAAGTGGTTTTTTCCCTATTATTTTAGCTTTTTTTTTTCTGGCATATTAAAAGAAAACTTATCTTTGTTTCCTGATCTTATGGCCATTAATCTATCAGTCATCGATAAACATGCTTATTGATTCTAATAATTTTTCTGTAGTGTTTGTTGGGTATTTTATACATCATATTAGCTAATAGTAATGACAGAATTAATTCTTTATGTCAAAACTTTATGCCTTTTATATTTTTTACATGCTTTATTTCACTACATTGTCCAATACAATGTAGATAAGAAATAGTTATGTGTCTTATTCCTAATTTAATTGGGAAGCTTTCCACATTTTACCATTAAGTACACCATTGCTATAGCCTTGTTTTTAGATACCTTGCATCAAATATGTAAATTCCCCTTTCATATATAGCTTTTATCACAAATGGATACTTGATTTTATCATATTTTTCTACATTCATTTAGATAATTATGTTATTTTTTTCTTCTTTATTCTGTTATGGACAATTTTTTAAATTTCATATGTTAAATTAACCTTGTGAATTTGAGATAAAACACATATGCTAGTAATGTGTTATCATTTCATGTTTTTCTGCAGTCCATTTCCTAATATTTTGTTATTATTTTTTTTTTTAATCTTGGTTCATGAGTGAAATTGGTCTGTAATTTTGCCTTTCTTGTAATGGACCTCTCAGATTTTGGTACCTAAAATTTGATGGCTTCAAAAATGAATTGGGGAGTATTTTCTCTTTTTCTATTTCTGAAAGTGTTTGCACAATATTGGCTTTATTTGGTCTCCAAATATTTTAAAAATTCCCCAGTGAACCCAACTGGGCCTGAAAGGTGCTTAATTACAGATTCGGTTTCTTTAATAAGCAACAAAAATTCAGTCTTTTATTTTTATTATATTTTATAAAATTTGTGATTTGAAAAATTCATCAATTTTGTCTAATTTTTGGTCTAATTTTTAAAATCTATAAGCATAAAGTTGTCTATAAATTTTTTTTTTGTCTTTTTAATGTTTTTAGTAAAGATCTGTAGTGGTGTTCCATTTTCAACCATTACATGGTTATTTGTGTTTTTTTAATTCCCCTGTCTTCCTCTTTTTTTTCTGTCTTGAAAAAAGGTTAGCAATTTTCATTAGCTTTTTAAAAACTAACTTTGGCTTTCTTTGACTTTTTGACTCTCTTTAAATACATTTGTTTTCTAGTTCATTAATTTCTCTCCTATAGTTATTATTTCCTTCTTTCTACTTTGAGTTTAATTTGTTGTTCTTTCCCCAAGTTCTTCGGGTAGATGCTTTGATCACCAATAATCAGCCTTATTTTGTCCCATGTTACGCATTTAAAGCTAAAAATTGCCCCTTAATCTGCATACGGCAGATTTTTTTTTTTAAGATTTTATTTATTTATTTGACAGAGAGAAATCACAAGAGAGGCAGGCAGAGAGAGAGGAAGGGAAGCAGGCTCTCCGCGGAGCAGAGAGCCTGATGCGGGACTCGATCCCAGGAACCTGAGATCATGACCTGAGCCGAAGGCAGTGGCTTAACCCACTGAGCCACCCAGGTGTCCCTGCATACGGCAGATTTTTAAGCGTTTATGTAGAAAAACCGCTACCATTCTCTTCCTATGTGTTTCTCCTTTACTCTCATGCAACTACCATGCTCATGACACCTCTGACACAGAACATGTGGAGTTTTCCCACAGCAAACATTTCTGCGACACCAACTTGGTACCCTAAACTTAATCTCAATTCTGATACTATCTACCTGGAGATAGCATCAGATCCCACATGTTAAGGACTCGGCTCATGAGATTGCCTGCCACTTCAGATGCCAGTCATTAGTGGGTCCCTAGGTTACTCACCACTCTGTTCATTTGGCAACAATTCCCATGGCCTCTCCTCTGTTGGGATTTGATTGTTTGCTGATCAGCTTGTACCATTCAGGGAAATACTTACTCACTTTTACCAGTTTATTAAAAGACATGATAAAGTAGACAGATGAACAGCTGGATGAAGAGATACACCGGGAAGTGTCCTGGAGGATAGGAGCTTCTGTCCTTGTGGAGTTGGGGTGTGTCACCTTTCTAGTATACAGATAAGTTCACCATTTGGGGAGCTGTCTGAACCAGGCCTATGGCAATTTATGGAGCCTTCCTCACATAGGCATGAACACTTATGGACCCCCTTCCATCCCACTCTCCTCTGGAGAACAGGGGGTGGGGATGAACATTCCAAGCTTCTTACCATGGCTTGGTCTTTCTGGTGACCAGCCCCATCCCAGGAGCCCACACAGAGTTGCTTCAGTAGAACAAAAGATGCTCCTAGTTCTCTTTATCACTTAAGAATTTACAAGGATTTCAGGAACTCTGTGTCCCAAGGGGCCCACGGACTGAATATATGTTTCATTTTATAAATTGTAATGTTACAGCAGTGTACGTATTTTGAAATGTGTTATTTTCATTATTATCTAGTTCAATATACTTCTCATTTTATTGTGATTTTTACTTGTACCCATGTATTTGGAAGGTATTGTATTTGTATTCTTCATTTTCAAACATATAGAAACATTCTAATTATCTTTTTGTTGTAGATTTCTAGCTTAAGTGCATCATTGTCAACCTTCATCTTACCTAAGGTCTCTGCCAGGCCCTGCTGTTCATTAACCTCCTTCCAGAGTGTCTTCCATTACATCAACTGTTGATCGCTGGGTTATGGTTGGGTACAAAAGCATTGGACTACAACTGCCTCTCCCTGTTCCAGTACAGAAAAATAAGTGTGAAAAGGCAAGTTGAAATGAGAGCACTGTGTGCCTTCAGTAAAGGGTTTACTCAAGTGAGCTTGGGGTACTCAAACCCTACACACTGTAAAGAAAGGACTGGTCTTGACTGGTTCTTGAGAGATAACCTCTAAGCCCTTAGAATATCCTGCCTGATAAGAGTTCTTTATATAAGACCTTGGGCCACACCAGATGTTTTATGTTAATGATACGATAATGGTGAACACCTGTTTTTGTTCGCCTAGGGCCCTGAGCCATGCTTTTTGACCTCTGATGAAGGGAATGAAGTCTGACTAGTTAAGGTCAGTCATGTGGACACTCTTTGCCACCCACAATAAGAATCTTGGACATCAAGGTTTAGGTAAGTTCCCAGTTGTCAGTATTTGATATGTGTTGTCACACATCAAGGCTGGGAAAATTAAGTGCTGTCTGTGTGACTCCACTAGGAGAGGACAACTGGTTTCTCTTGGACCCCACCCTTGTATCTTTTTCCTTTGTTGATTTTAATCTGAGTCGTTATGCTGTAATAAACTGTAACTGAGAATAACAGCCTTTCTGGGTCCTAAGAGTCCTTTTAGAGACTCATCAAACCTGAGGGTGGTCTTGGGGACCTCCAGTACAGTGGTACTCACCAGTATTGAGGAAACTGGGGTATCAAAATCTGTTGATAATGATTCTTGTTGCCTAACTGTGTAAGCTTCTGTAAAGCCAAAGTTCTCTAATTTTGGTGATGTTAGTATCATACAGGTAGTCTTAAGGAACAGGTCATCAGAATTTCTACCTAAATACATCAGATGAAAAATATGAGATAACCTCCACTCCCTTTTGAGGCCCCTCATAAAATAATAGTAAAGGAACTACGAAGGGCATAAGAAGTAGAAGACTTTTGTTTTGACCCTTTAATTATAAATATAGGCAATTAGGGATATCTTAGGAAAACCACCATCATGGTCCAAAGTAAACAAATAGATTATCTGATCACTGGAAGAAAAGACATTAAAAGAAAAGAAGAATTCGAATTAACATGGATCACTGAGGACCAGGAAAGATCAGTGAAAACAAGATATCTAAATATCTTTTGGGGAAATTTCAGAAGGTGTAAAGTACAAAGTAAAAGTACAAAGCGACAATCTTAAAATCTCCTTGAAAGGAAAAAAAATCAACAAAAGAATGGCATCAAACACCCAGCTGGAACATGAAGTACTTGGGAGACATTGTGACAATGTAAAATGATTCTAAGAGAAAATAATTTTAACCTAAAATCTGTGCCCAGCCAACTTCTTTTAAGAATTAGAACACAGTAAAGATTATTTTAGGGGCACTTGGGTGGCTCAGTGGGTTAAAGCCTCTGCCTTTGGCTTGGGTCATGATCTCAGGGTTCTGGGATCGAGCCCCGCATCAGGCTCTCTGCTCTGTGGGGAGCCTGCTTCCTCCTCTCTCTGCCTACTTGTGATCTCTGTCTATCAAATAAATAAATAAATAAAATCTTTTACATATCCTTTAAAAAAAGATTATTTTAACAATCTGTGAACCCTTTCTGGAAAAAAATTCTCAAGGACACACTCAAGCAGAATGAAAAATGTATCTCAAAAATGTATCTCAAAAGGGGATAATGATGTGGGTTTTAAGAAACCACAGTTTTCTTTGCAGTGAGCAAAGAAATGGAAATACTTTCACCATAGTTGAAACATTTGTTAATTTGGCTGTGAACCGCAATAAAATAACAAAACAAAAAACAAAGCAAAACCAAAAAAAATGTATTTTAAAAGACAAAAGCATAATTAATTAAATTCTGGGAGGAAGAAGATTTAGTTACAAAATGAACAAGCTTGATATAACAGACACATGGAAATTCAGCCCTGGCAAATGGACAATCCGCATTGAGCACATTTGAGCACAAGGGAATGGGACAGAAGTAGGAAAGAATAGCATAATATTTCAAATGGGTTGAAATCATTAAGGCATAGTCTCTGAACTCAAGGCAGTAAAAGTAGAAGACAAAAGTAGAGTCCTCTGCAAAATATGTCTTTTCAGAATTTTAATGCCCATTATTAATTTATACATAACAAACCAATTTTAAGTGTACAAGCTTTGTCACATGTGTACAGTCATGTAACCACCACTAGAATAGTGACATAGACTATTTCTGTCACCCCAGAAGTTTCCCAGTGCTCCTCCAATCAGTCCCCTCCTCCCAACCCCCAGTCCCACGTTCCCACAGATCACTTTGTGTCACTGTCATTTGGCTTCCTTCAGAATGTCACATAAAGGGAATCATACAGTGTTGCCTTTTGTGTGTAGATCCTCTCACTCAGGGTAACACTTTCATGGTGTACTTGTGTTGTTTCTCACATTAGTAGTTTTCCATTTGGTTGCTGAGTAGTATTCCGTCGTATGAATATACCACACTTTGTCCATTCACCATTTGATGTTACATTTGGGTTTCTTTTTCGTGTGGGCTCACAACAAGTGCATACAAGTTTTGGATGGGTGTGTGATTTTATTGCGCTTGGGGAAATAACCAGATGTGGTATTTCTGGGTCATTCAACAAGTGTATGTGCAGCTGAGGGGAAACCGCCAAACAGTTTTTCCAAAATGGTTTTAGCATTTGCATTTCCAGTAGAGCTCGTGAGAGTCCACTGTCCTGCATCCTGGGCATTATTTCATACTGTCAGTCTTTCATTTTAGCTCTTCGAGTGGGTGTGTAGTGGTATGTCACTATGGTTTAATGTAATTTTGACAAACTGTCTGTTCAGATCTTTTGCCCGTATTTTCGTTAGGTTTTCTCTCTGAGTTCTAGGAATTCTTTATGTATTCTGGATATAAGTCCTTTATTGATTGTATGTTATGCAAATATGATCCTTTAGCCTGTGGCTTACTTAACCTTTGCCTTTCCTAAGAATGAGTTTGAAGAGCGAAAGATTTTTAACATTAATGAAGCACAAGATATCACTTTTTTTCTCTGATGCTTTGTGCTTTTTATGTCCATCTAAGGAATCTAACGCAAAGTCAAACATTTTCTCCTGTGCTTTCTTCTAGCACTTTCAGTTTCAGTTCTTACATGCTCCACTTCCATCAAATTCTTCCATGTCATGTGAAGGAAGATCATACTTCTTTTGTTGTTGTTCCAAATAGATGTCCAACTATTCCAGCACTATTTTTTAAAAAGAGTATCATTTCTTCATTAAATTATGTGGTTCCTTGGTATGGTTTATGGCCATATAAACAAGGGTCTAATTCTGGCCGCTTCATCCTGTTCCATTCATTAGTATATGTGTCCTTTTGCCAACACCTCCTTGATTCTTGATTACCGTGGTTTTATTCTGTGCTTCATAGTCAGGTAGTGTTAAGTCCTTCAATTTTGTTTTTCTTTTCCAAAATTATTTTGATTATTCTGGGTTCATTATAGTTCCATATACATTTTAGAATCAGTTTGTCAACATCTACTAATGGTAGGTTTGGTTTTTGATTAGAATTGCACTGAATTTACAGATTACAGAAAACTGGTATCTTAACAACATTGACTCTCTTGATCTATGAACGTGGAATATCTCTCCATTTATATGTTTCCTATCTAATTTTCTCAGCAGTGTTTTGTAGTTTTCATTGTACAGGTCTTACACATAATACGCTAAATTTATCTGTGAGTATAAATGTAAATGTATTTTGGGGGCAACTGGGTGTCTTAGTCAGTTAAGCATCTGACTCGATTTCAGCTCAGATCATGATCTCAGGGTTGTGGGATCGAGCCCCGCATCAGGCTGTGTGCTGAACATGGAATCTGCTCAAGATTCTCTCTCTCCTCCCTCTGCCCCTCCACACTCACATACTCTCTCTCAAAAAAAAATTTTTTTGAAATAATAATAAAAATAAGTAAATAAATGTACATGTATTTTAAAATTTCAGTTCTGAAGTGTTTCATTTCTAGTATATAGAAATAATGTTGCCTTTGTATTAACCTTGTTGGCCTTGATAAACTTGTTTTTGTAGCTTTTTATAGATTTCTAAGGATTTTCTCCATAAACAATCATTGCACCTGCAAATAAAGCAATTTCCCTTCTTCCTTTTTAAGGTATTTATCTTTCATTTCTGCCTTATTTCACTGTCTGGACCCTCTAGCTCATGTCAAATAGAAGTGGTGAGAGCAGATGTCCTAGCCTCGTTTCCTAATTTAGGGGAGAAAGTCTATCATCATTAACTTTAATGTTAACTGTAGTTTTTTTATAGGTTTCTTTTTAATAGAAACAAGCCCGCTTCTATTCCTACTTTGCTAGGAACATCTATCTGAATGGGTATTGACTTTTTTCAAATGATCGCTTTGTGTTTGTCATTATGGTTTTTCCTTTATAGTGTGTTGATATGGTGATTTGCTTTGATTAATATTTTCAAATGTTAAGCCAAACTTGTGTTCCCTGGATAGATCCCACTTGTTCAGGATTTATCTCCTATTTAGTACATTGCTGGGTTTAATTTGCTAAAATGTTATTAAGGATAATTGTGTCTGTGTCCATGAGGATGCTAGTCTGTAGTTTTCTTATAATATCTTTGTCCAGTTTTAGTCTCAGGTTATTGCCATCCTCGTAGAATGAGTAGGGCAATGTTACCACCTCTTCTGCTTTCTGGAAGAGCTTACATAGAATTGGCATTATGTCTTTCTTAAATGGGCTTGACTTTTCTTTGTGAGAAGGTTTTTAACTATTATTTCAATTTATTTAGTGGATATAAAACAATTCAGGTTATCTTTTTTTTTTTTCTTTAGTATGGTGTTTTTTTGACTTTCAGGTAATCTGTTCATTTTATCTAAGTTGTCAAATTTATTGGGATAAAAATGTTCATAATATTTCTTTAATATATTTTAATATCTGTAATATCTGTGTAGATGTACCCAATTCCATTTTTATAATGATTTCCTTTATTCCTATACATTCCTAATTTATAATATTTCCTAATTTTTGTTCCTGATCATCTTTTTTTTTTAAGATTTTATTTATTTATTTGAAAGAGAGAGAGAAAATGAGAGCACAACCTGGGGGAGGGGCAGAGAGAGGGACAAGTGGACTCCCCACTGAGCAAGGAGCCCTATGCAGGGCTCCATCCCAGAACTCCCGGATCATGATCTGAGCTGAAGGCAGACATTTAATCGACTGAGCCACCCAGGGACCCTCTTGATCAGTCTTACTAGGATGTTGGTTTCATTGATTTTTCTCTAGGTGTTTCCATTTTTTGTTTTTCATCGTTTTCTACTCTTACATTTGTTGTTTCCTTCCTTTTATCTATGTTGTGTTTGACTTTCTCCTGTTTTTTCTGGTTTTGTGTGTGTGTGTTCTTAAGTTGAAGATTGGATCACTATTTTTAATGATACCTCTGTTTGAATGTTAGCATTTTTAAAAGACTTGTCTATTTATTTGAAAGGGGGGGTGGAGGCAGAGGAGAGAATCTTCAAGCAGACTCCCCGCTGAGCACAGAGATTGCAGTGGGGCTCACTTTCCTGACCCATGAGATCATGACCTACACTGAAATCAAGAGTCAGAGGCCCAACCAACAGAGGCAGCGGAGCTCCAGAATGTAAACATTAAATGCTGTACATTTCCCTATACGCACTGCTTAGCCTGTGTCCTACAAATTTTGATATACTGTATTATCATTTTCATTCCATTCAAATTAACTTTTAATATCCCTGCGGGTTTTTTTATTTGACCTGTGGGTAATTTAGAAAAGTATTATTTAATTCCCAAATATTTGCAGATTTTCCAGATAGATATGATTGCATTCTAGTTTCATTTTAGTCTTATTTGGAACAGACTTTGTATGATTTCAGTCTTCTTGAATTTAATGAGAATTTTTTTTAATGACCCAGAACATGGTTTATCTTGGTGAATGCTTGGTGTATAATTGAAAAAAATATGTATTTTGTTGTTATTAGATGGAGTAATAATGGGTAAAGTAAATGACAGGTCAGATTAGTTGTTATTATTGCTCAGGTCTTTTATATCCTCACTTCTTTTCTGCTTGCCTGTTCAGTCAGTTACTGATAGGGCAGTGTTGAAATCTCCAACTCCACTTGTGAGTTTGCCTTTCCCTTCTTAATTCTATCAGATTTGTTTAATGTATTTTGAATTTTTGTTGGTAGATTACATACACATTTAAGGTTATGTCCTCTTGATGATTTGACCCTTCCTGCCTGGCACTATTCCTTGATTTTAAATATTCTTTGATATTAATACAGTCACTAAAACTTTCTTTTGAGTAGTGTTTACATGGCCTAATTGTTTTTAATCTTTTTAATTTAGCTTTGTCATGATATATTTTTTTAAGAGTTTATTTATTTATTTGATAGAGAGAGATTACAAGTTGGCAGAGAGGCAGGCAGAGAGAGAGAGAGAGAGAGGAGGAAGCAGGCTCCCTGCTGAGCAGAGAGCCTGATGCAGGACTTGATCCCAGGACCGAGATCATGACCTGAGCCGAAGGCAGAGGCCTAACCCACTGAGCCACCCAGGGGTCCCTTGTCATGATATTTTAAGTGGGTTTCCTATAGAAAGCATATACACTTGGGTCTTGCTTTGTTATACCTGTTACTTTTTTAGTGATTACTATATTGTTTGAAGTCTACATCTTTAGAATATTTTATTTAATATTTATTATTTCCTGAGCGCCTGGGTGGCTCAGTGGTTTAAGCCGCTGCCTTCGGCTCAGGTCATGATCTCAGGGTCCTGGGATCGAGTCCCGCATCGGGCTCTCTGCTCGGCAGGGAGCCTGCTTCCCTCTCACTCTCTCTGCCTGCTTCTCTGCCTACTTGTGGTCTCTGTCTGTCAAATAAATAAATAAAAATCTTAAAAATATATATTTATTATTTCCTTTCTTCTGCTTACTTTATTTTTATTTATCCTTTTTAGTTTTTATTCCTTTCTTCTAATTTCTTAGAATGGAAGCTGAGGTCATTGATTTGAGATTTTTCTTCTTGTCTAATAGAGACATTTTGGTCCTATAAATTTCCCCTTAAAGGCTACTTTAGCTGCATTTCACAAATTTTAATATGTCATGCTTTCATTTCAGTTCAGTCAAAATACTTTCTAAATCCTTTTTTGATTTCTTCTTTGAGCCATGTGATATTTTTTAAAAAGAAGAAGAAGTATGATATTTAGTTCAAAATATTTGGAGATTTTTCCAGATACCTGTTTGTTGCTGATGTCTAATTCATTTGCACTGCAGCCAGAAAATACACTTTGAATCTTCTCAAATTTAATTGAGACTTGGTTTGTGGCCCAGAATATCGTCTTTCTTGTTTTGTGTTCTGGGTGCCCTTGGAAAGAATGTGTGTTCTGCTTCTGTTTGGTGAGTACTTTTGTAATGCCACTGGTTACGCCCAGTCAGTTGATAGTGTTGTTCAACTATTCAAACCTCTGACTTGTCTATCCTCACAATTCTATCAGCTCTTGCTTCTTTTTTTTTTTTATAATTTTTTTTTAAGATTTTATTTTTTTATTTGACAGAGAGAGATCACAAGTAGACAGAGAGGCAGGCAGAGAGAGAGAGGGAAGCAGGCTCCCCGCCGAGCAGAGAGCCCGATGCGGGACTCGATCCCAGGACCCTGAGATCATGACCCGAGCCGAAGGCAGCGGCTCAACCCACTGAGCCACCCAGGCGCCCAGCTCTTGCTTCTTGTATTTTGAAAATGTGCTATCTGATGCATAAATATTTAGAATTTTTATATGCTTTTGATGAATTGGCCCCTTTATCATAATAAAATGATCCTTTTTGCCCTGGTAGTATTAATTGCTCTGACCTATACTTTGATATTAATATAATCACCCCAGATTTTTTTTATTAGTGTTAGTATGGAATATCTTTTTTTTATTCTTTTACTTTTAATCTACTTATATCTTTATAGTCAAAGTAATTTCTTACAGAGACCAGAAAATTGAGTCTTGCTCTTTTACTGAATCAATCTTTTTTTTTTATCTGGATGCTTAGATCATTTACATTTAATGTATTTGTGGAGATAGTGGGTTTAAACTTACGATCTTATTGTTTGTTTTCTATTCCTGTCAGATTTGTCTCTTCTAATCTTACTCTCTTTCCCTTTCTTTTCTCTCTTCTTTTGGATTAATCTAATATTTTTAAAGCATCTATCTTATCTTCTTTTTTGGCATATTAGCATCCTTTTAATATTTTAGTCATTTCTTTTGGGTTTATAGTGTGCATATTTAACATACACAGCCTAACTTGAAGTAATATTATACTATGTGTGCTATATACAGTACAAAAACCTTACAAATCTAGTTTCATATCTTCTCAATGAATAATCCCAATAAAATGATAATTCCTCCATTTCAGTATCAATTTTTCAATCTCAGAATGGTCCCTAAGTGGCCTTGCTTGGGTTCCATATTCATCCCTGAATAGACAACAACAGACATGGGCATGACTATTTTGCTAAGCCTGAATTCCTGCAGCAGATGGAATTGGAAAGGAACTCATCAGAAGAACCTAGGAAGAGGAATACAAAAGTGCACTAATTAGACAAAAACTAGAGCTATCACAGACCACTATAGGCAAACATATCACATTACATATTGGCAGGTGGAGAATTCACTCACCACTTGCTATAAATTCCCAATATATTTTTCTGACAATACTGAACTTGGCCACACAAAGCAGGAGCAAATGAAGCATTTCTTTACATGACATTTTCCTTCCCCTTATCTCCCCCAGGGCACACAGCCACCAGTGACAGTCTGCATATCTGATTCTTGTCAAGCAAAAAAGAAGCGAAATACTCCACTACCCTTTTATATTTGACTTTTATCAGCATTCTAGAAAAAATTTTACAGACAATATAAGTACCTCTGTGTAAGGCAGTTTCTCAACCTTGAAACTATTGACATTTTGAACCAGATAGCTTTTTGTAGGGGGGGCTGCCCTGTGCATTGTAGGATGTTTAGCAGCATCCCTGGCCTCTACCTGCTGGATGTTGGAACACCTGCCTTCCCAGATGGGATAGTAAAAAATCTCTCTAGGTAGTGCCAGATGTCCCCCAGGACAGCAACATTTGCTTCTAACTGAGAACCAGTGGTTTAAGGGAATGTTGGCAGACATGGGGATTTATAGGTTCTTGACCCCAAATCAACATCAGCTGGTGGGGAAAGAGCAAAATTAACATTAGGTGTTATTTCAAGTCTGTCCTTAAGGGATGGAGTGTGATGTTCCCCCACTGCTAAAACAGCGCCCAGCACCTGGAAAAGAGCAGTGCTCCACCATCACAACCATAGCCAATGTTGAAAGAATAAGGGAGTGAGTGAATGGATGGATGTGTGGATAGCAAGAAAAATAGAGATTATTCACAGTGTTACTCTGGGAAAAGGAGTGACAGAGATGGTATATATACATAAGAAAAAGGCTTATTTTTACTGTTTCACTAAAAGTTTCTATATTTGAATTTTATCATTTTTACTTACATGACTTAGAAAATTTTAACCGTTTTATTATTTATTTTAAATATTTTATTTATTTATTTTTTATTTGACAGAAACAGTGAAAGAGGGAACACAAGCAGGGGGGTAGTGGGAGAGGGAGAAGCAGGCTCCCCACTGAGCAGGGAGCCCAATGGGGGGCTCCGTCCCAGGACCTTGGGATCATGACCTGATCCAAAGGCAGACTCTTAATGACTGAGCTACCCAGGCGCCCCTTAACTGTTTTATTTTTAAAGCACTTGGAAATCAAATCAAGCATTTTGTCTTTGGTAACTTAATTTGGTCTTTAATTTTGGGTTGTTGTTGTTGTTGTTTTTGGAAGTACAAATGTGATCTTTAGCCCTGGTTGACCTTTCGAATACTCTGTCACCAAGTCTGAGGCTTGATTTTTTTTTTCTTTTAACTCATGAGCAAAAGAGCCATACTGTGAGTATTTGTTAATGGGATTTATGTTGGGAAGAAAATGTCACTCCTGTTTCCTTTGTCAAAGTCAGATTTTTCTGGGCAGGAGGAGAGGAGGGGGTGGTGAGGTAGGTACAGTGAGCAGCCCCCCGAGAGAGGAAAGGTGTTTTGCCTTTTCTGCTTAAGGCAGGCAGGAGAAGTCAAAGGGCAAAGGAGTAGGGCAAGGAGTGTAGAAGGAAAAAGATAATTTGGGGGAACAGCTGTTGCTTCTCTTTTCTCCCCAGCAGGAAGCTGGGTCAGATCCTCCCTCTTCAGGGAGGGCAGACACCCATCCTGCGATGGGGAGTCCAGCAGCATGAAACGGTCCAGTGCCTGTCGCATGTAACACCCCCACTCCCATAGAGTTCTTGTCTGTCCGCCTCACTCTGCCCCAGACAGAAAGGCCCAGACAGGTCTGGGCTCCAGGATCCAGGAGAACCTGGCCTGCCAAGTGAGGTCATTTATTTACACAAGGCAAACAATGCACAGAGATGCAGAGCAATCCATCTGCCTTAGCGACCAAGCAGATTCCCTTTGCCTCATCTTCCTGCAGAAGCGGTCAAGGCAGGGAGATTGGGCGAGGTGACCTTCCAAAGCTGAATCTTGGCTTCTAAAAATAGAAGCATCCTTGGAGAATCGAAGAGGAGGGGAGGCTGTGGATGTTGAAGGCAAAACCCAGACTCCCCAGAGCATTGTCAGGATGAAACTGTATTAATTAGACACAGGCACCCAGCTTGATAACATTAGGTATCATAGAAATTGAAACTAAATAAACTGGCTTCCCACCTCCCCCCTTTCTGGTAACACTCTCCCTGGGCTAAAAAGGAGAAAAACCATTTCTTCTGACCTACTTGAATGGCTATACACTGTCTGAGGTGATGTCTTCCCCCTCTGAGGGCAACAGGGGCTCCACAGGGACACACCAAGAGAAGGCCAGAGCTACAGTTAAGTGGGAATTCCCCAACCTGTCCCAAGGCCACCAGCAGGGGGTCACCACCCATCTCCCTGGAGGGAACCCACACAGGGCTCTGTGTGAGGCTGGACATGGGCAGGGCTGGGTGAATGTCTGCGTTTGGATGGCACCTGTGGGTCTGCAGGGCCCTCATCTAGAGCCGGATGGTAGGTACTAGGTATTTCAGGATCTAGAGGTGCTGTGTGTTGGTCTACACACCTAGTGTGTGACCGGGTTGTGTGCAGTGCTCTGGCGGGTGGAAGGTTGTGTCCGTGTGTGTCTGTGTGTGTGTGTGCATGCACATGTGTGCGTTTGCGGGAGTGTGTGGAAGTATTATGGCCGCTCTGGGGGTGCTGTGTTGGGGAGTGTGGAGGGCTGTAAGAGAAGGCAGCATAGGGATGGTGATTGTTGGGAGGACTTTGCTGACTGATGTGGGGCCTGTGGGGAAAGCTCGGGGGAGTGGGGGAGCTCCCTAGGAAGTGGGGAGGGGCTGGGTGGGGACCTGTTTGAGAGGCTGCAGGAGGCCACAGGGGGCTGTATACAGAGGGTGTCTGGGCTGTTGGTGAGGCCATGCAGTCCTACAGAGCCCTTCTTCAGGCAGCTTTGTCCTGGGGACCCTGGGGATTGCGGTCGCACTATGAATGGAGCCACATGGGGGACCATGTGGGAAATAGTTAAGGCTCAGGTTCTCCGTGGGATTGACGTCAGGGAGAGACGGTGGGGACTCACAAGAGGAGCAAAAGGAGAAGTGCTTCCCTTCTAGTGCTGCCCTGTAGCCATCCTTATGCACCCGGACTCAGACACTTTCTAATGCTTCCCTTTTTGCTTTCTCAACAGGACAATGTGGATCTTGGAGAGTTGATGTTTTCCCTCTGCTATCTTCCAACGGCTGGCAGGCTGACCATTACCATTATAAAAGCAAGGAATTTAAAGGCAATGGACATAACAGGAGCCTCAGGTGGGACATTCTCAAATTCAGACTGCCTTATAGGGTTCTAGAGCCTTACAAAGTCTCTGGTAGAGTTGCGAGGTGCATGGAACCAAACTACCTAGGTTTAATCCTAGCACTAGGCTGTGTGACCCTGGGCAAGTCCCTTAACCTCTCTGTGCTTTGGATACCCCGTCTGTAAAATGAGGCTAATACTAGTATCTGGCTCATTGGGTTGTTGTAAGATTAAGTAAGTTAATGCACATAAAAACGTAAGAATAGTATCGGGCACATACTAAATGCTACCTAATGTGAATAATCATTATTATTCTCTCTCAATTCCTCTTCACCATAATTGTGAACTGGTCCTACAGTTTGCACATGCTGATAGAGTTTATCTAACTGGGTCTTTCCTCTTACATAAGCAATCACTATCTCAGGCTTATGGAAGATGAAAAAAACAATCTTATAGCCTCATAAAAAACTCATCAATGAACAATGTAGTTTGGTATTGCCAGTGAATCAAATATGTACATTTAAATTCTAAACCATAGCAAAAAATGCCCCCATATGCAGTTCCTATTTTACGACCTCCGCAGGGGTTCCCAAAATGTGGTCGTAAAACACCCAATCCACTGGCTGTTGATCACAGAAATCAAAGGACTCTGGATGCAATATAGTCTGCTTCTTGTCCTCTAGTATTTTTCCCAGAGGAAAAAGATGTGGCCCCTTCTGGTCCTCTGAATCCCTTCTGGACAGTGTACCAGGAGTCAGTGGTTGTGCAGGTGAGGAGAGAGGGAATGCCCCACTGAGCAGAAGAAGAGTGAGGGGGAACCAGAAAAGTCTCACTGGAAGCAGGAAAGAGCCTTGTCACCTGTCCCCCTCTGCCCATGTTGCACCACAACCAAGCCATTGCCCTTTCTTTCCCTGCCATGCTGCCATGGCATGAGCTTTCCATGGCAGCTCTGCACTCCCCAAAGTTCTCCCTGTCATCTAGGTGTTCTCCCTGTCCCTTTCCCAAAGACATGGTGTCTAGGAAGATTCTCTGGGGTGGCTCAGAGTTCAGGGCCTGTAGCCTGTTTAGTGTCTCTCCCCGTTGAAGCCAGGCAGGTCCTAGCTGGAACGTTTTCTTATTTGATAACAGATATTTTCACACTCTTTTTAAATTCCACACACTTTGAGGAGACAGAGTCCTGTGCTTTTTCTTGAATGAATGCCTTCATTATCCTAACTCTCGTTGCTGCCCAGACATCATATTAATTAAAATCCTCAAACTCCAGGCCACAGGCAAATAAGGGAGTTCAGCATTGCATCATCTGTAGAACCCCACTGTGATGAAACTGCCCCCTGAACCCACATCTATCCTCACAGTCCCCCTGCGTCTCCTGGTTGTACAGATCCCTACGTGAAAGTATCGCTGATGTGTGATGGCAGACGACTGAAGAAGAGGAAAACATCCACCAAGAGGAACACTCTGAACCCTGTTTACAACGAAGCCATAGTCTTTGACGTCCCTCCCGAGAACATTGACCAAATCCACTTGGCAATAGCTGTCATGGACTATGACCGGTGAGATGCCTGGAGCTCTCTCTAAGGGCAGGTCTGCTGCACCTGGGGCAGGGAGGGCAGGGGGGGAATGGGGCCACAGATGCCCAGCTGGCATCCCAGGCTGCTGGAAATAAGTCAGGGGAGTGCCCCAGGGAAAGCTGACTGACAAGGAATCGGCATTTTCCAAACCATGCTGAAGAGTTCTATTATTCAAGTGCTTCTTTACTGTCCCCCTTTTCATTTCTCTCTCCTTCCCTATCCTCTCCTCCTTCCCTCCTCCTCCCCTCTTCCTCCCCTCTCCATCCCTGCACACTCCCCAGAATCTCACCCTGGGAAACTGGGGCCCCATAGGTCTTAATCTTCTCCCACGCAATCCTGCCTGGACTTTGTGGGAAGATTCCACTCAAAATAGCAGAGTGATTCCTTTAGCCACACCACCAACATTTCTAAATAACTCTGTTATTTTTTTCCCTTCTCCCAGTGTGTTTAATAAAGATCATTTCCATCCACTTAAGTCTGAAAGCAAACAGAAATGTTCTCTTGAAAATGCTAGAATCAGTATGGATGACAGGGTACATTAAAATGTATAAGATGCTCGACTTTCTAATTAATACAGCACAGAAGAGATATTTATAGCTTGCATTGTAGCCAATTGTGTATTTAAAGGACAGATTTGAAAAACAGTCATTTTAATATGCAAAGGAAGTACCAACAGGGAATTAGACATGTTAAACCAGTCATTAGACTGAAATGCAAAGTCTCTTTTTAATTGGAAACCTCCCACGTGGTCTGGGCACAATTATAAAAAAAAAAAAATCATTCTGACTTCGAATATAATCTTACAAATATTATTTGCAGCTAAGAATTTTCCCACATACTCCTGAAATGTCAGTAAGGCAGCTTCAGCACCCCAAACACTCTTCCTAGCAGATGCCTAGGTCAAGCAGAACTGTCTCCCAACCCAGGGAACACATGGCTTGGCTCAGCAGCCCAGGGGTGTGACAGCCCACATCGGGCAATAGACCTTATCCTGTCTTCTCTGCAGGAAATGCAACACCAATAGTGTCAGCCCACAGGAGGGGCCATTGCCCACCAACCGTGGAAAGCTAGGCCAGCTTTTTTCAAGTGATTGCCAAGTTTCCCGCATCGACAAATCTGATTATATGAGCTCTGCTTCAATTCAATTCTCAGTAAACCCATGAATCTGCCTGGAAAAATCCATGGCAGAATTCATGGGGCTTCTGCATGCAACTGATTTTAATGAGTGTGGACTTGAATATCCTTCACACTCCCCTACCCATGTCTCACCCTTACTCCCTACATACAAATAGGAGAAAAACCACTCATCTTTGCCGGAAGGAAAAGAAAGCCCTTGAGTTTGGATCCCTAAGAGTCAAAGGATTTCATTCTAGTTAGTCAGACGACTTCTAACCAAAAACTGCTAAGGGGGAAAATTTGTCCCAAGTCAGGGATGTACCCTGAAGTTTTCAGAAATATTAACCCTGAAGTTACAGGAGCTCAGTATCTTTCTATAGGAGGAAATCAAGTAGGCTCAAAGAAGCTAAGATGGGCTTGGAAGGAAGGAGGGGAGAGCATAAGAACGCATGTTCTCTGAAGAGAGGGATTGTAAGAAGACCCAGGAGCTATTTCCACCCTGCCCCCTTTGTTAGCTCCAGACCATGGCTGCCCTACATGGCATGTCTCCCTTACCCATACTTGGTTGCCTCTGACAGGAATTTGAGCAGCCATTAATGCAAGGAACTCCTTTCAGATGGCCTCCCTTTTGTTATATAAGTTTGAACCTAGTTCTAGAACCAGAGTTGTCATCCTTAGCATGCATCAGGAACAAACTAAGCCATTCCAGTGTCACAAAAGCCAAGGTGTGTGATGGCCACACTCTACTCCTCCTCTTCCAGTACAATACTGGATCCCAAGTTCTATTGGCTATTGAGCTTGTCCTGTAGTTTTAAATGTGAGAAGGAAAAGAACCACCCTTCCCCTCATTCCTACTAGTTTAATTGAGTAGCTGTTGCTCTTATATACCAGAATTTTAAGAAAAAATTATTGTGGGCCATTTTCACAGTGTAGGTCATAATGAGATCATCGGCGTGTGTCAAGTAGGCAATGAAGCTGAGAGGCTGGGCAGAGACCACTGGAGTGAAATGCTGTCATATCCTCGGAAGCCCATTGCACACTGGCATTCCCTGGTGGAGGTAAGACCCTACTCCCACATGTTGCACTTTGTAGAAGAAGAAATGCTTTGCTATTGAAATGCAGGAGCCACCATAAGTGTGAGTGTACCGGGGTCTATGGTCATCGGTGAGTTTCTCTGGCTGCCTTTCCTGGGCTGTTGGAAATTGCCTTCAATCTAAGGTTGAGTCTATGCGCCCCACCCATCTAGTAGGTTTTGAATGTTGATCGCTCATCCCTTGCTTTCTTTGTCTTCAAAAATGATCGGGATTCTCTGATTCCATGCTGTGGCTTTGGGTTGACGTTTGGAAGGTGTCTGCAAGATCTAGGTGAGTGTGGAGTTTCAGATTGCCATAGGGAGGTGTATGCGGAACATCAGAGAGAACTTGAGACTGGGAGAGCAGAGACCCAGATTCCAAGACCGGCTCTAGCATTAACCTGTGATCCCAGACAAGCTGCTTAGAATCAGTTTCAACTACATGTGATGAAAGTCCCAAAAACAACAAATGCATGGAAATCTCTCTCTTACATTTAAAAAAAAAAAAAAGGGTCCAGGGATACCTGAGTGGCTCCCATCGGTTAAGCATCTGCCTTCAGCTCAGGTCATGATCCCAGGGTCCTGGGATCGAGTCCCACATCCGGCTCCCTGCTTAGCAGGGAGCCTGCTGCTCCCCCTCCTTGTGCGCGCTCTCTCTTTCTCTCTCTCTGACAAACAAACAAATAAATAATATTTAAAATAAAATAAAAATGTTTAAAAGGTCCAGAAGAAGGCAATCTAGGGTGTTACAGTGGCTCTGTGATCAATAGAGACCTAGACTTGTGTCTTTCTGCTTCACTGTCAAAGTACAGGTGTGTTTTTGTTTTTTGTTTTTTGGGGTTACCTCATTGAATAACATGGCTGCTAAGCTCCAACCAACACATATCTTCCAGGTCGCAGAAGGGTGGAAAGACAAAAGCCAAAAGCACACACATTTTCTTTTAAAGGATTTTCCTTGATGTCTCCTGCAACACATCTACCTGTATTTAACTTGGTCACAGAACAGTCGTATGGACACATGTGGGAAATGTATGCTTTTGCTGGGTGGAAATAGGCCCAACTGAAAACCTGGGTTCTGTATGGAGGGAAGAAGAGAGGAGTGAATCCTTGCATACAGTGAGTCATCATTCTGCCCCACACATTCATTCATTCACTCACCATCCCCTTCCCTTACTTCTCGTTTATGCTTCCCCCATCCGTCTTTGCCCATTGACTCACTCTCTTGTTTATTTACTAACTCATTCTCTCAAAAACAAATTGCATTCATTAGGTAACATTTGTGAGAGTGAAATGCCATATTGGATAAAGAAAACAGATGGGAATAAGAAACCTTCCTCCAAAGAGCTTATAGATACCAGAGAGGCAGAAGAAGGCACACAAACGGATCATTAAAATGCCCAGTCATAAGCATTAACATCCACAGCAGTTGCTACTGGAGTGCAAAGGAGGGAGGTGAGATTGTCCGTGTAGCATTCTTCCTCCTGCTCTTGGGAAGGGAAAGGCAGGGAGCCCCTGGGAACCTAGACTCCAAGGAGCATGGGTTCCAGGCAGAGAACTTTCCTCTTTTATTCTCCCAGTGTAGGCAGCTCTGTTCCTTCCAAAAGCCAACCTGAGCAGCCAAGACAAGAGCGTCATCACTATGGGCTCTGCCGCCATTGAGAGTCAGGAGAGCCAGGCTGAAGCTGGCATGCTGGGCATCTGTGGAGAGGCTGTGGGCCTGGGGAGGAAGGGACAGTCTCCCTTTGTTGGAGGCGGTACTGGGAGGAGAAGAGCAGTGTAGGTCTTATGCACTGGTCTGAGCTTCAGGCCATTGGGTGTATTCAAGCAGCACCTAGGGTCCCCTAATTTATAGGTCCCTGTGGATACCTCTGCCCTGGGCTATCAAAGCTAGGACTCTTTCTTTCCTGGATTCAAAATTAATTCCTATGGGAGACCCACTACCCCTGTGAACCACCTGAGAAGTAGCTAGGAGACAGATGCTGACCCAGCTGCCCCTTGCTTCTCCAGCTCCTGGTGGGGCTCTCAGAGGAGTCCGTGTGGGGGCTCATAATCACCTGTGTCTGCTGGAAGCATGGCCATCAGAACAATTATAATGGACTTTTTGCACACTTATGAGTCTCTGCTGACTTTAATTCTTGCTTTTAATCTGGAGGGTCTCAGAGTGTCCCAGAGCTCTCCGTTTCCCAGGACACAGGATGGGAAAGGAGTGGGGTTTAGGGGTGTGGTGTGGGGCTGAGACAGGAGCCCCAATTTGGTGCATAGGCAGCTCCCTCTCAATACCCTTGCTGGGGAGGAAAGACAGGTGAGGCATTGCACATGAGCCCCGAGTGGCTATGCACACATTGTACCCAATGGGAAGTCTAGAAAGCATGCTTTGGAAGCTACCTTGGAAGCTGAGGAAAAGCGCTGTCTGGCTTTGCAAACCTAGGAGATAGTCCCTAAACCCTGAGCACTTGGCCTTTCACAAATGTGTATATGACGGCTGTGTGAGTGAGAAATCCTTGCTTTTGGGGTTAAACCACCGAAACTTGGGGAGTCATTTGTCGCAGCAGATAGAATGGCTTTAGCTGACGTGATGGGGTTTTCTCAACTGCTGCCGTGGAACCACATGCCCAGGCACCTTTGGGAGGTGAGGGTCTCTCTGTCCCATGGCATCCTGTCTCTTCGAAGTATGTGTCCCGGACTCTATATCCATCCCCAGAGTGGAAACCATACTTCCCCTCTTAAAAATAAAGGTGCAACCAGCAGAATTGGGGCACTGGTAACAGCTGAGATGAAAAGCAGGATTGGAGAGGGCACCGCTCTGTGTGGACAGCTGTGAGGATGGAGGCGGGAGGAGTGGAGCCCAAGGGTAGAGATGCTCACTGGGATGGGCCTGTGTTCATATCCCTGTGCTGCTGCCCACAATCTGTGGGTTTCTGTCGGAATCTCAGTTTTCTCATCTGCACGGTGGCCATAATAGCATGTGTCTCCCAAGGGAGGCTGTGAGGAGTAAACGGTCTAATGGCTGGATGGGGAGCACAGTGGCAGGCACATAAGACACTCCATGAGGTTCTCTGCCGTGGTCATTATTATGTGCGTCCCACCTGGGGAGGGACTGCCATGTGTCCTCATGGGACTCTCATCCACAGTGTTTGTCCTAGAGCATGAAAGGGAAGCTGAAGTTCCCCATCCCCCGTATCCTGGGGAGCCATCACCTAAGTACCAGGGAAGGGGTCATTTGAGGCGTGGCTGGGCACAGATGCTCATACTGAAGTTCTGTTTCTTCTCCTCTTTTCGTAGACACTCTACGAATGTTTAAATGTTCTGCTTTAAGACAAAAACAGCGATTAAGTCCCAGTCCCGTGTGTGTGCATGTGTACTTAAGCATGCAGGTGTGAATGAACGAGAGAAAGGGAAGAGAGAGAATATGGGGTAGTTAGGATTTAGTATAGAGGGAGGCTGAGCTGGCAGAAGCTCCTCACTGCTGGGGGCTGAGGGACCAGGTCAGGGCTGAACCCTGAGCCCTGCAGAGATCTGGCAGCCGACTCCAGGCTGCCTCCAACACGCCCTGACCTTGCCAGGGCAGGTGGCAGATGGAGTCTTCAAAGCCAATAAGTTAAAAAATCCATTTCTCTCGCAGAGTTTCTGGATGGCTTCACTGCACACTCAAAGGTCAGCCAATACAGCTCCCTTTACTGTCCATGATGTCAAAGGCTTAGGAAGCGGTGCAGACTCCCCCAGAGCTGGCTGCCCGGGACCTGGGGGCAGGAGTAGCCCCTCCTTGGGGCCTCGGGAGGAGATCGAGCTCTTGGAGCTCCCATTGCAGCCCCCTCTCCAGTATATCCCAGAGAAGGTGGTGTTGGCCTGGCCCCATCCCAGCACCTTTCCCACCCTCCTACCTGTGGAGCTGGCCTCCATCATGAACCCCAGCAAGAGGAATCAAAATCGTTCCCAGTTTTCATCGCTTCCCACCATAGTGCAGCATAACCTGTGTAGTATCGAGTAGTGACCTGGGCTCATGGGAGGCCCAGACACAGACGCTATTGAGCTAAATAAAATTTTACTTTTCTAAAAGAGTAAGAAGACAAATATCCAATCAGAATATAGAGTGAAAATCAGCAACATTATCCTGACTGGCAGAGAGATAAGATTCTAAACCCCTGAGTCCTACTCAAGCTGTGCTTAGGTGTGGATAATTCTCCTCTCTCCATGCTCAGCATCTTATACATATGCGTGTCTGGGGTTAATGGGGTTCTGCTCCTGGCTGGTCTGCTGGTCTACAGGGCCACCTCGCTGAGCCCAGGGCCCCCAGCCACTCAGAGTTAAACAGTCCCATACAGCTGAGGGATGGAGGAACAGGTGTGGCTTGAACAGTATTCAGAAACTACCCTCTGGAGCCTCCTTCAAGGGGTAAACTTACAGCTGTAGATCTAAAGCAAACATCAGTTACCCAGACTCCCCTGGGAGTTACATGAACAGGCCCTTGAACCAGCTCTAGGAAGTGTCCATCAAGTGCCCACCAGAGCCTGCCTGGAGTCTTCAAGGTACACACATTCCTGTTTGATCGCTCTGGTTGGGTCTCCCCTGGCCTGTTTTGCCATTGGTCAGAGGTCATAGAAATATGAGCCAGTGCCCGCTCCAGCTTCCTGAGAAGGGCCCAGATGGGATGCAGAAATTGCTGCAGGAGAACACCCCTGATGCCCAGATTTTGAAGTGAAGAAGTCAGAGGCTTTAGCACTTTGGGCAAATTGTTATTTAAAAAAAAAAAAAAAAAAATTGAGGAAACAGGAGTGTTTCTCCAGAAAGAGGAGGGATTGGCTGGAAAGAACGGAGCAAGAGATCAGGTTCTTATCAAAGGAGTTTGGATCTGTTGCAGGGCTTGGGTCCCAGTGAGGACTAGATGAGCAGAGAAGAAAACTGAGACTGTTTGTTGGGGGGTGGGGGGAGGGGGAGGTAGATTGTGGGCTAAGGGACAGGACGGAGAGAGCTGGAAAGTGCTGCCACTCAGAAGGAGCTGAGGCGCCTATAACAGCCCCCTCGCAGGTCTTTGGAAATACCATGAATCCAGTTCTTTTTTTTTTTTTTTCCAGAGCATTATGTTTTTGTTTGTTTGTTTGTTTGTTTGTTTTCAGTGTAACAGTATTCATTGTTTTTGCATCAAAAAATGGGCAGAAGATATGAACAGACACTTCTCCAATGAAGACATCCAAATGGCTATCAGGCACATGAAAAAATGCTCGTCATCACTAGCCATCAGGGAGATTCAAATTCTAACCACACTGAGATATCACCTTACACCAGTTAGAACGGCCAAAATTAGCAAGACAGGAAACAACGTGTGTTGGAGAGGATGTGGAAAAAGGGGAACCCTCTTCCACTGTTGGTGGGAATGCAAGTTGGTGCAGCCACTTTGGAGAACAGTGTGGAGATTCCTCAAGAAATTAAAAATAGAGCTTCCCTGTGAATCCAGTTCTGATAAGTGGGGAATGAGCTGAGTCCGGTGACCACATGCTTTGCCTTTGGAAGGGGTGGCTCAGGAACTGGGTCCGTGAGCATGAGCCTAATGCATGTGTCAGGGGCAGTAACGGAGGCGATAAGGAGTGGCTCCTGGAGGGCTACATGCTAGCACAGTCTCTTCCCCATGTTGTGACCCCCCTCACTCCCAGACATAATCCTACAGAAGTTCTCAGTGTCTCAGAAAACAAGATACTTGGTCTGGATGGGAACTGAGGGAACAAGGAGCCTTTAAAGTACATTAAAATAGTGTAGAAAAATGTAAGTTTCTTTATTCTCTAAAATGAATACCATCCTGGTAAGGAACAGGAAGTAAAAAAATAAAAAATCTTGATCTTGCTAATTAATGTTTCTGGTCTTTTCTAGATTATTTCAGTCTCTCTGGCTTATTCAGTCAAATGTCATGTTCAAATTCCCTACCATAGTTATTTCCCTTCTTCCTCAAGGCCTCTTCTCCTTCATCATTCCCAAGCTGGTGTCCAGGTACAGGGAAGCCCAGTGGCAGGGGCGGACTGCACACCTTCGTCCCACTGGGGATATCGTCCTTCTTGTGGTTGGCCATCAGATGCCACTGTCACTGCCTGTGCTAAGGATCTCTGTTCATGGAACTTGTGACCTGTCCTCACAGTACAAGCCAGGCATGATTTCTTCTTGGGAGCATGGCCCCTTCAAGACTAACCCAACCCAGATTTGACTCTTACCAGCCCTGTAGATCTCTGAGGTCTGTCAGCACCTCCCACTTGATGCCTGGCCTAGGAAGCCTGGGAAGTCTTTGCAGGCCTTGGTATGGGGTCACTTCCCCACTTGCCGGACCTCCCTTGAATCCTGTCAGCCAACAGTCACCTCCTTTCCACACCCTGCAAGCGTCGGGGACACATGGGAGCTATAGGAGTCTTGATGACATTACAGGCACCCTCTGCATGCTCATTCAGTTATGTCACCATTTCTTTTCATTTTTCTTTTAAGATTTTATTTTTAGATAGGCTTCATGACCAGTGTGGGGCTTGAACTCACAGCCCCAATTTCAAGAACCACACAAATCTACCCACTGAACCAGCCGGCCACCCCATGGGGCCATTTCTACGTTTTCCTCTGGCCCCGTGTTGACAGAGGGACCACATCTACCTTTAGCCTCCTCCACCTGAAACTTGGGATTTGGGGCCTGAGGGGTGAAGTCAGGACCTCACATGAGAGCCTCTCTTCCCCTCTCCCTATCTCTTCTGCCAAAGACTCTCTACTTCCTCCTCCCAGCTGGTGGAAACTTTTGTAACTAAACTCATGTGAGTTTGGTCCTTGGTGAGTTACAGATGGAGACTACACCCTGGGGAGTTGTCACGCAACGCAAACTTCATTTGCAGCAAATAAAATCATAGAGCATAACTTCCAAAGCCCTCCCCCACCAAGCAAGGATGAAGAGGTTCTTTTTATTTAAAGTTTAGGATAAAAAGAAAAATAAGTTAAATAAAATTTAGGATGAATATTGAGAAAGGGGAGCTTTGTCCTCACTTGTAAAGGCGAACACGGGTTGTGCAGACATACTTAGAAAACATGCCTGTACATTCATCCTGTGTTAGTGAAGCTCGTGCTCCTTCTAGGGGCTGATATGTTGACGTATCAGCTAGTGAAGCAGAGGTAACTGTCAGACAAGGAGAAGGGGCTGTGGGCATGCTCCTGGGCCACAAGAGCAATATAAGCCGACTGGAGTCTTGGGCTCCTTATCTTGGAGCCCAGAGCAGGGCCTTGCTCACTTCTGAAACAGCACTGGGGGTTTTACCAGAACTGATGGTCTCTGATATGGTCAGGCTGTTTCCTGATCTGGTAGACAACCAGTGGTTTTTGCATTTCTTTGTATTTTTGCCACCTCCTAGGAAGTTGTGCAGGAAGTATGCTGATATGGTAGATCAGGGAAAACATCTGGGGACCTAAAATGACTTCTCTTAGGTCACTGAAGCTATATCTTGTCTTTCTTTTGGCGGGGGATGGCGGGGACCCCGACTCCTTGTGCTTACACATCCCTTATATCCAGCATGATTCCTCTCCACTTATGCCTTATGTTCAGATATCCAGGGTTTCCTCCCAACATGGGAACGTTTGGAATTTAGGTGTATCTCTTGTCTCTCAACAAGTCCTGGCTTTCCAGATTCTTGTTTCATGAGGGACTTGCTGATGATTGACCTTGTGTTATTTGCCCTTGGCTTATAGGAATATGTGGCATGGATTCATTGCATGAAACCATGTGATTGGCAGAGAATGGAAATACTGCCTCTGTTACATAGGTATTGATAGTACTGATGAAAGAATGAATGAATAGATAGATGAATAAATGAAAGAATGAGACATATAGTGAAAGTATCTGGGTTCCTTTAGTTCTAAAGTTCCACAATTTTCCATTCAACAGAGTCCAAAGTAGAAGTCAGTTCAGGGCGAGAAGTAAACGATACTGATGCTGCATTTGCAGTGGGCTGTTCAAATGAAAATAGTCCTTATTAAACTCCAAGTTTTGATTAACTTTTCTCCATTTAGGAGAAGGATATGAAAAGAGGTCATTTCCTCCCTTTGTTCCCACCGTTTAAAAAATCAAAATTCCACTGAGTAAATTTGAAGATCTTACTGACTTTATCCAGTGATTCATGAATTGGACAGCACCCCATCTGGCAGGTGGAAAGGAGCTCTGAGTGAAAGCCTTCTCTAGGCAGAAGGAGGTGAAGGAAGCAAGTTGTTCTAGCAAAGAGTGGATTGTTTCCAGCAAGACCACCTTCCTTTGAGGGGAGAGAGGTGTTGGCAGGTTACCTCATGAGTGTTGACCAGGTCAGTCTGGATTGACTGGTTAAAGGTCACATCCCTTGGATGTGACCCACAACCTCTGGGAGAGGTTGAAATTGCAGTTAGGTTAGGTATTAAGTCTTGGTTTGCTGACGTGGGGCTTTTAGCACAACTGACTCCATTTGGGGCCTATTGTTTCTTTTGTTGTGTTTTTTTAACTGCCATCTGGTGATAATTTTGAGTCCAATTGAGAAATATTCAGAACAGTAATGAGGCACCAGAGTAAATCATGAAAGGCCTCTCAAGCTGAGTAGATAGCTGGATGCTAGAGTACTTCAGAGTCTTCTTTATATGAGAGACAGAGGAAGCAGAAATACCACAAAGACATCTATGATGAGTGGTAAACAGGTGAATGAGAACTGATCAGAAGGGACAAGGACATGAGTCCATAGTTGGCTTTTCTCACCAGGGAAACACTTTAGCAGTGGTTTTATACAATGCAATGATTCACTCCACATGTCTGTGATGATAAAAAAAGAGGAAAAAATAGCAGAAAAATATTTTTAGACAAATAAAGGACTTTTTAATTCAAATTTTTTTTCAAAAAATAGACTATTCTTATTGGTGAGATTTAGCATGCCAGTATCCATAAAACCTGTAGGGTAACTGAAGCAAAACCAATTGCAAAGAACATAAAGATATCTTACCTATTTGGGATCTAAAAAACATTAACAAACCTTTTAGAATCTGTGCCAGTTGTTACAAGCAGCCAGAATGTCATTGGGACAAGTAGGCATGGTTAGTGTTAATGGGGCATTGGATTTCCAGCTGGTGAAGGAAACTGATGAGCAGACAAAGGCAAGAGCACTCAGTAGCTCCAAGCAAGTCTTCTTTCTTGTATTGAATTAGTTATACCAAAAAAAAAAAAAAAAAACCACCAAATATTTTCTTACCTTTAACTGGGATGCAAACTCAGCATTCTTTTGAGTATCTGTAGAGATTGTAATCTTACAAAACATGGAAACATTTGGGAGCAACACTGGAGGTATAGAAGATAATAATAACGTGTTAGAAAATAACATTTTCTGCCTGAACAAAAAGTCAACTCCATTTTGACTCTCCTCTCATTCAAAAATGACCTCGCCCCAGCAGTCACTGCCCTGGAGTGCATCTGCTGCACATCTAAGTAGTAATTAAATCAGAAATTGGTTAACAATGTGCTTGGACCTTCAGCAATCTTCCATCCCCAGGAATGGCATTCAGAGGTGATGGTTTATACAGTGGGCCAATGGGCCAGTTCTTCCCCCGCAGAGGCAATGCGCTAGAATGAATGCTTCCTGCCAACTTCTGAAAGAGGGGATAAAAGGGAAATTCCTGGGTTAAGGGGCCTAGAGCAGGGGTAGCGCATCTTGGCAGAGGATGGGGGATGTCTGGAAGGCCACTGAAGTGGAGGTCTGTGAGGAGCTGCGCCGATTGAATGGTGCTTCCTAAATATCACAAGATCACCTGTTTGGTAGGGCAAAGCTGAGTTTATTGCTGCTTGTCTGGTACAGCTTGGTTAGACCTGGGTAAAGATCAGGATGTGATAGTTTAAGTAGACACAGCAAGGTGAGGATTGTGAGGCCAAGATCCAAAGAGTTTGGGGGTAGGGGTGTCTGGGTGGCTCAGTTGGTTTAGCTTCCGACTCTTGATTTCAGCTGAGATCATGATCTCAGGGTCATAAGATCAAGCCCCGCCTTGGGCTCCATGCTAAGTGTGGAGGCTGCTTAAGATTCTCTCCCTCCCCCTCCTGCCCCCTCCCCACCAGCATACACACTCACCTATGAGCTCTCACTCTCTCTCTGTCTCAAAAAAAAAGAAGAAGGAGGAGGAGGAGGAGGAGGAGAAAAACAGTTTTGGAGTATAAACTTGTCTTTTGATGCTCTCTAAGGAAGAACCAACCAATGGTCTTTTGAGAACTCCATTTAATGAACAGTGATGTTATTTGCAAGTTTTATCTCACTTGGCAAAGGTCTCTAGGAATAGTAAAGTTGTGTTAATGAAGACAGTAGAATAAAGTCAAGTTAACATAGAGCATATTCTTTAGACAGTTAACTATCTTGGGGTAGATGGGTTTAATTCTCATACCCCAAGAGTAAGAAGCAGGAGAGCTGACAAGGATTTTGCCCAGTTCTGTAGGTGCCCACAGACAGTGTGAACGTTTATTAATTGCCTGCCCAACATCAGCCCTTCTTTCTGACAGTTCTGATTCTCACTGGGGATTCTGGGGAGCCTGACTCCTTCCTTCCTTCTAGTGATGAAACTATGACCTGTTCCCAGGCTAAACCAGTCAAGCCAACCATGGGGATTAGCACTGCATAAACTGATTGAGTCAGAGAGCATTGGAGAACATTTGGTGTGAGTGCTTAGACATAGATGCTATCTTTCCTCTTGGATGTAAACTAAGAAGCATATACCCCAGCAGCAGCTGTGGCCCTTTTGCAGCTCTAGAAGATCCAGGTGTAGGGTGAGTCCAACCCCATGGATGGCAAAACAGAGAGATAAAAAGAACGCAGACCCTTGATCCTATGGTTGAGCTGCTGGATCAAGCCTTTCCTGAATATAGTATTACTTCTGACCTCTATGAATATGTAAGCATATAAATTCCCTTTGTTAGGTAAGCAATATGAGATAGGATTTCTGTTGTTTGAAACAGAGACATCTTATCTAGACGCTGGTAAACACCCACCCTACTCCTGACCCATTTGGTGTTCCCTTGGAATGAAGAGAACCATTCTCGAAGCTGCCATGAGATCAGCTCTTCTGTCTTGCTCACTGTGGTATGTCTAGGACCTACCCAAGTACGTGGCACATGGTAGACATTGAAGTTTTCCTAAGGAAACATCATCAGTGTTTGGTTGCTTAGCTCATCTCTTGAAATAGTTATAGCTAAAGGAGAGACTCTCCACTCTTAATGTGGCACAAATATTACTGTATCAAATTAGTGGGAGGGGTGCCTGACTTTGGCTCAGGTCATGATCCCAGGGTCCTGGGATCAACCCCATATTGGGCTTCTTGCACAGTAGGGAGTCTGCTCTCCCACCATCCTCTCCCTTTGTTTCTCCCCCAGCTCCTCTCTCTTTCGCTTTCTCTCTCTCTCTCAATTAAATGGATGAGATCTTTGAAAAAAAAATTGGGGGAAAACTGCTTTCCTTTTGTGTTTGTATCCTATTTTGTAAAGGGAAATTCGAACTCCGTATGGACCTGAAGGACCAGTGGGCTGCTCCGTAGCAGCTGGTGGCCCCTTGGGTTGATAAAGGCACAGTTGTTCAAGGGTGAAGAGCAGTAACATGCCTGTCGTTTCCCATTGATGTCCCTACCATGTGCTACAATTCCTCTGTGAAGAATGAAAATTAAAATCTCTACTCTTTTAATAATAGTATTTTAGCAACTTTAACATTATCTTCTAGTCCCATTCTTAATTTATTTTATTTTTATTTATGAGCTAAAGCTCAGTTATACGTTTAAAGCCTGTGATCAGTGGTGGTAGAATTAAATCTTTTTCCCCATTTCAAATCGAGTTCAGCACGTGAAATGTGATGACACTGATCATTCAAGTGCCCGGAATTAAGGAAACGGGGAAAAACTCACTGAGTAATTACAAAATGCGACTTTAAGGTTTAGGGTGTGGTACCATGAGTTGTGCTCAGACTATTAGAAGGAGAAGCAGTTATGAATGAGGTAGCTGAGGATCTGCGTGTGCTTAAATACTGTACATATTGATGGTAAGTGTCCAGATTTAGAAAGTCTACTAGAAGGTCAAAAAGCCAATCAACAAAATGCCATCCAAAGAGATTCAAATTGACTAAAATTAAGCAATGTAAACATTCGGAATTTTCCTTCCTGATACTAGTGCTTAATGAAGTCCCTGGAGGGGGCGTGGAGATGCAGATTCAGAGTGTTTTTAGTTGGTCCTTACCTGCATTCTCCCTCTCTGTTGCCTGGAGTCATGGTCACATTGGGGAGCAGAGCTGAATGGAACAGGCAACACCTATTTGCAGGGGAAGATGGGCATGGAGCCCGTAGGGTCTGTAACTAAGATTGTGAGGTGGAGTGACCAGTGCTTCCTTCTTAGTTCTGGAAGCTTCCATACAGGGGTCATAAGTGGAGCCCCCCTCCAGCGGCAGTGACTGTTGCTACAGATTCAACCTCTTCCAAAGAAGCCAAGAGTGAAGGCAAGGATCAGGATGGGCTTCTCTTAGAATGATGGCAGAGCTCTTCATGGCAAACTTTTAGGACTGAGGTAGGATGCAAGCAGGATCTCAGCCTGGCAGGGTGGGTCTATCTGGGGTGAAGGCGGAGGGTGTAGGAGTTTGGCTCCACTCTGCATTGAGGTCCAGGAATGTGCTGATACTTGAGGCCCTTGGGAGATGGCATCACAGGACCTTAAGGCACATAAGGCAGCCACAGAGCTGCAGTTCTGCCTTTCCCCCTGGAGCCACAAGTGAAGCCAACAGTGCATTCATAGGTGAATAGTTGGGAGTGACAGAATCTGATCTCTCACTTGCATTTTAAGTTTTTTGTTCCTTCAAGTTGCAAAATGGCTGCTCTCAAGACTGGCACTAAGGGCTCAGATCCTGCTTAAAGATAATGTGACAGTTAGTTGCTTCTCAAGTATGGTGTGAATGTGGGCATGCCTAGTACAAAACCTTTTATCAGGATTAAGGATCCAGGGATCCTTGTAGCGAAAGAAATAGTAACTCAGGGCAGCCCTACACTCTCAGGACAACAAGGGGAAATCTGGGATCCCCCTGTTGCACACTGAGTCCAGCAGAATCATAGCCGTCCCACACAGCACGCCCGCTGCGCCGCTCCCGTCCTGCTGCTGCTCTTGCACGCCAGTGGGCACCAAAGTGTTAATTGCAAAGGCCTTGGGAAAGCTGTGCTTTGTTACAGGGAAATAGCTTTTAGCTCCAGCTGCCGCTGCCAGAGAACATGCTTGAAAGCAAGAAAGGGAATAATGGACAAGGAAAGGACTTCTGAATCACATGGGAGTCTTCAAGGACTACTCAGCCCAGAAGATGTTCTTCTTACTGCTTTAAGCCCTTAATTCTCTAAAGCCCCCAGCACAGATGCAGCAGCTTCCTTCACTGTCTGCAGATGGTGTCGGAGTTCAGGGGAGCCCAGGAGACTGCCTCACTGCGTAAAGGACTTCCTCAGTAGCAGGAACTAGGAAAGGCATTAAGAACAGGAGCAGCACTGGAAATGCAGCGCTGAGCCTTGGATTATCGTCAGCGAGGATGGCTCTAAGCTTATGAGAGTCCTTGAGCCACCACAGACAGAGACTGCTCAGTGAATCAGCTGCAAAGACCAGAAGGGGACTCTAGGAGGCAGGGAGTGCTGGGGATCCAGGGCTGTAAAAGAACAAGCAGATCGGATCAGACTCAGGCTTCACATTCAGGGAGAGGGTTGGGAAGGTTAAGGCTGGCGCCTTCCGCCATCCCCACCCCGCCATACTAGGAGAACATTAGGTGGCCTCTGTTTTTAAGGATCTGGATTGCTGAGTAGCTGTTGAGTGGAGTGGGATAGGTTGGAAAAGGGCCCTACATGTGGTCGAAGAAGCTCAAAGAAGAGTAGGTCTTGGGGAGAGGTTTGGGGGACTCCCTGGAGAATCCATGGAAGTTCTACATGATTCTAAATTATTTGTAATCTGCTCTTTATCTGCTGAGTAGCTGTTGAGTGGAGTGGGATAGGTTGGAAAAGGGCCCTACATGTAGCTGTTGAGTGGAGTGGGATAGGTTGGAAAAGGGCCCTACATGTGGTCGAAGAAGCTCAAAGAAGAGTAGGTCTTGGGGAGAGGTTTGGAGAGAGGTTTGGGGGACTCCCTGGAGAATCCATGGAAGTTCTGCATGATTCTAAATTATTTGTAATCTGCTCTTTATATGCACCTGTAAGTGTGCAAATTTCAGAAGTTAGTTCCTAGCAAACCCAAAGGCTTCAATGAATTGTTTAACACAGGGCTGTCCAGTTTGGCGAGGTTTGGTTTAGTTTGGTGAATTATTTCCTGAAGTCAAATCTGATCTGGAAGCTGAATGAGTAAAACAGATACATGTAAGCGCTGCTGTGGTTGAAACAGACAGAAGAGGCAAAGAGCAAAATCATTTAATCAAAGAGGAAGGCATGACCGGTTCCTCTTCCTGGTGGGCTAGCAGGCTTGTGCTGCATTACTGGGGTCTAACAGGGAGGAGAGCCTGATGCCAGCTTGGCCATTTAGAGCTCTAGTACTCTGCACCAGAACAAATTACCTACTCCCTCTCAGGTCAGCTTCCTCCTAGGCAAAATGAACTGCCTCAGTAACTGCTGTAGCGATTAAATGATACAACGTAGATGAACACACCCGGAGTAGTCTCTAGCAGTGAAAGATGCTCAGCGAGCTTGGAACAAGTGGGAAAACACAGCCCCACCCAGCTTTTCAGTCCCTGGTGGTTGTTGAGTATCTTGCCGTGCTCAAATAAGGTAACTGGTCCTAGGGATGTTCCAAGTTGTCCTTTCTCTGGCTTTTGGAATTTCCAGTGCTTTGTAGAGACTTCAATGTCAGGAACACAAGGGGTAGCACCATATTTCAATAAGCTCCCGATTTTTCTAGAATAGAGCAGTGGCCTCAAATCATCTTAGCTAATTTAGAGTAAGGAATACATCTTATGTCATGACCTACCAGATATAAAATTGAAACAAAAGTTTCATGAAATAATACACATGTGATGCATTTTTTGTAAAATTGTTGTTATTAACAAAAGAATACTGGTCACAGTCCATTAAACTGGTTTCACAACCCCGCAACGGGTCACAGTTCACACTAGGAAAAATGCAGTACATATGCACGTTTTTGTGATTTTGATGTAGTGTGGGAGTTTCAGGAAGGAAATGCAGAATCATAACCAGCTCCATGCATTTTTTTAGGGCCATCCAGAAGACTGGGATTTTAGGCTTTTTGTCATATGTATTTCTCAGGAAACACCACCATTCGCTGGCTTTAGCGTCTCTGCGTTGGATGCTGCAGGCCTGACTTGGTGTTGCCTCACGTGCGTGAACACAGGTTATTTTTAATCACGAATATTTAACCCTCTGATTTGGCACTGCACTAAGCCTTGCAATGCTTTAAACAGCACAGAGATACTACCTGTGTGTTTATAACTGAAGAAGAATGTTGTGTAAAGCCACAGAAGGAAGGAAGAGGCGACTCTTGTTAGATAAGCAAGTGGCTGCTTTGAGAGAGTTTCCTGGGGGTAACTGTGTCCACATGGACTCCTTTACCCCTACTGTGTGTGGGGTACTGTCCTAAGTGCTAAGGACCCAGTGCCCACTTTTAAGGAGGCTGGTGGGGGCATCTGGCAACAGACTGTATAATCATTGTTTTCAAAATGTGGAAGGGAGCGTGGATGGACATCCCCAGCCACCCACTGCAGAAGCTGGCCAGAGAGAGACACACTGGCCCACTGGGGCGGGCTCCGCACAGTGAGTAGGGATCTTCCTGCTGAGCACGGAGAGGAAGGACTAATACATTCAAAGTCATGAAGATGTCATGGTCAGCTGGTACCTGGGGCAAGGGAGTTCAGGATGGCTCACACACAGGGTCCTTGGAGGTGGAAATGAGGCTGGAAACAGAGGGAAAGCCTTGTTCATCCATGATAAGGAATTTGAACTTTCTGCTGTAGATAGTAGGGGCCTTTGGAATGATTTTAAGAAGAGCTGCAGCCTGCCCAGATCCATGCTTCGAGAGGATCATGCGGACCATCTGGAGGAGCATGGACGGGAGAGATGAGGCTGGGGGAGACTGTGGGGTCTGGGTGAGCTGTGCTTGTGCTCAGGCCTGAGGGGGGCGCAAATAGAGGGGTGGGTGGGAAGAAAGTCTTGCCGAGGTTTATGGGAGGTCAGGGAGAGAGAGGAGTTTGGGGTGATGCCCATTCGCCTCCACTGACCGGGCGGATGCAGAATGGTAGAGAAGGAAGAGGGTGTTGGGGGGCAGGAATGAGAGGACGGGGAGCTGACGAGAGAGAGGGGGATGAAGAACTTTCAGTACATGTGCCGAGAACAGTGACCTTTGATACAGGGCGTTCTAAAGGATGCTCCTCTGGAAGATATATAGTGTTCACCATTAAGTGACTTCAGTTTTAACCATCCACTCCCCTCCCCCACGCACAGACACGCACGCACACTCATGCACGCATGTGCACACTGCGCTCCTACCTCCTGCCCTTCTCTTAGCAGACAGCTAGTCAGATTCTAATCTGGGCCCAAGGCCGTGGGAAGAAGGCAGGGTTGTTCTCCCAGTTTTGAAGTGAAAATGCCTATGCTCATAATCTGCTGGAAAAGGTTAACTAGCCTGAGTTTTAAGCCTCAGATCCCTTGAGGAAGAGCATGTCCAAAAGCTCTGAGCTTTACCATCGAAAGCTCTCCCTGAATTAAAGGAGGTTGCAGGCTTTCCCAAGTGGGTGGTGTATCAATACTGGGGAATCCCAGCTTGACTGTGACCCTACTGTGAAGAGAAAGGCTGTCTATTCACGGCTGAGACTTCTAGTGCAGCCCTCTCCCGCTGAGGCCTCAAGTGAGGGCTGAAAAGATAGTTCTGGAACAACCATCACCAAGGGGCTCAGACAGATGGATGTCCTCCAAACAAGGAGTGGGTGCGGGAGCGAGGACTGGAGAGAGCCCAAGGGGACAGAGTAGCAGTAAGGTGGTCAGTGTCAGGCTGGTATCATGGAGCAGGCCAAGACAAAATTTGGGCCATTAGCAAAATCTGTTCAAGTCATTGTCAAATTAAACTTAATGATTCTTTAAAATTATTCCTTACTACTATGCCTATCTCTCTGCTTTGCTTCAAATTTCTTTGAATATCTTGAGAGAAAGAGAGCTCTCTTTGGCTCCTTATGCATGAGTTGGTTGGGCTGACTACCCTGAGCTCTTATGTCTACATGTCTCCTCCCCTCAAGGAGACCAGTTTCAGCAGAGTGGTGGTATCTGGTGGCATCCAGCCTGGAGACAGCGGAGTTAATCAACACAAACAACTCTTTCATGTTTCTTGGCTGAAATAGGAAGGCAAGAGACTGGCCAGTCACTCAACAACAATGAAGGCTTTCAAGAGTGAGATTTTCTTTTTCAGAAGCAAGAATCTGAGCATTTTTATAGGCAGAGGAAAAGGCCAATGGGGAAGGAAAGGTCAAAGATACAGGAGAGAGAAGGGATGATGGATGTGTGGGCGTTCACCTGGAAACACATGGTCCTGGGCCTATGCTCAGCTCCCCTGGCAGAGCCCACAGATGCTCCTCCCTCCTGGCTTGGGCACCGCATGGCTCCATCTTGCCTCAGTGGCTATGGAAGCAGATGTCACTCCACAGGCAGGGCTAGGAATAGCTTTGTGCAGAGCACCCAGGATTTAAGCAGCACCCCTTTCCACCTTCCTAATGACCAGCACTGAGGCCCACATGATGCCCTGGCTCCTCTCTTCCTGGGTCTTCAGGTCCCCAGGTGTCCTCTGTATACTCCCTTTGCACTCCCATGTTCTGAAAGCAGCTCTGCCCTTTTCCGACCTGGCTCCACCTGGAAAGGGCCTCCTTCTCCACCTCTGATCCTGCTGAGCCTTTTGCCAGCATCTGGACATTGCTCTTATTCTTTTGTCAACTTTGATCAGATTATCTGGAACGGCCCAGCCTCTTCGCCATGCTCTCGTCTGCAATGCTCTCGTCTGCAGTTCGAAACTGACCCTTCATTCAGATCAACTGCACCCTGTCCTCCCATGTCCCTCCCGCGTCCCCACCCCTGACACTTGAATGGGCTTGCCACACCTCTGCCTAGCCCTTGAAGCAGAAGCTTCTTCCTGCTAAGTCCTCTCGTCCTAGCTCTAAATCACAGCGCCCCCTCCATTCACTTCCAGCAGGTCCTGCTGTGGGCAGTCTTTGAGCATTTATTCTAAAGTCCTAAAGGTCTCGAAGTTGATGCAAGAGGCTACCCCTCCCAACTAAGAATACAAACACTTGCTGTGCCCTTTGGACTTTAATCAGATGAATTCTAAGACATTGGAAGAGATGAAACGGCCTGAAAAATGTTCCTAAGAACCCAGCTTAATAGAGAAGACCATGTTGCAGGAGAGAATGGAAGAAATCCCACAAGCAAGTGGAGGCGCTGAGGCACACACACATCATACAAGGGGAGAGGTCATTCTGTCTCTGGGGTTTCCTGATGGTGTAAAATCTTCACCTAGAAGGTGAATTTAACCCTCTGGGGAGGTTCTGTGTTCCAAAACACAAGGAGAAGGAGGCTAGGGGGACCCAATGCTGGAGTTGAGTGTGGGCTGATAGCGAGAAGCATGTCTGATCTCATGTAGCCTGTGCTGATGCCTGCGTGGCAGCCAGGGCTCAGTGGGTCCTCCCTACCAAGGCTGCTGAGGAAACATTGATGGGAGTGGACCCCCTGGCCAAGCCACAGGAGCTTTGAACAAGCAACTCTAAGTCAGAAGACAGGCTGGGAGGTGAGAGGTGGAGCTGTAAGCCAAGATTAGAGAGAGCGAGCAGCTGGACTCCAAGGTTGGAGGTCAGGAAAATGAAGCAAGGATGGGAAGGTGGGGAAGCAGAGCCTGGCAAGGGAATTGCACTGAGTATGTTACTCACAGTGCCTGCCCCATCTCAGCCGCCCCCTTCATGCACACACACCTCCACCCCTACTGTCTGTTGAAGAAGCAGTCCTAAGCACCATGGTTTGGCCACAGATGCTGGGTCAAGAAGGGCACATGCTCCCAGCTCCCAGTCTATGGGCTGCCTAGTAACCTACGACATGGTCACATGATACCCCAGGGTGGTTTGTGCCCATTAGATACTGCCAGTGACCCTGCATATGTCAAGAAAAGGAGGCATCAGCAGGGCTATGAAATAGAGGCTTTAGAGGTCTTGGCAGGCCATGGAAAAACCACATTCTAAGTACATGGAAATTGTAGTGAGTAGAAGTATATGTTCAGTAGAAGATGAAGAAGCCAGTCGGTAAAAAGAGAACAGAACACAGCTGAATTCAGTTCATAGTGGACCAGAGTCAAGATCCAGAAGTTGTGCTGCAGAGGTTCTAGGAGTTACCTTGTACCCAAAACTCCTGCTCAACTTGTCATAGGACCTGTGCCTACCAGGGTTCCTGCTCTTGATCTTCTGTGAGAATCCATTTCCATTACTGTCCCATGAGTGTTTTCATGATAAATCACCACCCCCATCCCTGGCTAAACCTTTTTATTGAGCTACCTTGAGTGAACCTTTATTCCTTACAACCCAAAGACTTAGCAGAACATGTAAGCAGACTTGGGGCTGCCCAAAAGTACATTGGGCAGATGTTGGATTTGGGCCACTCCATTTGTTGTCACATAGTTTTTCCACAGCCTAGTTGTGCTTAAGATGAAATCTGAAGATGGTGGAAATCTCCCTCAATAGAGAAGAAGCTAGAATGAATCGAACAATACGCAGGAGAAATGAGATCTATCCCATTGAGAGAAGCCACAGTTTTCCAGAAGAGAAGCACAGATGAAAGAGAAACCCCAAGAACTTGAGTGTGAAGAAAACTGCATGGGGGGAAGCATAAAAAGACCCTGCTTGGTGATTCCCTGTCTGAGGCAGCTTCAGATGGACTCAAAGGATCTGATGGCAAGATGGCCTCCTGATAATCAATAAGGTGTAATAGAGAGTCAGCTGAGACTGGTCAAATTTACCGTGTCTTATGAACCATAGACAACCCACTAGGACCAAACATGGATACATCTTCAGAGATAATGGTTTTGGGGTGGGAAAATGAAGGACTTGAGAGCATAAGTGGTATTTTCCTTACTACTTTCCCTTGTCCTTTGGAACTCTGGTAGGAATGCCTCAAAGATGACCAATGGTTGCCTCACAAAATCAAGCTGATACTTAGATGAGGTTGTGAGCCATGGCTTAACATACCAGAAGAAATCATTTTCGACCAAGAATGCAGATCTTACAAAGACCTGGGGGAACTAGCGATTGATTAGCTAATCCCATCAAGAGGATTTAAAAGTGAATCCTCGGAGGAAAAGGGAAACAACACAACCAAACAGATAACATACCAAACTAGTCCCTGGGTGATATTAAGCAGGATGTGGGGAAAATATTTTTGGAACCAGGGGTATCAGCCATACATGGAAAGTAAGATCAGAAGCCCAGCCCTGAGTGACCTCCAGCCTTCTAATGTATCCCACACTGAGAACAAATATAAAAACCCAGTGCAAGGGCTGCAGACATGCGGGTACAGCAGAAACCACTTAGAAACGGGCAGGCTGGTATGCTGCACCCACCTGGAAAGCCTTGTACCTGAGGCCGAAAACTCATGGAGAAGGATACATGTGGAGCTTAGCAGAGGGAGCTTACCAAGGGAGGGTCACAGCTGGAGAGGCAGCGCTCTCCTAATGCAAATCATTACACAAGTGCCAACGCAGAATCTCTTCATGAGGGAGAAGCCCACCAAGGAGACAGGTCCTGGAAGTCTTCTTTGGTTAAAAAACAAGAAGATCTGGCAGGCTCTGGAGTTACTTTGCTGGCAGAATATATCAGAAGACTTTGCAGGTGAAGAACAAGATCCTGCCACCAACTGAATTAAAGAGACGTGGATCATCTGCCTGAGGAGTTAGAGTTGGATGGAGCTCAGGGACTGTCCATTCCCTACGGTGGTTAATGACAAGGTCAGGAACTCTGGTTCTTTCCAGGCTGCTGTGCCATCTTCCCCCTTGTTGTCCATCTTCAGGTTGGTGGCACGATGGAAGCAGCTCCAGGTGGTGTGTCCAGACATAAAAATAACCACAGGAGAATGCACTTCTCGCCTTCTTTTGGGAGCAAGGGGAGAATTCCTTGCGCCCTCAGCAGACTTTCCCTGCACATGTCACTGGCCAGAGGAAGCCAATTTTTTAATCTGTCACTAGCAAAAGGAATGGGCTTATGTGGGCCAACAGATCCAACTCCAGAGATGGGTCCCCTTCCCCAGAGATACATGGGTACGTGAGGAGAAATGGAAACCTGGCAAACTCGGGGTTCAGTTAGGAGGGAGGAAATTAGAGAGGAGTGGGTGCTCGGCAGGTAATTAACAGCGTGCTTCATAAGGCATCTTCTCATAAATGTAGACCATGAGTTCAGGTCAGAAAAAATGTATATGAAAGGAAGAAAGAAAACGTGTAGAAAAACAAGAATTCTTTGGCGAAGTAGGAGTAATTAGGCCCTTGGGGAAAGTTACTGTATCATCATTGAGATCAGGGTAGTAAAAGAGATCATGTTTGGATATGTTCAGATTCTAGCATCAGTTTTCAAAAGAAGATATTCCAAAACTCAGAAAAAAAAAGTAGGGAGGCATTTTCAGTTGCTGGGTGCCTAGATAGAAGAGACTCTATATATTGAGAAAGCTCTTTACAATGCTTTCTGACTATGTCGTCACAAATGATAGGAAAGGAAGGACTCAGAGGAAGACATGCTTCCTGACGTTCCACATGGACATGGAAAAAGGCTGACAAAACCTCTGTAGGGAAGGTACACTCCTGTCTTTGTATTACTACCTGGTCTTTCTCTCTCACCGCCTCACACAGTCCTCATTCTTCTGCCTCTCCGCTGCACTTCCACTCTCTAGAAATATAGACTTCACTTGTCTCACCACTTCCCTAGAGGGGCCCGTCCCAGACTTGTACTTAGAAATTTCTCCACTAGGAAGCTGGGCTTCATCCAGGAACCATAGACTTGACCCAAGGCCACTTGTTTTTCACGACTGGACACTTGGAGGTATTGTGCAGCAAATTTGCTTCCATGGAGGCTTTGGTCAAAAATCTAAGGTTATGTGCCTCTTGGTATTCTCCTGGGCTAAGGACCTCCCAAAGCCCTTGACACTCAGAGCACCCTGAAGTGTGTGTGTGTCCTACCTCCCACTTGGGTTAACTGGCCATGTCACACCCATCAAGGCACAAAGGCCTTCCCTTGATTTGGAGGATACTGTTTTCTACCCTCAGGCAGACTCCCTTCATACTCACAGGAAACACCATCTCCTTGTCACCTAGCAATGTCTAACAACAGGCATCCATTCCCCTGAGGTCCGCCCACAATAGCTCAGGGCTCTGCTGTCCTGGAAACAGCATTTTCTAGCCAAGGTGGGTACCACAGTGCAGCAAATCAAGTCTGTGGCCCGTATTTGCCGGACTCTAGCAGCCCCCACTGAGAACCTCTCCAGGTGAGAGGCAGTCCTGGCAGGTAGTGGTGGCCGGTGCCCCACCTGCTTTCCTGTCACATCTCTGCACGTGCCATCAACACGCTGTGCACCAGGGAAAATTGACTGAGACGAGGAGCACTTCCAACGATCTGGCAGTCTGCGAGTTCCCACACCTATGGGGGACCTTCAGAGCATCCCTCCACACAGCTGGGTCTGGTTTTGGCCCTCTCCTCCTGCTGTTCCTGAGCCCAAACAAGGATGGGAGGTGGTATCAGGCCTGACTTTCAAGACACCTGTCACTTTAAGAACCAGAGCCCCAGGAGTAAGTCTGGAGCCCCGAGAGCTGTTCTGCATGGGGGTGGTGCTGCCAGCACTGTGAGTCTGGACTGCTTCCCTTGGGATCCTGCACATCAGCCGCTCTGTCCACATACCTCTACTCTGGCACCAACCCCCTAGCTTCTCTAGCCACCTGCTCAAATTGGTCTCCCTCCTTTAAGACACTGGCTTCATTGGACTTCAGTCAGCAATATTCTCCGATCTTGGTGCTTCCAAGTGTCCCCAAATATTCACATGAATAATAGGACTTTTGCCTTAATGCCAAGTGATCCCCAAAGGATAAACCTCCCTCTCCAGGGCATCTGCCATCAGCTCTACTGCCCTTTGCTGCCCTCCCCTGGCCATCAGCGTCAGTGCAGGAAAGCTTTCAGCGCTCCCATGGCTTTCCTGATGCTCTTACTCAATAAACACTTATTTAGGACCACTCTGAACTATGCAATGTCTAGACACTGAGGTTTCAGCGATAAAAACACATGCACCTTCCTTCCAGGAGCACAGACTAGTGAGGAGAAGTGGGGAGAAAAAGAGAATGGGAAGGGGTGTATGCTAGTGGACCCCAGGGGAAGCCCGGATTTGCTCCTCATTCCACAGACTCCACTGCTGGGAACCTGCACCTGACACCCCTTCCCCTTTAGACCTGGAGTTGGGGAACTTTAACCTTCCTCCAGTAGTAGAGTGTGCCAGTCCTGTCTGCTTCCTTCCCTAGCATGTGATGATTTGTTTTCATTGATAAACCAGAGATTTTTGAGCATGTGCCAAGCATTCTGCACTAGGGATAAAGTGGGGGAAATGCTAGCCCCGTTCCCCATGGAATTTAGAGTCTAAGGATAGAGACACAAGTGAGTAATCAGATTGTTTGATAACACTTAGTGTAAGCTTACCTTTTGCTGTGTTCCACCCTGTTCGTATCTACTAAGAGTCCTGCACAGCAAAGATCGGGTATGGGATCCGTAGTTTGGGGGCAGAAGGAATGAACCAGAGAGGAGCACAGCCTGTGCACACAGTGAGCATCTTGGGAGGTGCCGAATGCATGACGAAGGCTGCGGACCAGAGGCCTGAGAACCATGCCCGTTGCCTCCAACTGTCTATGCTGCCCCAGCAGTTCCTGGGCCTCCTCCTCAGTTCCGGGCACCCGCCCCTTCCTGACATGGTCTTGTCCCCACCTTTCTGGTCTCCAAGGGCAGGTCCAGATGTAGTGAGATCTTTAGCACATTCCTGATCAGGTCAAGGATAACTCAAGCAGCACAGGCCACCATTGCAGGAGTGATGTCTGCTCTGTTCGCCTGTGAATACATAGGCCTTCATGCAGCACCTGTCCCGCAGGAGGCACTCCCCAGTTCTGCGGTGGTTGTTGAATGAGTACATGAATTGCACGTAATTATCCCGGCAAGAGCTTAGCTTCCACAAAGCAAAGCATTTAGTCATGATTGGACTCATTTGATCAGTGGAGACAGCCATGCTGGTTAATCCAGACCTGGATTTATAACCTAATTTGGTGTTTTGGCCCCCAGCAGGGTATAGCCGGTGCTGTAGGTGTAGTTTGGGGCCAGGGGTGCAGAGCGATTGTGAACACATTCCCCAGGTTCGGGAGACCAGCCTCTCCCTGCAAGGGCTGTGCCCCTTTGGACAAGTCCTAGGGGGCCCCTGGGCTGCTCAGAACTGACTTTCACTCCGTCTGCCAGGGGCTTCAACACATTTTGCTTAAATCTACAGCTGGCTTGTAATTTCGGCCTCAGACAGTAATTACAGCCACCAGGGTTCCTTGGAGAGATAATTACAGAAAGGATTCAGCACATTCATTTTATCTACACACTTAACCATCAATTAAATCATTACCGCCTAATCCTATTCCAGAGTCTAGAAATGTTCTGTGAATGTATAATTTTGAAGGCATGAAGATTGTTTTCAGATGGTTTTAAGTGAAAAATTGCCCAATTTCCAGAGAGAATGGAGGCCCGTGTGTGTGCCCCCCTCCCTGCCCCGCCCCGGTGGAGGCAGAGCCAGCGATATTCTGGTCCTGCCTCCCTTGAAGTCCTACCGGGGCCAGGACCTCTGGGCTGAATGGACATGCAGGGCGGTGCCCAGCTCTGCCTTTGATCTGCCATGGAGTTCCTGCTTTTCCAGAGCAAGATTACTACAGGGTCCTAGAGGTCAGCTTCTCGGGACAGATTGGAGGGTGGCTCATATTCCCAACAGGCTCCCAGGAGGGATTTTTTGGGAGTCCTAGACTCCCATCCACTAACTGAAGGCCAGGATTGAGGTCTTTTCACTGGGGGGATCCAGGAGAGCATGGTATGAAAGACACAAGCTTGAGAGTCAAACCACTGGGCTCCTGTTTTGGGTCCACTGCTTCTGGGCTGTGTATCCTTGAGCATGTTTCTGAACCTCTCTGAGCCTCAGCTTATTCATCTCTATAGCAGCACAGTAATCAGCTTTCCCAAATGGAGCAGCTTGATACTTAATGAGACAGTCACATAGCATGTTTATTTAACACAGTATCTGCCCTTAATGGATGCTAGGTAAATTTTGATAATTGTTTTACTTAACATACAAGTATGTCCAAGGGAAGGAGAGAAGCAGAAGGAAAAACCAGATTGTTCAAAATGTGCTCCCTCTAGGTCCAGTGGCCTCTGAGAGCAGGTGGCCCAAGGCTTCAGGCTGTGCTTCACAGCTCGGGCTTCACAGCTATGCCCTCAGGCTTCAGTCTCCCTCCGTGGTGACCCACTGTCAGGAGCTCCTGATGGCAGCCTCCCTCTGTGCCCCTTCCGTGCTGATCCTGCCCTTTCTTGGCTCCCACTGGCTCTCAGAACGAGCCTGCTTTCCTCCTATGTCTCTAACTGCCCTTATCTGTCTCCTATAGTGAGTTGGTGGGCTTACCATTGGATGCAGTCATGCCCAAGTTTATGTTTTAAGCCACTTTCTGTTTCTTCTATGCCACACAAAGCAGCCTTTGGGGGACCGCTGAGGCCAGAGAGATATTTCTTTTAATAGTTAGGGCTTTCAGGCCAAACCAGCCTTTGAGACTCTACCTAGAGCGGGGATCCCAGAGGCGCTGTGGGCACCACGGGGTCCTGGGGACGTCCTTCATTTAGAGGCCGATGTTTTCAGACTGCTGCCCCACTCCTGGCCAGCCTCTGGGCTCAGCCCACCCTGCACAGCACCCCACACCATGCACAGATGTGCCCTTTCTCCTGAAGTTGCTAAAAACTCTAACTCATGTGGCCAGCAGGGCACTGACCACAGGGTTGGTTTTGCTCCCGTCGTAAGCAGCAATTACGTGGCAGCCCCAAGCTGGGAAGCAGCCCCAGGTGCAACACCATCCAGGTGCCAGACTGGCTGGGGGCACCCCCTGATCCACAGCTGTACAGCCAGGACTGCAGGAAAGGGAGAAGCTCCCAGCCAGGGATGGCTAGGGGTGGGGTGTCCAGTCCTGACATTCACAGATGATCGTGCTTATTATTAGGAGGACACAAAGTGAAGATCATTTTTTTTTATTTTTTTTTTATTTTATTTATTTGACAGAGAGAAATCACAACTAGGCAGAGAGGCAGGCAGAGAGAGAGGAGGAAGCAGGCTCCCTGTGGAGCAGAGAGCCCGATGTGGGGCTCGATCCCAGGACCCTGGGATCATGACCTGAGCCGAAGGCAGAGGCTTTAACCCACTGAGCCACCCAGGTGCCCCTGAAGATCATTTTTTAACCACCTTCTAGAGTTGTAAGGATTAAATGAGTTAATAAATGTTTTATAAGTTTACAAATAAACTCTTATAAGAGTGCCTGATACCTAGTGTATTCTCAATAGACACGAATTATTATTGTCATTATTTTTTTTAAAGAGTTTATTTACTTGACAGAGAGCAAGTGCACACAAGCAGGAGGAGCGGCAGAGGGAGAGGGAGAAGGAGGCTCCCTGCACAGCAGAGAGCCTGAGGCTGGTCTCCATCCCAGGACCCTGGGATAATGGCCTGAACTAAAGGCAGACGCTCAACCCACTGAGCCACTCAGGCGCCCCCATTGTCTTTATTGTTGAAGGAGAAGCCAGGCTCCATGGGGCTTATACAGTCCTGGCCAGAAACACTGGGCCGACCCTGACCCACATGCTTTGGGACCTGTCAGAAGGGCTGGTCCTCCTGTCCAGGAGTGTCAAGCACAGTGGCCTCGTGACAGCTTCCCGATCCCTGAACTCAACATTTGGTATCACAGGCACCACAGGGTCGTCCCTGAGGAACCTGGATCCTGACACTGCCCAGAGGGAGAGAAGGAAAGGCCCTCCCTGCCCATCTTCCCCCAACACCGCCACTCACATGGTCTCTGTGTGGAGTCCCTCAAGGAGAAGCAGGAGCGGGATGTTCTGTGAGCTCCCCATCCAGGAGCGCGAGGCCGGTACCTCCCAGCTTCTCCTCCCCTCTTCCTGGGTAATGTGAGGGGGTGGGGCCTGGCCTGCCTCTCCGTCTGTGAGCCCACCTTGACCTCCGTCACTCTCCCAGGCCTCTTACAATGACTCCTGAATAATAAAATGCCTATCCTGTGGACAGGAAGGACCCAGTCCTTGGGAAGAACGAGGGGAGGAAGCATAGGACGTACCTTGACACTAGCATCACCTGGGATACCCACCCTGGGTCCCAGCAGAAAACCTGACCATGCCTGCAACACAGCTGTCCTCCTGGGGCCAAAGGGCACACATATCCTGGTGTCCTTCTGCTTTGGTCTGCGGGGTCTGGCCACGTGAAGTATATGTGAGGCTGCAGGACATGTAACTGGCTGACGGAACTGGGCCTTTCAGTGCGGTGGGATGTTGTGTTTTGGGGTCTGACCTGACCAGTGTCGACCTTGTACCCAGAGCCCCCTTTGCAGCAGGAGACAGAGGCAGCCGGCTTCCCTGTGCTCCAGTGAACACACTGGGAACTTGGCTGCCCTCAGCGGGTCTTGCCCTGGCACCTCACCCCAATTCTGTCTTTTCCTCTGCCTCCCCCAGGCTTCCAGGGAGAACCCCAATTCCTGAGTGTGCACACAGAGGTCTTCACACCCTGGCCCCTCTCTCTCTGCCTGGAGGCCCAGGCCCTCACCGCCCCTTGACATTTTATGCCCAGCCACACCACACAAGCTGCTTTTAGGATGTGAGCACACTGCTCTGTGATGTCCCTTTGCTTTTGCGTGTGCTGGTCCATCTGCCTGGGATGCCTCCCCAGAACTTCCCTGTGAATGGGTGCTTCCTTTGGATTCAGCCCACGCATAACCTCCTCTCCTCATATCTGTTCCTTTGTGATGGTTCCCAAAATGCGATCTCACCGTTTCCTATTTATTTTCCGGAATAGGCCATGAACTCCCTGATAACAGGGAGTGGCTCTTATTCGTCTCTGAGTCCCCAGGATTCGGCAATGAGTGGGTGCTTGTATTGGCTGGCCGAGACAGAGACGGAGGGCCCAGCTTTGCACGTGCCCCGGGGAGGTGCCCAGGCCTCCCCTGGCTCCCAGGCTGGGCATCCTTCATGGCCAGCCACTGCGCGGTCTCAGCAGAAGCCAGGGTTCCACGTGAACCCGCTGCAGAGCCAAACAGAGAAGCCCTCCCTGGCAACATCCCCTGCGTGGCTCCACAATGTGGACTCTCCCTCTCTGGAGGGGCTCTCAGGGAAGGTCTGTAAGGCCTACGAGGAAATACAGCAGGACGTCAGCCCCCCCCCCCCCCAACTGCAGGGCAGCTCACACTTCGAGATAATCTGGTGACGTGGCTTGGGAGGCATCGGAGGCAGGAGATAGAGAGGTGGTGGGTAGAGGCTGTGCCTTTCAGGAAGGCGTCTGAGACCGTTCTGCCAACAGCCTCAGCCGTCTGATGTGTGTCCTCGTGGGGACCTGACTGGAGGCTGGGGCGAGGGGGACATGTCACTGCCTTCAATGGCACCTGTGAAAAGGTGCCCCCTGTCAAGGCGGGGACCCGCCCTAAAGAAGAAAGCAGCCCGTGCATGTGCTCGCGCTGGCTTCGGCAACCGGACGGGCCTGAGTTACCGCACTTTCACGCTGCGAGATCCCACTTCAGGCTGTGCTGAAAATGGCAGCTGTGCCCATTGTGTCTCCAGCGCTGTGTTGTGCGTGGTTTTGTTCTCCAGACTTACTGAAACCATCTGACAAATCGGCAAAATCTCTGCTTCGGAGTCTTGAGACTCTCCCAAAATAACTCACCTTTTATGAGTCCTCCAGCATCCTTTTCAGGGGGCACGGTGAATTAGAGGCCCCTTCCCTGAAGCTTTCCCAGAGACCTGAGCCATTGTCCCCACCCTGACCCCAGCAGCTGGCTGTGGTTCCACAGTGGGATGGGATGGCACCAGCGCAAAACCCCCCCCTGGACTGGTGTTCGGTGCAGGGCCATGGGCAGAGGGGCCTTCGTCTTCATAGAATGAAGGGGGATGGCCAAGGATGTTCCTGGTGGTAGCAGGGAAGGGAGGTCGAGGGGAGGCAGGAGGTCTGACAAAGAGGTGGAAGAGCAGAGGCACGGGGGGCAAGAGTGCCACCACCCAACTCTGAGAGCCCGGGGACGCACGGGCCTAACCGCCTTCTGCCGAGAGGGCTGCCGAGTTGTCTCCAAGGGAGAACACACGGCAGGGAGGCAGGTGGAAGACTTGAACAGAGAGTCAGGGATGTAGACGGCGGCACACAGAGAGCACCTGAGGAGGGCTGGAATTGATTCAAAGAAGGGGTTCCTTTGGGGAAGGGGAAATACAGAGCAGGAGATGGGGGACAGTGTGGAGAGATGACTAGACAGTGGGGGCAGAAGGCAAAGGAGGGAGGCCTGACAGGTCCAACCCCAGAGAACAAAGTTTGCCTCCCCTGGCAGAAGGAACAGGCTGTCCTGGAATGGGAAGATAAAGTCACAACCCCCCTCAGACCAACTGCCCTCCCAGAGCTATTTGCGGGGGACTTGACCTGAGCCATCTCTCTTTCATGCATCATTCATCACCTGGTGTTTGTGCGTCTTGGGTCTAGAGTGCCCGTGCCCTTTCCACCACCTTAAACCCTTACCTTCCTGCCTGACCCCCATCTCCCCTCCTTCTGCCCTGGACTGTGCCCATGTAAGCTGTTTGTCACTGTCCTACCTTCTCCCTGGACTGGTCATCACCCTCCTAACAAGCAGGCATGCCTTGCTGATAACACAGTGTCTCAGATGTGGAATAGCATCCTGAGAGCTTCCCTGCATCGAGCACCGACTGTGCCCAGGGCACCATGCTCAGCACTGTACGTGCATCATCTAATCTCGCCCTCACTCTGGGAGGTAATCAGTATTATCGCCCTAGATGAAAACACTGAAGCTTGACTCAGTTTTCCAGCCTCTGGCGGCAAAGAAGTGGTAGAGTGAGCATCCTGAGGCAGGCTGTGTTATTTGTCCGTCATTACGTGCCCTGTCTATACTCTGCGAGGATCTTATACTCCGGGTACTCCAGAGGTGGCCCTCTGACTTGCCTTGATCAGTAGATGGGGTGACAGCTCCGAGTGAGGACTTCAAGAGGCATCCCATGTTTCTACTCATCCCCTCGAGCTTTTGGCTTCTGTCAGGGAATTACCAAGGTCCTGGCACGAGAAGATGCAGAAGCAGACCTTCACCTGTCTGGGGCCAGATCTGGCTGAGCCCAGCAGAGCTGCAGCCAGCCCACAGACCCCCGAGCAAGAAATACGTGTTCAGGGCACCTGGGTGGCTCAGTGGTTTAAGCTGCTGCCTTCGGCTCAGGTCATGATCTCAGGGTCCTGGGATCAAGTCCCACATCGGGCTCTCTGCTCGACAGGGAGCCTGCTTCCCTCTCACTCTCTCTGCCTGCCTCTCTGCCTACTTATGATCTCTCTCTGTCAAATAAATAAATAAAATCTTTAAAAAAAAAAAAACAAAAGAAAAGAAATATGTGTTCATTGTTGCAAGCAGCTAAGACTGGGGAGCTGACTGTTACCACAGCAAAAGCTGACTCATACAGATTTTTCTGATCCCATTCAGTGCTTAGGAAAGGCTCTGTCTTCGTTTCCTCATCAAGTTGAATCAGGCGGCCCACAGCTGTTCCAGTTGCTTTCTTCTTTCTCTTCCTGTGCCCTCTTCCTAGGAAAAAATCTGCACGTGCCTACACATAGCAAAACTCTCAACCCACTTCTCTGCCTGTCAGCTCAGAAGACACAGCTGTGGCTGTCAGAGGCAGCCAGTCCTGCGCACCGCCAGCCAGTGTATGGGTCACACAGCTCTGTTGCTTCCAGAGCTCTGTCCCTCTGTGCTCTTAGCACTTGGCTCAGTTAAGAATGTAGAACTCGGGGGGCACCTGGGTGGCTCAGTGAGTTAAGCCTCTGCCTTCGGCTCAGGTCATGATCTCAGGGTCCTGGGATCGAGCCCCACATCGGGCTCTCTGCTCAGCGAGGAGCCTGCTTCCCCCTCTCTCTCTACCTGCCTCTCTGTGTACTTGTGATCTCTCTCTCTGTCAAATAAATAAATAAAATCTTTAAAAAAAAAAAAAAAAAGAACGTAGAACTCAAACAATGCCAAAGAACTTCTGGAAAATTCTTCTGTTTTCATCCTGCTGGCACTAATTCCCTCTCCCGCATGATCTCACATTGCCAAATGATTTGTCATGAAAGGGGTTTTTTTTTGCTAATTTACTTTTGGCTGTGTTGCTTCTGTCATTTCTTCCCCACCTAATCATCTGCTGACCATAATTTTCAAAACCAGTAGGACACACAGTGAACAATACGCGGTAAAACTGATTAACTGAAACCCTTAAAAAAAATAAAAACCTAAAAGCTAACGGGAGACTCTTTGTAGCCGTCATGCTATGTTCTATGGGTTTTTTTCCGCAAATGTGTTTTTAAATGTTGTATCCTGATGAGACTACACTTTGTAGCAGCAAAGACTTTATTTCTATAAATAAGAACATGATTTCCTCTTAATGTGAAAGGCTCTGAAGTGTGAACTTCTGTTCTGCTTCTGCAGCATTCCTTCTGACAAAACGACCCCGTTTTCCTCAAGGACCCACCCCGCTCCCTCTGTGCCCCGTGCTCTGGGGGGAAGTAGCCACACCCTCCACTCCAGGAACGCATCTGTGGTGCCCCAGGCTGTGGCTGGTTGGTGCATTCGGGCTTCGGTTCAGGGTGAGGACATGACCGACCCGATTAAGGCCCAGGGATTTTGCTGGAACTGTCAGGAAGAGTCACGTCTTCCCACTGGGCCTGGAGCCGTGAGGATACAAGTGTGGCTTCGCTACTGCTATGTTGCCATTGCACAGAACCTGTCCCAGAATGGAGCAAATCAAAGCAGAGCTGAGTCAGGATGTGCAGAAAATGAACATGAGTCCAGGTGACCTTGTCTGAATGTCTGGAGGGAGAGAAAGATGGAGAGGCAGACTGAGACACTGTAAGGTCATCTTGATGTCACTCAGCATCTCAACACTCAGCAGCTCACGGTGGAAATGACCAGCACCTGACCAGCACAAAAAGGTGAAGAGAAAAGTGACAGCAGGTGGCTGGAGTGGGGAGCCTCAGACGGCGGTGCAGGAAGGGTAGCCGACAGGGCCCAGGCCGCAGGGGCAAGTTTCTAGATGGACAGAGACAGGCAGAGTCCCTGGGCAGAAGCAGCAGCCTGAGGCTGGGGCCAGAAACTGACCAGTGAGGACAGGGCCCTGCTGAGCAAGTAGGTGGCCCTGGGACCTGCAGGTGAGCAGGGTGGCCCAGCTCAGGGGGGCTGCAGGGGTAAGTCGGGGCCCCCCTCATGCCTCTGACTCGGGAGTTGCAGGCTGCTATAGGGAGCCTGGGAGCCCAGGGCATTCGGCGTGTGGAATGGTGCCAGTGCCAAGCGTCCTCCCCTTTTAGTAGATACTCCTTACAGGTCAGAGAAACCAAGGGGAGCTAGCTTGGGATTTTTTGGAAAGAGAGGAAAATTCTTAGAATTCAAGAACAGAAATGTACCTAAGTTCCAGGAACGTCTGGGGCTGGCACCTGGAAACTCTGGGGAAACCAGACGACATTTATTTTCTCTTTTACTCTGCTACACCTCTCTCTCCCACCTCTCCCTCTCTCTCTCCATCCCTGTCCTCTACTACATCTCCCCTGCCCACGTGTGTGCACACGCGCATCTCTGTCTCCCTCCATATTCTCATTTCCTTCTCATAGCAGATCTCTCGTTCCCCCATCTTGGGTGGGGTGCCCGTTGTGGCCGGGACAGCTGAGACAGTGGGGTGCAGGTGGGAGGGGTAAAGGGAGAGCCATGTCTTACGAGCATGGCTTCCAGGACTCACTGCTGTAGTGGAGGCACAGCAGGTGATAGAAGAGAGGGTGTTGTCAGCGTGAGCTGGGAAGACCCTCCAGACCCTGTTCCTCTAACCCCCCGGGGCTGGCCATCAGCATATTTATCATCAGTTCCCACAGCAGTCTTCGGCTGTTCTGATGTCTGCCCTCCCACAGTCATCCAGTAAACATTCCCTGAGCACCTGCCACGGGCCACGTGCTGTTCGACACACTGGGATTGCAGCCTTGAGGGTGGAACTCGCGTTCTGGCAGAAGGAGGCAGACCAACCACAAACACATAAACAGAAATAGGTCATGATGAGTTCAAGGATGAAAATACACCAGAGAGATGTGATGGGGTGAATGCGGCACCTTGGTGTTGGGAAGTGACACTTACCAGAAACCTGGAACAAGAAGCAGACAGCAGAACAAAGACTTAGGAAGAGCAGAGAGGAGGCCGTGTGGCTAGGACGTGTGCATCCCAGCGAGTCTGGGTCCAAGGCAGGAGGGCTCCCCCTGCTGTTCTGCTCCCCCGCCCCTCATCGGGAGCCCCAGGGGCCAGGAGTTGAGCTTGGTCTCCTCTGCCTGCCCCCTCTGCCAGCTCATCACATCTCCCAGGCCAGGTGCTCCGAGCGAGCTGAGAGCTCAGCTTCTCCACAGGTAACACAGACCCCTAATTCACCGAGGAAGAGCTGCCTCTCCCTGTCCTGGCTCCATCTGTCATCACTTTTCCCTCCTTCTCCCCGTGTTTCCAGCGGGGAAACCCCTGATGCAAGTCCAGGGTCCTCATCTTCAGTCTGTCTGAGCCCCTACACTTTGTGTCCACCCTCATTGACTTCCCTTCCCCACACGGCTCTCGAGTCCCTGTCTCGAAAGTCCTGCTGTGGCTTACCCTTCCTGCCCCCAGCTGCACTCCTGGTCTCTCTGCTGTGGTCTCAGAGGTCTCAGACCCGCTTCTCCAAGCTGCCAGCCTCTCTTGTGCCGCTTACACCCGGCCTGGGCCCAACCCCTCTGGAGTTCACCCCCCCAGCTAGTGCCCGGCTGCAGCGTTTAATGAAACTTTCCTAAGGGCTGAGGGTGACATGAGTGATTGCAAGACAGATCGTAGGAAACTGAAAATTCACTAGCCAGGGAAGGCAACATCGCCTCAAGTCATAGCTGTCCCTGGCCCTGGGAGACTGCCCGCAAGGGAGACACCACGTCATTACTCAGAATAATGCAGCCTCCTGTGGTGTCAGCCTCAGGCCAAGATGGGTTCTGGGCTTTACCTGATAATCCAAGTCCCCCAAGGGACCCCTGCCCCCAGGAGCTTCTCCCCATCACCTCGAAAACACTCTCTAGGTCGTTCCTGCAGCAGGGAGCTGGGCTGAGGGAGATACAAAGCTGAGGTCAGCAGTCTTTCCACTCGCCAAACGGTGAGTGTGCCTGGAGGGGCTCCTGTCTCTAATTCCGACAAGGCCCAGTGTTAACAGCATTGCGGGGAGATACATTCCATGGCCCACTGTCAGTCAGATTTTTCAGAAGAGAACAGATGCTCAGATAAAAGAAAATTGTGCTGATAGGGTCTTTTTCTGACATCGTGGGAAGCTGAGATGAAAAGTTAATGGTAGGAATAATAACCCATAATGTTGATATTATTTATAATTTCATATAAGCCATCTAATCCTTGGGGGAAAGAAAGTATCTTCTATCATATCCTATTTTATTTATTTGAAAGAGAGCATGAGCAGAGGGAGAGGGAGAAACAGGCTCCTCGCTGAGCAGGGAGCCCATGGTGGGGCTCGATCCCAGGACCCTGAGATCATGACCTTGGCCAAAGCCAGATGCTCAACTGTCTGAGCCACCCAGGCGCCTTTATCATACAGTCTTTTCAAACAACAAATACATTTGAGGATTTCTCTCTCACACAGGAAAGTAAGCTGCAAATATTACATTTTTTGAAATTACCACATACCTAACTGACTTTTCAAAACGAGTTTGTGTTCAGCCTGTTAGCTGTATTTATTCCATACATCAACATTCCAGAGTTTAAGCTTATTCTGAGAATTTCTCCCAGGAGGAACACATCCATACTCACGCCTAGAGAAGGGAAGGGGAACCTGATGGGCCTGGGTAAGTGGAGGGGGTGCTTGAGGCTGCTTTCTCTCTCAGGGCATAACCACCGGCTATATAGATTCTACAGCTGTGCTCTCTGGCCTGTCTGAACTCTGGGCCTGGATGACCATCTGGGGCATATCTGCTAATGCGAGTATCAACCAGGTGGATGGGGTGAGGCTGGTCCCTGCAGGTGTCCAGGAAGGAGGTCCCCCAGGGCCTGCCATCTCTCCCTCAGGTACTCTGTGGAAGCAGCATCAGCAGCCCTTTGACTGTTTCCTTCTCCTTTTAAGCCACTCTCCTTAGGAAGGAGAATTCAGATGTCACCAGGTCTCCCTCCTTCCAAAGCTCCCATAGGCTGGCCATGGCTATTTATGTTCCCTAAATTAATTTTCTATTTTTCACCTTTTTTCCTGATGCGTCCTTAACAGACAGCACCTTTCCTCCCTTCTTACCGTATAACTGCCACGGAATCCTCAGGGTTCAGTTGAAATGCCACCTCCTTTGTGAGGTCTCGGTGAACGCCCACTTAGCATGAAGTACTCCCAGGATACTCTGATGGTGATTCATACTGGCCACTTACTGCCTCTAGCTTTTGCTTTACAGTGAGTGAGATTCATGTCTTCTCTCTTGACTGTGAAGCCCTTGAGGTCTGAGATTACATTTCCTCCCCATGCTGAAAAGCAGGGGCTTTCATTGTTCTCTCAATTGATGTATTTAGCTGACATGAGCTCATTGCTGGACTTTCGTTACAGATGGTGACTGAGCCTTTCCTCTGTGTTCCATAGAGAAATTTCTAGCATGTGATCGTCAATAGGCAGGAGGGGACTGGTTGGTGTGAGAGTCCCAAGTGAGGGTTAAGACACCAGCAGTCTGCATCTAGCTCTTCAAAGTGGGCAGAAGCATCCAGAGGAGGGGGCAAGTTACCCACACAGGCACCAGGCTGAGTGTGCCTACCTACCATTGTCAGGAAATGAGAGCTAGAGGATACTGGGATCTTGCTCTTTAGCCAGAACATGCCTACCATCCATAAGTGGTGATTTCCTGGAGTCAAGGTCATAGGTGAACAGATCGAGCCTCCATTTTATCATATAGTAAACACTGATGAGTTGGGAGGCAGATAGATGACTCTTCATTGTCTCTTTGATATTTATGCTTGTAGCTCTTCATTATTTTTCAGAGCTCCATTTGTCCCTTTTTAGGAAATGCTGAATTTAAATACGCTGGTCCTGTTTAAGGACCAGCCAAATAGACTAATCAGGAGCCAAAGCCAGCCGCCTCCTCCCCATCTTTACTGACCGACACTTGTGTAGGGCCAGCGTGAATGAGGACTGTGAAGGCAAGAGGATGCTTCAGCTGCTCCTATGTCTCTCTGCCCTGGGTTCCTGCTCTCCTGTGTGCTCTCCTGTCCAGCCTCTGCACTGCTTGCAGGCTCCAAGTCCTAAAACACAAATCTGGCCATGCTCCTCCCCTACTCCAGTAGCTGCCCTTTGTTCAGACCAAGATCAGGTTCCCTATCCTGCCATTCCTGGTCCTTGGCGACCCTTCCTCCATCTCTTCCTTGTACCGTATTTTGAAGCCATGCCCAGTTTCTGGTGGTCTGCTTCATGCTTTTCATTCACCTCCATGCCCTTCCTCCCGCTTTGACTTCTTTTCGTGCTGTCTTCTCTACCTCTTTGCTTGGTCAGATCCAGCTCATCTTTTAAGCATCTCCTCAGTTATCATCTTCTTCAGGAGGCATTCTGCAGATCTTCCTACTATGAGTTCAATGTCTTCTCTACATGTTCTCTCCCACTGGTACCCTGGGCCTACCCCTACCATAGCATTTGGTGCCACTTGATATTTTCCGTGTTCATGTCATCCACAGCCCATCCAACTGCTCCTGGAGGATAGCAATTACTATTCATTGTTGATTTAACCAGTACCTGGCAAAATGCCTGGCACAAAGTCAGCATTGAATAAATTCTTGTTGGATAGAATTCCAATTTCTTCCATCTTACAACTTAGAAAATGATAGTTGATTTGTTAGATGGGCTCTGCATATCATATTTTCAGAATTATAGCTACAGTGGTTCTGTTAATGTGTAAAAATAACCCAGGGCTAGCCCGCTCTGAAAGCCAATGAAGTTCCATTTTCTTGAAGAGCAGATGAGCTCTACCTTCCTTCCAGCACTCAGTTCTCCAAGTGCAAGTCAGTACCGTGAGAATGACCACAGTGCCCAGTCTTTGTTCAGATGGGATTTGTGGCAACAAAAAAGCCCACACAGTTCTCAAAAGGGTCTGGGCAGGGAATCATCTCAGTTTAAAAACTGGTCAGAAGAACCATGACCATCTTCTCCAGAATTTCTTCATGTTTGGGCTCCTTATGCTAGCTGCGTATCTCCACAATCTTTCAAGATGCCTCTTCACACTATTTGCATCATTTATTGTCGATATTGTGGCATTCTGTTCAGGTGATGCTCAATCAAGTTTCCTTTGAAACAATCACCTTGTAGAGGGATGGGGCAGATTCAGTCATTTATTTATTTATCAACAAATATTGATTGAGTATCTATGATGAGTATACATCTGTGAGAAAAAATAGACAAAAATTCTTGCCCAAGTTGAGCTTATATTCTAGTGGGAAAACCAAGAAATAAACATTGTAAATGAGCATATTGTGTGTTGCTGAAGGTAATAATCACTAACTAATGAAAAGAAAAATACAATAGGGCAAGTTAGGAGCACGAGAAGTATCATAGTGGGTTTGTTTGTTTTTTTTTTTTGTCATTGTTGGTTAGTTGGTTGGTTGGTTAGTTTTTTTGGGGGGGGTTGGGTTTTTTTTTTGTTTGTTTGTTTGGTTAGTTTTTTTAAAGGGGGGAGATGATAATCTTCATAAAGGTAATGTAGGTCTCATGGAGAACTGAAACATTTGAGTAAACAGTTGAAGGAGATGAGGGAGGAAGCCATGTAAGTATGCAAGCTGAGAGGTGACCAGTACAAAGACCTTAGGGACATTTGTACAAGGAGTCCTGAGAATGATGTGGGGGATGCAGAGTGAGGTAGGAAAATAGGAGATGAGATCAGGAAAGTTAACAGCAGTGTAGAGCTTAGATTACATGGAACCTAATAGATCTTTATAAGGACTCTGGTTCATACTCTGAGAGAAGAGGAAGCCATTGCAGGATTTTATAGAGAGATGTGACATAACCTGAGGTTATAACTGATCCCTTTGATTCTCTATTGAGAATAGACTGTACGGGGCAGGGCTGGAAGGGGGGAGATCACTAGGAGTCTACTGCTGTTATCCAGATGGAAACTGTAGAGACTTGGACTGGTATAAAAGCGGGGTAGTGATGAGAAGTGGTTACATTCTGGATACATTTTTGGAAGGAGACCAAATAGGATTTCAGGATGTAGGGTATGACAAAGAGAAGTAGAGGATGATTTCAACATTTTAGGCCTGAGCAGCTAGAAGTAGCTGAGGAAGACAGCAGGTAGAGCATCTGTGCAGGGCAATCAGAAGTTGGACCTACTGAGTTTGAGGTGTCTATTGGATATCGATAGGGAGATATCAAGTGGAAGTTAGATGCAAAAATCAGGAGTTCCAGAGAAAGGTCAAGCTGATATAAAGATGGTTGACGTATAAATGGAGAAGAGAAGAGGTCCAAGGACTAAAAACTGGGACGTTCCAATACTTAAAGGTAGGAAAAAGAAGAGAAACCAACAGAGACTGAGAAGGAGAAAATCACTGAAGTTGTAAGAAAACTAGGAGTATCCAAAGACAAGAGAGAAGATACTGTTTCCAGGAGAAGGAAATGATCAGATCTCAGATGTTGCCAAGAGGTCAGATAAGATGAGGACTGAGAACTGACTTTGAGTTTATCCATGTGCTGGATATTGGTGACATGGGATACTGGGTTGATAGTGTCCTCTCAAAATTCTTATCTATACAGAAACTTTTTTGGGAGTAGAATCTTTGCAGATACATTCAGTTATGTTAAAATGACATCATACTGGATTAGGATGGGTCCTAAATCCAAAGACTAATGTACTCAGAGTACAAAGACCATGTGGTGAAGACCAGAGCCAACACAGGGAATACAGGGCGACGGGGGAGCAGAGATTGTAGTGTGCGGCTACCAGCCAAGGATTGCTGGCAACCACCGAGAGCCAGGAGGAAGCAAGGAAGGATTCTTCTGGAGAGTCTTTAGAAAGAGCACGGCCCCACTGACACCTTGATCCAGACTTCTGGCCACCAGAACTGGGAGAGAATAGATTCCTATTGTTGTAAGCCACCCAGTTTATTGTATTTTGTTATGAAAACCTGAGGACCCTGATGCACTTGGTGCCTTGACTTGGGCTGCTGTAACAAAACAGCATAGACGGGGGCTTACACAACAGGCATTTCTCACAGATCTGGAAGCTGGAGGTCAAAGTTCAGGGTACTGGCATGATTGGGTTCTGGTGAGGACTCTCTTCCTGACTTGTAGTTGCCTGCTTTCTCCCTTTATGCTTACATGGCGGGTGGAAAGACAGCAAGCACCAGCTCTCTGATGTCTCCTCTAAGAGCTCAAAGCCCTTCGTGAGGGCCCTACTCTCAGGACCTCATTTCACCCTGGTTACCCCACAAACGTGCCATATGCAAACACCATCACAGTAGAGGTTAGGGCTTCAACATAGGAATTTTGTAGGGTACACAGTTCATTCCGTAACACTTGATAAAGCATTCATTTTATGTTTCTGTACCTTGATTTCCTCAGCTGTAAAATGGGGATAGTAATAGTATAACCACCTCAGAGAACTGTGGTGAGGAACAAGTGAATTAATAGATGTAATAGTCTTAGAATAGTTCATACCAAGTGCTCTGTAATATTAACTGTTACAGTGATTGATAAATCCCATCATTTTGTTTTGAAATTAAAACACTCATTTTCACTTGTTCTTTGTTTAATTCTCAATTAGCTCATTAACTGGACAGATTATATTTCCCTAAACTGCTAAACACTAATTTCACACTTAATCAAATTCTCTTAAATGTTCTAAATTAAAGAAAAAAAACTTATAATCCAGCAAAGAAAATTCTCCTAATATTTAAGCACTGTTTCAGCAATCGATTGGCTAAATTACCTAAGCATTTCAAACTGAAGCCACAAATCTGAAGTGTGATTATGTCCAACACTCAAACATCTGACACCGTACGTATTAAACAGAATCATTTTCAAGCACTGTTAACTCTTTGTTTTTTTAAATAAATTTTATTTTTTTTAAGCAGTTTTAGGTTCATACAGAAAAACTGAGTAGGAAGTATAGAGAGTTCCCGGGACGCCTGGGTGGCTCACTCATTTGGGCCGCTGCCTTCGGCTTGGGTCATGATCTCAGGGACTCATCGGGCTCCTTGCTCCGCGGGGAGCCTGCTTCTCTCCCCGCCTCTGCCTGCTTGTGCACTCAACTTCTCTCCCTCTCTCTCTGATAAATAAATAAATAAATAAATAAATAAATAAATAAATAAATAAAATCTTTAAAAAGAAAGTATAGAGAGTTCCCGTATAACCAGTGTTTCCACATACAGACATCCTCCCTGCTGTCAGCATCTCCCACCAGAGTGGTACAGTTGTTAGTGTCAGTGAACCTGCATTGACATAGCAGTATCACCAGAAGTCTGTAGTTTACATCATGATCCATTCTTGATGTTGTTCATGCTCTGAGTTTGCACAAACACACACTGACATGTATCCATCACATAACAGCATGTGTCATACAGAGTATTTTCACTGCCTTTAAGATTTTCGGTCAAGCACTGTTAACTCTTATATTGCGAATATATTTTAAAAAATCTTATGTATAGAGATTAAATTACCTTAAGTATTTCAGCATCTTAGAAAATAAATTGTAAACTTAGCATATTGGATTTTCCTGAGCATTTAAAGGTTAAATAAATGTAACTAGTCAAGTTATCCTAAATATATCTATTAAAATCATAAATCCAGTAGTGTTTACTGTATCATATTATTAAGCACTTACCTTAAAAACATAAAACAGGATTTTGATCACAAAATGTGTTATTGCAAATTTAAATAAATATAATAAATAAATAATATAACCTACACAAAAACATTATTACTTCACATTTAGAATCTTGTTTGTTTTACCTCTCTCTTGTTACAAAGTTAATTTTCCCAAGAGCAGGAAGAGAATTATCAGTTCTTCAGTAGCAACTGAGACTACAGATGACCACTCGGAGGTCTGAGTCCCCAATTACAAAGGGAGGATACCGGGGTGCCTGGGTGGCTCAGTGGGTTAAGCCTCTGCCTTCGGCTCAGGTCATGATCCCAGGGTCATGGGATCGAGCCCCGCATCGGGCTCTCTGCTCAGCAGGGAGCCTGCTTCCTCCTCTCTCTCTCTGCCTGCTTCTCTGCCTACTTGTGGTCTCTGTCAAATAAATAAATAAAATCTAAAAAAAAAAAAAAAAAAAAAACACAAAGGGAGGATACCTGTGCACAGACACGGGAAAGGGCTGGATTACTCCCTGGAAAATTTCACCAGAGCTGTGCATTCACAAGGCAAGTCCCTTCTTCTAGTTGGCTTCTGCCAGGTGTGCTGTCAGTGGGGGATAATACCAGCCTTTTTCAGTGGGATTTCATTTCACGATCCAGTGCCTCTCATATATTCTAGGAACATTTCAACTTTCACCCTGACCTAATTTTTTTATAACTTTTTTCCTTTTTTTTTTTGTAAGATTTTATTTATTTATTTGAGAGAGAGTGAAGGATCGAGCACCAGTGGGGAAAGGAAGAAGGAGAAGCAGACTCCCTGCTCAGCAGGGAGCCTGATGCAGGGCTGGATCCTAGGACCCCAGGATCATGACCTGAGCCAAAGGCAGACACTTAACCGACTGAGCCACCCAGGCATCCCTACAGTCCAGCTTCTTGATGAGACTTCAGTTACTCTCTTTTCTTGCTCAGTGTCCTCTTTCTCTGGTCCTTGACTGACAGCTACAAGCTCTTCAAGAGTAGGGTGCGCGGTGGTCATCTTTGTGTTTCTAATGGTCCACACATTTGCCTGGTGCTCAACAAATCTTTGCAGAATGAATTAATGAGTAAATGTAATAAATTCTAAACTTGGAGTAACAAACTCCAAATATACAACTCCACCAGGCAGAGTAATTGTTGCCTTGCAGCAATTCCCCCGATTTGCCCCACCCTCTGAAAACTGACAGCACCCCCTGCTGCTAACCTTTTTGATGACCCCTCACCTACAGCAGCTTCTTGCTTGCTTCTGAGGAGCCTTCTCAGTATCAGCATAGGTGTCACACACACCAACACTCACCGCCTTTCCCCTGAACGTTGACTTGACAGTGGGTCTTAATACACTTTCCTACAAAGTCTGGACTGTTCTGAGTTACTCTCTGAATTGAAAATCCTTTTTGGAAAGATGCTGTAATGGAGTTGGGTGGAGGGCAATAACTTGCCATCCTGGGCATGGTCCTCAAAGCGTACATTTGGAGCCATAAACACACAATGGCAGATGCTGGCTCTGCCATTCACTACCTTTGTTATTTGGCCTTTCTCGGACTCAGCTCTGTAAGAATGTAAGTGTAGTGTCCATCACAGAGGTCCAGGTGAGCATCGAACGAGATCAGCTCTGCAGAGCTCTTAGGGTAGAGCAGAGTCCCCGAGTGCTCCACACAGAGTAGCTGTTACCCAAGTGGACTCTCCTTTTCCAGCTCTCGCCCCAGTCCCTGACTGACAGTACAGTCACATTCACACTTCTTTAACACGATTCTTAAAGGGATGAGGGGCAATGAAGAACAAAGAATGCACTCTTTGGAGAAAGAAAAAGAAGCTAATCAGACTCTAAGCCGGGTGGGGGGGGTGGGGGGGGAAGGGGGTAGAGACGGGGTGGGCATGAGGATTCCTCATATATTTTGCAAAGCTGGGTTAAGTAATAGTCAACAAAATCATGAGTTTTTTATGGTTTTTAAATAAAAATTTTAAATATGAGTGTAACAATAATGAGCCCGTATAAGATTGAATCATGTAATGAGTCACTTCAATTTCTGACAAGCTTCTTAGTTCAAAGCCCTTAGATACTTCCTGTAATCAAAACCCATTTTCAAATTCACAGGAAGATATTATCTAATGATCCACCCAATCTTTTCATGTTCTTAGTTTGGGGTCAGTTTCATTGGCCTGTCTCACATCAGCTGTCATTTTTGTGATCGAAATGTCACTTTACATTACAGTTTTCATTGAGACTGTTCTCATCTTTGGTTTCAATTCAATTTAATTCAAACAGGATCTGTGTGTCTTGGGACAATTGAATTCACTTCAATTCCCCTCTGTCTGATAAGATTGTAACCACTATTTCCTATTGATGCCACTGAAGGTCCTGATGCCTTCCAAATCCCTGGCGCTGCCTGGGAGGTCAGATAACAAGGACGCTGCTGCTTCTGCCCCCTGAGATGGGTCTAGTGCCAGCCCTGGAACTGCCTAGGCCAGGGTTCTGGCCACCAGTTGGCACCGCCATTACTCTCTCTGGTGCTGGGGCCACAGTCTGTAACCACCCCATCCCCACCAAAACCCTACTGGGTCAGTGCACTTCTGAACTCTAGAAAATCTTTCCTTCTACCTCAGTTTACAGGAATCTTGGCTGAGAAACAGCCCATTCAGTTATAAGAATTTGGAAAGGTGTTGTAATTTGCTTATTTTGTTTTGTTCTGGTTTTGGTTGGGTTTTTCCAGTCTTTCCCCCCACAGAAGACAGACAGAAGGGGTTGGGCCCCAGCACACTTCACCCATGCCACACTCAAAATTGCCCTTCTCCTGTAACAACTACTTTTTTTCACACCTGAATTGTATATCTGACATGCCCTAGGAAAAGTTCATTTCCAAGAAGCTTCTCTTGCAAGACCCCTGATAGAGATGACCCTACCCTTCCACCAGACCTTGAAACTCCTTTGTCTTATCCTCTTGTGGGCTGGCAAAAATATTCTAGAGTCCTACTGTCACTGTCTAGAGTAGGAACACAAAGGATACTGGGACCAGCCAGGATCAGAGCCCAGAAAATAAACCCAGCTAAAGAAGAGGGAGACCCAGCTGAAGAAGAAGAGATGAGGCCCCTCCACACCATTCCCAGGAACTGAGTTTGATTCCAGCTAACTGCATGTACAAGGAAACTCATCAGGTGAGAAAAACCCAGCTATGGAGGTCAAGTCAGAGCTGTACTATAATTTGGCCCCTGGCAGCATGGTCTCTACTAATGGTAGCCCTGGGTATAGAGACTGGTAAAACATTGGCAAGAGTAACAGCCCAGCTGTCTAAGCAGGCTTCAGATAAGGCCAGAACACATTAGGTACGGAGGTGGTCCCTAATGCTGGGAATTTGGGGAAAGCCCTACCCAAAGCAGTGGGAAGGACCTGCTCAAATGGAAAGAAGAAACTAAGGTTAGAACAGGGAAGACTGACGTTGTGCGTAGAGCTGAGGGTGCAAATTAGGTACACATGCAGGTCACTAGCTGGTGCAATCCGGAGAAACGGAATAATTAAGTTGGAAGCCATGAGAGGGCTGCGGCACCTGCTGCATGCTACTGGCTCAGAACAGGGTTGCTTAACGTTGCTTCATCTGATTCAGAGTGCCTAGAAAACCAAGGCAGAAGCTCAAATGTACAGACGGGACTTACAGAGTGAATTTAGAAATGATATAATTGCTGAAGCATAGACTTTGAAGTTAGAAGTCTTGAGTTCAAATCCCAGCTCTGACACTTAGTAACAGTGTGACTTTGGGCAAATTAATCTTCCTGTATCTTTGTGTCCTCCAGTAAAAAACCTCATAGGTTCTCCGTGAGGCCCTTTTAAGGATTTGTAAAGTTCATATCCTGCTGCCTGGCACATGATAGGAACTCAGACACTGAAGGAATAATAGCAGCACAAGGAACTCTTTGGTGGGGCTAAGCCTGTGGACATTTTGCCTTCCCAGACAAGAAGGACTGAGGGACTGACAAGCTGGGCCTGCAGATAGCGGTCTCACTGCTGAGAGAAGGGGCTCTGGGAAGATCCTGCTTGATGTGGGTGGGGGCTTGGGAGGGAGGGCCATTCAGAGGGTGCTCCAGAACATTAACTGGCCTGGGAAGGTCATTTCGAATCCCAGTAGAAGACAAATATCCATTCACATTCTCCTTCTAGACTCGAACATTCCCTTTCCCACAGCCCAGGCACACTTCCGAGTCGAGGGGTACAGTCAGGTATGGCTGTCCGTCTGCAGTGTCTGCTCTGGCTTTCGTTACTCGCTCTAAGTTAGAGCCTCACGTGTGAACATTTGATCCGTGAAATGCAGTCCACATATTCCAGTTCCAAAATGTTAGTGGCTTTCCCATGGTTAATATATATCTATTTGGTTATTGGTGTGTCCTCGGCAGTGACTCTGGTTTTCTCTCTGGGCTGGCAGCATTAATACCCTTAGTCTGTACTGGAACGTGCCCTGAGTTTGAAATTAAATGGATGCTGCACTGAGTGTGAAACAGGAGAGATCCGGCTGCACTAATGCCAGGCTCCACTGGAAGAGCCCATCCTCACAGCTTAGAAACCAGGAATGGGGGTTGCGCCCCACAGATACCCCCTCTCCGCTCCCCAACCTTATGTCCTCCCCCTCTAGTCCTCATCCCGAAGCCTGCCTTTTCCTCTAGTGAGCCATACACCTCGCCTGCCTTTGTACCTTTGTGCAGTCTCTTTCCTCTACCCCAAATGGCCTTCCCTTCTCTCCTGAGAGACTCCCCTTCAGCCTAAATGACCCAGCTTGACTTACCTTTCGGAGTCCTCTAGGACCTCCTCAAATCCTCTTCCTTCTTTGCTTCTGTGCATTCTCTGCACACATCTGTTACTCAGCTTCTCACCTTATAACTTCTCCCCTGGTAAGCCCGTTGAAAGTGGGGTATGTGGGGCGCCTGGGTGGCTCAGTGGTTTAAGCCGCTGCCTTCGGCTCAGGTCAAGATCTCAGGGTCCTGGATCAAGTCCCACATCCGGCTCTCTGCTCTGCGGGGAGCCTGCTTCCCTCTCACTCTCTGCCTGTCTCTCTGCCTACTTGTGCTCTCTCTCTCTGTCAAATAAATAAATAAATAATCTTTTTAAAAAAATCCTATAAAAAAAAAAAGAAAGTGGGGTATGTGTCTTACACGTGGCATCTCCAGCATCTCAGGGACACTGTGTCCCCAGCATCTATCACAGTGCCTGGCACTTGTTAGCTACACATTAAAAATATATGCATGATTACTACAGCTTTGCAGTATATCTTAAAACCTAAAATTCTGATACCTCCAGCTTTGTTCTTCTTTTTCAAGATGGCTTTAGCTATTTGGGGTCTTCCATGGTTTCATACGAACTTTAATATTACTTGTTCTAGTTCTGTGAAAAATGTTACTGGTATTTTGATCGGGATTGCACTGAATCTGTAGATGACTTTGGATGGTATGGACATTTTAACAATATTAATTCTTCCAGCCCACGAGCACTGGGATATCTTTCCATTTGTTTGTGTTGTCTTCAGTTTCTTTCATCAGTGCTTTCGTTTTCAGAGTGCAGGTTTTTACTTCCTTGGTCATGTTCATTGCTGGATCTTTTATTCTTTTTGGCGTAATTGTAGGGGGAGTATTTCCTAATTTCTCTTTCTGCTACTTTGTTATTAGTGTATAGAAATGCAGCAGATTTGTGTATATTAATTTTGTTATCTTACAATGTGACTAAAATCATTTATCAGTTCTAATAGTTTCTTTGGTGGAGTCTTTAGGGTTTTCTATATATGATATGTCATCTGCAAATGGTGAAAGTTTTACTTCTTTCTTACAAATTTGGATTCCTTTTATATCTTTTTTTTAAGATTTTATTTATTTATTTATTAGAGAGAGAGAAAGCACAAGCAGGGGGAATGGAAGAGGGAGAAGTAGGCTCCCTGCTGGGCAGGGAGCTCGATGTGGGGCTGGATCCCAGGACCCTGGGATCATGACCTGAGCTGAAGGTAGATGCTTAGCTGACTGAGCCACCCAGGTGCCCCCTTTTATATCTTTTTTGTCTTATTGCTACAGCTAGGACTTTCTTTTTTTTTTTTTTAAGATTTTATTTATTTATTTGTCAGAGAGAGAGAGAGGGAGAGAGGGAGCACAGGCAGACAGAGTGGCAGGCAGTCAGAGGGAGAAGCAGGCTCCCTGCTGAGCAAGGAGCCCGATGTGGGACTCGATCCCAGGACGGTGGGATCTTGACCTGAGCCGAAGGCAGCTGCCCAACCAACTGAGCCACCCAGGCGTCCCAGCTAGGACTTTCTTATTATGTTCAGTTAAAGTGGTGAGAGTGGACATTCTTCTTTCTGATCTTAAAGGAAAAGCTCTCTGTTTTTCACCACTGAGTATCATGTTAGCTCTGAGTGTGTCAGATACGGTCTTTATTATGTGGATGTATGTTCTCTCTAAGCCCCAAATGGTATGGTACTGACACAAAATTAGACACATGGTTCAATGGAACAGAATAGAAAGCCTAGAAATAAACCCATGCTTTGTATGGTCCCTTAATCTATGACAAAGGAGGCAAGAATAGACAATGGGCAAAGGACAGTCACTTCAGTAAATGAATGCTGGGAAAACTGGACTGCTACATGCAAAAGAGTGAACCTGGACCACTTTCTTACACCATACACAAAAATAAATTCAAAATGGATTAAAGACCTAAATGTTAGACCTGAAACCATAAAAGTTTGAGAAGAAAACATAGGCAGTAATTTCTTCGACATTGGCCTTAGCAACATTTTTCTAGATTTGTCTCCTCAGGCAAGGGAAACAAAAGCAAAAATAAACATTGAAACTACACCAAAGTAAAAAGTTTTCGAAAGCAAAGGAAACCATCAACAAAACAAAAGGCAACCTATGGAGTTGCAGAAGATATTTACAAATGATATGTCCAAAAATAGGTTAATATACAAAATATAAAGAGACCTTCTATAACTCAGCACCAAAAAACCCGCACAAGTAATCCTATTACAAAGTGAGCAGAGGACCTGAATAGACATTTTTCCAAAGAAGACATACAGCTTTCCAACAGGCACATGAAAGGATGCTCAACTTCAGTCATCATGAGGGAAATCCCAACAAAACCATAAGGAAATACCGCTTTATGCCTGTCAGAATGGCTAAAATCAAAGACACAAGGAATAACAAGTGTTAGTGAGGATGTGGAGAAAAAGGGACCCTCGTGCATTCGTGCACTGTTGGTGGGAATGCAAGCTGGTGCAGCCACTCTGAAAAACAGTAGGCTGGTTCCTCAAAAAATTAAAGATAAAAATACCATATGATTCATTAATTTCACTAAACTCCAAAGAAAATTCCAGAATTCCAAAGAAAAATGAAAAGGTAATTTGAAAAGATATATGCCTCCCTATGCTTATTGCAGCATTATTTACAATAGCCAAGATATGGAGGCAGCTCAAGTGTGTATATACACACAGACACACACACACACACACAAGAATACTATTCAGCCATAAAAAAGAGTCAGAGCTTGCCACTTGTGACAATGTGGAGGACCTAGAAAACAAAGCAAAGTGAAATTAAGTCAGACAGAGAAAAACAAATACCATGTGATTTTACTTATATGTGGAATCTAAAAAAACAGAACACATGAATAAACAAGTGAAAAAAAGACTTTTAAATACAGAGGACAAATTGGTGGTTGCCAGAGGGGAAGGTAGCAGGGAAATGCGTGAAACAGATAAAGAGGACTAAGAGATACAAACTTCCAGTTATAAAATAAAGAAGTCGTGGAGATGAAAAGTACAGCAAAAGGAATATAGTCCTTAATAGTAAAATAATGCATCCTGGTGGGCATGGAGTAAAGCACAGAATTATGAATCAATATGTTGTACACCTAAAAGTAATATAACCCTATATGTTAATTATACTTTAATTTAAAAAATAAAAATATATATATGGATGAAAACCAAAGCATTCTTTTTGTTTCTTGTTCCTACAGAAACGATGACTATTGGTAAGAGGATTCTTTGTGCCAAGGACACAGTGGGACACCCACCTTACAAAGATCTTAAGTAACTTTTCCCATCCAACAACACCCGGACGACTCCAGTGACCAAATGCTGAGCTGTAACCACAGCAATAACTGGCCCTCTTTCTGGATTAGGTTTGGTGAATGTGGGTGGTCTGGCCATCTTCCAGTGGCCTAAGGTGGTGTGCTACAGGGGGAGCATGACTGTCATGGCCAAGAACCAAGGTCGGACTACGGAAGAAACCACCTGATGTAGTGGGAAAACTAAGAGTACGCTGGAGCTCTAGGACTCTTAGTGACTAACATGAGGCCCTTGGTGATGGGGCCACAGCACCTGCCCTGGCAGCGTCAGTCTGACACGATGTCATTTGCTTGAATGCCCTGGAAGGACCGAATATGTAAACATACATCCAGGTGCTAAACAGGCAGCAGATCTAATTCACCCTGGACTACCTTTGAGCTAATAACTGTCTTCAGAAAATAATTTTACCCCAAGAAGTGCTCCAGCTTTGCAAGGGATAACCCCAGGGGAGTAAGAGGAGAAGCAGGCTGTTCTCCCGGAAAAAATCTAGTGCAAGGAGGGCTGATTCACAGCAAGTTCACTGCCCCCTCCCATGCACATGGCAGAGAGTACCAGTTGACCATAACCCTCTCTTGTGCTAAACCCACATTCGGAGGAGTCAGAATCCCGGGCAGTGTTTTCTAGATGGTCAGCAGCCACTTCCCAGCAACTACTGTTGACATTAAAACGAAAGTTACCTGCCGTCTCTGTTAGAGAGGCCCACGTCTCAAGGGCATAAGCATTCTGGAATACCCTTTCCAGGGCACGGTTGTCCATGGGGGGAACAGCTGCAGAACAGGTGTACTGTTGTATGAGATAAGTTGATGGAGAGGTAACACAACCCTCCCCCTGAGGAAGGCACAGCTTTGGGGCCTTCTTGGCCTCTGTGCTCTCTGGGGTATTTCCATATGCAGCAGCCCGGAGGCATTAGCCCTGGGCAGCCAAGACAGGCTTCCTTTCACCTCCAGACACATATCACTTTCACAGCACTTGGGGAATGGAAATACCTACAAGAGTGAAGGTCAAGGGCTCTCCCCGGGTATCTCATTCATTACTCAGCTTCCCCTGTGACCACATCAGCCAGCCCACTGCCAGCTCTGCTCCTCATCCTCATTGCTTCTGCCTCCATACAAATGAAACCAAAGGCCTTAGCGTACCTTGGGGCAGGGGAAGAGGGGTGACTGTGACCTAGTGATCCTCTCTCTCCCATTATGGGTGCAAGGTACCCCAACCACACATTGCACCACTTCTCCAAGATAACATCCTAGTAAGCTCATTGTCTTCATTTGAATTAACATTTCATTGTGGGACCACCTGGTTGGAAGCAGGATCATTGGCTGTCTTCAGAAAGTTCTTAGTGCCGCAGCTCCTGATGAAAGACACTCGACACTGATCTCACATCTAAAAAGGAAAGGGGCCTTTGGTTGTGTGAGGCAGTGTTACCACCCTCCAGCTTCCCGCGTTCCCCAGCCTGCCTAGTGCATTTTCATCTCTGATTGGCTTTCTACCACCGACATCCAAAGAGAAGCCAAGGCTCTGCCTACATCTGACCATATGAGAAGAACTCATCTTTCCTTGCCCAGAGTTCCACCCTGCCTCTTCCTCCCCATCACACTTCCTGCACCATAGCAGTGTTTCGAACCAAAGCATGACAGACTTGTGCCAGCAGGACAGCCAGCAGAAATACTGTCTCTAGAGCCAGGCAGATGAGCCCAGAAGAATGGTCCCCGAGAAACCAGACTGGCCCCGAGAGATATCAGGCAGCCATCCCAATAAACTTTGACATGTCCTTGGCACTGAGAGCCTGGGTAGGAGATCCTGGGGCAGCTGTGCCTATTGTTCCCCCCACCCACCCCCCCAAAGGTCTTCCTGCCCAGAAAGCTAGCAGCCCTGGGTACTACTGAGCATGTTACTGGCTTGTTGGTACGAAACAGAAGGTGACTTTGTAGGGGCAGCAGGCAAAGAAGCCTGTTTACATGGCAGGCAGGTGGCTTTGTGTCTTGAAAGCTTTGCCTGGCCAGTCCAGCTGTGGCCAAAGGCTGTTTTTGAATTTGAACTCCCTGAGCCCATCTGCAACTCTGCCTCTGTTCTCTTGCATTCTGTTTGGTTTCCCTTTAGTTTCCTAGTAAATGTTCCTTTTGAAACATTCCAATCTGTCTCACTGAACTTGGGGGGAAGGGGGTTCTTCAACATCTTTCTCAGGATGGAGAAGGAAATTAACATGCCTTGAAAAAATGGAAATGGCAGTGAGAGGGTCAGATCTTAGGAAAAGACCTTGGGGAGAGCTGGTGCCAAGAGATGGGAGAGGCCAAGCGTGTGGACCCCACCCAACCCGCCCTGATTGTCAGCCCCTTTCTCACACTGCCTCTATCTTTAAGCTGATTGGCCTTAGATGCATGTAGCTGCCAAAGCACCTCCCCAGCCCTGCACTGGGCACATCCAGTGGGTGATCTGATGTCCGGGAAGTACACTGCCGCACGACCAGAGGAGGAATAAGGGAGGGATCCAAGTGTTTTCTAGAGCATGGTTTCTAGAGTTTTCAAAATGCTCCCAACAGTCATGACCCTGAATGGAATGACTTAGTCCTCAGGACCATCCATAGAACTAAATCTCATGTGAAAAGAAGAAAGTCTTGCATGTTCTCACACTTCAGCTGAGGAGACTGACCAGAGAGAGACACGGAAAGCTCCCTTCAGGGCCAGCCTGTCCTGCACGGGGGCGTCCTGCAGTGATCTGTTGCCACGTAACAAAGTGTAACAAAGCTTACTGATTCAGAGGGAAAGTTACTATCCTTCATGGTTATGTAGGTTGGCTAGGCTTGGGTGGTGGCTCTCTCCTGGAGTCTCATGGCTGCTCTCAGATGGCAGCTAAGGCTTCATCTGAATGCCTGACAGAGTGGAATATTCCAGATGGATCCATCACTCACATGTCCGGCTCTTTCTCTGGGATGATGGGAACAGCTGGTTGCTGGTTGGGTATCTCTGTCCACGGGATTAGCTTGGGCTTCCTCATAACATGGTGGTCCCAAGCGCTCAGACTGTTTGCATAGCACTGGCTTCCCCCAGAGCTCACATTGCAAGTGGTCCCAGTAGATGCTGCATGGTTCTCAGTAACCTTCCAAGTAACACAGAGTCGTCCCTGCCACACACTGCAGGTCAAGAGCAAGTCATCAAATCGGGCCAGCCTAGATTTGGGGGAAGGGATTACACAAGAATGGAATTTGAGCAGGTGTGGCTCACTAGGGCTGCTTTGGAAATAGCAGGGATGGGGGCAGAGGGGGAGGTGACACAGAATCAGAGGGCTTCCTGGATAGCTGTCACTTTAAAACCACATGTGATCCTTAACATGCACAAGGGTGCGGTGAGTAGGGCAGTAACAAGGGGCAGAGGGGGCAGGGCTATCCACGGACACTAAAATAGAGCAAAATCTGAAGAGAAGCAGCTGGTTCTCACTGATACCGAACTTGCAATGTCACAAGACACTTTGGAGGAAAGATATTGTCATCATTCTACGCAAAGCTCAAAAGCTTAAGTTGGATTGCTTTTCTCTCCTTTCATCTCTAAGCCAAAGGGACACAGGCCACAAAGGCTGTCCCCTTACATCATTGCCAGACTCCGTCAGAGGACAGATTTCTTTGTGCAGGCTGGATGAGCATTGCTGGACTGTTAAAAAAGTGTATTTATCAATAAGAAGGTTATTGATGATGAATACCACTGCATCTTACAGTTTATAACACATGATCTTGCTTTTTCTTTACTTTTTGAAGATTCAACTGTTATTTCAAACAGCAAAGGTAGGGGGGAAAATTACTATCTTCTTGGCTCAATACTAAATTTATTATAGCTCATAATCCAGTAATTATCAATTGCACTAAAGCTATTTCCAAAGCAGCATCTGATAGAGTAATACTAATAGTTTTTCCTATCAAGTGAACATCATCTCAAGACACTGATTTTAACACAATTTAGATAAAATTCCCTTTGCATGGCTGCAGTATCCAGATTTGAATTTATCAAAGAAAGGCAATTTCTCTAATTTACCAAACTGAAAGCTGAGAGAGAATAATAAATACCTGAAAGTACTTATGTTCAGGGCTTCACAGGTGAGATTTTTTTTTTTTTTAAGATTTTATTTATTTATTTGACAGAGATCACAAGTAGGCAGAGAGGCAGGCAGAGAGAGAGGGGGAAGCAGGCTCCCTGTTGAGCAGAGAGCCCAATGTGGGGCTCGATCCCAGGACCTGAGATCATGACCTGAGCTGAAGACAGAGGCTTAACCCACTGAGGCAACCCAGGTGCCCCCACAGATGAGCTTTACGGAAATGGTAAACAAACCTTCCAGAAGCAAGTGGGCTTTTTTTTTTTTTTAAGATGTTATTTATTTATTTGAGAGACAGCAAGAACAGGAGTGGGGAAGGGTGGGGCAGAGGGAGAGGGAGAAGCAGGCTCCTCGCTGAGCAGGGAGCGCAATGCCAGACTGCATTCCAGGAGCTCGGGATCACGACCTGAGCCCAAGGCAGCCGCTTCACCAGCTGAGCTACCCAGGTGCCCCAGAAACAAGTTTTTTAATCTTCATTTCAAAAAAATAATGATTGTGAAAATATATTTCCCCCCTCAGAGGCTTTTAGAACTGAATTAAAGATTTTAAATGTAAAATAAATTTTCTGGGCACCTGAGTGTCTCAATCATTGGGTGTCTGCTTTCCGCTCGGGTGGTGATCCCGGAGTCCTGGGACTGAGGCCTGTGTGGGGCTCCCTGCTCAGCAGGAGGCCTGCTTCTCCCTCTCCCACTCCCTCTGCTTGTGTTCCCTCTCTGTGTTTCTCTCTGTCAAATAAATAAATAAATAAACTTAAAAAAAACTTTCCAACAATCATTACGGTAAAAGTGTGCTGGAAAGTGCAAGCAAGAGAAGAACCCAGTAAAGAAAAGTAACAATGTCAACTGCATTTCTTAAAGGGAAACCCGTGCGCCTGCCCCGTCTGTATGTCTCCCAGCTCACAGTGGAGCTCTGCTAAGGACTCGCTAGGCCCGCTGGCTCCAGCGACATTCATGACCTTTCTGGACCAAGCAGCAAATCTGCATTATGGCCAACATTATGGGTAGTGTCTTTCAGCTATGGTCCGTGTTATCTGGATGCAAAGAGCAAATACAAAAGTGTTACTGAGAATAAGATGCAGGCAGGCTCTCTCTCTCTCTCTCTCTCTGACAAATAAATAAATAAAATCTTTAAAAAAAAAAAAAAAAGAAAGAAAAAGAAAACGGAAGAAGGGATGCCTGAGTGGCTCAGTGGGTTCAGCTGCTGCCTTCGGCTCAGGTCCTGATCTCAGAGTCCTGGGATCAAGTCCCGCATCGGGCTCACTGCTCAGCAGGGAGCCTGCTTCTCTCTCCACCTCTGCCTGCCTCTCTGCCTGCTTGTGATCTCTCTCTCTCTCTCTCTCTCTGACAAATAAATAAATAAAATCTTTAAAAAAAAAAAAAAGAAAGAAGATGCAGGCAGGCCTGGACCACGCCCCACAGAGAGAATCTGTATGTCCTGGATGCAGGCAGGCCTGGACCACGCCCCACGGAGAGAATCGGTATGTCCTGGCTTCTTAGAGGAGGAGGAGCTGCTATACGCTACTTTTCAAATTAGAACTCAGGGGTTGAAAGTACTTTGACTAAAGTAAATATTTTTCCAAAGTAGGTATGGCTTTATCTTGCCCTCTGTGAAGTTAAGTAAAACCCTATGTTGAACAGCCCTGGTAGGTTTGGAAAAAAACTGTATTTGTTTGAGTAGAATGAACCAGAAGACCCGTAAACTTTGCCTTCCAGTGCTTTCGTTGAGGTGCCGCTGGTCTTACCGGGTTGGCGAGAGGAAGCTGCCTGCCTGACCTGCAGCCTCAAACCGGGCTCTTAACACCCGCTGCGCAAGCCCACGCCCATTGAGTCTCAGGCTTGCGGTAGCGGTCCACTCAGCAGCTTCCACAAAACCTCTGGGGCTTCTGGGGTGGGGTAAGGCCATCTGGGCAGCCACTGCCACTTGGTTTTGATTCTCTCCAATCAGACAGGTGGCCCTTTTTCCCCAAAAATGCAAAGCACGGAAGAGTGTACTATGTCTCCAAAAAGAGTAACAAGGACAACCACTGTGTTTGTGAGTGTTTGTGTGTGTGTGTGCATGCGTGCAGGGGAGTGGGGACACACATCTAGAGCCAGCCCAAGTGCAGCATTCTTAATTTTTTTCTACATTTTAAAGTTTGTGGATCTTGGATTTTTAAGGAGAATAAAGATGGGATTTCAAACAATGTAAGCAATGGACTTAAAAGTAATCAAGGGGTATATCCATGACTTTACAGAGTCCCACAAAACCAGAAAACTTGGGTAAATCATTCAAGCACTTACTAGATCTGGTAGGTCAGATACTGACATTTGGCTGAACGGCTCTACTATGTCGTTTCCCTGCCCAAGGAAGAAGCAGCTGCGGTGGGTATCTTCTTAAGGACAGTTCCTGTGTGTGAAGCCTCAGTGGGACCCACTGCCCATCTTGGTCCCTTTCTAATTCAGAAGAAGCAAGAGTCTGCTGGGGCAGGCTCAAGAAAACCTCAGTGCGGTCTTTGTCTCCTCCTGTTTCCATGAGGAGGGTGGGTCCTCGTGGATGAAGTCCTTTTATAAATGAGGGAAGAACTCAATGACCTTCTTTGCTCCAGGGAATGTAAAATCACTAGTTTGGGAAAGGCAGATTTCAGGCTTGAGGTTATAATGATAGGAGGGTTAAGGACCAGGAAGAAAGGTTAACTAAACTTTTACCCGCCACTTGAAACTATTCTAGTGCATGATCTCACTGCTTTGGTTCTAACTGTGAAACATTTGCCTTTGCTGGTGGACAGCAGTGGTAGAGAGCCGCTGGCCTTATAAGATGCAGAAGGATCTCAAATTGGTTACCTCCCAGTGCTATGCTGGTTGGAGAAGGCTCTGCCCTGTAGGGGGACTGAGGATCTACCCTGTCACTGACCAACAATAACCCCCCAGCTTCACCTTCCTATTACACCCCCGGTCCTCAAGGATTCCTGCCTAGACCCTTGTCAGTCCCTGCTGCAACCAGATTAGACATACCTGAGAGAGGAAGAGTAGTACCCTGGCTGGTGTTCTTGGCTCCTACTCTCTGGGCTTAAGAGGACTTCGGCAATTCTCAAAAAGCTCAAGCACACAACAGAAATGTGGCGCGGGACTTTTTGCCTCCACCCAGCCTCTCACTGATTTTTACTCTGGTGCACAGGATCCCCACTGCACATGCACGCACACACACCAGCACAAATACAATTATTGTGCAGGAGCATTCGGAAAAGGCTGGTGCAGAGCTTCCTGCCCCTCTCAGGCAGAAGAAAATGATTGAGGAGAACATGGCCCCATGCAGAGCTGGGAGACTTGACATCTCTGCAGCAAGGAGCTCTCTACGTCTTTGAGAAATTGCATGGAAATACCAAAGCTAAGGCAAGACTTCATAAGTGCACTTGCCCACCTAGCATAAGTAGCCCAGTTCTCTCAAAGCCTCTTATCTCCTTAGATACCCCTGACCCTTGGTCATGGCAGCTCTCTGCTCTCATTTTATGCAAGTGTCTCCATGACACTCACCTCCATAAGCCAATCTTCAGCCAGGAAAAGCATCACTGTGGGTAACACCACCTCCCAAGGGCCACGATATATGGGTTCAAGAAAGGATCGTGTCAGAGACCCTAGCATCACGTAGGATTTGTCAAGGCTACCGTTTTGGGGGAAAGATTGCCATTCATGCGTAGTACCATGGACCCTTGCACGATGTAGGGGTAAGGATACTGACACCCCCACACAGTCAAAAGGCACATCTAACTTCTGACTCCCCCAAATTTAACTCCTTGTTGCCTACTGTTGACCACAAGCCTTACCAATAGCATAAATAGTTGATAAATATATTTTGAATGCTCTATGTATTATATACTTGTGTGTGTGCCTATATGTATGTGTGTGTGTGTGTATACTATATACAATGAAGTAAACCAGGGAGAAGAAAATGTTATCAGGAAAACCATAAGGAAGAGAAAACACATTTACCATACAGCAGTGTAAAAAGCCCACGTATAAGTGGACCCACCCACTTCAAACCCTTGGTGTTCAAGGTCAGCTGTTGTTCAAGGATCAGGAGCACTGAGCAAGGACCAAGAGGTAGCGTGATGTCCGGGAGCCCCAGTTTGGGGCTTCGCCCCTGTCTCTGAAGCTGAGGTCACATCTGTGGCTCTCAGCTTCTCATGTGAGGAAGTTTTGGACCAGTGTGTTCTGTGCTCTTCCACCTGTGGTCTGCATACCTGTGTAGTGGGTTAGGGCCTGTGCTCTCCTAGACGCCTATTGCCCAGAAACCCAAGGGCACACTGGTTCTGGGGGAGGGTTTTCTCTGCTCTCCAGAGTCCAGGGGCTCTCTCCCCACTCCTCCCATAGTTTCTCACTGAGTCTTCATTTATGACAATGATGTGAAAGGAATTTGATTTCGAGAATTACCTAAATCCCTTCTAATGATCAGTGATGTCTAGTGTGGGTCCTAACAGCTGGACTGGCCCTCCAAGCAGAGGAAATTCCATTTTTGGATTCAATACCCGTACAGATTCAGTATACTACAAAGAACTCATTAGGGTCCTATGTGTAAGCCAGAGGGAGGAAGAGGGCAGCAGCCAAGCGCTCGCCAGAGGAAGAGGCTTCATGATGAAGAAACAAGTGTTAGAGCAAGAGGGAAAGACAGTCTGGATTGGTTGGTTCTCTCTCAGGGGCAGGAAAGGGAGAATGCAGAGTGCATCTTTCCCTGGTTTACTTCCTCCAGCAACCGACTATAATCCCTCGCCTCGGGCTGTGACTATAATCCCTCTCCTCAGGCTGTGATAAAGATCTTTACCCCGCAAAACTCCAGCATTTGTCCACAGCCCCTGTGGCTGAGCCCTGTGCTCCTGATACATCAAGACAGAGGTGTCGGGTAGGGGGTGGTGGGGTGGGGCAGGCACCAAGAGCAGGAAACTCCCTTCTCCAAACCGCAGGTCACAGGAGCCAACACGGCCCACCCACCGAGCACAGCTAGGACCCGCCTGAGGATTTCTAGGGCCTGAGGCGGTATTTATTGCAAGAACAGTTTTTTGAATATAAAACTACTCAGTCCCGGAGGAGTCAAGATGGCGGAGAAGTAGCAGCCTGAGACTACATCAGGTAGCAGGAGATCAGCTCGATAGCTTATCTAAACATTGCAAACACCTACAAATCCAACGGGAGAGCGAAGAGAAGAAGAACAGCAACTCTAGAAACAGAAAATCAACCACTTTCTGAAAGGTAGGACTGGCGGAGAAGTGAATCTAAAACGACGGGAAGATAGACCGCGGGGGGAGGGGCCGGCTCCCGGCAAGCGGCGGAGGAACGGAGCACAAAATCAGGACTTTTAAAAGTCTGTTCCACTGAGGGACATTGCTCCAGGGGCTAAACCGGGGTGAAGCCCACGCGGGGCCAGCGTGGCCCCAGGCCCCGCAGGGTCACAGAAGGATCGGGGGTGTCGGAGTGTCGGAGAGCTCGCAGCTATTAGAACGGAGAAGCCGGCTGCCAAGACAGAGCCGAGGACTGAACTCTCAGCTCGGGGTTACCTTGAACTGGTCGCGGGCTGGGTGAGCTCCGAGCGCGGCTAGAGGCTGGGGATACGGGAGTGATTGGGTGCTGTCCTCTGGGGGCGCACTGAGGAGTGGGGCCCCAGGCTCTCGGCTCCTCCGGGCCGGAGACTGGGAGGCCGCCATTTTCATTCCCGTCCTCCGGAACTCTACGGAAAGCGTTCAGGGAACAGAAGCTCCCAAAAGCGAACCCGAGCCGATTATTTAGTCCGGCCGCTGGTAAGGGCGGTGCAATCCCGCCTCGGGCAAAGACACTTGAGAGTCACTACAACAGGCCCCTCCCCCAGAAGATCAACAAAATATCCAGCCAGGACGAAGTTCATCTATCAAGGAGAAAGCAGATTCAATTCCTAAGACAGCAGAGCAATTCCAGAGGAGGAGAAAGCAAAGCACGGAACTCATGGCTTTCTCCCCATGATTCTTTAGTCTTGCGGCTACTTCAATTTTTTTTTCTTTTTTCAATTTTTTTTTCTTTTTTCAATTTTTTTTTCTTTTTTCTTTTTTCTTCTTCTGCTAAATTTTTTAAAACTTTTACCCTTTTCTTTTTTAACATTTTTTGACTAGTTCATCTAAATATATATTTTTTTTCTTTCTTTTTTGTATTTTTTTATTTGTTTTATTTTTTAAATTTTTTTCTTTCTTTTTTTTTTTCTTTTTTTTCAGAAGCTGTTTTATCCCCTTTCTCCCCCCCACAATTTGGGGTCTCTTCTCATTTGGTTACAGCGCATTTTTCCGGGGTCTTTGCCACCCTTTTAGTAGTTTATTTGCTCCTTCATATCCTCTTATCTGGACAAAATGACAAGGCGGAAAAAATCACCACAAACAAAAGAACAAGAGACAGTACCGAAGGCTAGGGACCTAATCAACACAGACATGGGTAATATGTCAGATCAAGAGTTCAGAATGACGATTCTGAACATTCTAGCCGGGCTCGAAAAGGGCATGGAAGATATTAGAGAAACCCTCTCTGGAGATATTAAAGCCCTTTCTGGAGAAATTAAAGAACTAAAATCTAACCAAGTTGAAATCAAAAAAGCTATTAATGAGGTGCAATCAAAAATGGAGGCTCTCACTGCTAGGATAAATGAGGCAGAAGAAAGAATTAGTGATATAGAAGACCAAATGACAGAGAATAAGGAAGCCGAGCAAAAGAGGGACAAACAGCTACTGGACCATGAGGGGAGAATTCGAGAGATAAGTGACACCATAAGACGAAACAACATTAGAATAATTGGGATTCCAGAAGAAGAAGAAACAGAGAGGGGAGCAGAAGGTCTATTGGAGAGAATCATTGGAGAGAATTTCCCTAATATGGCAAAGGGAACAAGCATCAAAATCCAGGAGATGCAGAGAACCCCCCTCAAAGTCAACAAGAATAGGTCCACACCCTGTCACCTAATAGTAAAATTTACAAGTCTTAGTGACAAAGAGAAAATCCTGAAAGCAGCCCGAGAAAAGAAGTCTGTAACATACAATGGTAAAAATATTAGATTGGCAGCAGACTTATCCACAGAGACCTGGCAGGCCAGAAAGAGCTGGCATGATATATTCAGAGCACTAAATGAGAAAAACATGCAGCCAAGAATACTCTATCCAGCTAGGCTATCATTGAAAATAGAAGGAGAGATAAAAAGCTTCCAGGACAAACAAAAACTGAAAGAATTTGCAAACACCAAACCAGCTCTACAGGAAATATTGAAAGGGGTCCTCTAAGCAAAGAGAGAGCCTAAAAGTAGTAGATCAGAAAGGTACAGAGACAATATACAGTAACAGTCACCTTACAGGCTAATAATGGCACTAAATTCATATCTCTCAATAGTTACCCTGAATGTTAATGGGCTAAATGCCCCAATCAAAAGACACAGGGTATCAGAATGGATAAAAAAACAAAACCCATCAGTATGTTGCCTACAAGAAACTCATTTTAGACGCGAAGACACCTCCAGATTTAAAGTGAGGGGGTGGAAAACAATTTACCATGCTAATGGGCATCAGAAGAAAGCTGGAGTGGCAATCCTTATATCAGATCAATTAGATTTTAAGCCAAAGACTATAATAAGAGATGAGGAAGGACACTATATCCTACTCAAAGGGTCTGTCCAACAAGAAGATCTAACCATTTTAAATATCTATGCCCCTAACGTGGGAGCAGCCAACTATATCAACCAATTAATAACAAAATCAAAGAAACACATCAATAATAATACAATAATAGTAGGGGACTTGAACACTCCCCTCACTGAAATGGACAGATCATCCAAGCAAAAGATCAACAAGGAAATAAAGGCCTTAAATGACACACTGGACCAGATGGACATCACAGATATATTCAGAACATTTCATCCCAAAGCAACAGAATACACATTCTTCTCTAGTGCACATGGAACCTTCTCCAGAATAGATCACATCCTGGGTCACAAATCAGGTCTCAACCGGTATCAAAAGATTAGGATCATTCCCTGCATATTTTCAGACCACAATGCTCTGAAGCTAGAACTCAATCACAAGACGAAAGCTGGAAAGAACCCAAATACATGGAGACTAAACAGCATCCTTCTAAAGAATGAATGGGTTAACCAGGAAATTAAAGAAGAATTGAAAAAATTCATGGAAACAAATGATAATGAAAACACAACAGTTCAAAATCTGTGGGACACAGCAAAGGCAGTCCTGAGAGGAAAATATATAGCGGTACAAGCCTTTCTCAAGAAACAAGAAAGGTCTCAAGTACACAACCTAACCCTACACGTAAAGGAGCTGGAGAAAGAACAAGAAAGAAACCCTAAACCCAGCAGGAGAAGAGAAATCATAAAGATCAGAGCAGAAATCAATGAAATAGAAACCAAAAAAACAATAGAAAAAATCAATGAAACTAGGAGCTGGTTCTTTGAAAGAATCAATAAGATTGATAAACCCCTGGCCAGACTCATCAAAAAGAAAAGAGGAAGGACCCAAATCAATAAAATCATGAATGAAAGAGGAGAGATCACAACTAACACCAAAGAAATACAGACAATTATAAGAACATACTATGAGCAACTTTACGCCAACAAATTGGACAATCTGGAAGAAATGGATGCATTCCTAGAGACATATAAACTACCACAACTGAACCAGGAAGAAATAGAAAACCTGAACAGGCCCATAACCAGTAAGGAGATTGAAACAGTCATCAAAAATCTCCAAACAAAAAAAAGCCCAGGGCCAGACGGCTTCCCAGGGGAATTCTACCAAACATTTAAAGAAGAACTCATTCCTATTCTCCTGAAACTGTTCCAAAAAATAGAAATGGAAGGAAAACTTCCAAACTCATTTTATGAGGCCAGCATCACCTTGATCCCAAAACCAGACAAGGATCCCACCAAAAAAGAGAACTACAGACCAATATCCTTGATGAACACAGACGCAAAAATTCTCGCCAAAATACTAGCCAATAGGATTCAACAGTACATTAAAAGGATTATTCACCACGATCAAGTGGGATTTATTCCAGGGCTGCAGGGTTGGTTCAACATCCGCAAATCAATCAATGTGATAGAACACATTAATAAAAGAAAGAACAAGAACCATATGATACTCTCCATAGATGCTGAAAAAGCATTTGACAAAGTACAGCATCCCTTCCTGATCAAAACTCTTCAAAGTGTAGGGATAGAGGGCACATACTTCAATATTATCAAAGCCATCTATGAAAAACCCACCGCAAATATCATTCTCAATGGAGAAAAACTGAAAGCTTTTCCGTTAAGGTCAGGAACACGGCAGGGATGTCCATTATCACCACTGCTATTCAACATAGTACTAGAAGTCCTAGCCTCAGCAATCAGACAACAAAAAGAAATTAAAGGCATCCAAATTGGTAAAGAAGAAGTCAAACTATCACTCTTCGCAGATGATATGATACTATATGTGGAAAACCCAAAAGACTCCACTCCAAAACTGCTAGAACTTGTACAGGAATTCAGTAAAGTGTCAGGATATAAAATCAATGCACAGAAATCAGTTGCATTTCTGTACACCAACAACAAGACTGAAGAAAGAGAAATTAAGGAGTCAATCCCATTTACAGTTGTACCCAAAACTATAAGATACCTAGGAATAAACCTAACCAAAGAGACTAAGAATCTATACACAGAAAATTATAAAGTACTCATGAAAGAAATTGAGGAAGACACAAAAAAATGGAAAAATGTTCCATGCTCCTGGATTGGAAGAATAAATATTGTGAAAATGTCTATGCTACCTAAAGCAATCTACACATTTAATGCAATCCCTATCAAAATACCATCCATTTTTTTCAAAGAAATGGAACAAATAATCCTCAAATTTATATGGAACCAGAAAAGACCTCGAATAGCCAAAGGAATATTGAAGAACAAAGCCAAAGTTGGTGGCATTACAATTCCGGACTTCAAGCTCTATTACAAAGCTGTCATCATCAAGACAGCATGGTACTGGCACAAAAACAGACACATAGATCAGTGGAACAGAATAGAGAGCCCAGAAATCGACCCTCAACTCTATGGTCAACTAATCTTCGACAAAGCAGGAAAGAATGTCCAATGGAAAAAAGACAGCCTCTTCAATAAATGGTGCTGGGAAAATTGGACAGCCACATGCAGAAAAATGAAATTGGACCACTTCCTTACACCACACACAAAAATAGACTCCAAATGGATGAAGGACCTCAATGTGAGAAAGGAATCCATCAAAATCCTTGAGGAGAATGCAGGCAGCAACCTCTTCGACCTCAGCCGTAGCAACATCTTCCTAGGAACAACGGCAAAGGCAAGGGAAGCAAGGGCAAAAATGAACTGTTGGGATTTCATCAAGATCAAAAGCTTTTGCACAGCAAAGGAAACAGTTAACAAAACCAAAAGACAACTGACAGAATGGGAGAAGATATTTGCAAACGACATATCAGATAAAGGGCTAGTATCCAAAATCTATAAGGAACTTAGCAAACTCAACACCCAAAGAACAAACAATCCAATCAAGAAATGGGCAGAGGACATGAACAGACATTTCTGCAAAGAAGACATCCAGATGGCCAACAGACACATGAAAAAGTGCTCCACGTCACTCGGCATCAGGGAAATACAAATCAAAACCACAATGAGATATCACCTCACACCAGTCAGAATGGCTAAAATGAACAAGTCAGGAAATGACAGATGCTGGAGAGGATGTGGAGAAAGGGGAACCCTCCTCCACTGTTGGTGGGAATGCAAGCTGGTGCAACCACTCTGGAAAACAGCATGGAGGTTCCTCAAAATGTTGAAAATAGAACTACCCTATGACCCAGCAATTGCACTACTGGGTATTTACCCTAAAGATACAAACATAGTGATCCGAAGGGGCACGTCTACCCGAATGTTTATAGCAGCAATGTCTACAATAGCCAGACTATGGAAAGAACCTAGATGTCCATCAACAGATGAATGGATAAAGAAGATGTGGTATATATACACAATGGAATACTATGCAGCCATCAAAAGAAATGAAATCTTGCCATTTGCGACGACGTGGATGGAACTAGAGCGTATCATGCTTAGTGAAATAAGTCAATCGGAGAAAGACAACTATCATATGATCTCCCTGATGTGAGGACATGGAGAAGCAACATGGGGGGGTAGGAGATAGGAGAAGAATAAATGAAACAAGATGGGATTGGGAGGGAGACAAACCATAAATGACTCTTAATCTCACAAAACAAACTGGGGGTTGCTGCGGGGAGGTGGGATTGGGGGAGGGGGAGCGGGCTATGGACATTGGGGAGGGGAAGCGAACCATAAGAGACTATGGACTCTGAAAAACAACCTGAGGGTTTTGAAGGGTCAGGGGTGGGAGGTTGGGGCAACCTGAGGGTTTTGAAGGGTCAGGGGTGGGAGGTTGGGGGAACAGGTGGTGGGTGATGGGGAGGGCACGTTTTGCATGGAGCACTGGGTGTTGTGCAAAAAGAATGAATACTGTTACGCTGAAAAAATAAATAAAATGAGAAAAAAAAAAAAACTACTCAGTCCCTTCTATTGATTCAGTCAATCTGATTGAGATTATCTATAAAATTTACTGGGGGGAGGCAGCGAGGAGGAAGAAAAGAGAGAAAGCTTATGGGCACTTTTTGTAGATGGAGTATGTTCCCATTCAAATATAAAAAGGAAAAGGACTACTGTCTTACCATAGTCGGGTAACTGCCTAAAAGTGTCTGCCCTCTAGTGGCTAAAGCTGAAAACAAATATTTTGCCCAAAACTGACTCACTGCGCCTGGAACACTGAACTGAGACCAGCCAAGCAGGTACTTGGTGGTGACAAGTTATAATCCCTCCCTGTTGGGCCCTGGGGCTCTGGCCCCAGCGGGCTGAATGTTCATGGGTCCCAAGGCACTGGGACCTGTGCCTCAGAGACCAAAGGTAAGTTCTATGCTGGAGGAGACACAGAGCCTGGGTGAGACCCAGCTTTCCCACACATGCTGACCAGTCCTGGCCCCGGGGCCTGCTTAGTAAGGAGCCCGGTGCAGGTGACCATCAGGCAACATGATGTCATCTCCCGGCCAGCAAGTCTTCTAGAGCTGCATCCACAGCTCTCACAGCACCAGAAGACACTAACCACGTCCCCTCCCCATCACTGGTGCTCACTGATCTGTCCCCTTTCTGCAATCCACCCATCCCCACTCCCAAGCTAAGGGAATGTGGTCAAGTCTTCAGGATTCTGGGCAGAGATGTGGTTACTGGTTGGGGTCACGTTGCCTATCTGGAGTTCCTGCTCAAAGAACAGGAACTCCAGATAGGCAACGTGACCCCAACCAGTTTCACCTGGCACTTGCTTGTGCCGGGGAGGAGCAGACATTCAACCTCCAGTAAGAATCCGTTCATAGCAAACTGCCCAGGTGCGTATCAAAAGCCAAACCAGAATGATCACCAAGAGAGGTTTTGGAAGTCCTAGGAACTCTGGTGCATATGGTTTAAATAAATCACGGGGATGTAATGTAAAGCATAGGGACTATAATCAGTAATATTGTAATAACTCTGTATGGTGACAGATGGTGAGCAGAGTTGTCATGGGGATCACTTCCTAGTGTATAAAAATATCAAGTCCAGGGGTGCCTGGGTGGTTCAGTCAGTTAAGCGCCTGTCCTCGGCTCAGGTCATGATCCCAGAGTCCTGGGATCGAATCCCACATCGGGCCCCCTGCTCAATGGGGAGCCTGCTTCTCAGTCTCCCTCTGCTACCCCTCTCCCCTGCTTGCACGTTCTCTCTCTCTCTGTCAAATAAATAAATAAAATCTTTCTTAAAAAGTCAAATCCCTATAATATACAACGGAAACTAATAGGACATTGTATATCAATTATACTTCAGTTAAAAAAACAGCAGCGGGTGCAACAGCTGCAAACCAAGGCTGTGAGCGTTCCACCGAAGGAATGCTAGGTGGCACCCTCTCATCCAGGGCTGTGGGAGGCAGAGCCAGCCTCTCCCTGTCAGGCTGCTTGAGCGGATTCTGGCCAGAAGGCATTTCCAGGAAGGCATGGAGGAGTTGGGGCTGGAAGACCAGAACCAAGAAGACTGTGCTCTGAGTAGAGTCAGGCCAAGAGTGAGGGAGGGGTGGGTAAGGAGAGGTGAATGGGGGGTGAAGGGGTGTCTCGGGAACTTCTGGCTCATGTCAGATGATGTCCGTCGCTGACAAATGGCAAGGCTGGTGACACAGCAAAGGCTGTATGGGGGACAGAATGTAACTAAAGGTATATTTGACAATGATTGGAGATTCCAAGAGAGATTCCAAGGAGATTGGAGATTTATATATGACTTCATTTTTTGTTATCTTTATGGGGCATTAGGGAGTTCTGTCCTGACTCCCTACATTCTAACATGAATCTCTAAGGATTTTTAAGAGATTCCTCAAATATCTCATTATCCACCAGAAACATAGCAACTTACTTCAATAACCTCTTACCCCAGAATTCTCAGAAACTCTTTTTAATGCCAAATTTAATTCCCTTCTATAGTATGCCTCTCTCTCTCTCTCTCTCTCTCTCTCTCTTTTCTTTCTTTTTTAGAGAGGGAGTGAGGGGCAGAGGAAGAGGGAGAACCTTAAGAAGCCTCCATGCCCAGTGCAGAGCCTGATGCAAGGATGGATCTCACGACCCTGAGATCATGACCTGAGCTGAAATCAAAGTCAGACACTTAACCAGTTGAGCCATCCAGGTGCCCCTAGTATGTCTCTTTTTAAACTCCCACCCTGCAACTGCATTTAGTCCTTATGAAATTTCACTCCCACCTCCTTCCTTTCCATGTAATCCGAAAGTATGAAAAGATGAAAGTAGCAAATTAGTAGGAAATAAATCTGTCCAGCGGAAAATGGCAATAATTAAGAAAAGAGGTATGAGGTGCCTGGATGGCTCAGTTAGTTAAGTATCCAGCTCTTGGTTTTGGCTCAGGTCCTGATCTCAGGGCGCTGGGATCAAGCCATCATCTGGCTCCATGCTCAGCGCACAGAGCCTTCTTGTCCCTCTTCCTCCTCCTGCTCACAGGTGTGCAGTCTCTCAAATAAATAAGTAAAATCTTAAAAAAAAAAAAAAAAAAAAGAAAGGAGGCTGTTTCAAGTCCCCTACACACCTGCCATTTACGTACAAACAACTGTGATCCTCGCAACTGAATCTTTAGTACTGAAAAGTACTGACTTTTTTAAAAAACAGTTTGGTATTTCAGGCCCCCCCTTCTCCATTCAGTGCCCCTCCTCTTAGGTTCTGAGGTTTGCTTGTCCTTGCCAAGTCCTCCCCATCACATCCACAGTACTACGTAGCTTATAAATCTGACACTTTTGAGAACTTGGTCTTTATAGGTATGTGAAATCATCTCACACACCCCCAGTTTGCTAAGCCCTAGAGAGCACTGAGGACTTCAAAATAATAGAAGATTTGAGGTCCATGCTAAAACCCATTCATTAGGTGGGCTTCTATAATGGAGCTGAGGTTCTTACATCATCCATGCAAAATTCCAAGTGTCTTCAGAGAGGCTATCAGGTGATGGGACCTGGCTGCAAGGTGGGAACAAGAATGATTTAGGCAAGGGACAAGTTCTGGAGGAAATAGAAGCCCAGAGCAAGTGTGTCTGTCTTTCAGGAATTAGTCTAGGCAAAGATGTGTGTCCTAACAAGAATATAAGAGCTGACTGGGAGACATATGGCAAAGACAAGCCGAATAGCAGAAATTGGATTCATAAGAGGCATGGTCAGTTCTGAGAGGTAGCCTCGCTAGTAAGAGCTAAAGGGCTCTCTGTGTGCCTACCTCCCCACTGGGAATGTACCTTACACTTACCCCTATTCCTTTGCCAAAATTTTAGTCATGCTAGGATCTTAATTTAGATGTAACTTACTTGCACAGCCTTCCTGAGGCTGGGAAATTTCGACTTGATTGGGGAGAAATTGGCAGACAGTCAGTGCTCCTAAGCAGAGTATGACATAATGAGATTTGCCAATTGTGTCCATCATCCTGCCTGCAGTGTGAATGATAGACCAGAAGGGGTCGGAATGGAGTCTTCTGTAGGCAATGTTAAATCTAGACATCAAAATGGACCCCTCCCTCTATTTCTGCAAAAATACAGAAACAAGAACTTGGTGGACTTGAGCCATTGATGAAAATTCTGTGTGGACAATCAATAACTGCGTAATGATGCTAGGAAATTATCATGGTTAGATTCCCTAGGAGACAGATACTGAGGCCAACTTGTGTGCAAGACATTTCTGGAGGTGTACTCAGTGACAATACCTGTGGGGGAATGAATGATGCACTGTAATTGTCCATCTGTGTATCTGTGTGATTGCTTCCCCTCCTAGACTACAACCTCTGTGTGGCCAAGGAATGTGTCTGCTGTGTTGGTCATTGTATCCCTAGTGCGTGTATAGTCCAGTGACTGGAACATAATAGGCACCTCCAAATATTTGTTAAATAAATGAATAAAAATCAGTAAATAAAAAAAGCCCTACTAAGGAGGTAACAATAAAAAGAAGAGGGAATTTTTGATATATATTTAGGTGACAAAATTAACGGGTCTCAGTGGTTGATTGACTAATTAAACATAAGAATGAGAGTGAGGAAGAGTCTAGAATAACTCCCACATTTCTACATTTATACGTAGACAGAAGATAGTCCTCTTTCGGGAGAGAGATAATGCAGAATGGAGTTTAAGTTGGAGTAGAAAGGGAAATAGAAACAGCTCAAGTTTGAGCTATCCATTCAATATCCAAGTGCAAACGTCCAGCAGGCAGGTGAAAATGGGATTTGGAGCTCAAGCAGTAAGCCTGGACTTGGCAGTCATCGGTGTCTCAGCCAGGATACTCCTTATCAATTTACTTCCTGCCAAGAACATCCTGTAGACCCCTGCGGAATCTTTTTTTCCATTTTGTCACATGTTGCCCCTTTCCACAACTCAGCGGGTGCTTATATTACTTTGTTGGAGCTGCCATAACAGCAAGAATTTATTTCTCAAAACTCGGGGCCAGAGTTCAAAGATCAAAATGTCAACAAGTTTAGGTCTTCTGAGGATTCTCTCCTTGGCTTGCAGATGCCTGCTTCTTCCTGGGCCCTTACATGGCACTTCCTCTGTGCACACCGGACCTCTGGTGTGTCTCTGTGTGCCTGGATTGCCCCTATTTTAAGGTCATCAGTCAGATTAGATTAGGGCCCACTCTCGTGGCCTTGTTTTAACTTAATTACCTTTTTAAAAGCCTTGTCTCCAAATACAGTCACATTCTGAGGTGCTATGGGTTAGAACTTCAAAATAAGAATTTTGCAGATGGACCAAGGTTAGCTCGTGAGAGGGCTGTATTTCTTCTCATCCTCCTTCTACAGCGCTGCCCTGGAGGCTACCAGCCCACACCCCTCCATCAGAGAACACCAATGTCCAGAGGAGCCTTCCCCTCACATTTCTAAGATTCAGTCTTCAAAACGTTACGGAGACAGATGAGAGAGGGGCTAATTCTGCCAGGCATGCGGGTAGGTGGTGGGTAGACTTGTGGGATAAATAAGAGGTCACTGGTTATGAAAGGGAGAAACATTCTAGGCTAAGTGAAGATACCGTGATGTTAAACTTCAGAGGGAGTCTGGAGACACTTGGATGTGGCAGTTGTGGAGGTTGGATGTGGGGGAAGGTAAGAGCCAAAGCAAGAGGGGTTGGCTGAGGTCACGTTTTAAAGCGCTTTCCTCTTGGCATAGAATCAGCCAATGCTTTATGTGAAGAGACATAGACAAGGGAATTAGAGGCTGCTCTGATCACTCAGGCAGGAAACAATGCAATTACTTGCAAAAGGCTGGAAGGTTGAGGATGATGTTGAGGCAAATAGCTGGTGGGGGTGGGGGCCAGAGTGGGGACTAAAATACAAAGAGGAAAAATATGGGGGAAAGGAAAGGAGAAGGAAAAAAACAGGAAGCATCGTGGTCAGCTCTGAATACTGAATTCTCATATCCCAGCTGGTATTCTGTCTAGTTAATCCTCCCTCAAGAAGGCAGAGTCCCCACGTTGGCGAGCACTTTTCTGTGAACTGGAGGATGGTGGGGCAGAGGAGGTTCTGGAAACCAGGGAGTCAGTTCATATAGAGGCACAGCAGCACAAGGGCCACCTGTGATAAAGGTGGCAAAGGGTTCCAAGAGGAGCTGGGAAGCTGGCTGAGATCAGCCTCAATGGGCTGACCAGGCTGGGCACTGACAGGTCCAATTCTGACTTGTCATGGAGGCCCGTCAACTCAGGACCGGGCCTACAGATCAAGACTAGTGACCTATATCCAACCACCCTGAGGACATAGTGGTGGCTGTCCGGGCTCAAGTTTCCTCTCTCAGGATGCAGGGCCAGAAAAGCAGAAGGATCAGACACTTAACAGAGGAGAAAAGCAGGCTGTCCCTGATTTGGTCACTGTCCTCATAGTGAGCTTATGGCAGTGATCAAGGCCAGAGATTAAATGTAAGGAAGACAGAAGAGCCAAGCAAATGATTTTATTCCAACTGTAGACTAAGGTGCACCAAGCCATTTTTTTTCTTTCCATTGAGTAAGTCCTGCTCTGAATGAGGATGGCCATAGTTGGCCACTGTCTGTCAATCAAATCTGTGATTATCTCCAAAGGGAGTTTAATCTTTCTTTATGAAACTTCTGGTCACAAGAACACGAGGGTTTCCCCTCATCCATCCTAATGGGCTCAGGGAGCCAGCTGTGGGCTTTGCTGCCTCTGGGATCCTAAGAGTTAGGCTCTCCAACTAAGACCAGGGATGGACAATTAGAGTGGAGAGGCCAGTGCCCATGAAGCTGGCGACTGAAGAGAGATTGGTGTGGGCCTGAACCAGGGGCGGGCAAGTAAGTGCCTGCCAGATGGGACTGGAGGGCTCAGGCCAAGCTCACTGCAGAGATGGGAGGGCAACAGCCATCCTGGGCACAGCATGTCCAGAGGAGCCTTCACGCTACAGCTGTGACCTCCCACTGCCTCCTCACCTACTCCCTGTAATTCCTTAGGCTTCCTTAGTCTTGAATGTGCACTTCATTGTGAAAATAATGTAAGCATGCTCCAGAAAACTGAGAAAACGATTTTCCACAATGCTGTCCCCCCACCAAAAAAGTTAGTTGTGATACAATCAGAGTTTTCCCCCCATTGGACCTTATCCATCTAAGTTCACCATCTCAACACTAGGGCTTGAAGCATTCATGAATAAAATCAACTAGGGATCCTTTAGCTAAAGATTCGGTTCCAAGATGCCAGGCACAAGAAGTTTCTGAAAGAGCATTCTCACTTGGGGAAGGAGGCTGAGCCGGGCAGTATTGTTTCTGAGGATTTAAGAGGATGGCTCAGCCGAAGTTCACCTCCTTTGGGGAATGGTTCAAAGATGGTTATGGGAAATGGGAGGAATTAACCTTTGGGATAAGGAGCCATTGTTTGCCACCTTACTAAGGGATGGGGGAGGAACAGTTAGGGGCCAAGGTCATGTGGAAGACAGGTAGAGAGGAACATTTATCGAATGGAGACAGGGACTTACAAATGCTCCCAGAAAATTCTGTCTTTTAGTGTCTCTTGCAGGAACCAACTGCAAACCCAGATCTTCTGACTCCTGGCCAGAGTTCTCCCTATGTCTCATAGATGCCCCAACCTCACTCACTTTGGTAGATGAGTGAGAAAGAAACATGGGTATTCTGGACCCACCCAGGGAAGGAGAGATTGAGATCATTAAAGGCCTGGACAGCAATAGCCAAAAAAAAAAAAAAAAAAAAAAAAAAGGAAGATTTTTACCACTTTGCCCTGGGGATGTGACACATCTCCAGCTGGCCCAGGGCCCACAGGAACCGTGTAGGAACCGTGTTCTATGAATTGCTGGCCTTTAGCTACAGGAAGAGGATTCTGCTTCTAGAGACCGAGAAAGCTCAAGGACTTCCTTACAAAAGGAGTTCCATGTCCTGAAGGGTTGGCTCTGGAGGCATGGCTGTGTAGATAGCCACTGTTGGGCCCCTTAATGCAATTCCTCTGAGCTCCATCTTCTGATTTTTCAGCTATCAGCCCCAAGGCAGTCAGGCCTGTGGCTCCTTGTACCTCTCTCCCCAAGGAGCAATCAGCCCTGTGCACTGGCTCTTCAGAGACAGGAGTGTAGCCAGACTTTCATTTTTTTCCCCTTGCTGTGCCTTTAAGAGCTGCAGGAATGCAAAGAGTCCAGAGGAGGGGTGGGGTCTCCCAACAGGACTTCTGGGAAAAGGATCCTGGGAATTTTTGCCAGAAACTAAACTGAGATTCCAGCTCGGAGAAGTTGGGGGTGGTTTGTGTTGGGTCAAGCCTGTGATTGGACTGCAGAGTCCACTAGGGAGGAGGAAAGCCGAAGTAAAACGCCAAGAGCGTTTTGCTCCCCACCCCTCACCCCCACCCCAATGCATGCTCACCCAGGCCTGCAAGAGGGTGCAGCCACTAGCCTGGAGAGGACCAGTGTGTGTGACGGGTGATGGTAACGGATGGACCCAAGGAGCTCTCTACCCCAAGGCGACCTGCAAGGCCTGCAGGGACGGGCTTGCCAACAGCTGGACTTGATCACCGGCTTCCAAAGTGAGATCACCCATCTGGGGGAATAACAAGCAGGCTTGGCTTTCAGGCTGTTTTTAGAGGATTTTCAAAGCAGTGGCTAGAAAGCAGGAGACCACCACCTGGATCCTTGGCTTTTTTTTAGCACAACAGAGGAGATCCCACCCCTGGGCAATTTGCGGTACAATGACAGCCCTTCCTCGAGCCTCTGCTGTCCTGGTTCTATTCCTGGCGGCTCTTCTGCCCCCAACTCAGCGTGCCCAGGACCCGGGCATGGTGCACTACATCTACCAGCGCTTTCAAGTCTTGGAGGTAGGTGGCATCTGTGCACCTGATCTGGGGTGCATGCCTGCTGGAAGTCTCCTTATCTTAGCCCAGCTTCCCTAGACTGGGATGCACGTTCCCCACATGGTCAATGCCAAATACATGACCAACGTCTCCTGTGAAAGTTTTCATAGTCAAGTGGTTCAGAGCACCAACTGCAGAGTCCAGGCTCTACCACTCCCCAGCCCTGAGCAGGACTTCACTCCATTTATGGATTAATAAATTAATCCATACTTAGGACGTTCCCTGGCATGGTGGTAAATGCCCAAAATGTTATTATTCAATAGTTCAACTTTTAAAATACAAAAATTAAAAATTTGGGGTCACTTTTTATTCATGTCCTACCATATCAGGGTGGTAAGCAAGTTTTTGCTTTTCCTTTTTATCTTTTTATGATAAAACATGAGGCCACCATAAAAAGTCATGATGTTGTACCAAGAAGCTACGTCTTCGCTTCTTTGTAGCACCGCACTTGTGTTCAGAAAGGAGTAGATTTCAGCTGTGTCAGACAGAGAGAAATTGCTGGGATCCCTCCTCCAAGTGCCGCAGCTGCCGCTTCATTAAAATTTGTAAAAAACCAACATTTTTGCTACACAGACAGGCTCCCAGGGACAAATGTAACCCCCTGCCCAAGTCCTTGACATACTACTCCTGGTGATTGTCTCATATTTTAATTGCCTTACTTTTATTCAAGTTAAATTTTGATAAATTATTTATCTTCTTCCAAAGATACTTTTGTTTTCCCCAAAGACACTTTTATCTCCAATGTTTATTCTCTATATTTTCTTGAAAAATTCTGAAGTCCAAATTAGTTGATCATCTGGTTGAGTAAAATAACTTCAAAGAGCAGACTGAATGCATTTCCTAACGTTGCCCGGGTAACCAGCTGAGGCCTGGGGCCGGGGAGGTGATGTTCCCAGGACGGTGGCTGCCTCACCTGTTGCCTCCTCAGACAGCTCCTCCCCAATGTGCCTCCTAGAAAGTGCCAGAATTATGTTCAACCATGGTCCCTCTGCAGTTAACACTGACTTATCCTGAGATAAGCACCCGCCAGATGCCTGCAGGTTATCCTCAATACCTGAAAAGCTGGTGTTCAGACAAGTGTATAAAGTACAGACAAATACTTTGATGACTATGAATGTGAATTTGAAAAGGATAGGGATATGGTTTGTATAGATCTCCCCGTCCTGGTCAGGACCTGGTGGGGAAGTCAGGTCCCAGAGGGCAGTCATTGATGACCAGTGTGGACACTTACAAGCTGACACAGTCCTCACCCTGAGAGACTCATGTCTGAGGGGTACTAAAGAAATAAGAGGATTGATTTAGGGAGTTTCTCTGCCTCTCTCTCTACCTTTCCCTCTCTCTTTTCCTTCAAAGTGAACAGTATTCCATACTACTGTTTGGAGTTGCAATTTTTACAATTTTGTGGAGAGCATTTTGATAGACTGCCAAATGAGCTTTAAGAATACGTTCTCTTTGACCCAGCCACCCCATTTCTGGTCTCCATTCACTTTATTCTTTCTCTCAGTAAATATTTATGAAGTACTATGTGCTAGGCCCTGTGCCAGATGCTGGGGATGGAGCTTACTTCTGGAGATCCACCCTAAGATAATAATCAGATAAGTACACAAAGACGTAAATACAAAGATTCTTTTCAGCATTGTTGAAAAGTCCATAAAGGGTCTAATAGAATAAATCGGATATCAGTGCAATGGAATTCTGTATCATTAAAATTATTGTATAGCAATCTATTAATTAGTATTGAAATATGTTCACAGTGTATTAGCAAGTGAAAATATGTTACAAAGCATTATAGTAAAATCACATTTTAAAATATATACTTATATATGTATGATGAAATGCATGGGAAAACTTAAAAACTGATACACTAACAAATCAGTGGTATTTTGAACTCAGGGATTACAGGTGATTTTTATTTTCCCCCTTACAATGATTTGTAAATTAAAAATCTTTCTCAATGAATGACAGCTATTTATATTACTTGGCCAATTTAAATAAAGAGCAATAATTTGAGCATTTATTTTCTGACTGAAGCAAGGACTGGAAAAATGTACCCAAGCAATGAGGGCATACATTCAAGACTTCCAAGAGTTCTCGAAAAACATCTCCGCTATGCTGGGAAGATGCCAGACCTACACAAGTGAGTATAAGAGTGCAGTGACTAACCTGGCCCTGAGAGTCGAACGTGCACAACGGGAGATCGACTACCTGGAGTATTTGCGAGAAGCTGATGTGTGTGTGGAATCAGAGGACAAAACCCTGGCGGAAAAGCTCATCCAAGAGGCTGAAGAAGAGAACAAGATCCGGACTCTGCTGAATGCAAGTAAGAGAACTCTGTCTTTGATAGCTCTTCTAGGGACTCACACTCAGAGACACAGATGCAGCACAGATAGGGGTCTGACAAGTAGGAGAGTAAGAACCCGATGTATGGTTTTGTGTGCAGGTGTTAGGAGAGAAACCTTAGCAGGGAACAGGTGTCTATCGAAAAAGTCACTCTCAGTGAGCAGCTTTTCACAGAGAGTTTCTGAAGGCCCCATGGAAGGTCAGAGCTTTGGTGTCAGAGGTCAGCCCAGGAAGGACATTTCCAGATAGACCTTGGTTTGGAAGAGGTGTGTGGTCGCAGATCCTTCCAGAGAGGGTAAAAGTTTGGTGGATTCTCCCAGTGCCCTGGGAGTAGGGAGTGGCTGCAAATGTGCCAAGAAATGGTCTGAAATTTTAAATGGCATCAGCCAACCCTCAGAGCTGGGGACTGCAGTGAATTATTACTGTGTGTGTTGTCAGGATGGTGATATTTAGAGGATTTGTCCTAATCGGTGATCCCATTCAAATCACTTCCAGGCCATTAAGAATAATGGTTAGGAGCTTGAATTCTAATAACAAGTATCAAGTTAGAAAAACATAAATGAGAAAGGAAATTTCCTGTCCATTTTATTAAAACAATGAGGGAGACAGTTCACCCAGCTCAGAGTCTGTATTCTGAAATGGTTTCATTGCAAATAGGAAAATTTTATTTATATGTTAATTATGTCTGCCCCAAATGCCAGAAACTCCATCCGGGAAATAAGATAAAAGCTGAGTGCCCTTGTTGTGCTAAAGATTTTGTAGATCTTCTCACTGTAATCCTGATAAGAACTCCGTGGGTCATTATAAGAAGAAGGATGTCCCTAAATGAGGTGACACTGATCTGCGTTTTGAACAGTGTTAAGAGAAGAATGAGCAGAGGGCACATGAGGTGCGGGCACAACCTACTGAAGGTGTGAGTACATAATCCTTAGCATGAAGATCTGCGGATATTTTGAGTGGAAGCTCTGTGGGGCAGGCACATTTGGAGAACAAGAAACAAGACTCAGGAGTTCAACAGGACCCAACTAGTGAGAGGCCTTGCATGCAAAGCGAAGGGGGTTGAATCTGACTGGAAAAACAATAAAGAACCACTAAACAATTTTTAGCAGGGGCATGACATGAAGGAAGAAGGCGAGACTTGAGAAAGACCAGTTGGGGGGCCTACTATAATTCTGGGGACAAGTGATGGTGTCTGCATTAAGTGTCATTGAGATGGAGAAGGGCAGATGGATTTGAGAGCCACTGAGAGTTGGAAACCCATGGCTTAATGACTGATAATTAAAAGTGAAAAGTGAGTGAGTGAGAAGGAGAAGTCCAGGACGCTTTCCAGATTTTTGGCTCAGGTCACTAGGTGATTGTTCTCAAATATGTTGAGATGAGAAACCCAAGAGGAGTTTTGGAGCACTTACTGCTTTACTATTTTTTTTTTCCAGAATACCTATTACTCTGAAATCTTCTAGTTTATTTATTTGTTCAGTGCTTATTTTCTGCCTCTCGATCTAGAAGGTCGGCTCTACGAGAGCCTGGATCCTGCATTTTATGTTCAGTGCTGCGTCCCAGTACCTAGAGTAGTGTCTATGGTCAGTGCATACTGGTCATTGAATAACTAGGTGAAGAAATGAATGAATAGATGGAGGGAGAGACTGTCAACACAGACAGAGGTGTTATTAGGTTTTGATAGAAAAGAGAACATCTTAATGCTGAGGCAGAAGGGGCCTATGTGAAATATGAAACAGTTGACCAAGTTGGTTGGATGAGTAAATGATTCTTTTTGGCTCTGACATTGTCTTGAGATGAACTACCCTTGAGAGGGAGCAGATCGGGGGTAAGCTGGGGTGAAGAAAGAAGGAAAAGGTGAGGGTGATCCAGCAGAGGATGAACAGAGGCTGCCTAAAAAGCTGATGGGAGGAGTTGAGTACCAATGTGGCCTGAGCTAGAATGTGCCTGAACTTTTATGCCGGGGTCAGGCAGGACCCGAGTTCTGAATGGTGGTGCTAGGTTAGCTCCCTGAGCTGCTCCTGGTCTCTGGACTGGCTAAGCCCCTCAGGCTTGGGGTTGCCCCTTTCCATTCAGCTAGAGCTCAGCAGATGTCCCGATTCTGAACTTGCTGCTCTTCCAACCCCTGTCCCTCCAACACTAGAGGCCTGAAATATTCCTTCTCCCAACTCCATGGTGAGTGAAAACTTTCAACTTTTCTGTGATTGCTCCTTCTATGCCTGTTGCCTCGGAGCCCTCATTTGATGATTCGTTGGTTTAAGATTAAACAAATACTCTTGGCTCCCTCCTACTAGATGGGCCATGTGCTACATGGTAGGGATGGAAGGGTGAGAACATCGTGTCTGCACCCTGCCCTGGCTTTCTTACTGCTCCTCTTGCCTCTGATCTTGCCTGTTGCCTGCTGTCACACAGACCTCACCACAATACAAAATTAATCGTATTACTCCTCTGTGTAGAACTTTTTTTTCTGTTCCCCATCAATTATCAACATCAAAAATTTCATTCAAATCTCTTGGCCTTTTATATGGGAAAGGCCTTTATAAAGTGACCCAAGTTTATTTTCAGCTTCTTCTTCTCCCATAATTTACCCACATGCAGTTGCAATTTAAAAAAAAAAAGAAAAGAAAAAAATATATATATAGTTCTTCTCACTTTCTCACTCCCCCTTTTTGACTGAAGAATGCTGTGAATTCTCAGTAAATCCCTCCTGCCAGGCAGATTGGCTTCTAGTGCTCCCAGAGTATGTCCCTAAATCCCCCAAGGGAGCATTCATCCTCTCAACCACACATATCTGTATGTATTTACTCCTCGACCAGACCGTGAACATATGGACATCTTCATTTCTGTATTCACAGAGTCTGGGTCAGCACAGCCCTTGGAGGAGGCTATAAAAATTGTCTATAGAGAAGATACTGATGGCAGAGTCCCCTCATAGCTTAGTTTAGGGGAAGACAAACCTGCAAACAATCACAACCTTCTGATCAGTATAGATCTATTATTTTCAGAGGCTCTCTGCTCAAGGATAGACTTTTCTGTACTTTGTATACTGTGCCCATCCCCCACTTTTTCTTTTTTGCCATTTCTGTTAGTAATTAGGTCTACCTTAGTGTTCTAATACTGAGTAACAAACTACCACAGATTTAGAACTTAAAACAATGCATACTCGTTATCTCAGAGTATCTGTGGGTCAGGAGTCCAGCCAGGCACACCTCACCTGGACCCTTTGTCCAAGGAGGGCACAGTCAGGCATTAGCAGGGCTCCATTCTCACCTGGAGCTCAGGGTCCACTTCCAAGCTCACTGAGGTTGTTGGCAGAATTCACTTTCTCAGGTCATTAAGACCAAGACCCTCATCTTCTAGAGGCTGCCCATCTATGCTGGCAGCTCACAATGTGACTGTTGCTTCTTCAAGGCAAGAAGGAGAGGTCTCTCTTTAGGAAGTACCCTGTCCCTCTTAAGACTTTGCATCTCATGTAAGTCAGGTCCACCCCTAATAACTTCCTTTTGGGTTAGCTCAAAATCAGCAGGCTTGAGACCTTCATTTTATCTGCAGAATCCCTTCACTTCTGTCTTGCAATGTTACCAAATCCTGGATGCTAGCCTGTCACAGTCACAGGCATTGCTCGTTGCTCACCCTCAAGAGGAAGGAATTATGTAGGGAAGGTACAGCAGGGGAGGGAATTTGGGAACTCTGCCTACGTCGTGCTCTCATGCTCTCATCTGCTAGGCCCCACTGCTACTAATTGCCTGTACCAGTCTTTGTCCTACAAGGCTCCCATCTTCCTGTGTCTATCCTTGGCCAGCAGGGACTGAGCCAGCTACAGAGCTCCTACTATAATCCTTAAGACTCAAGTCAACCCCCTTGTCTGGGCAAACACCTTGGGATTACAGGGCAAGGAGGGGTTGTCATGTCATAGGGTTTCCTTCATACATACACACCGTGTTACAAAGAGAGTTTCTTTGGAAACCCTGGAGGGAGAGAATGGTGCAACTTTCTTGGGAGATTCGATCTTGTCTCAGGAGACTTCCAGAAAATTCTGACATCACTAAATGGGTTGCTTTTGGGGCACCTAAGTGGCTCAGTTGGTTAAATGTCCAACTCCTGATCTCTGCTCAGGTTTTGATCTCAGAGTTGTGAGTTCAACTGTGTGTTGAACAGTGTGTTGGGCCCCACACTGGGCTCGACACTCAGCATGGAGGCTACTTTAGAAAAAAAAGATGGTTTGCATTTACTCCTGGAATATTTCTCAGTCAACTAGGAAGGGTCAGATACTGGGGATGGTAAATAAAATAGACCTGCTCTGAGCTGTTTTCAAGTCTTTAGCCTTTATTTATTTAGAGACAATCCCCAAATGACATTCACATGAGGGCTACAATCCCAGGGTTGTTCTGAGGTTAGGTCAAATTCTTAAATCTTTTTAACTCTGACACACACACTTTCCTCCTCTCTCCCTCACCCCTGCATCTCTCTCTCTCTCTCTCACACACACACACACACACACACACACACACACACACACACACGAACGATTTAGAATGCAGTGAGTGAATAGTACTGCTACACAATCTGACATATTTAAAAGTCATTCCAAATCTTTGGCACTCTGTTATTAGTAAAAAGAAATTTTGCATTGCCCTTGGCAACTTAAGGCAAAGCACGCTGCATCAGACACCCAGATTGAGAATTTATCCAACTAACAGTTTTTCACAGATTCCACAAGGTTGTGTTCTTGGGTGGATAAGATTATTAACCTCTTTCTACTTGTAAATAGCTTACGAAGAAAAATTCTAAGGCAGTCAAAACAAGCCATTAGAGCAGATTTTACTTTATTTCCTGTTTCATTCCAGCTCCTTTTATTGCAAGGGTGCACATAAGTGACCTCAAGTAACCCTCTGTCTCGTGAATTAAATAACTCCTATCGTTCGTTAGATCATGTTTCAAAAAGAAAGTCTGTTTGTTGTTGCACATTTAAATGCCTGTGGGAGCCATTTAGGTGTTATAACTGTACCTGCCCCATATTCAAAGCCATTAAAGGCAAAACAGAATAAAAAACAATACACCCACTGGAAGCCAAATAAAACATCTCTATGAGTAAACTCCCAAGGTCCACTGGTTTGTGACCAGTGGCACCAACATGAAGATGCGTATCCCTCATTCGCAGCAAAGGATTGAGAGTGTACACACAAGCCTAAGTGCAGGAGAGAGCGGATGAGTGTGCTCACACTGTGTGCCTGTGCATGCGCGCACACACACACACACACACACACACACAACACTGTAGCCGGAAGTTGCTGCATTCTGGGGCCAGCAACGCCAGAGGCATGTGTAAAGCTTCGCCCATCCTAGCTCCCGCAGAGTCCCAGAGGTCACTGTGCCGAGTCCAGAAAGGCCTCTGTACACAGCACTTCTTCTGTTTACTTATGTGGAAGGCCTGCAGTCTAGGATGCCTCCAGTCCCTTCACTATGGATACTACTAGAAGGTCCCCAAGTTATTTTAACTGATGGCTTTTGGCTTCAAGTAGAGTGAACACCCATTCCTTCTCTCTCTCACTCATTCATTTGCCCCCCGATTCAACAATTGTCTCCTGAATTCCAGGTCTGTGTTGGCATTGAGTGAGGCATTCGAGATGGAACATTGAATAGGGTGACATCCTTGTCCTCCAAAAGCCACAGCCAAGTGGGGAGCCCATCTGGACAAAGCCAGGGTCACAGCCAGAGTGATGAGTGCTCTCACAGGAGCACGATGGGGGAGTGGCATTAAGTAACCAAGGGAGGCCAGGGCTGCTGTGCAGTGGTGAGGGAGGGACTGTGGTCAAACCAATCCTTAAGCTGAGTTTTCATAATGGAAAAGAACGGACGAAATGGAGAGAGGAGGAGAGGATGCTTCAAGCAAATGGAATGGCCTATGGGAGCACAGGCCTAATGACACCTCGTGTTCAGTCACGGAGAGCAGACGAAGGCGCCGGACTGAGCTAAGCTCCTCTGTGCTGAGCCAGTGCCTGCAATTTTGCATTGCCCTTGGAAGCTTATGGCAAAGCACGCTGCCTCAGACACCCAGATTGAGAATTTATCCAACTAACGGTTTTTCACAGATTCCACAAGGCTGTGTTCTTGGGTGGCACTGCCTCAATCTATCTGAGGCCTCTTGGCTAACTGAGGCCAGAGCTGGAATGCACACTGGGGCGGGCTGCCTCAGACATAGGCTAGCCTCTCCCATCATGCTGTCGTGCTCGAGAGTGGCAAGCAGGGGTGCGTCCGGGCTGGGAGGGAGGTTGGGGAAGGTCATGCTGGCCATAGCGCCCAGAGCTGACCATCAGTGGTGGGGATGGGGGGGTTGGGTGTGCACCAGAGGTCGAGGTAGGGGCCAGGGGTGCCAACTCCAGGACGGTCACAGTGGGAGCCCTCCGTGCCGAGACTCGGGGCCTGCAGCCAGGAGGCCCAGCTGTCTGTGGTCTTGGGGTGGGATACTCCGAGGACTGAATCTATCCCCTTGGTCTCTGTGTGATGATGATTCCCACTCACAGACTACGTTAAATCATTCTTTAACACCCTGGCCAAGAAGGGTCCATGTTCTTCCCCCACCTCCTTGTTTTTTAATTCCCTGCCTTTCCTTCATTTACTTTTAAAACTAAAACACTCCTCTGCATCCCCCAAGATTCTCTCAGTAGAGAAGTTACACACACACACCTTCCTGGGCTAGAAACCTCAGAAGCATCTCTTTGGCCCTCCTCTGACCAGACCCCATATCCAGCTGACCTTTCCTTGTGCACAGCCCTCAAATCTCTTTCTGTCTGCACCATTCTCTCATTGACTCCGGCCCTGATTCCTGCAGGAGCTGCTCACCGAGCTTCCTGCCACCAGGCTCTCCCCGTTCCAGGGCTCTGGCCTAGATCGCCCACCAGAATTAGTTGACTAGAATTACTACAGCATGGCCTTAACAGCTTTGACAGAAACCTCAACTTATAGGATAAAGCAAACTCCATAAAATGGCATAAAGAAAGCCCTAGCTTTCTTTAGACCCCCAACCTTTCTTTCTTTGCCTTTTTTTTTTTTTTAAAGATTTTATTCATCCGTTTGAGAGAGAGAGAGGGGGACTGAGAGAAAACATAAGAGGGGAAAAGGTTGGAGGGAGAAGCGGCCTCCCACTGGAGCTGGGAGCCCGATGCAGGACTCGATCCTGGGACTCCAGGAACATGACCTGAGCTAAGAGCAGTTGATTAACCAACTGAGCCACCCAGGGGCCCCCTTTTTTTTTCTTTAAGATTTTATTTATTTATTTGACAGAGAAAGAGCTTGAGCAGGGGGGAGGGGCGGTAGGAGAGGGAGAAGCAGACTCCCCGCTGAGCAAGGGGCCAGATTCAGGACTCAATTCCAGGTCCCTGGGATCATGACCTGAGCTGAAGGCTGACGCCTAAGCAACTGAGCCACCCAGGCGCTCCCCTGCCCCCCACCTAACCTAGCTTTCTTGAAATATTTTGTCATTCTCCACAAAAGTAACACCTGCTGATTAACTAAAAACAATGAATATCATCTGCACTATATTTACTCTATTTACCTCTGTGTAATGGGAGATAACACGCTGACAGCTGAACACATGAGCTTCGAGTGTTTCTCAGCCCCTTGTGTCACTGGGGCCTTTCCCCGTCCACCTGCTGCTCTACACCGTTCCCGATGTGCTATTTGGAAACCCCTGAGTAACTTTGTGGGTTAAAGCCATAAACATTGATTATTTCTCAGGAGTCTGTAAGGCAACAAGGCAGTTCTGAGCTGGGCTGGGCTGCTCTCTGCTGGTTCCCCAGGGGCACATGGCCCAAGGGACTGGCTGAAGGTAGTCTCAGCTGGGATGGCTTGGATGTCCTCCACGTGGTCCCTGCTCTTTCAGGAGACAGACCTGGGCTTGGTCCCATGATGGAGGCAGACCTCTGAGAGAGAAGGCACAAACACACTACGGTCTGGTCACTTGTACTGAATTCTTGCAGCCAAAGCAAGCTCTAAGTCTGGCTCTAGGGCCCACCCTTCCACTAGGACCTTCGACATCATCTCATAAGGCTTTTGGTCCTGATGCTCCTGGAAATAAGCATTAAACAAAATCCATTTTTATGGAGACAAATTTCTATACGGAAGCAATAAATTGGGCATTAGTGTGACTGATGGTTTTGAGGCTGCTGCAAAGTTCAAGTTCCCAAGAAAGCAGGTCCTAGACTTTGAGATAGGCTGATGAGAACAGGATAAAGTGAGATTTACTGCACAGGAAGAATATGGGCACAATGTCAAAATGACTCTGTTTTCTAACCAGGCAAATGGGAGAATGGCAGGACGACACCTAGAAATTGAGAACATTTCTATCCCTTTTAGTTTGGTAAGAATATTATTACAGGAAGAAAACAAACAAAAAACACTATGCAAAAAAAACAAACCAAAACAAAACAAAAAACACACATAGAGAAAAACTTTTAAATGAAAAATAAGTTCAGCTTTTAAATGAAAAATAAGTAAAAAGAAAGAGTTCATAATTATAACTTTGGAATGCTTAAATGTTGCAACAGTCTGATAATTGATTCAAAATGGAGCGGTTTGGTCAGACATTCCTCAGAGCGCTGCCCACTTCACCGCCTCCCTTCCCATGAGTGCTGACCGGCCCGGATCCTCTGGGATAGTGTTCTCAAGCTTCTAGTTTTAGGAACGCTTTACATTTCTAGAAATTATTCAGGACCCCAAAGAATTTTTCTTGATGTAAGTTACTTCTATCGATATTTATCATATTCATAATTAAGATAGGAAAATTATAATACGTGCCAGATGCTATTTTGGGACAAGACATACAGCAGTAAAACAACAACAACAACAAAACCAGATACCTTGTGGGGTGAACATTCTATTGAGGGGAGTCAAACAATAAATAGATAACAGATAAATTTAAAATATGTCAGAGAGAGGATGATAAATCCTGTGGAAGGAAATCAGCTAAGGTGTGGGCATTCTGGCAGCTGGCCAGCACCCAAAGGAAACATGGGAAGGAGCTTGGCTGTGTCGGGTTCCAGCTACAGGCACCCTGTAGGTTGGAGTCGGCCCGACTCATACTCCCAACTCACACATCTCCCACATGCGCTCCTGTGAAGTTCTTAACTTGATGCGAAGGAGCAGAGCCTTATAAGCAACCAGCCACGTTATCAAATCTGTTTTCTCTCTCACAAGCTGCTGCTCATCACCAACAAAGGGAAACTGTCAGGGCACCATAGTGGGGACCATGGATGACTTTGAGTTTAGCGCTGGGAACCTAGAAAGAGCTCTAATGTAGATTTACTAAAGACTTCCCTGTGACTCACCGAAACCAACATATAGAGCACTTACTGTATTCCAGGCCCTTTCAAGGCCTGGATTCACCGTCCTGCCAAGCCAAACCCTCCCATGGCTCACCGAGTGCCATTTCACACAAGCCAGGCTTCCTGCCTGCTTTCCTGGCACGCAGCTACCCAGGCTCTCAGGAGTATGCAGGGGCACCTGCCAATGTCTGCACCTACCTCTTGCTATTTAAAATCTGATTTCTAAGCTGGCAGAGCATGAGTTGGGATAGAAGTTGGAATACCAATACTGCGTTCTCCGAATCAAATTGATTCTTGCATTTGTGGACAGTAAGCAGGAAGAGACTAGATGGGAAGGATACACATGGTGGGTCCCAGGCACTCTGGATAAAAACATAAATAAGACCCAGCCTCTGTCAGAAGTGTTTACAAGGAAACAGAATGAGTAAGCAGTTCTGATTCAGCAGGATAACTTCTCTGGAAGAGACCTGCATGACTGCTTTGCACACACAGGAAGGAGCAACTGATTGCTCTGCAGGACCAGAGACTTTTTGTTTTGAAGGATGAGCAGACGTAGCCCAGGTTAGTGAAGGGGAGTGAAGGAAAAATATGGGCAAACTCTAACACTTGGAAGAGGTCATGGCAAGTTGGTGACCGGTGACCAGCCAGGTGGGGTGGGGATGTGCCAGGAGGAGGTTAGATGAAGGACCTTGAGTGCCGTGCTGAGATACTTGAAACTTATTCTGTGGGCAGAAAGTATGAAACAGCCCTAATTTCTACAACACATTAAGTCTGCCCTCACAATTTCATTGTATTAGTGTGAAGCTTTTATACTTAATTGCTTCTCTGAGAGCTGCCATCTTGGTCATTCTGGAGTCTAACATTGTACCTGTCACTTGATAGGTTGATTAATGTTTATTAACATGAGTACAATCCAGGTAGTTGAAAAAGTCAAGTTTAACAGCACAGAATTTCAAGAAGCAGTCAAAATACTCATGGTTTTACAGTTTTTGTTTGTTTTTAATGAATTCATCCCTCTTTTTCCCAAGCAAGCCTGGGCTCCCTCTCTGTCATTCCATCACCCTCCTCCTTGAGGGCTCCCTCCATCTAACCAGTTACTAAGACCTGACCCCTCTTTTCCTGAGTATTTCTTCTTTTTTTTTTTTTCTCCAAGATTTTATTTATTTATCCAACAGAGATCACAAGCAGGTAGAGAGGCAGGCAGAGAGAGAGGAAGGGAAGCAGACTCCCTGCTGAGCAGAGAGCCCAATGTGGGGCTCCATCCCAGGGTCCTGGGATCATGACCTGAGCCAAAGGCAGAGGCTTTAGCCCACTGAGCCACCCAGGGGCCCCTGCTTGAATATTTTTTGAATCCATAGTCATTTTTCTTCTTTTTTTTTTTTCATACTCATTTTTCCATGTCCATCATTATTTGTATTGATCTGGATTGTACTTACAGACTCTCTACCTGTTGCCCGGGGCCCCTTCTCTCCCACCTCAACCCCAGTCCATTGTCCACCGACATCTGGGCCAATGTTTCTAAAACATAACTAGAGGGCAGTTGAGTCACTCCCCTATAGAGGGGCAAGTCTCACCAGGTTTGGAGAGTTTTGCCCTTTAATAAGGGCAAAAGTATTTTAAAAATTCAGTAAGTGATATTTGTATATGAAGTCACTGGGAGGCCTTGGACCAAATCCTATCCTCATTGCTTGTCTGCAGTTTTGCCCGAGGGAAAACAAGAGATTTGCATTGGTTTGCAAGTGGAACTTTGTTTGCCATTGTCTCTGTTAAATAATTTGCATCTTGACTGAACTCAAAGGTTTTAAATTTATTTACTTTCTCAACCTTTTTCTCCTGCTAATTCTCTTTCTCTCTCAAGAGAAACACAGTGGGGAGTTCTATCGTAACTCAAACACAAGAAGTATGTTTCCTCCAAAGTCCAAAAGAGGAATTTATAAAATTAAAGACTCTCAGCCCTGAAGAAATTCTAGAGAACATCCAGTGTAAACCCCACATTTTAGAGCTAAGGGTGGATTGACCGAGGGTCTTGTTGGGAGACAGAGAGAACCAGAGACAGGGTTCAGACCATTCAGGTCTCTGACTCTCAGTCCCAGGTTTCCTCGGCAAAGGAGGGATAGCACAAGGGGAAATTCTGTGTGTCCTATTCTCGGAACTGTCTCTCCCTAATCAAAACCATCTAACACTCTCTTTTTGTTTTTTTCTATTTCTCTAAGGATTTTGCATGTAGTAAGAGCAGACTAGATGGAGAAAGGAGAACGGTTGTTTTAGTTTCTGCTGTATATTAAATGAACATTTTCTCACTCATGAGACATTGTATGTGCCTTGTTCTTGGACACAGTCCCCCTCTGTAGCTGGGCTATAAGCTCACGGACCCTCCTCCTAGAGGGATGGGCCTGTCCCTGGGGGCTGGCTGGAGGTTTCCTGGCCAGTCCTGCCTCCAGGTTCCGGCTGAGCTCAGAGGACCCATAATTGGGTAACCTTAAGGAACTTGTCCAAGCCTTTTCTTTTCATTTGGAAAATGGAGATTAAAATATTCACCACTTAGGCATATTATAAGCACTTACTTCAAGTTGGTGTAAATAAAGTACTTCTCACTATGCATATGCCATGCATATTGTATGTATTTGTGGATATTTATTAACTTCTCAAGCCTTTGCTTTTGTTCTTCATCAGAAACAGCTTCTGAGCTTCTCTCCTGGCCCATGGGCCCCTCCTCTTCCCCATTAGAGACACAGCTGAATAGTTGCAGGCCTAACCCCTCCTTCCTGCAGCCTCTGCCCACTCCTGCCATGTGACGAGAACCTTGTGTCAGATTTTTTAATGAAATAATGGATTTGAAAGTCTCTTAAAAGCTTTAAAGTACTTTACAAATTATTATTTACTTAAGACAGGCCTGTGGTCAGAACTCCAGATGCACAGCCTAAGGAGGCTCTGGGAAAACATCTGTTTGAATGAAGCTATTTTCTTCATTAATTCAATAGATATTTATTGAACCCACAAAGCACTAAGTTAGGCAATCGGGTACAATAGTCAACACAAAGACAAAAGTCCCGCTTTTGTGGAGCTTACAGTCCAGTCCACTGGGAGAGAAGGACAATAAGCTAGTAAATAAAACAGATGACAGAATTGCAGAATATGGACAGCAATCTCCAGGAAATGAGAAAGATGTTGTAGTAGATCATTTTAAATTTCAATGTGGTCATCACAGGAAGCCCCTCGGGGAGATGACACTGAAACAGAGATTTGAAGGATGAGAGGAGCAGACTGTGGGAAGATCAGGGAAGAGAGCACCCAACGCAGAAAGAATTGCAAATGCGTGAGCCCTGAGGCAGAATCGAACTCGGCGTGCTCCAAGAATAGCAAGAAAGCCAGTGTGATCACAATGCAGTGAGCAAGCGGGAGGAAGTGGAGGATGAAGTCCCATAGACAGGCAGCTGCCATGTCTTGTAGGTACTTCAGGGCAGGATAGGAGGTTAGGATTTTATTCCAAGAGTGATAGGAGAATGGATTTAGCAGGCCAGCCACATAACATATGTTTTTAAAATAATTAATTCTCCTGCTTTGTGGAGAGCATATTGTAGGTAAGCAAGAGTAAAACTGGGGAGACAAAGTGGTCTAGGCAAGAGGGGAAGATTCAACGAGCACAGGGATGAGTGGTGGGAAGAGGAGGAGAGAGACATATTTGAGCATTTTAATTTAAATATAACATAATTTAAAGGTTAGTTTTAATATCAGAACTTGCTGGTGGTGGGGAGATGGAGCGAAAGGAGTTAAAATGACTTCTAGCCAGATGCCTGGGTGGCTTAGTCTGTTAAACATCTGTCTTCAGCTCAGGTCATGATCCCAGAGTCCTGGAATCAAGTCCCACATCAGGCTCTCTGCTTAGTGGGGAGCCTGCTTCTCTCTCTACCCCTCCCCCTGCTTGTACGCTCTTGCTCTCTCTCTCTCTCTCTCTCTGACAGATAAATAAATAAATCTTTTTAAAAAAATGACTTCCGGGGGTGCCTGGTGGCTTAGTCCGTTAAGCATCTGCCTTCAGCTCAGGTCATGATCTCAGGGACTTGGGATTGAGTCCCATGTCAGGCTCTCTGCTCAGCGGGGAGCCTGCTTCTCCATCTCACTCTCCCTCTGTACTCTCCTCTCTCAAATAAATAAAAAAAATAAAATCTTAAAAAAAAAAAAAAGGAATGACTTCTAGGTAAGAAATGTGGTTGATGGTTTTTTTCTTAAAATGAGAAGAGTAGGGGGAAAAAATGAGAAGAGTAGGGAGAAAGAATTTGGGGGATAAGAGCAAGAGTTCTGATTGGACAGGTTAAGTTTGAAGATATCCAGGTAGGGACACTGAGCAGGCTGTTGGAAAAGTGAATTTGGGACTAAGTAGACATCCAGGTAGGATGTCATTCCAGAGGCAAATTCCGAATTCATCATTAGTTAGAATTTATCTATATGCAGAACCATCAGATAGACTGAGGTGGCTCAGAGAAGAGATGTGAGGACAAAGCACTTCCTCCTTGAGTGGGAGAGGAAAAAGAACCCAAAATGGATGCCAAGAAAAATATCCAGAAAGGTAGGAAGACAAACAAGAGGAAGGGTATTCCAGAGTCTTGAGAAAAGTGTTTCAAGGGGAGGTAGTGATCGAGTAATCAGATTTTGCTGTGAAGTTGATTAGGATATCAGACTGAAAATTGACCCTTGGATTTGGCCAAATTGAGGTTGTTGGTGAACTTGACAAGAACTGATTCTGTAGAGTGGGCAGGGGAGTTTAGACCAGCAGAGGCCAGAAGCCCAATTAGAGCAGCTTAGGGCATAACTGGAGATGATGGAACTCCTCAATAGAGGAGTGTGTTATGAAGTGGAAGAGAAAACTGGGGCCACACTAGAAAGTTCTGTTTGTTTACTGTTGTTTACTAAGGTCTAGGAGCACAGGAGAGACTATTGAAGTTAAGTCCTTGAGTAGGTTAAAGAAGATGAGATCCACTGCAAAAATAAAGGGAGCAGGAATGAATGAAACAAATGAGAAAAACTCATGCTCTCATGACATTTACATTCCATTGAGGGGAACCAAGTGGTAAATATGTTAACAGATGCATTTATAATATGTCAGAGAGAAGTTAATAAGCACTATGGAGAAAAATGAACTAGCTGGAGAAGAGGGCTGCTATTTTTTACAGGGTGTTCAAGAAAGGCCTAATGATGAGGGAATATCTGAGAACAGGCCTAATGGAAGTGAGGGAGGAAGCCATGTACATATCTTGGAAAGATGGTTCCCAAGCAGAGGGATCAAAAAAAGTGACAAATTCTTGAGACAGAAGTGTGTTCGGCACCACGTGAGGAGTAGCAGGCCAGAGTGACTGAAGTGCAACGGGTGGGAAGTACTGTAGGAGAGGTGACCCGAGAGGCGGTGCGGGGGCAGCTCACATGGTCTGGAAAGTAAAGACTTGAACTCTACTCTGAGTGAGATGGGAAGTCACTGGTGAGTTTTGCACAGACATGCGACATGATCTGACTGACATTGCTAAAAGCTCACACTGGCTGCTTCGGGGAAGGCAGGGGAGCTGAGGATGAAGTGTGGCCGCCCTGAGGGAGGCAACTGCAGTAATGGAGACAGGAAATGAGGCACTTCTTGGTTTGCTTCTATTCTCTCTGTGAAATAAGGGGCAAGATCTTCATACAGGAGTAAGGATGGTATGATGGAGGCTTGAGGAGAGAAGAGAAGGTCTGATAATTGTGGATGATGACTTGATTAAGCGACTGTGATAGAATTGCTATCCAAACAGCTGGCAGTAATAAGCAGTTTGCTACGATGCTTGTTTACCTCAGAACCTTTAGGGCATCTCTGGCTTTGCCCCTCTTCTCCTCATGTCCGGTTTCTCTCCCTTCATCCTGCTTCATGTCCTCTGACTCTAGAGAGTCCTCAGTTATCCCAGAGAACCCAAGCACTTATGAAGAAGAAAATGACAACCCATGGGCTCATCCAGCTTCTGATACCAAAGCCTTTGCAGAGACCTGAGGGAAACCCGCAGAGCTCAGTGCTCCTGAAGTGTTACACACCTGGCATCCCACCCCACACACTCCAGCAGTCAATGAGAGAGGTCCATACTGTTCCCATACAGACCTCAGCAGGTTTTCAGGTATACCCACGGGGTTCCTCATGCTTCTAGTAAGCCACTCCTCCCCACCTCCATTGACACTGCTCACCTTACAACAGACTGTCTAACGGGGCAGTCTCCACAGCAAGTTCACCATCAAAACTGGTGACCCACCTTTCCTGAAATGCCCAGTAGAACCAGTTTCATCTCGGCCCATATCCCTCTTTAACTTGGACACCATGAGAATTCTAAGACACCAGGGTCATCTGGAAGATAGCATATTTTAGGGCTAGGTGGAAACGGCTTCTACCACTTCTGTCCATGTCCCACTGGACAGAATACAGGTCAGCGGGTGCAGCCTAACTACAAAGAAAGCTGTGAATATATAAGTGGGGAAGAGGAAAATGGAATGGCATTTGGTGAACACAGACACTTTCTCTGCCATAAACAGAGAAGAAATGAGTAGAAGGCATGCACGGAGATAGTAGTGACCCAAGGATCAAGGGAAACAAAATCTTCAAGAAAGAGGAATTGATCAATACTGTCATGCTGTGGGAAGATGAAGTAAGATATGAACATAAAGTTCTGAGTTTTCAGTTAGGAAGTCCTTGGTGGTGCAATGAGGAGTAGTTTCTGTGAAGTTCCTATGAAGTGAAAGATGGGAAGTGAAGAAGTAGACCCAGAGAGCATAGACCACTCTGGAGGAGAAACTACATAAAATGATAGAAGTAACTAGAGAGTGGTGCCTAATTGAGGGAGAATTTTTTTTTTTTAATATAGGCAAGGTGTTTATAAGCTAAGGTATTAAAGATGACAGAAAGGTGGCAGTTCATCTAGGGAGTCAAGAAGAAGGCAGGAAAGGGTGAGATCAGAGCACAAGTGAATGTCTCAGTGTTGGACAGGAGGAACGATGTGACCTCTTCTAGATGTATGGGAGGGTAGCCAGGGTAGGAACAATTGAAGAAAAGTTTACAGTGAGGGGCAGGAAGTTCAGGGACATCATGTCTCATGGTATTTATTTTTTCAAAGGAGTTAATCTGCCGTTAGTGAAGAGACTGATGGGGTAGTATGTGTGTATATGGTGGGGGGGGCGGGGACAGATTGAAGATACCTGCTGTGGTAGATAGGGGTTAACGGTGGAGAGAGCGGTATGGTGCTTAGAGCTCAGCTGAGGTTGGAGAACACTTACGTGTAGTGGCATGTTTGTGAGGTTTTCTCCACACCGCTGTCTGGGACAGAGCCAGATGTCTGAACTCATCCAGGACCAGGGGTTTTTGTAAAGCAGCTATGGTGGAATAACAAGGGGCTGGCGGGTGAGGGTCCTGGTGACAGAGGTATTACGGGTGATAGGAAAGGAAGCTGAGAGCCTGGGAGAAAGCAGAGGTCAAGGGACAGGAGGGCACAAAGAAATGGAAGAGCAGAGTCCGTGAGAACAAAGAAGTGAGAAATGGGAGGGTAAGGAATTATTGCAGAGGGTAGCATAGTAGAGTTTTACATTTCTAATAGGGAACAGTTCCGGGGGGGATGGGGCGTGGGGATCCAGAGTACGAGGTTGGGGAGTGGTTGCTAGAGGAGCTTGAAAGCAATGTGCTGTGGAGTTGAAGAAGTTGAGGTGCTCAGGCCCTTGATGTGTGTGGGGTAGTGTCCCAGGGAGCTCTCAGTGATTCAGACTAGAAGGAGTTGATAGCATGAGATACAAAGAAGGGAGGGCTTTTGCATGAAGATAGAGGAGCTGGAGAAATGTAAAGCCCCCCCCCCCACTTTTTTTCCCCCCACTTCATTTTCCTCCCCAATTTGAGACCCTTAAGATCCTGTTTGGATCATAGAAATACTGTCCTAAGTGGTCTCCCTGATTTTGGTTTCTCTCCCATGTATCCAACATACACACAACTGCCAGCTTAATAAATCTTGACCGTGGGGCGCCTGGGTGGCTCAGTGGTTTAAGCCGCTGCCTTCGGCTCAGGTCATGATCTCGGGGTCCTGGGATCGAGTCCCGCATCGGGCTCTCTGCTTGGCAGGGAGCCTGCTTCCCTCTCTCTCTCTCTCTGCCTGCCTCTCTGCTACTGTGATCTCTCTCTGTGAAATAAATAAATAAAATCTTAAAAAAAAAATAAAATAAAATAAATCTTGACCGTGATCCACTCTTGCTCAAAAAACTCAGTAGCTCCCTCCCTGCCTATAGAATAAAATCCATATTCCTTAACCCCACCCTCAACGCTCCAGCACAGAGCTGGTTTCAATCCACTGCTTTGTTTCATGCATCTAGTTTGAGGTAAAAGCAAATATTTAGTTTATATTGGTTTCAGTGCTGCACTACTTTACTAACACAAGTCATGAATGTGCTTTTATGAATTGTGAAGAATGTTATACCCTGCTATCTCAGAATGGTACCTATTAAAGGTCAATGCCAATGTAGATTACTGCTTCCTCAAATGACAGCACCATTCCCTGTCCTTTTGTAAAAAATCCACTTTAAGCTTTCTATTGTAGTGAGTCAGGTACCTATAAAGCAAGAACCATTGCTAATTTATCATTGTACTTCGGAATTTTTGCACCCCAGCTCATAATACCTAGCTCAGTATCTCACCTTCTGTAGGTATCCAGTGTCTGCTGACTACATGCATGCATTCATGAATAAATTAATGAATGGATAAATGGAGTTCTTATAATGTTCTAATAGGATTAAGGGCCCAAATCCTTCACTAGAAGGTGATCTCCTCAATGTTAGGGTTGATATTATATGTATTTTTTTTATCTTCAATACTTACTTAGCACGGGTCTGGGAGCATTGTAAGCTAAGTCCACAGTAGACAGCTGGTGAAATCTGGACAAATGGAATTGAATCAGGCAGCTTCACCCCTAAGTGATTCCCACTGTGTCAACTCCAAGAAGGTGAACAGGGTCTCTGACCCAGCAAAGAGATGTTTATATCCTGACTTGAATAAAACATTGACTCTTATCATTGGACAGCATCTCCCTTAGCAGAAACACATTTATTCTTTTAATTCTTTGATTCTTTAAACCATACCATAAGTTGTGATTGATCTGTATGTGATAACTATTCTAGACACTGAAGGAAAAAAAAGTAATCTGTGAGAACAGACACATGAAAAGATGTTCAACATCACTTATCAGGGAATTGCAAATCAAAACCACAAAGAGATATCACCTCATATCTGTCAGAATGGCTCGTATCAAAAAGAAAGAAATAACAAGTGTTGGCAAGGATGTGGAATAAAAATGAAAGCCCTTCTACTATGAGTGGGAATGTAAATTATTGTAACCACTGTGGAAAACAATAAGGAGGTTCCTAAAAACATCCAAAATAGAACTACCCAATGATCTAGTATTTCCACTACTGGGTATTTAATCCAAAGAAAACAACACTAAATTTTAAATGATACATGCATTCCTTTGTTAATTGCACTGTATTTACAACAGCCAAAACATAGGAGCAACTTATGTGTCCATCAATAGACGAGTGGATAAGAAGATGTGGTGTATATGGAGTGTTAGTCTGTCATAGAGAATGCAGTCTTGCCATTTGTGACAATGTGGACCGACCTGGAGGGTGTTATGCTAAGTGAAATAGGTTAGAGGAAGATGCTGTATGATTTTGCTTATGTGTGGAACCTTAAAAAAAAAAAAAAAGACAGAAACAGACCCAAAAATACAGAGAACAAACCAGTTGTTGTTTTGGGGGAACAAAATGGGTGAAGACAAGTGGGAGGGACAGGCTTCCAGTTACAAAACGAATGAATAGGAATAAAAAGCACGGTATAGGGAATACAGTCAATGGCATTGTCTTCGTGTTGTATGGTGACACACAGTAGCTACTGTTGTGAGCAAGCATAACATAGAAGTTGAATCACTGTGTTGTACACGTGAAACTACTGTAACATTATATGTCAACTATGCTTCGATAAACAGGAAATACAAAAGTAATCTGTGAGAAAAGCCGACATCTCATGTCCATAAAGTACCTCTCCTTTTTCTCCTGTTTGGCCAGGCTGTGACAACATGTTGATGGGCATAAAGTCTCTGAAAATAGTGAAGAAGACTATGGACACACACGGCTCTTGGATGAAAGATGCTGTCAGCAGTTCCCAAAAGGTTTATTTCCTAGTTGGATCCAGAAACAAAACTGTTTGGGAATTTGCAAACATGCGGGCATTCATGGAGGATAGCACCAAGCCAGCCCCACGGAAGCTAATCCTAACACATTCCTGGCAGGGAACGGGCCAAGTGATCTACAGAGGTTTTCTGTTTTTTCACAACCAAGGGACTCTCAATGAGATCATCAAATATAATCTGCAGAAGAGGACTGTGGAAGATCGAATGCTGCTCCCAGGAGGGGCGGGCCGAGCACTGGTCTACCAGCACTCCCCGTCAACATACATTGACCTGGCTGTGGACGAGCATGGACTCTGGGCCATCCACTCGGGGCCAGGTGTCTATGGCCATTTGGTTCTCACAAAAATTGAACCTGGTACACTGGGAGTGGAACACTCATGGGACACTCCATGTAGGAGCCAGGATGCTGAAGCCTCCTTCCTTTTGTGTGGGGTTCTCTATGTGGTCTATAGCTCTGGCGGCCACGGCCCTCACCGCATCACCTGTGTCTATGATCCGCTGGGCGCTGTCAGTGAGGACGATCTGCCCAAACTGTTCTTCCCCAGGCGGCCGAGAAGTCATTCCATGATCCATTACAACCCCAGAGATAAGCAGCTCTATGCCTGGAATGATGGAAACCAGATCATTTACAAACTCCAGACAAAGAGAAAGCAGCTTCTGGAGTAATGCAGTACAGCAAGGAGGGAGAGCACTGAGGCTGTGGACACTGCTCTCTGGGACACGGAGGCCACAGCCCCTTTGCAATACGGTATCCCTCTGATCACATACAGGGATAGGGCCTAGAACTGGGCTTCTGTATGCATCCTCCCCCTGGATGTTATAGCCTGAGTTATCGTCCAAGACTGTAGATGAGAGTCTGTCATTTGGAAATTTTCAACTTCCGTGACCCACCCAAACCTCCTGGCTCTCAAGGCCCTCCAAGTGCTGATCCAGCTTACGTCCAGCCTTTCCCTTACCCCGCCATCCCAGCCCCCTCCCCTGCCAACAATAAGAAATATAGCCCACTTCCTAATACTCCTGGCTCCATCCTGGCCTTTCCTGACGCTCTTTCCCCTTTCTTAAATGCCTATTGGTATTCTTCCATTTTTCACCACCCAGCTAAAGTACAATTTCTTATGATGTTTACTCTCTATGTCCCCCAGCTCTGCCCCTTTACCAAGCTGAGGAGATACAAGAGGAAAGTAAAACCGCTCACATTTGAATACCACTTGCCAGTTCCAAAGTGTTTGCTCCTATGTGCATCATTTAATTCTCATGCCACCCTGTGAGACGTGCAGAAGAGGTCTTTATACTTGCCATTGCAGAGATGAGAGAAGTCTAGGTGAGCCATTCAGAGGAACACAGCCTCAGAATGAGAATAGGGCTTGAAAATACTGCAAATCCCATAGTCTTTCCATTGCCCAAGGGAGCATCACATGCGATGTTTGTTCAACCAGCCTTTTCTAAGCAATACACTCAGTGTCTCATCCTAAAAAAATCATGGTCTGCCCCCTGTGGCCGGTTTTCATGTCTGCATAAGACCTTCCGGAAAGCCCTTCCAAAGCTACTTCTTCCAGAAAACCAGCCCACAGCCTAAGGGTGAGGACCCCACCTGTAGCCTCATCTTGTCTTAACTTCCACTCTGTCTCTTTTCTTGCTGGAAACACAATAAAACCGACACTAAGCAAATAAGCCACATCAGGGGAGACTTGCGTGTGTGCTCTCGGCAGACAAGCTGGCAGGAAGCGCTCAGCTCCCCAGCACACCGAGACCTGGGGAGGGAAAGCTTCTGGAATCTGGAAGGAAGCCTGGTCTCAGGCCAGTGACTCCCCGTCACAGCAGGCATGCCAGGTGGCACGGGTGACAGAGGACAGCTGTGCTGCTGCAGAGGGGCTTCTTTAAATCTTTCCCATGCATTTGTCCACTTCAGCCCAGTGTGGGTCACCCGCGCGGGCTGTGGTGCCAGTCCGTGTCATGTGCCGAGGCCTCTGTCTTTCCAGGTTAGTCACATGAGAGGGCTTGTTTTGTGTGCTTGCAGCTGTTTTGCCAACTCTGCCAAGCTCAGGGTGGGACCAGGGGCAATGAAGAGACGTTTTTCCCCCAGAGCATTTGCGCAGAGCTTTGGCAGAATGGAATCCCTCACCCTGTGCTTGCAGCACAATTACCCACAGTTCTAGCAGCCCCGCAGCCCCCATCTGTTGCGGAAGGGTGCAGGTATGGATACGTAAACACGGCCAGGGGACCCACTCCAAGGGTTTACAGACATCGTCTACCCTGGGGGGTAAAATAACATGATCTATTTCACCGGCGTAAGGTATGTGGGCTGCCTCAGGGGGAGGGTTGAGTGGGATTCTTGGTGAGTGGAATTATGTGTGGGTCCCACACTAAGAGTTCTTTATAGGCCCAGAGGAGGGTTGCCTTTTGTCTGTGATACACCTGGATTCGACAGTTCTGAAGAGTACCCTGCCTGCCACTAATGACCCATTTGGGTGCTTTAAATTCCTGCAGCTAGAATCACGTTTTCAAGTCAAGACGTTGTCTCCCTGTTAATGGGCCACTTTTTTTCTGGGGATTCAGGGCAGGACAGCATATGGGCCCACAAGCACCATTTCGGACTTCTTTTTGGTGAACTGTTCAGCTCTGGGGTCTCTTGTCAGATCTTAGGATGAAAGTCCCTATGTCCTATGACAGTGGTTCTTGACTGCACACAAGAATTACCTGAGGAGCTTTTAAAGATCCTAATACCAGGCCATACTCCCAGACCGTTAAATCAGAATCTTGGAAGGTAGGACCGAGACAGCAGTAGTTTTAAGCTCCCTCCACCCAAATGGTTCAAAAGTATGAAGAAGCTTGAGAGCCAGGGACTTACACCATTTTTTAAGATAATTTTTATAAAAAGTAGTTGGGTAGTTCTTAGAACAGATTCGCATTTTCTAGGGGCTATGGTTAGGACAGTGTGTCCGCTGGGGCAGTAACCTGTGGGATTTGGAAACACCCATGAACTCATGTGAACCAGAGCGCCTAGGTCTACAAAAGCCTCTGCTGCTATTTTAAGGAAATGAAAAAGAACTGAAGGGTGTCCTGCTGTAACACAACTCTCATGGGCCCCAGGCTTCCTCTGCTGGCTTTGCCTTTGGTCTGCTTCTGGCCCCGTTCCTACACTGACCAGAGTCTCATATTTGCTGGGGTGGCTTAAGTTCTGTTCACATGTAAAAGTCTTCCGGGCAGTCTGGTAATTTCAGACAGCCAGGGTAATTTGAAAAAAGATGTGTCTTGTGGAGTTTGTCCAGCCTGTAGAAATGTAGATTAAAACTGAGGCCCGGGCTGTGGTGACTCCTGCCAGACCTGGGGACTGTGCCAGACAGAGTCTGCGGTGTCAATGCCATCTGCGGCCCATAGGGATTTTAATCAGCTGAACTGAGCAACCGGTCCTGGGAGGCCTAGGCAAGGCAACAACCTAGCAGTACAGTTAAGGGGGATTCAGGCCATACACTGGGGGAAGGTCTTGGACTGAGTCTCCAGGGTCCAGTCCTGCCTTGATTCTAGAATCCACTCCTGTTCGAGTGGTCCTAGGTGCCAAAGCTTTTTCTCTTGTCTGGGGAACGCCGCCTTGGTGCTGAGCATAGGGAAGTGCTTCTTGTCCTTAGCTGTTCCCAAGACCCAGAGCAAGTGTCTTTGGCTGGGGCTGACCACTAGGGGGACCTCCACTCCAGATAGCAGGGTTCAAGCGCGGCCAGACACTAGCTAGGTTGACTCAAAGCCTTCCAAACGAGTTGTTTGTAAAGACCGGGAGTGAGGCAGAGCTCGGGCCAACCTCAATCGTGGACTGCGCGGAGGAGGGGGGGCTCCGAACACCCAAAGGGTTGCTGTTCTTAGTACGCCTCTAATCGGTCTTCCTGTGGCATTTCTCTCTTTGCAGTTCTCGATACAAATTGCTTTTCTGTTTCCTCCTTTCCATTTCCTACGGCGGAAGAACGATGCTGACGGGCTGGAGAAGACCAGCGGACTGGCAGCACTAGCGCTGGGACCCGCCCGTCGGTCTCCCCGGGGCCGGAAGGGTGCGGGAGGGGGGAGGTGACAGGAGGGGGGCGGGCCCGCTTGGGGCGGAGCCTCGTGGGAGGCGGGGCTTGCGGACTCTAAAGTTCCAGGGGGCCGGGCCGCGGCTGGGCGGATGGGGCGAAAACAGGTTCGAAGGGGCGTGGTTGAAGAAGCAAGTCCCAGAGGGAAGGGAACCCGTGGCTGACGAGTCCCTGCAGGCTGCAGTGCCGCGGGAGAGGGAAGGGGAGGTGAGGGGCGGTCCCAAGGGAAGGAGGGCGGGAGAAAGCCGCGCTCCGGGACGAGCCTCCCGTGGGTCCCGCCCTCGTCACGTGGGCTCCAGACCGGGCCGCTGCCGCTCGGTCCGCTGGTTGGTCGGTCAGTTGGTCGGTGGGTCAGTGGCCTGCAGCTCGGTTCTCGCCTCTACTGTTCGGAGGTGGGAGGGACACGGGAGCGGCCCGCACACCTGAGCCGCCCGGACAGGAGCCCTGCACCCAGGTCAGTGGGCTCTCCCCACGCCCCACGTTCCCTGCGCGTTCCAGACCGGGAGCCCCCGCGGGTGCATTGCCTGGGGAACCAAAAGCCCCCAAATTCAAGAACCATCCGAGGAGTGAGAGTCAGTGCCAGTAAGGGCCCCAGAGCGTGTCCCAGGCGAGAGAACAGTAACACTCTTCCTATTCCCTGGCCAGAATTCTGGGAGGAGGGTATAACTCCTGCGGATTTGCTCCGAATTTCCACCCAAACCTGCCCGGAATTTACAGGCAGTCTGCGCGCCCTTGCAGGTGCCAGCTTGGCCCGGGAGATGCGGGATGGCCCGTCACCTCATATCTGTGCCGTATGTCAGCGAAGCACCGGCGTGATGTAGAGAGCCCACGGTGGTCGGCCGGTTTGGGGTCTGTTTGCCCAAACATCTCTGTTTGAGTGTGTTCTGATGCAACGCCTTGACTGAGACCAACTCTGTAATTGCGAAAACGCAACGTGCATATCAAAATCTCAAGCCACTGCGTCCCAGTAGACTTCCAGATGGGGAAGGTGCTAGTTGAAAGTGGGCTCCTCCTCTCCCTCATGACATCCCACCTCCAGACCTGCAGTTTTTCTTCAAATGAAAATACGATTATATATATTGAAAACGTGGAATTTCCAAAGTTCGCAGGAGATTGAAACAAGGATTCCAGCTAGTCTTTAATCCTCTTAAAAAACAGACCCAGAGTATTGTATTTCTGCTTTTAAAGCAGCTGGTTATGTCGTATAGGTTCGTCCCTCTTTCCATATTTCTAAGTCCACATCCTATCTTTCTCTTCATCTGTTTCTTTCCTTTCCCAGTTCCTTAACTGATTATAATACAAATCTCAAGTGTTTACAAATTTTATGTTGCATTTTGTGAAGTTAATTGCCCAACTATAGAAAGGTATTTCACTGTGCACAAAATTCATCTTCAGTATGTTCCGTCTTTGATTATAATATAGAAAATATAGAATATAGCAATATATAGAATATAGAGAGAGAGAATATAGAAAACACAAAATACCATTTAATGTAGAGATTGTTTTTCTTTGGGACTTGAGAGGCAACCGATTAGTATTCTGCTTAAATTCATATTTAAACAACCTTGAAGTGGGAAATGAGAGAGAGGAATTTCTCATTTACTGCATTCATCCATGATTTTATCAACATATTTATTATTATTATTCTTACTTAGAGATTTGATGATGTGCCAGTTATTATTATTGTATTATAATACATTTTGTATTTAATATTTATATTAATTTAATATTTTATATTATAGATAATATATCATATAATTATATTATTTATAATATAATTACATTAATTTAATATTTATATTAATGCATTTATTGTATATAATACTGAGGAGAAAAACTGAGAATCATGATCTCTGCTGGGACAGCTGTGGCAGGTGTGGTGGCTCTAAGACTGAGCAGAATGAGTGAGATAAATGCCACGAGAGAGGGAAGAGGAAAGAGTTGTGGCAATTCCTATCTTTCTTTTTTTTTTTTTTAAGATTTTATTTATTTATTTGAGAGAGAGAAGGAGAACAAGTGGGGGTGGGGAGCAGCAGAGGGAGAGGAAGAAGCAGGGAACCCAATGTGGTACAGTCCCAGAATCCTGGGATCATGACCTGAACGGAAAGCAGATGCTTAACAGACTGAGCCACCCAGGTGCCCCAGGAATTCCCATCTTTCTTCTGACCAGGGAAGATCTGGGATAATTTCAAGAAGTGGATGACTTGTGTGATGTATCTCAGAGGATTTCTCCTGGGCGAGTGTCTCCAGGTAGAGGCGGGTAGAGCGTGGTAGGGGCTGAGAGCTGTGTAGGCAGGCAAACACCAGCTAGCCGAGAGAAGTGGCAAGTGGCCCAGCTGGGTTCCCAGGGTGAGTGCTGGGCAGTAAAGCTGGTGACAAGGATGAAGCATGGCTCCAGTGGGTCTCGAAGGTCAGGTGCAGAAGTCTGGAATTGGAAAACATGGTAGCCAATGAGAGGTTTTAAGCAAGGGATTGACTGATGGTTCTTGGTGAGCTTCTCAAAGGTCCTTGGCCGTCCTAACCCCTGGCCTGATGTGGAGAAAATCCAGTAAATATTTGTGGACTGAATGATCAGGCAACACCTTAGAGCTGAGCTTCTCAACCTTTAACAAGCTTAAGAGCACTAGGGGATCTTGTTCAAATGCAGATTCTGATTCCTAGGTCTGCCAGTGGGATCTGACCTACATTTCTAAAAAGTTCTAGGGTGGTGCCCTTCACTGTCTCTGGCAAGGATTAAGGGCCGTCGTTTGCAAACCTGGGGAGCTTTTAAACTATTTGGAATGAAATGGGTCTGGCATGGTGTTTCCAAGTTTCCCCAGGGGATTCCAGTGAGGGCCAAGGTGGGGCCTGCTCAAGCCCACTGTGGCTGTGCTGTGGGAAGGAGTGTGGGTGGAGGGGGCAGGCACGGGGTTGGAGGGGCCTAGTTAGGACATTGAAGGTCAATCAGGATAGAAGTGGGAAGACCTTCTATTGGGCCTGAAAGAGTGGGACAGGTAGGAGAGACTGGAGAGATGGAATCTATGACCAAGGGTTCAGGGAGTGCTGGTGTCTGTCTTAGAGTGACTGGACAGCTTGTAGAAGTGAGGAAGGGGAAATAATTCTGAGAGAATTCAGCGTTGGAGAAGAATGGCATGCCCTTCAGGCTATAACATTTGTTGTAAAATTTGGAAATTGGTTTTGACGTGGCCATCGAAAAAAATTTTTTCCTGATATACAGATCTGTTCATAATGCTTCCCTGCTCTACATCCTCTGGTGGCTCCCCTTTTGCAACACATGAAAAGGAAAAGCTAGTATGACTGTAGCTAATGGACCTTCTAAACATTTAGTAAATTCCCAGACTGTGCGCCCCATTCAAGAAGTGACCCCTGGTGGGGGTGCGGGAAAGATGTGGCATTGTCACCACTTGGTGTGGGCACAGCTAGACTGCAGCTTTTGGCAGCTTGGTGTTGTCCTGAGTCACTGTTTTTCCTGCTTCCTCTTTAGAGCACTTCCACTTTGTTTCCTGGTGTCATTCTTCAGTTTCAACACTTGGTAGCACCTCTGGGTCTCCGTTTTCCAAGAATCCGCAGGTGGTCTCACAAGGGCGGGCTGTATCCCTTTTAGACTCTGAAAGCCTGGTCTTCACTCGCCCTTGGGGATCTTCACGACATCCATTCTTATCTGTGACACACTCAGTAAAGAATCTAGGAGATGCTGTCCTAGAGCAATCGTTTCGCTTCAGACCCAGATCTCCTTCCGGCCTTGCAATTTTCCAGGGTTCTGTGAACTGTCAGCTTTGTCTTCAGGAAACCCATGACTTCTACTTAGTACTCCAGGGTAATTCCTATTTCGGGGCTCCTCTCTAATTCTTGCTTTCATTTCCTCTGTCTGTCACATCCATGCTTATGCACACAGAGATGCAGGCTCTTAATCACCATGTTCCACGTGGTGCAGTCATCTGGGCCCTGGAATATACCTGTGGATGGAAGGTCTCCACAAGATGGGGTAGGATTGCCTCCTTGGTAGGATAAAGTGTAGCATCCTTGGTTGACATTGAAGGCCCTGCAAAGGCTGGCAATACTGTAGCTCACAGCTGTATCCCCATTGTTCCCCAAACTGAGTAGCTCACCAGTTTTTGTCTTATGTGTCTCTCCGTCTTTGCGCACGCTATGTGCTCTTCCTGGAAAGGTCTTCCTGGAAAGGTCTGAACGAACTCTTATTAAAACTTCAGGATGCAAATCAAACCCTTGAAACCCCTCTCTTCCTCCCATGTCCAAGGCACTTGGACTCTTCTCTCTGGGGCATACATGGAGAACTCAGCTGTGATACTTAGGCACTTCATTTGCATTATCTCTGCCACACACGCTCCAGACCGTGAGCTGCTCCAGGCCTGCTTCAGCCCTTGGGTGCAGCCCTACACTTAGCAGATGTGCAGGAAGAGTTTGTGGTAAACACGGCCCCTGAGCTGGCTGTTTTTGCCATGTTTGCCCTGGTGGAGGGGGAAAGGGGTAGGCCATTTTGCACCAGAGATGAGGGAAGAAGCAAGAGATAACCTGAAAGTCTGGGACAGGCCCAGTGAGGAGTGGCCCACAGGGCTAGAGTCAGAGGGTGGGGTGGGGAGGGGACACTGGGCGAGGTGAGACTATAGTCAGGCTGGGGCGAGGTCATGGAAGGCCTTGAACTCTCTGGCTAAAGAATTGAAATTTTAATTCCCATGACACTGAAGGTCTTTCAGTGTGGAAAAGACAGGGAGAAATCTCTGCTTTCAGGGTGATCCAGGGCTGGCAAGGGCAGCACGGAAGGACAGGAAGCAACCTCCTATGGAGTATGCTGTTGGAATAACCCATGGAGGTAGCTTAGGATGTGAATCAAGGCAGTGGCAGTAGAGATGGAGAGGGAGCTTGCCAAGAAATCCTGCAGGATTGAGTGATGGTTGGTTCCTTTTGGAATCAGAAGAGAGCCTTGGGTACTTTCTTGCATCATATATATATACACACACATCATCCACACACATGGATGGTGAAGCTACCAGAGGAACCTATCTAGGGTCACCTGCTGCTGGTGGTAGAACCCAGGCCTCCTGGCCCTCTGGCCTGGGGCTGTATCCTTTGGAGCACCATGAGTTGGCCAGAGTAGAGCTGCCAGAAGGTCCAGATGGAGATTCCATTAGGCAGTGAAAAATGGGAAAGAGACCAGGTTTGGGGTGAATTCAGTCTGCAGAATAGCTAAGCCTGGAATCTTCCAGGTTAAGGTCTCAGAAGGGAAATGTCTGTGGTGGCCAAGGCCAATGTAGGTGTGAAGGCTCCCGAGTCCTCTCTGTCCTCTGGCCCAGGCGTGTGTGGGCTGTTGGGGAGCAGGGCGTGCTTTATGGCACGGATACCCACACTTGTTAGTGCTCAGTGTGGGTAATGTGTACTAAATGGATTTTCTGGGGGTACACCCACCCCTCTCTCAGTTCTCCAGAAGGATGTATTCTAAGACCCAAACCCTTTTTCAAACCCTTGGCAAATTTTAGGGACCCATCCAATCAGTCAGTCGAAGTTGGCTGTGGTGTGGTGGAGTGGGGGTGGTGGGTGGCTCCAAGCATAGGCCCTTGTGTAGGGCCTGCGTCAGGGATCGCGATGGTTGGGGAGGGGAGAGGACCTTATCTAGAATCTGCACTGTTGCCTGGAGACTCGGTGGCCGGAGGCTGCATTTCCTCTCCTCCTCACCTCTCCCTTCCACACCTTTCTGCCTGGCAGTGCTCCTTCGCCCCCAGCCTCCCAGGGCAGGTTCTGCCTTTGCTATGGCTCAGTGGTCACCTTAGTTTGCTGAGACAGAGCTGGGTTAACGCAGGGGAATCATTTAGAGTATTGCCTGGCACGTGGTCATTGCCAAAGGAAAACAAAGACAAGGAGCGCTGGGATTCAACCTAGAGGGAAAACTTGTCAAGCCTCGTGACTCTTTGGAACTATACAGCTGCATCTGGGAAGTTTCTGCCTTATCTTGTTTTGAGTTTTTGTTTTTTTGCTATTCATTTATTTATGTTTACTGATAGAAAAATGTATGCAGAGCCTGCTCATTCAGGGTAAAGCATCAAGGACAGCTAGAGATTGCAGACTTGAGATCTGGGTTGTCGGTGTCTCAGGAATGACTCATGCAGAGGTGGGTGGGTGGAGGGCCTTCTGACAAATCTCCAGAACAGCTTGTTAACCCAGGTGAGGCTAAGGGGAGTGATGGTAGCCTGGCCTCTCCCTGCCGGCCTGTAGCTGCTGAGCCGGTCCCACATGGCTCTGCTTGGGGTGCATCTGTTTCCTCCTGCTGATGAGGACAGGCAGAGGGAAGGGGTGATCCGGATCCCGGGCTTGCTCTCTGCCTGCCCAGGGATAGCCATGGCTTAATGGTTGCTGGGAGTGTGCTCGGGGCACAGAGTGCAGACTCCTTCCCTGACTCTCAGGCAAATGCATCAGTCCACGGCGGCGACTTCTGTGCATGTTTGGAATATACTAATCGCATGTAGCTGGGCCTCTCAGCTGGGCAGGCATGGCTCTGACTGGGAGGGCCACTCCTGGGACAGCACTGGTATCCAGAGAGGTCTTAGCAAATGTCTGCAACCTGCTTCTGGCAGAAAAGCCCAGAAGACTCTGCCAAAAGGAACTCCTGAGGCTGACAGACCATGTGTGTGTGCATGCGTGTGCATGTGTGTGTGTGTGTGTGTGTGTGTGTGAGTGAAAGAGAGAGAGAGGAAAGAAGGAAGGAAGGCAAGCTGGCAGGAAGGGAGGGAGGGAGAGAGAGGTACTCCTGTAGGAGCCAAGAGGCCTGTTGTCAGAATTGGGGAAAAGAGACAGGCAGAGTGGCAGCTCAGGCCAGAACACCAAAAACGAGCTCCCTTTCTTTCCTGCATGTGCACGTGGCACTTGCTCTCTCTTCAGAGGCAGCGCTTTCCTTCCCTCATTTCCCCTGACTCAGGGAGGTTGGTGTGAATAGCCAGCTAGACACTGCACTGCTTCCTGAAGGCAACAAAGGTATGGGTACACCGGGGCCCCCAGAAAGCTGCCTCCACAGGGAGGCGAGGGGGAGTGTCCCGCTTTGGTGGATTTTACAAAGGGCTTGTCTCACGAGGTGGGTGATACTACTCCCATCGTATGGGAGGGAAATAGGTGCCAGAAAATTCAAGTGATTTTTTTTGTGAAAACAAACAAAAAACCCCCCAAAACCTCTCCAAGTATTAGATTTAATTTATTGTTGAAATGGGGATACTTTTGAGTGTGAAAGGAGGCAGACAGATGCTGAGCTGGAGGGGATCTGGGGTGACAGAACTGTCTTGGGGATACCAGCAGTGTGGCATCCAGCTCTGGGTTAAGTAAGTGACCAGGGCGGGTAAGGGGAGGCAGGAGAGGATCAGGGAGAGGCGGCTGCAGTAGGAGCAGGGTTAGAACTTGAATTTGGGCAAGAAAGGCAGATTCTTCTAATTCAACATTTTACCAAAGCAGAGGAATCTTTCTTGGCTCTGACACCTGACCTTGACGGGATGTCCTGAAAAAGTTTTATTACATAAGCCCTTCCTGCGACCAGCCAAGACATCTGGTTCTTCGATGCAGTGCGCTCACGCGGTAACAACAACCATAACCCCGTGTGTCTGTCTAGGTTTTCCCCGCGCCAGCTCACTGGAGCCGCACAATGCCTCAGGCAGGGATTATTGTCTTGTTTCTGGAGATGAGGAGACGAGTCTTGCCTGCTGCCCCCAGCCTCCCAGCATGGTGGGCCGCCACCTTCTTCCACCATGAGGGCCTCCCTGATCTCTGAGGACCCCACTCGCTTAGGCGTGTAGACTTTGAACCATACAGCCTCCCTTTCAAGGCCACTCTCCACAGACTTGCTGTTGCTACCCTGAGCTTTAAGTTCCTCATCTGTTCAATGGGAACAATAAGAAGCCTGTTTCATTGGGTTCTGGTGAAGATCTTAATGAGGTGATACACGTAGTGTTGATTGTGGATTGCGGTGCTTGGCATAGCCTACATAGTCAGCAATTGGAGTTGTTACCATGTTGTCCTCTTCTCAGGAAGCCTGGAAGAGAATATTTTGTCAAGAAGAGTGACTTATATCATCTAGAGGGCTCATTCTAAAATCTCAGGGGGAAGGAGCATTCTCTGGGCCTCCAGATGTGACTCGAAAGGACAGCCATGGTGGAGGTGAGTCCAAGAGGCAGAAGTGCATGGCCGATGGGAAACAGCCTGGTTTCAGATGGCTGGTCACCAACGTACAGCACAAAGGCAGCAGGGAAGACTGAGAACCCAAACCAGCTCAATGACATGTGGCAGGGGGAAGTGCAAAGTCCCATCCGTAGGCTCCAAAAATCAATGGTGTGGGTTTCCTACCTGGCCATGTGGAAAAGCCCATAGAAGTCAGCCTGGCTGCATTAATAGAAGTCCTGGCTTTAGACCTTGCTAGAAGATCATCCGTCTTTTTTCTGCCTTGGCCAAGACTGGACACACCACACTCTGGGAGCAGGTGGAAGAGGGGTGCTTAGTGCCCCAAAGCTGGAGTCTGTGTCCTGCAAGCTTTGAAAGGACCTAAGGACCGACAGGAAGACACTGGGGCTGTGATTGTGATTTTCAGGTTGGGACAGAGCCATCTTGTTCTGTGTTGCTCAGAGGATAGAGTTGGGGGTCCATGGTGGGGACGGCAGAGGGAATTAAGGAGGAGCCAGGTTTCAGTTCTTTGTGAGAAGTTCTGTGGGGTAAGAAATTCTGCATAACTCAAGCTTATCTCGAGGCCAAGGTCTCAGAGCCTGTGTTGCAGTCTTACCTCAAGAAGGTGTTGTCCAAGCGGTCTTCACTAGAGAGAAGTTTGCCAAATTGCAGGGGAGGCAAGATTTGCTGAGAGCTCGAACTGAAAGTGCAGCAGGATTGCGGAGATGGTTGGCTTCTGAGGTGGAATGAAGGCAGGAGTCTGGGAAGGGTGGTCCCAAAGCTGTGTAAGACCTTCTCTGGCCCAAGCTACAGGCTAAAGTCCTGCTCAGTCATGACCTGGGAGAGAGGAAAGGCTCTGAGGAAAAATGGTTTTGTGACCTGAAACTCTGAGGCCTGGGATCCCAAAGAAGTGATTCTACTCTGTATATTCTCTGCGGATGCCTGCCTTGGCCCAGCCCCCTCACTGGGGCTTGAAGCCTCCTTGCAGACTCAGGGTCACCTCTCGAAGATTTCAAGAACACAGCATCCTGGTGTCTGAAGAACCCAGGCCATGTGGTCTGAGGCACTGGGATCGAAGCATCGAAGACGGGATGGTGGATATAGGAGAGAGCCATCTAGGAAGGCAGTGGGGACGACACTGTGAAGTCTGACTGTCTTTCTGCAGCCTGGGCCCCAGAGCCAGCTTCCAGCCCCAAGATTTTCCTGGGAAGGGCTGTGGGCAGTGGGGCTTTATTCAGCTAGGCTGAGGTTTCGGGTGGGGTGCATGGGTGGAGGATGGAGAGCACTGTGGTTAAGCAACGTGGATGCCTGAGGTCATGCTCTCCTGGCCTGGGTGGCAGGGAGGGAGGCCATGGAGGCCCTCAAGTCAGAACCGGCCCCCTGGATCCAGGGCAACTTCCCCTTTTAGTAACAAAGGTAGAGCCTAATTCTAAGTGCTCTGGAGCCAAGAGACTCGTGACCTCATTTAATATTTCAGTCACTGGATGATTTTTGACCATCTGTGCTGAGGACTGTGATGGTTGGAACCTGAGATGAGTAAGACATGTCCGCTGCTTGGGTCCAACTTCAGGATTGTACCCCTTCCTCAAAATAGGCAATGCTAACCACAGAGAGAACATGGGGAACATTCAGAGAAGGAAGAGGTTGGGGCACTTGGTTTGCTGAGGAGGTAGCCTTTGAGATGTGTCTTGAAGGAAACAGAGGGACCAGAGACACCCCTTTCTCTGGGTCCAGGGTATTTCTAGCAGAAGGGACAGCAGTGGACAAAGAAAACCATAGGGATGGTAAATTAAAGGGCATATGTGGACAACAGCCAGTGGTTTGGTTTGGTGTAACCAAGGAGTGGGGTTATACAGGGAACCGGGGATTAGAAATCATCATTTATTAAGTCCCCACTGAGGAGGAAAATGACTCAGGAAAAGTGACTTTTCCCAAGGTTCTCCAGCTGGCAGGAGGCCGAAATAAGACTTGGGCCCAGTCTACCTGATCCTTAAGCCCATGTTTTTTCCATTCTATCTTGCCACCACATTGAAAGGTCAGATTATTCAGTCTTAAGTTTACCACGAAGATCAAGCCTTCATACTGGGGCAGGAAGCCACTCAGGCTGCACGTGTCAGATGACATTAACCTGTGAGAAGCGCTTGGTGGACTTGGCCAGATTGTTAAGGACACGTAGTCAGCCCCAGTAAATACATACACACAGAAAGACCTATTTAGAGATAAATTTCTAAAATAGAGGAGGTCGCACAGTGTGGTAGAAACTGTTACTTCCCGAGCTCTATAGGCAGTTGCTGATTTCCTGGCTGAATTCCACCCACTCAATACAGTATATTAGAATGGGGCAAGATAACCTGGAATCTTCTCTAATTTATACAAAAAGCTTCTTGGCTTTAGCTGTTCTGTCATTAGTAACAAGTTGCTTACAGCCCACCTTATCTGCTGGGGACCTGCTCAGCAATGTGGACTGCCTGTCTGGGGACCCCAGAGTGTCAGCAGTAAAGGGATGTTAAACAAGGGGGTACTCTGGGGTGGGTTGGAAAGGTGGGGTGAGGGATGGGAGTCAGAAGAGCCTCCGCAGGAACCCAGGTGGGGGTGTGGGTGGAGAGGAGGGGCCAGCACAGCTCAGTAAGCAGGCAGGGAGCCTGCCCGTGCAGGAGCGTGGAGTGGGGGCTGGCTGCTGCGTGAAGGAGAACATTGTTTCCACCAGGCGTGTTCAGGCTCTGAGCAGGTGGGTGCTGGTGGTGGCTGCCCGCTGAAGTTGGGGTTCTTCCTTACCTTGTATGCCATAGAGCAAGCCAGTCCATGTTGCTGATTTGCCCAGAGCCCCATCCTGTGTTCAGCGCGGCTGCCCCTCCTCCCCGCAGCAGAGCTCAGAACCCAGATCTGGCCCTGGAAGCTGCACCCTGCTTCCTCAGGGTGGACCTGGGGTCCTTCCAGCTGCCCAGTGGGGTGCTTCCCCTCATCCCAGAGACAAGAGCCTTAGAAGACCACCTCAAGGAGGCTGGGGTGCCATTCGGGTAATATCTGAGCTGCAGTGACTTGGGATCTCATGTTAATGGGACTGCAGGTGAGACAAAGCTCTCCCTCCGCATCCTCCCTGTGAATCAGGAGCCCTTTGAAAACTGTTAAGAGCTGCACCAGGGCCAAAAATCCAGTCCTCAACTGTCACGGATATTTGTATTTGACAGAGAATTTTAAATAAATCTTGTGACAGTTGAACGAGGGATGGAGTTCATGACAAGGTTTCTGCAGGCTACATGAGACACATCTCTTGATGCTTCACTATGACCCGCCGTGTGTGCGAACCTTCCCCGAGTGACTCCAGGGGCAGTTGCCTGCTTGGCTGTAGGTGTCCCGGAAGTGTGATGTCCACTGGGAGCAACGGTGGGGCCTCTCTGGGACCATCTTGTACAGTACAGCTTGACCATCTTCTGTCTCTGACACCTCTGAGTTAAAGGGGCTCTCTTGATGCCAGTGCCCAGGGCCAGGAGCTTCTTGCTCCATGAATGTGGTAAGGACATGGCCCTTCCTGTCCCTGAACCCTGGAGCCCGGCTTCAGCGGTAGCCTTCGTGTTTGGGGTCTCCCAGATCTGGCTCCCCGCTCGCCGGCTCTCTTGCAGGTGCCTGCCCACAGTGGCCCATGAACATATGCCTGCTCACCGTCCCTAAGTGGGATGCCCAGGGGCCCCCAATGCAATGGCTGAGGAAGGTACCAAGGGGCTGTACAAGGAAGCACATGATCAGATCAGTAGGAAACTTTCTGCTCCGGAAGAGCTGGTGGCCTGGACCTTCCTTTCAGATACTGCCAGACAGACACTGAAGGCCCACAGCAGGGGCACTGAGTGTGGAGCCCCCGGCTGCCACCTGGGGGGCTGGCCCTGAGGGATTTGGTAACTTCTCAAAGGGAGTCAGTGTCATATACTTTTTCCCCCTTCATCCCAGCAGTTGGAGCCTCATCAGGGGTCTTGGCTAAGTCCATCTTTTGGAATACTGCAGTTGGGGCCATATTCTCTAAGGGGGAGAGGCGAGCGTTGCATGTTTACGGGGCCAGGCTTCCAGCCGGCTGGTTTACTCTGTCCTCACTGCTAACCCTCTGACCTGCCCAGTATGAGGCAGACATTATTATCTTCGTTACACAGTAACCTGAGAGGTTAATATATATTACCCGAGGTCAGAACTAACCCAGCTGTGAGTAGCAGAGCCAGGATTTAAGCCCCAGTCAGTGTGACTGCAAAGCTTGGACTCTTTCTCTTGCCTCCTGCTCCACTCCTTGGGGGTAAGGAAAGGAGTGCAGGAGTTCAGGGCTCAGAACAGGGGTGGGTCGGGACGGGGGACACCTGTTGTGCTGCCTTCCCCTGCTGCGGCCCCTTTCTACACCTTTTACCCTGAGTCTCAGGCCCTGCTCAGGTATCTCCCCCGGGAGAACAGCCCTGCTTTGTGGACAAGAAGTGTGGAAGATGGAGAGAGGCCCCCAGGAGCTCTTGAAGATGCTCCCACTCCCCTGGGATCAGACTGACAGACGTCTAGGAGAAGACCTTGTGGGCCCCCAGAGAGGGGAGACCTGAATGCAGTGTAATTCTCTAGCCAACTTGTCCTTGGTCTGCGGGACTATGTGTGCAAATGGGGGATTCCTGGATCACTTTTCTTGGGAAAGTCCCTGAATCACTCTGGCCTAAGTGCTGTTGGGGGAGGGAAGCAATCCTGGTAGCAGATGTCTTGTGATGGGTGAGCTGAGCTGAGGGGCTGGGATCTGCCCCTCCTTCCCCCCTTTGTCACAGGCTGGAGTTGTTGAACTGGGTGGAGGCAAAGACGGCTTGGCCCAGGGTGCTTGGCTCCTTGAATGAGGCTCGACAGCTAGCTGGTCAGGCTACGGTGTCAAGAAGAGTTTCCTTATAGGTACCAGTCTGGCCTTGCTGGTGGCCTCACTCCCTGGGCGTGGCCTGACACAGGGCTGACTTAAACAAAAAGATAAATAAAGGACTGTTAGAGACTCTCCATACCTGGATGTTGTTTAAGGTCTGAAGATGCAAAGCAAAGTCTACCTCAGACTTTGAGGGAAAGGAACAGGTCTGGATGGGAACAGAGCCCCAAATCTCCGGACAGGAGGCCGCCCTGTTGAAACAGGCTGGTGCGGCCAGGATCAGACTGGGGCATGCACTAGCCCGCTGGGCCTGCCGTAACAAAGCTCCACAGACTGGCTGGGGAAACAACAGAAATTGGTTCCCTCACAGTTCTGGAGGCTACAAGTCTGAGATCAGGGTGTCAGCAGGGTTGGTTTCTTCTGAGGCCTGCCTTTGGTTTGTAAATGGTCACCTCCCTGTGTCTTCCCATGGTCTTTCCGCAGTACCTGTCTGTGTCCCTATCAGGATACCAGTCAGATTAGATGTGTCCCTATCAGGATACCAGTCAGATTAGATGAGGGCCCACCCCATGACCTCATTTTAATTTAGCTATCTCTTTAAAGAACTTACTCCTTTTTTTTTTCCAAGATTTTATTTATTTATTTGAGAGACAGAAATCACAAGTAGGCAGAGAGGCAGGCAGAGAGAGGAGGAAGCAGGCTCCCCGCTGAGCAGAGAGCCCGACGTGGGGCGCAATCCCAGGACCCCGAGATCACGACCTGAGCCGAAGGCAGAGAACTTAACCCACTGAGCCACCCAGGCGCCCCAAGAACTTACTTCTAAATACAGTCACATTCTAAGGTCCTGGGTGTTAGACTTCAAAATAAATTTGAGGAGGGGGATACAGTTTGGCCTATAACAGGGTATTTCTCAGAATCCTCAGTGAACAGGCCTCCGTGTGCAGTGAGGGATGGAGCGGCACTCGCTGCTAGTCCTGCTAAGGAGCGGGAGAGGCAGGTAGACTCGAGGCAGCCGGTGGAGAAGCTTGACTGGCCTCTTACAAAGGCTCAGCCCTATGAAGCCCAGGCTAGGCAGTTCCCTGGTTGTTTGGGCTCTCTAGCAGCGGTGGGTTCTGTGTGCTGTCTTCATCTGGCTTCCACATGGCCTCAGCCTTCCAGCGAAGACAGAGCTGCTAATACCCTACTAATACCATCCAGCCTGGGTGTGCAGAGGAAGCCCCCTTCTCCTCTGACAGAGGCCAGAGCCAGGCTCTTGTTGCCAGCACACACAGCCTGACTTCAGGAAAATTCTTTGGTCTCCTGCTGGTCTAATGCAAAAGGAAAACTATTGCATTGATTCCAAATTAAACTGTTTGACAAGTGTTGAAATGAAGGTTCAAAATACAGAATAAATTTTGATTAATCCAGTTCATGTTTATGTAGAGACTGCCAAATTCTGGGGTCTGTATTCCTCCCCAGGCAGCTCGGGAGGCTCGTAGGAGGTAGCTGGCTACAGGCTATCAGGCCGTTGAGCATTCTAGATGGCAAGAAAACTCGCCAATTCAGATGTGTTTTTTTTTTTCTTGTTGCCTAGCATTGGAAAGTAATAGAATAAGGAGAAATGCCTGGTTTTATCATCTGTTAGGGGAAGTTACATCCTCTTCTCCCATTATTTCTGTAGAAATATCCTTGAGTTCATCCGTTGTCTCTCACTCATGCCAGGACCGACCATGGCCAGTCCTCCTTCAGCTCTGATTGTCAGGCCGCAAAGAGAGGGGCCTTATGTGTGGAGAGAGTGAGAGGGGAGAGTCGCTGTAGACAACCCCCCACCCTTATTCAGAAAACTGGCCAAGGTGTCTCTTTCTCTCGTGCACCCTTCTCCCTTTGCCCGCCACTCAGCGCTCACACTTAACATTTTGTGTCAGCCAACGTTTCCCAAGTGTCTGCCTTTGTCAGTTCATTGCTGGGCTCTGAGGTTAGAAAGGTGAAGAGCATATACTCCCTGCTCTCAAGCATCCTTAATTTCGAAGGGGAGACAGACATACCGAGGATTTGTATAACCAGATCTGTAAGTAGGATGATAAAAGTGAGTACCAAGTGTGGCACAACTAAAGGGAAGCACCCAGCACCTTCAGGCCCCAGGGGTAATGGTGTCCGGAAAGGCTTCCTTGGGTTGGTGCCTGTGGAGAGCGCCTCAGGATATGTGAGACCTGAAAGTATGGCTGGAGAAAAGCATCCCACACAGAAAAGAGAGAACACAGGGAAATCCTTCTGTATTTAGGGAGTAGGAAGTGGCTCAGGGGGCTGAACTGAGAACATGGTTAGAAGTGCAGCTGGGAAGGTCAGTCTCACAGGAGGCTTGGATGGCTGAGCTATGGAATACAGCTTTGTTCCTGAAGCAGCAGGGAGCCATAGAGAGTTTGGGAGCAGAGGAGTAGTACCATTGGCATTACGAAACAAATCCTGCCTGCTCTGGGAAAGGTGGGTTGAAGGAGAGTCAGCCAGAAGCAGGAAGCCTAGAGGAGGCAGCTTTGGCAATGGGAGGGAGAGATGATGAGGGTCAGAATGAGGGTGGGCTGAGCATTTGGTCAGGCGGTAGGTCCTTCAGGGAGCCGGAATGGCACCACGGAAAGGGCAGCATCTGTGTCACCAGGAATTTAGGTTCAAACCTCAATTCTGGTTCTGTTGGTCCCCAGCAAGGTAAGGTAGAATCCCATGCCCTGCTCTGGAAAAGCTCAGATCCCTAAGTGCTAGATTTAAAAAAAAACAGCCAGCAACAAAAAGCCCTTTTGTTATTAAAAAAAAAAAAAAAAATCAAACATACACAAAAGTAGAAGGAACCTTGTAATGAATCAACTTACTCATCAACCAGCTTCAACAATAAGCCCTTGCTGGTTATATTTCTAAGGGATAATTTTTTAAAAGATTTATTTATTTGAGAGAGAGGGAGAGGGAGAGCGAGTGCACACGAGCAGGAGGGGCAGAGGGAGAGAGAAAAATAATTTCAGACTCTGTGCTAGCGCAGAGCCCAACATGGGGCTTGATCTCACCACCCTGAGGTCATGACCTGAGCCAAAACCAAGAGTCAGACACTTACTGACTGTGCCACCCAGGTGCCCTTGTAGGAGATAATTTTTGCAATGAAGCTTTTTGAAAGTATTCAAGCTGAGGCTGCATTGGAATCATTTCTCTGAGTCTGTCATCAGGTTGAGGCATTGAAATGACTTTATGTCCATTTTTTCCTCCTCGGAGGTAAAATTGTGCACACATGTGTGTGTTCTCTGTTGTGAGAAGGGAAGTCAGCTTTCTTTGTGTTCCGGGCTGAGGAAGTACACTGCTAGCAGTTCTTATCAGTGGGTAAGGTTCTGTCTGCCAGGGGACAGGTGAGGTGTGGACGGCTTGGGAGGGCAGTTGGCAGGGTTGGACACCCTCCTTATCTGCTCACTGAAGGATGTTACAAGGTCATCTGCAGGCTGCTGGGGAGCCGGGCTCCCAGACAGAGGGCACTGTGTGGATGGTAGGGATATTCCCTCAAGCTGCTATGGGGCCTCCTTGCTAGTGACGAGATGGTGCACCAGTCATCAGTGTGCCCTACAGACCAGCACTGACCAGTCCTATGGCCAGTGCTGCTTCGTCCTTCACTGAGAATGACCCAGGCTGTTGGGTGTTTGGTAGTTGTTTGGACTACTTAAATGCCCTCTGGGTTTGGCACCAGTTGAAAAATAAGACCAGGAGTCAGACAGACAGAGACTAAGATACCAGGTGTGGGGCTCATAAAGGTGTTGAGAGACTGTGGTCAGTAGGGTTCCCAGTGTGTCCCTTTCCTCAATTAGCATATTCACCTGGGTGGGAGACCTAGATGACTGCCTTCTGCTGGGGACAGGCCACTTCCTGTGGCAAGGCCACTCTGGAAAAAGAGTGGGAAGGGTGGGGCTGAGCCACAGGTGTTGGGTTCCTTCCCCCATTCCCTCAGTCAGGTAGTTAGCTGCCCCCAGGAGATGAGGTCCAAGAAAGAGAATGTCAGCCCCTATTGGATGTCTCCATGGCAACAGGAAAGAACCTAGGTGGAGGTGTAAACATGGGTTGTGAGCCAGCAGAGGTGCCCTTGGGCAGGTGGGAGTGGGCAATTCTGTCTTGAAGAAAGGAGAATCGCTTTGAATGAGTTTTGATGGACAGAGACCGGAGAAGGGAACTTTATTTTAATTTAATTTAATTTTATTTTATTTATTCTTTTTTTTCTTTTTCTTTTCTTGTGTGTGTGTGTGTGTGTGTGTGTGTGTGTGTGTGTGTGAGAGAAGGGACCTTTAGCTTGAGGGGCAGTGTGAAAAAGGCATACCTGAAGGAGAATGCTCTCCTATGACTGGAGTGTCAGGAAGTCAGAATAATGCAGTTGGTAGTGGCCAGGCTCAGTGAGGAAGGGCTGCAGAGTAGTAAGAACTTGACCTTGAAGTTGGACTGCCTGGGTTCAGGCCCATCTCCACTGCTTCCAGGATGTAGGATTTGGCCAGTTGCTTAACCTCTGCAAGCTCCAGTTTCCTTTTCTTTAAAATTTGGGTAACAACAGTTATGAATATTGAGGTAGGAGTCACCTATCCATGCTTAGCTCAGGGCAGAATGGGTTTTTATGAAGTGGCAGCCATTATTATTACCATTGTGTGTCCAGGACAGTTTGGGGTCAGCTAACAGGTGCCTTAGATGCCAGACTCAGGAGTTTGGATTGCTGTGGGAAAGGCCAAGTATGGCTCAGGTGAGAGGAGGCCCTCCAAGGCCAAGATTCTGATACCTGGATACAGGCTGGGTAGCTGGGGGGTTGGGGGGAGACGGAGCTCCCTGCCTGGAGCAATCCATTGGCACCTATCTGCTGTGGAAAGGCCAGGGAGGGTCCCAGGGGAATGTGGGGCGTGCAGGTCAAGCAGACCAGGAGCTACGCCATGGAGAGAGGACCACGCTGAGAGAGTTTCTGATTGTGCTGCATCTCTGGGGCTACTTAGAAGTGGCCAGAAAGCTGAGGAACATTTGGATACTTCAGTCTGGAGCTTACAAAGGTAGTCTAGTGTTAACTAGTGCTGAACATGGGGATGAAATATGGCTTGCCCAGGGAGCAACTGCAGAAGAAACAGGAAGAGAGCTGAGCACAGAATCCGGCCCAGGGGCAGTGAGTGAGGCTGAGACATAGGACATTTAGTGAAGGGGGAGAACCTGGAAGAACCCATAGAGTGTTTTGTCCCAAATGCCCAAGGAAGAGCGCAGGGAGGTGGGATTTGGGTACGGATGAGAAGCCAGGGAAAGAAATCCCCTGCTGCCTGTCACAGGAGTAAGAGTGCACGTGGCTTGGCGGGGGGAGGGGCCGCAGCAGGGCACAGCAGTGATCTCATGGCAGGAGGTACCAGAGAGAACAGGAGGTGAGTGCTTTGGCAGGGAAGCCAAGGAGAAGCATGAGATGGTACCAGAAGGAAGTGTTTTAGGAGAGCAGAGGCTTTAATGTTGGTGTGGGTCAGGAGGAAGGAATGGGAGAGGGGAGAGAGGCCGATTAAGTTTAGAGAGGGAACCATGGAGAGGCTGGGCCTCCGTGGGGCTTGATTAGGGGAAGTCTGAGGAGGAGAGAAGGGGAAGTGAGGGATTCTGTTTCTCACCAGTAAAAGATGTGGTAGTGTGCTGAGGGGAGTCTGGTAGGAAGGGCGTGCCAGATTAAGATCTCCCTCCCCAGGCAGGGGGAGATGGGGGTGAGTCATGACTCAGAGGTGCTCTGAGCTGGGGAGGTGGCTGGGTGGGTGTCAGGAGATGGTCCTGTGTGCTGATTGCTGACCTGTGGCAGGGCCCCATCCTGCTGTCCAGAATGACGGGGTGCTGAAGGAGAAATGGAGTCAGGGGAGGGTGTGGGATGGCTCCTGAGGTAGTCAGTGGAGGGGACAGGCTGCCATGGCCTGGTTCTTCTCAGGGAGAAGGTCCTTGAATCCTGTTCCATTATTGCTGGAAAAGGATGGGAGGCTTCCTGGCGGTGACTCCCACTGCCTGATGTGTAAAGGCCAAGTTCTAGTAGGGGTGAGGCGAGGGACCCCTCATAAACTGGTCCTAGCCTCATTTGCTCTCACTCTTTCCCAGTTCTCTGGTCATGCAAGTTATAGGTATACATGAGTGTGTACACACACACACATAACATGTGTGCTTGCACACACCTGCTCCCCAGCATACCTTAGAGTACTTACACTCCTTTCTCTTTTCCCATTTCTGCATACTGCCCTCTCTGACGCTTTCTGGGGTCACCCACACTGCACTCGTCACTCCTTCCTCCTGCTGTCTTGCTCTGAGCATGCTCAGATTCCCTCCCCCCGGCCCAGGAGGGGCCACTGGGTGCTGTGTTATTGCACGTGTGTGTCTTTCTGGAATCCCTGGGGCCTCCATGGTGCCAGCTTCCCTTTGACTGTCCATCTGCTTGAATGAGTGCGTGTCACACTGAGCCTTACTATCCACAAAATGATTGGCAAATGGTTGTTTTTTTTTAATGCATTTTTTTTTTTTTTAAGATTTTATTTATTGGGTGCCTGGGTGGCTCAGTGGTTTAAGCTGCTGCCTTCGACTCGGGTCATGATCTCAGGGTCCTGGGATCGAGTCCCACATCGGGCTCTCTGCTCGGCAGGGAGCCTGCTTCCCTCTCACTCTCTCTGCCTGCCTCTCTGCCTACTTGTGATCTCTCTCTGTCAAATAAATAAATAAAATCTTAAAAAAAAAAAAGATTTTATTTATTTATTTGACAGAGAGAGATCACAAGTAGCCAGAGAGGCAGGCAGAGAGAGAGGAGGAAGCAGGCTCCCCGCAGAGCAGAGAGCCCCATGCGGGGCTCGATCCCAGGACCCTGAGATCATGACCTGAGCTGAAGGCAGAGGCTTAACCCACTGAGCCACCCAGGTGCCCCCAAATGGTTGATTTTTGAAGCTCAGCTTCTCTTCGCAAGTCACATCCATGGAAGATTTTACCTGTGACTTGCCTGTTGAGCTCGTGACATTGTCAAGTTGACATTAACACTGAATTGCCATCCGAACTTAATTTTAGAGACAATGGGAATTTCAGGGAAATGGTGTTTTCTTACAAAGGAGTACCATGACCACTTTAAAATTAGATCATTATTTTATGCATTTCTGAAGCCAAAGTTGGTAAAAGCCAAATTTTGTTGGCTCTGCCATTTGGACCCAGATAGAGGCCTGGTTCTATAAGCAACGTTTACATTTTAATTAACGCGAATGAAAGATGAAAGAGTTTGGGCTCTTGGTAGATCAATAATATTCACTAATTTCCTCTTAGCATCTACCACAGGGTCTTACAGATAATGGATACAAATAGTATTTGTTAAATGGATAAGTTAATCTATATATGTGTTGATTTTTATGGATCATGCATTTTTATGACAACTGTTTTCTGTTTTGTGTTGTCTTTTTCTGAGTGAAATATGATCTTGTAACAGAGTTGAGGGGGTTCAGGGCAGCGCACACAGTCCCGGTGAAGATACTAGGTGAAGGGCAGAAGTAGTAGTCACTCATCCCCAGTGCCCTGAGCCCTGTTTGTTTGGACATGGAGATCAGCTTCCCATCTCCCAGCCTTCACTGCTCGGAGCAGATCTGCAGGGTGAGACAGTGTGGTAGGGCGAGAAAGCAGGGACCTGGCTGACAGACCAGACTCCACAGAAGGCCTGTCAGCAACCATGTGACCTCAGGCAGTGTCTTAACATCTTTGCATCTCGGCTCCTCTTTTGTAAAATGGGCCTGATAATTATAATCTATCCATCACACGATGGCCAGGAAGATTAAATGGGGGAATGAGGACAAAGTATTTTCACAGGAGCTGCTGCTTCTGTCGGCCCAGGGAAATCCTCTGTGAGCCCCCATAGCCAGCAGTGTTTACACACAGGCAGAAACCAGGGTGCAAGGTAGCGTGCCATCATTAGCTGGCTTGGGGCTGGCTCGGCGCTGTGGGGCAGGCAGCGAGATCTTCTGGCATGTGGTGGTGTGGTTGAGGCGTGGTCCTTCATATCCCAGCCTGGAAGGGACATTCATTTATGTCCACTCCTTAGACTTCCTGTTTCTGAGACTCTCGGAAGGAAGGGAAAGAAACTTCCATCCCAAGTTCTCTAAGTGGCTATGGTGAGCCCCCACCGTAGTGAAGATGCAGATGGACTTGTCATAAGCACAGTGGTAAGAGGCACCTTGGTGGGGGGCTTGGTGATGCTCTGTCCCCTGGACACTGTCTGGCTCCCCAGCTCCCTCTTCCCAAAGGCACAGATTCTGGCCTGCCTGCTCCACTCCTCTGTCTGTCTCCTTACTGGAGTACCTGCCTTTCTTGTCTTCTGAGATCTGCCCAACCTATCCTCAGCAGGCCTGGATTGAGGCCCATGGCCTCAGTCACTGACATTGCTGTGGCCTCTTCAACACAGTAAGCCCTTGAATTGGGGAAAAGGACCAGCTGGGAGGCAGAATGTCAAGAGCAGAAATGAAGGTGAGAACAGTCAGAGGAAGGGGATGCAAGTGTTTAAAAATATTAAGCAGAGACCTGGACGGGAACCCAACATCAGCTCTTAGGTGTTACTGAAGCCCAGAAGGTCCAATGTGCTGTTTGGGCATGAGCCATGACAACCTCACGCTGGCTCACACCCGTTTCCTGGCCAGACCCCGTGCTCCTCCTCGTGGGCTGGGCTCGCAGTGTCTCACGCTTATGTCTTTGAGGGTGGTGTTTCTCTGAAGAAGCTTGCCCTTGCCAGCAGGAGGGAGGATGTTGGCCTGAGTCTGGGGGACAGCTGAGCTGGGAGGAAGTCCGGCCTCACGGCACCAGGAGGTGAGGTTGTCTGCCCTGATGCTATTTGTTGCCTTCTTCTGAGGAGGGTGTTGAACTGTGTGACCGAGTCCCCTCCTAGGATTGTGTGTTGGTGGAAGGGCTGTTGGGGGTCGTGGAGCCTTGTGTGAAGGGCTGTGGTTTGGGAAGGAGGGCTTGAGCCTAAGTAGAAGCATCTGGGTTTGGCTGTGCCAGACAGGCTCGGTGGAGGAGCAGTGACACGTGACAGGGCTTGGGCTAGGTTTTCAGTGGAAGGGCCAGAAAGAAAAAGGACTCCTTCCAGTGGGTTCCTTGGAGCTGGGCTCCAGCACGAATGTTCTTAGGGATCTTTTGGAACTTGCCCAGCGGGGAGGGGCTGGGAATGCCCAGCGCCCACAGCTCACTAACTTGGCACTGTGGGGAAGAAAGACGCTAAGCAGGAAATACTGCCTTCTCCCCCCACTGGCCCTGGCACCACCAGCCTATGCCTGGGCTCCGGGCCCTTCAGGCTGTTCTGGTCCATCTCCACCTCCCAGTCTCGGCTTCCCTGGCTGACCAAACCGAGCCGCCTGACCTGGGGTGTTTAGGTGGCAGTGAGAAGCCTGTGTGTGGAAAACATGTTCGTAGCCCAAAGTGTCAAACACCAGACGGATGTTTGGTATCAGAAGTGACTGACACTGTGATTCCACTGCCACAAGGTCAGTGGCTTTTTCACCTTGGGAGGCTTTCTAGTCTCTCTCCTGGGTGGATTTTCCTGAGGCTGCTTAAGCTTCTGTTCCCTAGAAGAAGAAATCCAGGCTCCACCTCTTCCTTTTTATCAGACTTAGATGTTCACTTCAAGCCATCAGCAATTCCGAGAGCGCTTTCTCAGCTCCCTGACCCCTGTCCTGCTCCACTGCTCTGTGTTCTGACATCCCCCCCCCCCCCCCCGGTCCTGATGGAAAGTCAACCTCTGTGGCCTTGTCCTTCAGGCCTGCTGCAGAGATGGTGTCTGTGGGCCCTGCTGGGGTGGTTTTCCTCCTCATCAGGCCCTTCCCTTTGGGGGCAGAGACCTCCAGACTGGACAGAACCTCACCTTGGGCCTCTCAGGGCCCCTGGCATCCATGGAAGCCTCTCAACCTCCACTTTAGACCAGCGACCTCTTTGTTTCATCCATGTTCTCCTTTGTGGAAGGGCAATGTCCATCCTATACCTGTCCCATTGTATTTTGGGGGCAAATAACTTGTTTTAAGAACCACAGATGGAGAGGAATTTTGCCCCTGGTCAGCTTCAGCTGCCTTCCCCAGGCAGCTGTGTGGTTCTGTCTGTCCCTTCACACACGAGGTGGAGCTGAGCCCTGGGCTTCAGAGACACTGCCCTGCCCGCAAAGAGCTTACCACTGAGACAAAGGAGTCTCACACAAAAGTGGCCAGTGCTCTAGAGAGTTCCACATGCTGTGAGGGAAGTCTGTCATGGGCATGGAGAGGGGGAGAGAGCAGTCACTTCCATGTGGGGGATAGGAGGGGATCCCTAGAATCATGACGCTGGGATTGGGCCTTGAACGAGGAGCGGGAATTGAGCAGGAGGAATGGGGTTATGGGCTAAAATGTTGTATGTGGAAGGGGCCTTACAGCAAAATCAGGTGGGGTGAAATGGTTAGTGCTCGGGAAGGCGCCAAGTGTGGCTGAGAGAATTATCACTGGTTGTGAACTCCCAACCAGCTATGTGCAGAGGACTTCTGCCTGCATTAGCTCACCGAGTCCCCGTCATCCCAGAATATGTATATTTTCACCTGCGCTTTTTAAATAGGGAAAATGAAGCTGAGTGATGTTAAGGAATTGGGCCAAGGACATAGCCCATGACGGGAGGAGAGTGGGTCCAAATGCCGCCTGACGAGAGTGCCTGCTCCTGACTACCTCATGGGTCCTTCACTTTCTGTCTGGAGTACAAGCTGGGTGAGCAGTCGTAGAAGGCTGGAGTGCCTCGGTTAGGTTTGTGGAACAGCCCCCTGCGCTTGGCTGCAGGGCGGAGCAGGAGGGGGGTGTGGGAGTGAGGCTGTAGGCAGGAAAGACAGTCAGGAAGCCATTGTTGGCATTCCAGTGGGAGATGATGTGGCCTGAAGCAGAGCAGGAGAAGAGAGGGATGTGAAAGGGAGACTTTGCTGGATGTGGAGACCCCCCTGGATGTGGATGAGAGGCAGGAAGGCCCAGTATGATTCCCAGGGTTCTGGCTTGGCAACTGTGGTGGGGCATCACCACGGTGGGTGGAGAGCATATTGGAGAAGACCATCTTTTGGGGCCTGCCAGGTGTGAGGGTGTGGAGCGGGAAGTGGGGGTCGGGGCACACCTGTCTCTCAGGCTTTGGTTTCCCACTGACAGTGAATAGTTTTATCAGTGAATTTGTGTTAATGTCCTCGGGGCTTACAGAATGGGGGTGCCCTCAGGGGCTGAGACACACAGAAAGAGTTTCAGGGGAGATGGCAGTGCTATGCCTCTTTCCTCCCTTTTCTGAAAAGAAAAATATATGGGGAGGTCACATTTAGGTAGGCAGGATCAAGTTTGGTTTCCTGGAAGAACTGGCTAGAAGAGAAGATGGGAATTTAGCAAGGAAAGCTACTGGCTTGGGTGAAAAGCAGGAAAGCAACTGGTACAGTCCACTAACTATAGTCTGTCCACTGATAAGAAGACATTTGGTTTGGGCAGAGGTTGGCCCGATGGGTGTGATAGAAGTTAAAGTTGCAGCTCAGCAAGTTGAGTCCATGTGGCAAGAGGCATGAATTCTAGAGGCTGATGCTGAGCCCCCGAGAGTTTCTAAGCAGAGAGTGCCTGGTCGGAGCTGTGTTTGCCTTCTCTCACCAGCTCTTCAGCTTCATTCAGTATCAGAGTCACCCCAGGAGCTAGGCAGGATACAAACGTCAGGCCGTCTTCTACTTCAGGGAGGCTGTGCTTGTGTTGTTGTCGGGTGACTGTGATGAACTGTGATGAACACCAGTGTTTGAGGACCACTGAGTCAGGTGACACTTTAGTGCAGGGTGGATGGATGGGGTTGCCTGGAGGCAGCAGCCAGGTAGGAGGCACTTGTGGGAGTCTAGGGTGAGGTAATGCAGGGACAGGTGAGGCCGTGGGAGCAGGTGAGATCACCCCTGCAGCGAGTACTGGGAGAGAGACCATCTCTGGTCTGACTCAGCGGACCTTGGCTCTCTTGATTGCATACTCCCCATCCTGAACGCTCTATGTGATTTCTAGGACAGCACTTTCTCAGTTCACCTGCTGTTCTCCTCTGTCCCCTTTGTTGGTTCTTCTCCCTGATGGCTTTGTTGAAGTGTTCCAGAGAGTTCTGGCGCCTCTTGCTTTTCCTTTCTCCTTCCCTCCCTCCCATCCTCCCTTCCTTCCTTCTCCTCTTCTCCCCACCGCGGGCCCCTCCCACCCCACACACTGCTTAGGTTACTTCATGCAGTTGTTCTAAATTCCATCTCTGTGTAGAAGGCTCCCAAATTCTCTCCAGCCAGACTTACCTCCAAACATCAGACTCATAGTTCCAAATGCCTTACTCAGCATATCTTTCTGGGTGTCCCCCCCTTAGGCATCTTTTTTTTTTTTTAAGGATTTATTTATTTGAGAGAGAGCAGGGCAGGGGGGCATGTTAGGCAGGGCAGAGGGAGAGGGAGAGGTAGACTCCATCCCAGGACCCTGGGATCATGACCTGAGCTGAAGGCAGACGCTTAACTGACTGAGTCACCCAGGCACACCCCCGCCCCCCCAAACCTTAGGCATCTTAAACTGAACATTTCCAAAACCAATCTCCGGATCCCCTTTTCCCTCCAGTTGCTTCCACAGCCCTTCCAGTCTCCTAGAGACTCAAGACAAAAAGCTCATGGTCATTCTGACTCCTTTCTCCCATGTCCACTCCGTCAGTATAGCTTGCTGGCTTTGCCTTCAACCTATATCAAGAATTAGAATATTTACCACCATCATTCTGGTCCAAGCTACCTTCATCTCTCACCTGGTTTTCCTGTGTTCACCAGTGCACTGTACCCCCGACCACCCCTGTCCATTTTCAGCCAAAGTGTTCCTTTTTGTAAAGGTATCATAGACCCTCCTGTGTTCAAAACCCTCTGCTGGGTTCCTGTCTCAGAGGTAAAGTAGAAGGATGATGTATGTCTTCAGCCAAGCTGCCTAATTTTTTGCTCATGGGCAAAGTGGGAGAGTCCCTAAGTGGTGTGTGGGGATTACATGAGTCAGTGGTGGATAAACTAGCGAGTAGCTACAGACACTTGCGGGAGAGGAGGAAGGAGCACGCACCGAGTCTTTCCTCTGTGCCAGGCACACCACGCATATTACCTTTTTAAGTCATTTTGATTGTTTTTATTTTGATCACTAGGATTATCTACACAATTTAAACAGTCAAATGATAGTACAGGATTTGTTAAAACAGCTGTTGTCTCCCTGCCTATCCATCCCCATTGCTCTTCCTCTTTACAGTTTTGAGTATTTTTATCCATATTGCTGAAAAAATGCTCGTTCTGCTGCTTTGTTTGTTTGTTTGTTTGTTTGTTTTTTCAGTTGTCATTATCTAGTGACTTCCTCTCTTGCACTCTAGGAGGTGAGGAATCCTGACTGTCTTTCCAGCCCCACCCCCATTGCCCACCAGCCTGGTCGGTCTTGCTTTTTGGTTTCCATGCAGTTCTTTGGTCACTTGCTTGGTTTTCTGTTTTCCTATCATTGAATTAAACAAATTCCTCACTTATTATATAAATCCCTTTGCGTGTTCTCATGCATGAGGTGTCTTGTGAATTTCGTGTTCCTGGAGAAATCTTTCCCTGAGCTTTGGGAAGCTCTCTAACATGGACCAGCTGCCCTTTAACATTGCTGCAGAGCCATTGACCTTATGTCTCCTCTCACTTCTCTGTGTCCTTGTGGGCTTATGGCTTTCAAAATAAATTCTTCTACTGTTGTTGCTGTGAATAGCTAAATTAGATGTTCAGTTCCGTCTGCTGTATTTCCCTGAGGTCGATCTTGTTTGCTTTCACTGGTAACAATGCGAGTTTATAGATGAGACCGTTGAGTCTGAGAGGGTTGTTCAATAACTTGTCTAAAGACCCACAGCCATTATACCGCAGAGTGTGTGTTTTAACTTGAGACTGTCTGGTTATGAAACCTATGTTCTTTCCTCTTTGTGCTCTGAAAATAAAGGTGTTATTAGTTGATATGGGATGTGATCGAGAATGTTGGCCATCAGTTTCCCTTGTATGTCTTCTTCCATCTTCCTATTTTTTTAAATACTGAAAATGGTTTCTTGCTCTCTTATCCCAAAATGATAAATTCCCTGTACCCTGTTCAGAAGCTGTCTCCCGGGTGCCTGGGTGGCTCAGTAGGTTAAAGCCTCTGCTTTCGGCTCAGGTCATGATCCCAGGGTCTTGGGATTGAGCCCCGCATCAGGCTCTCTGCTCTGCAGGGAGCCTGCCTCCTCTCTGCTCTGCAGGGAGCCTGCCTCCTCTCTCTCTGCCTGCTTCTCTGCCTACTTGTGATCTCTGTCTGTCAAATAAGTAAATAAAATCTTAAAAAAAAAAAAGCTGACTCCCAAGCATAAGGATATCAAGAGGTATTTCTTAAAATAACCATTTAAAAACAGCTCTGGTTTCTGGGTAACCTATAAATTGTGGGGAAAAGGCTTTGGTTGGTTGTGATACGATGATGCTTCTTTACCACTTGGTGGCCGTGTGGGGAAGGAGGACGTGTGTGATGAGTCTTAAGTTTGGTGGTGGTAGGTTCTTGGCTGAGGGTTCCTTCCCTAAGCCTTGCCTTCTACTTGGGGGGACACTGTCCTCCCCCACCCCTCCACCTGGGTACAGCTGCCGAAAAGTCAGGTCCCAGCTCTGACTCAGCTGTGCCCATGGCATAGAGACCTTGGTTGGAGGAGTATGGATACCACTGACTCTGGATCTGTTCCTGATTCCTTCCTTTGTCCGGGCCATGGGCAGCCTCCCTGAAACACTTGCAGCTCTAACCACTTTTACTGAGAGAAAAGTACTTTATAAAATGGAATGGAAGCTTGCACTTCTAGGCTTGGGTGGGATAAGTCAAGGTTACTTGCCCAAGATTTATCTTAATCTACAGTTACTACTAATGCAGTATCTAAATTACCGCCTGCCTGAGAGTGCACCAGATAATGGGTGGCTAATTGTGGCTTACATTCTAAACTTCAGAACCCCTAATCCTGCACCGTGATCAACGTCCAGGAGCCCAGCTGGCCTTTGTGTAGTGCAGTTCAGGGGGCTGTGACATCTGTCACCAGACACTGTCATTCCAAAACCATGGCTGTCCCGTATTGGCTGCAGCTACAGAGTCATTTTCTCCCTGCTGGTAGCAGAGAGGGTCAGGTTCTGTGTTAGTGGGACACTGTCACAGATAGGAGGATGGCAGCATCTGGAGAGGCCTGTGGCTGAAGGGAAGGGTGAACGGTACATAGGCTACACATTTTCTTTACCTTTCCCACCTCTTCTTTGTAGCTAGAGCTGATCTCTTGGTGAGAGAAATCAGTCTGCTCCTCCACCATCCAGGGTAGGGCCCTGTGAATAGTCCAGGTGTCCAGAGAGAATGAGAGCTGGTTGTGGCCACTAGAACAACTGTCACTGTACTGAGGTCATTAAGAACACTGTCACCCTCTGCCTGCCGCGCTCCTTCCTGGGATGCCGCAGTGTCCCCTGGGCACGCTGTTTCTTTCCCTGGCATCCGTGCTGTGTCAGGCCCCTGATTGGGTCTCCTGTCATTGGTAGAGAACGTGATTTCACTTCTGCTCCCCACCACCTGCTTAGAGCTTGCCCTGCTTTTCCCTGGGGCCTTTGGAGTTTTCCCCAGAATGTGGCTCTCTCCCAGCCGCTTTGGGTTGTCATCTTTCACCTCGCTTCTTTCCAGAAGCATCCAGGTGTCCACCTTCTAGAGCTTCATGCACTTAAGCTTCACATCCCTGATGAACCCAGGCTCTCAAGGGAGGTGCTGCGTCCCCACAGGGAGGAACAGACACTGAATGCTGCCATCTGACATGTTTGCCTCTGAGGCCCCAAGTCCTTGAGGGCCATGACTGTACTGTCATGTGTCACAGATAGGAGCTTTAACCTTGACAGTGGTCACTAGCTGCCAGACTGGGAATGATTGGCAGCCCTGTGGCTCCCCTGTTCTGATGAGAGTGTCTGCACTCACAGATGGGGGCTGGAGGCCTCACACTGATGGCATGTTTGGCCCTTCCAAGGTCTCTCTGTCCCTCACACCACTGACACCTCACAGGTGGGGCCCCTTCTTACCCACATGTCCTGCCATCACCTCAGACCCAGCAGGTCTGGAACTGAGCTTGTCAGCTGCCCTAAACAGGTTCTGGCTTCTCAGTGCTCCCAGCCTACCGGCTCAGGCTCCCGGGATGTATATATGATACACCTTTGACTCATGTTTCACTTCACACCACTCCCACAGGTCCACCCAACTTGCTGTTTGCCAAGTACAAACTCATCACTAGGCAGAAGGCCATGGGTCTCCTTTTATGGCCCTTCTGTTGCAGGGGGACATGGCTTGGGCCCTCTGGGCTGGGCACCTTCCAGCTGTCCTCTCCCTGTCACCTTGGTAGTAAGGCCGGCCCCCTGTGGGGCCTGTCTGTTGAAATAGGAGACCTTTCTTCTCAAAAACCTGTCATGTTGACATCTGAGGCCACTTGAGGTATTGTGTACCGGCATCTAGACCCCTGACGTGGTGGGTATGATTCCCAAGCTCCTCTCATTACATACCCTTGTCACACTTACGTGAATTCCGTGGAAGGTTTTGGCTCATCACGAGCAGCCGGCTGCCCCAGTAGAATCTCGTCAGCCATTTTGATATTTGCCAACTCCATCCTGCCCTTACATGCTTCTCTGCTTTTCCACCCCCTCTGCCTGGAATAACATTTCTCCCCCTTATCTTCTGAGAAAGCTTCTACTCATCCCTCAAGACCCAGGGAAGCTGCACACCTGCCTCAGTCAGCATATATCCATACTGCATCATAATTCTTTGTTTATACTCTTGCCTTCACTAGACTGCCTGGTCCTTGGGGGTGCAGGGTTCAGGGGACATTGGTGGAATGTACCTACCCATTTATTCACAAGTAGCCACTCATAAGCTTCTGCATGCTGGGCACTCTGCTAGGCACGGGGCACATAGGGGTGAACAGGGCAGACAGAGTCCCCCTGCCTCCATGGAAAGAGTGAGCAAGGCCAGTTGGCAAGGAAGCAAGTACATGGATGAGATACTTTAGAATCACTGCGCTTCACAGGGGCTGCTCGAGGTGGAGGTGTTCAAGGAAGGCCTCTCTAGAAGACACATGGGAACTGAAACCTGGAAGATGAGAAGAAACCAGCTATGCCAGAGAGCTGGGAACACGTGCTCAGGGCTGAGGGGATGGCAGGTGGAAAGTTACAGAGGAGATCTTGGAGTGTTTCCAGGCAGATAGAAGACCAGTGCTGCTGGAACGTGAGCAGTGGGGAGAGCAGCATGGGGTTGGCCTGGCCTGATTCCTGCACTGCCTGTTTCATAGGTCCCGGGGAGTAAGCAGTTTGGATTTTTCTTTCAAAGTAGTAAGAAGTCCTTAGAGGGAAGTATTTCAGACCTTCGGTGTCTCTGAACAGGTGGGAATGTGCTGATTATTGTCCTGCTTCCGCTGCCCATTCCCACCCCCCCCACCCCCCGCCCCTGCCCCGTCCTGTTTCCTGCTCCCTCTCCTTTCTCCCTCACCCCACCCTGCCCCCAAGCTTGCTTCTGTTCAGGCTCTGAGATCTGCACACCGCATTTGGGGTCTCCAGCTGTCCTGGCTGCTGTTCTCAGCAGGGGCAGCTCTGTTCCTTGCTACAGCCTTGCCTGGCTCTTGCCACAGCCCTGAGGTGCCCATTAGGCTCCCACCCCCTCTGCAAGCTTCCATTCTCATTCCTGAGTTGATTGTGCAATGGTTCTTGGCCTACTGAAGCCCAGTGCCTATTCCCAAACCTTTCCTGGCCTTTGCTCCTATGAATCACTGCCCTCCCCCTTCACACACATCGTTGGTTATCTCTCTTTGCCATGCCCAGGGGAACCAGCCTCTTGGACTTACCTGGGTTCTCCCTCCCAGAGCCTACCCCACTGAGTTTAAAGTCTCCTCCAGTGAGCTCTCTTGGCACAAATACATCTTGAGATTATTGCCTCAATTCAGAAACAAAAAGGAAAACAGCCAGCTTATATTGAGTGCTTCCTATCTGTAAGAGAATGTATTAAGTACTTTCTGTGAAATAGTAATTCTTCATTTAGTCATGACATCAACCTGGTGACGCAAGTGCTGGTATTATCCCCATTTTAAAGATGAGGAAACTGAGGCTCAGAGATCACATAGTAAACGGCAGAGCAGTGTTTGAACCCAGAGCAGTGTTTGAACTGCTGCTTCCTGGGACAGTCCCCTGTGGTTCTTTGTGGTCCTAAAATCTTCATCCGCACCATCTCCAAAGCCACTTTTCTGTGGCTGCTCACTTTACTTTCTTCTCTTTGAAAGTCCATCTCCACAGGGAACATGAGCAGAGACACTCAGGACCCCCTGTTTCCTGACCCATGCCATCCGGGGGTATGGGAGTCCCGCTTCTGTTCTCCACAGCGCTTACGCCCATTGGGCACATACACGGCTTTTCCTAAAGGAACAAACAACTCCTCCCTTCAGTTTATAGACATGAACGGGTAGGGATTGCAAATACTGTTGTCAGTCTCTCCCTGCCAGCCAGGGAATGGGTGGGAAGCAAGAAAAATGAGAAGAGGCTGCAGGAAGGCAGTTCAGCTGAAAAACCTTTCGTAGAGGCAGAGTTGACCAGAGACGGCACAACTGTCATCTTCCCCGTTAGATGGGAGACTCGGTGGGTGGGTGGGGTGGCTGCACTGGGTGTCCTTGGAGATGCTCTTCAGTCTTGAGGAGATGGGATGCTGCACCCTGCATGGTGTTGGGTAGAGTGGAACTAAAATGGTAAGAAGAAGGGCTCCAGGTTCCTGGGACAGAACTCTCCCCATGACACTGTGCCAGTAGCCTTCTGACGCCAGGCCCTTTTGACAATCTGAGACTTGAAAGTGGTCATGGAGGTCTCTCATCCCAGATCACAACTACCCAACAAAAGCGTTTCAGGTGCCAGCCTAGGGCAGCCAGGAGATTGCTTGGTGCCTGTGGAGACTGTGGTGATCCCTGCTGCCACAGGGAATGTCCTCTGGGGTCACTTTCCCTGACTCACAGGGACACTCCCACCCACCCCCCACCCTCTCGGCTCCCCCCGGCTCCCCACCCTGCTCTGTGCTGGCTGCAGCTTCTGGAACCTGGGACTCTAACTGAGTCTCTTAATGTCAGAAGTGAGTGGGATCGCATGCTAAAGGTTCGTGGAGACAAGCACTTGTGCCTGGAGGGCAAGTTCTAGGGCTGGCAGAATTGGAGGGTTCCGTGCTAGGATCCACATGAGGGTGTGCGATGTGACGATGAAGGAGGGCTTACCGTCTTGCAGGCATCCCATGGACCTCTCTAACTTTTCCTTTGTTCTGTGCTTGCATCTCCAGTAGGAGAAGGAGGAGACCGAGGGGCAAGGAGTCATGGCTTCTGATGCCAGCCACGCACTGGAAGCCGCTCTGGAGCAAATGGACGGGATCATCGCAGGTATGCGCAGGGAGCCCTCATGACTCACAGCTTGCCCTCCATCCTAGAGGAACCGTTTTTTGTCCTCTGACCTTCCTTCCTGGCACAGCGAGAAGCCCCTCGGTAGATGGGTTGTGTATCATTGTGCATGCTGTCTGTTTGTGTAGGAGTTCGGGCTCATGGAAGTTTTAGATGCCTGGGGTGAGGTTAGGGCTGCCGAGACAGCGTGGGCGCACGCATGGTGGCGGGTCTTGAACTGCAACATGGCGTGGGTCCCGGCTCTACAGCAGTTTGGCTGCGATAAGATCACTTTTACTGTAAACTGGCCAGAACGCATGATGGCTTATCACAGTCGAGCGAAGCGAAACTCAAAAGTGGCGACTTTGCTACTGGAGTGTCTGTGTCAGCTCCCTTCCCCAGCTGGTCTCCACTGTGTTTGGGACTCTCAGGAGGTCGTGTGGTGTCAAATCACCTCATCACCTAGAGATTGTTCTTGGGGCACCTGGGTGGCTCAGTAGGTTAAGCATCTTTTTTTCTTAAGATGATGAGAGAGAGAGAGAGAGATCACGTGTGAGTAAGGGGAGGGGCAGAGGAGAGGGACAAGCAGACTCCCCTCTAAACAGGGAGCTTGACATGGGGCTGGATCCCAGGACCCTGGGATCATGACCTGAGCCACACAGGCGCTCCAGCATCTGACTCTTGATTTTGTCTCAGGTCGTGATCCTAGGGGCCTGGGATCCAGCCCCATGTCAAGCTCTGTGCTCAGTAGGGAGTCTGCCTAAGGATTCTCTCTTTCCGTCTCCTTCTGCCCCTCCTGCTCCTGATCTCTCTCTCTCTTCAGTAAATAAATCTTTAAAAAGAGAGAGAGAGAGAGAATGCTCTTTATGCCATATTGTATCTTAAACCTTTCATAACTGACTTAACATTCACATTTGCCAGTTAGGAATACTCCGTAGAAAAGACCCAGCAAAACTGGTTAATTGGAAAAAGGCTGCCAGTGAACTGTTTGGGCTCTTTAACTCTTCCATAGGGGGAACCCAAGACTGTATGGATTAGAATGAACCTGTCATTGGAGATCTTTCCCCAAAATCCAGGTCCTCTTTCTGCCCCTGACCCAACAACAAGTCAGTGACCTGATTTGCCATGCCGGACATGCTTCTTTGGGACTTTGCTCTTCTTCGTGTGGAGCTTCAGCTGGAGGAGGCTGGGGACAGGGGCTTAGGCTGAGTGTGGCTAAAGCCCAGGATGTGTGTGTGGGTACCTGATATTGCCCCTTGCCAGGCATTTGCTGTTGCTTCTACCCTGCAGAGAGAATCTGACTCACTGAGGGTTCTGGGTGTTGGTGCCTGGGGTGGGGGTGGGATTGTGTGTTGAAGATTCCTTGTGTTTTTTGGATCCCCTGCAGTCAGGCTGCTTGGCTCAAATCCTAGCTCTACAGCAAGCTGTTTACCTGACCAGGCGTCAGTTTCCTCATATTTAAAATGGGAATAATAATAGTACCCACCTTAGAGGATTGCCGTGTTTACACACATAAGGTGCCAAGAACGGTGCCTGGCACATACTAAGCACTCTAAAATGTTAGCTTTTGATAAAGTAACAAGAGATTGAAAGAAATCTTTATTATGTTGCATCCTCTCTAGGGACATGGTAGAGTTCTTATTTATTCCGAACCTCATCTCATCCATTTGAGTTTTGTGTCTTTCGTTGAGTAAGACTTGTGCATGCCTTGCTAGACTTCACGCGGGGCTGCGAGATTCATGCATAGTCTTCTGAGTGGTCTCTGCCCTGTTCTGGCCCTCTACAGGCTGTCTTCCACAGTGCAGAAGAGCGATCTTTGAAATGTACATCAAATCACAGCATTCCTCTATCCAAAACTAGCACATCAGTGGCTTGCCATCTCAGGATAAAATCTGAAGTCCTCAATGGAGCCAGCACTTTCAGATCCAGCCTGGCCTTTGGCCGCCTTGATGGCCACACCTCCTACTACTTCCCTCCTGATTTATCTTGCTTAAGCCTGCACAACAGCTGTCTCCAGACCTTTGTGCTTGCTGCCCCCTTTGCTGGAATGCTGTCCTCCAGATACCCTTCTATCTGATCTCTGCCACACAATGTTGTTCCATCAGAGAGGTCTAACCTGACCCTCCCTAATTAGCATCCCCCCATTACTCTGCCCTCATATCCTGTTTATATTTTTTTACAGCACCTATCACCACCTGACCTATTACATTCCCATTTGTCTCTTTGTGTATCGTCGGCCTCCCACACCAGATTTTAAGTTCCACCAGGACCGAGGCTTTCCTCTCCATCTCTAGCACTTCAGCAGGTCTGCAAGCACATACTAGGTGTTCAATAAGTACTGTCACATACACATTGTATCTGCCTTTGTGAATAGGCTCTCCTTCTCATTGGTTAGGCACCAGCTGTTCATTTCTACAGTGTCTTCTTCTCTGGCTGTGCACTGAACTTCGTTTATTATTTTCTCTGGTGCCTTTCATTGATTCTTCTGGGCTCACCAGTTACTAGTTTTGTCTGAAGATTTAGTGATTGGCATATCCTGTGAACCATCTTTCAAGTAGTAATTGTCTCACATAGACATTTGACAGGAGCTATTTGGCAGATAACTGAACATTGAGGTAATTAGTAAGTGTCTGGAGGGTATACGTTCCACACCATTTGTGATGACAAGAATGATAATTTTTTAAAAAGACTTTATTTATTTGAGAGAGAGAAAGAGAGAGCACGAGTTGGGGGAGGGATAGAGGGAGAAACAGACTCCCTCCTGAGGGAACCCTGGATCATGATCCCAGAACCCGGGGATCATGATCTGAGCTGAAGGCAGATGCTTAACCAGCTGAGCCATCTAGGAGCCCAAGAATGATAATTATTGAATGTCTTTGTGCAGGATACTCTTCTGCAAGGTTGTTAATACCCTCCTCATATTCAAGGTGTTTGGGCCAAACTGGACCAAAGAGCTTAAGAGTTTTTGTGGTTGTTAGTGTGGACTGTTGGGGCCTGAATTCCAGCTCCGTCACTTAGGACTGGCTGTGGGATGTTTAGGCAGACTGTTTAATCCCTATCTGAGCTCAGTTTTCTCATACATAAAATAATGGTATTCGTACCTATCTAATATTATTGAGAGGATTAAATTAATGCAAATAAGGCACATAGGAAGTGTTCAGTTGGTATAAGTTACTATTTGTCTGGTTGAGATTAGTACTGACATGATTTTTACCACCCAAGGTCACAGTGCTGGTAAATGTCAAAATTTTGAGTCTAGGGCCATCTGAGTCCCTTCAGGGCTGCTTACCTGCCTGCATTGGTTTTATGATGATGTGTAAGAGAAAGAGCCCTAGGGGCTCTGTGGGGCCATCTGTAGAGAAGAGTTAACTGAGAGCTGGGTCAAGTTCTCTTCTTGCTCCCAATCCCCTTGCCAGAGTGACTTCACTCTTGTCTGTCTTACACATCAGACTTCCAAGTAAGAGTTCCTTTGCCAGAAGGGTGGCAGCCAAGAAAAGGTTTAAAAACTGCATCACCACATCACGATGCCACCAATCCCAGGGAGATGACATTTTTAGGTGAACATTTACATTATCCTTTCTGCATTTCTGTCCTTGTGTTAATTTGAATGATGTCCAGTGATACCAAACTACCAAAACACAATTGCTTCTGCATCTGTTAAGGTGCTCAAAGGAGTACCCAAGGGCTGTATCCTCTCACTTTCTGAAGACACAATTACCACTTATTTCAAATGGAAGGAATTTTTACAGGCTCCCTGCACACCCCGGTAGCAATCATTTATGCAAAAACAACACAGAATCCTCCTAAAATGGACACCGCTCCTTCAGTAATGATGGTTCATAGTTATAACAGTACAGAATGAGAGTTTTCCTTTATTTTTTTTTAAATATTTTATTTATTTATTTGACAGAGAGAGAGGTCACAAGTAGGCAGAGAGGCAGGCAGAGAGAGAGAGGGAGAAACAGGCTCCCCGCTGAGCAGAGAGTCCGATGCGGGGCTCGATCCCAGGACCCTGAGATCATGACCAGAGCCGAAGGCAGAGGTTTAAACCGCTGAGCCACCCAGGTGCCCCGAGAGTTTTCCTTTATTAATTACTCTGTACTATGATAGGCTCAGTTCCACTTTCTGAAACTCTTTCCAAAAAGAGTACATGTCGGGCATGTGATATCAAGAGTTCTGTAATTAAGTCTTTAAGGGGGAATAAAAGGTGTCATGGTGGCCCTTATCTTCAGGCTCCCAGTGGCTCTGGAGGTGTGAGGAGAAGAAAGGCCTTGCAAGCAGAAACATGAGTAGGAGATGAAACTCCTCTTAAGGCTGAATTCTTGAAAGCTGAGTGAGTGTTTCCTGGGTATGATGTTACTTGATTGGCACCTCAAAATTCTATGTCGAAAAGTTGGGAAGAGGTGACTTAAAGACCCCAGCCCCCTTGTCAGAATGATTTGTTCCTCGTACAGAAGACAGTTGTTAGCTTCCAGCAGGGTGTTAACCTTTGCTCTTGCTCCTGATTAATCCCTGCGGTTTGGCCTGCGGATCATACCATAATTGAATTACACTCCTTACAATCGCAACAGAACTATATATTGCTTAAGTACATCCTTCTGGGTAACCCAGAGCAACTGCCACATCTTCTCATTTTGTGTGAGGCTTAATTTGTGGCTAACAGGTTCAGTGGCTGCTCTGTGAGGCCATTTCTGTGATAGTACCAGAGAATCCTGTGGTCAGGATACAGAGGACCACGCATCCCTCTTCACTAGCAGAAGGTCACGCAGACTGTCATCTGCAGGCTGTACCCACCAATGAGAAATAGTCAAAAGGAACCTGTTAAAAAAAGAGGTTGCTCTGGGCCTTTCTGCTAACTCTGATTCGTGTGTGTGTGTGTTGGGGGGGGGGGGGGTTGTTGTTGCTGTTGTTGTTGTTGCTTTTAAAGATTTAGGTTGGAGGCAGAGAAAGTTCTGGTCAAGACTGAGATTATTCGCCTTGGCTATTGAATGACTTCAGCTGTGGCATTAAAGGCTACTGATGAGTCCATGCTGGGAACATGCTCCGTTAACTGGCCTTGTCCAGGCCCTCTCTGAGCCAGGTCAGCACCCAGTGGTCATCGGTAAGGGAGGGGCAGAACTGAAACCGGCCTGTTTCCCATTCAGGATTCAGGCTGAGAGTGCTGGGCTCTGATTCTGACCTGGGGACAGTCAGATCGGAAGTTTGGAGGTGTCCAGTAGGCTGAGGTATCAGAGACTAATCTTTATGTAACGAGATCAAAGTGGATCAGGGTGGCAAGCACTGTTGACAGCCTTCATTTTGAGTTTTCTCTCGCTGGTAGAGCCCCTCCTCCACAGCTTCAGGGCTGTGTGGCCTCATTTTCCATTCTCTGAAGGAGTTTGAGTAAAACTGGCATTATCAGGGGCGCCTGGGTGGCTCAGTGGGTCTGCCTTCGGCTCAGGTCATGATCCCAGGGTCCTAGGATCGAGCCCCGCATCGGGATCTCTGTCTGTCAAATAAATAAATAAAATCTTTAAAAAAAAAAACTGGCATTATCACTTCTTCCTTCCGTACTTGCTACAGTTGTGGGTATAGGAACCAACCTTACAAAACCAAGTGGACCTGGTGTTTTCATTAATTTAACAGAGAGAGAGAGAGAGATCATAAGTAGGCAGAGAGGCAGGCAGATGCGGTGGGGGAAGCAGGCTCCCTGCCCAGAAGAGAGCCTGATGCAGGGCTCAATCCCAGGACTCTGAGATCGTGACCCTAGTGAAAGGCAGAGGCTTACGCAGGCTCCATGCCCAGTATGGGGCCGACGCAGGGCTCAGTCTTAACAACTCTGAGATCATGACCTGAGCCAAAGTCAAGAGCTGGACACTTAACCAACTGAGCCACCTAGGTACTGCTTGCCAGAGTTATCATTTTGATTATTATTTTCAAAGAACTGACTTTTGCCTTTGCTGATCAGTCTCTATTATATGTGGGTGATATGTTTGTATATATTATTTATTATGTAAATAGATAAATATGTATATTTATGTAGGTTCTCCAGAGAAACAAATCCAATGTGTGTGTGTGGAGAGAGAGAATCTCTGAGAGATTGGTTGATTGATTGATTTTAAAGAATTGGCTGACATGATTATGGAAGCTAGCAAGTCCAAGACCTATAGGCCAGGCCAGCAGGAGATCTGGGGGAGAGCCAGTATTGTAGCTCCAGTGTGAAGGGCATCTGCTGGCAGAATTCCTTCTTCTTCCAGGGAGATCATTCCTTTCCCGTTATAGCCTTCCACTGATTTGACAAGGCCACCTACATTATGGCAAGCTACCTGCATTAGTGAGAGTATACTGACTTTAATGTGAATCTTGTCTAAAAAATACCTTCACAGGGGTGCCTGGGTGGCTCAGTGGGTTAAGCCTCTGCCTTTGCCTCAGGTCGTGATCCCAGCGTGCTGGGATCGAGCCCCACATGAGGCTCCCTGCTCCGCGGGAAGCCTGCTTCTCCCTCTCCCACTCCCCCTGCTTGTATTCCCTCTTTCAGTATGTCTGTCTCTGTCAAATAAATAAGTAAAATCTTTAAAAAAAAATGTAGAATAACGTTTGATCCAACATCTGGGTATGTGGCGTAGCCAAGTTGACATATAAAATTAACCATTACAGTATCTATAGATAAATTTGCATTCTGTAGCTGTACTTACTATATATTCATATTTAACTTATTTGAATGTTTTTATCATTTTCTTCTTTACTTAAATGTATCCGTACTCTTTTAAAGACCAAATTAAAAAGCCAATCAGTAATATATATTTTCACCTGGCTGCTAACTTCATTATGTTGTGGTTAAGTGGTCTCTAATACATATCCTTTGGAATGTATTGATCCTTGCTTTCTGGCCTTGACTATAACACTGTCGGTTGTCCATACTCTTCCGCGCATGCTTGAAAGGTGTGTGCCTTCTCCCAGTCATCAGGTGCAATGTTCTCTGTTTGTTCGGTACATGCACTTTGTTTCAATCTTTGCTACCATTACTGGGGTTTTTTGTTGTTGTTGTTGTTTGTTTTGTTTTTTGTCTGCTTGAGCTTATCAATGTCTTAGAAATCCATATTCTACTAAATGGTGGATTTTGTCTCCTTATAATTCTGAATATTTTGCCTTATATTTTGAAGCTGTGTTTTGTATTATATGAATACACATTTAGAATTAGTACTTCCTGGTGAAGGCTTTCATCATCATATAATTACACCCTGCATCTCTAGCAATGCTTTTTGTCTCTTTTTTTAATGATTTTATTTATTTATTTAAGAGAGAGAGAAAGCATGATGGAGCACAAGTGGGCAGGGAGAGGCAGAGGCAGAGGGAGAAGCAGGCTCCCCACTGAGTAGGGAGCCCGATGCAGGACGCCATCCCATTAGGACCTGAGCAGAAGGCAGACACTTAACCAACGAGCTACCCAGGTGCCCCAATGCTTTCTGTCTTAAAGCCTGTTTAGTCTCATGTTAATCAGTCTGTCCCAACTTCTTTTAGTTACTATCTTCTTGGAATTATCCTTCTTCCATCCTTTTTCAAACTCAGACTTTCAGTGTGCCTTTGTCTTAGGTGTAGTTTTTGCCAGAGGAATAGATAGGCATTTTCAATTTTTAACCAAGTTAACGATATCTATCTTTTAACTGGCCGGTTTAGTCTGTATATATCTATTTTGACAATTCATTTGACTGTTTATCTACTACTGTCTGATGTCTACTTGTCTCACACTTTCTGTACTTGCCTGACCCCCTCCCCTTTTTTATTGTTTTAAAAATCGGATTCTTGGCATGTGCTCTTACTCCTGTGGGGTGGGCTTCTCTAGTTGACTGAAGGTAGTGCCCTTTTGTAGCCCGGCTCTGCAGAGGTCTCCCCTCTGACCTCTCCCTGTGCTTAGGCCTTCGCTTTGTTCCCTGTCCCCCTTGAGTGGCCTGTGGCCCAGGTGATAGGCCATCAGGGAGTTGGCAGTGGTACACAGGGCAAACACCAGCTCAAATGCTCTTAACCCCCAGGTTCTGAGCTCTGAAGATTTCCGTCAGTTCAGTTGCATAAAAGAGTGTGTGTGCATGGATTTTTAAATTTGAGGGTGTTCTTGAAGGTTTTTTTTCTGTACAGCTAGTTTGCCCCTGCCTGCCCTATTGCCGCTATAATGCTGTCACCTTCTTGGCTCGCTGTCCCCTTCCTCCATCTTCAGAACCCACAGTGGCAGGTGGAGTCTTCAGGTCATGTTCCTCTGACCCAGTCAGTCTTCTGGCTCCCTCTTCTTACTTAAGAGCTCATGTGAGTAACAATACAGGATAACTGCCCCGTCTCAAAATTCTTCACCTTAGTTGCGTCTATAAAGTCCCATTTGTAGTGCGAGGTAACACATTCATAGATTCCATGGTTAAGGACATGGTTGTTTTTCAGGGAGTTGGGGTGTCATCATTTCGTCTACCATGGTAATCGTTAAGTAACATCCCATTAGTCCCTTCCTTGGTTTTAAACCATTAAGGACTAGACTAAGTGGTCAGCTGGAAAGAGAAGTAGTGGCTTTATCTTAGTTTTACCCATTAGGAAAGTTAGTTTGGCCTGAAGACCACCCTCAGGATCTTGAATACCAGACATCCTACACACACACTTACACAGGAAATGGAATTGAATCCCCAATGACAGACCTCCACCTTGTGGAGCAGAGCTGGTCTGAGAAAGCTTCGCCAGGGGACAGGGCTTGTATTCAGGGCAACTCTGGGAAGAGGAGAGGCCCCCCCGTCAGTATTCCTGTCAGAAGATGCGTTCCTCCTTTGAGGAGAAGTTGAGTGAGGGGAGGCAAGGGCAAGGCCACAAATGTGGCCACAGTGGCAGCCACCCTCCCTTTCCGCGGAAATAGGGAGACAGGAATAGGTCCCCCTAATAGGATTCTTGAGTCTCATTGAGACTTCCTGTGCGGCCTAGTCTATGGTCAGCCTTTTTTTTTATTTGAATATATTATTGAATGTATTTGAATAGCTGACACACAATGTTACATTAGTTTCACCTGTATAACATAGTGATTCAAAAGTTTGTACCTAACGCTTTGTTCTCCATGGGTGTAGCTACCATCTGTCCCCATACATCTCTGTTACAGCATCATTGACTAGATTCCTTATGCTGTGCCTTTAGGTATGCTGGTAACTTGCCTATTCTGTAACAGAGAAGCCTGTATCTCCCCCTCCCCTTCACCCATTTTGCCGACCCTCACCTTCCTCCCCCCGGCAGCCATCAGTTTGTTCTCTGTATTTATAGGTCTGATTCTGCTCTTTGTTTGTTTATTCATTTGTGTGTATGTTTAGATTCCACATATGAGTGAAATCATATGGTATTTATCTTTCTCAGTCTGATTTATTTCACTTAGCAGAATACCCTCTAGGTCCATCCATGTTGTCACAAATGGCGTGATCTCATCATTTTTATGGCTGCATGTCATATTAATATATCACATTTTCCTTATCCATTCATCTCTCCGTGGACCCTTGGGTTGCTTCCATATCTTGACTATTGTAAATAATCTTACAGTAAACACAGGGGTGCGTATGTCTTTTTGAATTAGCGGTTTTGTTTCTTTAGATAAATACCCTGTACTGGAATTATTGGATCATATGGTATTCTGTTTCCAGTTTTTGGAGGAAACTCCATACTGTTTTTCCACAGTGACTACAACAATTTTTATTCCCACCAACGGTGTATGAGGGTTCCTTTTTCTCCACATCCTCACCAACACCTGTTATTTCTTGTCTTTTTTAATTTTAGTCCTTCTAATACATCTGTGGCCAGTTTGGACAAAAGTGCTTCACGTGTGCTTGAACACAGTGCACCTTGTCTAGCTTTTGAGGGCCAGAGGTCTCAGTCCTTTGTTGTCCTGGTCCATCACCGCTGTATTTATTATTTCCTATTTAGGTATGCTTGATCTGCCATTTCCCAGGTTTGATGGTCACAATGTGCTACTTTTTTTTTTTAAATTACCATAGATTTGGTTTTCAGAATTTATGTGTCCAGGTGCATCTGTGAAAAGGCCCAGATTTCCCCGTGTGGCGCTTAGGGCTGCTGAGTTGTGCTGTTCCGATCTACAGGCTGTGCTCGTGAGTTCTCCTTACCGAGAATGCTGGGAGCAGTCCCTTCCTTCACTTCCGCAACACAGAGTAGGATTAGTTCTTGAAGATTTGACAGGACTAGCTGGTAAAAAGATTGGGCATGACACTTTCTTTGGAAAAAAATTTAAATTGTGGTTCAAATGGTTCAACAGATGACAATTTAAATTATTCTTTATAGGACCATTCAGATGATTTTTTCTTGGTTTTTCTAATTTCATCCAGTGATTTTGTGTGTGTGCATGTGTGTGTGTGTGTGTGTGTGACTGTTTTCAATAGTTTGACCCAATGCTCTAATATATGGAGTCTTTTTGAATACTTTATGTTTCAGTTGTTCAGTGTCATAATTTTTTTGTGTGTCTCTCTTAATAACATCAAAGAATTGGATGTATTTCTATTCAAATTTGTTAGTTTAAATAGGTGAGCTTAATGCATTTATAATTATAATAATAATAATTATTTTTTTAATATTTTATTTATTTATTTGACAGACAGAGAGGGAGATCGCAAGTAGGCAGAGAGGCAGGCAGAGGGGGAGGAGGAAAGTAGGCTCCCTGCTGAGCAGAGAGCCCGATGCGGGACTCGATCCTAGGACCCTGAGATCACGACCTGAACTGAAGGTAGAGGCTTAACCCACTGAGCCACGCAGGCACCCCAATGCATTTATAATTATTATACATAACTGCTATACAGGTGTTTTAAGGATTATTTCTCTGTTTTAACTTTTTTTTTAACTTGTTTTTGGCTTTGTCTTGCTGGCCTCTATTGTTGTTTTTAACCTCTGCTAGAAAGTTAAATATCTATTTCTAGTCATCTGATGCTCATCCTTATATTTTTAACATGTCTCCTGACCATGAAGGCTAAAGATAAGTATTTTTAAAGAAGAGGAATTCTTCCTCATTATTAATGCCTCTTAGAAGACTTTTATTTCTACCACTGCCCTGTCGTCCACTTTATTTTTGTGTCGTATTCCAGCATCATCTTGATTCATATCCTCCAAATTCTTATGATTTTTAATTGACAGTGTTTATTTTGCTTAACAAAATATGTTAACAACTGCTCTGACATAATCGATTCTTTTCATGCTGTACCTTGCTTGGTGCAGTTTCCTTCTTCATGAAGGAGATCCTTAAAAAGTCCATCAGGAATAAATTACATGAGTCACTGTCACTTATTCTTGCGTTCCAGCTTATCTCGTGCAGGTTACAGGTTGTAAATGATGCTTTGTGGTTGTTGGGATTTATTGCCCACGAGAAGTCTATTGACAAGGTAACTTTGGACTATCTGCCTTTTATCTCTAGTTGCTTTTTATGTTTTAAGATTTTATTTATTTATTTTAATTTGTCAGAGAGAGAGAGAGAGAAAGAGAGCGCGCAAGCAGGCCGAGTGGCAGGCAGAGGCAGAGAGAGAAGCAGGCTCCCTGCCCGTCAAGGAGCCCGATGCAAGACCCGATCCCAGGAGTTGGGGTCATGACCTGAGCCTAAAGCAGAAACCCAAATGACTGAGCCATCTGGCGTCCCTCTAGTTGCCTTTTTTTTTTTTTAAGATTTTATTTAGTTATTTGACAGACAGAGATCACAAGTAGGCAGATAGGTAGGCAGAGAGAGAGAGGGGGAAGCAGGCTCCCTGCTGAGCAGAGCCCCCGATGTGGGGACCCCCATACCAGGACCCTGAGATCATGACCTGGGCCTCAAGGCAGAGGCTTAACCCACTGAGGCACCCAGGTGCCTCACTCTATTTGCTTCTAAGTGTCCTCTTTATCTTTGGTGTTCTTGAGTTTTACCATGTGGTTTCTAGGGTGGGTGTGTTTTGACATGTATCCTTTTGGGGACACAGTCTGTGTCTTCAAAATGAGAGGACGTAAGTTTTCAACTGTGAGAAGGTCATAACGAAGTCCATAGCGGTTTTGTCTTTGTTGCCTCTGCTTCATTCTCCACATTCTCTCCCACCCCTACTCCCATAATTCTCTTGTCTGTTCTTTAATCTGTCCACTTCACTTGAAACTACAGCGTTGCATTTTTTGTTTTGGTTTCCACTTGGATTTTTTTCAATTTTTTGTGTTCCTTTCTCATGCTTTCTTATTCTTTCATTAAGGTTTCTATTTCTTCCTTTTCCCCTTTAACTGTGTAAAACTTACCTTAAATGTCCGAATAGACAAGCATTCCCAAATAGATAAATATGTACTCATAATATTGATTGATTGGCTTCGACTCATGTGTATTTATAAGTACTTACATAAAATAATATATTTATGAATTTCTTGTCTTGGTGGCACATTTTTAACAGTTTTATTCAAGCATTATGTTTCTCTCTAACATGCTGTTTCTATCATGATGAATGCTACCTTTTGAATAATTTTAGCATTCCAGAGCAGTTGCAGAGCATTTGCGGATGTTAATAAAATGTAGATCCATGTTTGTAGGGCCAATATAGGACCTGAGAGTCTGTATTTCTGCTGAGCTCCCGGTTAATGCTAGTGCTGCTGATGTGTACCAGATTTTAAGTGGCAGAGTCTTAGAAAACATTATTCTTAAGTTGTTTTAAATACAGCACTTCTAAAATTCACATATGATACTGTCATCAGATAATTTCATTTCGTGCCCAAGAGCCCCCGTCTAAATGATTAGATATCATTTAGTACAATTTTAATTCAAGTATAGTTCACATACAGTGTTATATTAATTTCAAGTGTACAGTATAGTGATTCAGCACTTCCGTACATTACCTGGTGCTCACGATGATAAGTACTCTTAATCCCCATCACCTGTTTTACCCATCCCCCTCATCTGGTAGTGACTGGTTTTTTCTCTATGGTTAAGAGTCTATTTTGGGGGGTTGCCTGTGTGGCCCAGTCAGTTAAGCATCTGCCTTCAGGTCAGGTCATGATTCCAGGATCCTGGGATCAAGTCCCACATCTGGCACCCTGCTCAGCCTGGAGCCTGCTTCTCCCTCTGCCTGCTGCTCCCCTTGCTTGTACTCTCTCTCTATCAAATAAATAAATAAAATCTTCAACAACAACAACAAAATATTTTTTTGGTTTGTCTCTTCTTTCTTAAATTCCACATATGAGTGAAATCATATATTGGTCTTTCTCTTACAGAGAGGGCGGCCTTTCTCTGTTTCATAGACTAGCTTTTAAGGGCAAAGGCCGTGCGCGCGGCCGGCCACGCACAGGTGGCCAATGAGATTGTAACACACAGAGAAAGCTGCACAGTGATGCTAGGTGACCAATTGAATTACAGTTTACCCTATAGTAGACATTTGACCTAGCCTATCACACCTTGGTTAGAATTGGCGCCCAAAAGGCTCCCAAAGGGCTGGGCCCATACTCCTTGGTAGCTAGGGAGACAGTATGCAACCCCCAACTGATCAGGTGTCTCCACCTGGCCTGACCCACCCTTGTATCTGGGCTTTGTTACCTGGGGCTGATTTCCAGGACTTGTTTTTAAGTCAGTTCCCTGGGGGAAGGGGAGCAGGGATAGTTTAAGGGTTAAACAACAAGGTTGTTGTTTAACCTTAATGGAAGCCTCTGGTTAAATAGGTCCTTACATTTCTATTGTGTAGGTTGTTTAACTCTCCTTTTCATTTCTGATTTTGTTCCTTTGAGTCCTTTCTCTCTCTGTTTCCCTCTTTGATGAATCTGGCTAAAGGTTTATTAATATAATCGATGTTTTCAAAGAACCAGTTCCTGCTTTCATTGATCTGTTCTATTGGGTTTTTTTGTTTGTTTGTTTGTTTGTTTTTTTAGTTTCTATGTTGTTTATTTCTGCTCTAATCTTATTATTTCCTATCTTCAACTGGGTTTGGCTCCTGTTTGTTCTTTTTCTGACTCCGTTAGGTATAAGAGTAGATTGTTTATTTGAGATTTTTCTTGCTTCTTGAGGTAGGCCTGTAGTGCTACAAACTTTCCTCTTTGAACAGCTTTTGCTGTATCGAAAGATTTTGGACTATTGTATTTCCATTTTCATTTGTCTCCACGTCTTCTTAAATCTCCTCTTTGACCCATTCATTGTTCAGTAGCATGTTACTTAACCTCATGTATTTGTGTTCTTCTCAGACTTTTTCTTGTGGCTGATTTCTAGTTTGCTAGTATTGTGGTTGGAAAAGATGCATGGTATTACTTCAGTGCTTTTAAATTTGTTGAGACTTGTTATGTGATCTATTCTAGAAGATGTTCCATATGCACTTGAAAAGAATGTGTATCCTGCTGTTTTCAGATGGACTGTTCTGAATATATCGGTTTTAGCTCCATCTGGTCCAAGATGTCATTCAAAGCCACTATTCCTTGTTGGTTTTCTTCTTGGAAGATTTATCCATTGATGTAAGTAGGGTGTTAAAATTCCCTACTATTATTATATTACTCTCAGTTACTCCCTTTATGTTTGTTATTAGCTGCTTTATGTATTTGGGTGCTTCCATGTTGATTGCATAAATATTTACAACTGTTACATCTTCTTGTTGGATTGTTCCCTTTATGAATATATCATGTCCTTTTTTTCTTGTTATAGTCTTTGTTTTAAAGTGTGTTTTCTCCGATGTGAGTATTGCTACCAAGGCTTTCTTTTCACTTCCATTTGCATGAGAAATGCTTTGTATCCCTTCACTTTCAGTCTGCCTTTGTCTATAGGTCTGAAATGTGTCTCCTGTAGGCAGCATATAGATGGGTCTTGTTTTTTATCCATTCTGCCACCCTATGTCTTTTGTTTGGAGCGTTTAGTCCATTTATAAAATAGTTATTGTTAGGTATGGCCTTATTGCCATTTTGTTACTTGTTTTGTGGTTGTTTTTATAGTTCTTCTCTGTTCCTTTATTTTCTTGTTCTTTCTCACAATTTGCTTGCTTTGTTTACTAATATACTTGGATCCCTTCTCTTTATATTTTGCATGTCTTTGATTTGTGGTCAACATCTTACATATATAGCGTCTGTATTAAGTTGATGCTCACTTAAGTTTGAACCCACTAAAAGGTCATTTTTGAAAAGTTTATCTTTCACATATGTGACCCTATGACGTAGATACTTTGTATAAGGGAAGATAGGACTATGTGTTACTGCAGCATAACAGCCTGAAAGATCACTAGCTTGAAACAGCATAGTTTATTTCTTGTTCCTCTTCTAAGTTCCCCCTAGATCTGCTGGGAGCTCTGGTCCCTGTCAACCTCCCTTTTGGACGTGGGCTGATTCGGTCTCCACCATTACCAGAGGCCAGAGCAGGTAGAAGAGATATGGGGAATCACGTATTGGTTCTTTTTTTTTTTTTAAAGATTTATTTATTTATTTATTTATTTATTTATTTGACAGACAGAGATCACAAGTAGGCAGAGAGGCAGGCAGAGAGAGAGAGGGGAAGCAGGCTCCCCGCTTAGCAGAGAGCCCGATGTGGGGCTCGATCCCAGGACCCTGAGACCATGACCTGAGCCGAAGGCAGAGGCTTAACCCACTGAGCCACCCAGGCGCCCCTCACGTATTGGTTCTTAAAGACTTTGATATTTACTGGCCAAAGGAAGTCATGTGGCCTTAAAGAACTTTAAGGGGCAAACGCTTAATCCCACTATGAGCTCAAATAGAGGAGAAGCAAAGCATCTATAAATAACCCTAGTTATTACCGCATACTTACTTACTTGCCTTTGAAAGTAATCATTAAAAGGCTTCTAATAAAATCCTATGCTTCCATTTTATGGGGTCTTATATCCTCTAAAAATTACTAAATCTGTATTAAGCTTTAATGTTTTTATCCTTAAAATAAAAATTCCCAGGTGACCTCCCTCTAAACATCAAAATTCAGTATCTATTGTAGTGATTTGCTGGTGCAGTGATTTCAGCTTAGGCTGCACACTGAAGTCATCTGGGAGCTTTTTATTCTTCCAGGTCACACCTCAGACCAATTAGAACCTCGGATGTGGGGCCCAGGCATCTGTAGTTTGTAAAACTCAATGTGCATATAAAATTGAAACCTTTTGTGCTAATCCGTCTTCCCCAAAGAGTGCCTTGTTGTTCAATAAAATGACAGTGCCCCCAGAGAGAAACTTTATTAGGGTTTGAGTATAAGGTGAATTGCTCTTTTCCTACAAGTAGTTTGGGGCATAACACCTTGTCTCTTTTATATTTTGTGTTGTATGTTGTATTATCGTCTCTTTTATCTTGCTCCATTATCCTCAAGTATGAGGGCATATATCTTCTTCTTTGTTGTATCTGGTAATTCCGTTTTGATTTGGTTCCCTCCGTGGTTTTAATTTTTCCATAGGAACTAATCATCCAAAGGGAATGTGTGGAGTATGGAATTGAATCTTCTGGGCGATTTTTGCCTTTGCTAATGCTGGGCCCTAGAAGTTTCACCATTCTGGACCCTTTTGTGAGCCTGCGTTAAATTGCAAAACAAAAGAAGGGGGGGATTATGTACTTTATGTATACATATATCACATGCAGAAAAAAAATAGGCACAGATACACATGTATACACACTCACACACACCCCTTGAACAGTAGGGAAGCATCCCAAGGCTTTAGGGCAGGGAGGGCCCCAGAGAAAGGAAGAGACTTGTCCAACACCACAGCATAGCATAAGGTTAATGAAAATCTCAGTCTTCCTACCTACCCCTGGTCTGGCCTGACTGATACTCCATGAATGAAGGTGTGCGTGTTAGAGCATGTCTGGGATGGTCAGGGATCACTCAGCGTTTGCTTGGAGACTGGGGTGGCGGCAGGGATGGGGGGGTCTTGTTCTATTTAGGTCCGTTTTCTTCCCTGAAGCCGGCTGTGGCCCTTCCCAGTCAACTCTCCATTGATTTGCAGGGCCCAGAAACTGCTGAGCACACACCAGAGTGTGGGTAACGGGCAGTTTCCCAGCTCCCCAGAGCCACGGACTTGTTTGTGGATTGTGACCCACAGTTCCCTCTATCCTATGCTTTCAGAAAGCAAACCAGCAATCAGATAGTAATTGTTTCCTTCTGTGTGGATTTTTCCTTGCGAGGACTGCCGTGGCAACTAGGAAGCTGGCTCTTAGAAGGGTGGAGGGACCTAGATGTAGACGTCAGGCCTGCCGTGTAACTGGGGCTGTGGTGGCCCTATTGCCCGCATTTTCCAGCGGGGCCCTGATTCCTGCTGGCCTCATAAACAATCCAAGTGCCCTAGAAATTCCACCACCGACCCCGTATTTTCTGAAGTGTGTTTTATTGCGGAAAGAAGCACAGAAATCCTTTGTCAGACTGTGTCACCCCAGTTTTGGTCTGAGAAATAGACCACTGTGTTTATGTAAAGAAGACTTTTTGTTTGTTTGCTTAAATGGTGAGGTTCAGAAAGGCAAAAACAAGTCTTGTTTGGGACACTTGAAATTAGAGCTGACCCAGTCCAAGCCGTCTCCCTCTCTTAGCTGTTCTTCCAAGCAAGCATGCAGAGCCAGATGCCCTTTCAGCATCTTGGGGGGTGGGGGGGTGGGGCAAGGAGCCAGAACCCCAGGAAGTCCGCCCACTAGGCCAGGGACCCTGGCCACAGAGCTTCACAGCCCATGACGCGGGGATGAGATGTGGATTACATGATCACTCATACAGCTGCAAGTGGGAGTCCATAAGGGGATGTAGAGATCCCCCAAGTGGGAAGATCTAGAAAAATCCCAGTCTGCTGGAAGCTCACCAGAGGTGGCACTGCATCACTCTGCGACACCATACGGGGCCAGCCCGGAGTGAGGACCTGCTATGGGATGAGAGGAGAGGAATGCACATCCAGGGAGGGGACCATGCAGACGGCCCTACAGCGTTAACTTAAAGTAAGGAATCTAAAGGCAGCAGAAAGGCCGCTCATTGTTTTAATAGCCATGTTTTGGCTCCTGATCCGGGCTGGCTGTGTTCACCCAATTGTCTGAGGCTCTTAGCTTCTATGCCTCACTCTTGCTGGGCAAGTCATCCACGGTCCCATCTCTTCCTGTCAGGCCCACTCCAGGATTAAAGATGATTTCTGCCGAATCTGCTGTGTGAATGGTTCTGCTGAGGCGGAAGTGGTTTTCTGGGCTTCCTGTCCATCTTTGTCCCCTATCTCCTCTCTCTTTGCCCTTTGCCAGTTCCTTGCCCGTGGTGTCCACCCTTCTTACCAGGTTCCCACCTCTTTCTTGTTCCAGGCACTCAGACAGGTGCAGATATCAATGACGGTGGCTGTGAGCCTGCGCGAGCCTCTCCAGCCTCCCACACAAACCCCTTTCCAGTGCTCCATCTCGTTGAGGACTTGAAACTGGCCCTGGAGATGCTGGAGCAGCCCCAGGAGAGAGAAGCCCTCCTGAGCCAGATTCCGGGTCCCACAGCTGCCTACATAAAGGAGAGCTTGGTGAGTGGGACTGTGGCCTGTTCGGGAAACCACTGGGGAGCATACTAACCACATAACGCCAGGGCGTTCGGAATGGCCACACTGCCTGGGGACTATTACCTCATCTGTGCACCTTCCAGGCTCTTCTTGCTTCCCATCTGGCTTTGGCCAGCCAGTCTTTGGCCTCCCCTGCAGGCCAGCAGCTTAAGACACTCGGTCGGCCTGCCTGTGGGCACCAGTCACGCTCTCTCGGATGGAGGACATCCAGAGCTGGAGGAGAGCAAGCAGGACAGTTCTTTCTTGTGGGATTACAAGTACAACTTGCCAAATTACGATCCCCAGATGGGGTCCCTGTCCTCAGTTGTTCCCCCTGCTCCTTGTCTCTTACAACAGCTCCTCTCCTCACCCAGCTCTTCGTTGCCACCCCTGCTCTTCAGACCTCCTTGCCCTGGCATGCTTTGTCCCTGGAGCGGGATACAGGGTTCCTGAGCCCCTTCCTGCTCTCTAGATGAAGGCTGCACACCTGCTACTCTCTGACCCAGGCAGATGAGTAACCAGAGCTGTAAATATATGGCTTTGGTGACCTGTCTCCTTCCTCAGGGAGACTAGCTGGTCCGCTCTAGGAGCCTCCCGATATTTGGGAGTGGGGAAAGGTGAGGAGCTTGCCCGCTGAGGGGGTATCTAAGATCAACCATTCCAGGGCAGGAGGGAGGAACCTGGGAAGCTTGAGGAAGCATGTGATTGCCTGAGCTGAGTTTGAGGATGGAAGCCAAAATGCAGTCTTCCAAAGCCAGAGCCCTGCAGACTGATTCCAAACGGGAAGATACACACCAGGTGGGGGAAGGCAGGAATGGGCACTGAACTGGGAGGTGGAGGGTGGCGTTGGAAACCAAGGAGGTTGGGATGTTCTTGTCCAGAGGCAAAGTCATTTGCAATGAGACAGGTTACATGCCAGATGTCCTAGCTGGCTCTCTGTTCAGGAGTCCTTGGTCAATACAGTCTTCTACCTGAGCCTCCCTCTGAACGTTGAGGAATTCTTCATTGCATTCCTGTGTTACTCAGTATTTTCAGTATGCAGGCTGCCTGCCTCATGTTCTGTAACATACCTACACCCCTGTGGGAGGGAGAGTGGTGGCCTCCCAAAGATATCTGTGTGCTAATCGCCGGATCCTGTGAGTGTTACTGTACACGGTCAAGGGGAAGGTTGACGATGGAATTAGGGTTGCTCATCAGCAGAGTTTAAATAGTGAGAACAAGGGGCATGGATTGCCCAGGTGGGTCCAGTGTAGTCACTGGCATCCTTAGGAAGGAGGTGGCGAAGCTTCGGTGTGGGACCCAGGGGAGTCAGGCTTTCTGGATGGAAGCAAGTCAGGAGCCCAGAGGCTGGGGGCTAGCAAGGTGGCCCTCCCCTGAGCCCCCAGCCAGGGAAGCAGGCCTACCAGGGAAGCAGCTCGACTGGAGCCCAGCAAGACCCCTTGGGGACTTCTGACCTCCAGAACTGTGAGACTGTATGCTTGCCTTCTTGGAAGCCACAGGGCTTGTAGTCCTTCGTGAAGGCAGCGGTAGGGAATACAGCCGGACGTTGCCTGGGGAAGGATGGGGAAGCTCGCAGGATGGCTCTCTGGGAAGCTCGCAGGATGGCTCTCTGGTGGGCCTCTTGCCATCTAGGTTTGAAACCTCCTCGTGTCACCCCCAGATGAAGACCGTCGTCAGTGGTCTCTCAGACTTGTGCCACGACCAGACAGAAGTCTGCATCTGCTGCTCCGCTCACTTTTCCCAACCTGCGGCTGGCTTTCGTTCTCTCTCCCGTCCCAGGCCAGAGGGATCTCTGCCTCCCTGGAGTTCATCAGGAATTCTGGCCGTTCCCATACTTCAGCTCCCCGAGGCTGTGCCTGGCCTCTCTCCAGTCTGCTCTGATCATCTTTTGCCCACCTGTGTGGACAACTGAGCTTTCTAAGGCCCACTGTCCCCCCCGGGTGTGGACACCCATCCCTCTCTCCATTTCTGCTAGCCTGACTGACTCCGGCTGTAGTGTTTAAAGGAAACTTGATGACACATAAAGAGAATTGCTGGTCCTTAGCCCCTCTGTCTGTAACCCTGGGTCCAGATGCATTTTAGAACCAGAACATATTGAACTTCAGAAAGGTGAGAGCATACATCTATACCTAGGATATATTCTGTCTTGAGCAGGAATGCGTTGACCTTTCTACAGTAAGGTGTGTAAATATCCACATGACGTGGGACGAAGACTACAAATCTATCAGGTCCAGTTAGACTGCCGAGTAAGTTTGGCACCAACATTATCTTTAAAAACAAAACAAAACCTTTCGGTCTTCAGAGCTTTGGGGGTTTCAGAATGGCAGGTAAGGGACGGTGAGCTTATATGTGGAATGTTTCCATGTAGAAAACAAAAATTTCAGACCAAACTGTTGGATATTGGGTTTCACTGCTCCCCGTATCCATCAGCCAGAATTCTCCTAACGTCACTTGTTGACTCTCTCTGTCCTTGGGCTGGCCTGTCACCATGTGCTGGGGGCCCACTGGAAACTTCCAGAGCCGCCTCCACTGTTCCTGAATCCTTGCCTCAGGCTGCAGAGAAGTTTGGCATCTGGTTTTAAATGTCCCCTCTCAGCTTACCCCTCTCACGTAACCAAGAGATTCATTGAAGTGGATTCCCCAGCAAAAGCTCAGAGTTTGGAAACAGATCGTGGTTTTATCCTTCACTGTGTAGTTTACAATGATGATGTGCTTCCACCTTGTATGGACATGCCTGAATTTTTGCCACCATTTCTCTAATGCTGACATTTAGGTTCTTCTTCATCTTTAACCAATATATAGCTTTTCTGCAGAGAATGTCCAGAAATATTTGTCTTTCTCTCTAGATATTTCCATAAGGTAGAGTCCTAAAGGTGGGATTAAAGTAGAATTAACAGACAAAATACAGGATACCCCGTTAAACTAGAATTTTAGATAAATGATGGATAAATCTTAGTAAGTTTGTCCCATGCAGTTTGCTAAGTCTGGCAACTGTAATCCACGGGTATTAATATCTTTAAGCCTTTGACACATTTTTTCCAAACCACTTTTCAGGAAGATTTTACTCATCATTTCACTGGCAGGGTTTGAGGTCCATCCTGATCAACAACAATCACAAGATTAAAAGAAAAAGAGCTTTACTAATTTCTTAGGAGAAAATGTCTTTTTACCACTTTTGCCTTTCTTTGCCTAGTGGGAGGCTAAACATTTTTTTTTTTAATTAGTATTCTTCTGTATGGTCTCCAAAGATTTGATCTCTACCCCATCTGGAAAAAAAAATTCATTTCCGTTTATTCATATTTATAAACTCAGTATTGACCTAATATATGTAAATTATAAAACATAGCCCCAAATAGAGATTTTTTTTAAGGGTCAGGTTAAAAAAAATAACACTGATACTTTCTTTGCACACACTCAAGAGATCACCTTGGCAGGCGAGAATTCTACCACTGAACCACCAATGCAAGAGATCACCTTGGGTGTCCCTACCGCACCCTGTTCATATTCTATGCTCTTCTCTCCCCTTCCTGTTAGAATTTTAGTGCTTTTCATATATACTGACCTTTTTAAAGCCCTTTGCATTATTTGTGGCATTTTCTTTACTTTGTTTTTTAAATGCTGTTTGTGGTGCTTTTTGAGACAAAAACTTGAAAAGGAGTGTAATTAACTGTCTTTCCTGTTTGGGTTTCTTGTTTTCCTTTTATCCCTAGAAGGGCCTTTTTTTTTTAAACCTCAGATCAAATGATATTCACCTTTATCTTCTCCAGTAAGTTTATGGTTTGATTTATATCTTAGGGTTAACTTGAATTCACCTGCAACATTTCTTAGTGTGTGGTGTGAAATATGAACCTAATTTCTTTAACTTACTAAAAAGATTCTTAAATATTTTTGATCCAAAGGCAGTCATCATGGTTGCTAGTTTTTCGAAACGTGTTACAGAAAACCACTTATATTAAGATTTGTAGATCTCTTTTGAGGTTCTGTATGGTGGTTGGGGGGAATGCCTGCCTTTGGAGAGAGTTTCCTGAATGTTATTGCATTCAGTGTCTTTTAGAGTAATTATGGCCATCAGCAACCTATGAATGGTGTACTTTTAGGGTGGGTCAAAAGTTCATATAAACATTCCAGGATACCAGGACAGGATGTGAAGTTTTGATTCTGGACAGAGACAGCCTGTCTGCATATTGGATCTTGCAGCCCTAGAGTCCTTTTATAATCTGGGGGCATATACATTCCATAGTAGGTCAGATCTATATAGAAATGGAATCCAAAGTAGTGAACAGATCCACCGGTACTTTTTAACTGGTTTTAGATTGGTCCTTCTAGAAGACTTGAAACTGTGGTCTGTGGACCAGCAACCTTGCCATCCCCTGGTAGTTTGCTTGCTGCTTGGTGTCTTTAGAAAAGGACAGAATATGGGACCTGCCACCCCCCTGTCCCTTTACCCACTGAACCATCTCTCAGTGATTCATAGTCTCATTAAAGTTTGAGACACACTGCTTTATACCTCAGAGACTCACTTAAATTATTTTTTTAAAAAATGCATGTGGCTTAGAATAGAAACTAATAAGGCAGCTGGAAGGCTCAGGTGGGCAGGGTTCATACCTGTGCGTCCCTTGAATGTTTGTGCTCTACTCCTCTTTGTTCAGTTGGCTTTGCCATATCCCCCCCCCCCCCATTACTGCTTGTCCTCTGTTGTTCTGGTGTGGTCCAGCTCTGCCTCGTGATCTCTCTGTCAGTTGGTGTTTTTTCTCCAGGGAAGGGGCATAGCCTGTAAAAAGGTTTTTTTGTCACTAACAAGATACCCAGAAGGTGGGCGGTCCCAGGGTCAGATCAGTGGCTCTGGGATGACCTCAAGATCATCATGGGATGGCTCTTCCCGTCGTTCTGCCACATCATCCTTGGGGGTTGGTGTTTCCACAGGGGTATTGCTTAACAACTGCAAGATGGTGACTGCAGCCCTAGGCAGCGTGTCCAGAAGTAGGGCATGTCTTGTCCTGTGTTTTTTTCCCAATTAGAAAGGAAACTTTTTCTCAGAAGCCCTGCAGCTGACTTCCAATATGCGCCCCAGATCCAGATTTGTTCACTTGTGCAAACCCTAGCTGCAAGGGAGGCCGGGAAACAAGTATTGGCACTTTGTCCAGAAGCAGCCATGACGGGAGGGAGGGGGCATGAACGGCTCCTGGGAACACAGTCCTGAGCAACTGCCACATGGCCTTTAGACTTGATTTTAGTCTTCTGGTTGACAAATTCTTTTCATGTTTTCTCTCCAGTGTTTATTCCGTGTGTGTGTGTGTGTGTGTGTGACTTATATTCCTGAAGGAGAGGATCTAATTGACCGCCTCTTAATTTTTGAGTTAAGTCCTCCAGGCCTACAAACAGCTGTTAGGTGCAAAAGAAGTAGAAATGAAAGACCCTGCATTTACACACAGCTGTGGATTAGCTGCCGTTGGGTGCGTGTGGTAGAAGACGCTGTCTTCGTGCTGTGGGTCCTCAGACACTGATGTCAGCATCCGGGGTATAGGAGGAGAATGGGTGCTGCGGAGGTAGAGGTGGCTGCGGGGGAGTGGTTGGTGTTTCGAATAGGAACAAACAACAGATGAGTCTGGGCCCTGCCTCTGTCTCTCAGGTCGAGGAGGAGCTCCCCGTCCTAGTTTATCCCAGACAGCTTGTCTCCCTACAGTGGGGCTGGCTTTCCCTCTGCCAGGGGCTGGCAGGCTGGACAGAGGACAGGAGGCATCAGCGAAGACTCTGCCTGGGGATAGTTAGCAACAGGCCAGGCTGCTAAAGACCCAGTGCAGCAGACTGCCCAGGATTCAGTGGTGCTAGGTTGTGAGTGAGTCTCCAGAAATTTGGGGCCTAAAATAGGGTCTTCCCTTCCTTAGCAGGCAGTAGGATGAGGAAAAGTGAGCTCCAGGCCCAGAATGGTGTGTGTGTGGTTCTCTAGGCTGGGGACTCCCTCTGGGCTTCAATGAGGAAAGGAACCAAGTGCCCAGTCCCTTGTCGTGGAAGTGGTATCTGTTTGGCCTGTCACAGGGAATTGATAAAGTGGCTGGGAGCTTCTGATAAGGTTCTTCTGTAGGGAGAGCGTCCCGGGGTCCAGGGTGAGCCATGCGGCCTGACCGTCAGAGAAGCCTCTGTGGGGCTCTCCTGTGTGAGCTCAGGAGAGGAAAGAGTTGTCCTGCGACTTGGGTAGACCGGACCCCCCTCAGGGTCAGTACTAGAGAGGGTGAGGCTGAGGCCGTGGCTGCGAGGCTGAAGCCTCTCTGCTGTGGTGGGCGCTGAGCTGAGCTCACGTCCCTGCGGCCACCTCCACAGCCTGTGGTGGAGTGCAGACGATGCCCTCAAGGAGAGCGTGGCCATTCCTGGTCAAGAGTCCCACCAGATGGTCCTGAAGGCCAGAGAAGCTAGGGATGCTCATCCGTGGCCCTGACTATAGCACAAGCAGGGAGATGCTGGTCATTCTGGCCACATCCCCAAATCCAGCTGGACCTTGAGTGGGGCTTTTCCAGAGCCCGGAAGGGGTGTCATGTTCCTCCACGCCTGCTTGCTTGGCTGGATGGAGGCTGGTTGGAGAACCGGGTCTGGGCTGGGGGTAGAGCTCAGAGACAGACTAGTGTTCCAGCTTCCAGTGGGCTCGGCAGGGCTGGGGACAGCCAGGTAGCAGCAGGCTGGTGACACCTGGGTCGTTGGGTGATGTGCAAGAGCGATCAGAGCCAGCAGCATCTCCAGATGGAGCAACTCAGGGGCTTCTGTAACCTTTCAGTATAGATGCCTCCTCTCCTCCTACAAAGTGCTAGGTCTAGATGGCTGTTCAGTGGCTTTGGTGTGGGTCAGGTGAATCCTGCTTAAAGACCTAAGGCTTCAGGGGCTCAGGATGAAGTCCAAGGAAAGGCTGGCAAACCCAGTAGCAGCAGAGTGAGGGCAAGTCAGGGCAACCCAGGCTCTGGGGTGAGGGGAAGAGGTGGGCAGGGAACCCGCAGCAGGACCATATGCCAGGCTCCTCTCTGCAAGCTGGGTTCCCAGAGTGGCTTGGCCTCCGAACAGGAGCCCTGGCTCTCCTCCACAAGAGTGCAGGTATCCTGGACAGGGTGCTTGCGTAGCACCAAAGCACGGTGAGGCAGAATGGGAGGTAGGGATGAGTTAAGAGACCAGTGGTCTGCTACTTGCATGTGACTTTGGATGGGCCTCTTCCCTTCTCTGGGACCCCGTCTCCCTACTGGAAGTGACCGCTGCTTTGACAAGATCTGACCAGGTATTCTGGTCCTGGCTTTGTGGTCAGCACCAGCCATGGCCTTCCCCCAGCCAAGGCCTTTAGCTTTCCAGAGTAGAGACAGGTTAGGGAGCCTCTCTGGGTGCAGCTGCCCCATGGTCTGGGCTTGGCAGAGGCTAACCTCTCAGGACCGCTGAAATGGAGTGGGGAGTGACATCCTCTGTAGCCTGTGTACTCACCTCTGACCCCCTGCTGTAGCTTCAGGAGCCTGAGGTTCCCTTCTTCACTAGTCTTTCATGAAACAAAGTGGCCTAGGCCCAGGAGGGCCACCCCCTCGTTGATCCAGTACCTTGTCACAGATGGCTGGTTCCTCAGCTCCAGGCTCCTGAAACAGAGGCCCCTGCCAGTCTTCCCAGATTCAGCTTGCAATCTTTCATTCTGGCCAAAGAAGCAAATCTGTTTACCATATTGAAAAGCCAGAGGAGTTACAAGAAAAGGTAGGGAGAAAAAGCTGTTCTGTGAGTTACGAACTGTGAGCTTGTTTCTCTTCTGCCATGTATGATTTCTCTCTGTATCTTTGTTCCCCACTTGGGGCCTTGAACAATAGATGGATCAGGGTATATGCACATTGGACGTACTCATTTGGAAAAGTTAGTGGCTGCCAGAGGGAGAACAAGACTCCTGCTGAGCAGGGAGCCAGTGCGGGACTCAGTCCCAGACCCTGGGATCATGACTTGAACCAGAGGCAGACCATTAATGGACTAAGCCACACACATATCCCTTCCTATGGATCTTGAGAGAAGGGGAAATTTGGTGCTTACATTTTAAGGGGGGAAAAATAGAGCTTATGTGAGCCAGTTTGCAGTGTGAATTTCTTGCCTTTCCCTTGAGTAAGAGCTGAAAGTCCTAGGTATGGGCACCATCCACCACTTTTCTTCCTCTTCTTCTTCTTTTTTTCCCCCACTTGTGCTTTGCTCCCCAGGTACTCCTTCCCTGAGCAGGGCTGGGGTGCTAGTCCGGTTCTTTGTTCCTGTGCGGTACTGGATGAAACCGCTAGGTGGCAGTCAGGGATAAATGCTAGAAAGTCCAAATCCCAAGGAAGAAGGTGCAGGCTTTATGTAAGAAAAATAGCTTTGTTTGTTTCAGTTAGAAAGATGACCTAAGCTCCCCTCATTAATGAAGCTGCTGGACAGCGTACCTGGCTCAGTTGGGAGAGTTCTTTCCCATTTTCCTCGGAACCCACTGGAGAAAGGGCAAGCCTGAGAGGTCGCTACTGTTTGTGCTGGGGGAGAGGAAATGGGAGGGCTGAGGGCTGCTGCTGGGAGCAGAGACCTGATCTTCATTGTCAAGGCAGAGAAGACCTCTCCAAACTCCTTCATTCCAGTGCCTTTTGCTGGGGCGCTATTAGGATGGCTCCTTCCATTCCAGAAGGCATTTCCTGGCCCTTAGCTGCCAGGCCCTGCCCTAGAGGAAACCTGTACCTTGGATTTTTTTTAAATACATTTTTCCTGGCATAGCAGCCTGGAGTGGGGACCCTGCAGCTACTATAAACTCTGCAGTTCTCACTTTTCTGGATGTTTGCGCACGCCGCCTCTCCCACCCCCATCCACCCCCCGCCAGTAAACTGTACCCTCCTAAATTCTAGAGGTCTGGCTCCTTTCAGACCTGACTTGAGGATATGATTTCAGTCCCTAAGAACCAATGTTTAGAAATGACCAAGAATGTGCAAACACTGGTAAAAGAGCAAATAAACCCTTCCCCACTAAATTTCCTGCTTCAGGTCCAGGGGACATGGTGGCTGATGTTGCCAGGTTAGCATAATGTGGGGTCTGAGCATGTAGACGCCCACCCACCCTGCATCCACCAGGAAACTTCTGCCCTTTCAGGCACCCCTGGGAGGGAGGGAGAAAGCGAGGGAGGGAGGAGAGCTCCAGAGGATTCAAACTTCCAGGCAAACTTCAATACCCTGTGCTTTAAGAAACTTCTAAACCTGGTTTCCTAACCTTTGACTATACAAATACGAGATCTTCAGATATAAGCATCACCCGGGAGCTTGTTAGCAATGCACAGTTTCAGGTCCCATTCTCAACCTTCAGGGTCAGAATCTGCATTTTTACAAGAACACCCTCCAACCCAGGTGATTTGTTTTAAATGGGAAAGTATTGCCCTTTCCGGGGGTCAGCAGCCTGTGGCATGTGTTTGGCTCACTGTTTATTTCTTATGCCCGATGAGGTAAGGATGTTTTTGATGTTTTTCAGTGATTGAGAAATTATGAGCATATTTTATGTGAAAATGGTCTAAAATTCTAATTTCAGTGTCCACAAATAAGGTGTTAACATAGCCACACTCTTTGGTTTATGTGTTATCTGTGGCTGCTTTTGCATTTCCAAATGGCAGAGTTGAGTATAAACGAGACCATATGGGCCACAAAACCCAAAACATTTGCCATCTGGCCCTTTACAGGAAAAATCTGCTGATCCTTGTCCCAGCTCCTTGTGGTGGTGGGTTCCCATGCTTGTGCCCCATGGAGCAGTGTCCTTGGGCTGGGCACCTCCCTGTCCCCCCACTCTCCCCGCTCCCCAGTGGCAGGCCCACTGTGCACCACACCTGTTGAAGGATACAAACCTGTATCTGGTATTCCAGGGCTATCCTGACACCTGTCACCATGGCCCAGAGCCCAAGGCTCGGGGCTGAGCTAGAGCTCAGGGTGTAGGTGTCGGGTCAGAATGGCATGTGACCCATGAGACCCCTTCTCAGTCCACAGTTCTACCCAGTTAGATGCTGCTGACTCCTGGTGGGGGTGTAGAACCTTAGGAAGCCGTCCTCAGTCCTCACACATATGTGAAACTCCAGCCACGGAGGTGACTCTCCTGGGGTTCCCTGCTAAGCCCTGGGATGAGGAAGGGGCCAAGCTACCTGTGTTTCTCTGTCCAAACCTGACTACTCTACCCTCTTCGCTGTGTTTTTAGGCCCCAGATGCTCAGGCACTCAGTGTCGTGCCCTTTGCCCTCAGCTGGCTACCTCATGTTCCAAATGGTGACGAGCTGAGTGTGGTTGCTGGGGAGTGATTTGCTTTTGGGAAGGCCCCAAGGGCTTTTGGGGTCACCATAATAACCCCTATTTGTGTACCCCCTGTGGTTCCTGAGAACGCACCTCAGCAGTGGGTCCAAGGCAGTGTACTAAATAGGAGGCCCATCCCCGACTCTCCTTTAAGGGAAGGTTAAACCTTGCAGATTAACACAGCATAGGCCAGAAAAAACCCAGGCTTATAATTCTTTAGGAGTCATGGATCATTTTGATAATCTGGAAACTTTGTCAGAGAAATAGTGATTTATACATCCAAATAGTATTCTGCTCCTAGGTCTTTTGGAGTGTTATTCTGTGAATTTTTTAGTTGAATTACAAAATACCACCCCCTTTTTTTTAAAGAAATTGCTACTTGAGGATACCATAAAAATATGTCAAGAATTTAGCTGCTGCTTGTCTGGATTCCTCCCTCCTCTTCTTTCCCTTTTTCCACCCTCTTGCCTCACATTTGTCACATGTGAGGTGAGTTAAGAGATGAACATCAGGGGTGCCCGGGGGTGGCTCAGTGGGTTAAGCCGCTGCTTTCAGCTCAGGTCATGATCCCGGGGTCCTGGGATCTGCTTGGCAGGGAGCCTGCTTCCCCCTCTCTCTCTGCCTGCCTCTCTGCCTACTTGGGATCTCTCTCTGTCAAAAAAATAAATAAATAAATAAAATCTTTAAAAAGAAAAAAGAGATGAACATCAGCTCCATCTTTTCCTCTCAGTGGAGCATCATTACCCTAGGGAAACACACCTTTAGGACCCATGTTCTCCAAGTTGAATTTTAGGCTTGTCTTGCAAGTCTTACCATGTGAGCCTCACTCTTTCACTCAAAGAATGTTTCAGTTGTTGCTGTGTGCTGAGAACTGGCAGGCATGGAGGTCAGGGCACAGACACATGTTCTCCAGTCTGGTGCAGTGCACAGACCTGTCAGCAGTCCATGGTGGTTCAGTACAACAGGACAGGTAGTGAAGTGCAGGGGTGTGTGGCTGCTGGGGAGGGGCCACTGGAGCCAACCCCACAGGCAGGTGGGAGCTGGCAAGGTTGAGAGAGGCCCTCACATTGCCGCCTTGTCCTTTCCCTCCTCCTCACACCAGAACCTACTAAAGAGCACCGAGCCATGACCACAGGGAGCAGGGGCTGGGATTGTGCCCTGTGTCTCTCCACGCAGCCCCCAAACCCACTCTAGAGGCCTCTTCTTCCCTAGGGCCCCCAAAACACCTTTACCACATACCATGTGATGATTCTTTATTTGCTTAGGGCAGGAAGTCGGTTTCATTTGCCTTGGACACTGGGCAAATGCATGTTGATGAATTCTTCCTTAGGCTTTCCCAGACGTTCAGACAGGAAAAAAACAAAAACGAAGCTTTACCTACCCCTGCAACCTTAGAGACCTGTTTCCCCAAGACATTCTACCCTAGTTCTTTCTGGTCAGGGAACTTCAACGAGGTGGGGCCCAGGCCTTGACTGAACTGGGCCAGAGGCAAGAAGGGCCTAGAGCTCAGCGCATGGACAGCAGAGCCTGCTTTTCCTTTCCAGCCTCTGATCTGGGTGTGCCTCCAGGAATTTACTCCTCCCCTCATGCCAGCTGCTGGCCAGAGCTCCCCGGCTGCCACCTCTGATCTCTGTGGACTGGGCCAGCCTGCTGGTGACTAGGCAGCCAGGCCCGCTTCTGGGCCATGCTGGATTTCGAGGCCATGCTAAGGGGCATAGCGACACCCAGTAGATCCTTCTCTTCAGGCTAGCATTTCAGGAACACCCCCCCACGGGGGACCCCCTAAGGGCACCAGGAAGGCCCCCACCATCACAAGATGTACATCTGCAAGTCATTGACGGCAGCAGAGCTCAGAGGCCTTGTGTGTAACCACAGTTCCCGCCGTACCCACATCAAGGATCGCTTTCATAATCACTCTAGCCAAAGGCCGCACGTTAAGGGCCAGGCGAGGGAGAAAAACTGTGTTTAGGGAAGCTCTCAGAGGAGTGGGGGGTGAGTGGAGGTGAAGGGCAGCCTTGTGGGGGAGGAAGGGCAGGCAGGGATGGGGCGACCACCCTGGAAGGCCAGCCCAGGAAAACAGACACAATTCCCATCTCCACCAGCCCCTGCCTTCCCAGGGCTCCTCCCCAGAGCCCTCCCTACATCTCATGGACACCCACTTGAGGGGGCCTCTCCTTCCCCCTTCTCTGGCTTCTGAGGCAGGTAAGCTAGAGTGGGGGACAGCCAGCAAGTCCCGCCTCAGACTCAACAGGAGCTATACCCATCCTGGCGCTGAATGTCCCCCAGGAAGGCCTGGCTGTGAGGGGGACTGACAGAACTCCCAGGCCAAACTCCCTCAGTGGCAGATGTCTCCTGGGGAGTAGCAGTTCGCCCCTGGCAGACAGTGCCACCAGACACCCAGCGGGCCAGCCACCCAGACCGGAGCTGGTTCTGAATGTGTTCTTTTTTGGGAAAAAACGGTTTTCCTCAGGGCCCAGGCCGACACCCGCCTGGAAAAGGGGTAGGCGTGGGCTTCGGGGTGGGGGTCAGGCTGTGTGTGGGAACCAGCAGCTCCTCCAAGAGCAGCACTTATTTTTAGTCTTCTCCCCAGTCCCAAATAAACCGAGAGCAGCTGGGAGCCTGTGGGTAAATGCAGAGTGGAGCGGAGACAGGAAATCGGGGTCTCTTGGTAATGAGTTCCAGCCACTGCAGAAAGGGGAAGCCAGACGAGGAATTTTCTTCAGGACTGTTTCCCTCTGGCAGGCTCTGGTATTATCACCAAAAAAAAATGTTCATGTGTGTGTGTGTGTGTGTGTGTCTGTTTACAACTCCTGTCCAAGTCTGTCTTTTTCCCCTACCTTTTTTCGAGGTTTGATTGCTGCTCAGGCTCTGAATCCCAGAGCTGGAGCCTGCGTGTGTCTGGGGGCGGAGGGGGAGGACACTGGAGAAGCACGGTCTGGTCTGAGCCGTTGTGTATCTGAAACTGTTTAGGGAAAGGCTGAAGGACATGGGCCAGAGAAGTGGGGAAACTTGAACACAGCTTGACGTCCCGAGGGGGAGGGGGCAGAAGCAAGGAAGAGGAGAGAATTTGGTCTCTAGCCAGAAAAAAGGGCTTTTTCCACCAAGGACTCTAACTGCTGACATGGGTGCCCAGCATGGATGGGGACATTGATGTTTACAAGCATTTTGCGTGGCTGAAGAGGGTAAGTGACTGGCTCCTTTGGAGTGAGTGGGTCTCCCTGGAGATAAGGGCTAAAGAGATGCTGGGGGGTGGGGGGGCAGGGGGGAGTATTTGTCCGGCAAAGCCCTGTGGTGGCCAAGTTCTCCATGAGAATCTAATTATAGGCACTAGGGGAGAAAACAGTCAGCTGTCTTTGTTTCTCCACTGACATTCTGGTGAATGAGCCTCTGTGCAGAAAGGCACGGAGGGGTGAAGAAAGTTCGTTAGTTTAACTCGGGCGCTTAAACAGTTGGAGGCTCCAAACGCTGTGACCAGAGAAAAGTGTCCCACTGCCTTTGGGCCTGAGGACGCAGAGAGGAAGCTGCTGCCTTTCAGATTCAGACCTCGGAACATCTCTGCCCTGATGTTATCCGAGGCTGAGTGTTAGCTGCTGTCAGCCAGGACAGCTTCTGTGTTTCCGGAGGAAGGCTCCTGGGGAGTTCTCTTCTGACTGCTCTGAAGCCAGGGGTTTGGATTGCAAGTTGTTTATGCCCTTTCTTTAGGGGATGAGCTCAAGTGTGTGGTGTGAGTCACGAACGAATGAATGAAATGAATGTTGGGGCTGGAGTAGCATCCGTACTGGCCGAACTCGGGCTCTTTTCTCCTTCGCAATCACCTTTAAACCGGTCAAGATGGTTGTCCATTTTATTTTCACATGGAGGCTGAGTGTTTCTCAGCAGCAGGAGGGGCAAAACAGCTGACAGATAAGAGATTGGATGTTGTAACCGGGGAGGGACAGGACGTGTCCAGCTCCGAAGGCCCCTGATTGCCACCCCCAGACAAGGGGATGCTGGCTTTTGTGTGCACGCTCTGCGGCGCACGTTGAGCAAATATTTAGAGACAGGGGTACTGGGCGAACAAAGTGCAATCCATCTCTGCTCTTGGGGAGCCACTGTCCGATGTGGCAGGCCGAGGTTACCGTCCCAGCAGATAAAGCTGAAGTTACAAATTAAGTGCAGAGAGGAGAGGGAGCTGTTACTAGGCACCATCGAGGAGGAGAAACAAGTGAGGAGGAGCGGTCAGGGAGCCCTCCGAGCAAGGAACGCTTCACTGAGACCTGAAGAGTAGGAGCGAGTCAGGTGGAAATTGGGGGGAAGAACATTCCAGGCAAAGAGGCCAGAGTGTATATAGGTCCTAAAGCAAGAGGGAGTTGGGCAAGCTTCAAGACTGAGAAAGCTGGAGAGGGTAAGCTCCGTGACGGGGGAGCTGGCCGATGCCCAGTCACACAGGGCAGTGGAGGATAAGGCTTGTGGGGGACGTGCTTTGTGTGACGGGGGACTTGTGGCCCGGGAGTGACCTGGCACACATGGGGGGATCCAGTTTGTATTTTAAGAAAATTACTCTCGCTGTGATGTGGTATATGGCAAGCGTGTGGTGAAAAGTAAGGCAGCTGAACAAAACTAGAGCTTTGGGGACTCGCCGGGAGCCACTGGCGAGTCCATTTAACCCTCCATTTAACAAAGCACGGGAGAGGCTGAGGACCTCATGCTCCTAGTGGTGCAGCCTGGCCTCGGACCCTGCTTCCTCCCCTCTTTTGCCAAATATGTAGAAAACTATTGGTTTAGAACCCAGCAGAAATCCTGTCTGTGCTCAGACCCTGCCCAGCTTTGGGATGGGGGCACTGCGGCCCGCAGAGAGCACGCTGAGGGGACCAGACATTTTGGCAAAGGTTTGTGTCCATTGTCTCAAGCATCCAAAAACCTTCACAGGAGAGTCTGGGGGAAAACAGGTGAGAAGTGCACTTCCCATCACTGAGTCTGTTTTCCTACCTCCAGATGAAGCTTTTAAATCAGGAGGTCTTCCAGCTGTGATGTATGGGGGACCATCGGTGCCACGTCCCACTGGCTCAAACTCCACACCTCGTGCCCAAGTTCTGTCCGTAGAGGAACTGATTCCACATGTGCTGTGATGTAGGCGGGCAGCTTGTCCTGAGACCCAGTTTGGCCATGCTGGCTCCTCTGCACAATGCAAGTCAGATGAGGGACGCTCGAAGCAAAGAGACCTCAGAAACTGCTGGGATGACTCCTAGCAAAAAAGATAGTTTTCTTCTACTTTTAGAATGTTAAAGATCTTTAGAAACAAAGCACAAAGTATTGGGTATGACCTAGGAAGAATAATCAGAGTATCTGTACCTGAAACACTACTGCCAGATTCTTCTCTTTTAAATTCTCTTAAAAAATCCCTTTAGGGGCGCCTGGGTGGCTCAGTGGGTTAAGCCTCTGCCTTCGGCTCAGGTCATGATCTCAGGGTCCTGGGATCAAGCTCCACATCGGGTTCTCTGCTTAGCAGGGAACCTGCTTCCTCCTCTCTCTCTCTGCCTGCCTCTCTGCCTACTTGTGATCTCTGTCTGTCAAATAAATAAATAAAAATCTTTAAAAAAAAATCCCTTTATTCTGTGACCCTGGTCCTAAGCCCCTAGAACTTGCCTGTAGACTGGGAATGAAAGCCCAAAATCAGCTGCCTGCTTGACCTTTGAGAGTTTTTGCAACCCAGCCTCAACTTACCTTTTAAAAAAATTATTTATTTATTTGAGAGAGAGCAAGTAAGTATGAGAGGGTAGAAGGTCAGAGGGAGAAGTAGACTCCCTGCGGAGCTGGGAGCCCAATGCAGGACTCAATCCTGGGACTCTGGGATCATGACCTGAGCTGAAGACAGTGGCTTAACCAACTGAGCCACCCAGGTGCCCTCAACTTACCTTTTGAATCTCATCCTTTATATCTACTCTGAGCTCTGGCTTAAGCTCCCTCCATTTTCTGAGCTCATGCCCAATGTCCTCCTTGTTGCCACCCACTTCATCTGACTCCATCAAGGCTCTCCTTTGCCAGCAGTCCTCTGCTGACCCCATCTCTGCCATGAGCTCCTTGGCTGCAGGTCTTCAGTACCTCCCGTCTGCGGGGCTCATACCTCCCTTCTCCCCCTTGTCGTCCAGCCGAAGTGCCTTGGAGAGCGGGTTTCTCTAGGCCTGGGGTTTTGAAGGTGCAAACACTATCTCCTTCATTTTCCCATGCAGAAGGGGAGACTCTAGAAGAGATGGATGAGGGGTGATCTGGTGTACAAGCTAGAAGCCCTTGCACTTAAGACCAGCCTGGGAGGGCAGGGCCTCAGAGCAAGGCCAAGTCTTTGAATCTGGGGACAATGGGGGAGATGCCTGTGGGCAAGTAGGCACCGAGTAGCAGGGAAGCATTGGCTCAGAAAAAGGGAACATTGTTCTGTGGCCTTTGGGGGATGGGATACTGTGTACTATTATAATTAAGAACATGTGGTTTGAAGTAAGGCCTGCACTGGAATCTTGGCTTTGCCACACTTACTAGATACGTGATCAGCCCTGGATTTCTTCATCTCTGAAATGAGGAGGGTATAGTACCTGCTGCATACAGGTGTTGTGTGAGTCAAGATAGCTAACATCTATAGAATGCTTTGCATAGGACCATGCCTGTTGGAATCGCTGTACCTATGAACTGCTACTGACCATTGTGAGGGAGGTGGGAACCGAAGGGAGAACGGCAAGACCAGTTGGGTTCTCTCCGGCGGCACGTGCTATGCCATTCTTTCCTCTGGCTCTCCCCCGCTTTATGCATGCCCCGTCGAGGTCTCAAACTGAAGACCTGAAAGAGGCAGCTGTGACCTGGCCCACAGGGAGTAGCCAGAGGCCCCAGCAGCCTCTGGCTCTGGCCAGCTTGGCTGTGGCTACTGAGTAAAGGCTGACCAGAGCTGCTCCTCCAGCTCCCTCTCCAACAGAACAGAACCCAGGGACAGGGTAATCTGCTGCAAGCATCCAGAAGGCCTTTGCTGCTCAGTTGTCTGGTTCCTTACTGACTCACAAACGACTCACACCTGCCCTGCTTCGAGATCACTGGATCCAACCCACGATGGTCAGGAAAGAGTCTCTAAAAATAGCCCCAGGCAGGGTCCGTGGGGCCCACCCACTGCCCTCTGAGCTGAGTTTATTTTCCCAGGGACAGAAATCCCACCACCATCAGCATCTTCACACTCTTGCTGGCTGCTAGCACATTCAGCGTTTAAGCCAACTTCCAGGCCAAAGTCACAAAGAAAAAGGAATTACTGTGGATCCCCTATACAGTGAACTTGGGTTCTGTAGTAGAATGTGGAATCAACTCAAGCTGTGAATGTGAGACTTTTCTTTTGTGTCCTCTGGTACTCAAATGGTTGATCCGGTAGCCTGGGCCAGCAGAGCTGTGAGGACAAAGAGGCGCACAGGCATCCTAGCTCCAGACCTCGACTTGCCTCGCACTGAGGTTGGGCTGCAGTGCAAGGGGGAGACACAGGCAGTGGCCTCTGAAAGCCATTCCTACTGGGTGACAGCACAGATCCTGGATCAAGCTCCTTAGGCTCATGTCTCTGCTCCATGTGACCATGGACGATTGATTTAACCCCTGGGAGTAAATCTCCTTGACAGTAAAATATGGATAAATAATCCGATATATGTAAAGTGCTTAGAAAATGCATTGTAAGCATTTGTTATGGCAGTGATGATCAGGATCATCACTGGCATCCTTTGCCCCACTGTGCTTCTGGGTGGAGAGGTTTTCAAGAAGATGAGGTGGATAGCAGCAGGTATGCCTCCTCAAGGGTTCTAGCAGTTTCCAGTTTCCTCTAGGTACCTCCTGTCTTTAGCCAATGTACCCAACATGCCCAAGCATCCTGTCCCTCAGTATAATTGAGGAGCTAGAATTCCACCATCTCTGACCTCTGGCACCTGTGACTCCTGTCTGTCAACCTCTTGGAGAGGCCCCCAGGCCTCTTTCCCAGCAGGGTTTAACAAGGTGACATCATAGCAGAGCCATTTGCTAAATAGCTTGTGGACACGGGCAGTACAATACAGCCTTTGGTAGCAGGCTGTCAGCCAGGCTTGAGGATCCCGGACTCCTCCCTGCATTCTTCCCTCTCCAGTCCTCTGTGTCAGCCCTTTCACACCTTTCCATTTGTCCCCAGCCTTAGGCTCCCTTCTGTCACCACCTACTTCACTGAAGGGGCGGTGGGAGGTGATGCCACCCATAGATGAAGCTCTCCTCTTCCCTCCCCTTCACCACAAAATGTAACTATGTTCACAGTCAACATTTTCAACTTCTGTTTCATGGGCCAAGGCTGTCTCAGGATCCTGTCCCCCTGACCCAGTCTGGTTCCGCTGCCTCTTGGTCCTCAAAATCACCACCCCGCCTGCTCGTCCCTATCCTTGGCAGAATACACTTTTACTTCATTTTTAGGGAAAAACAAATCAAGACTGTCTTTGACCCTCTACTTGCCTCCACACTGCATAATAGCTTGCCTGCCTTTCACCATCAGGAGTCTTGAAAGAGTAGACTGAAAACTCACCATCTCTGCTCTTTCCTGACTGCTCCCAACCCCACTGTGCACTGGCTTTGTCCCTCTTGACCTCTCTCACATTCCTTCTAGAATGTTCTTCCTGCCTCCTGTCCCAAACAACCTTTCCTATCCATTTCCTCGGAATTCATTCCAATTTAGGACTCTTGTGGCCCAAGGACCCATTCCTCACTTTGGCCCTCTACCTAATCCCATGTAGTCAAATCGGCGTGAGAGATCTTTCTCTCACGCCGATTTGACTACTGGACCCTCAGCAGGAGGAGGCACTGGACATTTACTTCTTTTTTTTTTTTTAAGATTTTTTTTTAATTTATTTATTTGACAGAGAGAGATCACAAGTAGAGAGAGGCAGGCAGAGAGAGAGAGAGGGAAGCAGGCTCCCTGCTGAGCAGAGAGCCTGCTGTGGGACTCGATCCCAGGACCCCAAGATCATGACCTGAGCCGAAGGCAGCAGCTTAACCCACTGAGCCACGCAGGCACCCTGGACATTTACTTCTAATGTCTCCAGTCATAGCACCCTCTCTGCCCCAACCCCAGCACCCGATGCTGCCCCTCTGTCCCCGAAAATGCTTTTAATACCAAGGAGCCAGTGTTTCTGTTGGTATTGGCAAGATGAGGAAAGTGAGCCACTCAGAGAACTTCCTGTTTGTACTCTCTTCCTGGTCTTCATTTCCTCCCTTCACAAGATATGAGCACACTTACAGATACCGGTTCTCTTGCAGCCCAGCGCTGTAGGTTCCTTACGGATCCAGCCACTTTGTCAGGAGAATTTAGCAGGGACAAAGCTTATCCAAGGCTGTAATTTAGGAACAAGACCTTGGTAAACCAAATTCATTCCTTTCATTCCAGATCTTCCTTTGGATGTTAGGAACCTTCATGTACATCACACCAGCTCCTTGACTGGGGAGCTTCTCGGTGATGGTCCTCATGGTATCTTTTGTTTTCTGTGTTAGTCTGGGAAGCCAGAGTGTCTAAAGGGTAGTGATTGTCATGGTTTTATGGATGAGCTTTCTGTATTGGGAAGACCTTCCAGAGACGCTGTTCTTCCATTCTCCCAGGGAGATTCCTTTGTAGCTTTCAAAGCTGGTTCACCATAAAGCCTCTTCTTCCCGAGGGTATAATTGATTCCTTCTCTCCTATGCCAGTGCTGCTGGCTTATTCTCTGACTGTATTTATCATATCTCAGGGTCAGACTGCAGAGCTTTTTGAGGGTAAGGACTGAATCATTTATTCAGCACAGAGCAGCACCTACTAGGTATTTAGGAAGATTTGAGTCACTGAATAAAGGAAGAACAAGCGATGACATGTACTTTAGTCAACCAAACCGTTCCCTACTTACAAACTTGGCTTTGCTTTCCCCTAAAGGTGGTCATTTAGATCATTTGACAGTTCTACTAGCAACACATATATAATATATAGCAACTCTGATACATCATTGAAACCAAGAGATGGAAGGTATAAAGAGGTCAGGGTCAGGATAGATGTCTCTCGTTGGACTCCTGGTGGTTAAAGACCTGATAGCACTCCACTCATACTACATTTGGAAGAAACTTCTTTCAACTCTGTGCCAAGGATAGTAAACTGGCTTGACTGTTCTTTGCCTAGAAAAGGTGGAACGGGTCCTGGGAACAGTTGTTTTTATAAGCACTGCCAGAAAACCCTGTAACTCCCTAAACCAAAAAATCTAGGGAGATTTTCCTATTTACGAGCACTACTGTTGCTCATACTGCTAGGTTCCCCGATACAGAACCTGAACTATGTAACAGGGATTGAGTACAGCTTCTGTGAGTCACGATTTTTTTTTTGTCCCCTTATTTTCTTTTCTTTTTTTTTTTTTAAAGATTTTTATTTATTTATTTATTTGACAGAGATCACAAGTAGGCAGAGAGGCAGGCAGAGAGAGAGATTAGGGAAAGCAGGCTCCGAGCCGAGCAGAGAGCCCAATGTGGGGCTCGATCCCAGGACCCTGGGATCATGACCCAAGCCAAAGGCAGAGGCTTTAACCCACTGAGCCACTCAGGCGCCCCTGGTCCCCTTATTTTTAAGGTCTGCATTTTTCACATTTCTAAGAAGTTTGGTATGTGAGTGGTACTTCTGAGCTTGAAGACTAGCCTTAGCGACTGTGACATCTCCCCTACACCTGGCAGCCATGGATCACTTAAAATTGGTTTTCTGGATTTGATAAAAAATCCCCTTGACCAGGCAACCTGGAAATACTACACATTTTTCTCTTGTTTTCTTCTTCCCCTAAAAACACATATCATCTACATTTTTAATGACTGAAGAAGGGGAAGCTATCCCAAGACCTTGGCTCATTGTTCAAAATCTCCACGTATTTATAAGCAAGGGACCCTCCTATAAAATGATCTGACCAGTTGGGACAGTATATGAACGGTGGCCAGGGTCCTGAGGGAACTGGAATTCACAGCTTCTTAGAAGCACTGAAGGAAATAGGACTTTACCTAGTGAAGACTGTAGATCTTGATATCAAAAAAGGGAGGACAGATGTGTCTTGGACCCTAGGGCAGCAGCTCAGAGAAGTGGCTGCTGGCTCCGAATAACACCAAGATGGCTAGAGCTGTCACACTGGGGATCCGATTGCCTTGGGCCTTTCCCATACCCCCTGCTTGCATACCAGATGATACCCCCATGTGACCTCTTGTCTGCCCCACTTGACTCTTCTGGAACCAGGCCTTTCCCTATGTTCAGAGAAGTGAGGTGCTGACAGGACTGTCCCCTAGCATGTACCGGACAGGGGAATGCTGCAGAAGTGGCCCTCCCCACATCCCTGAGAGTGGACAAGAGCATGCTTGGAGGGCAGAGGCTAGCCAGACTGTGGATGAACCCTCCTGGGGTTTCTGCATGTCTCCTGGCCTTGGCATTAAGCACTCCATCCAGAACTCTGCAGAGACCTAACATGGCTATCCCTTGGCCAAGCTATAATGGAGGGGCCAAGCCAAGAGTGAGCAAGCATCATGGAATCCAAGCAGCCACCAGAGTCAGAGGGTGATGGCTCTGAGGAAGCCGCCAGGGGTGATGTGGCTGACATGCTCATGTTTAACATAAGTTGGACTTGACTTCCAGATTGGAACAGAAATCAAAAATTCAAGTTTTATGATTGGTTATTAATTAGCTCTTGAAATTCTCATTGTGCTTGCTTATAATGTATGTAGTACATACTACTTAGAGCATTAGTAAAATGCTCGCCAAGAAGGAAAAAATGTGGTCCTGTAGATCTGACTCAAAACATGGGCATCTTTTCTGGGACAGTGGAAAAATGAACACATCTTCTGCTGTTTACTCCACAAGCATGATTCCAGAGCTCTTAGGTAGCAGTGGGTTCTCTGTTGTCACTTGGTCATTTTTTTTCCCTCCCAGCATAAAAATATTTTGCTTATTGTTCCTTGGGCTGTTTGTACAGATCTTTACAGATACTTCATAGGTGTCCTGATTAAAAACATTGCCTTTTTGTTTTCTTGCACAAAAAAAGTGAGTTAATTAAAACTGTCAGTATAAGGGAGGAACTGCTTCCAACTGTACTTTGGTCTTTTGGCTTAAACAATGCCGTTTAAATGATTTCCATATTTCCACGATCATTCAGAAACTGGAAATACTAGTGCATCCCTCTACAAAGAACATTCTGTACTTGTAGTCCTACACATTTTTGTGATTAATGACCTAACTGACCCTCTGCATTGATTGCTCTGTGAGGTAGAACTTTCTCCACTTAAAAGCTGGGAAGGCCCAAAATGAGGGATTCTAGCTGAGATCACACATGGTTAGTATAGCCCTACCACCTAGCCATTCCTGGCTGTCCTTCTGCAGATATCCTACCTGTGTGGCAGGAAGCTGTAGGAATTCTGTATTTGCATATGGAAGCCCCACAGCAGAGTCTCAGGGGATCCCCTGCCTTGAATTCCAGCTGGGCAAAGGGTGGGTGTAGAGGACCCGCCGCTCTTGGCCTCCCACTCCTAGACTCCACATTTGTCCAACTGTGTAAGACAGGTCCATCTTTCAACATAGCTTCTTAAATGGTGGTTAGGTGGTTTCATGTTCTTATCACCCTTCATGTATTCATTTCCCACTCATCCTCTTAGCCTTCCTTAACCTTCCTGTTTATTGTTGTGTTTTCACTTATTTTTATATCTCCCCCCTCAACCATCCCCCACCATGTGTGCCCAGTGGATACCCATGGGCCTCATGCAGCTCGTAACATTCCCTGCCTTAACCTTCTTGCTGTACATGGGGAATCATGGAGGCTAACAGGTCGGGGAGAGGAAGTCCTCCATTTCCGACATGAAGGAGAATGGGTGCCATTTTTATCCCAGTACATCCCATACAGACACGCTCTGTGCCACAGAGTAGATCCCTGCTGGCCCTCAATGAGGATCCTGGTTTTAACTACGGTTGGCTCAGAACTGACCATTCTTTCTTTAGCTGCCAGTTCAGAAAATCAACAGTAGGCAGAATTTCTTTGTAACTTTGTAACTGTATTCTCTCTAGATAGCAGGAATTCTTTCTTGTTGCCCAAGAAATAAATTTTGCTCGGTTGCTTTATCACCCTTTGAAATAAGTGCATGAACCGGGGATTTTGGATTTTGGATTCTGGCAGCAGAAACTCGGTTTGAATCACTGCAGATTAGAGGCAACCAACAGGAAGGGCAGAAATGCATTTGCTGCCTTGAGACCACATGAGCCGGAGGTGAGAATGCCGCTGGTCTCCTCCTTGGCTCTTGTTTGCGTTTCTATGCATGTTGGCTTCTTAGCAGAGTCTTCTTGCAAACCCATGTCTTCCCATGAACGAGGACATTGCTAATGACAAACCTGATCAAACCCGAGAACCTTCTACACAACCACTTCCATTTTCTATTCCCAAGTTTAAAATTTCAGAGGAAGAATCCACACATCCATGCTGGGATCAGGTGGCTGGGAGGGGTGAGAGTATCTCTGAGAAGGTGGCAGCCCTCACTTGTGCCATGTAGTTGCAGTGAACGTGATGATCCGGCCTGTTCTGGACAGACAGACAGGAGATTTCCAGGGCTCAGAAGAGTTCTTCGTATTGGTCTTCATCTCCACCCCCCCACCCCCCATCCTGAGCAAGAAAGCAAGGGGAAAATTGTCTGGAGGCTTTTTGTTTGGTTTGATTTTTATAACTAATGATAGTTATTTTTTGGGCTTTAAATGTCCCTGGATAATCTCATGCCTAATTAAAATTCAGTGTCCCCCAAGAGAGAGAAAGCCTGCTATATTTCTTGAGTCTGCTGGCAGTCGGCTCTCAGTGCATGAGGAACTTACCAAGAGTAAACTTCTTCTTCACCAACCTGTGGGAGAGGTGGAGGCAGGACTCAGTCCAGATTAGGCTAGTGTCCTTATTTGGGCCAGACCGCCCTTTCTGTAGAGACTGTCCATGCTGGAATCTGGCTAGCCGGTACTCTCCTTCCTGGACACACAGTCCTCCATCCTCTCCTGGCTCTCCTATTCACTAAGGCTGATTAACTCTCATGACCAACTCCATGACCCCAACCACAGAACACCCTGCATGGCTGCTCCACCATCCTAAGCCTTTCTTTTCCACTTAAGAAAGGCTTAGAAAATAGCCCCGCACTAAACTAGCCCCGCACTAGACTGTCAGTTGCTGGAGCTGCCAGGCTTGCCTTGCAAGAGTCAAGATGCTGTTTTCTGTCTTCCCGAGGACTCTCAGAAACAATACTGCCAAGGCTTCAGGAAGACCTTGATCTGACCGTTATGGCCTGTGTCTTCTATTTGCCTTCAAGAGTTCTGGGTTTTAGAGAATGAATTGTCCAGACTCTTGAGAACACAGCTTTGATAAAAGCAAAGGTGGCTTGGCTTCAGTAATCTAGGCTGAAGTTTCCCTATTACTGACAACATATGTACAGGAAGGCCTCCCCATCCATTCAGTTCTATGATAGGAGAGAGAGAGCTTGTTCCACTGTGGCATTCTTTGGTCAAGATGCAAGAGGACATGGAAATGTCCATCTGTAGTGGCCATTCCACATCCACAGAGCACACAGATCTCTGGGTTCCACACAGTATCTCTTGGCCCCACGCTATATATCAGGTAAACTGACATTGGTTGTGGATGGAGGAACAGCTCTGACCATAGAAAATTTGAATGAGAAGATCCATTTTTCTTCTGTCACAGCTGTAGAAATAACTATCAAAACAGGAGAGAACATCAGATAGATGTATATCCTACCTAGTACATCAGTAATCTATTAGGTCTAGCCTACAGGCTAACCTTATTAGTTGAATATAAATAAGAGGTCATTTTTATTCATCAGTGGGATGAGCATCCTCAAAAGAGCAGAACAGAGTAGAATTCTCATTTGAATTTCCCTGCCATGTAGAGTGTGGAGGAATAGAAATTCAGCACGTAGCACTCTTAAGAATTTGACTTGACTGGCTTCCTTCAGTGAAATGCCAACATGGATCTCCCAGTCTGACCTCACGTGTGGAGAGCTGGGCAGCCACTCTATCACTGATTTACCTCCTAGAGAATGTGGACAAGAATTTCATAGACTCCCAAACCTGGGGATCACTTGGGGTCCAGACGTACAATCTCCAAATTGATCTGAGCCTTCTATTGTGATTTCACTGTTACACTTAGGGGATATACAGTATATCCTTAGACAAACAAAAGCTCTTTTTAAAGTAGGACAAGACTGAGCTGGGTCTCAACTCTTTTTTAAACATGTTTGAGAGTCATTGGAATGATATTTTCATAACCACGTGCCTTTTCACTTTCGGCTGAGGAGTATTGGCATTCAACAAGATAATTCTAAAATAATCCTCTTCATGGCTCTGTGCTCAGTGGAGATGGTGTTTTATCCTGGTCTGTGCCTTTCTACGGGACTGCAGTTTTCAAGGTATCAGCCTTACCTAGATTGCAAAGATCTGGCTCAGTGTGTCAGGAAAAGCATAGGATGGTGATTCTGCAGACTTGTGTTTGGGACATTGTCTCCATTTCACTGCTGTTTAGTACCTCTCGAAAGCTTGCTAGAGAACAGTGGTGATCTTGGTAGACCGAACAAGAGAGGAAGGTGGTCTGTTACTCTCAAATAGTGATTTGGGGCAAGGGAGGTGCCTTTGTGGCAGGCACACTGTCCTACAGGGCAGCATGCCTGCTGGGAGAGGGTGTGTTCCTCAGGCTGCTATAGGAGGAAGGAAGCACCAGGAACCAACGTCATTGGTACTCAAACAGTGCTTCTAGATTTTAAAGTGTATTTTATTTATCAAGAAAATATTTGAGCTTACAAAAATTGTTATGGTTGAAATAAAACCCACCTTGACCGAACCTCCTGTCCCCAGCTTTCCATAGCCCAGATACTTCCCCAGGAGAGAGCACTATTATGGTTGCTGTGTAGCCTTCCAGACACTGGGTCAGTTTATTTTCATTCATATGTCATACACGCGTGGAGCCCCACAGTATTGTTTTCTAATGTCACTCTGTATGATTCTTTGGATCTTGTTATTTTCACTATCCAATATGTCTTACAGTCATGTTTTGGAATGTCACAAACTATCCATAATGTGGATGAACCATAGTTTATTTTGCCACTGCTTTTTTTTTTTAAGATTTTATTTATTTATTTGGCAGAGATCACAAAGAGAGAGGCAGGCAGAGAAAGGGGGGGGGTGAAGCAAGCCCCCCACCAACTAGAGAGCCTGATGCAGGGCTTGATCCCAGGACCCTGAGATCGTGACCTGAGCCAAAGGCAGAGGCTTAACCCACTGAGCCACCCAGGCGCCCCTAGCCACTCCTTTATTAATGGACACTTAGTTTCAGCCAGTGTTTTCAAACCTCATTTTAAGTGAATTTTCATACAGTCCCAATATATAAATTTTTATATATTATCCCCAATTAATTATATATATCTTCAATTAAGCTGTAACAGAAAACTTACTAATTTAGTACGTAGGCACTTAGGCAAAATATCTATTTATGACTTGTTCTTACACTTTGTGCCTCGGTTCCTTTATCTGCAAAATGGAATCAAAATAGTACTCCTCTCACAGGCTTATGGGAAATATTAAAAGAGTTAAGGAATGTAAAGTGCTCAAAACGGTACCTGGAGATGTTGAGCACTACGTAAGAGCTTGCTGTGTATCTCCACATTGGATTGGTCTCCGATGAATTTCCTGTGCCTTTGGCCCAGAGGATCCGTTAACCTTTGACCTATTTAGAGAGCATCCCAAGAAAGCAGTGAGTTCTGCTGGGCCCTGTTTACTGTGAGGTTAGCATCATGGATGTTGGATGTCTACCCCACTGCATAGAGTCTCTCTCTGAAAACTTTGAAGTCTATCCTTTCTGTAGGAATAGTTACATTTCTCCTAGGCCGTCATTTTGACTTTATTCACCGTACTGATCTGGGCATCTTGTAACTCGCTGTGCTTTGCTTTTTCCACTGGCTGCTAGAGTAGATCCAGATTTTTTTTTTTTTTTAAACTACGGTCTAGCATCTGTTAGAGACTCTAATGGCATGCATTTGTGTATTAACTGAGCTTACAACATCAACTTGATTTGGGGTCAGTTAGTAAAAATAGCTGTGTCTCTGGGTGACTGTACGGGTAGACCTGTAACATGAGGGACGTACTGGGTGCCATTTGCCTGAGGCATAGCAATGTGGTGGCTTGCTGGAGTCTTGTGCCAGGAGTCTTCCCTTTGGGCTTCTCTCCGTGACCACCCGTGGAGCAGTACTGGGCAGCCCCTTACATGTGCTGACTGTGGTCCTGGGGCCGGACACGCACGGCTTCCCCTGGGGGCCTGGGTCCTTTCCTCGTCACCATGTGAGTTATTCCACAGAGAAGCTCTTGACCTGCAGTTAGCAATTATTTTCCTCTCCTTTGAGGGTCTGAGAAAACATGGGTGATAATTACATCCCTGCTTACTCATCGGAGTTTGACCGTGTGAGGAGCAGAATTAATGTCACAACAATAAACTGCCATCCTCACAAAGAAGTCATTTGTGATTGTGAAGGCCCTTTGTCTATGGTATGAAAGAGCTTCCACAGCAATGAACAAGACTCAGAGTAGAGAGCGGCTGGAGCCCAGGGCAGTGAGCACTGTGGCCTGGCACAGCTGCCCTGGGAACCGGCCCCCCGGGCCGGCCCTCCCCCTACACCTCCAGCAGCACGTGCTTCTCTATCAAGTGACGTGCCAGGCCTTGAATGTGGTGCCTGTTTCTCAGTCCCTGTTTCTGTCCCAGGACTAAGACTGGCTCTATCCCTTCCCTTATCTGGTGTGCACTGGGGAAGGGGTGGGACATGGAAGGAAGGAGTGCCTTGGCAAACCCATTCTGAAGGTCGAAACGTAGGGAAATGGGCTCAGAAGGGGGCCACCTCCAGGCCTCTGTGTCTGGGTTCCTCTCTGACCCACAGCTTTACACAACCATGATTTGCCTTTGGAATGGAGGATACTGCCTCATAAACCTGAGAGCATTTACTCCTGGACCAGCCCAGATTATGATGATTGTCACTTACCCATTTAGCAATAAGACCTGCTTTTTCAGGTTGCCAAACCCCTACTCCTGGCCTCTGGGTTTCGGCCTTCCATTAAGCATGGAGGGAGTGTGGATGGCACTGGGCCAATTCAGGACCATTGGCAGCCACCTCTCTCCCTCCTCCCTGCCTGCAACCAGGTCAGACACACCCGAAACGTGCCTGCAGCCTCCTATCTCTTGCTCAGAGCATTTTATAAATCCTGCCCCCTCCCACCATCTGCCAGTTCACAGCTTCTCCCTCTCGTCTATTTTCCAGCTTCTGGATATTTCGTTTCCTGCTAGCTCTTTGAGGTCCCTCTGACTGTCACTTGGGGTCTTCTCGGGTGTTTTCACCTTTTCCTGCAGTGTTGGAGCTGAGACAAGCACACACACTTCATGCCTTGCCACTGGGTCCCCCATCCTCCACGTTCCGTGCTGTGAGCAAAGCCTCGGCTCTGGAGAACTCTGGCGTGGGAGTCAGGAGAGACCAAGATCTGTGCGGGACTGGTTCCCACATAGTTCCTTGGTGAATGTACCAGCTCCCGGGCCTCCTCAAAGAGTAGACTCCTCGCCGTTGGGGCCTCTGGCAGGCTGAGCCTCCACCTCCACCCGACACGACCCAACATGCCCAGTCAAGTGCAGCACCACTGGGTCTGGAGTTCCATTGAGGCCTTCCTGGCCAAGGGTGAGGTCATCCAGGGGCTGGTGTGGCCAGCGTTCAAGGCACACCTATCAGTGGTCCTCCTCATAGTAGTTTTGAAATCCTGTGGTTTCCTGTTTGGGTGGGTGGTTTTGCACATGCAGCCAGGGAAACTGTCCTCACAAATTGCATACTTCATTTGGAAACTGGGAAGATGTTTTTCCAGCCTTTTAAGTACATAGTTTTTTTTCCCCCCCTTTCAGTCCCAGGTAAATCACCAAGGTGCTGCTAATAATGAAACGTACCAGGAACGCTTGGCACGTCTAGAAGGAGATAAGGAGTCCCTCATTTTACAGGTGGGTCCACTTTCATGGGAAACAGCTTATCTTGTTACCTCCAGCTCTGTACGTACCCTGAGTGGGAGGGAGGCACGAGAGGTTTTTTCTGTTGGATCTATTCTCTTTGAAAGTGTGTGTTTTTAAAAAGACTCTTCCTGAAACAAAGCAGAAAGTAACTGAAGCCACAGTTCAGCTGGAGTTGGCCTTGGGGCTGTGAATGCATTCATTTATTCATCTTGTACTGTTTGAGCACCCACTTCTTCTATACACTGGGAACTCTGTGGCCAGGCTGATGAATGAGGCCCTGTCCTCTAGGAGCCCAGAAGCCTTGTAAGGAAGATAAGATGTGTCTTCCTGGCTCTAATAAACCAGCCATGAGTGATACGGACATAGGGTGGATGCTGACTGGATCAGGCCCAAATCATCTGGAGCTGGATCCAGACTGATCCCTTTGAGGCCAAGTCCCCTGAGGCCAGTAACATGGGCTCATGAGTCTTTGAAGCTTTCTTGCTTCAAAGAGAAAGATAGTCAAGGAACATTTTCTGTTCTGAAGACTCAGGTTCCCTGGAAGGACAGAACATTGAGCCCTCTTATGTGAGGTTTGTCTCTGGGGTAGGGGTTCTCCACTGTCTTAGCTCTCAGATGTGTAAATCTAGCATTTGTTCACTGTCAGACACTGTGATTATTGATTTGGAGAATAAGAAGATGACTGTTCCAATCTTGGCTCATTAAAAAGCTTTTGAAGGGTAATAGTGAAACAGGACAGGGGGCAGGCAGGGTTCTGGAACCCTCCGCAAACTGTGGGCTTTAGCTTAGAGCACTGGAATGAAGAGGCTGCCATATGTTTGTTTTTTTTCCTTCTATTTCACCTTTCTACTTCGTTTTATGAATCTAAGAGTAATAAATGATTATTTTAGGAACTTTGGAAAGTCAAAAAGAGTTTTAACATTTTGACCTTTCTTCCTTGACATTTTTTTCCTGTCCTGCCCCATTTTTAAAAAATTAAGCTCACACCAAATATACAATTACATAATTTTGCATTTGGGGGGATTTTTTTTCCATAATTTGTTCATTAAAAAAGATTTAAGTGCTCACCCCTTGGCAGACACTGCTTTTAGGTGCTAGGGTTGCAGTGGAGACAAAAATAAACCAGATCCCTGTTCTTACAGAGCTTGTGTGTCTGTGTCTGTGTGTCTTTGTACATGTGTATGGGTTCAAGTATATACAATAAACCAATACATAAAATGTTTCTGACAGTGATAAATACTATGGAGAAAAAGAAAGCAAGGTGAGGACTGTGTAGTCAGAGAAGACCTCCCTGAGAGGGGGAGTCCTGAAGGAGGCTAGGGAGGGAGCCCTGCAGATGCCTGGAGAAGCACATTCCAGACAGAGGAGGTAGTCTGTTCAGCGCACACCCTGAGCGAGGACAGTGCTTGGTGTGTAGGAAGGAGCAAGCGAGGGTCTTTGTGACTGGAGTTTATGACCATGAAGTCTGGTGGGGAGCTGCCTTCAGAGAGGTAGGAGGGGCTGGGTTATATGGCACCTTATATCGCATGTATCTTGAGGGATGTGTATAACTTGAAAGTCCATCCCAATGACATGATTAATCAGAGTATCCAGTTTAAATTTTTACAGTAAACAGGGTGATCTCGCAGACTTTTGAAACAGGAACCTCTGTGGCGGAACTAACACGTTCCTTTTTAAAGGAATTTAATTTAATAAAGGAGTCCTGTGTGATAATGTTCTCTTTGACATTCACAGTTTTTTGTTTGTTTGTTTGTTTGTTTGTTTTAAAACATCCTGACTTCCTTGGATAATCCTTATTGTAACAGTCCTAACACAATTGGGAACCTGCTAATCATGGAAGTCAGAGGTGGATCCTTGTGGTTTCTGTTCCAGGAGCTTGTGACCAGACTTTCAGAGCTGCTCTTAGGTGATCACTCTGTTTTGTGGTGGGCCCCCATGGAGCTGCTAGGCCCCTCAACTTGGTAGAACTTCTTGCTTCACTAATAAGGCAGCTTAGCCAGAATGAATTAATTGAAGCCCTTGGTCCAGAATGTTTTCCTGGGTCTACTTGTAGAGGAGCAAGGCAAATCACACATAACAAAATACTTTGTTTTCAGAGTAAATTAAAAAGAAACCCCAAATCTTCTGTGTTCACTTCAGCAGCATATGTACTAAAACTAGAATCTTTTCTATCTTCATGAGAATGTAATTTTTTAAGGTAAGGCTTTTCACCCCCTCCCTTTTTTTACCACATTTATATTCCCTCCAATGCCTAAAATTATGGCTAGCATGTAGTAGGGACTCAAAATGTATTTCCTTTTATTGAGTAAAGGTCACATTCTAGGATCTTTATACATTTGTCCCAATTTTCTGGGCCTCTCCATAGTCCTTCTGAGTATTCAGTTTTGTGAGGACACTGTAGCCCTGTGTATCCTGAGTCATATACAGCCGAGCTCTACAGGCTATGGAGCGCAGGAGACCTCGGATCATTCCTCCGGGTAACCCTAGCGCATGACTCTGAGGTGTGGTATAATATAATATAATCAGATTAACCATCACACATCCCTCCCAAACAGAAACTCTGGGACCCAGGGAGATTTGAAAGGCCACCCCGAAGAATCCGTACCCTTTTGAAGGTAGGGTTGGTAGTTTAAAAAGGCGAGGACTGCTGATAGGATTGAACACTTCACCACAAAGATTTCTGTTTCACATGGGCCCAAACTGACAGAAGGTGCCTGTTTTGGGGACTGTATGTGGAATATTAGCACACTACTTACCAACTTCAGCCATTCTTTAATCATGTGGGAATATGAAAATGAAAAGCGTAAAGTGGCATTAGTAGATTTTTTTCCCTGTAAAGTGAGCTTTATGATTGATAGTCTGTTCAAACAGAAGTGAGTTCACACTAACTCCTTCACACTCCGGCTATCATTCCAGACTGAGAAATCGCTTAGGATAATCTATATGTAAATGGCCACAACTCCACCACTGGTTAAAAACCTGAAGTGTCTAAAGGATCTCAGTTTAGCGGTCATTGATTTCTCTGTTTGGTGAGGCCACTCATTCTTTCTTCATCTTCCTGCTCTGAGGCACCTTTTTAATTAAAAAGGGGGATCCTGGAGCAGTTTGCTACGACAGCAGGCTATGGAAATCCTCTAGGTATGTATTGAGGGCATAACTTCAGTGACTGATATAAGTGGATTTTTATTAATTCCATAGATTTCTCCGTGATTTTTTAGGTGGAGGACTTTCCTGCCGCTGTATGTGCCGTGGGGCTGGTGTGTGTTATGACTTAGAGTCAGGTTTTGGCCTGTGAGGCACAAACACCTCCCTGGAGCCAAGTTCTGTCAGTGCTAATACATGCCCTTTACATCCCACATTCCTTAATTGCTTCAGAAGCCCCGCCTGATAGGTGAGCAGTCATCACACCCTGAAGAGAGAGGGAAGGTCATTGGCTAGTCTCCCCAGGAGCTTGGCTTGCCCTTCCACGCGAGGTGGCAGGAGCCCTGGCAAGCCAGCCGAGATATGCCTGGAGGTCCAGACTGAGTGAGCTCAGTGAGCAGGCTGAGGAGCAGGAGGCCAGCCCGGAGGCAGCGCGCATGACCGTGACCGCCGGGTGTTTCTCTCTCGAGTGCCTCAAGAGCAGGGAAACGCGGCAGCGTCAGTGAGGCAGTGGCGAGGTAGGAAGGCAGCTGGAGTTTTCTTCATCCAGAACCCTCACTCCTCCACCCGTAACGCGCCGCCTGCCAAAAAGGAAAGCCATCTTTACGAAAGGATCGGCAGCCTGGTCTCACAGCCCCAGGTGAGCCGTCTCTGCTCCTCCAGCATTGCTTTATTTCTTGGGACAGGTGAGTGTCCTCACAGACCAAGTGGAAGCCCAAGGAGAGAAGATCCGGGACCTGGAAGTGTGTCTGGAAGGACACCAGGTGAAACTCAATGCCGCTGAAGAGATGCTTCAGCAGGTAAGGGGGCGGGGGTGGGGAAGGTGGGGACGCATGCGCGTGCGCAAGCCTCAGGTTCTAAAGCAGCTCCTGTGGTAAAGCCCCTTTCTGTGGACAGGTCACCGTGCTCACTGCTTACTTCCCCATCCTGCCTGGAGGTGGGTTGGGCTGCTCCATGTGCGGTGTTTATACAGCAGGTGAAACCAGCCAGGAACTGAGAGTTGCAGGGGAGGAGAGGGCGGGAAGGACTGGCCTGAGAGGAATAACCTGTTGGGCAGGTTAGACAGATTCCCAGGTGGCAGTTTCTCCCGGGTTCGGGTTCAGGGGCAAAGTCACCCTTCTCTTCTCAAGGCACAGCTTCACAGTGGGTGGCATCTGGGATTTTAGAAAGGCAGGTTGCTTTTTTTTTTTTTTAAGGTTTTATTTTATTTATTGGAGAGAGGGAGATAGCGAGAGAGAGCACGAGCAGAAGGCAGGGAGAGGGAGAAGTGGGCTTCCTGCTGAGCAGAAGGTTGCGGGGCTCGATCCCAGGGGACCGTGATGACCTGAGCCTAAGGCAGATGCCCAGCCAACTGAGCCACCCAGGCCCCCCGGTTAGCTTTTCTCCTGCCTCTTCCCATCTCACTCTTGCCCTCCCACTCTGTGTAATCTTCTTTGATAGGACTTAATTCATAAAGAATATGTTAATGTAATCTAATGGTTATCAAAATGAAAAATTTACCTGTTCTCATACCATTCAAATAAATCTCTTCAGTGCCTTGTTTCCTTTTGGTCCTTGTTGTCATCAGATGTGTGTATAATTTACAAAGCCCTGTTCACACCACAGATAGAGTTTAGTCCTCTGATTTTGTTAGGCTTCCCATCAGCGTGAAGTTTTTTCCATTTTTAAATCTTGCTGTATAATTTTCTTTACTATCACTTAGAAGCTTTTTTTTTTAGCTCAAAGTATGATAATCGTTTTTCTACTCTCAAGTAGTTTTACCCTATTGTAAATGATGAGTTGCTGTTTTTAGGAAGGGGTGTTGAATTTTTATTCAGTCTTTTCAGAAACCGTTGAGAAGCTAATTAGAAATTTCGTGAGAGTTATCAAGGTGATCAATCTGATGTCCTTGAATCATTCTTGCATATTCAGTTATTTTGGGAAATAGACACATAAACTTCAGTCATGGTTTATGCTTTGTAACTCCTGCTGTAGTACTTGGCACATAGAAGGTGCTCACCAATTATTTAAAGAATGACAGTCCCTTAACATGAACGGTTTCAGTCAGATAACTGCTTTCAGTCTTTCCTCCAAATCTCTTACTATTTTTTATTGTCACGATCAGCGTTCAAGTCGTTTCTTATTTGAATGATAATGAACACAGGCTTTGAGTTTGACATTTGGTCTTAGGATAAATGTTTTGGTTCCCATGTATTTCTTAGTTTTGAGTGCATTTGAAGAACTTTTTAAGAAAAGTTAGTATTTCTATGCAGATGTCTTAAAAAAAAAAAAACAACTAGTTCCAACAACTCAGAAGCTGTTTGCTCTCTAGTTTGCTTTCTTTTCAACTCTGATTAATAAGTTACCACATTCTTGGCTCTGTTTGATTTTTCTTTTTTTTTTTTTTAAGATTTTACTTATTTATTTGACATAGATCACAAGTAGGCAGAGAGGCAGGCAGAGAGAGAGGGGGAAGCAGGCTCCCCACTGAGCAGAGAGCCCGATTTGGGGCTCAACCCCAAGACCCTGAGATCATGACCTGAGCCAAAGGCAGAGGCTTAACCCTCTGAGCCACCCAGGTGCCCCTGATTTTTCTATTTAAATTGCATGCATTTCTCTTGCTCATCCTATTCCTTGAAAATCTCAATCTCAGTAGAAGTTGAATTGAGTTTATTTTTTCAAGCAGTATCTTTCTTTTGAAGGCCAGGAAAGAAAATAGCCTGATGGAAAGATCTCTAATGGCGGGAAAGCATTTTCACTAAGAGTGTTGGAAGAGCCCGCTAGATTGTCAAGGCCGTGCAAGCTGTGGATTTGAGATGGGGAAGAGGGAGATGGGTGATAGAGTGTTACAGAACCCCAGGCAGAGACCAAGAAGATTTGAATGTGGAAGACAAACATGCCAGGAAGAGTCAGAAGGTTGATGTCTCAGGAAGGCAGTTCCTGGTGGGTAGCCACGTAGTCAGGGGTCAGAGAACGGCTGCGTGTGGTGCCTGTACTACCTGATCACCTGTCCTGGCTGCTCTTCGAGATTCTGCCCCCTTGTCAGTGTCTCTGTGCCAGGGGGCCTGATGTTAGTCCCAGCACCGCCTGGGCAGGCTGTCTTGTCCTTCTAAGGCAGGATGTCCTTGTCCATCAGCCCACAGACTGGATTTTAGACTTTTGAAAAAGTCTTAAGCTCAGATATCTTTGATTTCTTGTTTATTCGAAATCTTTTTTGTGTTATGAGTGAGGTTTCAGGCATGGGGTTTTTGTGTGCTAGAGCTGGATGTTGTGGCCCGGTAGATTTTGAAGTGCAGTAGGTCTTATTGGTCACCTCTCAGGTTTAAAAATCTTCCCGAGCCAACGAAAGTTATTATTATTTTTTAAATTTTATTTACTTGACAGAGAGAGAGCACACGTGTGCACACACAAGCAGGGGGGAGGGGCAGAGGGAGAAGGAGAAGCAGACTCCCACTGAGCAGAGAGCCCCTATATGGGGCTCAATCCCAGGAACCTGGGATCATGACCTGAGCTGAAGGCAGACGCTTAACCAACTGAGCCACCCAGGCACCCCTAAACCAAGTTTTTTTAATGCTTATCACTTTCCCTGTGTTCTTTCCATCTTTCAAGGATAAAATGAAGGGAGTGTGGAACACTCACTTTGGCACATTCTGGGTTCTGGTCATAGGACCCATTTGAGCCTCAGCTCCTACTCATGTGTCTCCTGGGCTTGGTGGCACCTGAGCTGGAGATAAGTTTGAGTTCTCCACTCCAAATCCCCTGCTGAACAGTCTGCTGCGCATGCTGACCCTTTCCTGAGATATGCTTGGTGCTCTTTGAAAAGGCACCTAATTCTCCACAGTGCTGAGGCGGAGCCGTGGATGGCTGGGAACCCATTACACATGTGTCCTGGGAACTGGGGGCGGGCAGATCCTGGACTGCAGGGCTCTTGGCTTCTGGTGATAGGAACCGGAAGGACTCCCAGCCCTGAGGCAGAGAAGGGAGGCAAACAGTTGCCTCTTTTTGCCAGCCCTCAGAGACTGTTCCTGCCCTGAATCAAGCCCAGCCTCTGGCTCCACGGCCCAAAGGGCTCTGAACAAGGTCCTTTCTCAGTCAATGTGGGGCCTTCTGAACTGCCTATTGACACTGACACCCCTGGGGACTCTGTTCCTGGTCACACTTCTCCAGTGCACGGGGTGGCCTTGTCTGCAGGAGGCAGCCGCTACTTGCTTGGAACTGACTGCCCACGTAGGCCCAGTACTGTTAGATACTCTCATTTTTCACAGAACGCTGGGAATCCAGATTTTTTTTTTTTAAAGATTTTATTTGTTTATTTATTTGTCAGAGAGAGTGAGAGAGCGCGCGCGCACAAGCAGACAGAGGGGCAGGCAGAGGCAGAGAAAGAAGTAGACTCCGCAATGAGCAAGGAGCCTGATGCAGGACTCAGTTGATCCCAGGATCCTGGGATCATGACCTGAACTGAAGGCAGCAGCTTAACCGACTGAGCCACCCAAGCTTCTCTGGAAATCCAGATTTAAAGATAAGTCTTTCTATTTTCAAAACACTGGCAACTAATTTAAATGGGGGGAGGGACCCTACATGTGAACCACATCCCGCATACCTACAGGCCAAGCCAGGCTCACAGACTTCTAATCGGCAACCCCTGCTCTAGACTCCACCCTCTCCACTGGCTAGAGCGCTTGTGGGACTTTCAGAACCCAAACCCAACCACCATAGCCCCAGCCCTGTGCTTACTCACATAGGCTCCAGCAACCCCACGAGCCATGTCTCCCACAACTGTTTGTTCCCCTCCCTCCAGGGGCCCAAGGTGGGAGAGAGTTAGCACCTCATCCAACTTGTGAGCCGCACACTCCTCCACCCACCCCTGATGGATGCTGATCGCTCAGTTCCCATCTGTCTTTTTCTACGCATTAATCCATCTGGTCTCCAGAGGGAGGGAGCATGAAGACCTTGGGGTTAGACAGACCAAACCAGGGCTGGTCCATGTGAGCAGCACATAGATGATGGACCCATCGGAGGGCAAATTCTTGTCTGCAGCCCTCTGCAAGATTCAGGGTGCAGCTGTGAGCATCTTTGGGGATTGCCTCTTGGAAGCACTTACTCAGTTATGGTCTCAGACTCACTGAACAGGTATGGATTTTCCAGGGAACCTTCCCCATTAGAAAGAGTCATTTTCTAAGAAATCTATAAATGGGTCTTAGAGAGACCACAGACTGGACTTGTTTTCCCAGGTCTGGGTAGTCTGGGCCTAGGGCCTGACCTTTGCCTTCTCTTTCCTAAGCAGATCAAGGCATTGCCTAGCAGCGTCTCTGAGGGCTGCACTCTGGGCTTTCCAGAATTAGCACCCCAGGAACACAGACATGAAGCAGCAGCCTCCTGTCATAACTAGCTCAGACCAGCAACAAAATCTGTGTTACAGGGCAGGTTCTCCATGGTCTGCTGATGCGCTGAGGTCCCTGGTGGCTTTTTCTAAAGTGGCCTCTAGAGTCCTACCCAGCACACTCCTCAGCTTCTGACCTTTCTCCAGAGGATGATGACCTTAAGGAAGAAGCTGATGCAATGTAGTGGTTAAAAGACTTTACACAGAGCTGGCAGTGAAATGGAGTGCTTTTCAGGGACTAGCCATTTACAGACGTAGTCAGTGTCGAGCAGAAAAGAGGATCAGTGTCAAAAAGGAAACGGACTAGGGGAGCCACATGGGGAGGAAGAAAGGATGCAAACCTTCTTGTGAGGACACACTCCCACTTTGGGGTAATGTTAAAGGACACCAGCCTCAATTTCAGTCCTCCCACATGACCTGGAGTCCCAGGTTTTGGACAACCTCATTGTCTTGGCTGCCATTTAGGTGAGGTGTGGAGAGACAGATTTTGGCATTTGGAGTTAGCAGACATGACTTTCTATAGACTCACCTCTTGCCGTTGATCTGGGAAAGTCGTCAAACCTGTGTTCTTATGTATGGAGAACAGGGATGACAATATGGGCTCTACACTGCTCACCTCTTAGAAGTGGAGTATGGTTATTTCAGTTTCGTTAAGAATAGCTATCTTGGGCACCTGGGTGGCTCAGTGGGTTAAAGCCTCTGCCTTCAGCTCAGGTCATGATCCCGGGGTCCTGGGATCAAGCCCCATGTTGAGCTCTCTGCTCAGCAGGGCAGTCTGCTTCCCCTTCTTTCTCTGCTGGCCTCTCTGCTTGCTTATGATCTCTTGCTCTGTCAAATAAATAAATAAAATCTTAAAAAAAAAAAAAAGAGCTATCTCACAAATCACCAGTTTTAAGACATTGAGTGTGGGGATTTGGGGCCCAGAATACCCTGTTCCTACCCTTGAGTTGAGTGTGGGGTAATGGGCCCAGGCATGTAAACTCCAAGTGTCGTCAGCACCTGGCTAATTTCCCACGAGCACCTTTAAGGAGGTATTTCTGTCTCACAAAGAATATTAAACAGAGCTCTGTACATGATCCTGTGAGAGCACAGATCTGTCTCAGGAGGTAGGACATTTGAGGCATAAGTGAAGAAAATAGGGATTTGCCAGTTAGTCCCTAAACCTGCCCCCTGGGAGATTTCTGAGGCAGAAATAACTGCCTTCCTCCAGTTTATCTTTGATGTCGCATCTTTGTACCACAGCATGAAGTAGTAAGTGCTTTACCCTCCTTTCACGGGGTAAGGGAACTGAGTTCAGGGGGATGGTTTCGTTAGCGGGGACCGAGTCTGGACTCGAACCCGGGTTGACTACAGGCACTTCTCATCAGTGTTATTCACAAAAGCAACTTTTTGGCATGGCCTAGGCCTCTTACTTCAAAGGGCAAAGGGACACATGTTTCCTTTCATGTCTTTCCATGGCCCGATCTTTCATTCTGGTTTCAGATTGCCGGTCTGGCTCCAGTCCTCTGTCATTGGTCAATAACTCCCTGGGTCAAGTTCCACACTTAAAGATGGAAGTAATTGCTTCAAGATGTGGCCCTTTAAGGAGAGAATAAATTGAAAGGCCACTTCTTTTTATCAGCTCCAGTCTCAAACTGAGCTTTGGAAAAAGGAAATGACGTTTCTCTCTGAGATGTAAGCTTTTATTCCCTTCTCTGGGAATGGAGATGTATTTGCCCTTCTGGAGGAGGTTACTGGTAGTGGTGAAGCGAGAGGGGTGAGTGATACTTTTGTTTATTGGGTTTTTTTTCTGAAAGTTTCATGACCTAGTTCTGTGATGCTTCATAGTAACGAACACCACCTGCCTCACATACCACCCCCTCCTCTTCGTTTGCACTCTCTCCATAGGCAACCTTAAAACAATTGGGAGAGCAGAAACTAATGCAGCGTATGAAACCTATCCCCCTTATCTCCAGCTCCCTGCTTCCCCACATTTCACCTCTCCCCCACATTATGGTAGCTGCATGATTCCAGGAGATTCCCAGCCAGATCCACCCTGTAGGTCCAAGCAGGGACCAAGCCTTGCCTTGGTGCTCCAGACAAAAAGCCTGGATCCAGAGATAACCACAGTCTTCAGGATGAGAGATGGGGATCCAACAACCTTTCTCTTAAGGCACAAACTGAGTAAAAGCTAGCAAAGGAGACGGAAGAGAAAAAAGAAAGATAAGGAAAACCGGAAGGATGAGATGGAAAGTAGTATCTTAGACTGTTAAGTGGGTGAAGAATCAACGGTTGAAAGCTGAGAAGTACAAGTTGTATCTGAAAGTTTGGACATTGGTCCCCAGAACCAGATGTGGTTCTGTGCACTACCTGGTGAAGGCAAAAAAACTGGGTTGCAGGAATGCAGACATCTTGTGGAGAAATGACGGGAAAGTGAGGAAGAAGAGGCAGCAAGGGTAGATTATTCTTTTAGAGCTTGGCTGTGAAGAGATGAGGGAGGGATTGGAGAGAGAGCACATTCATACCAACAGTGCATAGAGAGCATGCTTTTGGCTAGCGAGAGCAGAGGGAGTTGATGATGGTTGCTTCAGGGGAAGGCAAGGTCAAGAGGGAAAGTTCTTTTGAATGTCAGAAATTTGATCATGTTTATAGCCTGAGGAATGGAGCTGATGGTGAAAGAGATTAAATGCCTGTCAGAGTGGATGATTAATAGTCCTATCCCAGTGTAGCACAGACTGGGTGGGAACTTCCTCACCGTAGGACAGAGGTGAGGGAGAGCGTAGGACCAGGTGAGAAGGTGTCCTTCGGAGGGAGAAACCAGACCAGGACTCTGAGATCACAGGCAAACAGTAATGACTGACCAGGAAGGTAACTTGAAAGCCTTGGACATCAAGCTGTGTGGAGATGGCATGAAGTCTGGAGAACAAGAGATAGTCAGCAACAGGAAGGTGGGTGAGATGGGGCAATTCCAGGGCAAGTGCCAGAATCATTGTGTCCTTGAACATATGCTTTTTATGTGCAACCCGGAAACTTACTGGGCTTCAGAGTGGTTCTTAAAACTCAAAGAACTCAACATGAAACGTGGGCTTGCTTGCTCTAAGCATGGATTTAAGAGATTTGAGTAAGATGTTTCTGAGAAACTTTGAAAAAGAAAGGATATAAATTCAATGAATGATCAGATTATTTTAAAATATCTTTTCACTAAACAGGAGAGGTTATTTGAGAAGAGGGAGAAACAGTGGGATTTGTGGCTGGAGGAGAATGGGAAAGATTTGGACGAACCAACCAGAGACAAATGCAAGGGTGCCAGGTGGTCTTGGAAGATCAGCTATCATTAGATAGCATAACCTTGTATGGAAACTAACTGGCATCATTAAGTGTCATTTAGCAGCAGTTTTCAGGTCATGGAGACTAGAAAGATAGACAAAAGACTTTGAGGTTTGGCATGGACTGGACTCTGGTAAAGCAAATGCAGTTCAGGTCTGGGGGCAGGGATGAGCTGGATGAGGAATTTTCTGGTGCAGATGTGATACAGTTGAAATGACCTCAAGCTGTAGAATGGATAAGGAGGCAAATATTATTTAAGGGAAGTTGATAAAATAGTGCTCACAGAAGAAATTAAAGATTATTTGAGTTATTAATTGGGAAAATTTAAAGGTCAGTAGACTGCGGCCAAAGGAGACCATTTCAGAACTGAAGATTTTAGAAGCACAACAAATGCGTTTTATACAAAGGCGAGGGCCAAGTTGTGATAATCCCGGTGAGAAACTGAGGCGAAGCATAAGCAAAGCCCATTGGCATTGTGGTCAAGACAGCTGAAGCCAGAGTGGATATGGGAAGACTCACAAGAAAGGAACAAGGATGTTGAAGTTACAGAGGAAATGGAATGTGCCCAAACTAGGTAGAGAAACTGTTGATCAAAAAACACAAAAGCCCTGAGGAAAATGGGAGACTGTCATGTGTTCTGGATGTCTGGGAGAAGTCGCGGTAACCGAATGGCGCTGCCTTAGAAGAGGAGGGCAGGTGTAGATGGTCAGTAAGGACAGTAGTGATCTAGAAACAGGGAGAAATTGTCCAGTAAGTTGGTTTGTTGGAGCGGAGTGGACTGAGCTTGAGATGACTGGGAAGGTTAGGGCATAGGATGTCAAAGTTGGGATTCAGTTTATGCTGGAGGGAGAACAGTTGAGTTTGTAGGGTAGTTAAACCCTCTTAGGACACATGTGATAGAGTATTTAGCATGTACTAGTGGCTGGAGGCCATGTGAGCCTGGAGATGGGAGGTGGATCTGGACTGGAATGAGCTTGTCCAAGGCCAGTTTTGAATTCAGGAAGTAGGACAGTACTTACTGATGACCAGGATGAGGGTTGACGGTAATGAAAGGTAGAGGCATGCTAACAGATAGACTTGAGCATAATCGCTAATAACTGGAATGTGCACGTGGAATGTTAGTGTGACGAATTGGAACCCCGGCATGACCAGTTGGAAGGGCTATTGGAACTTTAGGACGACCAGTTAGGATATTAACCTCATCAGCTGGAACATTGGTGTGACCAATTAAAACAGCTAGAGGGATTCTGGCAAGAGTAGAAATAGAGTAGATTCTTAGTTTTCAAGAGAGATACATTCTGAGGCTCTTTTTGAATCCCACCAATGCAGTGTCACGAATGCTAGTTAGTAGACAGACTGCAGCTTAACGATACTCAAGCACTCAGTGGGCTTTGTTTTTAACGGTCGTATCACTAGGCCTTGACATCTGGTAGATATTTAAAAACGTATTTGTAGAGTAAATGATTAAAGTCTCATGGAAGAATATTTTCTCAGTTGTCGGTGCTCCAAAGCAGTTGTCTCGTTGACCCTGATTTGTAGAGTTTCTCGTCTGTCTCTTTGCCTCGGTGGCTGAAAAGCTCATGTAGGAAGATGATCCACCTCTAGGAGTGTCATGGGTAGGTGTTTTTTTCTTTAGCACTGATGGCTCCGGCTTTAACTTCTTTTCCTACCTGCTTTAATTCTATGATTTTACATTTTAACTCAAATTGTCCATTTTTCAAACAGTCTCAAGTCATTTTTGGAACAAAGCAGGTATATGAAAGGATGGGGAGAGAAACACAGAATGAGATGGTAGAGGCCGAGGGGAAAAGGGAGGTAGGAGTGAGTAGGTGGCGTCAGAGAGATTGCATCTTAAGGTAGTCTTAGTGCCAGGCCCTGGTAGAAAGTGTGCACTCGACCAAATCTCGGCAATTTGAGGTGCACCTGGGTGGCTCAGTCAGTTAAGTGCCTGCCTTCAGCTTAGGTCATGATCCCAAAGTCCTGGGTTCAAGCACCGCATTGGGCTCCTTGCTCATCAGGAGTCTACTGTCTACTGCTCACCACACTTGTGCTCGCTCGCTCTCTCAAGTAAACAAAAAATCTTAAAAAATCTTGACATTTTGAGTGGCAGTTTCCTTGACTGAGTGAGTATTTGTTGATTGGCTTTTTTCAGCATGTATATTGTTACTTCCCTTAAAATTCTTGGACGTCTTCCTTTGTTTGGGAGACAATGTGATACGTTAGACAGAAATGAGTTTTGGAGTCCAGCAGACTTTGGTTTGAAAACGGACTCTGCTGTTTCTAAGTGGCATGTGTCTTCGGCCAAGACAGGCCAGTGTCTGAGCCTGGTTGCTCATCTGTTAAATTAGGATAATATTTACTGTCCCATCACTAGGAAGGTTTATTGAGAGCATGTATGCAAAGTACCCGGCAGGGTCGGGCACAGAGGAGGCACTCACTGAATCTGTGTGTCTTCTCTCCTTCCCCCTCCAGCGTTACCCACATTTGTCTGACAGACTCCTCGTGACCCAGTAGCCTGTAGTTCAGGCACTGAGTGTTGCTGCCTCTGCCCTGTACACTGGTTTCAAGCTGAGCTAAAACAGATAGAGCTGGCCTCTTCGGCCCTGTGCTCAGTGAGCTCCTTTTGCTGAATTTCTTGATACTCATCCCCTCAGATTAGCAGATAGATAGTTTGTAGCTTGACTTTCTGAGACCCTGAGGGCCTTAGCCTAGGGAATCCTGTATTCCCAGTTAAATCTCTGTCCTTTGTGATTTGGTTTGTGGTCTGAGGACAGTTCAGAATATGTGAAATCATAGCTGTAGATCACCCTTCTTGTACTAAGGTTGGGTTGCCCAAGAGAACATAAAATGTTCACCTTGTGACAGGATAGTGTATCTTTTCTGGCTGCTCATTTGGCTGGTTAGTCTCCAAATCGCCCTTTTGTAATCTCTTTGCTGGGAACTGCATATTCAGTATCTACCACGTGCCCAGATTTGGGGTTATGGACCATTGCCTTTTGCCAGTGGAGAAGTATTGCCCCGGACTTTGGGAATGCTCCATTTTTTGAGGGCCTTCATAATCCCTAGTAGTTCCCAGCAGGCATTTTGTCTATCACCTTTGTTTCTTGTCTTATTTGTGCTTATTACATGTATGTATTGATGGCAGGCTGTTGTCTACTACTGTTCCGGTGATGGAAGGTCTTAAAACCTCCTCTAGCCTGGCCTTACAGAAAGGAAAGATTCCTACTTAATCCCTTAGTGGCTCAGAAAGCTCCATACCACATAGGCTAGGAAAAATCCATATCACATACATAAGATTCGAATCATTCACTAAATACTCATCGAGTGTCTGCTGTATGCCCTAGCTCCCTCCTAGGCTCATTATAGTGAACTCTTACAGTGAAATTTGTTCAGGATGTGGGCTAAACATTGAGCCCAGGAGATAATTTGGAATCGTTGGTTTTAAAAAATATATTGTTGATGTAAGCTTGATTTTGTTTGTTTTTTTTGTTTGTTTGTTTAGGTTGAGAGGTCCTGTTGGTTTGCTGTAAAAATAGAGATAGAGAAAATGAGGTTTTTTTAAGCAAACCTGTCCATTTTTCTGTACTTGGAAATAATGGTTTCTAGGGGCAAGCATTTTTTTGAGTTCTACAGTCCACATCGTTTCTCAGAGCACAATGGGTAGTGGCAGGGGCTGTGCTCTCCCTGAATGACCGAGGAGCAGCCCAGGTCCATCCCTACTAGACCTGTGGCTCCCATGTAGCAGTCTCAACTCTGTTGTTCAACATATAACTGAGAAATTGCCTTCTGCGCTCTGGATGGAGCTACAGTTGCCTTGTTGCCAGGGAGGCTGTGATTTTGAGATCTGGTTTTGCTTGTAGGAGCTGCTAAGCCGCACATCTCTTGAGACCCAGAAGCTCGATCTGATGACTGAAGTTTCTGAGCTGAAACTCAAGCTGGTTGGCATGGAGAAGGAGCAGAGAGAGCAGGAGGAGAAGCAGAGAAAAGCAGAGGTGAGTGTGATATACCAAATTCTGGGGTGGGGGGGGGTACGTACTGTTCTAAACTCAGAGCAGGGGAAGCTTGTCTAATGTGGATTTAGGCCATCTGGTCAACCCCAAGCCTGGCAGCCAGAAGTGTCTATGCACAAGAGACGCAATGATCTGTTAATACCAAGTTATCAGGTTTTGCTGTGGCTGCAAATTTCAGCAGTGCCCAAACCACCCAGTTTTGGCTCTAAGGCTTTATCCTCCCTCAAGCTGCTGACAAGGATGGAAGGGAAAGCAGTAGGTGGGGAAGGATCAGACGAGATGTGAAGGGACCCAAGATGTCCTCTGTGAGAGCCAAGGTAATGACCACATACTGGGATGAAGTCTGCTGCCCAGTAGGCCACTCTCCCCATATCATAGGAGCACATTTCAGAGACCCAGGTGGAACCCTTAGATCATGTGCTTCTTTTCTCCTGATAGGTCATAGGAACGAGCCATGCAATGTTTTCCTGCATTGTTCCCGTTTTTGTTTTTGTTTCAGGCTCCATAATGCCATTGGCCAGAGCATGCCAGACTCCTTTTTGGGATGAATGTCTTGGATAAATTCTAGGCTCAGAGCTGCTTTTGTTGAGAGAGAATATCCTGTTTTAACCTTAGATAACCACCTTCCATGTACCTCTACCTCTTAAGTTCCTCTATAGGTACCTGGCAATGTAAGATGTGGAAAGAAGATAGGCTTTAGGTTTAGAAGCACCTTGGTTCAATTACTGACCTACCTACTTAGTAGGTCTTTGAATTTCATTCAGCAAGCTAGCTGCTTAATTTCTCTGAACTTCAGTTTCTTTATCTGTACAATGGGTAACTATGGGAAGTCCAAATCAAATCACAAAAGTTAAGTCCCTGTCACAGTATCTGGCATGATATAGGTATTTGGTTTATCTTCATGCACGTGCACACACAAACGCACGCATGCGTGCACACACACACATACACATTTAGGAGTCTCCAAAATCTAAAAACTGATCTTGTTCCTTTCTATTAAGTACCACCATTGTGTGTACTGAAACCTGCCCTGTGCTGTGTTTACTGGGTAAACACTGGTGATAGAGACACTTGTAATATGTGGGCAGTTCTATGCATTGCTTTGGAGAAGTTGCTCGTTGGTACGTAGTGTTGCCAAAGGAAGAACTCTCCATTACACTGAAGACAGTGTCTTCTAGTGCTCAAGAGTACAGGCCCTCCAATCAGAGCTTCCAACTGTAGCTTTGAGATCTTAGGCAAGTCATGTAACCTCTGCTTTTGTGAAATGGAGAGAGTAACGCTTGGGATTTCCTGGCTGATTCTGAGGAGGGAACAAGACCTTGGGTGTGTAGTCCTTAGCACAGTGCTGGACACAGTAACATAGAGCTTTTACCTATTACTTAGCAGTTGTCATTAAGCATGCTGCGGATGGCGGTATAGATTGAGGTATATTGAAAAACTGCAAAGTCACACAGATTGAAAGCTTATCTGGGTGAAGTGTTAGTTGAGTAGACTTTGCTTCTTAAATGCAAGAAAAGGAAAGAGGGAAACTGAATTTTCTCCAGGTTTAGAGGGTTTTTGTTGTTACTGTTATTGTTGTTGTTTTTGCTTTTTAACCAGTGTTTCAAGTTGTGTGATTACATGTAAACATACATTGAGGCTCTGGCAGCAGAATTCAGGAAACTCTGAGAAGTCTTAAAATGTTAGAGATAACTCAAAACCACTTAAATTTAAAAAAATAAGTAAAGGTGGGGGTTATTAGGTCACACAACTTGACATGTCTAGGGTTTAAAGTCCCATACCACTAGATCCAAGTGACCTCTGGGTGCCATTAAAAATCAGCCTTAGCGTATGGCTTGGTTCTGCTTTAGCTTTATTCTCAGGAGGTCTCAGGATGGCCCTCAGCAGCTCTAGGTCCTGCCAGCCAAGCAACCTGTGCAGAGAGAGTCTCTTTCAGAGAGGTCCAGAAAAAGGCCCCAGATTGCATCTCACTGGGCCTGTTTGGGTCACATCATGCCTGCTTCTGAACTGTAGGGAGCATGTGGGTGGCTGTGAGTCCATCTTGGAGAGAAGGCAGAGTTAGTACCAACCTGGGACAGCTGAGTTCCTTTCTGGGGAAGACAGGGTGGAAGGAGAGCTCCTACTTCTAGGCCAAGTACAGCTAAAGCAAGCAGTCATTTTGCTGTTTGCTTTATTTTTTTCTTTTCCGAGGGATTATGTTTCAATCCGAATTCTTTGTTTTTGTGTTCCACTGGGCTATTCGTGTCTGAGACAACATAGACCCTGAGCCGCTGGCCTCAGTCCCCAGATAACAACCCTTCCCAGTTGCTAGTACAAACATTAGGTTTCTACGTGGAGGAATTTTTTAAGGCTGTTCCAACCTGTGATATTCTGTGAACAACCACATGACTTGAAACCCACTTCTCCTTCTTAGAATTGAACGTAATCCTTGCTGGTATGCTCAGAGGCTTTGCCACGATTTGCACTCCTTGGAGCCCCAGAGGCTTAAAACCCCGGGGTGGGTGGGGGGGTATAGTCGTCCGTAGTCATGCATCATGCGAGTGGACCTGTTAGAAGGGGGCATTTAGCTAAGGCCGCCAGAGGCTGTACTTACATGAATAGAGGGAATGCTGCTTCCCAGCCTGCACTGCTGCTGGGTTTTTCCCAGTAAATATACTTAGCCCAAGGCCTCATGGCTTGTGGTTTGGAAAGGCAGGACCTTTCTCTTTGTTTTGTTTGTTTTCTGGGGCAGCAGGATCTGAAACTTACTCTATATAGTTCAGGCTTTATCCTCAGATTCCATTTTATGTTTCAGTGAAAATTGAAAAAGGATGCTGTGAACCAGAGCATTGCAGGCTGCTTCTTTCTGTCTGGCTCTGGTTCCTCCTGAAGCCTGTATCCCACTGCCTCTAGAAAGGTATGGAAGTGATTCTAGATGGAAGCGATTCTAGAAACCTGAGGACTTTGGAGGTGCAGGTTTCTTGTCAGATCGTGAGCATCCTGGCAGCCGGCCTTGCTTAGGAATCTGTCAGTGAGATGTGGGTGAAAACTGGGTTTTCTGTTTACCTTTCCTCGTGAACCTTCTGCAGTGATTCTGGGTCATTTCAGGAGACCCAGGCTTGAATCAGTTAGGTTTACCCCTGAGAAGCAGGACTGCCGAGGAACGACTACCATGGAAATAACAGAATTGGGAGGGTGGAACATAAAAGAGCCAGAGGCAAAAGGAACCCTCTGGGTGGCACACTGTATCACAGGCAAGTCCTTCAGGAGGCATCTTCCTTGGAGCAGGAAGTCTGGTTTCCCCCAAGCCCTGGAGATGCAGGGGGCCTACAGCTAGATCCCTCTGTGGGATCCAAGAGGGCTACATGCAGTACCAGAGCACCCTGTAAAGAACGGAGCAGTGATCCAGCAGGTCCTGGAAAGCCGAGTCAGCCCAGTTGATCAGAGCTATACACAAATATGAAGAGAACCAGAAAGAGTCTTTAGGATTTCTGGCAGAAAACAGAATGTCTTACAGCATGGGTGGTAGTGTCATCCTTCTTCCTTCCTGTTGTTAGCACCTCAGAAGGGAGGGATTCTGATTTCTGAGCTGGGGCAACCAGAGGGATGGACTTGGAGCACAGAGCAGGGGCTAAGAAGGTGGTATTTGCTCTGGGAAGAGCTGGCATGAGCAGGAGAATTGTAGGGTTTTTATTTATTTTGATTTAGTGATTTTTTTATTAGCATGGGAAATACACACTCCAGCAATTCAAAAATTAAGTGTTCAAAAAGGTATATGTAGCAGAGAGTCCCCTTCCACGCCTCCCAAGCCCACTGTCGGGAACCACTGTGATCAGTGTGTCTGTATTGTTTGTCTTCTCCCAGAGTGCTGTGCCGATGAGCAAATTTGCAAATTTTATGTGGAGATACATATGTACAAGCACATTCTCTCCCTTGTTCTTGTACACATGCCCACTACTCTAGACTTTCTAATTTATTTATAATTTTTTTAGATTTTATTTATTTATTTGACAGAGAGCAGAAGCAGGGGGTAGCAGCAGGCAGAGGGAGAGGGAGAAGCTGGCTCCCTGCTCAGCAGGGAGCCCGATGTTGGACTTGATCCCAGGACCCTGAGATCATGACCTGAGCCGAAGGTAGAGGCTTAACTGATGGAGCCACTCAGATGCCCCTAGACCTTCTAATTTAGCACTCTGGGAGTTTATTTCATACCAAGTATGTTTTTCTAAAAATGTATTTATATTTATATCTGCATATTATTTAATTATCTGACTGTACCCGAATTTGTTTTGGCCTGTCCTCTTTTGATGGACACGGAAGCGGTTGCCCAGCATTTGTTACTACAGAGAATGCCTCTGTGAACGAGCTTGCATGTGTGTGAGGATACTGAGGTGCAGTTGCTGGGCCAAAGGCTACATGTGCAGATATCTACATGGCAGATATTTCCACGTTGTCCCGTGGAGCATAGAGGTTATGTTCCCATCAGTGATGTGCAAATGCCAGGCCAGTATTAAATTGAGCATAAAGTAAGAGAAAGAAGGAGAACTACGTAAAATTGGGAGCGAGCTTAACAGGTGGGAAGGGGCTAGGGAGGACCATGATTATGGGAGGTGTCCAGGGGCTTCACATAGAAAAGAACCATAAAGAAGAACTTTGATGGTTAGCAAAGCAGGAGTAGTAAAGCCAGCTGAGGGTATGACACACAGTGGCAGTTAGAACCTCAGAAATGTCACCTGGACTTGGTGATGCAGGACCCAAGAATGGGTGCACCCTGTGGGGGAGAAACAGACTTGTTAAGAGGGGGAGGGGGCCCAGCCCTGAAGAAAGAGGATTCTAAATGTTAGTTGAAATGCTGAGCCTAAGGATGGACGCCCTGGAAAGTAAGGCATGGTTCGGGAGAGTGAGAGGGCAGTGTCCCAGAAGTGTTGGGGTGCACCTCACAGTCTCCCTGAGCCGAGGAGGAAGATGGATGCACCCTGACACAGATCCCCAGACCCATAGAGGCAGGCAGCAGTGTGCACAACTCCCAGAGATCTCCTCTACTTAAGTACTGGAGAGGTTGGCGTTTGGTGCCCCAGCCCCTTACTTGTTTCTACCCAGGGTGTGTGTGCAGAGAAAGACATTGGGAAACTGCCACCCTGGCTGTAATGTCACAGGAAAGGAGACACTAGTGTATGAGGGCAAAGTGGGTGCCTTGAGAGAGAGAGCAGCCATCGTGCTGTGGGTCCATGACAGGGAGGGAAACCTGGGTGTAGCCACATGTGCCTTGCAGGCTTTGGAAAATCAGACCTTTCAAAGTTCAGAAATACTACAGCAGATGACTTAAGAATATTGAACTTAAAAATACTGTGATTTCTGACTGTAATCTCCCAAATAATACCGATGAAAGGAGAAGCTTAGAGACACCCCGAGAGACCCTAGTATTCAAATGGGCTCGTATAAAAGCTGGAAAGGACCAAACAGAGTGCACCTGCATGAGCAGCACCAGCAAGGGCAAGCCCCAAACAGAGGACAGTGCTGAGGATAGGGGAGAGGCTTTTTGTTAAAGTTACATTCTCCGTTCCCAGGAGATCAGAGAGAGAATGGGCTCCATTCTCCCAATGCCTCGGCCGCAGAGAACTCAGGGCAACAGTCCCCAAACTGCCTGCTGTAAGTGAATTTTGAGGTATCAGGGAAATCAGGTGAGCTGCTCGCAAACTGGAAGTGAACCATTTTCTCCTTGTATCTCCCCCAGCCCCCACCAGACGGCAGAGAAAGTGAGCTAGGTCCTGTGAAATTTAGTCTGTCGAGGCTGGCGTTGACCCTATGATAGTTGGTGGGAGGCAAGGATATGAAGTAGGAATGGTGTTCGTTGAGAGGAAGTTCCATCCACTTGACCTCATGTGTTGGGCCGGGAATGCATCGCGTAGGAGAGACGGGGTAAACGCACACTTCGTGAGGCATTGCACACACACTACTCAGGGAGTCCTGTGGGTGAGCTGGAGGAAAATAGCACGGATGCTAAGATGATAGGTAGGCAGGTGATAATAGTACCTAGAGACCATCTCTAGGAGGATTTACTGTACAGGATGGTAGTCTTCTGCCCTCAGCCTTCCTGTATTTAGCATCTTAAATGTATAATGTGGAAGCTGATCTAGAAGGTCTTGAAGCTCTGATGATGTAAAGCCAAAGAAAAACTAACTGGATCAGCCGACACTGGGATTCATTGCATAGACTAGAGTGATAGCTACATGGGCAGAAAAGGATAAAGAGGTCAGAAGAACCTGAGTTGTGGAAAATCACTAAAGGTAGGGAATGAAACACTGCAAGATGGAGCCAAGCAGCTTGAGGACAGGAACATGGCTCTGATTTGACCAGGAAGAGGGCCCTTAGGAAGTGAGGCGCTCCTCATGGTGGAGACAGAGCTTGTCTGCCAGGAGGCGAGGGGCAGGAATGAATGGGGTGATGAAATCAGGCAGCAGGTCTTGACTCTTCATCTGAGGGGTTTAATAATAGGGAGAACAAAAGAAGGAAGAGGACGGTGAAATTCTAGAAGCTTCTATAAGAGATACAAGCAGGTCTAAAGATAAGAGCAGGGCCAGCACACAAGGGACTAAATAAAGATTCTGGAAAAGAGTGATCATGCTGGGGAGTGCAGAGCTGCTGGGCATTTGTTTTCCACTATCAATGTCATGGGCCTTACCTGTGTCCCGTGATGGTTAAGTGTTTTCCATTGCTCTTCCTGTTTCTTTCTTAGGGATCGAATACTTGGCAAAGGAGAAGTAGTGCAGGGAGTGAACTCACTTCTGTCAGATGCCCCGTGTGTACCAGGCCCTGTGCCAGGTGCTTCACCCAGGGCTCACTTGATTAACCCCTCTGAGATCAACCCTCAATTCCACAGAAGTGAAACGAGCCTGCAGTCTGCACGCTTGGCCTGCATCGTGCTGGTGCTCATCGTGGTGTAATGGTGTAGCCGCCCGTAACAGTCTGACTTCCCTTTTTGGGGAGGTAAGGACTTGTTACCAGGAGGGATCGCTTTTGACTCTGTCCTTGATTAACCTGCCATCCTTCCTTCTGCCCCAGGGTTCTTGGTTAGAGGATTAAATGTAAAATTATTTTATTAAAAAAAAATTTTTTTTCTAGGTAGAAGTCCCTTTTCAAATTTAAAATTTTTTATTAACATATAATGTATTATTAGCCCCAGAGGTACAGTCTGTGAATTGCCAGGTTTACACACTTCACAGCACTTACCATAGAATTTAAAAAAAAAATTTTTTTTAAAGATTTTTATTTATTTGACAGAGAGCACAAGTAGGCAGAGAGGCAGGCAGAGAGGGGTGGGGAAGCAGGCTCCCTGCTGAGCAGAGAGCCTGATGCAGGGCTCAATCCCAGGACCCCAAGATCATGACCTGAGCCAAAGGCAGAGGCTTAACCCACGGAGCTACCCAGGGGCCCCTAGATGTAAAATTTTAAAAATTGCCTCCATGCTAATGACTTGCCAGATTCATCTCCCTCTCTCCTTAGTCTTGCTTTTATCCATGCCTTCCTTTCCTCTTCTCATGCCTCACAGTAACCATTCAAAATCTGTGCCCCTTCTGTTTCACTGCTATGTCCCTTGAGAAGGCGACCTTGCCTGCTTTACAGAGATCAAGGCCCTTGGGACGATCTCCCTCAACTTGCTTTTGCTCATGTAAAGACCGCCTGGACCCTCAACATTCCCTTCGTGCATAGCGAATCCCCCCACCTGGGCTGTCTGTTCCAGCGCTGTTCCTACCTCTTAATTCCTCCTGTCCAGCTTCTTGGTTCTTAAAGTAGTCCTTAGAACTTACCTGCTAAGTGGTTAAAGTACCAAAAGACTTGGAGACTTCTCAGAGAAGAAGCATGAAAAAACTGAATGTAGACTGTCTTTTCCCCATTGAGCACCTCCCAATGGTGGCCAAGTCCATGGACAGTAGAGACAGAGCTGGCCTATGATGCCAAGTGGCTCAGGCTAGTCAGACAGGAGGGGTTTGGAAGCACTCAGGGTCAGTCAGCTCTCAGACACAAAGCCTCAGCAAGGGCTTTGGAAGCTAGTGGCACACAGAGCACAAGCCAAGTCAGAGCCCAGTGTCTGCACTGGGACTGCGGATAAGAACGCAGAGGGCAGGTATGGCCCCAGCCCATTGGTGTGTGGCCCATCAGGGTGCAGGGACCAGTAACAGTGGTGCTGGGTGGAGGTCTGAGGTCCAGGGCACTGAGGCCCATAAGGGTCACCTTGATTTCTCAGCCCAGTCCTCTGGCCTTGGTAGGAAAATGCCTTGTTAGAGAGATGGTCCTGGGAGAAGATAACTGGTGTTCTGTGGGGGTCATCTCAGGGGGCTGGCTCACAGGGAGACTGGCTGGCAGGCCAGGGGGCTGCTTCTGCCCCCAAGGACTGCAGCACAGTCCAAATGGTATCAGCAGAGAGGAGACAGGTGCCTTAGCCTGGTGCCTTCTTCGTCCAAACTGCCACTCGGACTCCATTTCCCATCTACGCTGGGGAAGGGGATTTACAAAACAAGGTATGGGTGGGAGTTTTCCTTCTTAGACACCATTGTTATTGGTGAGTATGAACAGTTTCCTTCTAACACATCTGGGCAGTTCCCACAGCACCAGTGGCAGACCCCAGTACCAGACGCCAGTGTTTAGAGTATCAATAAAGCGGGGCGGGGAGACCTAAGCTGCTTCATTGGCTGCCACCCCATTCACCCCCGTCTCTGCTCTGCTCTGTTGCCACGTGTTTCCTTAAGTCCCCATCCCCGTAGCGCATAGCTTCCCCCAACCTCTTGGGTTTCTTGCTGCCACCAGAGGCACCGTCATCTACCGTGTTACCCAGGCTCATGGCTCGCTTGCTCGCTCCTTTACTCCCACCCGCGGGCGAGGGGGCTGGCAGAACCAGCCCCTCTACTCCCTGGAAGCCTGTGTTTTCTGGGTGTTGGCACTTAACAGCCTGGCGTGATTATTTGTGTATCTCTCTCCTGTCACCTGTGAGCCCCCCTCGTTACTGTGGCCATGGGTCTTTGTCTGCACGGTGACTAGATGTCTATGGGGCAGGAAAAGGCAAGCTCCATAGAGCGCTAGCAGGTGCTATTCATCACTGAATAGGTATGAAGTCCAGGAATTGCGATTATTTTTTTCAAATTTGCCATAAAAGGCCAACATGTTCTTGAGGCTACAAAGGAGTCTGATCTGGAGTGGGAGGCAAAGGAGGAAGGTTTGGTAGAGGTGTGCGGGAGAGTTTATAGAGTCGGGCGTGTTAGCGTGTGTAAGTGTGGTGTGTGGCTCACGGGGGTGGGGCACCTGCGGCATGTGTAAGAGGGGATGGGTCTGTGCACATGCCTGTCTCTGCTGTCGCCAGGCCCGGTGCCTCTGTGTTGATGTGCTAGGATGCCCCCCACCCCCCACAGCTGCCATCTGGCACTGTGGAGCTGCTGGGGTTTTGTTGCAGTTGCAAGACAGCCCTGGCTGTGGCGTGGGTCTCCGGGAAAATGCCATGTCTTTGGTTCCTGTGAAGGAAGTGGGTGGTCACCCCTGGAGGCCGCCTGCTGCTTCCCATCTGCCTGCTGCCTTCTTTCAGGGCGGCTCTCACAAGGAGCTTTGTGTCTGAGAGCCGACTGGCCCTGAGTGTGTCTTCTCCTTTCTCTTCCTTCCTGCAGTCAGTTCTGAATGTGATCAGTGAGCTGCAGGAGCAGATGTGTAGTCTGCAGCTGGACATCCACAGGCAGATCCAGGAGCGCCTCTCACTCAGGAGGGGTGTCCCTGACGAGGTAGCGCCCAAGGATGGCACCGCCAAGCCCCCGGCCTGCAGCCAGGACTGCGCCCATTGGGAGGGGTCACCTGTAGGAACCACACCTAAGTATATCAGCATGCGTGTGCGGGCACTTCACAGGGGGAGGCGCTGGGGTTTCTCCTAACCACAGGTGCGTGCAGTGGCTTAACATGGCTCTGTTGTTACCTCTGGGCTGAGCTCTGCGACCCTCACTGAGCAGGGTCTGAGCAGGTGAGGTCCACTCTCCAGTGGGTGGTGGCTCTCATCTTCCTCAGGGCTGGGAGTGAGGTGTGTCAGGTGCTCTGAGGGATGGAGCGTTCATGCAACAGGAAGCCTCCGGAGTCCCCTTCCCAGGTGTGATTCAGACACTCCTGGGCTGGGGGGTTGATTAAAGTTCCATTTCATGGATTTTTTTCTTTAAGATTCTATCTATTTATTTATTTGAGAGAGAGAGAGTGCACGCGCAGGCACACAAGCTGGGCGTTGAAGGGGAGTCAGAGGGAGAAGCAGGGCCCCGCTGAGCAGGAAGCCCGATGCACGGCTCAGTGCCAGGATCGCGGGATCATGACCTGAGCTGAAAGCAAACATTTAACCAACTGAGCCACCCACGTGCCTCGGGATTTTTTTTTTTTTTAAAATAACAGCATCATGAAATAATTCTTTCAAGTTTATTTTTAAACAAGTTGATCCCTAGTGAGAAAATAGAACACAACTTTCCATTTGCTATGACAGCGAGGTCATCATCTGAATGTCTAGGAAAGGGATTTCACAAACTCTGGGCCCTGTGGGATGTATCTGACTGGTGTCCTGGACTTGGCCCCTTGTACTAGTGGGACGGTGTCCTGTGTGTCCTAGCTGGGCCTGGTGATGGAAGCTGCGTGGAGATGTCCTGTGCCTCAAAAGCGTGCAGTCAAAGAGGACTGGAAGGTCTGAGGGAAGGTCAGGGTCACAGTAGCCATGAGCACAGCAGAGGGTCTGCCTCAGCTCTGTAGTTAACCACAGTCCATACTCAACCGTGGAACATGTGGAAACTTCACCCAGACTCAGGTATGAGGGGAGAAGCTTGGGGGCAGACTGGGGGGCGGCAGATAAGGTTGGGGGAAATTTCTTCCTAGATTAAATAAATGATAAGAGGGGGGAAAATGAGAGTCCAGATATAAGTGTGGATTTGTATAGGGAAGGGCTGAGAAAGTACTGGGTATGCCCCATGTTGAGTGGGTCACCCCAGGAAGAAGGCTAAAAGAGGCTAAAATTCACACCAGTGCTTATAGCCGATGATGGACAGCAGACAACCTAGAAAGAGGAGGTTGTGCCAAAGAGATCACCAGAGCCTGGCCGCATTATGCTCTCTGTGCCCTGTTGGTGGCCTCTCAGGCAGGGCCAGAAATGTGCTCCCAGAACCATCCCTGATAAGCCACCCATCCCACCAGGCGTTTAAGTCTAATGCCGCAAGTCACGGGTGCAGTGATCTTTGCCTGGAAGGCATCTCTTTTAAAAGGGCATCAACAAATGTTTTCCTTAGCTGCGAGAAAATCTTGATGAATTACCTGACAAAATTCAAGGGTAAGCAGTGTAACATTTTGGCAGACTGTCTCAGCTCCAGGCTGGTTAAATGCTGAATTGAATTTCACATGTTTGTTCATCAGGAGGTAAGGCACACCTGTGTGCCACAAGGCAGCGACGCAGACTTGGAGTTAGCCAAGTCCCTCCCGAAGTTCACAGTGTAAGAGGAATACTAGCTGTTCGCAATCATACCAGTAAATGTCTGATTGCAGATGATGGAGGAGAGCTCCAGGGTGCCCTGTGGGAGTGTAGTAAGGAGGCCTGAAGAAGGGGGGAGGTCTCCATAGGTTGGCCTCCGACGCCTGAGGATGGGCGGGAATTGACAGCTGCAGACAAGAGGGATTGAAGGTGTGTGTAAAGGGCCGCATCGAAAGGGGAGCTACAAAGTGGCCAGTGTGGCTATTGCTTGCCCAGGGAGAGAGGCGAGGGTAATATCAAGGGCAGGCCGGGTGCCGGGTTAGGCTGGGCAGCCTAGGAGTTTTGAGGAGCTTTGGGGAGTTTCGAGGGAATGCTAGGACCAGAGGCATGCTTTGATGGTATTGTTCCCCGATGCCGTGGGAGTCAGGGCCTTCAGGAAGGGCAAGGCGACAGAGGAGCAGGCCCTGGTGACACTGTCCGGGCTGTGGACGCGAGCTGCTAGGTCAGAGTAGTGGTGGCCGAGCTGGGGAGAAAGGAGAGACTCCTTTCCCTGGAGGTGGAATTCGCAAGGCTTGGGGATTTCTGTGTCTCCCCATCTTGGGGGAGAGTGAGGTGCCAGGAATGGGCCCTGGGTTTCTGGCACAGGGAGTAGGTGCACGGAGATGGAGTTTTGTGGAACAGGAATGTCTACAAGGGGGAGTAAGGTGTTCCACCCAGGCTACAACCATCGTGAGATGCCTGCGTGGAGGTGTTGAGTAGGGAGTCTGAGAATCTGGAGATCAGAAAGTCTGGAAGTGAGATAGGAACCAGTCAGCAGGACCAATCCACTGTTAAAGAAGCCTCAGTTTGGGACAAGGGAGTTTAGCGGTGTCATCTTTGCTAAAGGGATAGTTTAGAGAGCAAGGGCCCTGTAGTCAGAAGAAACAAACCTGACTCACCACGGGCAAGTTGTTCAATGATACCTTCCTCATTAAGCAACCTTCAGTGGCTCCTTACTGGACAGAGAATGGCATCTGAGCTCCTTATATCCTCATCCAAAGCCTTTCCAGTAGGGCCCCACCTTACCTCTCTGGCCTCACCCCCCACTGCATGCCACCCATCCTCTGCCCCAGTCTAACAGCACGTCCCCCTTTCTGCCTCCTGTGTTCTCCCTCTGCTGGGTTGCCTTCTCCCTCCCTCCTCTCAAGTGGACCCAACTCTCTGCCCAGGAACACTCAGACTGGCACTATATTTGGCATTTGGCCTCTTAGTGTCTTCTGTCCTGCTGGTTGTCCCTTCCTCTCTGGAGCCTTCCAGGATCACACTGCCCTCTCCAGGTTCCTCGACTCCCCAGCACAGAGGGATGCTCCCACCTGGCCTGCTTTCCGCTACTTTGTCTGCAAGAAGCTGCCTCATTTTTGCATCTGTGTTGCTCTCGCTCTCATATCCTACCTGTCCTCGCCCCCACACACTTGGGCATGATCTGGGTGCACCCTGCAGAGGACACGGATCAGAACAGGTTCTAAAAATAAGAACATTTTCTCTTCCTGTGCCTAAAACTCCCTGGCTTCTGTTTTCTAATGGCCCAAACAGCTTTTCCCGGAACAGGACCATGGTTCAAGACTCGAGCTGCTGCGCGGAGCATGACGCAGGAGCTCCTGCCCCTGGCATCCTGTGCATGAGCCTACCCAGGGTTGTCGATCCAGGGGCCATCATGCTCTGTCACCATCAGAACTCTGTTTTCCCCCCTCATCTCTCCAGGAGTTACTGCAAGAGCTCAGGCACCTCAAAATCAAGGTGGAAGAATTGGAGAATGAACGGAATCAGTATGAGTGGAAGCTGAAGGCCACTAAGGTACGAGGCAGTTACTGGTGCTTTTGGGGAGTCACTGAGGGCCACTGGAGAGGGTCTGTGTTCAGGCTCAGGGTTTGCAATAGCCTGAGCTGGAAACACGCAGATTGACCCTACTGTGCGCCCACACAGACAGAAGATCCAGAAGGCTATTTTCAAAGGGAAAGCCCCCCTGGGATTAGATGCTGCTGGAGCAGCTGAGTCTCCTTCCTCTTGCTGTGTTCTGTAGCACTGCTGGGCTGACGTGGGACCGGGAAGGGGCTATGAGCAAGTGAGAAGTCTGAAGGCAGATGAACACCAATGTTAATAGGGGCTGCATTTTTTTAAATGTAGCAGTCCCTTTAATGATGTTTTTAAATAATGTTTTTAAAATAGGCATGCTGTATTTTTAGCCTCGAATACATATTTTGTCTATATAAATATACTTTGACAATTGTTTTAATTAAATCATGCTTTTGTTGAACTAGGGAGCTAGGCTACCCTGGGGGGCGGGGGAAGGGAACAGACCTGGAGCGTCATTCTGGGTAAGGGAGCTTCTGAACGCACCCTCTATTTCACTAAGGTCTCTGCAGTGCCACCCAGAGGTGTTAGCCAGATTGACATGTTTGCTTCTTACTAGGATTTTAAAAAATCCATAAGAATTTTCTTCACTTCTAGTTTGTAATTTTATTTTTTTCTATAAGTTAACTTTTAATGATTATAAAAAAGTACTTATTATATGGGCTTTTTAAGCCATAAAAAATGAATAAAGATCCCAACCCACCCCCCGCCCCTAGGAGCTACCATTTGTAATATTTCATTCTAGGAATTTCTCTTTTGGGGGGTCTCTCTCTTTCTTTGTCTCTCTGTCTCAGTTTCTACTGTTGACCACTTATATACAATGTATGTCCTGCTATTAGAACTCTGAACGTGATATTGATGTCTGTATAAAATTTTCTTCACCATTGTATGGATGAGGAGGCCGAGGCACAGAGCAGTTAAGGAGCTTCCAACATCTTACCAAGTCAGCAGCAACCATAGGCAATCCGAACCTGCTTATCTACAGCCCTGTTTTTATCTAAGGGGAACTTTGTGTGTATGGTGCTTCAGTCATTTTCTCAAAGAGCCCAGAACCTGTTGTCACAGGGCTCCACTCAGGCGAGTCCTGTCTCAGGGAAGCCTCCAGAGTTGTACACACCACCTATTATAAGACCAAATAACTCTTTTTAGGTCACCTAAGCTCTTTGCCTTGGCATATAACCCTTTGAGATACGACGGGTTATTTGGTAACTCCCAGGTTTGGGCATGCCAGAAGGCATCAAGCCCTTTGCCCACCTTTTCTCGTTTGATCTATGAAATGAGGTAGTGAGGTCTGTGGATTCACTATCCTCATTTTAGTGGCAAGAAAGCCGAGGTCCAGAGTGGCCAAGGTGAGGTTCCAGTCTGGATCTCTGTCTTTCCAAAAACCATGCTCTCTTTCCTATAAAATCCGATTCCCTACAGTAAAAACCTGTGCTCTTCTTGAAAGTTCTCTTCAGTTTTCTGCATACAGCATGTCAGTCCCTGTAGGCCATTCATTTTCTAGTGCGGCAGTAGCAGGGCCTGCTCCCTGGGTTTAACCAGGCCGCGTACCTGTAGGGAGCTGGGGCACCCCCCCGCCCCCGCCGGCGCCAGTGTGCATGCCTTTGCCTTGGACCTCTTGCCCCACAGCTGCAGCCTTGGTGGCTGTGGCAGGACCGTCCTTTGCCCTTGTGGTCAGGTAGAGAGCCTGTGGGCTGTGGTAGATTAGGGTCCCCACCTGTGGGGACACCTGTCATTTCAGACCCATTCTGTGGAATTTGACAAAAGGGAGGTTTGGCCCAGGCACTTAGTCTATAGGGTTTTCAGTAGGTGACCTCACCCAGAGGCAGGCCTCGGAGAGAAGAGACCTTCCTGTGCCAGGTGCTGGGCTCTGCCTCCATGGGCCCACATCACTGACGTCCATCGTGGCTCCTACAGACAGGCACTGGGCATCCAGATTGCTGACAGAGACCAGCTCTCACTCCGACTGCGGAGAAAGGGGAAAATGGTTGTAGGAGGTACAAAAGAGGTTAGGAAACTATCTCCGAAGAATAGTATGGTCCTTGCAGAAGTGAGAGGAGATTGGACTGCAGGTCTCAAGGCTAAGGTTTCTGGAAGCCATGGATGCTGGTAGTGGTCATCCATGGGCAGTGAGGCCCTCCGTGAGCCAGGGAAAGCTGTGGGTCTCAGCAAGCAGTTTGACATAGCGAGGCTTGTTTGTTTGGCCTCTGTGGGTCAATACCACAGAGCAAAGGGTCAGTGCTCCATAGGACAATTTCGAGTAAGGAGATCCTCCCTCCCCCTCCATGGTCATCTCTTTCCCTTTTGGGGGATATCAGGGAAGGTTTTTTCAGGGACCCTGAGGTGGGCTCAGGGAGCCCTCACCCCGTAATAGTGGCCTTCACCTGTGCTGTTAACTCCAAAGCACGCAGGCCACAGTGAATAGCAGCTGGCTTGGGAGTGGGTGGGGTTTGTGTCCCGGGTTCCAGTCCTGGTGTCTCCCCAGAAGCAACACGCAGGGATATTACTTCCTTCCATGGTTTCCTGTGAGGAGCGAGTGAGGCTTGACGTGAGTAGTCAGCAAGCACGGAGGCCCAGGCAGAGTGGGCGCTCCGCCAGTGTGTCCTGAGACTGAACGCAGGCCTGTGGGGCAGAGGAGCCACCAGAAGGCTCAGGGCTCATCTGGTTCCTTGAAATTGTTTGAAGGTTAACTTCGGCCCCTGTGGGAAAGGACAGCCCATTCCATGACCTTGAGGCATGACAGGGATGTGACTGGGCTCCCCCCGGGGAGAGATCGCCAGAAGACTGGGCTCCATGTGTGTTGACTGGCTCTAGAGTTAGTCCTCACCCTCTTTCTTTGTCTAGTTTGGTGCTCAAAGAACTAGCTGGTTATCCACAAGGGAAGGATTACAATGAGAGGAGCCACAGTGGCAGCATTTATTGAGCACTTACTGTCTACCAAGCATGAGGCTAAGTTGTCCGTGACTATTATCTTACTAAATCCTCACCACTGCCCTATGAGGTAAATGCTGTTTTCCCTGTTTCATACATGAGGCAAGACTCGGAAAGGTTAACTTTCCTAAGGTCACCCAAGTAGAAAATGAGAGAATCCAGGTTTGGCTCCAAAGCCAGTGTGCCCTGTGGGATGGGACTGACACCGTTCTGATCTTCTCATGAGTATGAGAATGCATGAATAATCACACTTACTGTTATGTGTGAAATTTAACCTGCTCTGCTTAGTAGAGATGTGGGAACTGCCCAGTACAACAGTCCATGTACATGTGGGTATGAATGTGTGTATGCGCCGTTGTGGCTGTGCTTACCTGCTTTATTTGCCACAGTGTGTCTGCTCGGTGCACCTGAGTGCTTGTATGTGTGGACACGTACGTGAGCGTGTGTGGGTTCCTGGAGCCTGGGCAGAGGCCGTGGCTATGCCTGAAGGGTGGGAAAGTACTTCCAGGAGGAACCCTTGGCTTACTCTTTGTCTACCAGTAGTGGTTTGATTTCCACTGTACTTCCTGGATGAGCTGGGAAAATGGAACCCGTGTGCACTTGTCCCAGTGGCTTCGTGTGAGTCTCTGGGGAGAAGGAAGACCACAGCCAGAAGGAGACTGTCCATCAGCAGCTCTCCCATGGCACGCCATCCCGGCTCATCAGGACTCCATGGTGACTGGGCCACCTAGTCAGGTGGAAGGATGCAGGGGACCAGCCCGAGCTGTGGGCAGGGCCAAATGGGCCTGGAAGAATGAGTTCAGCGGACAGAGTGCCCCCTTGCGGGGAGGGCAGTAAGCTCCCCTAACTGCTCACCTCTGCCGCTTCTGTCCCTGACTGTCAGGCAGGCTCTAGGACCCATCGGTCCTGGGTGGTGAGAGGCTTGAGGCACTCCATCACAGTCTGGTAGTCCCTCTGAGCTCCTGGGGACCCTCTGTTGTTCTTTCAGGCTGAGGTGGCCCAGCTGCAAGAGCAGGTGGCCCTGAAGGCTGCTGAAATCGAGCGTCTGCACAGCCAGCTCTCCCGGACTGCGGCCCTCCACAGTGACCACGCAGAGAAAGGTAACCGCTGGACGGTAATAGGACGTGGTTGCCCCTGGCCCCCGGACACATGTGTCTGTGAGTGGGTGTGTGTGTGTGTGCCTGTGCGAGTAGGCTTGCTGTGTGTGCCTGCGTGCATGCAAACTTGTCTGAGCGAACAAATGAGCGTGCAGGTGAATGGGCCTATAAAGCACAGCTCTGTTGTGGACTCACGGCCGTGAACTTCTCATGTGTAGTCTGATCACGAAGCTCTGTGCAGCCCCCCTGGAGCTCTTCCTTCACTTGACTGGAAGGACTTCCTTTGTGTCCTCCCCCCAGAGGAGACTTTAGTGATTCAGTCACTTGTAGATGCCTGCCTGGTACTCATACCAGGCCCTGAGGGCACAGAAACAAAGCAGTTAATTCTCATCCTATAGATCTCAACTCACTGTTACCCCTCAGACCTATTCTGGCCCCCCTACCTTAACGAAGTGCACCCCCACCCCCAGTCCTACTTTTCTCTAACTTCCATCCTAGCACTTAAATGTGTCAGGGCTGCACTGGGGGAAGTTCCGTGGTGTAGACTGTGGTCCTCACTGTGGGGCCAGGTCTGTGTCTGTTCTCTTTAAGACTGGATCCACAGAGCCGCACACAGCATTCAGCCGTGGTAGGCTCCTAAGAAATCCTGAGTGAGTGGAAGTGTGGTGAGTGGACCTTGATAAGCTCAAGTCCGCTGATTAAAACGAGAGGGTGAATCCTCAGATCCTCTTACTCACACCTATTGAGTGTTTACAGCTGTTCACCTGGAGTACAGAATCCACACACCTCCTGATTTCTCCTCCCACCACCAGGCTGCAGAGCGATGCTGGCCGAGGTCCGGTAGCCTTGGGGATTGGCCCCACTGCTGGGTCCCTGGTCAGCCTTAGCGCAGCTGAGCCTGGGTCCCTGGCTGGGGTGGGGAAGCCACGCAGCCCTGAAGCTAAGACTCAGGCTGGAGAAGAAAATTGGTGACCCATATGTTCGTCCTTCCCCCAGCCTCTCTCAGTGTCTTCCCAAGTCTTTGAGTGTGTCCCCTACCTGCCAAGGCTCAGGGTGGAGGCTGGGGCCCCCTAAGATATCCTAGCTTCTCTGCGATGCTTGACCTGCATAGAATGCCGAGCCCTGACTCGAGGCCAGGCAGCCTTCCCCCTCCACCCTATGCTTCTCTGCAGTCCAGGCCTTCTAGTCCATCATCAGGTAATTCTTGGAGCTGGTCCTTTTGTCATTTGCTGCACAGGTTGGGTTCTGCCCAAAGCACTGAGGTTTGCCAGTCTTCATACTACCCTCCTCCCACAAGTGGAGCTGCAGAGTTGGTCTTCAGCTACCAAGAGCCCAAGATAATGAGCAGTCACTGTCTACTTTCCCCTGAAAATGAATTCCTATGACTATGTACACAAAGCCCATAAATTTACTCTTTCTGTTCTCGTTGCCAGTGGGATGCCTGTACTTTAGTTCCTTCATCTCCTTGCTTTGCTTACATAGTCGTCCCTGTTCCTTTTGCATTAATCAGTTTAGGATTGGGGACAGGTCCTTGTTTTGGAACTCCCAACTATGTGACAGTCCCTAGGCCTAAATATTTAGCAGAGAGACCTCTGACTCCTTTAGGCACTGGCCTTTGGCTCTGCAGACCAGTTGGGGAAGAAATCAAGAGTCCCTGTTAGACCCAGAGGGAGAGCAGGCCATGGGTCGTCCACACAGAGGTACACTGGGAAATTCTGTAGGCTTATGAAATAAGATAGTTTTCCTTAACTGTAGAGTTTGTTTGAATATATTTATAGATGTATCTAAACATTGTTAGTCAATTCTGACTATACCATTTTAAATTAAGCCAAGTACCCACCAGCTCTTTTACATAATCATTTTTTTCTCATCTTCATTCAGCTGTGGGCTCTTTTTTTTTTTTTTCCTTATTTTAAATTCACCTTTGCTGCAGTCCATGGGACTGTAGGATTTTCTCTAAAACTAGTTAGCAGCCCAGGTGCATGCCCACTCAGGTAATCAGCAGTAAATGTCTGTATTCTTTCGAGATGTTGATTTTGAAAGATTTGGGGGTTTTTCTGTGTCACCTTTGAGTAAATGGCATTTAGATTTTTCCCCACTAACGTCTATAAAAAGACAAAATACTAGGCTCGTTCATTCATTGAGTAGTCCAACAAATGTTTAATGAGACTGACTATGCCAGACATCGTCACAGGCTTTTAAAGAAGTAGAAGATCCCGTGTGCGGTTGATTCACAAAGTATCAGCAGCTTAGCATGTGGGGATGGCTGTCTCTGTTTGCATAATTCTTCCCACACCTGAATTCTTTTAGACCAAGAAATTCAACGTCTGAAAATGGGGATGGAAACTTTGCTTGTTGCCAATGAAGATAAGGTAAGATGATCGTCAGGCAAGCAGCCCTCTCCTTCCTCTGCTGATGTCTCTGGCTGTTTGGTCCCTACTGGTCTCTGATATTCTGGGCAGGGTCATGCCCATTAGGCTGCTGACCCAGGGATATGTCAGGAGAATGGCTTCTGCCTCTTAGACACTGAGCCTCGGCCACCTGTTTTTGCCCTTGATGCCTAGGAACTTGGCCTAAGTGAAATCTCCCAGAGACAGATTAAAGTGGTACCTGTTCATGTAGGTGTGGGGGGAAAAATACCGCCGCAGTTATTGCCAATGTCATAACTGCTTAGATTCCCGCTTAGACACCAGTCTCCTCTGTGCACTGTCTGGTGTAGACTCATCGCAGAGACACTAAGCAGCATGCCATGTGCTTACCCCCCACCTTCTGTCCATCACGTCTGATCCCTGTAAATCCTAGGGGAGCCCGCTCTGTAACTAGAGAGCACCTCCCTGGGATGGATGTCAGCTCTGAGCATCACAACCCTGCACCTTACAGATGAGTTCAGAGCACTTGAATCTTGTCCAAGGTCAGGTCACAGTAGATAGTGTATCCAGGTTTCACCCCCCAAGTCTGTCTAGGGCCAGAATCTGTGTGGCCTCCCAAGCCCCCAGACCTTTGCAGAAAGAAATGATCTCCTCTGGGAGATTTCGTCTGTTGTACACGGAATCTCAGACTTCCCAGGAACAGGTGAGGGAATTGGGGATAAACACACCAGCTTTATTTTAATCTTTCTTTGCATGTAGCTCCAGAGAACAATAGTTGAACTAGGAGACAGATTTCTAAGGCTGCCTCAGGAGGGGAGATAGTCATTGTTCTGATCGGGAAATGTTTAAGCCCCTAGAAGGACTATTTTATGGCTAGAGATTGAACTCTTGCCTTTGGGTAGAGGCAAGAATGTTGGGAGTGGCCTAGCAGAGCACTGAGAAGCCAGGCTCTGTGGGAAGGAGGCTGGATGCCCAGCTTCCCATTCAAGCGTTCCTTAGGTTCCCTGTGGCATCTCTTCTCCGTGTGTCCTCCCACCCTTGTGGACCCCCCCACCCATGAAATCCTTGGAGGTGTCAGTGGTGGTGTTCACGTATAGTCTACTCTCCTACTGTGACAGGACCGTCGGATAGAGGAGCTCACAGGACTGCTAAACCAGTACCGAAGGGCGAAGGAGATGATGATGGCAACACAAGGTGAGGGCAAGGAGGGCTCTGCCCTTTTCTCCCAGAGGGATTTCATTGACTGGGTTAAACCCAGGGGCATTTTGCCAGAAGGCTCTTCATCTTCATTTGGAGAAGATCCTGCTAGAGAATGGAGCTGGTTAGCTTCTCCTGGATGGTGGGAAACCGACAGCTGTTGTTTTCTACAAACTATGTCTGATGGTAGTCCAGAGCTCCCAGAGACTAAGCAGATCATCAAGAAAGTAAAGCCATCAGTGCGAGCCCTTGGGAATCCCCATTCTTGGAGATCGGCTGTGTGTCTTTCCAGCATACCCCTTAGGGGCAGTGAGTCCAGTCAGACCCGGACCAAAAATTAGTTCGGTACCCTCTTGGAGGATTAGAGCTTGCCCACCTCCAGAGGAATCTAAAAGTTCCCCCAGTAGATTGCTAGGACACTCAGGGAGCCATCTTTAAGTCCCTGGGTGCCTGGGTTCCTGTAGGAAGGCACAGGGCGGGGAGAGCTATCCGTGTTTCGTATTTGCTGCCCAGGGTGAATGCACCTCCCATGCAGCATTAGTGTTCATCTGAGCACAGCGGGCTGTAGGCTGTCTTACCCTTCGTGCCACTGCCTGAGCTCCTATCACAGTCCTGGAAAAGCAGCTACTTCAGAGGAGGCAGCTGCTCCGAGAGCATCCAGAGACCTCTCATTCTGGCCGAGCTTCTGCTGGGCCTGCACACACATCGCCTCCCTGTTTTCCCTCTTCTTTGGTATTTGGGGTCAAGTCAGAGCCTGATTGCCTGTGGCCAAGGAGTGAGAAGGTTGGGAAGGAGTCCTAGGGGTTTCTCTATGTTCTATACATGAGCTTTGCCCTTGAGATGACCCTCATGACAGTCCATCTTCAGATACCCTGAAGAGTCTGAGTCAAAGTGTACCTTTATGTATTCCTTAGGCTTTCTTTTTTTTTTTTAATTATTTTTTTTAAAGATTTTATTTATTTATTTACTTGACAGAGAGAGAGAGATCACAAGTAGGCAGAGAGGCAGGTTGGGGGGTGGTGGGAAGCAGGCTCCCTCCTGAGCAGAGAGCCCAATGTGGGGCTCAATCCCAGGACCCTGAGATCATGACCTGAGCCGAAGGCAGAGGCTTAACCCACTGAGCCACCCAGGCGCCCCTCCTTAGGCTTTCTTAATGAAGAAAGACTGTTAGAATTTTGTGTTAATTTGGGGCTTCTGAATAACTCCCACAATAGTGATCCCCCCTTCTGCATTAATGCTTCCAGGGCCTTCGGAAAGAACTCTCTTAATCAATGAAGAAGAACTCGAGGGAAGTTTCAGAAAGTGGAACACTGCGAATAAAGGCCCTGAAGAATTCTTTAAACCAGAGGTGCTTTGTTTCACCCATGATGGGGGTTTAGGCAGGCCCTTGAAGCTTACACAGAGCTTGGGGGATGATCTAGTCAGGTACTTGTCAGGTATAAATCTTGACAGGTAAAAAATTAAATGGATGGAGTGGCCCCCAAGGCCCTGGGGAGAGCACCAAGGGCGTGTAGGGGCCCAGGCACTGGCCTGTGTCCTGACTGGGAGGGTTGACATCATGGACGCTGGACTTGCAAGGATAGGAACTCTCAATCCAGTTCCTTGTTTCTTTTGTCTTTCCTCTCTGGGGTATAAGCAGAGACCAAGGGTGGTTTGGTTTTTTTTTTTTTTTTTTTTTTTTTTAAAGATTTATTTATTCGACAGAGAGAAATCACAAGAGAGGCAGGCAGAGAGAGAGGAAGGGAAGCAGGCTCTCCGCTGAGCAGAGAGCCCAATGTGGGACTCGATCCCAGGACCCCGAGATCACGACCTGAGCTGAAGGCAGCGGCTTAACCCACTGAGCCACCCAGGCGCCCCGGGTGGTTTGGTTTTATCTCCCCACATTTGTCCAGTGTCTGTAATAGTGCCCGATGCCCAGGAGAATGCAGATGATTGTCGAATGGATGAGTGTGCCTTGCTCATGGAGGGGAATAACTTCAGCTACTGCAGGGATCCGTTCCTATTTCAGACACTCCCTCCAGCCACTGTAACCAGCAGACAGATTTTCTTTGTCCTACACAAATCTCTCCGCATTCAGACTAGATACAAATAAGCATATATACTCATACATCTAGATCTCAAGGAGAGAAAGGGCTTTGGCTCAGGGTGTAAAAAGCTCATGAAACTCTAGAATGGCTGAACTGAAGAGGATCTTAGGGGTCTAGCTCAACTCTTTTAATTAAGGGAGGAACTCAGATGTTACCAGGTGGCCCAGTTATCAAGTCAGACCAACATTCCAGATTGCTGACAATCATACAGAAGGAGTGATTGACACCCAGTACCAATGTGTGGTTACTGCGACGAGCTCTGTACATGGCTCTCACCTTATTTCTTCTAATGACACCCAGCTGGGATTCTTACTTTATTGTGAAGCTGAGGCTCAGAGACGGTAATTAATCTGCTTTAGGTCACACAGCAGCTAGATGGCAGGACCTGGAAATGGACACAAGTTTATTAGACCAAAAAGCCCAGGCTTTTAACAACCGTATTATAAATGCTGGGGTTCTCCCAACAGTAGACCAAAAAGGTACTTACCGGGCTCTAGAGAAAACGTCATCTTTGCACTTAGTACAACAGTGAAAACGTCAAACTGTGTCCTCCTTAGATGCCACCTTTAGCTCATGTTTGGTCTACCTGGAATTCTCTTCCCTTTTTGCCTTCTCACTAAGCCCATTCTCATTTCTCAAGTGTTCTCCCCTCTGAAGATCTCTTCTGAAGTTCCCCTTCCTCCCATCCATCCCTCTGTTAGAGGTGTCATTATCATAAGAACGGCTGCACTGATCTTTTATCCCAGCTGTCAGGCCTGTTTGCTGTGGGGAGCACTTACCCACACCCAGCACGGGCCCGGCAGGCTGTGGAGGTAGCTCACGTTTGTTAAGTGCATAGGTCCGTTCTAGTGCTTCTCGTTGCAAGCACCAGACATCAACTCTGGCTAACCTACACCAACAAGGCATGCTTCTGAAAGGGTGCATGGTGGCTTCCTGAAAGAAAGAGAAAGCTAAAGAACCCAGCTCAGAGAGGGCAGGAGTGGCAAGGGTCCCCAGGGGTTCAGGTGTCAGGGATATGGGGGCACGTCTGGGGAGGAGGAGCAGGTGGACCTAGGTTTCCAGTACTCGTTCCTCCTGGACGTCCTGAAAGAGCAAGGCACCTGAAGCAACACAGCCAATGTGGTATACCTAGGGGAGGAAGTGGGACTCCTCAAGGGAGGAGGAGGGATGGTAGGTGGTCTCCACACATTAAGTATCCCCTACAGTGATTCCTGTTTCTTGTGCAGATGCCTCCAAGATGTAATTCTCCCGCCGTGGGGCCGCCTCCACTACCACAGAAATCACTGGAAACCAGGTAGGGGTCCTGACCATGTTCCCAGAGCTGCTGTGCACTCAGCCCCACCCTTGGGGCTCCTGTGTGGCAGGGATTGGCCATGCTTGGTGAGCACAGCCACAGGTCCTAGGCACATCTGCCCTTCCACTGAGCAGTGCTCCAGGCCCTGACAGTGGCCACACTGTGGCCGTGGAGCAGTCACAAACGTGCCTACCTCTCCTAGCCACGGATGAGCTTCCCTTCCCATGGGCTAAGGGTCTGGGCCATTGTCACTGAGAAAAGACCTGGCCAGGGGTTGAAGCCTCAAAGGAGAGGTGATTGTAGGTCATCTGTGCCCGTCAGGGATTCCTCGGGGCTGAGAGCATCCTATGTTGTAGGTCTCATTTTCAACAGTCCCCTCTTGAAAGTCCTTCCTGCTCTTAGGAGTCCCAGAGCCCCGTGACAGTCTGGCTTCTCAGGGAGAGCCATTTCTTCTACAGGGAGTTTGGTTCTGTTGCTTTGGGGAAGCTTCACATGACGATGAACTTATAATGGGCTGGCCTATAGGGTCATCTGGCTGCCACTGGTCTAGTTCCCTCTAAAATGAACCAATTTCTAGCTCCCTAGGTTAACAATTTAGAACATGCTTCCAGGTTAGGCCCCATGTAATGGAGATACAGAGGCTCCGCTGCCAAGAGCAGGGTGTCATTCAGTGAGGGCATCTGGGGAGATTGGCCGTATGTATGATGGAAGTTTCCCCAGAGTGGTGCTGGGGCTCCAGCACCTACGTTCTGGACCCCACTTTCTATAGGGCCATTGTTTCCCTCAGCCTTTAGCCCTAGAGAAAAATGCCAGTGTCAAAGACTGCAATTGGTAGTCACTTTGCACAATAAGAAATTTAGTTTATGTATGAGTTCACTTAGGAAAAAGTCAACAGTGATTAACTCGCACTGACCAGACTCACAGGAGTACTAAGTACTTAGTACTTAGTACAATGTACTAAGAGATTTTGCTTTACTCATATAAACTGAGAAGCATCACTGCCAAGGAGACTTGTTACAAGGTAACTCTTGTGACCCCTGGTGGCGTGGTCTCTTCTCTATATAGTTTGGGCCCTTCTCTGTAACATAACCTCTGAAAAAGCAAATTCTGCTGAACAGACTGGTCAGGACAGAGCTGGAGCAAAGGCTTGAAAGATCCTAGCAGGTGATGCTCTGGAGCTGTGGCTGGCTGATGTGCTCACCTCCACTGTAATGTGGCAAAGCTCCTTCCTCCCAGGGTTACATCTTAGACTCGCGGATGAGGCCATATCGGCACCTCTCCTGCCTTTTGACTCTGCAGAGTCTTCTTTATGACTATAGACCAGTTAGCTCCCATTGATGTAATAGAATTGAGTGTGTTCTGTATTTTCGAGGAATGTCAAGGCCTTCTGATTTGGATTTAAATGATGTTCTCATGCCCTCAACAACACATTGTCTGACCAGGCTACTCCCTGAGATGGGCCAGTCTCCTGTGTAGTGGTTGTGAGGAGAGAGTGACTTTTTCCTGACCTTGACCCTAAATGCACTTAACAGACCACTGGTAAAACACTTGGTATGTCCTCTGCATGAATGACACACCATCTTGTCCAGTAACTGTGTTTTTGTTCGCTTTCTTTTGTGTTTTTCCAGAGCTCAGAAAAAACTTTCATGTAGCCTAGAAGACCTAAGAAGTGAACCTGTGGACAAGGTCAGCCCCTTGTAACTCCTGAGTTACTTACCCAGCAGTGCTGGAACACACAGGTCCCACCTTGTAGAGGCCTTTCTGAAGCTGATGGGGAGGCAGGATTTACATGAACATTCTGAGAAAGTCAGTCAGGTGTGGCCCAAGCATCCCAGAGGGAGGCCAGGGCATGCTGCAGGGAGTTGATGGACAAGATGCAGAGGTGAGCACGGCAGGTTTTGGGAAATGGCGGGGAGCAGGAGGATTGTGAGTTCAGAGCCTGAGTCAGATGAAGCCGTCAAGGTCTTGAGTCCTGGGTCTCTGCTGCAGGGATTTTGAATGAGGAAGTAATGTGGATAAAGTCGATGAGCCCAGAAGTGAGTTATGGGATAATTTAGGAGATTGGAGAGGAAGCTTTTTTAAGAGTCTAGAGAGATGTGAGGAGGGCTTTGTGCCCCTTATTTGAGGCTAGCCCTTGACCATGTGGGTGTCCCAGGTGCTGGAGGGTAGATCACAGGTTCTTGGGCACGGTCCCTGGAGACCAGGCTCCTTTTCTGAGAGAGCACCTTTCTGGAGCCCTGCTGTGTTCAATCCCTTGGTCTGAGCAGTGTACCAGCGCAGGTAATTACAAAGGACACCCCTGAAGACTGAAGCTGGCAGGAGCTACGGGGCCCATTCAGTGGCTCTGGCCCTGTGGTCCTGTGCCTCTTGCTCTCCCTGGTCAGATTGCTGGCAACTGCCTGGAACATCTGTCCACAGGTTGGACAGTGACCTGTGTTTCCTCCGTGGATGGTGATTACCTAACAGAAAGATGGGGAGGGAGGGAATGAGCCTTGCAGCTAGAAGCAGGTGGGTGGTCCTAAGCTGTTATTTGAGACTAACACCGGTCTTTCTCTCTGCACATGATTGAAACCCTTCTTGCTGCTGCACAGTGTGTCAATGGGAACCAGCTCTCCCCTGGGGTGGAAGCCAAGGTACGATAACTGCCCCGATCGTGCACTCGTGGTTGTCTGCTGGAGTTTTCATGGAGCAGCTTACAGCTTTGTGCCTGGGAAATAGGTGAATCATAAGGGATAAGACCACAGGAGGAAAGACGATGCTTCCTTTCCCGTTTCTGGCTTACGTGCACCATGTAGTGTGGTTTCATCTCGTGGTCTGTGGGGTGGGATTTCTTATTGTCTCTTCCATTTTACAGGCTGTCTTTAACATTGTGGATCTGATTGCTGGGAAGGGGAAGGTTTTGGTTCCCACACACAGCCGGAGGAGCAGAACAGCTCTCATCCTTTCTGTGCTCACGTGTCAGGGCTAAACACGGGCACACTCAGCCACCGGGGCATCCTCTAACATTGATGTCTGGCCCTCTTCTGTGCTGGAGAGCTCACCACATCTTTCCCAGCCCTAGTAGATACAAGCCTTTAAAGTTCCCATTCATCCTCCTTAGGGTCAGCACTGGTTTCTCTGGCTTGTGCCCTGGACCACACGTGAGCACGATGTTCTCGATGGGGTCTGATCTAGAGACTGTGCTCCTACAGCCTGCTGTCTTTCCAGGCCCCGGGCACGTGATATTTCTTGTGCCTGTGCTTATCTGCTGTCCTGGTGTGCTCAGCCTGAGGCAGGAGTTGTTCCCCATTGAGAAACAATAAAACAGGTTGTGGGAGGCTGAAGGGAAAGCGCTTTGTCTGAGTCCGTCTGACACAAAGCCGGTGTTCTCGCTGCCTCCAGTGCACTACCTGTCTGTTCTAACGTGAGGCAGCTGGGGTTTCCATTCCCCCACAACCAGTCGCATTCTTCTGTTCCTTCTGGGTCCTGCCCTGACCTTTACCTTTTCCAGCAGTGAGTCCTTCCTTCCTAGCTGTCGTTCTTGGCTAAACAGAGCTGAGAGCCCTTTCTGTCACCCTCGATTCTTTCTGTTGTCTTATAGGCGTGGGACACGCGTGCTAGGGTTAGGTTCTGTCCTCTTTCCCATCCGGCTTCTGTCCCCCATCCAGTGAGCACCCCGGATAGCCCACATTGGTGGCCTCAGTAGTCTCCTCCCTATCTTTGAGGGGGGTGGTGCATGGGTGATGATGCAACTGGAAATCTGGTTTTGAGAGCCCTTCCCACTCCTCTGTTTCCTGTGTCTTGGGAACCTGGAGTCACAGATCCTTAAACCTTTCAAACATTGCCTTCCCCACACTCAGTGCTTCCAGCTTTAACTGTGCATCAGAATAATATGAAACACTTGTTAAAAATACAGACACTTGGGACCTGGGTGGCTCAGTTGGTTGAGCGTCTGCCTTCAGCTCAGGTCCTGATCCCAGGGTCCTGGGGTCTAGTCCTGCATGGAGCTTCCTGCTCAACCAGGAGCCTGCTTCTCCCTCTGCCTGCTGCTCCACCTGCTTGTGTTCTCTCTCTCTCTCTCTCTGACAATAAATAAATAAAATCTTAAAAAAAAAAAATACCACCACTTGGGGTGTGCTCCCAGAGGGGTAGATTCACAGGACCTGGTGCAATCTGGGAACTCTGTCTTTGCAGGTGTCCCTGGTGACTGTGGGGCAGCTGGCACAGGGACTGGCATTTGTAAACTGTTGATCTGACCAGGTCCAGTGTCTGCCTCATGGGTCGTCATGAACTTAAAAGTCATGCAGTCTCCCCATCTGATTATTTCTGCTTCACCAGCTGGTTCTTTCAGACTTCTTTGGAAGTTTAGTCTCCTTTTTTCCCCCACATCTCTCCTTTCCGAGCCTGTTCATAGGGATTAGTAGTCCGAGTTCACAGGGGTTAGTAATCCATGTTCAGTGAAGGAATCAGATTTCAGACAATTTCAGGGATGCGTATTTTATAAGCACACTGGATTCAGAAATTCGTTGGATACGTTGGCTTTTAACTAAATGAAATTTCAAGAGATGTCTCAGTCATTAAAGTCTCCATCATTTCTCTGACTTGTCCATTTGGAAATCAGAACTTTTGTATTACCTTTCTTCTGGGCCCCATCAAGTTATCCACAGTCGATTTCCTTGGTAAAGGAAAAATGGAATGAATTTTCTCTCTTTATTCAAATGCATTCCACTGGGTTTCCCTTAGGTTTGTGGCTTTAGGGGCCATTACGTCCTTTTTCTTAAAAAAAAAAAATTGCAGTGTAGTCGACAGTGTTATACTAGTTTCAGGTGTACAACATGGTGACTCAGTAATTCTGTACGTCACTCATGCTTTTCGTGACAACTGCACTCTTAACCCCATCACCTGTTTCACCCGTCCCCACCCACCTCCCCTCTGGTGACCATCTGTTTGTTTTCTGTAGTGAAAATCCTGTTTTTTGTTCTCTTTTTCACTTTGTTCATTTGTTTTATTTCTTAAATTCCACATGGGAGTGAAATCCTGTGATACTTGTTTTTCTCTGGCTGCATTGTGCCCATCCTGACCAGCTCAGTGCAGTTCTTTTCCCTTTATGTGACCTTGTCTTGGGTACCCTTTTTGTGGCTAGGGTGTGTACACAGGCCCACAGCACTGGGACTGAGTCTTGTGCGGACCAGGATCCTAAGTTCCTAAGGGAATGGGTAGTCTTGTGCAGACCAGGATCTTAATTCCTAAGGGAATGGGTGGCATGTCGCCCCCCCGGCATGTTTGCTCTTGTCACCTCCCCAGTGTGTGTGTCCCTTCTCACTTTGTCTTAACCTGGTGTTTTTCAAGATAACTGTTACTGTAATATATAAATGTAACTTACATATGATGTATTTCATAAATATATATACCAAAGCAGTAGTTGTACCCTTTACTAGAATTCGGGTTTGTTAATTCGAAGTGTACAAAGGATCATTGGTGGCTGTTAATTCATCACGAGTCCGAGCATCCGGCCAAAGGGCAAAGCCCCCCTTTGCCAGACCCTTCCGCATCCTGTTTAGGGTCAGTTACAAACAGCCCCGGATTTGGGCCTGACTTTGTGCCTGTCTCATTGTGTGGCCCTTGGGCAAGTTTCTTTCTCAGAACTCTGGTCCCTTTTCCTGGACTAAGTGATCTTTGCAAGGTCTTTGTGTTGGGCTAAGTGACACGTGGCTCTTGGAAAGCTGAGTTGTCTGTGCATCCAAACATTTCCTAACTGGGTTTGAGTCTGAGGCCATAAAGTTGCTTGAACACGTCTATCTCTCTCCTTCCAACAGGACAGCCCTTTCCTGGTGGAGCACAAATACCCCACGTTACCTGGGAAGCTTTCAGGAGCGACGCCCAATGGAGAGGCTGCCAAGTCGACTCCCACTGCCTCTCAGCCTGACCCCGCAGGGAGCAGCCTGCTGCGGCTGAGTGAGTGTCCAGGCCCCAGGGGTGGCGGCCACACTTTCGGTTATTGCAAAATTCCCACTCCCACCACCACAGCCCACAGTTGGGAGATGGTGGGGTGGGTGGATGGGAAGAGGTGTCCTTCTGGGTGGCCTCCCTGGCAGAGACCATGGCTCCCTGTCTGGGTACATTATTTCCTTTGGTAAGCCCTGTAGAGCGCCAGAAGCCCAGGCTGTGAGACCACCCTTTCTTTCCACAGTTGCTCCACCCCCATTTGCCCTCTTCTAGTCCTCCTCTCTTGGCCCTCCGTGTCTTTCCCATCATTCCTCTGTCCCTTCCCTCTTAGACCCCTGAGTGCATCCTTCCTGTCCCTCCCTTCCTCCTCTTTTGTCATCCTGATCTCTCCCCTGTCTCTGCCTTCCTCTTGAAGATCCCCTATTACCAGTAAGATAATATTATGTGCTCTTCCAAGGGAAAGTGTTTCCTTAGGGAAATGGAGTGGCCAGTGGGCAAGGATATCCATCCACAGGTGCCCTTTTGGGGCTTAGGACCTGGAACCGTGGAGGTCTTCACCGCTTTTCATGCAGAGTAGGCCATCTTTCCTCAACAACAGCAGGTCAATGGAGTGTAGGAGGGAACATTCTGGTCCCTGCAGAGCTCTCCCTCCTCTCCTCCTCATCCCTATAAGTTCCCTGAGCTAGCCCGTGGGTTGGTTTCTGCCCTGGGCCAGTTCCGCCTGTGGCTGCAGGAACTCCAGACAAGCTCTTGAGATAGTATGTCCTGGTAACCCTGAGACTCTGGACTCGCAACAGCTTCAGGGCATTCTAGACTGATCTGAGGGAGCCCTGGCGTCCACATGGGGGCTCCGTATGCCCCAGTGTGTCAGCCCCTGCCGCTCTCCCTCCCTCTCCCTACCCATGTGTGGCTGCCTCGGCCTGCCAGGGAGTGGCCCCGAGAGTATTTGATCCCCTCTCATGTTAGGCCTCCTTAACGCACTGACCCTGGGGGCCAGGTTCAGTCACTGTTCCCACCCTTCTTTTCTCATGGGATTATTTTTCTTTCTGTTTGAGTTTTTCTCTCTTGCTCGATGACTCTTCTGTTTATTTCTTTGCTTCCCTATAACTCTGTTGGGCTGGACTTTGGCCTCTCTTGCTTCTTCATGTGGCTTCTCTGCTTCTTGATTGGCTGGAGATCGTGGCCGGAGTATCAGTGCCCCGGTATTAGGTACTGTACCCTTCCAGGTGAGGTGGAGAGTGAGATGCCCTTGTGTCCCTCCCCTGACACCCTCCCTTCTGGAACATTCAGCCTCGTCCCCTCCTGCCTGCAGCCCTGCATCTCCCTTGGGGGAAGGAGGAAGCTCCTTGTTGGAGTTACCCGCCAATACTTGGACCCCCAAAACTTTAGACTTGAAGACATTAGCTCACCCCGGTTTGGAACACTAACCTGGCCAGTCCTCAGAGAGAGAGAACCTGGAGTGTGCCTGAGCCCCACTGGTTTCTTAGATGGAGGTGTGACATTCTGCCCAGCAGGCAGAGCAGACTCTTCCCCAGCCCCACTGAAGGATGCCCCTGGCCTGGGGACAAGGTTTTAAAGGTCAATTCCTTTCTGTTCTTCACACACCATTCCATTCTTTCCATCTCAGGAGACACAGAAAGTGGTTGGGATGACACCGCTGTGGCCAACGATCTCTCATCCACGTCCTCGGGCACTGACTCAAGCCCCCAGTCTCCCCTGACCCCAGATGGTAAACGGAGCCCCAAAGGCATCAGGAAGTTCTGGGGAAAGTAAGTTGGTGGTGATCATAATTACTTAGAATTAAAATTCTTCTAGAATGGGCAAAGAATCACATAGCCCCCTGTTTAATTAGATGTTGGAACAGCACTAGAAACAGAAAGGCCATTAGAGGAAAGAATTAGAGTTCTCTTTGAGGGCACAGAGGAGGAGAACAGTAAAGATAGCTGTTGCCTTGCCTGCCCTTCGTTCCCAGCATCACTCCCTCTCACGAACCCCAAGCACATTCTCTGCAGCTTACACCACAGGTACTTTGGGAGAGACAATGCATGAGACCAACTTCTTCCTTCCAAGGAAGAAGGACTTGCTGGCCCCAGGCAGAAACGGGCCTCCTCCCCCGCATCACTCCTCACTTGGACTCCACAGGGTGTGCCCCAAATCCCAGAGGCAGAATGAAAATCGAGGCTTGGGTCTGGGGAGCTGTCACAGGCCATGATCCTTGATCTCCGGGAGGCCCTGGGCAGCAGTGCCATGGGGAGTCCGGGGTCCAGCTGACGTGGCCCTGCATAGGGGCTGGTGCCCTGCCTGCATGCCCCCAGCTGCCCCCTGACACTCTCCACGGACTCCTCTCCACACAGGATCCGAAGAACTCAGTCCGGGAACTTCAACACCGATGCCCCAGGGATGGCGGAGTTTCGACGAGGTGGGCTCCGGGCAACTGCAGGGCCGAGGCTCTCTAGGACCAGAGACCCCAAGGGTCAGAAATGGTAAGGCTCCCTCTAGTCCATCAACAGAGAACTGTGAGGTCTTGGCCAAGGGGCCGAATGCTACCAAGACAGAAGGCAGAGCTTCTCCCCGTTTCCCACTTGGCGTGAGCAGACATTGTTCATGCTTTAGGGGCACACTGAGGTAAAGGCAAGAGGCCCCCTCCAAGCCGCCATGGGTGCCGGGCCCTCAGCAGCTCTGCATGTGTGTGATTCATTCACCTAGGGGCCTTGGCGTGTGGGATTGAGAAACTCTGGGCAACCTTTGGGGCACAGATTATGGAACCACAGACCCAACTTGGAATGTCCGCTCAGCCACTCCTAGCGGCGAGCCTTACAGCAAGTTCTGTCACCTCTCTGTGCCTCAACAAATGAGTTTCCTCATTTGTGCAGTGAGGAATCAAAGGAAGTGTATTAAAGTTCTTAGGAGGATTGCATCACTGCTGCCCATCTAACCTAAGCATCAGCAGTCTGCCACTCACGGGTCGACCTCCTCCGGTAAACGTGAGAAAGGGCATTGTCCTCCGCCACCCGAGCAGGCTGCGTTGCCATTATGCCTCCTAAGACAAGGCCCCAAGCTTTGCCGAAGGGTGTTAGCTAAAGGGGGTGGCAGACAGTGTGTGCCACAGGAACTACCTGGGAACTTTTGCAGGAGTCTCCCATCTTGCCCAAACAAAAAAGCGTGAAAAGAAACGAAACTTTCTTGGCCTGCCCTGGCTGTGCTGGGGTTCCTCCGGTTCCTGGCTTGACCTGGACGGCCCTGGTAGACACTCTCCAGTGAGTAGCTCTGCCCCCTTTCCTCAGGCCTGCCCAGGCAAAATGGTACCCTGGGGCTTTAGGAAGATCCCTTTCCATATCCTCTGATCCCCTGTTCCCACCAGACAGTTTCTACAAAATACTATCTCTAGTAACTATCTCCTGAAGTCTGAGTTACTCAGCCAAGGTCAGGCTTCTGAGCACCTTCCTCAGGATTGCATTGTGACACTTCAAATTTAATCCAACAGTGAAAAGTAATGTTTAACTCTCCTATTTAATTCCTCTGAGATTGCCATCTACCTGTGCCAGGAGCGGGTAGTGAGTAAGACGTGCACAGCTCAAATACCAATCCTCAGAAACAGTACAATCAAGAGGAGAGAAGCACGTTTCCCTCAAGCAGCCTATTGTTGGCGGACTTCACCCCCACTCACCGCCCCCACTGCCCTGAGAAAGGGAACCCACGGACACACCCTTCTCTTCCCCACCCAGCCAGCCCCAGCTTTCTAAACTTTCCTGGTTGGCTCGGGTGTGAGACACAGGCCTCACCAAATCCACTTGCGCTTTGATGGGTGTCGGTGGACGTGTTCTGCAGGTGCCGTGCAGGGAGATGTGAGGGTGTGTGCACTTCTGTACCTGCCCGCTCGGGTCCGAGGCATTGGTGTTAAGGTATAAATGCTCGGTGAGTGGTAGCTTCTGGAGGCAAGAGAAGGCAGAGACCCATTCAGAGCCAGTAAAAAAGCGAGCCAAAGAAACTTATATATTCCACAAGAACGCTCTAATTTCCTAGCAGTTTTTTAAATTTAGACGCAAATGTTTCTGATTTTTCAGAGATGAAAAAAGTCTACAGTCAACTTGCATGATTAACCTCAGCTCCAATTCTGGCGATTTCTTTAGCGTTGATTCCCTGGCAGGGGTATAAGAACTTTCTCTAAGACCCTTCAGCATTTTTCCTTAGTGCCTGACCACATGGTTAGGAGGCCCGTTTACCTTCTGTCAGCCATTTCAGGATGGGGTAACCAAAGTCAGGAACTTCTGTGCTGAAGGAAAAACTGCTTCCAGCCACAGGGCTGCTTGGTGTGAATGTTTTTGTGCTTTGTTAACCATAACAAGGTTGAGAAAGGGGAAGAGGACGCCCTGAGGAGATTGCTGCGGTCATGCTAACAGTGCTTGTGTTAAGGCCTTGCATTCACTGCTGGAAAAGAAAGGCCTTTCTTACTTGTGAGCTGAAATTTGATATAAACTAATGGCTTCTGGTATTTATAGATGTTTAGGTATAGCCTTAAAAAGTCTCGTCACTGGGGTCGCCTGGGTGGCTCAGTCGGTTAAACGTCTGCCTTCGGCTCAGGTCATGATCTCAGGGTCCAGGGATTGAGCCCCACTTCGGGCTCCCTGCTTAGCAGAGAGTCAGCTTCTCCCTCTGCCCCTCCCTTCCACGCTCTCTCTCTCTCTCTGTTTCAAATAAATAAGATAATAAATAAATAAGATAAAATCTTAAAAAAAAAAAAGTCTCATCACCAATATCCCTATAGGAAAAATACTTGGTTACAGAAAGTCTCCAGCCCCAGTCTCTTTTTTTATTCTAATGAAATACTTCTTTTTAAAATAATCATATTTGTGGGGCACCTGGGTGGTTAAGCTTCTGCCTTTGGCTCGGGTCATGATCCCAGGGTCCTGGGATCCAGCACCACATCAGGCTCCCTGCTCAGCGGGAAGCCTGCTTCTCCCTTTTCCACTCCCCCTGCTTGTGTTTCCTCTCTCGCTGTGTCTCTGTCAAATAAATAAATAAATAATCTTTTAAAAATTATACTAAAATAATAGTATTTGATAATGACATTTCCTAGGACTCCTCTCTGAGGTTATAGAAGAATAAATTGTAATGTGTTTTTTCTTCTCTCCTATAAAGTTTTCCTGATTTATATTCCAGTCAGCACTGCTGCGCAGAGTGCCTGTCACACTCACAAAAAATTACATTTTATTGTTAATTTAGTTTGCAGATGTTTGTCATTTTACTTTTTGTGAATCGTCTGCATTTTTTGCCCATTTTTGTTACTGTCTGTCTTACAGACTTCTGTCTGCTCTCTGTGTATTAAGACATGAAGCTATGTCTAGTAATGGTGATAAATTGTGCTTTAGGCTTGTTGCAGAAGTTTATTTTGTGACACTTCGACATATGGAATTTTTATGTTTATATATAATGAAGTTCATGAACTTTTCTTTTGTGGTTTTGTTCCTGTTTAATTTTTTCAATGATTTTTTTTTTTAAGCTGTGTCTGAATCCTCCGTTTGGGGATTTATTTTGGTATGTGGTGAGAGGTATTTTTGATTTTCCAAGAGAAAGCAGCAGTGTATAATGTTGAAGTCAGGCGGACTCGATCCCATGGCTGGATCTCATCTCCGTGCAGTGATGATTCCTGAGCTGGCCTCCTGAGTCTGCTGTCCTTCGGGACTGTAGCTTTATGAGGGGCTCTGGTCAGACTCTCTTACTGCCTTTCTCCTGTATTCATGGCGTCAGGTGTACCCTCAACGTGAGCAAGTCTAAGCTTCAGGGTCCTTTGCTTGCACCCAGGTGTCTTCTAGGATATGGAGAGAGTCCCATCAATGTGCCGACAAAGCCATGTGTTTTGCAAAACTTTCCCAAGTCAGCTATTTTAATCCAAGCAGTTTTTGACTGCTGACTTCCCTCCATCTACACATTGCCTTCTGTCAGATGATACTGGAGCACCTTGGGCATTTGGGGGATCTTGCCAAGGGGGAGTTGAGTTCCGGGTTTCCATTTAGCTTGGATTTGTTGGGGTGTGCATCCATGGTGTGTGGTCACTTCATGTTTGTTTGACTAGCTGTCCTCTGTAACAGTCGCTCCCAGGATTCATGCCACCTCCCAGTGTGCCCATCTGTCTGGCACTCTGACACAGAGATGCAAAGCTGGCGGTCACGTCCCAGTGTGAACATGTCCTTTGGCTCTCATTATCAGAAGTCTGGGACAGTAGAAAAGAAACATTTCAAATGTGTAAAACCAGAAGATGTTCTGTGAAAACTTTTCCCAGTCATTAGGGCTGCGAAATTCCAGGCAAGGGCTTTGCTTCTCGTGGATGCTTCATCAAAACGGAAGTTCTCCCTAGTCAGAAGTGCACTGACTGATGACGTGTATATAATTATAAATGCACCATGTGCACTCCCTCATTCATAGGGATGGTGATTCTGATAATCTCTTACATCATTTTAACCACAATTTGGGAAGATGTTTTGGAACATGTCAGTAAAGCAAGTGGTTTGGCTGTGCCTGGAAGGTACCTTCTCTGTCCTCTCTGAATTGCTCCGTTGCCTGTTCAGCGATAGCCCTGGGAGACCCCAAAACTGAGAGAACCTAGCAGGGGCAGGCAGGTGGAGAAGCAGGGTCTGCCACTGTGAGAACAACACAGGTGGAGGAGGGTGGAGACCGTTTACAAAGAAGGACATGGAAATTCTGTTGAAGATGAGCAGTAGAGCTCTAGAACTCTTGAAAAGGTGTACAAGAGTGAGGTTTTCAAATTATGATCACATTTTTCATTCAGAACTGAAGTACCCCTCTGATTTATTGAATATGTATTTTTACCAATTTCCAGAAGTAAGAAATGGAGTGAAATCAAAAGCTAATAGAATGTGAAATAAAAGTGACAAAATGAACATTTGAAACTGAAAGTGTTCCGGCATTAAGACAAACTGGCGTGTCTGAGTAACAGTCAGTTAAGTGCCTGCCTCTGGCTCAGGTCATGACCTCAGGGTGCTGGGATCAAGCTCCGCATCAGGCTCTCTGCTTAGTGGAGAATCTGCTTTTCCCTCTTCCTCTGTCCCCCCAACTCATTCTCTCTCTCTCTCTCCCTCCCCCCCCCTTCCTCCCTCAGATAAATAAATCTTAAAAACAAAAGAGTAGACAAACAATAAGAGACTTTTAACTATAGGAAATAAACAGGTTCCTGGAGGGGAAATGGGGGAGGATGGGGTAACTGGGTGATGGACATTAAAGAGGGCATGGGATGTAATGAGCACTGGGTGTTATAGACAACAGATGAATCACTGGACTCTACCTCTGACACTAATAATACACATATGTTAATTGCTTGATTAAAAAAAAAAAAAAAAAAACCCAGGGGCACCTGGGTGGCTCAGTGGGTTAAAACCTCTGCCTTCGGCTCAGGTCATGATCTCAGGGTCCTGGAATCAAGCCCCGCATCGGGCTCTCTGCTCAGCAGGGAGCCTGCTCCCCCCTCTCCTTCTCTGCCTGCTTCCCTGGTTGTTTGCCTCTCTGCCTACTTGTGATCTCTGTCTGTCAAATAAATACAATCTTTAAAAAAAAAAAAGAATAAATTAAAAAATTCCAGATCAGACCAAAAGCAGTAATTCATTAAAAGCATAAATTCCAAACAAAAATACTGAATAGGAAAAAAAAATAGTGAATAGGTTCCTAGATTATTATTTATATAAAGTGAATCATATTAAACACACTGGAAAAAGCTGAAAATTTTGTGATTTAACATGATAGACTACGTTGACAAAGATAACAAAGATACTTCTGGATTTCGTGATGTTTTTCAGTTTGATTAAACTTGTAATATTTTGTGATTTTTCATTCTAAATGAATTATTTGTTCCTAATTCCATATTCAGATTTTGTACTTTTCTTAAAGTGGTCCCTCCAAATTTTACAAGTTCTAGGTTTCCCAGAACCTGGATCTCATTACTCCAAGTAGCCAGCACTTACCGGGACACCTAGAATCATGCTTTCTTTTTCTTTTCTTTTTTTTAATATTGAATATTTTTTATTTTTAATTAATTTTTACGATTCTAGTCACTTAACATTTTATTCACTTATTTTTTAGTTTAAATGCAATTAATTAATATATAATGTATTATTGGTTTCAGAGGTAGAGGTCAGTGTTAGAACCATGCTTTCTTGTTGTTCTGGTCTTTTAACTCTTTTACCTTAAGAACAACTCAACCAGGCATTCCCAAATTTTTTTTTTTATTTTTTTTTTTTTAAAGATTTTTTTTTTAAGATTTTATTTATTTATGACAGAGAGAGATCACAAATAGGCAGAGAGGCAGGCAGAGAGAGTGAGAGGGAAGCAGGCTCCCTGCCGAGCAGAGAGCCCGATGCGGGACTCGATCCCAGGACCCTGAGATCATGACCCGAGCTGAAGGCAGCGGCTTAAACCACTGAGCCACCCAGGCGCCCCCATTCCCAAATTTTTAAAAAGATTTTATTTATTATTTGAGAGCAAGAGACAGAACGAGTATGCAAAAGCCAGGGTAGGGGGCCGTATGTGTGAGGGTCAGAGGGGGAGGGAGAAACAAACTCCCCACTGAGCGGGGAACCTGAGGCAGGGCTTGATCCCAGGATGCTAGGATCATGACCTGAGCTGAAGGTAGGTACTTAACCCACTGAGCCACCAAGGCACCCCCCCACCCTGCCAAAAACAATTTTTTAACTAGCATGTTAGGGGTACTTTGTTGGAAGGAACCTTACAGATTATCTAGTTTTCTACATTCCATAAATCCTGGTTGGTTTTTCTTCAAATGAACATAAAGTTGCTTCACCAGCCTTCCCCACCCCAGACTCCATGGAGGTTTTGAGTGTGCCATTGTATTCACACTTAAATGAAAAATTGATGTCTTTAAGAACTGATGGCTTTGTAATTCCCAGTCATCCTGTCTGGGAACATGATCTAGCCCTTGATTTATTCATGACTTGATGTTGCTCAGTTGAGGGTAATCGTCACCCCTTCCCCCTGCTCTGCTCCCATCCCCACACACACATACATATGACTTGGGCATTGCTTGAGAAAGCAGCTCCTAGACGTTTTATAATTCTGGTTGCCGTGAATCGGATTTTTAAAAATTTTCAACAAAAATGTTAGTGTATGTGCTACTGATTTTATAAGTCATATAAATATGACTTGCGTGTTTTATAAGGAGCCCCCTCACTGGGTTCATTTGGGTTCTCCAGGTGGGGTGGGCCCATCATCTGAAAAGAGTGGCTGTCTTTTACTTTTACCTTCTATCCTTCTTCTCCCTTCTTACACTGGCTGCACTCTCAGACCCGTGTTCTTAGTCCTGATTAAAAATACTCTATTGACTCTAATGTGAATGTCTCTAGTGTCTCATTAATAAGGCATTAGCTGTTTAGAAGGTTTTGGTTTTTTTTTTTAATGTTAGAGAACTGACCCCCTTTTCCTAGTTTTCTAAGCATTTCCCTAAAGACAGTGATGGCCCATAAAAATCTGATTACCCTCATAACGGGGCACGATTCTGGGCGTGTGGCTCATGTGCCTCGTCAGTGGACGGACGGCCCCCACACACGGCCTCCTGAGGACCGTATGCCTGGCTTGTGCTCACAGTCCCTGCAGACTCAAAGCTCACACCAGGTGTTACCACAGGAAACTCTGGGGCCCACTAAAGATGAGTGTTGTCATGGAATTTCGTGCAGCTCGATCTCATGATTGGGATTATTTAAAACACAGTCGTCTTTTTTCTGAGGCTCTGCTATGCTCAGATGCAGCCGCAGGCTCTCCCGCTAACGGGGCCCTGTGTTCTCTTGCCCCCCAGTGACGCCAGCGCCCCCTTCGCCCAGTGGAGCACGGAGCGCGTGTGCGCGTGGCTGGAGGACTTCGGCCTGGGCCAGTACGTGATCTTCGCCCGGCAGTGGGTGACTTCTGGCCACACCTTACTGTCAGCTACCCCTCAGGACATGGAAAAAGTAAGAGCTGAGCCCCCGGAAGGAGGTTTCCCTTTGTCCTCAAACCAGCATCTGGGGCGGTGAGGCCCCCACTCTTCCTACCCCTGCCCTTACACACACACACACACACACACACACACACACACACACACACAGTGGGGGGCAGGGGAAGAGGCCGAGACGTCCTCTGTGACTGCATGTCGATTGCAGGGCACTGTGCCTGCATCTGCTGCCACACACACCCCCATCTGCCTGGGGGACTGTCTGCTCCCAGACATGGTGCCCTCCGAGGGCCAAGCTGCCAGCCGGAAGTTTACATCTGTCTGTATCTTTCAATTTCAGGAGTTGGGGATTAAGCAGCCTCTGCACAGGAAGAAGCTGATTTTGGCTGTGAAAGCCATCAACACCAAGCAGGAGGAGAAGTCGGCCCTGCTGGACCACATCTGGGTGACACGTAAGGACGGGCAGTGTCCGTGCATGTCCCTGGCAGCTCCGAGGGTAAACAGCATGTGCTGGGAATGCGTGCCTCCAGGACTGGCTGTCCTTGGGAAAGGCACCTGGGGGAGTGAGTTCCTCCGGGGAATCCAGATGGACCTGCAAGATGATCGTTCGTTGCTTTTTACCTGCATTCGCAGTCTCCCATTCTTATGAGCCCGAGCACACCTGTTTCTTCTGGTTTCTGTAGGTTGGCTTGACGATATTGGCTTACCACAGTACAAAGACCAGTTCCATGAGTCCAGAGTCGATGGGCGAATGCTACAGTACCTAACTGTGGTGAGGATTTTCCCTTTCAGGGTTTCCGTGGTCTCTGTGAGCACTCAGCCCGGGTATCCCCCTGGTGCTTATTCTAAACTTGCTTCCACCTCGTCCCTCTGAGGTCCAGGGTAGCACAACCATTGAGCTAAGAGAAGCTGCTGGGGTGTCCATTGTGTACTTTTTAAGATGTGGTGGACTTGTCTGTGTGTGGTCTGGAAAGGAATCTAAAGGGTCTCGGTCACCTTGGAAACTCTGTCTTATCAACCAAAACTTTTCTCTTCAAGAATGATCTCCTCTTCTTAAAAGTCACCAGCCAACTGCATCATCTCAGCATCAAATGTGCCATTCATGTGCTTCACGTCAACAAGTTCAACCCCCACTGCCTGCACCGGCGGCCAGCTGACGAGGTGAGGGCAGGACCGTACCTATCCGGGGACCTAGCCTGGTAGCCCTGTGTCCGGACACCTGCAAGATTAGGTGTGACAAAACAAGAATGGCTTCAGAACAACATGGCTATCTTCTGAACCAGGTTGCTTGGGATTCTTTCCCTTGCTGCTGCTTAATGGTGCCCCAGACACCCCGTCACCTGCATTTTGTGCCCCACAACAGACACTGGGCCTCTAAGTTCCCACTACTCTCAGGGAGACCTGTGTTCGGGGCCAGAGGCGGTAACGACAAGTCTTTGAACCCATCACAGTGACCAAAGATGATGAGCAAATAGTGCAAAGGAGAAGGAGGGGAAAGCAAAATGGGAAGGTGGGGTCAAAAGGGACAGAGGGGAGAAGAGCCCCTCAGGAACCAGACATTTCCGATCTCCCTACTTGTAGCTACACAGTTGGCTGGCCTCTAGTCCCAGGTGCACAGGGGATGGTGAGCAGGTTTTGCTAGAGGAGAAAGAGCCTCGGTAAACACTGCAGCCCATGTCCTGGAGAAGTGCCTGGTCATGTTCTGCAGGCCGCAGAGCTCTTGTTGTGCCCCGAAGCTAAAGGCTTGTCCATCACACCCCATCTCCTGTACTCCTGGGAACTGAGAGTGTACCCATGCTGTAAGAGTAACTCCTCTTCCTGAGGGATCAAAAACTCCTACCTCCGCCTTCCGTCTCATGTTTTCCCTATTCAGCAAATAAGTTTTGAATGTCTTCTGTGTGTCAGGCACAGTGCTGAGCATTTTGAAGCCCAAGATGCCACTTAGGTCTAAGTGTCTTAAAACATTTGGCCACACCCAGGAGATCTTTTATCTATAAAACACGTGACTCGTAAATGATAGTCCTTTTTCAAGTTCTGTTGAGTCACTGAATGAATGCCTCTGTGCTTTCATATACTAGTCCCAACCAGAAAATTAGGGAGTCACAATTAGGGTTCTGGAATCAGAGATTTCAGTGTGGAAGTGCTTCTTGCAAGATGCAAGCCTCTGTGAGAACTCTCTCTCTTGGAAACCAGGAAGGCTCTCGGGCGGCTGGGCTGGCTGCCTAGCTCTGTGGGCATGAGGGCTGTCTTCTGATCAGGCATCTGAGGCAGGCTTGTTCACAGGGGCTGGTCCCACAGGGGGCCACAGGTAGGGCCTGTTAGACCTAACTTTCTTCCTCTCCCTCTCGCAGAGTAACCTTTCTCCTTCAGAAGTTGTACAGTGGTCCAACCACAGGGTGATGGAGTGGTTGCGATCCGTGGACCTGGCGGAGTACGCACCCAACCTTCGTGGGAGTGGTGTCCATGGAGGCCTCATTGTGAGTGGCTCTTTAGACTAGTCCACCTGCGTCATGTAAACCGGGGTAGCCAGAACCTGGTTTTTTCACGGCTAGACATAAATCTTAGTAAAAATATTGACAGCCCTTGCATCAGTTGAAATCTCAGAATATTTGATAATTTGCAGTTGGGAACGAATATACTTCATGGAAACAAGATGGCTTCTGGAAAGGACTTCTGGAGCACCAGATCCAGAGGGATCCAGGACAAGTGGGTTGCATCAGTCAGGCCTTAACACAGCATCTCCATCTGCCCCTGGAGAAACACAGTGGCTGGGGAGTGAGGGGTTGGCCACAACGGTGTGACTTCCTGCTTGCCACAATATGGTCGTGATTGTCCCTCAGATCTGTCAAGTGGTAAAGCCAGTGGGGCAATGAAGGAGGAGTGTTTTGGATGTCCTCCAGAGCAGAGCGGACCCAGGGAAACAGGCTTATCCAAGAAGCAACCGCGCTCTGCTGGTCTGTGAAAATGAGGCTGTCAGCTGCCCAGTGTGTTAGTGCCTTCTCTGGGCCAGGCCCTGTGCCAGGCAAACAAGGGAGCGGCATACAGGATGAGAGGATGAGCTTCAGCCTCTCTCTGGAGACACTCCCCAGCCCATGAAGGCCTGTTTCTCCATGTCCCCTCCTAGAGCCATCTATAGTCATCGCTGGGCCGCTCTGTGTTTGTTTCTTAGATCCTGGAGCCACGCTTCACTGGGGACACCCTAGCTATGCTTCTCAATATTCCACCACAAAAGACGCTCCTCAGACGCCACCTGACCACCAAATTCAATGCTCTGATTGGTCCCGAGGCTGAGCAGGAAAAGCGAGAGAAAATGGCCTCACCAGCGTACACACCACTGACCACCACAGCCAAAGTCCGGGTGAGTTGCCAGGCCCTTGAGGGGCCTGCCTTCTAGCACTCATGTTGTACTGCAGCAGGCCTGGTGCCCGGAGCCAAACTGGCAGGGGCCCTGGGGCACACGGATGAGGAGGCTCTCTTAGGTCCTATCCTCTGAGCTTTGGTCTCCTCATCTGTTTCGTTTGTTCAGTTCCTGCTGTACCTGAGTCCAAGGAAGAGAGTAGAGTTTTCTGTGCACACACACCATGTCCAGGAAGCATCTGCTCTCAGCCAGCTAGTGCTTGTCCTCAATCCCAGGGACACTTTGACTCATCTTGCAAGCAGATGAGTTCATGATTCTGCGTTCCGTTCAGTCAGGCTCATCTCTGGGCCAGTGTCATGGCCAGGGGTGCAGGGAGGTGTCTTCCTCAGAATTGTCCTGCCAGCACAGTGCTCCGATGGTCTTGTGCTGGAAACGTGGCCAGAACGTAGCTGTCCAGGGGTCCCAAGGTCATACAAGCACCAGCAGCACACCTTGGGGCTCTCTGAATCCCACAGACCCTGTGAGAAACTGCCTGAGCCACACTGTCCTCAGACCATGTCCTCCTCAGACTGCAGGCCCACACCTCTGGAGGACATGTCCCCAGCAGCACGGTGATGCCCAGGTCTAGCTACAGTTCACGCATGGACTGCCATCTCCAAGGGAGCAGGGCCACACGTGTGTCTGGGGGAGACCATCAGATAGGGTGCTGCAGGAAGCTAGAACAAGGAGGAGGGGCCGCCTAGGGCTGTCCAGTTCAGCCTCCCTGAGGCACGAGGCACTGCAAGCCATAGAGGCCGCCTCTGTGTGAGGCACTTCCTCCAGTTCCCCCTGGGGAAGGTAGAAGGTCCCTTGTGGGCCAGCAGGACTTGAGTCTCTCAAGTCTCACAGCCTTGGAGGAGAAAGATTCTCTCTCCTTGCTCAAGATTATTTATCTCGGCCTCTCCCTAGCCAGGAGCTCTGCTTTGTTGAGAATTTTTCCAGAAGTTGTTTGGCTTCTTCCTTTCCTCCTTATATTGTGAGTCCTATCTACACCCTGACTTGATAATCCTCTTCTCCTAATCATGCATTTATTGTGTTTTAGCCAAGGAAACTAGGATTTTCGCATTTTGGCAACATAAGAAAAAAGAAATTTGATGAGTCGACGGACTACATTTGCCCCATGGAGCCCACTGACGGTGCTGGTGACAGTCACAGGGCCTACAGTGGCTACCGGGGCCTCAGCCCCCTCGATGGCCCTGAACTGGATGGGCTGGACCAGGTGGGACAGATTCGCTGATGGCCTTGTTACCGTCCTGTCTGTGCACCCTGAGAGCTTCACCGTAACATCGCGTGTGTCCCCACAGAGCTGCGCCTCACCTCCCACCCTGTGCATGTCTCACAGAGAACATTCTGGCTGCTATGTACCCCAGGCCAGTGTCTCTCGGAACTCTGGGTGGTGGCCAGGGTAATGGAGTGGCACTTTTGCTAAGGGACCAGGCTTTGGGGACTCTTGCCAAAGTGGACTCTGGGGGAAAGACGCAAAGATGCTTGTACATTTGTAGTAACTCTTAGTGGCCATCTTCAGCACTGGTGGAAACACACAATCCTGGACACGGGTCCAGAGACCACGGATGATCCTCAGAGGCTCTTGGGCCCCTCTGCTGGGCTTCCATTGCGGGGCAGTGTCAAGTGCCTTAGGCCTGTGGCCACAGAGTCGTGGCTGAGACCCCAGGGAAGGCAGTGACTGCATCACTGTGTTGTGCCTTACCCACATGAGTGGTCGCTTCTTTCTGATAATAAAGACAGTATTTATGTAGAAAGCCAATAGCACTGCATATCTTTAACCTCACCGGGTGGGGAAGAGAGCTGGACAAAGCTGGAGATGGAGTCCTGTGACAGCAGGTGGCCCTGAGCCAGTCCTTGGCCAGGTGCCCGCTTGGCATCTGCCAGGTGTCGTGGACAAGGGGCTGAGCACGGAGGGACCCCATGTCCTTCAGAGGAGGTGTGGGGCCTCTTTGTTTCAGGCTCCACCTCCCTCTGTGAAGCCGTGGGGAACCTGGTGCTCAGTGACCGTCGGTCATCTGTCATGCAGACCCCAGAGTCAGTTTCCATTTCAGCGGTGTGAACCTCCTAGGGGGTGGAGGGAGTACAAGAAAACGGCCCCGTGGAAATTGCCTCTGTTCTTCTGTGTGGTTTGTCAGCCTCTCTGCTGTTGACCGTTATGGGGGCTGGTCCGTCTGTTGGCAGAACGGGAACAGTCCTGCCTCCTGATTTAGAGGCTGGCTAGCTGATGATGGCTCTTCCAGATGGGCCTTGTCTGGATATATCTTGCCAGTCTGGGTTCCTGCTCATGAGATTCCGGTTTCCCCGGGGCAGGGTTTGGCCTGCAGGGTCCCCCGGGCCTCATCTGCAGGGTAATAGCTGCCTCGTAACTGTCTGGCGGTAGGAGCAGGGCTTGCTGGTCCCCTTCAGGACACTCTGATTCTGTCCCAGATGCCAGCTGTGCTCTGATTTGCTTCTTAAACTACCAGCAGCCCCAGGGACAGCTGGTAACCCTAGACCATGACCTCCTGAGCCCCCCCGAAGTCAGCCAGTGAGAACAGGATAAGGTCTCTTGATCCCAGTACCTGGGACACTGAACAGCAGGTGCTCCTCAGGGCTGGTCGGTGGACATGGCTGTCATTGAGCTGGCTTTGTCCCTGATTTCCTGGAGTGTCCTGGGGAGAGTGTCTCTGCATGCACCTGTTTTCAAACGCTGCATGGAATTAGTATCACTGCATTTCTGTGCACCAAGCAAGGTCTGTGTCCCTTTGTGGACCTGTTTTTCATACCTGGAAAATGTGGGATGATATATGAAGCCCTCAGAGGATGCTTCTAAAGCTAGAATGTCTACATGGGCTTAGGGAAGAGGGGGCAGACCAGCATTATCTGAGGGTAGGAGGGGAGGTGAGGAAGAGGGAGGCTCCCGGCAGCTTCCCAAGGGTGCCCATACCTCTACTGGGGCATTGGCACACGGCGCCCTGTCGTCCCTGGAAATTGTTGGTTTATTCAGCATGCTGAGGCCTTCATCCCTGTTGCTTTCTGCTCCTAGAACTAGCTGGAGCCCTGAGCATGTGTGGGTGCCCGTGTCCCATGTCCCAGCACCTTGGTGTTGGTGCCAGGACAGGCCTCTGGAGAGTGTGCACATGGCTGCGTGGAATACTGGAAGCTCTGGCCTTCCCAGGGACACAGACAGCATGTGCCCTGCCCAGCTGTCACTCCTCAGGGCCTGGGCCCCCTCCTTGCCCACTCCCCCAGGACAGGACTTGCATGCCGTCCCTGTGATCACAAGCAGACTCTGTCCACGTGTGCTGACCAGGCTGCTGCCCGTTTTACAGATGGCCCCTTCGGAAGGCGCTGTGACGCAGATAGGGCTCCTCTCCCAAGACATTCACCGCCTCACGGTAGGATTCTGACCTTCTCTCCACAGTAGGTCAGGTGCCAGTGTGGCCCCATGAGTCTGACATTGTGATACGGACGGCCGGAGACAACCCCCCTACACACACACACCCAATCCCAAGTCTGTGTCCTAGCCTCTGCTAGGGATTCAAAGGGTGGTGCTGAGCACTGTGGCCGGAGCTGGAGCCAGAGCTGGCCTGCTGCTGGGCCTTGAGCTGCAAGGGGCCCGAAGGAGGGTCACGGGCCTTCAGCCGAAATCAGCTAAAGCATGCCAGGTCTCAGTCCTCTTCCCAGGCTCAGAGATGATGAGTTCATCCGAAAACCAAGATGCTTAGCAGTCACCTGCTTCCGATGCCTGATGCCCCAGGCCTCCTCTCTGACCTGGTGGGCATTGCACTGCACTCTCTGTCCATGAGACACACGCATTTCATGCCGTGCCTCTGACTTCACGGATATCATGGGCATGTGGACATATCCTGTCATCCTCATGGGGACAGACTGTACCATGAAGGGACAGAATGGTGTCAGAGAAAGAAGCCACTTTGGAGTAAGGCCAGTCTGGTTCAAAGTGCTGCTCTGCCTCTTACTAATTCTGGGACTCCAGGCGAGTCATTCTCTCTCCGAGCCCCAGCTTAGTTACCTGTGAAGCGGGGCACTTAGAGACAGGTGAGAACTGGCAGTAAAAGACCAGCTACAGAGAAGATTTGCAGTGTGGAGGCCTTGTACCTTCCAGTTCCCGTTACTTCTGGATGGTCCCATCACTGAACCCACTGGCTGTGGCATCTGTCCACGTTGAGGCCCCCATCACTGTCCTTCGCTCACTGATCTGTTGAGGGACACTAAGAAGGTCGTATCCAAGGACAATATGGAAATGGAGGTGGGGGAGGACTCCCTGAATTGAAATGGGATCATTTTTATTCTTTTTTTTTTTTCCCTTGGCTCATACACGAAAGTGAATGCACCCAACCTTGCCCTCATCACCACTAATAGGCCTTGGGTGGTCTTGAAACAGTAGCTTCACCTTCACTAAGATATGAGCGATAGTGCAGTCTGTTCTGATTCCGTATGTGGGGTCCCTGGAACCCCGTGAACTTAGAGGGTGTGTCAGGGCCACACCCAGTGTCCCACTGCTTCCCATGCAGCTGCCGCAGAGCAGCCTTGACCAAAACCCTATTCAACTGCTCCTTGGACTGTGTCCTTTCAGACTCTGCTGAGCCAGGACCAGCTGCTGAACGACTCTCGCCTGGCCGCTCCCAGCTCTGAGGACTGGAGATGACGTTCTTCGTGGCCGAGAGCCCAGAGAGACGCGTGGGGGTCTCAAGTCTTTGCGTCAAGGGGGAGCTGGCATGGCCACCTGCAAAGCCCAGCCAGGCTAGCAGGACACCTGGGAAGTGTGTACCGACAGGAGTGAGCAGAGTGGTGAACGGATGTCCGGGAGGTGGTCCTGGGGGCTCTGTGTCTTCAGCCATGCTGTGCTCTTCACTGTAGCTTTTATACCTTTTGTACTTTTATACGTGGACTGCACCCCACTTCTGTGGGGAGGGCGGTGAGATGTCAGCACAGACTCAATGGCTCATGCTCTTCCTGGCGACTTTTGAAGGTTCTTAATACCAAAGGGGAAAGGCAAAGAGTTCGTAAAAGCTCTGCTGGAAGAAAATTCTGGAAAAAATATTCTGACTGTCCTGTAGTGGCTGAGCTGACTGAAATGACAGGGAGTCCCTCCTGGCTGCTTCCACATGGTTGGGGGTGTGTGGGGGGGGTGCTTCCCTTCACAGGCCTAGGTGAGCACCGGGAAGGAGCAGTGGGACCCCTCCCATGGCGGCCCTGACTGCCCTCGTCCTACCCTCCTCTGCAACAGAGTGTCAGGTTGTCAGTGCTGCTGGGCTGACTCAGGTCTGAGCAGAGGTGTCTGCAACACGCACACATGCACAGGGGCACCCTCACCTTAGCGGACCAGCAAGCACAGGCTCCCAAGTGCTGGTGTCTGATCAAACAGCTCCCCCTAGTGGACGGTCCTGGCACACCCCAAACGTTTCCACTGGCCCTGGGCATCTCCCCACACAGCCTGTTCCCTGGGGTTTCTCCTACCTTGGGGAGAGGTCCCACGTGCTCCCAGCCATACTCTCCCTCCCTGTGACAGCTCAGGCCTCCTCTCTGCTTTCCAAAGCTGGTCTCTTCCTCAGTCCACCTCCTCCCCAGTTGGTCCTCTCCAGAAGTTCTCTCCCCTGTCCCAGAGTAGCCTTCCCAAAGCACTGTGTTCATGCCGTTACCTTTCTGCTAAGAACTCCTGAGTTCCAGAATCGAGAGGAGTTCAAAAGCCTTAGCCAGCCCCCACATCCCTTCTGAATCTTCAGCCTCACAAACTCACTCTGTAGCCTGTGCCATTGCCTTTCCCTCACTGTGAGACGTTGTTTCCCCCGGTCCCCTTCACAAGGCTGAGTTCAGAGCCAGCAAGCCACTGCTTCTTTCAGGAAGCCTTCACTGATGGGTTGGCATTTCCTGCGTCCCACTGTGCTGTCAGTCCTTGAGCCAGAGCCCTCCTGGCTCCTCCTGTTGTGTGTCTTTCTCCCCATAGCCACGCTTAGCACAAACGCTCCAAGCATTCTCCGGTACAGACTGGAACAAGAGCCAGCCCCAGACCCCACACCGCTTGGGGACTCCACGCGTGCCATGATGCCATGCTCCATCCACTCGCCCCTTCATACATGTGGGTTAAGCATGTTCCATGCCAGGCTGAGAAGGGCTGGGGATCTAGGCATGAGGGTCAAGGTGCTTGTCTGAGGGTGCTGATTGTCTAGTGGGGGGGACATCTCTTTCAAACACGGGTGTGCTGAAAGGTACAGCTGCTCCAATAGAAACTAGTTGTCCTTTTTAATAGAGGGCTGGAGCAGCGGATGGGAAAGGCTTCAAGGAAGTGGTGCTACGGGGATTTCAGAGATTCCGTTTCCCCGAGTGTGCCAGAGGGGAAAGGGCTGGTAAGATCTGTGTTAGAAGTACAAGGGTGAGCTCGTACTCCTCACACTGCCCCCATCGGAGTATCTTCTCCAAGTGGGAATCCGCTGAGGGTGTACTGAACATACACATGGGTGAAGGCTCCTATCCTCTACCCCCGACCCCCCCACCACCACACCCCTACCTGCCCTCTGTGAGACCATCCCTAAGCAGGGCACAGCTGCACTTTGGTGAGTTCTCTAGAGCTGTCTTACTCTCTTCCTGTACCCCTCACACACAAACACACACACACACACACCGTGTCACTCATTGCAGCAACAATGCTACGTTGCCAGTTTTTTTGCAGAAAGGGAAGAACTTGGAATTAAGCACCCAGGTCTGAGGCCCAGCTTCCCTGCCTCCTGTTGAAAGGACCTGAGGATAATAACTTTGTCTAAGAGCCTCACTCTCCTCATCTGTAACTCGGGAGAACAAAATCCCCACGGAATCTCTGGCTTGTTACGAGAATGATGTGAACTGAAGTGCAGGACGGGTTCTACCCAGCCCCAGGTATCAGAGCAGCATGTCAGCCAGGCCGTGGACAGCCAAGGCTGGGTGTTCACTTGCATCACTTGGGGGGAGCAGTGGGAAGGAGTTCAGGAGTACCTCCTGGGACCTCAGCCCATCTGCACATTCAGAAGCTACTGTGCTAAATACCCCACCCGCCACACCGGAATGCGGCCTGGCATTTACATGACGCAGAGAAAACCAGGGCCCTTGTCTCCATCTGCTGTGCAAAGCACGGGGAGCCTAGCATGGCTGGAACCCGCCTACCCCAGTGGATTTGCAACTGCCCTCATGCCTTTTAATACCGTTTCCACTTCAAGCGTCTTCCTACAAGAAGGAAGAGTGCACATGGCGGGTTCCTGGGCCCTCTAGTCCGTCTGACCTTTAAAAACAGAACACTCTGGAAAGGGAAGTTCAAGAGATTACTGGGAGTTTCTATGACTCCACCTGGATTCTTCCGGAATTCTGCCCCTGCACTTCTGCCAGGCCTGACCTCCCTTGGACACCCAGAAGACCATTCACATGGAGGGTCTAGCACACAGAGCCCCATCTCCTGAGCTATCTGCTTCATCCTGAAGTTTATTTTATTAAACTACGGGGCAGGATACTACAACAGAATTCCCTTGAGCCTCCCAAGCCAGGAGGCCTCAGAAACCAGTCTGCCTCCAGCCCCCTGAACCCATCTTAGGCCCACAGCAGAACGAGGAGCCATGTGCCCGAGGATGCATAACAAGGCACTTGTAAACACATCCCAGTTTAATGTGGTGAGGCGAATTCACTCTGAAACAGATGAAAGGGAATGGGCAAATGTGCTAGAAGCAAGGGAGGTATTAATAAGTGAAAATCATATCCTTGGTATAACCCAGTTTCTCCAGGTTAGGGTGAGCAGCTGTCTGGATCAGAGGCAGCGGGCCACACACCAGGATGAGAGTGGACTGCCCAGGAGGAGGGAGGTGCTCTTTGATCATGTTGGCGGTGATGTAGCCTGAGCTGTACTTCCAGCCTGAGATTAAGCAGGAGAAAGAAGCTGTGAGGCTGCTGGGTGGATCCCCAGACCCCAAGCCTCCTACCGCGTCCCCCCCCACCCCGCCCCGCTCCCAAAGAGGGAGGCAAGGCTGCTCTCCAAGGCTTAGAAATCTGCTCTGCTGTTCCCTACAAAGAAGCCGGAAAGTCAAGGACATGGGAGCCCCAGGAAGCTGCCTTCAGATATTGACCCGGGATCCCAGGCTCACTGCTGGGACTCTGAGGCCCCCAGCCGCCAGCTGATGAGGCAAGCAGGGGCAGGGATGGAGAACACAACAGGGAGCTGGGGCTGGGCAAGGTGGAGCAAGTCTGGGGTTTGTGGTCCTTCTGGGGGGCACCCTCTGCTGGGGAGTGAGCTACATGGCAAGGTAGGCACTGCCAGGTGCTGCAGGAGAGGCAGCATGTAGAGGCAGGGTGCGGGCGGTGGCTGGGTGCTGGCCAGGGCTGCCGCAGCCACCTGGGGCTCGCCATGTGATGACTGCCATCTGGGAGAGGTCGGGTGGTAAGGGGGATGAGGGGTCCATGGCCACATGTGATGTCTGCAGGATGCTGTGTCGAGTGTAGTGTGGGGTGGGTGCTCAGGGTGACCCAGTGACTGGGTGTCCCTCGGAGTCCCTCTGAGGTCAGTGCACTTATGGAATGCTGCTAAGATATCAGACACCTGCCCTTGACAGCTCTTAAAAGCAGGCCCTGGTCCTCTCTCCCTCAAGTTCCTCCTCTTCCCATGCAGGGACAGAGCTGAAGGTCTCAGCTCCCAAGCACAGTTCTAAAAAGCAAACAAATTCGGACTAGTTCCTGAGGTGGGTCAAGGGTTGGAGCTAACCCACAGTGGGGACCATGGGGATCGTACCAACAGGAGGCCTGTCCAGGGTGTACCATATGTCAAACTGCTCCGGGTGTGTTCTGGCAACTTCTTCAAGCTCCTTTCTCACCAAGATATCCTCCTCTGTCTAGAAAAGAAGCAACATGAGCAAAGCCCCTCCAGGAACATCCTGCTTGGTCCCCACCCTGAGTGCACGGGTCAGCACATTTCTTCCTGAGCTGTCCCCCACTCAGGCGGGAGTGCTCTCGCGCCGGCTCCTGGGGCAAACAAAGGTTCTGCTTCAGCTCCCACACTACTAACCCTCCCTCTTGTGGGCAGAGGACAGGGGAGGCTCCTGCAGAGGTGGTGACTGCCCTGCAACTGGAAGGCCACCCAGAGTCCAGGCAGGATGGCCTCAGAGGTCCCAGCCCACCCTCCTGACCCTATCCACACTGAGCACCAGGCAGGGCTAACCCAGCCGGAAGGAGCTGAGTGTGGGCCCAGGGTCTTGTGCAGGGAACGCAAGGGGTGAAGGCAGTAATGTATGAGGTACCACCTAACGTAAGAGCACCAGAGAGCTAAAGCCGAGGAAAGCAAGGGCTGGAGCTTCATTTGGGGAAAGGGAGCCAAAGCCAAAAGGAACTCGTCATAAGCTCAGAGGTACCGCAGAGAGGACCTTGATCTTAAAACTCTTCATGATTCTTATGCCAGAAATTCTACTTCTGGGATCCTATTTAAGAAAATAATCTAAAAGGCATCAAGCCTAGGATTATCATTCATTTTATCCTTTACAACTGTGAAAACTGAAAACAATCTAAAGGCAGAAAGTACAGTAAATTATAGTACAACTTGATACAGACCGATGAAAATATTTATAAATAAGTTTGATGAGAAGAAAATGCTCATGTGGTAATGCTGAGCGTAAAAATATATAAATGTAATTGCAAATACATGGCATGTACAGAAGAAAGAAAAATATTTATAAACTTCTGTAGTTTCTGAAATTTCTACTGAGGGCATCTAAGACTTTATACTCAGAAAAACAGAATTACATATGAAGGAAGGAAAGCTTAGTTCAAAACAAGGCTGGGGAGGCAGAAATAAAAACAGAAGCAAGTGGAAAACCAGGCTGGACTTCGCTCCTTGGGCAATCCACCCCCCACCCCCCGCCACCCCGCACCTCGGCTGAGCAAGTGCTCCTCCCGCAGCAGAGGCAGCGAGAGTTCAGTCGGGGAGGCATGAAGGCAGACACCCCGTGCAGCAAACATGCTTCCTACCCCTTCAAGCCCAAGCCGACTCAGCAGAACTGACCTGGTTAGCAAAGATGAGGGACATCCTGGTCCTGTCACGGGGGTTCTTGGTGATGTGGCGAATAAGCTGCAGCATGGGTGTAATCCCTGGGGCAGGAGAAGGAGGGACGCGGCTAGTGGCGCTCCGTCCCTCTCTGATGCCCATGACCCCTGGTCTGCGGCCCCCTCAGCATTCTGCCTCAGCCCCAGGCCTACTTTTCTCATGCCTTCCCCCAAACTCAAAGTGGAAAACCGCCCTTCATTTTGGTTTTCCCTTCTAAAGCGACAATAAACCGAAAGCCCTTTCTCATGTTCATAGGGCAAGACAGAAGGAGCCCTGGCTCTGAACTGTCTGGTTTCCCACCCAGCCCCCACCCCCTGACTTGCTCTCTGAGCAGGGTGAGTCTGAGCTCTTCCATGTCCCCATGTGTACAACAGAATGACAAGTGTGATCATTTTACAAGCGCCTGTGATGGTGCCTGGCACATTGTAGGTGTCCTTACACATCTGTTCTCTTCTTCCAGACATTCATTTTCAAGGGATGGGGAGCACTGGGTTTGATCTGGATCCAGGAGCCCTTGGGGGACCATGTGTGGACCTGCTCAGCTCGGTCTCTAGACTCTTCCATGTTCGCTAGCATGTTGGGTCAGGGGAGGAGGGCACACGGGGTCCGTTTCCAGGCCTGTCATCAATCCTGCACTCCCATCTAAAACAGCAGTAGAAGGTTCTCCTCTAGGTCAGATGACTCCAAAGTGAGAAGGGTCTCGGGGCCCTCCCACCCCGTGGATGAAGCCCCGGAAGCCACTCACCTGTGCCCCCAGCGATCATTCCCAGGTGACTGACCAGCTTCTTTTTAGGCTCACTTGTTTTGTATGCCTTGATTGAAAAGTGCCCTAGAAACAGAGGACCCCTCTGACTTCTGCAGCTCTTGCCTGAGAGCTTGTAAGAGATCACGGGCTTTCCTTGGGACTCCCAGGAGGCAAGGCCACCCGAGGAAGGGGCTGCACTGTTCTCAACCAGAGAAGTTGGGGCAGCCCACTCCACCAGCCCCGGCGTCTTGGTGCACAAAGTGGAAACCAAGCCGAGGACTTGCTGGACCTTTTCTTCTGAGGGGGGAGGGAGGCGCCGTGGAGTTAAATGGAGCCTCGCAGAGCATTCTCAGCCACAGCCTGAACGAGCGAGGCAGTGAGGAGTACCTGGTAAGGACGAGAGTGGCTACCATCCATCCACCCAGCCAGCCAGCCGTCCTTCCACGGCTCAGCCTTAGCAGGCACCCTTTCTGCATCCGGCATCGTGGAGAGCCGATTTCCGTAAAGAAGCACCCCAGCACTCCCCTACCTTAACGAAGCTTACAATCTCAAGTGCGTGTGTGGAGTGGGTGCTTTAAGGACTAGTCCACGGGACCCACCCCCCAGAAGTGTTCTACAAGAGTGGAGCAACCACAGGAATCTTCTTCCTTCCAGTGCGAGTACCTGGCTCAGGGTAGAACAGGCGACCGTTTGGCCCTCGAAAAAGGATGGTGTCCCCAATTTTCATGTTCTCCAAGTACTGAGTCATCTTCCCCCCTTCAGGATAATTGGGGTGCACATTTTTGAAGTAGATCTGAAAAAGAAGGCAGCCTGGTTCGTACCCTCTCAGGCCTGAGGCCACAGCTGCGAACAACTCAAAGTTCCATGTGCTACTGGAAGCCTTGCAGCCAAAGTCCTCTGCACTCAGAGTTGCTCTAAAGACCCCTGAAGACTTCCCCACAGCTTCACTGTCACATGACCCTGCTGGGAAGCCCTTCCCAGGACATGGGTTCCTTCTCTACCTGACCACCTTTCCTAGGCCTGGTAGGGAGAAGCAGCTGGATGCAGTGGGCACCACGTACCTTTATAATCAAGTCCACAAAGCCTCGGTCATCATCGCTGGACACGGGCGTGTAAGCCCTGACCACCAGAACACCATCAATCTTGGCCAAGAGATGGACATAGTTCCCTACAGAAAAGGCATCCCGTGTTCAGTGTGAGCACAGCCAGCCGAAACAGGACATGGGGTTCCCATAAAGGACTGAGCTTCAGGGAGGCAAGTGCCCAGTGTGGTAGGGTGCTCAGCAGCAGGGCCAGGCAGGGAAGGGGCCCAGAGCCAGAATGCCCGGGGCCTAGGCGTGCCCTTGTCACTCTGTGTACTACCCCGGGCAAGTCATTTCACCTCTCTGGGTGAGTGGGCATGATATGCCTGCCTGCCCTCCATCCCAGTGGAGCTGGGAGCTTCATGGGAGTGCCTGCCTCCAGCATCAGAGTCCTCTGTGCCACACGGAGAACTGATTCAAGTCAGAGGCTGAGTATTAAAAATAACAGAAAGGTGTTCTTCCCTTTTAAGGAAAATCCTGTCACCTTCACAAAGTCGTTTCTTTCTGAATGGGGTGGATCGCTAGGGTCTGTGAATGAACCACAGCCCCCTTGCCTGCCTCCTGTTGCCTGGCACAGGGCCAGACCTCGGCTCACGGGCACTCTGGGTCCCGGATTTGGACACCACAGACCAGGAGTTCTAGAAGGGCTATTGTGTCTTCCTGGCCCATGGCTCTGCTTGAGGAAGAGTCAAGTTCTGAGCCGTAGAATTCTGCCCCTCCAGGGTAGAACCAAATGGACCAGGTATGGCCACAGACCTATATGGAACAGGACTAAATCCCAGTGTCACAGGGTGGGTGGGGCCGCTCAGGTCGCTCCTGGATCTAAAGTGGGACGATTTGGTGACTACAAGAATAGTGGTGTGGGCCGGAGCTGCCCGTAGGAGCTGCTAGGAGACAGAGGCAAAAGGAAGCTCTGGGCCATCCAAGGGAATGAAACCATATGCAGGAAAGATGGGGTGGATATGTAGACAGTGGGGGAGACCTGGGAGAGACAGAAAGAAGGAGAAGGGGAAGGGCGGGGAGGAGGAGGAAGGGCAGGGGGGAGGAGGAAGGGCGGCGCTGGAGGAGCGGGTCCTTCTAGTTGCTGTGGACTGTAAGCCCTGCAAGTCCTCAGGGTCTCAGAGGAGGCCCTGAAGCCTGAGACACAAACACTCAGGGTCAAGAAAGGACAGACTCTATACTGGATTAAACTGAAGGGAAGGGAAAGAAGAAAGGACAGGCTCAGCAACTCTGGCTGTGTCCTGGCTGCCTATCAGGGACACTCAGAAATAAATGCCCGAGGCAACTTCCTCCTGCGGACAAATGTGAACCTGGAGACCTCAGAAAGGCTCTTCCAGATAGATGCAGCCAACCTGGGCCTGGCCTGGCCGTATCCTTCCTGGAGAAAATTGGGCTGCCCTGGCGGGCCCCATTTCTCACCTGCCTTGATTCAGCTGAGCTGGGAGGCCCTCACAGCAGACTCTTCCAGAAGCCTCTAAACTACCTGTCCCACTAACTCTGCCTATACCAGGGCAAAGGAGAAGCTGGGTCATGGCAGAGTCTTGGAAATTCTATTTCTCATCATTTTGTATTCTTTTAGCCTTCTTGCCAACAGGCCTGCTGATTCTAGATTCACTTCTTTTCAGTGCTAAGACATCACTTCTGTGTCGGCCCAAATCAAGCAATGAGAAAGGAAATGGGCTGCCCCCAAGCCCATCTCTCTACATCTCTGAGCTTACCTGTCTCAAGAAGGGTATCAGGGCAACCTCCACACCCCAGCTGAGTTTCTGAGAGGAGCAGAGTGCCTGCAAAGGCCCAGTCCTGGTGATGACCCCAAACCCCACTCACCTACAGGAAGCCCCAAGACATGATCTGGTGAGGGCAGTCCAAAGCGGAACCTCCGTGTGTTGTGGGTGATTTGCTATAAAACAGAAAACAGAGGCAGGATCTGTCAGCTTTCCAGAAGCTCCAATGCCTGGCAAAGGAGCTCTGTTTGGTATGAACCCAGCACACGTGCGTGCGCGCGCACACACACACACACACACACACACACACACACACAGGCAGAAGGATGCAAAGTGGAAGCCAGGCAATGCCTCTTCCACTGCCCTGCCTTCCCACAAGGACATTCCCCACCACTCTTGTCTTCTCTCTCGCAGGCTGACGGTGGAGGGGGTGGGCTGACCCCACTACCTCTTTCTCAATCAGGGGCAGCGGGTACTTGGTTTCAGAGTCCCGTAAGGTGATACGTCTTCTCCGTAAGTTCATGTTCCGCAGGGCCAACAGGACCACTGTGACTCCAACGATGGTGATGGCAAGGAGCAGGGTCGAGTCCTGGCCAGACACAAAGTGAGCAGAGCACCTCAGGTCCCACATGCCCAGGGCAAGATGGTGCTCGGGCACAGAAGAAGCTGGGCTGTGCCCAGAAGAAACCAGACAAAGGGAAAGGTAATAAAAAAGAACCCAGGGTGCCTGGGTGGGTCCATCAGCTGGGCGTCTGCCTTCAGCTCAGGTCATGATCTCAGGCTCCTGGGGTGGAGACCCACGTGAGGCTCCCTGCTCAGTGGGGAACCTGCTTCTCCTCCACCCCCATGTGCATGCTCTCTCAAATAAATAAATAAAATCTTAAAAAAAAAACAAAACACAACATAAAACAATGCAGGCTGACCCTATGGTGGACCTGGAGGATAGGGAGGAGTGAGCTGCAGATCAGACAAGGCCAAGCGGAATTAATGTCACCAGGCCCTTCCGACCCATCTGCCTCCAACCTGGTACATCCAGGGGTGGGTGCAAGGGTGCCAGTCCTGGGAGGAGTCCCCTACTTGAGGTGATGGTGCTGCTGTGGCTTTTTATTATTATTATTATTATTATTATTATTATTATTTTTATTATTTGAGAGAGAGAGAGCGTGATAGGGTGAGGGTGGGGAGGGAGAGAAAGAATTTCAAGCAGGCTCCACTGCCCCAGTCTGATGGGGGGCTGGATCTCAGGACCTTGGGATCGTGTCGGAAGCTTAACCAACTGAGCTACCCAGGCCCCCCTGATGGCACTGCTTCTTCCCCACAATCTAAGATGAATGTCCCAATCCCCAAAAGCAGAGCTAAAGAGGGGGGAGAGGCGCTGTGTCCCCCAGCAGCTTGTTGCTGCTGACCGCTAAGGCAGGGGATGGGGCTCACCAACCCCACGACTCCCCCAACCAGGTTCGGGTGGGTTGGGGTGGGGTGAGTACCTCCGACTTCGGGTTGCGCCATTACCTTCGCGCCTCGGGACACCCAGCACCTTCCAAGGCAGGCGAAGGTGGCTCGGCCACTCACTTGCAGCCACTCGGGCGGGTATCGCCCCTTCCCCCAACCCCACCCCCAACCCCGCCCCGCGGCCCGCTCCGCCAGCCCCTGGCCGGACCCAAGACGGCCCGGGCGGGACCAGACGAGGGCAGCCTGGTCCCGCTTGCCGTGGCGCCACGCCTGCCGGGTCGCCGCTCCGGCCGCCCCGCTCCCCGCCCCTCGAGGCCCTGCCCGGCCCCCGCCCTTGGCCTCGGCCTCGCCAGCCCAGGCGGCCCCGGACCCCGTCGGACTTCCGCGGCCTTTCCCCGGCGCGCCCCGGGCACCCACTCGCAACGAGACGCCGAACATGTCGTCGAAGTGCCGCTGGCTGCCAGGCCGGGACGCGTCGGGCCGACTCGCGGGCGCGCCCGCAGCTCCGCCTGACGGACCGGGAAGCCTCGCAGACGCGCGGGCGGACGCCGGGAGAGGCGCTAGAACGGCAACGCGCGCCGGGCCTCTCCCGCACACCCGCGCCCCCCCCCCTCCCCGTAACTCCTCCCTGCTCTCCGCTCCCCGCTCCCCGCCCGCGCGGCCCGCAGAGTTCTACTCCCACGCCACTCGCGCCCTGCCGCGCCCTGCCTGCGGGGCGACACTGCTGTGGGGTCCCCGTTCCTAGCGGCCATCTGTCGTTTATTCGTGGCCCCCTCTCCATCGTGCCCTCTCCCAGCACTCTCGGAGCAGCCCGGATGGAGAGCTTCCTCTCCGCACGTGGTCCAAAGGTGGGAGAAAGGGAGGTGCGTCCTGGTGGGAGGAGGGGATTGCTGGTAAAAGAAATGGGCATTTGGGCCAAGTCCGAGAGCACATGAATATATTCCTTCAGCGCGCATAAGGAGCTCCTACTGTGGGCCCGGTCCAGCGCCGGGTGTTTGCCCGGGTGGGGGTGTCGTGGAGATAAGACGTTCGTTCAGAGCGCTCATTCAGTCATTCATTCTCTATTGGGAGAGAGAGATGACAGGTACCCGACACTAGACCAACAGGAGGCAGAATGGCAGGCATCAACGGTTATGGGGGTTCTTCGCAGCACATTTCAGAACCCTGATAGTCCTCCGCCCGCATCAGTTCTCCCCTTGCCCCTGGGCCTGAGAGAGACAGAGAGGCCAAGAGATCGCCAGCCACCCCAGCCTCCATATCCACACCAGCACTGGCACGAACTTGGTGAACACCTGCCCTGGTACTTGCAGGTACCAGGGTATTATTGTAAGCTATCTTAATTATTGGCAGGCTAATAAATGTAAAATGATAGCTTGTGAACCTAATATCATTACCTGAGAGCTGAGGAGGTTGAACATCCTTCATATGCTTATGCCCCATGGTGGGTTTTGGTTGTTGTTTTTTTTTTTTTTTCTGGGGGGAAAAAAGTGCCTGCTCGTGACTTTTGCCTCTTTTCTCAGGAGTTGACCTTTTCTTACTAACTTTTAGGACTCTTGTATATATTAGAGAACACTTATTTGCCTGTTAGATCAGTTCCAGGTATTTTCTCCTGGTATGCAACTTCCTCTCTCCCTCCCTTCCTCCCTTCCTTCCTTGCCTCCTTCCTTCCTCCCTCCGTTCCTCCCCTTCTCTCTCTTCTCCCTCTCTCTCTCTGTCTTGATGAACAGCAATTTGTAATTGCAATGTTGTCAAATGTATCAATCTCCAATCTTTTGCCTTTATCATTATTGTCCGTTTGTATGCAGGATCATAAAGATGCTCTCTATTTTTCCTGACAAGACTTAAAGTTTTTCCTTTAACATTTAAGTCTCTCAGCCACCTGGAACTGATTTCTGTATATGATGCAAAGCAGGGACCCACCTTAATTTTTTCCATGTGGATAATCTGTTGTCTCAGTAATTTGTGTCGACTTGCTCACCTGGTCACTAACCTACAATATCTCCGCTGTCATGTACCAGCCTTCATGTATGGCTGAGTCTGCTTCTGGTCTCCCTGCTCTCTTGATCTCCTTTCCCCACCCCTCGGCAATACCATGCTGCTCTAATTACAGTCGCTTATTACAACTTCATCTCTTCCTCTCATAGGTTCTTGGGGTCTCAGTTCAAATATCACCTCTTCCTTAGAGATGCCTGATCCAATCCCCAAATTTAAAGAAGCACACATTATATTCTCTTCGTGGCTTTTACTTCAGTTTGTGATTACACATCCTGTCTATAAATGACTGACTCTCACATTAGTCTAGACGTTCCATTGTGGCAGCGGTGTTGTTTCTCCAGGGCTGAGCACAGTGACTGTCACAAGGAAGACAATAAATAGGTAATAGGTGAAGGAGGAGTGAATTCCTCTCTGCCCTGCCTCATTTAGCACACTGCCTGGCACATAGTAGCTGCTCCAGAAATGCGCAAGAGAAGAACAGCCCTTTCCGTCAGTGTCCCCCTTTTTTGCTTAATCTGTCTCCATAAGACGTGTCAGCAGATGGCATACTACGTATCTTAACTACTTGCTTACTCCTTCTCTCCCTCTACTGCAATGTAAGCTACATGAGGCCAGGATTTGCTTTCTTTTTTTTTTCCAAAGATTTTATTTATTTAGTTGGCAGAGAGGGAGAGAGCACAGCAGGGGGAGCAGCAGAGGGAGAGGGAGAAGCAGGCTCCCTGCTGAGCAGGGACCCTGACAAGGACTCAGTCCCAGGATGCAGGGATCATAACCTGAGCCAAAGGCAGATGCTTAACCCACTGAGGCACCCGGGCACCCCAGGACTCGCTGTTTTAACTCCTGTTGTTTCCCAGGCCTCAAAACAGTGCCTAGCAATTGGTAGATGCTTAATAAATATTTTCTGAATCAATGAGTGAATGAAGAACGAACTTAATTTTCTCCCTCTGGTTCAATTTTTCTGGTGTCTTTTTGGCTTTGGAAGCATTGGGCACCTCCATTTTTCCTGTGGCTCTTAACAGTTGCCTCTACTCCCCATTCCCCCTTCTCTTTTTCCCTCCGTGTGACCAGAGAGGCAGTGACACATCTCCCTTTGTTACCCTTGGAGCAGGATAAGAGGCAGGCCTCTGTCTGGGCTCTCATCGATTCTCAGAAGGCAGGGCTTCCCCTCTCTCCTCATGCGCCCCTTGCATGCCCATGTTCTGCCTGGTTTGGCTCATGTTTTGCTACTCTCTGAAATAGACTGTGAGCACACGTCTCACTCCCTGCATCTGCAGCTTGGTAATTGGCAGAGAGGAGGCACTCAGCAAGAGTTTGCTGAAAAAAGAAACAATGAATGTGTGTTGTCACTGTTTTAGGATGTATGAGACTCTGCCCCACAAGACAACTTCTCAAGTGAGGGGACTGGCTGCCTTCACTGCTGAGACTCCCCTAGCGGGGACTGACGCTATAGTCAAAGCTCTCTGAGCCTTTGCTCTCTAAACAGTGTCTGAGCTGTTGTGGGCTTTTCATTAGCTTCTTTTTTACCTTAAAAGACATTTATTTCCATTTTGCCCCTGAACAGATGACCACCTCTGAGGTCCTAGCTATTAAGCCTACATTGTGGGAGGTTGGATAATGATCTTCCCCAAATAGGCCCACGTCCTATCCCAGAACCCATGAATGCTGGCTTATATGGCAAAAGGGGCTTTGTTGCTCTGATTAACCTAAAGATTTTGAAATGGGAAGACTCTCCTGGATTGTCTGGACAATAGCCCATATAAGAGCGATGCAGGAGGGACAAGAAGGCAATATGATGTGTCCACAAACCAACGAATGCAGAAGCGGGAAGGCGGCAAGAGAAAGGATTTCTCCTGAGAGCCTCTGGAAGGGACCAGCCCTGGCAATACCTTGCCTTTAGCCCTGTGAAACTGATTTCATACTTCCAGTTTCCAAAACTGTAAGAGACCAACACATTTGTGCTGTTTAAAGACAGCGAAGTTGTGGTATTTCATGATAACAGCAATGGGAAACTGATATACTAAATGAACTATTATTTTTTTCTCATTGGGCTTATTTATTTATACTTGGATTTATTCCAGAAACAGCTTTCCTGGGATTTGGATCAGAAGAGCCAGGAAGTGCTCCTCCCCTCTGGTGTCCAAGCTCTTGTTTCTCTGACTGTGTGGCTCCTTTCTCCTGCAAACCACCTCCTTCAGCCGCCTCCTCCTGCTGCTGGCCGTGTCCTCAGCTCGTCCTCTCTGCCAGGCCCCATGAGCGGCCCATCCACTCCATCCCTTCCTTCTCACCCTGGCTCTAGCCTGTCCTTTGTGCATTGTGCACAAATGTCATCCTGAACAAAGGGTCCTAGTAGCCCAGTTCGGACTTGGGGATTGTCCTCAGCTTGACTGGGCTGAGCTTAATGAAAGAATACTGATGGAACACCTCACCCACTCCAGCAGCCAATGCCATGACCAAGGTAAAAATCTGACTTGAATTGGAAGTTCAAAAATTGGATTTTAAGTGAAAGGGTATTGATACCACCTGTTCAGAATTCCCCACTGTGTCCTGCAGGTGGGTGGAGAACGAGAGTAACACTCTGTTTTGTGGACTGTCTTCAACTTCGGTTTGTATAACAGAAATATGTCATGGGAAACCTTGCATACACTTGGTAATCAGAGGCGGACATGGGCCTGATGGAGTAAGACTATATAAAGGTAAGAGTCTCTTTTTTATATTATTCAATTAGCCAACATAGAGTACATCATTAGGTGTTGATGTAGTGTTCAGTGATTCATTAGTTGTGTGTAACACCCAGTGCTCATCACATCACATGCCCTCCTTGATGCCCATCACCTGGCTACCCCATCCCCCCACCTTCTGTAAGAGTCTTAAGACATGGGGAATGAGCAGAATTTGCCAGAAACAGTGTCTTTGGAAAGAGTCAAAAGAACAGCTTTCAGAGTCCTCTGCCCCTTGCCCCGCCGGCACGCAGGGGAGCCCCCGACCAGCAATGCTACTGAAGACCCTCTGCCCTATGTACAGCAGTGGCTCCACTCTTCCCAAATGGCCTCCGTCGTGGCAGGGGCTGGGTTAGAGCCTCTAGACAGCACCGGTTCACCAGCCTGGACTGCGGGGACAACCAGGAGTAAATGGGACAGCAAATGTAGTTTCTAGGGCAGGGATCCACCTGCTCAGAGGGGGTGGGACTGGGAGCCTCAGACCTGTAATAGAGGAAAGGCAGGCCTTTGGGCGTGGAGGGGCAGGGACAGGGTCAGAAAATGTCCAAAACCAAGACATGAAGGGAGGCATGCCCTTCTCCCACTTGAACACAGACAGGACGTTGGTCCCTCACCAACTTCCAGAGACACACGGTGTCTACTAGGTGCAGACGCAATGTGGGCCTCCTTACAGCCCTGGGTGTTCTTTACAAATGCGTGATTGAGGCTAGTGGGGAACACATGAGTTGGGGCACATTGTTTAGGGTGCAGGATTCGGTGGAGGGCTGTCCCATTTCTCAACCACAGGGTTGAGAAATCTGTGGTCTGAGCCATTGTGTTATAGTCTGTCCTACAGAGAGACAGTATTACCATGATATATGTATGCCAGGAGTCTGAGAAAAGGAAATCAGAGAGCCTGACTTCACCACCTATCTGGGCAGAGGACTTGGTCACTGAGCTTCAGTGTCTTCGTCTGTAAAATTAGGGTCACTAATACTACTTATCTCTCAGGTTTGCTGGGAGGATTGCAGGAAATAATGCGTATAAAGGGTTTGGCATAGAGTAAATAAAAATGCTAACACTAGCTTTTCCCTATTGCAGTCGCTGGAGTTAGGGACCTGGGAGTTATTTTTTTGTATGTGTGATTTTTCCTTTCCTCCATTTCAAACATAATTGGTCCCCTGAGCTTGCTGACTCTGTTTTTCCTCCTGTCACTCGCAGTCCCCAGTGGAGCTTATTGGGGCTCCTGCGTCTGTGCGTCTCCTCAGCTGTTTCCGGCCTCCGCTCTCTGCCTTTATCCATCCACCCTGTTGACTTCCGCCAGATGAACTTCTCTTTAACACAGGTCTGATTTTTTTTCTCCTCTGTGCTCAAATATCAATCATCCCCATCCTCTGGCTACAAGACAGAGTCTAACGTTCTTTCTAGCAAAATAAGGCCCTTCACAAGTGGGACCTAGGCTGTAATTTTAAATAATCTGCCTTCAGTTCCCCCTGTCAAAGCCCCAGCCACACAGAACTACACTTTTCACCCTGAATATCCCTCTGCTTAGTCTTTCTGATCCTTTGTTCATGCTGGTTTCCCTCAATGGAATGCCTTCCCTTCTCTGTTCACCTGAAAAACTTCTGATTCTTGTAAGACCCAGCATTAGTGTCTAATCCTTAGCTAAGCCTTCCCTGATACTCCTAGAAGTCACTAGGACTTCTCCGTGCTCTGTGCTCCCTCGACACTAACGCTCGCGTCTGTTACAGTATCTCCCCCTTGTACTGAGGCAGCTGAACGTGCCTCCCAAATCCTACGCAAGAAACCAGGGACTGGATGTTAATTGCTTTCACAAGCCCAGAGCCTAACTGCAAGTCTGGTGAGAGGACGGTGCTCCATGACGACTTGTGCGTGACCGTATGAAAGCATGAGTGAAACAAGTGACGGATCATACGGTAGGGAAGGGCGGCCCTGCACCAGAGTGGGGTGGAACGAGCCCTGGTTCTCCAGGACGGGCCACGTGGGGCAGGGGCCAATCTCCAGGCTTACTTGAATGAGATGCAGGCTCTGCCTCACTCAGCGGTTGTGTAACTCTGTCACTTCGATTTTGTAAATCTCAGTTTCTATTTCTGAGCATGGGGTAAACGTCCTTGTCTTTTCATGCCACACGGGCAGCGTGAGAAGCAGGTGACAGAAGGTGCATGAGGACGGGGCCTGTGAAGGACCGCAGAGCCATCATCTTCCAGGGACCCCATGTGAGGGTTCGTCACAGATCCGGATGATAGTCCCCACCCCGTGGCTGTGCTCACCCTGGAGGCAGGCGGCCCTGGGCCTCTCTCAGGCGACAGGCCGACGGACACACTGGCCAAACTGAAGCCGACCAACGGGCTGCCGTGGTGGCAAATCGTGTTCTATGGTGATGAGTAGGAGGCAGAGGGGAGTACAGTGTGCTTGATGGACCTTTTCTGTCGGACGAAAGGAGCCTTAACTAGACCCAGTGAAGAAGGGAGGCACATGGAGCTCGGGTGGTTGAACTCCCCTCCAGGAGAGACAACCTGAAGTTGGAGGTTGGGGTAAGTGATCGCCACGTGGGATGGTGTCTGATTGACCCTTGGGTTGCAAGTGCCTGGCATGGCACCGGGTGGACACGGGGCTCAGGGAGGATTTCCTAAGTCACTGTTATTCATTCTACAGTCTTATTGGGGCTGGGAACAAGGAAAGACAAATCTGTAGGTTTCCAGGAAAAGAAGAGGGCCTCCATTGTGAAGTTAGACACAAGGGACAAACTTGGCATTGGCTCTTGAATCCTATCTGTATTTCTCTATAAAGGGAAAGAAAATTCAGTCCAGATCCCATACTCCATGCCCAAAACTTTGTATGGCCAACTCTGGCGAGCACTGTAAACCTGAAGAGGGAGTGGGGCTGCGACAGTCACAGTGACGTGCTAGTGGCCAGGCTGGCTGGACAGAAGGGAGACTCCCAGGGCTCTTACTGAGAGGAGTCTTTGGCCCAATCACAGTTCTTGCATTCATCACCCACACAGCGGCATGCTGTTCCCTGGGAAATGAGAGGGAAAGGAATCTCAGTTATGGCCTCATCAAAACATGTGGGGTTATTTAGGAGGTGGCTCTCCAAGGGGCCCTGGGATCAGAGGGATAGCAAGGCCACCATTTTGGCCATCGCACTGAGAGCAACAGCCCACCCTTTCAGCAGTACAGAAAGGCTCTAGAGAATGTTCTCTCTTCTATGTATGTGAAGGATTCTAGGGCTCAGAAGCATGAAGCAATCTGTGTGACGTCACGCGATGAGTTAAAGAGTTCTCATGGGAACATAATCAAGTCTTGCAGCTGCTTGATAATGTAATCAAGAATTCATGACATCTGCAGTGTCAGCCCAGACTGTGCCTGTCAGTCATGTGCAGGAACTGTCTCCGAGGCACGGTCCCTGGCCCCGCTCAGCTGGGCTGTCCAGGTCCGCTGAAGTGACTCCGCGGGGTGCAGAGGACACAGGCGCAGTAAAATAAGGTGTCTGTCTTCTAAAATAAAAACAAGACCTCTGTAAAATGACCAAACATGAAGTAGTTTATTAAAAAAGAAAAAAAAAGATTTAAGCAAGGAGAGGAGCGCCTGGGTGGGTTGCTCAGTCAGTTAAGTGGCCGACTCTTGATTTTGGCTCAGGTCATGATCTCAGGGTCCTGGGATCAAGCCCCTCGTCTGGCTCTGCTCAGCATAGCATCTGTTTGTCCCACCCTCCTCTTCTGCTTCTCTCCCTCTTCACTCTGCCTTGGGCTCTCCCTCTCTTTCCCTCTCTTTCTCTCAAATAAATAAAATCTTTTAAAAAAAAATTTAAGCAGGGGCGCCTGGGTAGCTTAGTCACTAAGTGTCTGCCTTCAGCTCAGGTTATGATCCCAGGGTTCTGGGATCGAGCCCCTCATCAGGCTCACTGCTCAGCGGGAAACCTGCTTCTCCCTCTCGCACTCCCCCTGCTTGTGTTCCCTCTCTCGCTGTCTCTCTGTTAGATTAAAAAAAAAACTTAAAAAAAAATGTAAGCACTATACAAAATTAGGAAACTAGAAAATCATGCAACTCCAGAAGATATTAATTATTAGGGAAATGTTTTGTACAACTCAAAGCAAGTAGCAAGAAAATCTGAATGTTATAGCTGTTAGTAGGAGATTATAAAAAAATTATCAAAATTGGGGCGCCTGGGTGGCTCAGTGGTTTAGGCCTCTGCCTTCGGCTCGGGTCATGATCTCAGGGTCCTGGGATCGAGTCCCACATCGGGCTCTCTGCTCGGCAGGGAGCCTGCTTCCCTCTCACTCTCTCTGCCTGCCTCTCTGCCTACTTATGATCTCTCTCTGTCAAATAAATAAATAAAATCTTAAAAAAAAAAAAAAAAAAAAAAATTATCAAAATTGACTGAAAGAGAAATTTTAAACCTAAAAGTCAATAAGAATGAAGGAAATTGTGAGAAAGTTTCCTTTAAGACTTCAAGGAATAGATACTTAGTATATGTAATTGTATGACATCATTATAATCATTCTTTTGTTATAAATCGTATGCAAAGCTTAGAACAAGAAGGAAAGTTCCCCAGTTCTTTTAATGAAGAACACTGATACCAAATTCTGACAAAGGCAGACAATAACAAGTGCTGTAGGTCAGAGTTCTTAAATGTGTTGGTCACAGGACACCTTTACACTTTGAAAAAACATTACTGAGAACCCTAAAGGGCTTTTGTTTATGTGAGTTATATTTATCAACAGTTAACTATTAAAAATTAAAGCAGACACTTTAAAAATTATGTATTTGCTAATTCGTTTAAGATAACCATAATAAAAACATTAGGCAATAGCATAAATACCATGTTTATTCAAATAACTACATTTTCCAAGACAGAAACTCTAAATAAGTCTCACATTGTTGCACATATTTTTAAAACTGTTTAATGTCTGGCTAAATAGAAGACAGGCAAGATGTCCTATCTGCCTTTTTATTTTTTTAAGATTTTATTTATTTATCTATATGAGGGGGCGAGATTGGGGATAGTGGGGCAGAGGGAGAGGGAGAAGCAGACTCCTGGCTGAACCAGGAGCCCCATGGCTGGATCCCAGGACCCTGAGATCATCACCTGAGCAGAAATCAAGAGTCAAACACTTAAGCAATTGAGTCACCCAGGCACCGCCTATCCGCTCTTTATATTCAGTCTGTTGAGTTACCACATGGTGTGTGGCCCCTGGAAACACTGAACACTGTGAGAGAATGAGAGTAGACAGGAAGAATGATGTCTTAGTATTACTGTGAAAGTAGTTTTGACCTCACAAACCCCCTAAAAGGATCTTGGAGATCCCCAGACATCTAAAGGCCACATTTTAAGAGCCTCCACTATCAATCAACTTCAATTATGGATGTGGATACAAAAATATAAGTGGAATATTAAACAGAACCCAGCAGTATCTTGAAGATGAATGTACCATGCTCAAGTGGTATTCGTTTCAGGAATGTAGGAGTATTAGGAGATCTATTAATTAAGGATTTAAGATACTAATCAAAGGAGAAACCATTCAATTACTTTGAAAGGTGCTAAAAAGTATTCCACAAAATTTAATACTTTTTTTGATCAGAAGATCCTTGGGAGGGCCGTGATAAAATGTCTGTAGTTGCCAGGCTCATATTTAATTAAAATAAGCTGGAAGCACAGTATGAAAGGGCAGAACTTTCCTGAACACTCAGGAGCTCCATTTCTGCCTGGGGAGGAGGATTGCCCATGATGCTGGTAGAAGGACTGGGAGCAGACCCTGATGGATATCAGTGGTGGTGGCTGAAGAATTAATGATCAGCCAACTTAAACCATCGGCTCCCAACATGCTCCACGGTCTAGGTGTACTTACATCCTGGTGAAGCAGCGGGCAGCAGTGACTACCCAGGTCTTCCCAAAAATGGTTCCTTTGCAGAAATGCCTGGTGACAGTCTGCAGGCTGACCTCTCTGCTTGCCTCCTACAGTCTGGCTGGAAAGAAACCTGGAAGGGTTGGGGGAAGCACCTCTGCAAAGGCCACCTGGGAAGGGGCCAAGGAAACCCATCTTTATTACCCATGGCTCCTCCTCACCATCAAGCCCAGATTGTAAGCTCTGAGCATCTGTCTTGTGCCAGGCACTTTAACAGACACCTGGGAGTGATGAGAAATGCTGATTGTATTCTAGAGAGAGAAAAAAATATATATGTTACCAGAAGTGGGTATTTCACCCAAGAGTAAAATACTGAGCTCCCCAAAGGGTGACTGCTTTCCTGACGTCTACTACCATATAGTAATCTTGAGCGATTTTAATTCACATAAATGGAAATCATACAGTATCTGCTCTTGACTTGTGCGCCTAATTCGTACACATAATTTTCATTATTAGGATATAAATTACTTGGAGATAGGAGCTATGTCTTGTTCCTGTTTGCACTTCCTCCCCTGTGCCCTGGGCTCTGGTATGGAGATCTGTACAGAGAAGGCATCAGATGAGAAATAAGCCAGTGTGACAGGATGGCAACAATGAACGAATATAAGTGAGGGATCCACAGGAATTCACTGTATTATTCTTTCATGTATTCTGTGGATTTGAGACATTTGGAAAAAAAAAACCTGAAGGACAAAATTGATTACTGAATGATTTAAATAGTCTGGGTTGGATGTGCTATTTATTTTTTTATAAAGATTTTATTTATTTGTCAGAGAGCGTGCATGCGATCACAAGCAGGGGGAGGGGCAGGCAGAGGGAGAAGCAGGCTCCCTGCTAAGCAAGGAGCCTAATGCGGGACTGGATCCCAGGATCCTGGGGACATAACTTGAGCTGAAGGCAGATGTTTAACCGACTAAGTCACCCAGGCATCCCTTAGATGTGCTATTTAAAACAGGGTACATGTAGGGCAAAGCCCCTGCCTTTGGCTCAGGTCATGGTCTCAGGGTCCTGGGATTGAGCCCCGCATTGGGCTCTCTGCTCAGCGGGAAACCTGCTTCCCTTCCTCTCTCTCTGCCTGCCTCTCTGCCTACGTGTGATCTCTCCCTGTCAAATAAATAAATAAAATCTTAAAAAAAAAAAAAGGACACATGTAAATTCTTTTTCTTGTCCTTCTTAAAATTTTTATGTGTAAAGGAAAAGGCCCTAATGGGTGAGTTCAGTGACAGAAGGAAAGTCTCTATTATTGAGGTCTTACTTCAGGGGCTACCTGTGGATTATTTCGCTTTATTCACCGAACATTTATTTGGCACCTGCTGTGTTCTGAGCACTGTAGTAGGTGCTGGGCACAGAATGATGAGTAAGTCTTGCCGAGCGTTGTAGTGAGACTCCTTAGAAACCATCGTACCTGGTTTCAGCTGGGAAACATGGCTCTGCTGAGTGCACCCCCCGGGGTCAAGAGAAGGAGCCCCTGCAGCCACACTTTGCAAAGATGTTCTACCTAAGGCATCCATGCATCACGGGGTCCAAGAAGCCAGAACCAAAGACTCAGATTGCTTTCATTCCTTCTCATTAGAAGGAATATTCTCTCTCCACACTCTGTTCTGTTCTGTGTCAGTTTATAAAACTTTAAAAAAAAAGATAAGGCGCTCGCATTTTCTCTTGACAAACTATCAAAATGACAAACGATACAAGTCTCCCTGCCCCTCCTCTGCTTGCTCTGGTCACCATGTTTTCCATGTGGACCAGGCTGTGGTACGTGGATGTCAATGGACATCACGGAACAAACAAGGGGAAGAGAAGGCCCAGTTCTTCTCCATGCTTGGCGTTCACACGGAGCAGTATACTCACTCACTTTTCTTTCTTTTTTTTTTTTTTTAAAGATTTTATTTTATTTATTTGACAGAGAGATCACAAGTAGGCAGAGAGAGAGGAGGAAATAGGCTCCCCGCAGAGCAGAGAGCCCGATGCGGGCCTCGATCCCAGGACCCTGAGATCATGACCTGAGCCGAAGGCAGCAGCTTAATCCACTGAGCCACCCAGGCGCCCCCTCACTCACTTTTCTTAGGGAACAGATCTCATGAGTCAGACCACAACGTGGCACACAAGTTAGCCATTTCTACTAAATGAATCGATTTAGATGCGGGTCTTGCTTCTTGTGACTGGAAATATTTTGATGTTGCTTTGAGCACAATGACAATGATGTCCGCCCCATGCAGCTCTGTATGATGGTTTTTTGGATGTGTCAACTGGGCTAAGCCACAGCCTTGGGTTATTCCATTAAATGCCAGTCTAGGTGTTGCTGCAAAGGGATTTTGCAGATATAATAGAAGTCCCTAATCTGTTAACTTTAGGTAAAGAAGATCATCCTGGATAACCTGGGTGGGCCTGACTTAATTAGTTGGAAAGGCCTTAAGAACACTGCTGAGGGGTGCCTGGGTGGCTCAATCATTAAGTGTCTGCCTTAGGCTCAGGTCGTGATCCCAGCGTCTTGGGATCGCGTCCCTCATCAGTCTCCCTGCTCAGCAGGAAGCCTGCTTCTCCTCCTCCCATTACCCCTGCTTGTGTTTCCTCTCTCGCTGTGTCTCTCTGTCAAATAAATAAATAAAATCTTAAAAAAAAAAGAGAGAGAGAGAGAGAGCTGACGCTTCATTGGAAGAAGAGAAAGCAAGTCTGCCCCGGGGGATAGTACCTTCAGCCCATGCCTGTAGAGTTCCAGTGTCCTATGACCTTTGCTTTCTGACTTGGTCACCCCCCATTCAGCCATATTAGTCAGTTTCTGGTGCATTGGCTTGCTAGCCCTGCTGTAACAAAGTATCACACACCAGATGGTTTAGAAGAACAGACATTTATTGGGTCATGTTCTGAAGGCTGTTGGTCTGAGATCAAAGTGTTGTCAGGATTGGTTCCTTCTGAGGCTGGTGATGGTGTCTCTCCCCCAGCTTCCGGTGGTTTGCTGGTGACCACCGGTGTTCCTTGTCTTGTAGACGATGTGTCGCCCAGTCTCCACCTTCCTATTCATTTGACGTTGTCTCTCTGTGTGTGTCTCTCTCCACATCCAAGTTTCCCCTTTTATAAGGACACCAGTCGTATTGGGTTAAGGCCCACACTAAGGACTCCATTTTAACTTGATTACCTCAGTAAAGACTTTTGCTCCAAATAAAGTCACGTACTGGGGTAGGATTCCAACATATCTTTTTGGGATTCTCTGGTTGAACCCTGGCTGATAGGCTCTGTGGGTATTTCTCAGTCACATTCCCCAAAACAGCTTACCAGAAGCACTGCGGTCTTCAGGTAGTACATTCCATGTCTCCAAAAACATCGACTCGTCCTCTGAGCTGGAGATGTTTAAATCTGAGTGTAAGAACACACAGTTGCTCAGATCATGCACACAGGGCCAGTGTTTGGGACTTACCAGAAAATTATCATTGATAGGGTTCTAGGGCATCTCAGTCAGCTGGACTATGGATATTTTCACTGAAAAGTGGAGTGTTTTAACTATAACCCAGGTTTGCCAGAAGCAGCTGCTTGTCTAACAAAAATGAACAACTCGAGGGACAGACACCTGGCTTCGTAGGATTTGGGCAGAATGCTCATGGATGTGAGGACAGGGAAGGGAGTTGTGTCACCCGTGTGCCTAGGGACTGGGGGTTGGTGAAGACATTTCATATTTCCAGGCCTCTGTCATGTGTCACTTGTTCGTGGCCATGAACACCTGATCTGATTAATCCTCCCTGTATTCTAACAAGGCATGTATTCTTCTCCCAGGGTAAGGCGAAGAAAATGAGTCTTAGATGACTCTCAGATCACACATCTAATGACGGGCCATGATTCAGACATAGTGTTGGTCCTCGTTCTTCGTGGATTCCACATTTGCAAATTCACCCACTGCATAACGTTTACTAACTCACCCACTGCACAACATTCTAACTCAGAAGGACTGGTGTTTTCATGATCATTCAATGACGTCTGCCGAGCAGTGAAAAATTTGAGTCTCCTGAAGCACATGTCCCCAGGTGAGGTCAAACGAAGCCATGCTCTGCCTTCTTGGTTTGGCTCTTATTCTATAAGCAAGTGTCCTTTCCATGGTCTTTTGAGTGCCATGTGGGTTTTTTTGTTTGTTTGTTTGTTTTTGCATTTCTGTGCTTTTTGTTGGTGATTTTGTGGTTTGAAATGGCCCTAAATGTAACACAGGGCAGAGATGCCATCTGGTGTTCGTGAGTGCAAGGAGGCCATGGTGTTCTTTGTGGAGAAAATATGCGGGATAGACCAGCTTTGTTCGGGCCGAGCCATAGGGGTTCTGGCTGTGAGTTCAATGTGACTCAATCAAGGAGACATATTGAAGAAGGTGACTTCAAACAGAAACACCCACAAAACCAGAGGCTCCCAGGAACTTAACCTCATACTTCCCCTCGGAGCTGTGGTTCAGTAGTACTAATTTGGGGTTCCTGGTGACTTTATAGAGCCGAGCTCCTGCAAATACCGAGAACCTGCTATATCTACTCCTGGCCGCATAGGCTGCCCTTTCCTACCACATGAGGATGGGAACTGGAACCCAAGCACTTGATGTTTCTTCTTACCTGTTTCAGGGACGAAAGACACCATAGCCTGAAAGCCTCTGAAGGTCACATTTTCATCTGACTGGAAGCTGATGAGCATTACCCCAGAGGAGCTCAGCATGGGGTCAGGGACAACAAAGCCGCACAACCGAGCTGGAAAAGCCCAGACCAGGCAAGGTGCGGTCAAGGGCCCAGCGGACAGACATGGCATAGGAGAGAAAAAAGGTTGTCCTTTAGGTAATTGTTGAGAAATAACGTTTTTGGTGGGTGTCCCAATTCATTTTCAAAATAGAAGGGCAGTTTTCTTCTTTTTAATAGGTATTCAAGTCCAGCAATGTCTCAGTTCTGTTTGTCTCCCACACACTCCCTCTGGGAGTGCCACGGAGGGAACCACGGAGTGGCTGGTTTGAGCCACTGGGCTTATTTCAGTGGCACTTGCCCCTCCTGACCCCTAGATGGCTCTCTGGTCCTCCCTCCCGTTCTTCTGGCCCCTGACCTGGGAGAAAGGGGAGGGGGCACAGGGCAATGAAGGAAGCTGAAGCCACATCCTTTTTATTCCCAAAAAGGATTTGTCCAAAGAAACTGGGTCCAAAATGCAAACCGGGGGAGCCTTGGCTCCAGGGGCACACACCTATTTCTTCCTGCCCTTCCACATCCCTGTGCACGGTCACGTAGTCAGAAGTGCAGTCCCCGCTTTCCTCTACTTCCAGACTCTGAAAGGAAAGCTGACAAGACTCTGTGTTACATCCAGAGCAAATTATATGAGCGAATGACCTGATTTTGAGTAAGCAGAGAAATTTGGATTGCTCAACTTGCTTTGGGGCAGGAATGGGGTGTTCATGAATAGGTTAAATTACTTAGGAAAATAGGCTATACTACAGACTGCTCCACTTCAGGCACATCTCAGCTACCAAATACAGGCCAGGCCGACACAAGGGTGGGGGAAAAGGACATCTGGATGGCTCAGTTGGTTGAGCAGCTGCCTTTGGCTCAGGTCATAATCCAGGAGTCCTGGGATTAAGTCCCACATCAGGATCCCTGCTCAGTAAGGAATCTGCTTCTCCCTCTGATCCTACCCCCTCTTGTATACTCTATCTAAAAAAAAAAAAAAAATATATATATATATATATAGGGTGGGGAAAAGCGTAAATATTTGAGCTTTCTAGCACCCTCCTACAAGGAGCAAACAAACAATAAAGAATAATCTGAGCAATTTGCTAGCATCTGGGGCCTTCAATTGACTTTGAAGGGATGAGCAGTGGAGAGAGGGCTGATGAGGTAGGAATTTGGATTTTAAGCACACAGATGCTGGGGATTCAATGGAGCTTGAACACTTGGCAAGAGACACAGAGGGCTGTGTGGAGGGGACAACGTGGAGATAAACGGTCACTAGTGGTGAATGCGGGCAAAGGGGAAGGAAAGGGTCAGAAACAGGGTTCATTCAAGCATTTTGAAACCCTTACTGCGATACTTTCTGGAAATAGGCCCTTTCTCTTGAGTCAAATGATATGTACATAGTTATTACTTGTAGTCCTAATTTACCAGTTCCTCTTGGAGGGGTCCTGCAGGATGATGCTGTCACTGCAGGGGTGACAGCATCACTTCACTGATCAGTACACACGGATCGAATGGGTGGTCTTGAATCCCTTCTAGCTCTGACACGTTCAGATTTTCAATGAAATTTTGTCTTCTTCCTCCTTCCAGAAATCCACTCATAGTTCAGCTTCTTTGCTCCATCACTCATCACAAGGCTTCCCTTAATTCTGCTATATATAGTCACTATTTCCTCCTGAAATTTTCTGTTTTGACTGTTTGGGTTCCAGAAGCTTTGAGAAAGAGGAGATCTACACGTTTCTCTCCTCTGTGTCTTCTCCTACTCATCAGTAAAACCTGCGAGATCTTGTTCCTGCTCCGAACATCAGACTGGCAGTTCCAGGTGCTTCCTTTCTGCCCTCTATTGCTCAACTGTCAACCCAAGTATTTTACCCTTTTGCTGGGGGATGAGCTGCTGCTCAGTAAATGTTCAAATGCTGAGTCCTCCTCCTTAAACTCACTTTCTGTGGGAAATCCAAACTGTGGGCCACACCTCTGCATGTTTGCTTGTCTTGTGTTATAAATGAAAGCCTCTATTCTCTGGACTGTCCCAACTCCACACCTGCTCCTGAGCATCCGGCTTCTGTTTGCCTTTTAAATATAAGAGAAACTGGATGTCTTGTACATCCTTGCTCCTCCCCCTTTATTTTCTACCTTTTCTCTCCTTCATATCCTCTCATGCTTTCAATAATCATTTTAAGAGAAAGAATTCTCAATCAATGTCTATATCTAGCCTCATCCTGATTGCAATCTTACCTTCAACCACCAGGTGGCGTCTCTGCCGATGGCCCGTCCGGGCTTAATGAACAAACAAGTGGCCACAAACGCTACTAAACAAATGCGGAGTAAACTCTGCCTCCTGACATTGAAAACTCTCTGTTCTTGGAGCTCAGCCTCACCTTCTATAGCCCCTCTTCTACGGACCCTCTGACACCTGCCCGTCCCTCAACCTCGTCTACACTGGCTCCTCCCTGCTTGCTCTGTTCCCTATGCATGGAAAGCTTGATGTTTGAGGCTTTATTGGCATTGACTTTTGTTAGCCATTACTTACAAAGCGTTTTGTTAGCAGTTTACTGAATAAACAAGAAATGCTTGTTTCTAGAAGGGACTAGAAACTGATTAAACCTGTTACCGGGTACAGATGAAAGCCGCCCCCCAACGGAAAGTAAAGCACGCTGTTGCCATCTAGTGGTAAATGTGGGTAGTTACAGGGAGAATGGGCTGGTCTGTATTCACTGCCTATAATAGAGAGCCTTGTATGGCAGGGACCAGGGATATAGCAGTGAAAAAACCCGATTTAAAAACACACACGCAACCCACAAAAACATGCATAAACACAACAAACCTCTTCCCTCATGATTTGTATGGGCATACCAGAGCAAAGTCAAGGGTAACCAGAGTCAGTACCTTAATTAGGTAGCGTTTGGGGGCTTGAAAAACCCAGTTACAGCTGGCCATGTCACTATAGTTTTCAGGATAGTGGAGACTCTGTATGAGGCCTTCTTCAAAAAGGACAGTAAAGGAACTGCAGCCTGAATCTGAAACACAAGGGGAAACGTCCCAACGACGGCATGACTCAAGCAAAGAGGAATTCTCTCCATGCTCCCTCCTGTCTCCCACAAAATGACACAGCCGCTGACCCTCTCAGGCGGAGCCGGCATGAAGGAAGATGTCTGTGTGCTGACTTCCAGGACTCATTCAGCCCTCCCAGCTGATGTGCGACAAGCACGAGTTAGCAGGACTGTGGAAGGAGCTCTTCCCGGCCTCGGGGTCCCTGCTCCTAGTTCCTACAGGGCCTCAGACCTCTCTAGATGGCCTGGATAGTGTGGGATAAAAGTAAGTGGTCTTACCAGGCAGGTAGTTTGGTTTCAGAGCTTTATAGGTGAGATTAAACCCAGCTGCCTGATCTGTGGCATCAGAGATGAAATTCAGCCGTAGGGAGTTGGAGCCGACAAGAACGGATGAAGCGAGGCTCTTCCCACAGAACTTCCCTGCAACACAAGAAGCGAGAGTCTTGGTTCAGAGTCAAGGAAACACTACCCGTTAGGGGACTCAAGGAGACCTAGACTTGTCTGGTAGGACTGGATTGTCTAAGCCAGGGTTTCTCAACCTTGGTACCACTGACATCCTTGAACCAGAACATTCTTGGTGTTCAGATTGTGTTGTGCATTATGGGAGGTTTCACAGCTCCCCTGGTCTCTGCTTGCCAGATGCCAGTAATACTCCATCTAGTCATGATGACCAGAAACGCTCTGAGACATTGCCAAGTATCTCCTGGGGGGCAAAATCCTCTCCCATCAGGAACCACAGAAAACTCCTCCATCTCCGTTTCTTGCATTAGTGACATGTGCCCCATGCATGATTTCCCATTGGTGCTTTCCTTCTTAGCTGGACGATGCAGTCCGGGTCATTTGCATGCCTAGGAAAGCAACATTCTCCCTGTGATGTGTCTGTATTTTACCCCTGAGAGGCTCCAGGCCAGTTCCACAGAAAGCAGTTGCAGGCAACTAAATGGCTCAGCTTCAGTTCCTTTCCATTGTCCATCCCGAGTCTTAGACTTGGAGACGGGCAGCGCAGTGTTTAGAAATGCCTCGGGGCCAGGCGTACGACATGCCGGCCCCATGAAGCCCTCCCAGCACAAGCGTCCATTTGACAACGCGAAAATCTGCTCACCGATAAGTCTGTCGTCTGTGGAAGAGATGGAGAGGTAACTGTGGTGACAAGGCTCTGCATCCAAGTGAGAAACACTGAGCAGCACGTGCATTTTCTCTGGGGCCAGCAGGGTCCAGACACACCGTCTGCAGGCAGATGCGTGAAGAGTGTCATTTCTAGACACAAGGTGGCTGTCACGGTCCAATTAAAGGGCACAGTCAGACTGGAGGCGGCGGTTGGGGGAGGGAAGGCAGGGGGCTACTTACTGCTGACTCTCATAATACAGGAAGGGGCTTTCCGGGAAGTGCAGCTCGCCCTCAGACTCACGGAGCACAGGACCCTGCTCGCTGCATGGGGCTGGGAGAGAGAGCCGTGAGAAGCAGGGTGACAGTGGGGGCTAGCCTTCCAGAACCCGTGCAGACACTGGCCCTGCCTGGTTCTTCCATACAGATGCTTCCTCTTTTGTGAAACCTTTCCCTGCTGTGGCTTCTGCCATGCCTTATTCCTTCTGGTCTTTTCAGATCTTGCTTAACCTTCAGATGCGATGATTTCTTCTCCTTCACTATTCTTTCTCTGGCATCATAACTCGATTCTATACATACACGTATTTCATTTCCCAGGTTCTTTCCTTTGCTTTCATCTCTCTCTACACCAGCCCTCTGATGGGTCTCATTCCTACCCTGAGTTTCAACCATTATTCTACTCTCCTGAGCTTCAGACGTGGTTTTTCAACCATCTCCTAGATATCCCCTTAACTTGCTACAAGTGGTCTGCAAAACTGCTTCCTCTTCTGATTAGATTACTTAAAAAAAAAGAGAGAGAGAGATTTTTTTTATTATTTTAGAAGAGTGTGTGTGAGCAGGGGGAGGGGCAGAGGGAGAGAGGGAGAAACTCAAGTGGATTCCAACTCTGAGATCACCTCCTGATCTGAAATCAAGAGTTGATGCTCAACCAGCTGCACCGCCCAAGCGCCTCCTGATTAGATTACCTCTTTTTTTTTTTAAGATTTTATTTATTTATTTGACAGACAGAGATCACAAGTAGGCAGAGAGTCAGGGAGAGAGAGAGGAGGAAGCAGGTTTCCTGCTGAGCAGAGAACCCGATGTAGAGCTTGATCCCAGGACCCTGGGATCATGACCTGAGCCGAAGGCAGAGGCTTTAACCCACTGAGCCACCCAGGTGCCCCTGAATAGATTACTTTCACACGCCCTTTGCTTTATCCCTCATGCTCGAAACTTTGGTACCATCCTTGGTTCCTCCCTGTCCCTTATCACCCTTCAATGAAGTGACTACCAGGTTCCACTTCCTCTTGTTTCTATTCCCATCCTTTGATCCTCTGGCCCTTTCCCCAGGTTTCTGGCACCCATGTGTGACCTCAGAAGGCCCTGCCATCCTCCCCCTACCCGCTGTTCTCATACCACCAGAATACTGCCCTGATCCAGTTCTCTCATTCATCAGCTTCCTATCGCTGAGTAAATTGCCGTCAAACTTTTTTGACAGGCATCCGGAGTTTCCACCACTTGGTCTCAATTTATTTTCGAGTCTCCCTCATCGAACCCCATCACACACACCCACTTCAGCTGCTCTGACTGAGGCACTGGTGTCTTTCCCCCCCTGCATTTGCAGATCTTCATCCTTTAGTATCGTCTTTCCACAAAGATGATTCCTTGAGCTGCAATGTTTGTCTTTATGTGTATCCTGTTTCCACCTAACAATATTCTACTTGTTCTTTGTGGGGTGTTTTGTTTTGTTTTGTTTGCATGTGTATGATTTAGCGTAAAAGGTATCTGTGCTCCAAAGCCACCTCTGGCTTTTATCCCCAGCCACTTACTCCTCTAGTTCTCAGGGTACTTCCCCCCTCTGTGGTTCTTTGTAGGTGGTTCCACAGACTTACAGAACCACTGAAGATTTGAGCTAAAGCTGCCTTAGAGACACTCTGGTCCAGAGTCTTCTCTTGATGGATGAGGAAACTGAGGTCCAGAGGTAGGAAGAAGCTTTCCCAAAGTTACAGAGCAGATTCATTGCAGACTTGCCACGTAACCCTGGGAGAGACTCCCCTGTATCCATGCGGACACTTTCCGGGTAACGCGTGTGGCTCACTGGGCACATCTGCACCACCTCACTTCCCTGCCCCAGAGTCCCTGACGCAAAGCTAGGACTTGGCAAACGTTTGCCGAGTTGAAATGCAGCTCTCAAGAAGTGAAATGGAAGGGAACCAAGGCTCCTTCTGGGCGAAGGACTGCCCCGACTGGCAGGGAATGGCTGTGGGTGCCCTGTGTGGGTAGCTTTATACCCAGTGAGCAGAGAGAGCTCTAGCAAAGACTTTTGGTTATAAAGGGAGCCTATATTCAGAAATACTAGATATTACCTCCTGCTCCTCGGGGAGCAGGTTGTGAGCAATACCCACCTCTGGAACTCTTTCTCCGCTTCCCTATGGAAGAAAAAGAGAGATGCTGGTCAGGGTCTGTGTGTGGTATCCTGCACAGCATTTCAAGAAGTGATCCAAAAAAAAAAAAAAAAAAAAATGCCTGGCTCCAAAGTACAGGCATTTTTAAGTCAATATGCAACTGAAAAAAATCTAGTCTGCGGAAAAAACAGAAGGGGTGAATTGAGAAAGCAGGACAGTGGTCTTGGTGTTTTAATGAAATTTTGATCTGTTTATTAAGTGGGCTGATTAAAAAACAGGCCATGATTAGCTTGGAGGTTATACAGAGTAAGAGGTTCTCTGGTCTGCTTCTCTCCTTGTTCATGAGAAGGGAGGCAGGAGATGGAAATAAGTGACCCACAACCACGAGAGAGTTGCTGGTGGACCTACAACTGGAGGGCTTGGAAGCCCACCACAGGACCATATCCTTGAATACAGACCCGAGTTCTTCCTGAATGAATTTGCATTAACCCCTTTGGGACAGAATAGAAGCCCTATTGATGCTGAAAGCTACCAGTTAGAAAACAATGAAGTTGGCTTTGGAGGCAGAAAGGAAGTTTGGTTAACTCCCTGGTCAGTCTAGTAGAAGGGTGTAGACAGACCCTGACCTTTTCAGACCCATGGAACGCAGATCTGTACCAGGCCTTCTCAGTCATGGCATTACTCACATTTTGAGTTGGATCGTTCTCTGTCATGAATGCCATCCTGTGCGTTGTGGACGCTTAGCAACAGCCCTAGCTCCTACCCACCAGATGCCAGTGGCACCCCTCCCCCCACGGTGACAACCCAAAATGTCTCCATTGTCCTCTGGGACGACAGAATTTCCACTGGTTCATAACTTGCTAAATCTTGCTAGCACGGTTGAGAAGTGATGGAAAACACATCACCAACGGATAGTTTCAACTAAAGGCAAATTTGACTAAGTCTGGGATGGAGGGATTCGTGTTTCTTTGAATAAGTGTCTGCTACACTGTGCACCATATTCTACCCGTTTTAAATCTTGCAAACGTCATGGTTCTTACATGCCACACTAAACGCAGAAGCAGGGCCTGTCTGCTCAGTGGTCCTGACTTGCCTGGTCTGCTGACCTTCTCACCGGCCCTGGCTTTCCGACCTCCTGTACTGGTGTTATTACCTGTTCGTATGTGTTTATGGATCCAGGGAAGCACTTTTCTAAGATCTGTGAAGATCCCAGGGGATCCTTGGTCATCTTTCCGCATGTTGTTTCTCCAGCCACGGCCACAGCCCAAACCCCAGGAAGTCACACCGGCCAGAGTCCAAGTCCCCTCCTTGTTCCGGCACATGAGGGAACCTCCTGAATCTCCCTGGAAGGGGGAAAAGCCTCTCTTACCATCACTGTCTGGTCTGCACTCACTCTTTCCCCCACAAAGATGCTAGATGAGAATCGATGACACCTCTTCACTTCTAATGATTAGGACTCAGAGACCCAGGAGAATAGCCAAGCACAATTCACATTAAATCTTCAAATATCCCTGGAGCCCACCAGTTCCCCCTCTTTCTTCCCCATCCTCGGGGGATGTTTGTTTCATCAAACATCAGACTTTATTCCTACTCCTGTCTCATCCTACAGACTGAGAAAAGACTTGCCCAGTGGTAAAACTGATCTCAGGACTTGCTCAGCAAGAGGAATGGAAGGAAAGGAAAGTCCCCATTATCCACAAATTAGAAACCTCTAAAAGGGAAAAAGCCAGCCAGCCTTCAGGGGTAGAGAACCCTAAGCTCACTGTTGGCATTATCTCTTATTATCTGGTCTTTTGGAAAAAATAGAAGACCTCCTCTGAGTCCACATTCCCTGGTAAAAACAGGTTGTATAAACTGTTCCTTATTTTGACTTGACTTCCCTTGTCGCTCCTGACCCTTCTTTCTAGAGTCCAGTCTTACTTACAGCCTTCTTTTAGCCTGTCCCCTGACAAAGCTGAGGGAAGCCCTTCCTGGGACATTTCCACTCCTACCTACCTGACAGGCATCTCCCCCGCCATCTGGGAAACCTGTGCAGAGAAAGGTCCGCCCACTGACAGGTTTCTTTAGGGTTAACAGAGCTGCCATACACTCGTCCTGGGTCAAAATAGGCAGTTTGACTTCCTGTAAGACTTGCGAGAGAACGCCATCTAGAAAACACAGAGGTGAGAGGACCAGCAAGGCACCCTCGCCCTTCCTGAGTTGAAGACGCCCCATGCAGGTTTGTATCTTTTGAAAAGACCTGAAATTCTAAGGACAGTGGATACTCTCTTTTAAAATGTTTACACAATTGTTTTTTAGAAAGTAGATGAAAACTGTATTTTCTGATTACCCACCAGAAAGTTCTAACATCTGATTAAGAGAAGTGACATAGAAGTGTTTACCTTCAGCCGAGCGGCCCCAGCCTGCAGTTGTACAAATAAATCCAGCCTCAAATCGCTCCTTCGGCTCTGGAAGACACATAGGCCCCACAAACTGGCCTGAAGAGAAAGAGCAGGCAGGGCTTGTCACATCCACGAAGCACAGGGCATCTAAGCCACTTGCCAATTGACATCTAGGTGGTTCCCCAAAGATCTCGTGAGAGTTGTGTTATCTGGGCCTTACACCTCCAGGGGTCACTTATCAGACAAAGACAGGCTCTCTCCTGACTCCACATAATCCTATATCTGAGGCCACAAACAAAAAGGATTTCACAGGGGTGCCTGGGTGGCTCAGTGGGTTAAGCCTCTGCCTTTGTCTCAGGTCATGATCTCAGGGTCCTGGGATCAAGCCCCGGGTCGGGCTCTCTGTCCAGCTGGGAGCCTGGTTCCCCCTCTCTTTCTGCTTGCCTCTCTGCCTACTTGTGATCTCTGTCTGCCAAATAAATAAATAAAATCTTTTAAAAATTAAAAAAAAAAAAAAGGATTTCACATAGGGGCCACTCCACCCCAAATCCCTGTCTTGAGGTGCATGACCCAGAACTATTGGATATAACGTTACAGAACATACGTTGTAGGGAATATGCTATGGAGCAGAAGTTATAGGGAACACGGGATAGATGATACACAGTGAGCCTCAAATGTTTACCGAAATGGAAGGCACCGTCCATCTTCAAAAGAGCAATATCATAGTCCATTGGCTTCTTGATGGAGAAATAGGGGTGTATGATGATGGTTTCGATGGTGAGGGTTTGCTCCCCTGGCTCTATATGGCTCAAGTCATATTCTCCAGCAGTGACATTCAAAGTTGTTGCACTATTTCTATGAATAGGAAGCAGTAAAATGAATAAATATCATTTAGCCTCTGAGAACTCTTGTAATGGTTGACAATCTGGCTTCTTTAAAATGACATGGATGGATAATGTGGATGTGAGGATGCTGAATAGAGAAAGTGAGAATGATTCCATCACTACTAATAAAAATGTGAAGGTTCCCAATTTAAGTGGGGGAGGGCTAATCAAGATTGGCCTCAAATGGAACCAAAAATATGATAAATCAATTACTTTGCAGTGTTATCCATAAAACGGCTAAAAATGCACATGTATTGTAACTCAGGGGTTACTCAGCTATAATGGATTTTATTCAGCTACCCTAGGTGGTTGGCCAGGTCTCAGTATCAGTGAGTCTCTGAGAAAGATTTGTGATCCCTCCTAAGTAGGCTACTTTAGTGTCAGAGACCTGATACTTAGTGTATATTATGAAAAACATAATGGCCTCATAACTCTGAGATGTCAGAGATCGTGCACGCTCAAGGCTTGGGACTGATTAAAACAAGGAGAGGTAGGGATCTTCTCCTTACCTCCTATAACTTTGTAATTTAGAGATGTGGTGTGAGATGGGAAAGACCATTCTATTTCCCTTCATCCTGTAGCAAAGTTATCTGAAAGGAACTTGGTAGGATGCATTGAGGTGAATTAAGAACTTCAGGTTTACTCTCTTTGGGGACCCTTCATTCCCCAAAGTGATGATTTTATACAGAACTGGAAAGGGCATCATTTTCTGTTGGTATATTTCCCTGGCTCTTGGCTACATTGGATACTTAACCTAATACACAGCATCTCCTTAGCCTGATCCCTTGGCACACTGCAGTGAAATTATCAGCTGACTCTTCTATGGACTGTTAACTCTCTGCAGGGGGCAGGAATGGCTTCTTATCTTTGTATCTTTGTTACCCACCAAAGTGTCTAGCACCAAGTAAATACCCAGGGAATGTTTGCAGACTTGAGATGAAAGAGGGCAAATATGGGACATGATCTTGATTGCAGCCTAGTGACTACCAAGAACACTAACAGTAGAATGTTTAGAGTACACAGGAAATTGGATAAAGGATGGAAGTTGTTAGACTGAAGCTCAGCGAGGCAGGACCAGTAGGAAAGCAGACATGGGAGCCTAGTTCTCATTTTACTGGCCTCCCTGTGTTTTCTTTCCTTTTTTTAAAAAAAAATATTTTATTTATTTATTTGACAGAGAGAGAGATCACAAGCAGGTAGAGAGACAGAGAGAGGGGGAAGCAGGCTCCCCGCTGAGCAGAGAGCCCGATGTGGGGCTTGATCCCAGGACCCTGGGATCATGACCCAAGCCGAAGGCAGAGGCTTTAACCCACTGAGCCACCCAAGCGCCCCTTCCTGTGTTTTCTTTTATCATTTTTTTTCTCCAAATTTTTATTTAAATTCTAGTTAGCTAACATAGAGTATAATATTGGTTTCAGGAGTTCTTTTATCAATTTTTTAAATATGTGTAATGAAACAGATTTTTTTTCACTGAAATTTAAGAGAAAATTTTCACAAGTGTATCTTTGTCACACTTGTTTTCACTTAGATATTATTCTTTAATTACTTCCAGTCATATTTAAGTAAACAAAGTATTCTACTCCTGCAAACAAAGTATGTTTTCTACTGAGTTGAGAATCCTTTGGTCATGTCACTGAGCCCCGTTTGTGTTATGCATTTCTGTTATGTTCCTGTGCTAAAGTATACATCACACACACATCCTGTTTTAATAGAGTTATTGCTGTTGACTGGAAAGGAGAAGGAGGGTAGTATGGTGTTCATCCACGAGCTAGGACTTCCTTACCTGTTTGCAACGCAGTGAGCAGCCGTGATCACCCACTGTGCAGAGATGATGGTCCCACCACAGATGTGCTTCTGCCTTCGTTTCAGGGACACCTGAATTGCAAAGAGCCTAAGTGGGAGCAAGTAAATGCCTTGGGACGACCCCCCCAAACCTGGAGACTGAACATATTCTGGAAAATAGACCCAGATGTCTTACAAATATTAGAAATTGTGGACTGTGAAGGAGTAAAACCCATCCCATGACACTCAGAAGGAAGAGCAGTGTTGGAACCAGAACATTCCCAACCTCGGTCTGTAGGAGAGGTGGTTAATTTGAGATGGTTGGCTATAGGGTTTAATAGAGTTGATAGTAAAAACTGTTGGTATTTATTTATTTTCATAAAACTATTGACCCAGACTGTTATACTAGCAATATAAACAATGTCTGTGAATGAATAGAAAGAAAGGGAAGTATAAGATATAGCAGAGTCCAGAAAAACAGGTTTGGGAGAAAAATAGCAGAAGTCTGAGGAAATCTTTCCACACATGCTCCAATTCCTCGAAGCCTCTTAGGGAAATAGTCAGTACCTATAATTTTCTCAGGCTCTTAACTATTTAACCCCTATCACTGCTTCAAGCCTATTTTTAATCTGCTTCTACCAATTACTTTCTTTTTTACTTTTTTTTTTTAAGATTTTATTTATTTATTTGACAGAGAGAGAGAGAGAGAGAGAGAGAAAGAACAGCAGGGGGCGTGTCAGGCAGAGGGAGAGGGGGAAGCAGACGCTCCACTGAGCAGGGAGCCCACATGAGCCTCAATCCCAGGGCCCCGGGATCACAGCCTGAGCCAAAGGCAGCCGCCCAACCAACCTAGCTACCCAGGTGCCCCTACCAATTACTTTCTATCTCTGGTTTATCCTGTTCATTATATTTGACTCTAAAATGCTTTCAAGGCACAAGTAAATGCTTTCGATTCCATTGTCAGAATTAGAAAAGAAGACATTTATTAGAATTGTCACTTTTTGACCAAAAATTATTCAATGAACAACTGAAAAAATTTTAATAAAGAGAAAAAGTAAGTAAAAGTGAGTAAAATTACTGACTCCGACTTGAATATGAACGTCTAAATTGATTAGTCAACCAGTTGACCAAATAAGCAACTGATCAATTAACTCTTCAACCAAGTTATTAATTCATCAGTCAATCAAATGGCAATGACTCAACCACTGAGTCAAACTACTGAACATAAATTCAGTCAACCAACCATTACTAAATATCCACCGACGAAAAATTAATGTGACTGACTTAAAGTAAAAGTAAGGAGCTATTACTCACAAAATTAAGAGTCAAGAAAACAACATGGCTCTCAGGAGAAAGAAAGTTGGGAGAATTTCGAAGACAGTAAATGGGACCACCAGAGGCTAGGGACAGATGCACAAAGGCATTCTGATGACATGTGAAGACCAGGAGGTTAGATTGAGAGAAAATTCTTAGGATATCAGCTTCTAAGGAGGCAGTATTCTTCACAATTGCCTAAGAGGTCCTATGGTACAGGTATAAATCTCCAAATAGAAAGTAGATGTATGGATATGACACCTTTGACTTTCCTGGTCATCTTTAACTATAACGAGGTTATTATATTTGTTGAATCAGAGAATTGGGTTTTTTTAACTGTAAATTTAAGAGTTTTTTAGTTTATTGAAGTGGGATTTTTGTCTTAGGGGCTGAAAGTTTGGGGTGGCATTTCCAGTTTGGGTGGCAAGTCAATAGTGCATGTATTTATCCCGAGTATACGTTTTCTGGAACTCAACAGATGGACATCGTGAGGGACTTGGATCCTGGCACACTCATGAGATCTCTGCTGATGAGTTAGGCAGAAAGGAGTATACTAATGAGTAACGTGTTTCTGGGACATCCATTCCCAAGAAAGCTCATAGTCTACCCACCAGAGAATGTTCCTTAAGACTCACCTGCCAGGGATAGGAACCCTTTTCTACTTGGCTTCCCCCAACAATGCGACTGAAAATGCTAAGGTAATTCCAAGGCTGTGCCTTCACCAAACTCCGCCCACAAGTGGGAGCTGGGAATGAGAGAAGACAAAAATTTAGTGATTAGGTAGCTCCTAGAACTGAGGGATACAGGAAACTTTACTGAGCAAAAAAAAAACCCTGCTGGATGTGGCGCATGTGGAAAGATTACAACACGGCTTTGTGTTAACTATGGGATTTGCTGTGATTTGTAGAACGTGGGATTGTTAGGCTTTTGTGACTGAGAACAGGCGTATCACGAAGTCTTTCTACTTTTCCGATGTAAAGATTAAGAGCCTGAGAGGTAGATCTCCACTGGGTCAGCAGGAATGTAGCCCATCCAGCCCCTTAGGGGCTCCTCACCGTGCTTCTGTGGCATTTATCACGTGCCTTTGTGGTTATTTCTGTGTCTTTCAACCCAACTAGACGGTGGGCTTCTCAGAGATAGGAACTTAATCCCAGAAATATCTAAATTCAAAATACCGAGAACAGTCCATAATGCATAGAAGCGGCTCGGTTAATTGAAGCAGGTGATGCCACATTCCGCCTTGGACTGTGACTGTGTGTCCATCTTCTCTGCTCCACCCAGGGGACTGAGTCTGAGGCCGTGGTCCATGCTACCCCAGCACATGGTCAGATATTCATTCTCTGTGGAAGTAGAAAGTGGCAGGTTGCCCAAGAACAATGGAGTGGAAAGAAGACCGTGCCTCGATTCACACACCAGGCCTGTACTTGGCCAGGCAATGGGCCTCTCCTTTTTGTGGAGAGGACTCTTTCTGAAACAGTTGCCTTTGCTTATTTAACCTCAATGTGTTTTTTGACTCCTCAACTAGCAGACGAGCTGGATTAAAGATGTTTAGGACTGCCTGGTCATTCGAGGATGGCACCCCTTCTGTCCCTTCTGCAGATCATTCTTTTTGACCTGTCTTCAAGGAGGGCCTAGAAACCCCTGCCTCATGATCACCCACTTCTTGACCTAGATGGACCTTCTCATCCTTATCCCTCAGCTTGGGCATCACCTCAACTGAGAAGTCTTCCTTGATTTCCTCAGACTGTGTTAAGTGTCTCTCCTGTACTGTGTAGTGCTCCTTCCTCCCCCGCTTTTATAGCTTGTGCCGTGCAGCGTTGTGATAATGAGTAGTTTGTCTGCCTCTATACTACACAAGGGGAAAAAAAACCTTATGTTTTATTCATCTCTGTATTTCCAAGGTTTTGGATAATTCCTAGCATATAGTAGACACTTAGAGAAGTTGGACGGATGAACAATTTTTTTTTTTTTTGAGAACATATCCTGGAGAGCATAGCTATTTAGATTCATATGTTAAAATACACAAAGCTCTTACAAATAACTTCTCATTTAATCCTCCTTCTCTGCCTCTGAATCAAGCACTGTTGCCCCTGCACTACAGATGAGAAAATGAAGAATTGAAGAAATGCACAGCTAATGGACGGCAAAGGATGGATATGACACTGAGCCTTTTGATTCTGAACCCAATGCAGGCATGACATTGAGTCAAAAGCTTATTTTCTAACAGTTTCAGTTGAAGGAATCATAAATAAATTAGACACAAAACTCATAATTTCTCAAACTCATTGAAGCAAAAACAGAAAACAGGATGGTTCTTGGGGCTGACACAACTCCGACTACGGAGAAGCCTGCCAAGAACTGTGCTCATCTTATGTTACTTGAGGGGAAAAAAGACTGTTCATAATACACCACAGTAAACATACTGCATATTTCCCAGTAAGATCATTTTCCAAAAGATTACAAATGCTTTCAAATATATGTTGATTTCCAGAATTTGCTCAGGCAAAAGGATTGTGTAATGTGTCCTAATGAGTGAATAACCCCAGTTTTCTCCAGATCAATGCCATTTGTGGCAACTTGTTCACTCCATGAACGTTTTATGCAGTTTCATATGCCGATTGCAGGAGACAAGTCCAAAATAATTACATGAAAAACAGATCCCCAAAATATATCTGCTTCTGCTTTCCCAAAGGCACATTGAATAAAGATGCCCGTTGCCAACAAAGGTTATTCCTTCTGATGAAGATAGTTACAGAGTTCATTTGGAACTTACCTTTGGGGAGAGGGAGAATTGCAGGTTTACCTTGTTCCAAACAGAGCATTCCAAGTAGTAAAAACAACTTATTCTTATTCAGAGGCATTTTGAGACTCAGAGTTTTTCCTAGAACTTTTAGACTAAAGAAAAAAACCACATAGAAAACCTGTGAGACCAGTAAGAAGCCAATTTAAAAGAAAGTTATTTATTAACCAAGACTTGAGTCATTCAACCATGTCCATATGATGTTTCTGAATGTGGTTTCTTGCGAAAAGCTCTGCAAAATGTGGGGAGTCGACCACAGAAGCATAATCTTGATCGAGCAATATTACATGTCCCATTACACCCACATCAATATGTTGCTTCCCTCAAAGTATATTGGTTAGCCAAGTAGTTGGTGTCTAAAGTTTCATCTGCAAATATTACTTGCAGTTCTTAGTATGTAGGTTACCCACGTCTATAGGGGCATTTGCGAATCTACATTTTCTTATCATTTTTTTATATTTATAGAAGCCAAACACTAAATCCCCTTCACCTCTACACTTGGTAGACAACGTGACATAGGGAGGTGGCTCTGATTATGCGCGAGTCTTTCCCTTCTTTGGCTGAGTTCTTGGCATATGGTCAGTGTGGGAGAAATACTTGTGGACTCACCAATCCCATCTATGCCCACAGAGGAACACGAGATTTTTCTGCCAACTTTTCAAATTATCTGCCCAAAAGAGTAAATGTCAAACCAGAAGACTTTAACTTCCTTGTGACAACTTTTGCCCTTGTACAAAATAAATCGGTAAAAATACATCACGTGCAGGGGCACCTGGGTGGCGCAGTGAGTTAAGCATCTAACTCTCGGTTTCGACTCAGGTCATGATCTCCAGGTTGTGTGATTGAGCCCCACGGGCTCTAAACAGAGGGGGCAGTCTGCTTGGGACTCTCTTCCTCTGCTCCTCCTCCTGCTCGTGCTCTCTCTCTCAAATAAATAAATACATCTTTAAAAAATACATTGCATGCAAATAAAATAAATGCAGAACAAAAAAGGAAAGACATGCAAACCTTCAACTGCGGCATTTTCACAAATACTTTAATCCTGAAGCTGGAAAATTTTGGCCATTGGTTTGGGGACTCGTATGAACCATAAGAGGTAATCAATCAAAGTCCAAACAAAAATCAAAATCTCCATCTTTTTTTTGATAACAAGGGATCTTGCAGTTCCTATTATATTTGATCAATCACTTTCCAGAGCACTTTTACTAGGAATATGGCCTTCTTGACTTTAAGTCATTATATTTTGTCGGTTCATTGTGTACTACTCATGTAAAACTTGCAGGAAGACTTAGATTGGCCTGGAACGCACCAGGATTGATGAGCCCCAAGTAGGTATGGAGGCTCCTCTAAACCTCAGAACCTTTTGAGGTTTCATCCTCCTGTCAATTTCTAGCATCACAGAATAAAGAAATTTACTCTAAAATGAAAAATGATGAGATTTCCCTTGCCATGAGAGTGGCGCACACAGAAATGTCATGGGCTCTTGCTTTTTCCTTCAGTTCAGGAGAAGACATTTAAGTTCTCGTATCAACATGTTCAACACATATCACAATTATCAGTGTTAGCGACAGACTCTTTCCCAACATGAACCTGGCCATTAAAAGTTTTTAATCCAATCTCATGAAAGTGTAAACTCTGACCCCTTGCTGATAAAATTTTTATCTTTAGGGAGATGGTATCAGGTCCGGAATACTAAATTTCTATAAGGCTCGGTCCCTAAGCCTCCTGGCGTTCCAGGGATTAATATAACTGCACATTGTAGTTACCTGCAGAAAGGGATATACTGAGGTGTTGCTTGGCCTGGTACTACAAAATCAATTTTTTAACCATGATACTGGGGTTTCCTTCTTTTGGAAGGAAAAAATATCTCTCTTGGGAATTTTAGACCAAAATCTGTACCACATATGCCTTTGGGGTTCAAATTTTACTGTCTTCCTCTTCTGTAGACCTTCAAGTTAAGAAAACAGCACGAGAGTTTATCCTGAGCCAGTGATACATTAGAGAGCTAGCGGAAATAGAGAACAAAACTTATTTGGGCAGAGTACTATCAACCCAGCCTAGATAGGAGTAACATAGACCAGCCCCACTAAAAAAAGATTTGCTCAAAATTTGAAATTATAAAAGAGCAACGCAAAAACAGAAAAAAATAAGAGTATGTGCAGACACATCACAGAGCAGATTTATACCATCAAGAACTTCAGGTAATAGAATGATCGAACAGACGTTATAAAATATTGGTTAATATTTTTGAGGGAATAGAATAAGAAACCTCAGAAGGGTTTTTGTTTTAGAAAAGAGCATAGAAATTTGAAAAAAAATAAACAAAAAACAAAGAGACAGTCTAGAAATAAAAAATATGCTCAGAAGGGGCACCTGGGTGGCACAGTGGTTAAGCCTCTGTCTTTGGCACAGGTCCTGGTCTCCGGGTACTGGGATTGAGCCCCGCATTGGGCTCTCTGCTGAGCAGGGAGCCTGCTTTCCCATCTCTCTCTGCCTGCTTCTCTGCCTACTTGTGATCTCTGTCTGTCAAATAAATTAATAAAATCTTTTAAAGAAGTGTACTCGGAAAAAAATAGATTAAACAGCAGATTATACATAACTGAAGAAAGAATTAATTAGCTGGAATATAGATCTTAGGGATTACCGAGAATATCTCACACACAAACACACACACACACACATATTTTTATATACACACACAGATACAAAGAATGAAGAAGTACAATTTGGCAGTATATATCGAACTTAAATTGGGCAAAGCTTTTGACCCAGTAATTCCACTTCTTAGAGTACATCCAGGAGAACTGGTGTATAAGCACAATGAAGCATTGGCAGGATATAGCTAAATAAATACTAATTAAATACTCGAATACCATGGATCTTTACAGAGAGTGAAGGAGATTAATACATACTCACAAGGAATTTTTTGAGTACAGGAAAGCAATTTCAGAACAATACAAACAGTAACATCGCTTATGAAAAACCATATGGAAATCAGGAACAAGAAAGAGATTCTTGGTTATCCAAGGCAGGATGGGGATAGAGATAAATATGAGGTAGGGAGAGGAAGAAGTATCTTCAGTGATTGCATTTCTGTCTATTTCAGGAGTCTGGGGATTTGGTGGGGAGATCTATGTGGTAAGTGGGAAATGCCAATGCTGAAATAGATCATAGGTCAGTTTCACACAGAGAAAAACACCCTAGCTTTTGTTGCAGTTCCCTGAGGTATGACTAACCATGAACTACAGGACAGTATTCAAGAAAATAGTTCTAGGCACCTCATCATGGCTCTTAGAAATATCACAGATGACCAAAGGATAGAACACATTAATTGTGTTGGTCCAAATCAAGTTTCAAAACTGATTAGGTGTTTGCCATTGTAATACCTGTACACCAATAATGAGAAGCATAAGTGAAGCCCCTGAGACCTCAGTGAGTATCTCAGCCTGCATAATGGTGTAGGCAGACCTAAACGCACCTCATTTTCTCAATCTCCTTGGATTTTCTCCCACTGGATTTTCACTGGGATGTTTACAAACCTGTGGGTATCTGATGCTGAAGTCAAGGTTTCATACTCTAGTCCTAACTGCTGCATAAATCAGCCCTGCCATTCAGAAATGACTCCTAGAATTTGTCCCTGTCATTATATTTGACCAGCAGGTAACATTCATCGTGTTATTGATTTGTAAACATGCTCTGCATTTCTCGTAGAAGCTAATAGTGTTTATTTTTTTAAATTTATTTATTTTTTCAGCGTAACAGTATTCATTGTTTTTGCACAACACCCAGTGCTCCATGCAACACGTGCCCTCCCTATCACCCACCACCTGGTTCCCCCAACCTCCCACCCCCGCCCCTTCAAAACCCCCAGGTTGTTTCTCAGAGTCCATAGTCTCTCATGGTTCGCCTCCCCTTCCAATTTCCCCCAACTTCCTTCTCCTCTCCATCTCCCAATGTCCTCCATGTTATTTGTTATGCTCCACAAATAAGTGAAACCATATGATACTTGACTCTCTCTGCTTGACTTACTTCACTCAGCACAATCACCTTCAGTCCCGTCCATGTTGCTACAAAATCTGGGTATTAATCCTTTTTTTTTTAATAGACATATAATGTATTTTTATCCCCAGGCGTACAGGTCTGTGAATCACCAGGTTTACACACTTCACAGCACTCACGATAGCACATACCCTCCCCAATGTCCATAACCCCCTCCCCCTCTCCCGACCCCACCTCCCCCCAATAGTGTTGTTGTTTGAAGTAGATTCTCACTTATGGATAATTTGTTTACTACCATCTGTTGCTAGGTGTGTTAGTGTGCCCTATCTCCCTTTAACACAGCAACCATTGTGAGTTAAATATTATCTTAATTTTAAAAATAAGGATATTGAGGGTGCCTGGGTGGCTCAGTTGGTTGAGCGACTGCCTTTGGCTCAGGTCATGTTCCTGGAGTCCTGGATACAGAGTCAGGAGTCAGGCTCCCTGCTCAGCAAGGGGTCTGCTTCTCCCTCTGACCTTCCCCCTCTCACGCTCACTCACTCTCATTCTCTTTCTCTTAAATACATAAATAAAAATCTTTTTTAGGGGCGCCTGGGTGGCTCAGTGGATTAAGCCGCTGCCTTCGGCTCAGGTCATGATCTCAAGGTCCTGGGATCAAGCCCCGCATCGCATCGGGCTCTCTGCTCCGCAGGGAGCCTGCTTCCTCCTCTCTCTCTCTGCCTGCCTCTCTGCCTACTTGTGATCTCTGCCTGTCAAATAAATAAATAAAATCTTAAAAAAAAATCTTTTTTAAAAATAAGGATATTGAGTCTCGAAAGGATTACGTAACTTTTTCAAGATCATTTGGCTCAGAAGTAGCATAGCTTAAATTTATCCCCAGAGATTTTTGTTCTGAAATCTTATTTTCATTGCAGCAACTGTATGTCATGCTTTCCATATCCTATTTTGAACTTATTTGAGTTTTTCACGTATAGATTTTCTTTAAAAAATATAAGGTTTGTTTTAGATTTGTGTCATTTAAACCTCTGACACAATCATAGGACTAGTTAATGAAGCTAGAGATTTAGCATTCTTACAGTACTGGATCAAGCTAATTCATCCGAAAAACTGATCAAATCACATTGGTTTAATCATCACTGCAGAGGGTACAGTTTTTCATAATAAAATTGACTAAGAATAGGGTACTGATAGTAATTTACCTGTATATTTTGTAAAAAAAAAATTTTACGTTGAGGTTTTTTTAAGTAGCAAATACTCCGTTTGGAAATTCAGAGGACTATACAGGGTGAACTATGTTCCTTTCAAAAACAATTACATTTCTTCTCTCTCAAGAAGCAGACTTCTCATATTCAATAATACTTCCAAAATATGATTTTACATTTGGTAATATTTTCCATACTACTTGCCAATTCTTTTCATTGTTTGGCAATTGCTTTTTTGGTGGTCTGGCTTATCTCTTGCTGGGTTCCTGGGAATCAGGGACGCTGGGATGACCTCAAAACTGGAAGTAGCTGCAGGTTAGTTGATCTTCCTTTAAAAAAAAAAATCCTGTGTTGGTATCATCTTCTCATTTCCTTGGACTCAGCTACAGATTCTCCTGTAACCTAACCAAATATTTCCCTATTCTGTCCACTGTGCTCGATCTTTACCACTGCCCGCAAGCCAGCACAACATTGCACCAAGACTGCTCAGTATTCTGAAAGGTCTTTCTGTTCATTCTCTCACTCCTCTACATTAGTCCCCTTAAAGTAGCCAGAGTTATCCTGTCATTTGTAAATTCGATCATGACATTCTCTTTCAAATTTTGCACTGTCTCGCCATTGCGCTTAGAATAATGTTTAAACTCATTTTGACTTACAAAACCACAGGTGATCTGATTTCCACCTAGTTCTTGGGTTAATCTTATATCACTCTACCCACCACGTGGGCTTGGCTGTTCTTCCAAAGTGCAAAGCACTCACTTTGGGACCTTTGCAATTTGCTGTTCGCACTGCGATGCTCTTCTACTCTATTTTAGCATGGCTGGTTTGCTTGTATTAAAATATCTCCTCCAGAGAGGTTCCTCCCGACCAATTTAAAGATTTTATTTATGTATTTATTTGAGAGACAGAGAGTGTGTGAGTGGGAGGAAGGGCAGAGAGGGAAGGAGAAAGGCAGAATCTCAAACAGACTTTGCACTGAGCATGGAGCCCAGTGTGGGCTTCATCCCACGACCCCGAGATGGTGACCTGGGCTGAAACCAAGAGTCAGATGCTTAACTGAGCCACCCAGGTACCTCCTGATGAATTTTAGACGAGCAAGCAAAACACAATCAAATCACCTTAGATGAACTCTCTGCACAATACTTACCATTGTCAGTAATTATCTTACTTATTTACTTTTCTTTTTTCCTTTCTTCCTGATTTGTCTGCCCTCCACAATAGACTGTATGACACATGAGGGCATGTCTTTTTGTTATTTAGCAGAAATTCACACATACCTAGAAGTCTTTGATAAATAGAAAGTGCTCGATAAATATATATTTTAATTTTTTTTTAAAGATTTTATTTATTATTTAACACAGAGAGAGATCGCGAGTAGGCAGAGAGGCAGGCAGTGAGAGAGGGAGAAGCAGGCTCCCTGCTGAGCAGAGAGCTCGATGCGGGGCTTGATCCCAGGACCCTGAGATCATGACCTGGGCCGAAGGCAGAGGCTTAACCCACTGAGCCTCTATAAATATTTTTAAATGAAAAAATAATTTGTGCTTTTTAGATATTTTCCAGATATAGTGGATATCAAATACTCTGATATTTGATTTTCTTCCTTGGACAATTGCCTGAATCCCAAGTACTATGTAGTATTCAACTGATAGTCATCAATTAGGGAACAAAATATAGGGTCTCGTTTCAAGCTTATCAAAGTTATCAATAATGTGTGTGATAATAATAAAAGTTTCTGATCTTTGTAGGCCACAATTTACCCACTCCTTATCAGAGATGAAGTTGGAATGGAAGGACAAGAGAGTGAATGTACTAAGAAAATACAGTATAATGGGGCATCCTTGTGGGCTCACTTGAAGTTTGTGGTCATAACTTAAATGAGACCCATCAATGCATTTGTATGTTTTACCCCAGACACAGTTTGGTCTACGAGGGTAGGTGTAGAGTGAGCTGAAAATTGCATTTAGCCAGAAGTCACTTTTGTTAGGTGAGGACAAAAAAGAGCAACAAGGAAATGGAGGTGCGACCATGGGAATGATTATAATGATGGTTTGTGGGATACTCGGAGAGTGAATTATGAAGAAGTATGTGGGGAGGGCCTGAGAGCCTCAGTTTCCACTCTGCAGCATATCCAACGCTTCCCTCCAGGGCCTGAACAGCTATTAGCTAAACAGCTAAAGCACAAAGAACAGGCAGAGAGAGAAGCAGGCTCCCCGCTGAGCAGATAGCCCGGTGGGGTGCGGGGCTCCATCCCAGGACCCTGGGATCATGACCTGAGCCAAAGGCAGACGCTTAATGACTGAGCCACAGGTGCCCCTAGACAGCTGCAGTCCTTCTTCAGCTCATTGTGCTGATTACCAACTCTCCCATCATTTTTGGTTGGTTGAGATTTCCTTTTTTACATGAAATCTCACTTCTGCATTTTGAACATGTTTCTCAATATGGAAGTTAGCAGTTTACCCAAGTATTTTGTTGAGAGTGTTTTTGGGTATTTCATGTTCACAGTGTTGCTTAAAATGAAAATCTGCTTTAATTTTAATTCTTGCATTCTTATGATTAAACCCACTCGTTAATTTTGTTAGGTGCACTGATCTTTGATATTCCTAACATGTATGTATTACTGTCTTGCTCTCACATAGCTGGCATAATATAAGCATGGAAGCATTGTGTCCACATATTCTATGTGTGTTATTCATATAGGATTAGGAAGTGTATCTTTTTGTTAGGCCTGTAGAGTACCTGAGGGACAATTAATAATCCAAAGTGGATTTATTTCTCTTGCTGTTCTCAGGATTAAACCCTACACACAGCTTCCATTTACAGCCCGTCTATAATTATATGCACCAGGTAAAGTGATGTTACGCTCTTCTAACAAATCAACCCTGGAAACTCAGTGTAGTCTAACATAGCACAGATTTATTTTTTCACTTCTAGTGTATTTCCCGTTATCCTCTGTTTTCCACATTCCCTCAAATCCCAGGCTGGTGGGAGGTACCTCTACCTTCTAGTTGTATCGTGTAGAATATATCACTGTGGAAGAGGAAGAGAACATTGTCTACTGATAACTTAATTTGATCTAGAAGAGGCGTACTGCATTTCCTGAGCTAGCCCATTTGCATGTATTATTCACAGTTGTGCCTAAACCACAAAGGGGCTGGGAAGTGTGGTCTCCTAGGAGAACGAGATAGAAGCAAATTAGATATTGCTAAACACTAGCTTAAGGTCAATCAGGCTGACTTTTCTGGTTCTCATCAGATTTAAGTGTTCCCTCAACAACCTGAACTAATCAAATGATGCAAATGTGTTAACTGTGCTCTGATCTGGGACACTAGTCTCTATCTTTGGCCTTAAAGTAATGGACATTAATATTCTCAAATCATGCATAATGTAAATATGTTTGGAAACATTTTGTAGAGTAGAAACATTAGACAAAAGGGATCTGTGTTTGATTTTTTTTCAAGTTTGTTTATTTAATGTCTACATACAACATGGGGGCTCAAATGCCTACCCCCAAAATCAAGAGCCTCACGCTCTTCTGACTGAGCCAACCAGGTGTCCCGGTTTTAATTTTTTAATAGGGTGAATAGTAAAGTAAATATGTCACCTATGAGATCATTTAATTTATCCTTAACACACACTGGTTTTTATTTCAATAGGCATCATTACAAATAAGATGGAGACCGAAAATCACACAATGGTGATAGATTCATTATTTTGGGGTTAACAGAGGATCCTACACTTTGTTCCATCTTCTTTGTGGTTTTTCTAGGAACCTATGTTGCTACCATATTGGGCAATATCAGCATTATCATGTTAATCTGCAGAAGCCCTCAGCTTCACACCCCGATGTACCTTTTCCTCAGCCATTTGGCCTTTGCGGACATTGGGTGTTCCACGTCAGTCATGCCCAGTATGATCGTGAGTTTCCTGTCGCTGGCTGCATAGCTCAGCTTGGCTCTGATGTTATCTTTGGAATGGTGGAGTGCTTCCTGCTGGCCGCCATGGCCTGTGATCGCTATGTGGCCATCTGTTCTCCACTTCTCTACTCTACGCTCATGCCTTCCAGAGTCTGTATCATCCTATTGGCTGTTCCCTATCTGGGGGGAATGTGTGAATGTGTCATCATTTACTGGCTGTTTATTGAACTTGACTTTCTGTGGGTCAAATAAAATCAACCATTTCTTCCGTGACCTCCCACCATTAGTGAAGCTTTCTTGCACCCATATCTATGTTGCTGAAGTATCTCCTGCCATCTCAGCTGGGTCTGTCACTGTAATCACACTGGTCATCGTAGCTATTTCATAGCTATACATCCTGCACTCGGTCCTACATATGCACTCCCCCGAGGGAGGACACAAGGCCTTCTCTATTTGTACTTCTCGCCTCAGTGAGGTCACTTTGTTTTATGGGACAGTCACATTTGTCTATGTCATACCAAAGTCAGGTCACTTGTCTGACCACGTTAAAGTGGTGCCTGTGTTCTACACAGTGGTGATCCCCGTGTTGAACCCCTTGTTCTACAGTCTGAGAAACAAAAAGGTGAAAGAGGCCATGAGAAAATTGATGGCTGGAAGACATCGGTTATTTTGAAAAATATTCAGTGTGATTCCAGAAACTGAAAAATGATCGTTTTCAGAACATATGTGATAGATGTTTATGTTTTCTGTTAGCCTTATCACTTTATGTGAAGAACTATCTTAAATCACAATACCAGTATGTTAACTAATGCCAACCTTAATTTATAATTTTCTGGAGTCACAGAATATTTCATGAAATTCGGCTGGGTTCAAATTAAATATGTAACTTTCAGGGTTAGGAGACCTGGGAAATATAATTTCACTTTTCCTCTCCTTTGTACATTGTTTACAGTCCATGATTAGAGAGTGTTTTCTTTTTCTTCTGTTAGGTTCTATATTTTTAAAATATCATCTTGTAAATTAACATCTTAGAAAGCATCATGTACTCAATGGAAATGCAAATCATGGTAGTGTTGCCAGTCCAGGTCACTTTCTTGGGGAGATTTGGCCTGTCTTATACCGGGTTATCATAATCTTTTGAAATAGTTACTCTGGAGTCTTAAAATACTTTATTCCCACCTAAAATAAGACAGACCTAAAGAATTTATTCCATATTTTTGTCACCAAGACAGCTCAAACATGGTAACACAGAAGGAACTCTGAAGGCTGAGTCTCTGAGAGCTCCTTCGAGAATTCCCAGTAGTTTTTCATATTTCTCAAAGGCTTGTGTGCAGACACTTGTCTTTGAACATTTACTGACAAGCCTTTGAATAGTAGGAAGAACTGCCTGGGCGTGATGCTGGGGAGGGGCTACGGCCCAGTGGAGCTTTCTTTCAGCAAGCCAGTTGGTATTTTCAGAGTACAAAATTATGGATTAAGACACCTAGGCTGCTACAGGCATGAAATATACCTTCCACCCTTCTTTGTAACATCCCCCAAGGTGTTCATTCCTGCAACTCTGTCATGGCTTTATTTCAGGTGCTCGTGATTGAGCCTGGATACTTTTCAGCCTCCGTAATTAACCTCCCTGCCTCCAGAACCTTCCCTATGACTTCCGATTAATCCTGTTTTAAGAGTAAAATGGCGTTTCCAATTATTACCAAAGTGGTGTGTATCAAATGAGTCCTAGAGCAAGAGTAGATTCTGATTCCCCCCAGTTCAACGTTCCTGGCAAATAAATTGGTGGCAGTATAACTCTTTGCAAATAGTCAGGGATATAAAGACCGTTACAGAAGGAGCTAGCTTGAAGAAGTCCTGGCAACTCGGCTCTCTGGTGGATGAAGTTATTTATCCACAGTTTTTTTAAAAAGATAACATTAGGGAATCCTGGACTAGTCACAGATTTTACAACGAAGTAATCAGGCAGTGTTCCTCTCATCTCTCCGGACCTCTTATGTTCTGCATTTAAAAAATATATATTTATCAGCGACTTGTACATCTTCTTTTGTGTAATGTCTCTTCAAGTCTTTTGTCAATTTTACTCTCATATTGTACTTTTCTTTTTGATTTCTTCTTACTATAATCTGTCTACAAGTCCTTTGTCAAATTTGTACATTTTAAAGTTACACTTCCATTCTGGTTTGCCTTTTGGCTCTCTTAATTGTGTCTTTCGATGAACAAAGGGCCACAGAGGACCCCAAACAGCCAAAATCATCTTAAGAAGGAAGAAAAAATTGTAGGCATCACACTTCCTGATTCAAACAATATTGCAAAGCTACAATAATCAAAACACTATGGTACTGACATAAAGACAGACCTACAGAGCAATGAATAAAACAGAGAACCAAAAATAAACACATCCGGGTACAGTCAAGTCATTCTCAACAAGGGCACCAAGAATACACAGTGAGGAAAGGATAGATAGACCAATAAATGGTCTTGGGAAAACTGGATATCCACATGCAAAAGAATGAAATGGAACTCTCACCTTACACTACACACAAGAATCAACTCAAAATGAATTAAAGACTTACATTTAAGAACTAAAACTCCAAGAACAAAAGCCCTGGAGAAGAACACAGGGGAAAAGTTTCTTGTCGTTGGTCTTGGCAATAATTTTTTTTGGTATGGCACCGAAATCACAGGCAACAAAGACAAAAATAGATAAGGACTACATCAAACTAAAAAGCTTCTGCACTGGGGCGCTTGGGTGGCTCAGTCGTTAAGCATCTGCCTTCGGCTCAGGTCTTGATTCCAGGGTCCTGGGATGGAGTCCCACATTGGCCTCCCTGCTCAGTGGGGAGACTGCTTCTCCCTCTCCCACTCCCCCTGCTTGTGTTCCCTCTCTCAGTGTGTGTCTCTGTCAAACAAACAAATAAATCTTTAAAAATAATAAAAAATTAAACAATAAATAAATAAATTTTTAAAAGTTTGTGCACAGCAATGAAAACAATCACTAAAGTGAAAAGGCAACTACAGAATTAGAGAAAATATTTGCAAACCATATATCTGGTAAGAGGTTAATTTCCAAAATATGTAAGGAATAATCGAATAAAAACAAGTCAATAGCAAAAACACTAGTAGCTTGATTTAAAAATGGCCTAAAGACTTGAATGGATGTTTCCTCAAAGAAGACATAAAAATGGCCAAGAGGTACAAAGAAAGATGCTCAGCATCACTAATCTTCATGTAGATGCAAATCAAAACCGTGATAAGATATTACCTCACATGCATCAAGCTGGCTATTAGCAAAAAAAAAAAAAAAAAAAAAAAAAAGTAAAGTAAAGATAAAAGCAAGTGTAGGTGAGGATGTGGAAAAAGAGCAAACTTCTGTACATTGTTGCTGGGAATGCAGCTGCTACGAAAAACAGTGTGAAGGTTCCTCGGTCAACAACAGAACTACCATATCATCCAGAAATCCCACCTCTAGATATTGATCTAAAAGAACTGAAGTCAGTATCTCAGAGATATTAGCACTCTCATGTTCACTCCGGCAGTTTACAAGAGCCAAGATGTGAAAGCAACCTAAATGTCCACTAACAGATAAGTGCATAAAGAAAGGTTGGCGTCTATACATACAATGGAATATTATTTAGTCTTTTAAAAAAGGAAATTCTGTAATATGTGACAACGTGGAAGATGTTATGCCAAGTGAAATAAGCCAGTCGCAGAGGGCTAATACTATAGGACTCCACTTTATGGTGTACCTAAGATAGTCATTCACAGACTCAAGAATGGAATGACGGTTGTCAGAAGCTGGAGCTGGAGCGAAATGGGGAGTTGCTAATCAACAGGCACAGGGTTGCAATTAAGCAAGATGAGTAAGTCCTAGAGATCTGCTGTAGAACATAATACTGTAGTTAACGGTACAGTAGTAAAGTTTCTGTAGGTAACAGAAGCCTGTTAAGAGGACGTCTCATATTAGGTATACCACAGTAAAATAAAAATCTTAAAAAGTAGGTCACTCATTTATTCACTCATTCATTTGTTTAAAACTGCTATGTATGAGGTACTATGCAATGTTTGTTTTTTTAAAAGATTTTATTTATTTATTTGACAGTGAGAGAGAAAGAGAGAGAGCGCACACAAGCAGGGGGAGCAGCAGGCAGAGGCAGAGGGAGAAGCAGGCTCCCTTGAGTCCCAATGCGGGGCTCAATCCCAGGACCCTGGGCTCATGACCTGAGCTGAAGGCAGACGCTTAACCGACTGAGCCATCCAGGCGCCCCTTCTATGCAATGTTCTAAGAAGAAAGTGTGGAACAAGGCCAACATGAACCCTCCCTCATGGAAATGTAGGAAAGTAAGGCAAAAAAAAGAAAAAAAAAGACACTGAGCAATGACTTACACTATTGTCTGCATAAGTAAAGGTGTAAAAGTGCAGAACATATTTTGGGGTTCTCTGAAACACTCACCGTGACACTGTGACTTAGTCCAGGGTGTCAGAGGACACTTCAAGGGTGAAATACATTTAAACCTGAAATCTAAGGTGACTAAGAATTAGTCTTCCATTGGAAAGGTGTGGAGTGGTGAATACCCATCATAAAATGGTTTGTAGTTGGGTAAAGATAGAGACAGAAGTATGTCTACTTTTAGGTTTTAGCATAGTATCTAATGCATAGATTTTCTAAGAATTGTTTAACACTAATTCAGCAAACATCTATTTAGTCCTATACTCCCAGCATTACACCATTTAAGAGGGATGCAAAATCATTAGTCATAAACACTGCACTTTCATTCCAGGGAAAGAACAAGATCTTCCACCTGTAATGGTACTAATCAAGTGATGTGAACAGAATGGTGGGAGATGGACAGGAATGAAGGGACTTTAATTCTCCCAGATAGGATCTGGAATGTTTTTGTGGAATCAGTGGTACCTGTTTCTATCATTCATCAGCCATAGTCGGGCTTCCTTAAAACCTAAAGGAATAGTATCTTTCTAGGACAGAGGGAGTCTTACAGCATGCCCATTTCCTAATTTGCTGGATTTGAGGTTTGAGCTGTTAGGCCCTCCTAATGTGGATGATCAGGTTTAGCTTTGTTCTGAAGGTCATTGACTGATGGATTTGTTCCCAAGATCAAAGGAACCTGACTTTCAACCTTAGAGAACATTCTGCTATGTGGCCATGGTTCAAGAATAGAGCCAGAGTAGATTGCAGCCATGTATCTTTGACAACCTGCCAGTCCATGTGGCAGTTGTAGATGGCAGAGTCCTAAGAAAAATGTTAGGGTGAGCCTCATTGTTTTACTAGAAAGCTTACATGTTGGTGGATCAAAGTTAGCAAAGGGGAAAGAGAAGAGCATGTGTGTGAGAAATGTCTGCCACCAACAAGCATGGTGTATGTGTCAAGTGTCCTAGGACAGATCCATATTACATGAGAAAAATATATGTGATTTTTAAAAAATGTGCATCACTTACGTTGAAAATAATATTACAATTCCAGTGGATTCATGTTTGTAAATTGAACAGTACTAGCAAACCCAAATTATCTCTAAACATAGGTGACATGAAAACCTGGGCCACTGAATATAGCCAGATTTCAGAAATGCCACAAAATGTCACAGCCAGGGGCACCTGGGTGGCTCAGTGGGTTAAAGCCTCTGCCTTCGGCTCAGGTCATGGTCTCAGGGTCCTGGGATCGAGCCCCGCGTGGGGCTCTCTGCCCAAGCCGGGAGCCTGCTTCCTCCTCTCTCTCTCTCTCTGCCTGCCTCTCTGCCTACTTGTGATCTCTGTCTGTCAAATAAATAAATAAAATCTTTAAAAAAAATGTTGCAGCCACATTAGTCATCTTGATCTAATAATCAACTGCAATGATAGTAAAATGTTATAATTATTTTCAATTTAATTGAGTTGAAAGTTTAATTTTTTCATTTAAAAATAAGTGGAAATACAGAGTATGTGTTGCACTCATATACTTTTTTTTTAAAGATTTTATTTATTTATTTGACAGACAGATCACAAGTAGGCAGAGAGGCAGGCAGAGAGAGAGAGAAGGAAGCAGGATCCCTGCTGAGCACAGAGCCCGATGCGGGACTCGATCCCGGGCTCCTGGAATCATGACCCGAGCCGAAGGCAGAGGCTTTAACCCACTGAGCCACCCAGGGGCCCCTGCACTCATATACTTTTATATAATCATGTTTACGTGTTATTTTTCTGTCCCAGTAGAGGTGCACACGTAATTTCTCTATCCCAATGGATTCTCAGTGTAGTTTTCCAAAACAAATAAACTAATTAATTTGTAATTACAGTCCGTGAAGTAAGTGATTTGGGCCTTATCTCAAATGACACAGCCTCACTTAAACATGGCCCTGCCGTTCAGTGACCATTCCTCGGAGCCTATCCCTGTGTTGCCGTGGATGTGTCACTGCTTTATCCATGCTCCTTTTTAAGGACACAAATATTTGATCTCTTATATGTACAAGAAGTTGCGAATTGATTATTTCGAGTAAATTACTAGTAACTGAGCATTTGTTTGTCATATACACAGTGCTGGGTCTATTCACTCAAATTGTATCATTTTTAACACAAGAATCACATGAGGCATGTATCATTATTTCCTTTTTATAGGTGAGGAAACAGAAGATCCACAACTTCTTGTAACGTGACTCTGATTCCGTAGACAGCAAGAGGCAGAGCTAGAAACTGATCCCAGGTTTGTGTGGCTACAAAATCCAAGGTATTTCTGCATGTCCCTTTGTCTTCCCTGATGTCATTCATATCCAACTTGGGAAACATTTGTGTTTTTCATCCATTTATTTTTTTCTCAAAAAATTTATTTCAGGTTGAGGCTTTGTCTTATTAAAAATGCCAGAATATGAGAATTCAGACACATAACCCTAGTACTGTGCATACTGTAGGATGTCATTGCCATGATTCACATGTAACATTGAGTAAAAGGTGTATAGTTGCTGATAATTATGTATATATGTTTCCTTAATTCTTCATCAGATAGAAGCTCTTCAGGAAAAAGCAAATTATTCAGAAGAAAGTGTTGGTCTTTGAACTAGAAGAGTCATGGAGATGACTGAATGTACCTAATATATTCTCCCCTGCCCTTGATCATGTGCTCTAATTTGAAATAAGGGAATATTATTCTGAAATGTTAATCTTTCTTTCAATCCAATTTCCGAGGCTTCCTAGCCGGCTACTTGCATCCATATCTCTCTAACTACCCTCTCCTCCCATCACCATCATATGCTCCTACTTCCTATTTCCTTACAGTTGCTTAATAGAACTGATGAAACCAAAACTTACTACTGCAGGTCCCCAAATGCTTCCATTCACTTTCCAATTAATCCAGTCCATGAAAATATCTGGACTCTTCTTAGGGCTTCATGTAATCTCAGAAGAATGAAAAAGTGTGGTGTAAGAGATAAGTCCTGGAAGATTTTGCAGAATATCCAGAATTTAACTCATAACAATAGTAAAATTTCTATTTGGCCCTTTCGTCTTGGACATAGACACTTTCCAACCCTTAGTATCAATTATAACTAAGGATGCAATTTTTTCATTCCAGGAAAATGATCAGGTGAGAAAGAGATGTCAAAGTCAACTCCATGTTTTTTGCCCAATAATTGGATAAATGGTAATAATATCTACTAAAAAAGAGAATCCTAGGGCAGAGACACATTTGGGATGGGGGTGGAAAACTGAGAGCTTGCCTTTCCCTCATCATTTTGGTGATTTACAGTTTATGTTATTACCATCAGTATTGGTGTAACACCCTTTGACATGTTTCTGGTACACATGGAGAAGACTTGCTCTACGGTATACAAATAGGAATAAAAGAGCTGAATTCCCAGATCGTTGAGTCTTCAATTGTAATATTTTCGTGGAATTTGAGAAGAAAATTCATGTGCACAAAGTATTCTACAAGTGAGGCAGAATTACCATTCAGAAATTATAATTGTATGGTTCTGTTTAGATATCTACATTAAATGTGGGGTAATTTCAACCAGTTTAACCTCCTCTGGTTCTGACTTCAATAGGCACCATTAATGGGTAGATGGAGACTGAAAACCTTACAGCAGTGACGGAGTTCGTTATTCTGGGGTTAACAGATAACCCCACGCTATGTGCCATCTTCTTTGTGATTTTCCTGGGAGTTTACATAGTTACCTTAGTGGGAAATATCAGTATAATCATCTTAATCCGAAGCAGCCCACAGCTTCACACCCCGATGTACCTTTTCCTCAGCCATTTGGCCTTTGTGGACATTGGGTACTCCACGTCAGTCACGCCAATCATGCTCATGAGTTTCTTAAGAGAGAAAACGACCATCCCTGTGACTGGCTGTATAGCCCAGCTTGGCTCTGATGTCACCTTTGGGACTACAGAGTGCTTCCTGCTGGCTACCATGGCCTATGATCGCTATGTGGCCATCTGCTCTCCCTTGCTCTACTCCACCCAGATGTCCCCAGTGGTCTGCTTTCTCCTTTTGGGGGCTTCCTACCTGGGTGGATGCATGAATGCTTCATCATTTACAGGCTGTCTGATGAACCTATCCTTCTGTGGACCAAATAAAATCAACCACTTCTTCTGTGACCTCTTCCCACTCTTGAAGCTTTCTTGTGGCCATGTTTATATTGCCGAAATATCTCCTGCCATCTCTTCTGCATCCGTCCTCATCAGCACACTGTTTACCATAATTGTGTCCTACAGCTACATCCTCCACTCAATCCTGAACATGCGCTCTACTGAGGGGAGGAAGAAGGCCTTCTCTACCTGCACGTCCCACCTCACTGCGGTCACTTTGTTTTATGGGACAGTTTTGTTCGTTTATGTGATGCCCAAGTCGAGTTACTCAGCTGATCAGGTCAAAGTGGCATCTGTGATCTATACAGTGGTGGTCCCCATGTTGAACCCTCTCATCTACAGCCTGAGGAACAAGGAGGTGAAAGGGGCCATGAGAAAACTAATGGCTAAAACACACTGGTTCTCCTGAATTACATTGGATATGAATCCATGAATAACAAACCAATGATTTGGGGAAAAATTTGTGCTGGATACTTTGATGATATTTATCATTAACTTTATCACTTTGATAGTGAAGAACTCCTATAAATATAGAAAGCCAATGCTGACTGCCATATAGAAAGTGAAATATGTGATTAACATGGAAATCTGCTTCATTCAAATTAAGTATGAACTTTCCAAGGTAAGAATACCTTTGTGAAATAGTTCCATTCATCAGTTGTGAGTCCTATTTAAATAAAGAGAGCTATTTCTATCAAAGATCAAACTTGATTGAATTCCATCTTGTTAAATAACATTTGGCAAAAAAGAGAGAGGGGGCGGGGAGAGAGAGAGAGAGAGAGAGAAAACTTTTCTCCAGCTAATGGTAATATTGACAAGTCAGGCTGTTCAGGTCACTTCTTTTAAAGGTACTGCCCTGCCTTCATCAATGAACATTTAAACTTTTGGAAACACTGATGTTGGTGCCTCCAAAAAACTTCTGTTTTCACTTTATTTAAGCCAAGCAAAGATCATGATTCTTCCATGTGGCCATTAAGAGATCCAACCCAGATAACAGAGAAGGAACTTTGTATACATCTCGTGGACTCTTTGCAATGTGAGTCTTACCAGATGATTCTAACCACTGAGCCACCCAGGCGCCCCTTACCAGATGATTCTAGAGTAGGACTTCTAAAGCTGAAGTTTCTTTGGAGGTGGAGACTGGGGTATTGGGACAATAATTGATAGGAGGCATGAGATTATGGTTCAGGCAAATAATATGTTTGCCACACATTTTGTAATGTCTCTCAGGGAAGTGTCTCCCATCACTGCTTCTTTCATTGACTTTTTTGAAGGGGGCTTATTGTCCAGTCTGGTATGTCAACTGCCTCTAAATCGATTCCCTGTCTCCTGTACTCCTTTCACAAAGATTTATGATTAATATTCTAGCTAACGTATTTTATTATCAGCATAGGAATAATGTCAGAAAAACAAATTCTGTGACAGTTTGGAGGGACCACTTTACAAGCTGACCTGAGGTTTTCACGGGTCAGATCAAGGAAACCTTCTCCTTTTCTGCCTGGAAGCTACTCTGTGGAATTTCTCTGGTCCTATTTCCCCATTTATGCCTCAAATTTACTGGCACCAATTATGGGCCTGTAGCCCCATAGTGCAATAATTCTGGGGCTCATGTCAGCACAGGCATGCCCCTTTGCAAAGAGAGGGCCCCCAAAGGTGTAACTTCAGTCTTGGAAAAGCATCCTGGGAATCATTGTGGGAGCTCTGCACTCTGGTGGTTGAAGGTTTTTTTTGCTGTTTCTGGAAGTCTTTGTCTTTGTCTTTCCTCTTACACTTTGCTTTTCACCAGGGTACATCCTCAGTCTTCCGCTCTGCTCCCCCTCCCCATAATCCTCTTGGGTGACCTTATCTTCTCCCATGAGCTCAGCTGCCCCCTGTGTGGTAACAGAATCCCTACACACCCTTCCTTGGAGCACAGATGAAGATGAACTTCTTTACCGACTTTTCCCTTTTCCCCCAAGACTCTCGAACTCAGTGTGTCCTGACTTGAATTTATCAGACATCTCACAAAACTATTCCTTCTCCTCTGGTTTTTTCTCAATAAGTGGCATCTCTTTGTAAGGCCTCGTACTGCAAGAGATCTGGGGTGACCATCCCTGCACACCCATCAAAATAATCTGCCTCCCTCCACCCCGTTCGTTCTGTCAGAGGGAAGACATGTTGCATACGTACCGCTTCCTCATCTCTCTCCAGTTGATTATAGTAAGTTCACACAGAGGATTTTCCTTCCTATTCAGTAATCCAACCCCCCAGATGTAGGTGGTGTGGTGTGTGGCCCTGTTACCTCTTTTATGGGAGAGGATACACATTGGCATTAATTTTTTTCCCTCCCAAATTCTAAATGAGGAAATGGCATGTAGGAGAAGGCATGTAGGAGAGCAAAATATTAACCTGTACAAATGAAGATATTAGAATATCTTCATATTTGAATATCACATATTTGTGGACACCGGTGTTTTCATGTTCTAAATCCCAGAACTTGACACTCTCCTCTCTGTCCCTGGCAGTATTGGAAACACTCAGGTCTCCCCAGAGACTGGGTCTTTCCCCCATCTGTTTACAGAATGGCCAAGAGTAGCCCAGAGCACTGAGGTCAAGCTCGCTCCCAAGAGAAATGAGGAAGAGGAAAGGCTGGGCTTGCTTGTCTGCTTGAATTGTGTCCTTCAAAAATTTGTATGTTGTAGTCCTAAACCACCAGTATCTCAACGTGACCTCATCTGGGAATAGATACAGATGTTATAGATGTAAGTAGTTAAGATAAAGTCATATTGGAGTAGGATGGGCTTCTATTCCAATATGACTAATATTCTTACCGAAAAAGAAAAAAAAAGAATTTGGACACAGACAACACACTGGAGAACCTCATGTGAAAATAAGGACAGAGAAATAGGTTATGCTTCTATACGCCAAGAAACTCCAAAGATAGCCCACAAATCATCAGAAGCTAAGTGAGAGAGCTAGAACAGATCTCACAGCCCTCAGAAGGAACCAACCCTGCTGACACTTTGATCTTGGACTCCTAACCTCCAGAACTGGGAGGCAATCACTTTTTGTTGTTTAAGCCACTCAGTTCATGGTGCATTGTTAATAGCTGCTCTCACAAGCTAATACAACTAACTACATATCTAGTTTTCCCCTCCAAACTGACCATCGGCTAATTTACTACTTCTTGGGGAGGAGGGAGTGAAGGCTAAGAAAGGTGTGTTATGCTAATGGATAGCTCTTCCAAAGGGGGACAGAGAATACTAGGAATGGGAAAAAGCATTTTCCCTAAAGAGCACATCAAAAAACAAAGACCAAGACTACCCCTGTGCAAATAATCAAAAACTCTTTTTGTAAGAATTTTTTTTTGGAAGTTTCCTGCTGACTGTAGACTGTAGATTATTACTTAGAAGGCAGAGATATGAACCAGGAGAAGATTTTAAAAATCCTGAGTTGTTAAAAGATTTTTAGTCTATGGACATTGGGGAGGGGAGGCGAACCATAAGAGACTATGGACTCTGAAAAACAACCTGAGGGTTTTGAAGGGTCAGGGGTGGGAGGTTGGGGGAACAGGTGGTGGGTAATGGGGAGGGCACGTTTTGCATGGAGCACTGGGTGTTGTGCAAAAAGAATGAATACTGTTACGCTGAAAAAATAAATAAAATGGAAAAAAAAAAAACAAAGCAAAAAAAAAAAAAGATTTTTAGTCTATATAAATTTCAGGAAAATTTTCTTCTTTTGGAGTGGATTGGGACTTAGGAAGTCATTGACATTCTTCATATTCCGTGAACCTTACCTGTAGCAGAGTATTAGAGCAGATTGTAGGCAAAGGGGTGAGAGGTAATTTGGGTGCAAGGAAATCATTGAATACTGTAATTAGGATGGTGGTTATACAAGCATTTACGTTTGTCAAAAGTCATCTACCTGTATATTTAAATCGTGTGTACGTAAATTATACTTTAATAAAGTTGTTATTTTAGAATATTCTAGAAGAGAGTACTCCTTTCTCATTTTAATCTGAGGCTACAGGCAGTGGCAACAGGATTACCATCTACCTAGAAATGGAGGCCAATGCTATTTCTTAATTAGTTCTCAAAGCTGTTCCCCCACCTGTTGTACCTCCTCTAGTTTCCCAGATATTTATTCTTTTTTGTTCCTTTCATGCCTTTCTTCAACACTGTGCCTATACCAGCACTGACTTTCTTTCTGCTTAAAAAAAAATCTATTATTTCTTCTTTTATTACACATTTGCTGGTGATGAATTTAAAGTTTGGGTAGGTTCATTTATTTTTGGTCACAAAGAGTCTTTGGTCAACAAGAGTCACAAAAAAAAATCTTCATTTTTTTTCACTTTTTACATACTTTTATTTTGAAATGATTATGGATTCAAGGAGCTGCAGTGATAGTACAAAGAGGGCCTGTGTACCCTTGATGCAGCTTCACGCCAGGTTACTAATGAATCATAACAAAAAGCAAGAAACAGATGCCAAGACAATGTATTAGTATAGTTCTGTGCACCTTCATTATTTTTTTAAAAAGATTTTATTTATTTATTTGACAGAGAGACACACAGCAAGAGAGGGAACACAAACAGGGGGAGTGGGAGAGGGAGAAGCAGGCTTCCCGCAAAGTGGAGAGCCCCGTATGGGGCTCAATCCCAGGACCCTGGGATCATGACCTGAGCCGAAGGCAGACACTTAACGACTGAGCCACCCAGGCACCCCGTGCACCTTTATTCTTGAAGATAAGTCTTTTTGGGTAGAATTCTAGGTTACCAGCTAGAAATCTTGGAGCACTTTTAAGATGCAATTGTTTTCTTGTTTCTATCATTTCTCTCAAAAATTCAGCCATCAGTCTTCTTCCCTCTCTCATCCTCTTTTTCAAAAGGAGTATATCTGTGGAGGCCGAGAAAATTAAGGCCATCCCACCTCAGGTTTAGCTTTAGCATAAGTACAGCCATCTTGGCAAAGCAAAAGCTGGCACCTTGCACCCCCTCTCCACCCGCTCCCCTCCCCTCAGCAGTATGTGTGACATTTCTCAGGCACCCCTGGCTGCCCTAAAAGAATAACAAATAGTTAACTTGCAGAGATCACAATCCTGCAAGGCAGGAGTCTCCCTTGGTTTACAAATGTCCTTGAGATTTACAACAAAGAAGTTACCTTATCAATAGCCCAATTTCCAGAGGCACATATAACTCAGTTCCTCAAGCCCTAAGTAAAGTTACGTTTCTTCTAAACCTAAATCTCACTAACAAGAACACTTGATAGCAGGAATGTGACATTCCACCAGGAGACTCCCAATTGTCGTCATGTTAGTGCCTCATCAGAGGGAGAAATGGCCTTGATTTGATAATAACCAGGCCTCCAATATCCTGACAGTCTTTTTTACCCTGATAGACATTCTGAACATCCCCTTTGTCCTCACTTACTGCTGAGCCAGCAGTCGTGGCCCAATTATCTACTACCAAGTCCACCCCCCCTCTGCCTTTAAAATCTCTGACTGTAATCCGGTTCGGGGTCCAAGTCCCTACTCCGCTGTGTAGGGTATACTTGGACCCAAGCTTAAGCTTGTCAAATAAACCCTCGTGTGATTGCATCGGTGCTTGGCTCCTTGGTGGTCTCTTGGACGTGAAAACTCGGGCACAACAATGTCTTGTATGTCCCCCTTGTTGGGGAAATCATCGAAAAGATGTGACTACCCATGAACCCAAGAGCTGGACCCAGGCATTCAGCAGCTCCTGGCCTCCTCCCCTGTCCTTGGAATGTTCCTGTTGCCTCTCCTGCTCCCTGAGCCTGCTCCAAGGACACAGCCTTGAGACAGTAACTGGTATTGAAAACACCTGCGTGGTCTTCGTGGCCTGCGTGGTCTGCATGGCTGCACCCAGTTAAGGCCTCTTTACAAGCTTTAAAGTTTTGGCTGGTAGGTGGGGGGATGCGTTCGCCGTCTTGCTGCTGCCCAAGACAAGCCTTGAATGTAAGTTCCCTTTGCTATTAAAACTGCCACCTTCCAACCCGGAGTGGCACCTCACTTTTTGGTTTTTCCCTGCCCTGTGTGTAAGAGGGCAGGTTTCAGATCATACATGGGAAGCTCCAGGAGAAGGTCGCAAGCCAACACCCCAGAAGTTTTTAACATTTGCTTTTGGCTTCTTGTGGTCTTGTTATGATTTCCCAAAGTGCAGTTGTTCTACTTACTGTGTTTGGAAGGTGCAGGGTTTCTTGAATTTGTAGCTCATGGTCTTTCATGTCTGGAATATTATCACTGAATATTTCTTCAGAAAGTTCTTCTACTCCTTTTTGCTTGGACTTCAATTGCACATGTGTTAAATCTTTTCACAATTTCCTGTATAGCTCTCATTCTTTTTGTATTTTTTTTCTCCATCCAGTAACATGTATGTTCTCTATGACCTGTCTTTCAGTTTACTAATCCTCTTTTCTGCTGTGTCCAATCTACTACGAATTCATCTACTGAATTCCTAATTTATTTTCCATTTCTCAGATTTAAACTTGGTACTTTTTGTTTTTTTTAAAAAATGTTTTTGTATTCAGTTCTCTGATGTGAGTCTTCATTTTATTCCTCTCTTTTTCTTAGACATGGTTTTAATATTTATTTTGAAGTACCTGGCTTTTATGCATTTGATCCTGGCAAATTATTGGCATACCTTGTTCTTTTGTTTTTTGAATGATGCGCAATACGGATAAAAAGTTGTAGAGGATAAAAATGAGATTATCTTCCTCAAAATGTATTCAATTTTCTTCTAGAAGGCAGATAAAGCACTGGATGAATCTCTTTGAAGAAATGGAATTTTAGTCCCTAAAGGGGTCATTCATGTAACAAAACAACTCCGCGTCTCCTTGTACAGTATAACTCCTGGTAAAACACTGCTGGTTAGGTGCTGTGCTGTGTTGGGGATGATCTATTTCTGGTTGGCCTTATTTCTTGGATACAGTAATTACTCCTCACATCTGGTCTTTCAGGACTCCCAAGTAGAAGCATAAGGTGTGACAGGTTTTCTCTACCTTTAAATAGGCTGTCTATCAACACTGCCAAATGCCTCAGAATCTGCTGAGATCTTCAGCCTCCCCCAGGCAGATTGCCACCTGGTGATTTGATCTCTTACTTGCAACTTGGAAGTTGTCAATTTCCTTAAAGAGAAACTACACATAGAATTTCAGGCTCAAGTCTCTTCTGTCTTCGGTTGCCTGCCCTGTTGCCAAAAACCCCAGGCTGTAGCTTTTTGCTCAGTCTCTGTTCCTGTTGATATCATTTGGCAAATGCTTTTATTTGTGAGGCTCCAGGAAGAAGTTACTGAGGAAATGACATTAAACTGAAGCATAAAGGAAAATGGGAGTAAGGTGTTCATTGCTAGCTGGAAATGCAGTTGCAGAAACAGGTGGGTGAAAGGAGAGATGTGGGAGGTGGAACTAATTATCTTTACCTCAAAGTACAGGGTCTGGTACACAGCAAGCATTTAACAAATTTCGGTTGGTTAAACATTAATTCTAATTCAGTGAATATTTATTTGGTCTCTTTATTCCTCACACTAGATTATGAACTGAGGAAAGGAAGTTGAATGCATCATGTGCTTTTCTTTCAAGAAGTTCGCAATGAAATGTTTCTTAAAAATCCAATGGTTTCTATCCACGTAGTAAGAATAAAGTGCATGGAGAAGCAACATGGGTGGGTAGGGGGATAGGAGAAGAGTAAATGAAACAAGATGGGATTGGGAGGGAGACAAACCATAAATGACTCTTAATCTCACAAAACAAACTGGGGGTTGCTGGGGGGAGGTGGGATTGGGAGAGGGGGAGCGGGCTATGGACATTGGGGAGGGGAGGCGAACCATAAGAGACTATGTACTCTGAAAAACAACCTGAGGGTTTTGAAGGGTCAGGGGTGGGAGGTTGGGGGAACAGGTGGTGGGTAATGGGGACGGCACGTTTTGCATGGAGCACTGGGTGTTGTGCAAAAAGAATGAATACTGTTACACTGAAAAAATAAATAAAATGAAGAATGAAAAAAAAAAGAATAAAGTGCTAGTTGCCATTTTTTTAAACTTTAAATTTTTTTAAGGTTTTAAAATTCTTTAATGTATATATTTAAGGTGTACAACATGATTTCTGACATAAATATACGTGTGAAATGATTAATGCAGTCAAACTAATTAACATATCCATCTCCTCACACCTTTTTGCGTGTGGTGAATGTTGGGTCCGTAATCAAAGGAACCAGACTGATACAAAGCAAAGGTCAAGCAAAGCTTTATTTCGCTCCAAGCATCCAGAATCAAACTGACTAGTCAGGGCCATCTCTTACAAAGAGGCGACCCTTCCCCGCCTCACAGACTAACTTTTATAGAGCAAAGGCCATGTGGTTGAGCCTGGCTACACACAGGTGGCCAATGAGATTACAATTTACCCTAGTAGATATTTGAACTAGCCTATCACCTTGGTCAGAATTGGTGCCCCAAAGGTGGGGCCCACTCTCCCTGGTAGCTAGGGAGACAGTATGTGCACTCCACTGATTGGATGTCTCCACCTGACCTGACCTGCCCTTGTATCTGGGCTTTGCAAGTAAGTTCTTCTGGGAGGGGCAGGGTCAATCTAAGTAAGAGTCAATCTAAGTTTACTGCATAAACAACAAAATGGCTCCCTCTGGCTAAGTAGGCCCTTACATTCCCCCCTTTTCTTTGGAGATTAGTCAAATCTTTGACTTTTGAGCCAGTTCTATGTTCTCCTGTTGTAAGGGGTTATATTGAGCATGTAAGACTAACATTTTTATCCCTCTAATTTTCTTTTTTTTTTTTTTTTTTTTTTTTTTTTTTTTTTTTTTTAGAAGGTTGAAAAATTCTCATTTTATTTATTTTTTTTCAGCGTAACAGTATTCATTCTTTTTGCACAACACCCAGTGCTCCATGCAAAACGTGCCCTCTCCATTACCCACCACCTGTTCCCCCAACCTCCCACCCCTGACCCTTCAAAACCCTCAGGTTGCCCCAACCTCCCACCCCTGACCCTTCAAAACCCTCAGGTTGTTTTTCAGAGTCCATAGTCTCTTATGGTTCGCTTCCCCTCCCCAATGTCCATAGCCCGCTCCCCCTCCCCCAATCCCACCTCCCCGCAGCAACCCCCAGTTTGTTTTGTGAGATTAAGAGTCATTTATGGTTTGTCTCCCTCCCAATCCCATCTTGTTTCATTTATTCTTCTCCTATCTCCTACCCCCCCATGTTGCTTCTCCATGTCCTCATATCAGGGAGATCATATGATAGTTGTCTTTCTCCGATTGACTTATTTCACTAAGCATGATACGCTCTAGTTCCATCCACATCGTCGCAAATGGCAAGATTTCATTTCTTTTGATGGCTGCATAGTATTCCATTGTGTATATATACCACATCTTCTTGATCCATTCATCTGTTGATGGACATCTAGGTTCTTTCCATAGTCTGGCTATTGTAGACATTGCTGCTATAAACATTCGGGTACACGTGCCCCTTCGGATCACTATGTTTGTATCTTTAGGGTAAATACCCAGTAGTGCAATTGCTGGGTCATAGGGTAGTTCTATTTTCAACATTTTGAGGAACCTCCATGCTGTTTTCCAGAGTGGTTGGACCAGCTTGCATTCCCACCAACAGTGGAGGAGGGTTCCCCTTTCTCCACATCCTCGCCAGCATCTGTCATTTCCTGACTTGTTCATTTTAGCCATTCTGACTGGTGTGAGGTGATATCTCATTGTGGTTTTGATTTGTATTTCCCTGATGGCGAGTGACGTGGAGCACTTTTTCATGTGTCTGTTGGCCATCTGGATGTCTTCTTTGCAGAAATGTCTGTTCATGTCCTCTGCCCATTTCTTGATTGGATTGTTTGTTCTTTGGGTGTTGAGTTTGCTAAGTTCCTTATAGATTTTGGATACTAGCCCTTTATCTGATATGTCGTTTGCAAATATCTTCTCCCATTCTGTCAGTTGTCTTTTGGTTTTGTTAACTGTTTCCTTTGCTGTGCAAAAGCTTTTGATCTTGATGAAATCCCAACAGTTCATTTTTGCCCTTGCTTCCCTTGCCTTTGCCGTTGTTCCTAGGAAGATGTTGCTATGGCTGAGGTCGAAGAGGTTGCTGCCTGCATTCTCCTCAAGGATTTTGATGGATTCCTTTCTCACATTGAGGTCCTTCAACCATTTGGAGTCTATTTTTGTGTGTGGTGTAAGGAAGTGGTCCAATTTCATTTTTCTGCATGTGGCTGTCCAATTTTCCCAGCACCATTTATTGAAGAGGCTGTCTTTTTTCCATTGGACATTCTTTCCTGCTTTGTCGAAGATTAGTTGACCATAGAGTTGAGGGTCGAACAAAATTTTCTTTTGTACAAATGAGATTAGGATGTTTATAATGCAGGGGCCAAAAAGTAATGTTAGTTCATGGTCGGCTGATGAGTTAACCATTCACTGCTTTGTATAACCTTTTCCATTTTTCCTAATTCCATTCATCTAATTTCCCACCTATACTTTACATAAACAGGTAACAATAGGAGCAACAATACACAAACAGGTAACAATAGGAGCAACAATAAACTCATAGTCTTTTGAGTCTTAGCTTTAGTCCATGGTCAGCGGGGTCCATCGGCAGCGGCATCCACCTCTGGGGGGCGTCCTCGTCCTCGGCTCGTTTGACGTGACCCACGTGAATCCAGGCCCTGATGCCTTCTACTTTTATTGCCGCAGGGGTGGTCAGGATGACAGTAAATGGTCCCTTCCAGCGAGGCTCTAAGTTTCCCACTTGGTGGCGGCATATCCAAACCAAGTCCCTGGGTTGGTAAGGATGTGGCTCCACCTCCGTCTCCATCCCAGTGTGGGCAGTCCAGATCCCTGTGTGGGCTTTTTTTAAAAGACAGGCTGTAAAGCCTGCAGTAACTGGAGTACAGACTGATCAGTCATTTCTGCTATAGCAACCTCTTGTAGCCAAGGGCAGAGTGGCGGGGGTGGGGGGTATCTCCCGAACATTATTTCAAATGGGGTCACCTTGTTTAAGTAGGGTGTACACCGCACCCTGAGGAGGGCGAAAGGAGGGAGATCTACCCATCCACCGCCAATCTCCAGAATTAGCTTTGTCAAGGTCTCTTTAAGAGTCCAGTTCATTCTCTCTACTTGCCTGGAACTCTGAGGCTGGTAGGCACAATGTAGTTTCCAGTTAGTGCCCACAGCCTTGGCCAATGCCTGTGAGACTGAACTCACAAATGCAGGGCTGTTGTCTGACCCGATCGGAAGAGGCAGCCCAAACCTAGGAATTATTTCTTCTAATAGCCTTTTGGCTACCACTCCTGCCATCTCATATTTGACAGAAAAAGCCTCTACCCAGCCTAAAAAGGTATCTACAAAAACTAACATATACTTGGTGCCCATATTTTCTGGGTTTCATCTCTGTAAAATCTATTTCCCAATCAATTCCTGGTTCCTTACCTCTTTCTCTTTCCCTCTTACCATTCTAGTTCCTCCCACATTAACTGCCTGGCATTGAGCACATCTATCAGCTACATCCTGAACCATAATTTAGAAGCCTGGAACTGCTTGCCTATAAGCTCCTTGAGTTTGCGTGTCCCCAGATGAGTACCCTGATGTATCTGGTCTACTAACTTCTTACCTAGTCTTCGAGGAAGAATTAACTTTCCTGTTTTAGTCTTAGCCCAGTCCCTTTCACAGCCCAATTTAGCCCATTTTTGTAAATACTTTAAATATTTCTCTGAATAGTCCAGTTTTTCTGGTAGGGCTGGAGCCGGGAGTGTAACCAGTTCTTGCACTGTCTCTTGGGCTGCTTGCTTTGCGGCTTGATCTGCTAATTGGTTCCTTTTGAAATCAGATCAGTCCCCTTTTGGTGTCCCGGGAATGCATAATGGCCACCCACCTCTTTTGGGTCCCAAATAGCCTGGAGGAGAGCCAATATTTCTCCTCTGTTTTTAATTTCTTTTCCTTCTGTTGTTAATAGGCCCCTTTCTTTATAAATAGCCCCATGTATATGGAGAGTAGCAAAGGCGTACCTGCTGTCCATATAGATGTTCGCGGTTTTACCTTTGGCTATCCGCAGTGCCTTAGTGAGTGCAATCAGCTCTGCTTTCTGCGCCGAGGTTCCATGTGGCAGGGCTGCCTTCCAGAGTTCCTGCTCAGGGGAAAGCACCGAAGCCCCCGCATACACAATAAACAACACAATGGACAACAAAAAGACAAGACAAAGACAACTTCAGGCCCAGCGATCCTCATCCAGAGCCTGCTGCTGGTGGGGACTTTCTCGGTCCCCTGCAAACACAACAAACAACACAACAGACAACAAAAGGACAAGACAAAGACAACCGCAGGCCCAGTGGTCCTTACCCAGAACCTGCCACCACCGGTGGGGACTTTCTTGATCTCCTGACCACCCAGGGGGACTCGAACCCCCTGACCACCCAGGAGGGCTCGAACCCCCTGATGATCTACCAGTGGAGGAATGGGGCATCCCCACATCCACTCCAACCCTGGGGAGCATGGCTGCATCCAGCTTCTCCCCAGTGGGCTATACCCTAGAGCTCTGCAACCAGACAGACAGACAGGATCCTGAAATCTTTTTTTTTTTAAGATTTTTATTTATTTGACAGACAGAGATCACAAGTAGGCAGAGAGGCAGACAGAGAGGAGAAAGTAGGCTCCCCGCAGAGCAGAGAGCCCGATGTGGGGCTCGATCCCAGGACCCCGGGATCATGACCCGAGCCGAAGGCAGAGGCTTTAACCCACTGAGCCACCCAGGCACCCCAGGATCCTGAAATCTTAACCTCCGGAGGCTCTACTCCCGAAATTCAGATACTGGTTCAGTTCTCATTGTTTGATCCCAAAGAGCCCCCAATGTTGGGTCCGTAATCAAAGGAACGAGACTGATACAAAGCAAAGGTCAAGCAAAGCTTTATTTCACGCCAAGCATCCAGAATCAAACTGACAAAGAGGCGACCCTTCCCCACCTCACAAACTAACTTTTATAGAGCAAAGGCCATGTGGTTGAGCCTGGCTACACACAGGTGGCCAATGAGATTACAATTTACCCTAGTAGATATTTGAATTAGCCTATCACCTTGGTCAGAATTGGTGCCCAAAAGGTGGGGCCCACTCTCCCTGGTAGCTAGGGAGACAGTATGTGCACTCCACTGATTGGATGTCTCCATCTGACCTGACCTGCCCTTGTATCTGGGCTTTGCAAGTAAGTTCCTCTGGGAGGGGCAGGGTCAATCTAAGTTTACTGCATAAACAACAAAATGGCTCCCTCTGGCTATTTTGGCCCTTACAGTGAAAACAACTGAAATTTACTCTTGAATAATACAACTATATATATATATATAACATACACATATAATATAATAATATATATTTTATTATATATATAATATATATTATATAATACAGTTGAATAATACAACTGAAATTATGCAAATTTCCAGTATAAAATACACAATTAACTATTAACATATAATACTGTATTTTACATCTCTACAACATACTTATTCTACATAATGGCAACTTTGTACTCTGAGTAATGTCTCCCCATTTCTGCTACCTCCCCAACCCTGGTAACTACTGGCAGGATTTCCTTCCTTTTATGGCTGCATAATATTCCACAAGTATAAATACCACATATATTGACATGATTGTGTGGTTTTTATCTTTCATTCTGTTAATGTGGTCTATCATAATGATTGGTTTGCATATGTTAAAACAAACTTGCACTTTATTCCACTTAGTCAAAATTGAGACTGAAACAAGGAGATGAAAAAGTTTAAGATGATTATATGAGGAAGGAGAGGCTTTCATGTTAACTAGGGGATGTTTGTGAAAATGGAATGGTGACATTTGTGAATGACTGGTCAGTAAACTTCTATCCAAATTTTAATTCAGTGTTAAACAAAAAATGGGATCCAGAGACCCAATAGGCTCTGACACCACCTATAATCAATGAAGCTGTGATGTGAATCCCAGTTACAAGCCCTTCAGGAGCTCTCCTCACCTTTCACTCTAGCACAACCCCATGCTTCCTCTCTTGAGATTCTTCCTTGCACGGTTCTCTCCCAAGATGCTTTGCTGCCATTCTGGAATCTTCACTCCACCCGTCAGCTTACAGAGTTTGTTCTCTACTTCTTCATTTTAACTAAACCTTGTTGTCTGAGAAGGGCACAATTGCTTCTCAGCTCTGTTGAAAGGAAGCTGCTCACTTCCTATTCTGCATGCACCAGCAACAAGCTGATATTCTCCTAGCTTCTTACTGTATTTCTAAGTCATTTGTTTGAATATTTATGATAAAATATTTTTCTCATTGACACCAATCCTATCCAGCTATGAAACAGTATATAGTTGACCCTTGAACAAGGCAGGGATTAGGGGTCAAAAACCACATAGTCAAAAACCACATGTAACTTTTGACTTCCCCTAAAACCTAATTGGGGTGCCTGGGTGGCTCAGTCGGTAAAGTGTCTGACTTCTACTCAGGTCATGATCTCAGGGTCCCCACAAGGGACCCCACACTCCTTGCTCAGTGTGAAGTCTGCTTCTCTCCTTCCCTCTTCCTCTGCCCCCTCCCTGCCCCATATGTGTACACATGCATGCACATATTCTCTCTCTCTCTAATAAAATCTTTTTTTAAAAAGTCAATTAACACTCTTTTGTATGTTATATGTATTATATACTGTATTCTTACAACAAAGTAGGGTAGAGAATAGAAAATGTTAAATTAAGGGAAGAAAATACATTTACAGTACTGTACTATATTTATTGAAAAAAATCCCTATATAAGTGGACCCATGCAGTTCAAATTCATGGTGTTCAGGGGTGAACTGTACTATGGTCCTTGGTTATTTACTGACAATCCAGCTTCTTTTCATTTATTACCAAATTGCTACCAGCCTCTTGATCTTTTTCCCATCTCCGTCCCTCAGTCCTCCAAGATTGGCAACTTCACACCATGTGGTTATGCCATTGGACAGTGTGACCTCAAAATGCCTAGACTCCTTGCAGCAGCTAACATCTTGCACAGCCCACATGAGAACCTAACTGCAATTAGATTCTTCAGTTATACATAGCACCTTCCACTTCTGTGACTTTCAAAAATTAGAAGCTTTGATTTGTATACTCTAACTCAAATAGCATCTGAATTCATTGCTTTTTGAGGACTCAGTTAATTGTGAAACCATCTAGCCTACTCCTTTGCTGGGGCATAGAAGGAAGAGCTCTCCGACAGACTTTTCTCTATTATTCCTGAAATCGGATATGTTAAAAATATCTCCTTTGCAGTAATTTTCATCTGTTTTTTTTTTTCCCAGAAATTCACCCATTCTGATCTAAGTTTCCTTATATCTTTGAATAGAGCTGAACAAGGTCTTTCTTAAAATTCCTTGAAATTTCTCTGTACTGTGGCCTTTCACTCATTTCAACTTTAAGACTTTGTAGTTTTTCCTTTTTAAAGTAAATTAGTGATTTTCCTTCTCTCTTGTTGGCTCACTCTCCCTCTGTTTCATTTTTTCTTCTTTTCCATTTTGATAGAATTTTTTCCTTCCAGAGGCAACAAAGGTTATGAAAATAGTTTTCCAACTGTTTTTCGATATGTATACACATACACATATATGCACGTGTATACATACATATATGTGTATATGTACATGTATGTGTAATAACATCTTAAAATATTTTTTTCGGGGCCCCTGGATGGCTCAGTGGGTTACAGCCTCTGCTTTCGGCTCGGGTCATGATCCCAGGTCTCTGGGATCGAGCCCCGCATTGGGCTCTCTGCTCAGCGGGGAGCCTGCTTCCTCCTCTCTCTCTGCCTCCCTCTCTACCTACTTGTGCTCTCTCTGTCAAATAAAGAAATAAAATCTTAAAAAAAAATAAAATAAAATACTTTTCTCATTTTAAAATATTTTAAAACTGCGTCTGGTTTTGTAGTAGGAAAGGAGTGTGACCAGGTATATCAGGCAATTAGGATGCACTTTAACTGCTTTGTACACAAAGCGATTATTTCATTGTAAATACTCCACTTTTCCCCATTTTATTTATCAGCAGTCTGCACATTGTTAAGTGTCCAGTGTTCTTTTATTCACCATCTGAGGGATGAGCCTATTTGACTTGCCTAATACCTTCCTTAGGGCCGTCTGCATTTCTTTGTTTCTGAGACTGTACACGATGGGGTTAAGCAGAGGTGTCAGCACTGTGTATGTGACAGCCATCAGCATGTCCTCACGGAACGAGTCCCTGTCCTTGGGCCTCAGGTAGACAAAGCCTGAGAATCCATAGTGTATGCACACCACGGTGAGGTGAGAGGAGCAAGTAGAGAAGGCCTTATACCTCCCCTGGGCAGAGGGCATCTTCACAACTGTGGACACAATGAAGATGTAGGACATCACGATGAAGACAAAGCTGCCAGCCAACACAAAGGCAGAGAGCACAAAAATCGCCATTTCCTGATGGGAGGTGTAGTCACACGCAAGGCAGACCACAGGTGAGATGTCACAGAAGAAGTGCTCGATGATGTTGGAGTCACAGAAAGACAAGTTGAATACAATGATGGTGATGGACAGAGAAACCAGAAACCCAAGCATCCAGGAGGCCATGATGAACCGAAAGCAGATCTTATGGGTCATCAAGATGGGGTAGTGCAGTGGGTTGTGAATGGCAGTATAGCGGTCATAGGACATGGCAGCCATGATGAAGCAATTATTGCCTCCCAAGCCAAAGAAGAAAAACATCTGCGTGGCACACTCAGGAAGAGAAATGGTCTTGCTGTCAGACAGCAAGTCCGCTAACATGCGAGGGATGACTGCCATGGTGGTACAGGTTTCTGAAAAGGACAGGGCACAGAGGAAAAAGTACATGGGGGTGTGAAGGTTGTGACTGAGTTTGATGGCCACCATTATGGACACATTTGCAGCTAGGATGGTCATATGAGAGAAGAAGATCATCGCAAAGAGGGGACCCTGCAGGTCTGGGAAACTGGAAAACCCCCACAGAAGGAAGGTGCTCACTGTGGTGTGATTGCCCATCATTCAATAGGCTCAGTAAATTTCTCCCACAGACGTCAACATTCTTGAGGTCAAGACTCAAGACTGTAAAAAGCACTGAGGTCTCCTGGCCTTTAGTCAATGGCTCTTGGGCAACAACAAGATAACTCTTAATGAGAGAGCCTGAGAAATGGGAGGTAAACGCACCTGGCTGAATTCGAGGTCAGAGTGATGAGAAGAAAGATTCTAGTAGAAGAATATGCATAAATGCCCTAGAGTGGTGGAAATGGATTCTGGAAACCCCTGCATTTACCACCCATTTCTGTCTTCTACAATCAGAACCTGCAAGGAAGAGGGAAATAGGAAAGAAAAAAAGCCTGCTTTCTCACCTAGGAGTATGAGAACTAACAGGTATAAAGTGCGTGTGTGATCTAATCCTAGCTTAGCACAGAGAAGTACCGAACAACATTGACTGAATCAATACAACTTTAAGAAGTAAAAGATTTTGAATGGCTTCCAAACAGTCTTGGGATCTCTAGAGTTGTCCCCAGAAGACACTGGCTGCTTGGCTAACAATTATGCCAATGAGTAGACTTTATAAATGAAATTACCATTTTGACATTTGCACTGGTTTCCTATTTATGACATTAAGTTGAGGCTAGAAATGTTCAGTAACTGTCTCCCATTCAGGCAGATCTTAGAGGCGAAATGGTTAGGGAGAGACTGTCCCATCCTGGATGGCTCATTTGTGCCCATGATGTCCTAGTGAATTCTTTAGCTTTCAAGAAGACTTTCAGGACATTTTCTAACTGATACACTGGGCAAAAGGCTGCTTTGCAGCACCACTCTTATTAAAACTCAAGTTCCTCAGGTTGTTTTCATCACTTCTTAACCTATCTACTCTGGGTGTGAGATGACAGGATGAAAGGAACCCAGGGACTTCCCATATGATGTGGAGTTTGGTTTTCAGGCACTATTGTCCAGGAAGGAAAGGAAAACATTGAGAAGATATAAGTGTGGAGTTGAAGGTTGGGGAAAGAATGATAGAGACACATATCTTGTAGGATCCACAAAGCTTGGTGGAAAAAAAAAGAAAGAAAGAAAATATACCTTCAGCTGAGAAGTGTGTATGCCCTTTATGTACTGAACTACTGGGCCAAAAAATTACAGGGAGGCAGATGAGGCAACCAGCATTAACTCAGCATCTGAAATATGCTGGTCAATACGCCATGCATTTTATAGAATTTTCTCTCCAAATTTCTCCCAACAACTCTCTGTGGTAGGTATGTTGATTCTGATGCTATAAAAAATTGACACGAAGGTACAGGTTGCTTAACTGGCTATCCAAAGCCAATACATTAATTCCACAAGTATTTGATCAAAGAATACACAATTGCCATAACTGCTCCTGTGATAGGATATCTGGGTCACCAGGGGAGCATTCTCGAGAGTCCCATATCCTCACTAGCATTCATCCCAAATTTCTGGCAGGTGTTTCTAAAAGGAGAAAAGAAAAACATCAGGAAAAGTTCACATGTGTAGATTTTAAAATTCTGACTGTGATTCTATTACTTTCTTTTTTCATTTGTGTTGATTATGAATCCTTCTCTCCTCCTAATACTCAAGGGAACTAGGGATCAAGAGCATGTAATATGGCATCACACCCATTACTTCCAGTCACTCTCCAAGGGCAGAGTTTGAAGGAGATGTTTTCTGGCCCAGGGTTTTGTGATCCATTCACCCTCCTTGTGCTGTACCACTTCTGCAGACTGAAAGGGACTAATTGACTTCTTTTCCTAAAAACTCCTTTCCTGGTTTATTCATGCCCCCACCCTTGCTAGAGCTCTGGTGGATTTCAGATGCCTAATTGCTCTGAGTTAGTGGTGAGACCTATAAGAATTTGAGGCTCTTTCTTGACATAAGCCACCTGGAAGACTCTTTTGTCCCAGACCATGTCATCTTACATTTTTTTTTAAAGATTTTATTTATTCATTTGACAGAGACAGAGATCACAAGTAGGCAGAGAGGCAGGCAGAGAGAGAGGAGGAAGCAGGCTCCCTGCGGAGCAGAGAGCCCGATGCGGGGCTCGATCCCAGGACCCTGAGATCATGACCTGAGCCAAAGGCAGCGGCTTAATCCACTGAGCCACCCAGGCACCCCATGTCCCAGACCATGTCAAAACTTTGCACTGTGGACACTCTAAACCAACCTACCCCCTAAGATGTACCTCCAAACCATGACCAGTCTGGGGAGTGCTGTGACCACTATGTCACTCATCACTCCCCACCAGCCGAAACTGGAGAATTTTCCTGGCAGCTACACTTAATTTGTGCCCATGGGGCAATGTTCAAAGGTAAATATTTATAACCAAGTGTTTGGAAAAGTGCATTCAATTTTCTTCCAACCCAATCAGAATAAAAGTCAGCTTTGAGTTCAGTTTTCTATAATTTTCAGAGAAGATACTGATATTTTTAAAGGGAAAATAAAGGAGTGTTTCATTGACTTATAGGTACTCATTCTGATAGGAAATTTAATAAGATTTACATAAATTAGAGGTTCATAGGTTTATGTTTTCTCGTGTGTGTGTGTGTGTGTGTGGCCTTACCAAAAGAACTAAATTTTTGTGTGTGTATATATATGTGTGTGTGTGTGTACATATATATATGTGTGTGTGTGTGTGTATTAGATCCACCAAAGAAAAACTTGTTTTTTTGTTTTGTTTTTTAAATTTTTTTTAAAGATTTTATTTATTTATTTGAGAGAGAGAGAGCATGAGAGGAGAGAGGTCAGTGGGAGTAGCAGACTCCCTGCTACTCAATGTGGGACTCAATCCCAGGACTCCAGAATCATGACCTCAGCTGAAGGCAGTTGCCTAACGAACTGAGCCACCCAGGTGCCCAAGAAAGACTTGTTTTTAAAAATCACACTGTTAAATATGAAGCCAAATGGTCACACGATGAGGTCAAAGGGAAAAAGGTGTGTAGGGTAAGGGGGACACACAAAGAATCAAATTGCCAATGGTTTACAGGGAAATGTACAATTAACTAATGGGCAAAATGTGGAAATTGCAAGACTTTATAAATGTTTTTCTTTACCTTTTTCCTGCTTAATTCCTTTGATACAATAAATTCAACAAATTAGCCTTGAAATGAGACCCAGAATTATCCTGGAGTCTACTTTGTAATGGGGGAGGGGATTGAGCAGAATTAGAGGGACCTGTGTTCAAATCCAAATTCTGCTTCTATTGCATTCATATGTGCAAGTAACCACTTTTCTCCTCTATAACACGGCCCTAAATCTACCTCCTTGAGGGGTTACAGTGCTAAGCCTGTACACTTATCAGATAAGTGCCCAGAACCTGCTAGTTCCTTTCCCATTTGCTAAAACATCACGTGGTGTAGAGACAGCTTTCCCAGCAGGGGCTCAGCAACATGGGCTCACAAGTTACCTGTAACAGTGTCCCTGCTCTTCTGCGTAAGCTGCAGTATGAAATCGTTCCTCTCGGGCTGCACACTTGCCTTGGGGTAGAGTTTGCAGCCCTCTTCTCTGCAGCTTTCTAGCTTCTCCTTGCTTCGTCTGTGTGCTAATTATGTCAGGAATAGGGAAACAAGAGCATTTATTCCCCATCCAGTTGTACCTTTAGTATATTCAGTACCTTTTAACTGCCAATTAACCCTCACAGCTACTTTGTTATTAGTGGGTAGAATGCATGATAAATAGAAATATAAAATAAAATTCCTACCTTATGTCAAAGAGGAGTCCCTTCCAAACTCTCAAAAAGAAGAAAACAGTAAGCCCTATGAGTAACTTAGGTTCCTGCACAGTTTTCTACAATTCCTTCTCTCATGTCATTTAGGGATACGTGTTTAAGGCAATTTGCCCTTTGAATGACTGTGACAAGTTCACTTGGTCTGAAATTACAAGGTCTCTTATAACCACAGGGTAACATCTTCTCAACACCTTATGGTTGGAGCTGAGTTTTCCACGCACATTCCAAAGAGAGTTCTGTGGTCACCTGAGACCATTACCCCTTGAAACGACTTGGAGTTTCTTGCTTCCCAGTACATACCAGGAGTATTGTTCTCTGTGGACCTAGAGCTCATTGTGATGTGAATGTCGAAACAAAACCTTGTTTTCATTTTGATATAGCATAGTGATTATTCAGAGAAGTTTGCTCTTATTTATGTGAGAAAAACAGATTAAGTATTTGAAATTTAACTTGTCCAGATACATTTTGGAATATGAATGATTCCCTCAGGTATTTTACTTGCTACTCACTAACATCATTTCCATAGTTTTGACAATATGACAAGTCCCAGAGGTCTTATGTCCTGTACGCAGGGCTAAGGAGAGAGCCCTGTCGTATAGGCTGCTGTCTGGGGAATCAGTCAGAAGAAAGGTAGGGAAGACGATGAAGGCAGAATGATTGTTGCGAGTGCTTCCTCATGAAGTAGCTCTTCTGTAGAAGGCCTTGCTGAAGAGGAAAATGCGCTGTAATCAAAGCCTCCATTGACTGCATTGGCACTCAAAATTTTTTCATGAATGAAAATGAAAATGAAAAATTTCATGAAACGTTTAAAACCATGCTGCAACAATTATCTTGTCAGCATCTGTGTCTCCAGGACCTACATTGCTCTGAGTATCTACTCTTGTATCATAAACAATCCCAAATCATAGTGGACTTAACTGAATTCCTATAGACTGGACTCCATAGGGATAATAGACACACTGAACATCTTGTTCACTCTAATCTGGGTGTTGACAGCTGTTGACTGAGACCTTGAATCAGAATGCAGCCTTTTTGGCATGTGCATGGTGACTGGGGTCTATGTGTGAGCATTCTGGGATAGCTCAGTGGATGCCAAATCAACTCTTGGGCCCTACCTCACTGGTACTGCGTTCTTTTCATTCAAACAGCCTTAAAGTAACACCTGGGTTCTAGGAGACGAAAAGAAATTACAACACTTGATGGGACAGTGACAAAGTTCTAGAAGAGCATGTGGGAGTGGAATTATTGCTGCCATCACTTTTGAAAAACATCTTACACCACACATTAAGATTTTACTATATTTGTTTCATCACATATCTTTTTGTACTTTATCCCTCTATTAATCCTTCCTGAGATATATGTCAAAGGGAATTGCAGACATCAGTATACTTCCTCAATACTTTACACACACATTAATAACTAGAGTTCAATACTTCTTACATGTTTTATTCTGTGCAACTTTATGGAAATTTATGTAAGGTGAAATATACAAATCTTAAATGTACAGTCACTGTGAACTGACAAATGCATCACGCTGTGTAACTCAAACACCTCTTATCATATGGAATACACGCATCAGCCTGGGAATTCTCCTATGCCCCTTCCCAGTGAGTCCTAGCTCCTCCTTATAGAGACACCCATGTCCTGATTATTCTTTCACCATGGCTTCTAGAATTCTGGTTCTAGAATTTCATACAACTGTAACCAACCCTCACACCATTTTTTTGGTAAATTTTTTTTTGGTAAAATTTCATGGTTTTCTTTTTTTAGTATATACAAATGCAATGAATTTTCATATGTTGATTTTTGTGTCCTGCAACTTTACTGAGTTCATTTGTTTGTCCTAACAGTTTTTTTTTGTAGAGTCTTCAGGATTTTCTGTACATAAGATCATGTTATCTAAAAACAGACTGTTTTATTTTTTTTTTTCCGGTTCTGGTGCCCCCCTCTTTTTTTAATCTTGCTTAATTGTTCTGGATAGGACTTCCAGAACTGTGTTGAAGTTTCAAGATTAGATATCTCCAACTTGTTTCTGTTTCATTATTAAGTATCACATTATCTGTGGGCTTATCATTCATGGTCTGAATCCAATGTTGAGAGATTTTATATTATAAAAGGATATTGGGGCGCCTGGGTGGCTCAGTGGGTTGAGTCTCTGCCTCTGGCTTGGATCGCAGTCTCAGGGTCCTGGGATCGAGCCCCACGTCAGGCTCTCTGCTCAGTGGGGAGCCTGCTTCCCCCTCTCTCTCTCTGCCTGCCTCTCTGCCTACTTGTGATCTCTCTCTCTCTGTCAAAAAATAAAATCTTAAAAGAATATTGAATTTTGTCAAATGTTAGTTCTGCTTCTATTGAGACAATCTTATCATTTTTATCCTCCATTATTTTAGTGTAGTGGTTCAGATTATCAAATGAAAAGGCAACCTATGGAGTGGGAGAAAATATTTGCCAACCATATATCTGATAAGGGATTAATATCCAAACATATAAGGTACTCCTAAATCAATAGCAAAAAAAAAAACAAAACTGATGAAAAATGGTTCAAGGAATGGAATAGACATTTCTCCAAGATGACCTACAAACAGCCGATAGGTTTATGAAAAAGTGTTCAACATACCTAATCAACAGAGGCATGTGAATCAAAGCCACAATGAGCTACCACCTCACTCCTGTTAGAATGAATATTCTCAAAAAGACAAGAAATAACAAGTGTTAGGATGCAGAGAAAAGGGAATCCTTGTACATAGTTGAAAGGAATATAAATTAGTATAGCCATTATAGAAAACAGTACAGAGGCTCCACAAAAAATTAAAATAGAACTACTATACAAACCAGAAGTCTCACTTCTGGGTATATATCTGAAGGAAAAGAAATTAATATCTCAAGTATCTGTACACTCATGTTCATTGCCACATTATTCATAATAGCTAAGATATGAAAACAACATAAGGGTCCACTGATAGATGAACAAACTCATATATCTATATAATGGAATATTATTCAGCCTTCAAAAAGGGAAATCCTACCATTTGCAATACTGTGTATGAACTTGGAGGACATAATGCTTAGTGAGATAAGCCAAAGACAGAAAGACAAACATTACATGCTATCTCTGTGGAGTCTAGAAAGTTGAACTTGTGAAACCAAAAGTAGAATAGTGGTTGCCAGGGGTTAAGGAGTAGTAGAAATGGGATGATATTGGTCATAGAGTACAAACTCATAGTTAATGTACAACATGGTGACTATCGTTAAAAATAACATATTGTATACTTGAAATTTGCCAAGAGTAAATCTTGAAAGTTCTCATTACAAGAGAAAAGAAGTATATATAACTGTGATGCTGGATATTAACTAGACTTATTGTGATGATCATCTCACCATATATACATATATCGAATCATTATGTTGTATAGGAAACTAATGTAACATTATATGTTAATTATCTCCATAAAAAATAACTAAGAAAATGGAAAAACCTAACATTACACCTAGAGGAACTAGAAAAAGAAGAACAAACTAAACCCAAAGTTAAGAGGAAAGAAGGAAATAACCATGATAAGAGCAGAAATAAACAAAATAGAGACGAGAAAAACAATGGAAAAGATCAATAAAACTAGGATCTGATTCTTTGAAAAGAGAAACAAACTTGACAAATCTTTGAGTAACTAGTACAAAAAGAGAGAAGACTCAAAATTATAAATGAAAAAGGACACAGCACAGCTGATACCACAGACATAAGACATAAGAGATAGACTACTATGAACAACTATACACCAACAAATTGGAGAACCTAGAAGAAATGGATGAATTCCGAAAAAAAATGCAACCTACCAAGACTGAAGAGGAAGAAATGAAAATCTCAACACCAATAATGACTAAGGAGAATGAAGCAATAATCAAAACCTTACAGCTAAGAAAAACTGAGGACCATATGGTTTCACTGATGAATTCCACCAAACATTTAAAGAAGAGTTAACACCAATCCTTCTCAAACTCTTCCCCCCAAATGAAGAGAATAGTCCCAAACTCATTTTATGAGGCCCACATTACTCTGACACCAAAGCCAGGTGAGGGCACTACAGAAAAGAAACCCGGTTCAACAGCATGTTAAAATCATTACATCCCAGGATAAAGTGGAATTTATCCCTGGCATATAAGAATGACTCAACATATATAGATCATAAATGTTATATACCACATTAATGAATGAAAAAAAATCTCATCACCTCAATAGATGCCGAAAAAGCATCTATAAAATTCAACACAGTTTCATAAAAAAGACTTTCTGCAAATTGGGAATAGAAGGAATGTACCTCAACATAAAAAAGGCCATAAATGAAAATGACAAGACCCTAGCTAAAATCATACTCAATGATGAAAGATTGCAAACTTTCCTCCAGGAATAGGAATAAGACCAAGATGCCCACTCTTAGTACTCCTTGTTCAACATAGTACTGGTAGTCCTAGCCAGAGCAATAAAGCAAGATAAAGAAATAAAATGCATCCAGGGGTGCCTGAGTGTTTCAGTTAATTAAGCATCCAGCTCTTGATTTCAGCTCAGGTCGTGATCCTTAGGGTCATGGAATCGAGTGCCACATGGGGCTCCATGGTCAACACAGAATCTGCTTGGGATTGTTTTTCTCTCTCTCCCTCTGCCCCTCACCTGCTTGCATGGGTACTCTCTCTAGCATAAATATATCCTAAATAAATAATAAAAGAAATAAAAGGCATCCAAATCAGAATGGAAGAAGTTTTACTACTGCACATGACAGTTTTACTGTCACTGTTTTTAGATAACATGATCTTACATATAGAAAATCCTAAAGACCACCAAAGAATTATTAGAACTGATAAATTCAGTAAGTTGCAGGGTACATGATCAAGGGTTTTATACAGAGAACTTTGAAAGATGGTACTTATTTTTTCTGTTTCTAAGATTTATTTATCCATTTCAGAAACAGAGCATGTAGGAGTGGGGGGTGAGGGGTAGGAGGTAAGGGGCAGGGGGACAGAGAGAATCCTGAAGCAGACTCCCTGCTGAGTGCAGAGCCTAAGGTGGGGCTTGATCCCAGCACTCCAAGACCATGAACCAAGCCAAAATCAAGAGTCACCTGCTTAACTGACTGAGGCATCCAGGTGCCCCGAAAGGTGGTTCTTATAAAATCACTGTTCATCGTTAATGATTTTTCTATCAGTTAGCAATACAAGAAAGGAAGGATGGAGGAAAGAAGGAAGGAGTGAGGAAAAACGGAGGGCTGAGAGAAGAAACCAAGGAAGGAGAAATGAAACCTGAGAAGAGGAAGGAAAGAATCATGAAAAAAATTACAAAGACTTCCTTCTGTGAGACTTACTATGGGAGGTGATGGGTATATTAACTTGATTTACAGAGATTATTTCACAATGTATATGAAAGCATAACATAATCAACTTTAAATATACACGATTCCTATGTGTTAATTATATACCTCAGTGCTGAAAACAAATCCTAGAGAAAACCTGGGAATATGGATGATTTAAATTTTCTTCAAAGATTATTTATTTTTGCTTTAGGCAGGCATTTCGGGTGAGGCAGATCACCTTAACCCAAAATAGTATTGAGGTTACTGGAAACAGGTTTTCAGTCTTCGGGATGATTTGGCTTCCTCTTCCTTTGAGTGTTCCATTTGAACGCTGAGGATTTTTACTAGGACCTTCCTTCCTTGTTTGACCCTGAACTACAATTTCCCCAGCCTCTCACAGCTTCAAAAATCTGTTTGGTTTATCAGCAAGTAATCTGGGTTATATGCTTTTTAGCCCTTCAGACATTACTTTTCATTTAGCAAATTCCTCAAGATGAAAAGTGATACAGAATGGTGAGCTCCCAGTTAGGGTTTTTGTTTTTGTTTTTTTCTTTCCAGGATCATGGACACTCAAGCTATTTTTGCTTTTATAGCTCTTGTATGCCTAAAACGTTTTTAAGGAGGACACTGTCCATTTCCCACCCCTCCCAAGAGAGCTCTCCCAGTGTGAACTTTTTAGCCCAAACTTCCTTTGGCTATAATTCTCCTCGAAATTCTTGTTTATGAGCATTCATGGAGCAACTAATATTCTGAACTTCATGGATAGATACATTGTGACTAAAATCTGGCTGAGTGTAGCCATAGATATCAGCAGGAATGGCTTTTCAGAATGCCCTGGTGCGGGTGTCTTCCTATGCATGCTCTCTTTTTTTGAATTACACTTTTTTTCTTTTAAGATTTTATGTATTTGACAGAGACAGCTGGAGAAGGAACACAAACAGGGGGAGTAGGGAGAGGGAAAAGCAGACTCCCTGCTGAACAGGGAGCCCCAGGTGTGTCCTGGAATCAAAACCTGAGCCCGAGACAGAGGCTTAAAATCTGAGCCACCCATGGGCCTTGAATTACGGTTTTTGAGATGAACATGCATAATACAGGGTTCTTCTGTCCCCCCTAATGGGGACATCTTGCAAAACTATGGTACAATATTGCTGTTGTCATTACCATAATCTTCATCTTTTTGTAAACAAAGTACTATTACAGTCTGTGTCTATTAATTTCCATATCTGCAATCTTAGTGTTTTGGTTTCTGTTGTTCATTGTTTGCACTGGCTCCCACGCCTGCTACTCTGTTTCCTTTCTTGCTAGTCAGTATCTTTCACAGTGTGCTAGTTAGTGTATTTGAATAATTGTTGATCAGAATCATTGTGGCTTGAGTTGCTTGCTTATTCAGTTCACCCTGAGGTACCACCTGTACTTGATCATCTTATGTCCAAGTTCAAGGCTTGAGACTATATCTCCAGGGCTGCAAATCTGCAGGACACATGGTCATTTCAGATTTCCCCGTGTCCTGAGGATATATGTGAGTTGTATCATTCAGAACAGTCACCTGGACACGTGCTAGGTTTGCACTTACCATCTCATCCCAACAGAACACTAAATCCTCCGCCTGAGTTGGTAGTACTTCCTTCTGACTTCTCACATTGTCTCATGGCAAAAAAAACATTTTTTTAAAAAGGATTTTGTTTATTTATTTGACAGATAGAGATCACAAGTAGGTAGAGAGGCAGGCAGAGAGAGAGAGAGAAAGAGAGGAGGAAGCAGGCTCCCCACTGAGCAGAGAGCCCCATGTGGGGCTCCATCCCAGGACCCTGGGAACATGACCTGAGTCGAAGGCAGAGGCTTTAACCCCCTGAGCCACCCAGGTGCCCCGCAAAAAAAAAAATTTTTAAATAAGGATCTTACAAAAAATAAATAAATAAATAAAATAAAATAAGGATCTTACAAAATATTTTTAACTCTTAATATCCGCACCCAACATGGGGCTAAAACTTGCAACCCTGAGATCAAGAGTCATGTGCTCCACTGACTGAACCAGCCAGGCACCCCAAAAAGCATTTTTGAGTGTTAAGTTTACTTCTCTGGGTTCTCAGTTTCTGGTGAGGCAATTTCTTACTATCCTCTAGTGTGGTATTTAAGAACTATTTAACATTTTATCATCTGTTTTCATTGTGCTCACCATTGGATTGGTTAAAATAATCAAGTCTGCCATTGTCCCAAAGGTAAATTATATGCATGTGAGTGGGAGATTAAGCTCGCACCTATGTACACAGGGAACAATGCTACCTGACAAGACAAGAAACGTCCTCACCTCCTCTCAGTCTTTGCTCTGATGTTCTCTTCCCACTGACACAGTAACATTGACTCCTCCCAGCCCCTGACATACTAGTCTTCCTTAGTCTGCTCCCTTAGTCTGCATGGCTCTCCTAATAATCTGAATTACCACTTGTTTGTGTCACTGCATCTCCCATGATATAAGAAAATTCCACGAGGGCAGGTTTCTCTGCATACTTGTCACTTACATTCCCCTTGCCTAGGACAATCCCTGGAATATAAGCTCATTCAATACAATTTTTGATTGCATGATGGAACAAATGATGAATGAAGTGATGAATGCCCTATGAGTTTTGTCAGCAAAACGATAGATACTGTGTCTGAAACACCACAGAGGGGGCACGAAAAGTAAATTTGTTTGTTGTCAGCCTATAAAGATGGTTAAGTCTCTACAGGGTGCAGTCAAAAATTCAGAAGAGAGGGGCGCCTAGGTGGCTCAGTGGGTTAAAGCCTCTGCCTTCAGCTCAGGTCGTGATCCCGGGGTCCTGGGATCGAGCCCCGCATCGGGCTCTCTGCTCAGCAGGGAGCCTGCTTCCCTTCCTCTCTCTCTGCCTGCCTCTCTGCCTACTTGTGATCTCTGTCTGTCAAATAAATAAAATCTTTAAAAAAAAAATCAGAAGAGAGACAATCCAGTTCCCTCCAGTTTCCTGACCAGAATGGGCTTGACCATGAACTCGCTTTCAAGATTTTATTCACTCCTTGTCCCTAAGGAAGCCATGAACCCTGCTCATTCCCACAGAGAAGCCACCTGTTTTAACCTGACATAATTCACAGGTCAGTCAGGGCCATCCCATCCTCTCCTCCTCTGGGTACCCCCACCAGAAGAGAAGAGATTAAGTGCACAGGCTAGAATTTCATGGGTCCACAAAGCCCATCCTCAGCAGTTAACCTTCCTGCAGGAAAAAACATTCCACCTTTTCTGTCTGGTTTTGTTTTGTCATTTCTTCTCACAGGTACTCAGTCACACCTAGAGTTATCACACTCATTACAGGATAAAATGTTATTCAAAATGAGTCTAAAAGGTTTGGAGGTACAATAACCCTAACTTATGGCAGAGAACAACATTTGAAGAAAATACGTGAATTAAATTTTAAAAGGCTTTCAACTGATAAGGTATTTCTTCACGTGAATCAATATGTGTTTCTAATTATGAATTTCATTAAAGTAACTCACTATTGCCCTCTGATTTATAATTTGATATTAAAAAAATCCACCCTCTTCATTTACTAGAAAGCTTCGCATTGGCTAATGGTGTATGGACCTATGTATTTAGACCATGGATACTATTTCCTTTTATTATTATGGTATATTACTATTTCCAAATCATAACAGATTTCAGTAAGAAATTATTTTTCTGCCAAGCTCTCTCTTCAGAGCCCTCTTCAGTTCACTGTTCTTGAGGCTGTAGATGAGGGGATTTAACATGGGAATCACCACCATGTCATGGTCCCATAGAACAGGGTGACTGGGGGCATGTAGATGGCTCAGTCAGTTAAGCATCTGCTCCCAGCTCAGGTCGTAATCCCAGAGTCCTGGGATCGAACCCGGCATGGGGCTCTCTGCTCATCAGGTAGAATGCCTCTCCCTCTGCCCCTTCCCCAGTTGGTACTCTCTTGCGTGCTCTCTCTCTCTCAAATAAATAAATAAAACCTTTAAGAAAGAAAAATAGAGTAACCCTGTGAGGAGAAGGTCTTGCGGCATCCCTCAGTGGAGCACATCCTGAGGATGGTGATGAGAAGACAGATACAGGAGACCGCTATGACACACACCATGACCACGATGATGGAGCCAGCCGTAAATGAGGGGACAATGCGGGCATACTGCTAGCAGAACAGGAGAGCTTAACTGAAGGCGCAAAATCATAGAGAATACGGTTGACTTGATTTAGTCCAATCTCTACTAATCAGAACGAGCAAGTAGGAAATGGAACCCCAGCAGTGTGAGGAGCAAGTGCAAAAGGACACATAGACAAGACCGTCCGTCTCCATGACTGGCAGTCATGGGTCGGGGTTATAACTAGTCCCCCAGGAAGGAGGAATCTACGGCAGCAATCAGAACCTGAGGTTTATATGTGATTTATGTTTAATTTTGAGTGTGCATAGCAAAGTACATACAGCTTGCAATGCATTGGGACTGTCTTTCGACAAGTTCTCCAAAAGCAGAGCCTTAGACAGCAGTTCTTCTGCAAGTGGTTTAGTGAGGCGGGGTCTCCAGGGAAAACTTACAAGGATGAGAGAGAACAGGAGGAGCCAGATAAAGCTGTGGGCTCTGCTGAAGGGTGGTTTGTTCTGATCCCACAGGCAGCACTGGAGCCTGGAATGATACTGCAGAGGTGTCCTACCCTGCCCAGTTGTTTGTCGCTACTGTTCGTAAACCACTGTTTCCTCCTGCTGTTGGCTACGGGTCACCCCAGGGAGTAAGGACACGCACTCCCAGACAATTCCAGTCAGTTGTGCTCCTTTCAGTGGAGAGCAGTTTTCAAAAGAGCATGGCTGGGAGCGCCAGCAGTTAGCTCTCAGAGAAGCCGTTCACTGGCTTGGTGAGAGAGATCTAGGAAAGGCACAGAAGTGTCTGTCCAGCTTTAAGGTCCCGTTTTACTGTTATCTACAGCTCGTTAGACTGTTAGGTCACGTCTGTTAGCATTGAAGTTCTGGAACGTATTGGAGGATGTCCAAAGTAAGTGCCTCCCCTAATAGAATTCCTTCGTGAATGACTTTAATTTTCCTCTTGGGTTTTAACCTTAGACAAGCAAAGGTCTTCTTGGATAGGTGACATTTGTCCCGAACCTTGAAGAATGGTGAGAGTTTGAATAGGTAAGCTCAGGAAAAGGGATTTTCAGAAAGAATAGACTTCAGAATAAGGAAAGCGTAGCATTTAATTGGGAGACAGCGTACTGACTGGCTTGCCATAATTACTGAGGGTTACGACAGTAAACACTGGAGAGGAGTTGACAGTAAATAGTACAGTTGGTGGAGGCCACGCCCACTAGGAGCCTGTTGTGAATCTCCTGGACTGTCAGTGCAGTGACTAGGGATTTTCTTTTGCAGCAAGGTCCTCCCCAGCTGAGTGGCCTGGGGGAAAGAAATCACAGTGTCAATGCTGCATGTTCATTTTCTTCCTACTCACCTTCTTCTGAACATTTCCCTGGGCAGCAGCTTCTCAAGACCTGCCATTCCCTTGTCCTGTGTTTGGGGCAGAGGAGATCTGAGGGACTTGGCGCATTTTCAGAATTATAAAATAATGATATTTTACTTCCTGTAAAGTGACTTCCCCTGGGGGAGTATCTACATCCCAAGATATATTTTGTAACCAGTTGAGTTTCTGTCATTTTGATTGTCGAAGAAGAAGAAGTACAAATATCAATGGAAAGTCTGTACGGTAGGTCAAGATTTAAAAGCCTTTCTGAGAACATCATACTAGGTATTAGATCCACAGAGTGCAAGACTTCTGGTGTCTAAAGCAGTGGTCTCCAGATGATGGTCTCCAGTGGCGCAAGAACTCTCATTAAAATCTTCGTGGCACTGAGTGCCATCCTTAAGGAATAGAGAAGGCACAGACTTTTATGTGCTAGGAGACTCTAATGTCAAAGGGGACAATCACTTGAAAACTTATCCCTGAGTTAGGGGATACATGAACACATAGGAAGAACTGCAGAAAACCATACCTGAGTTGCAAGACTATACATTCTTCCTCCAGCTTACTACCTTACAATTTTTAAGGACTGGGAAGTGATCTTCCTTCCGTGGAAGGTAAGAATTTTAGACTTGATTTACTCCTTACAATGAACATTTTTCTAAAGTCTCTAATAATTACATATCCACGGTGTTAATAGCCTGTTAGAAGGTATTAAACTGTGGCCTCGGAGAAGCTGGAAATTAAGAATGTTGTCAACTCTACTCCTGGTAGAGATGGAATTCAAAAAACTCTGCAGGGAAGATTCAAAGTACTAAAAAAAAAGAATAGGATAGTAAACTCTGGGTAAAATCCAGGTTAATAAATAGGGTAAAGCTTGGGAAAAACAAACAGAAGGACTGAAAAAATGGACAGGCATCTTGCGTTACAGTACAGTCATTAGTCATTAGGAAGAATGGAGATAATGTCATATCACCATAATCGATCACTGCTGTACTAGAATATAATGAAAAAAAAAACCAGAATTTACCATCAACATACATGAAAAGAAAGTATCATGAAAGCCAAATATTTTCAGCCAAAAATGATAAGAAGTGTTGTGCAGAGTACAGACGCACTCACATCCTGGACATTTCTCAGAGAGGCTTGCAAAAAACTTGGAGTGAGGATGAGAAGAGATGGGCTGTTTTCATAAGGCTTCTCTAGCGATACTGGCATGCCCCTTAGCAGATGACCACGTATGTTGGTCAAATGTGATTCAATATTGCAGTAAATAGAGATCTCGTCTAGAGTTCACAAATGGTAGTTTCTTTCTCCTAGACTTTCGGCAACTACTTGTTAGAGTAATGAGAAATTTTTTGTTTGTTCACCTCTTGTAAATTAAAATAAGCAAGAATGTAGAAAGCATCTATACATGTATTCACACTACTAGGTGACATTATTATTTGAAAAAAGATTATTAGAGAATGTGTGCATGCAAGCTGTGGGGGGTAGGGACAGAGGAATAGAAAGAGGGAATCCTCAGACTCCCCACTGAGCATGGAGCTCAACATAGGGCTCGATCTCAGGACTCTGAAATCATGACCTGAACTGAAATCAAGAATTGAATGCTTAACCAACTGAGCCACTCAGGTGCCCCGCAACAGGTGACATTATTCTTAATATCTGTTTAATGAGCAACAAACCATCTTCAGTACCTGTCCAAACAAAATAAATACTAAATCAGTCAAGTAGTATATAGATGAGTACACTGAACGTAATAATCATGGAGGCTTTCCAGAGAACATACTGTTCCATTTTTCCCTCAGATTTTGAACTAATCTTGGTAAACCCTATGCATTCATGAGGCTTATGCTACAGGTTGGGGGACATAAAATTTTAAAATAAATCTCTGCCCTAATTTAGGAGTCAAGTTAAAACATTTTTTTATTTAAAATTTAAGACCTTCCTGTCATCACAATAAAATGGGATGTAAATCTAAAAGAAGAAATGACCAAGATAGGCAGGGAGGTCTGGGGAGGCTTTAGAGGGAAGAGACGTTGAATCATTTGTTCATGAGATCTACGGTTTCAGAGGGCATAGGAGGACAGGAAGAACCTTGTAAGTGATAGAAAACACATGTGCAAAGTAGAAGAGCCTTGAAGGACATATTATTTTTGGAAACAGTGGGATGTTCCCCATCTATTGACAGCGGGAAATGAGGCTGGACAGGTAAGACTGTGGATGCCATGCTAGGGCACTTTCAGTGAGAGAGGCTTGATGATCAACTAGCCTTTATTATCATCAAGCAAGTGGGTCTCCAGACTCTTTCTGCCTTGCTGTAAATATACTGTTTGTGCACACCAAGAGCTATATCACCCTCAGCAAACCAAGTAACTCACTAAGCGATAGTTTCCTCCCTATAAACATGGTTATAATAATAGCATTTATTTCTTAGGATAGCTGTGGGATGTAGGAGGTCATATAACTGACTCATGCAACGAAGAATAGAAGTTATTGGAATTCTCTGGTGTGTAAGCAAATGGGATCTAAAGGTCTACACTGAAGAGATGTAGCATGATTATAGATATGACATAGAAAAGATGGTGGTAGGGGGTGACTGGGTTGCTCAGTCAGTTAAGTGTCTGACTCTTGGTTTTGGCTCAGGTCATGATCTCAGGGTCCTTAGATCAAGCCCCACATTGGACTCTAAGCTCAATGGGAAATCTGCTTAAGATTCTCTCTCTTCCTCTTCCTCTACCCCTACCCCTGTGTGCGTGCTCACTCTCTCTCACATAGGGGTGCCTGGGTAGTTCAGTCGATTAAGCATCTGTGTTTGGCTCAGGTATTGAACTTGTGATCTTGGGATGGAGCCCTGTGTGGAGCTCCCTGCTCAGCAGAGAGCCTGCTTCCTCCTCCCCCTCTGCCTACCCCCACTCATGCTTTCACTCTTTTTCAAATAAATGAAATCTTAAAAAAGTAATGAAATGAATCTTTAGAAAAGACAAGCTGGTGGCACATGAAGGATAGAACTAGAAGGAGAAAAGGCAGGGTTGTTACAGAAACTCAAATGAGAGGTAGAAGAGAATGCAGGAGACTTTCTTTAGTTAGGATCCTAGAATCTAGAAAATGCAGGCAACAAGAGAGAAGGAGGAACCCAATTAATCTAAGCAAGGGCCTGAAAAATGAGTAGAAGTCTAATAGGAAATAAACTGATGCGGGGAAACAGAGGCAGGGGGAACACCATGTGAAAACGCACAGCAGCATGTGGATCAGGATATGTGCGGGAAAGGGAGGGTGCGGCTGCCTGGCTGGGTGTGTAGAAGGAGATAACAGAACTGAACCGGGAGCAGTATATAGGGACAAGTTGTGATGAGGACTGGACATCATGCTGAGGGATATTGGATTCCCTCCAATATACAGTGGATAGCTATCCACTATTTTTGACACTATCAGTGACTTAGCATATCCTGTGTTTAGGAATCTATCATCTGATGACGGGCTAGCGAATGAAATGAAAATGCGACAGATTTGTGACTAATGCACAACTACACACGTACCATATTCACCCTGTGGGAAAGGTCCAGGCCAATAGCAGGGGAAATAAAAGCAAAAACAAACAAAAAACCCAAAGATGAGGGCAAATAGACATCTGGAATTTTGGAAGTGACTTATTGGTAAAAAGATGAGGAAGGAGTCAAAATGGGTCTAATGGTGGCTCTCTGATGTGTAAAATGCAATCTGGAAATATAAGAGGAAACTCTGACATATGAGGGGAATATGGTCAGGTCTATAACGCATATCTTGCATTCAACACTTGCCGGAGACTCTGGCCATGGAAATGCGCCAGAGCATATTGGAGATTCATTTTTGGTAGTAGCAGAAATTAGAGAGTCCTACAAGGTAAGTGGTAGCTAAGAATGGAAAACATTTCCTTTAGAGGTGGATAGACAGGGAAACCTTCAGAGGAAAAGGAGCATGATACGGTCTCAAAGACAAGTCATATGGATCTAGGTTGAGGATTGAGCAGGTGGATGAGTTTGCCAGGTAGGATCTTTGTGTTGGCTGTGAGCTGTCCGCCATACTGTCCTCTCCCCTGATCTTCACCTGCTGATGCTGTATTGACATTCTAGTCTCTATGTAAGCATGCCACCTTCTCAGAGAGGGGCCTTCTCTGACTTCACAGACACAAGCAGTCATTCACTCTCCCATCACAGAGATCCTATGTGCCTGGTTCCATGTTTCCCATGTATAAAAATGTCTGGCACGTCATGTGCATTTAGTCAGTATGTACTGAATGAATTCATGGCTTGCATGGCCAGTTAACCCTTCTGTACCTTTTCATCTTTTTAGAAATCAGAATGACAATTCCACATAGACTTGTGAGGATTACACAAGACAGCTCTATCGAACCCCAGCACATTATAGGTATTAAGGGGATGTTGGTTATCTGGCCTGCCTCCTCTTGTATTCTTTTCCCAAACTACAATGCAAATAGAAAACAGTGACTCTTCAACCCTCAATGTATTTGTTTTCCTCTTGTCTTCTTTTATTTTTAATCTTTGTGATTCCTACAGAATAATTTCCAGTCGGGGTTTCTCTCTTTTTCTTGTACACTCTTTCAGTTTCCACTGCTTATTATTTACTATTTTTCTTTCCTTTCAGCTTTAACAGTGACTGAAATTAAAATTAAATTTATGTTGAGTGCCTTCCTATCACTTTTTTGTCCTCACCTCTTTCAAGAACAGATGCTGAATGGACAATCTAAATAGAAATACGATTTGCCAAACTGATCTGAAGAATTTGCGTTGATTCTGTTCAGATCTGCACTTCCAAGTAAACCACATAACGAGTATACCTGCTAGAAAATGTCCTGGATGTTTTGCTAAAAACTCAAAAGTTGACTAGAGCGTTATGACCAGAATATGACATTCTAGAATGAGGCAGTACCTTCAAAATCATTTTGACTTCAAACTAGACCATTATATTAGACATCATTATATTAGACATTGGAAAAAATTCCAATGAGAAATTCTTAAGAACTTGAAAATTATTGATATGTATCAAGAACCAATGACATTATATATCTCAAGCTCCAAATACTGCCATGGATAGGAACCTAGCAGAAGTTATATGTCGCATTCATTTTTATGGTCTAGTCATTCCTACAGTTATCACTTTTGGAGTTGCTTTGTGCGGAATCACTAATGAAAAAGAATTGCATTGACTTCCCTAAATTTTTTAAATGTCATATTCATTTTAAATAATTTAAATGATTAGCTTATATTGCTTATTTAATCTATAGTTTATTAAGCACTCCTAAGTACCAGGTTACCAGTAGATCTCAAAAAGCATTTGAAAATGTAGCATCACAAAATCCAGGGGCTGAAAACAAAACAATGTTATTTGTGTTTTTCTGCTTACATGTAGATCCTGACCAGAAGATAGATTAAGAGTGCATTTGTGAGTAGAATCCAAGAAGATATTTGGTCATTTATACAGATTCTCATACTAGCATCATTCTCATCATGCTGACTCTTCAACTTGACTTCAGTCAGGTGGATCCAAAACGCCCCTTTCTCAGGCTCTCCCATGAAAGGTTGCTTGAAACTTGAAACCAGTTCCCTTAACTAAAGTCTAGGTGACATCTGTGCTGTGGCAGCTCTTTACAATCATCTCAGAGTTTCAGCCTCAAGAAGCTCTGCGAGTTTGGAAGACAGTTGCTGCCTGCATCCGGAAGATGGGCAATCACACCACAGTGAGCACCTTCCTTCTGTGGGGGTTTTCCAGTTTCCCAGACCTGCAGGGTCCCCTCTTTGCGATGATCTTCTTCTCTCATATGACCATCCTAGCTGCAAATGTGTCCATAATGGTGGCCATCAAACTCAGTCACAACCTTCACACCCCCATGTACTTTTTCCTCTGTGCCCTATCCTTTTCAGAAACCTGTACCACCATGGCAGTCATCCCTCGCATGTTAGAGGACTTGCTGTCTGACAGCAAGACCATTTCTCTTCCTGAGTGTGCCACGCAGATGTTTTTCTTCTTTGGCTTAGCCGCAAATAACTGCTTCATCATGGCTGCCATGTCCTATGACCGCTATACTGCCATTCACAACCCACTGCACTACCCCATCTTGATGACCCATAAGATCTGCTTTCGGTTCATCATGGCCTCCTGGATGCTTGGGTTTCTGGTTTCTCTATGCATCGTCATCATTGTATTCAACTTGTCTTTCTGTGACTCCAACATCATCGAGCACTTCTTCTGTGACATCTCACCTGTGGTCTGCCTTGCGTGTGACTACACCTCCCATCAGGAAATGGCGATTTTTGTGCTCTCTGCCTTTGTGTTGGCTGGCAGCTTTGTCTTCATCATGATGTCCTACATCTTCATTGTGTCCACAGTTGTGAAGATGCCCTCTGCCCAGAGGAGGTATAAGGCCTTCTCCACTTGCTCCTCTCACCTCACCGTGGTGTGCATACACTATGGATTTGCTGGTTTTGTCTATCTGAGGCCCAAGGACAGGGACTCGTTCCGTGAGGACATGCTGATGGCTGTCACATATACAGTGCTGACACCTCTGCTTAACCCCATCGTGTACAGTCTCAGAAACAAAGAAATGCAGACGGCCCTAAGGAAGGTATTAGGCAAGTCAAATAGGCTCATCCCTCAGATGGTGAATAAAAGAACATCAGACACTTAAAAAGCGCTGATAAATTAAAGTGGGAAAAGTGGAGTATTTCCAATGAAATCATCACTTTGTGTACAAAGCATTTAAAGTATTAACTGTTTACCTGATATATTCTGACATCACCATTTTTCCAGAACAAAGAGTGTATAGTTTTAAAATGTGTGTAAATATATGTGTGTGTGGTATACACGTACATACATATGAGCATGCTCAAAGAATCCAAACATGTTTTCCAACACAGTATTTTCATGATAGGTGTCTGGTGTTCTTTCTTTTTTTTTTTAAGATTTTATTTATTTGACAGACAGAGATCACAAGTAGGCAGAGAGGCAGGCAGAGAGAGAGGAGGAAGCAGGCTCCCCGCGGAGCAGAGAGCCTGATGCAGAGCAGAGAGCCTGATGCGGGGCTCGATCCCAGGACCCTGAGATCATGACCTGAGCCGAAGGCAGCGGCTTAATCCACTGAGCCACCCAGGCGCCCCTCTGGTGTTCTTTCTAAGAGCTTCCTGACTAGCCCTATATCTTGAATATTTTCTCCTACTTTTTTCTAAAGGTTTATAGTTTATAATTGTACCCTTTACATCTAGGTCCATGTTTTATTTTGTGTTAATCCTATGGAAGGTGTGAGGTGCTTTATGCTGAGGTGCTTCTGCCCTCCATGGGTGTCCCATTGCTCGGTGCCGTTTGTTGAAGGGCCGTCCTTCTTTCACTGGATTGCCTTTGTACCTTCTTCAGAGAAATCAGTTGGGCACACTTGTGTAGATCTTTCTCTGGCTTCTCTAGGCAGCCTCTGTGGTTTGTGTGTCTAATCTTCCACCAGTACCACCCTGTCCTGATACTACAGTGAGTAATAAGCCTTCATATCATGTAAAGTGACACTTCCCACCTTACTCTTGTCTCTCAAAATGATTTCTCATATTCTAGGACCTTTCCTTTTTAGTAATGTAAGCATTTAGTGCTGTAAATTTCCCTCTCGGCACTGCATTACCTGAATCTCACATGTTTTGATATCTTGCGTTTTATTTTCACCTGTTGTATGTATAAATACTGAAGTCCCAGGTCTTTTTTTTTTTTATCATTTAGTTTCTGTTTAGAGAACTTCCTTTAGCAATTACTTAAGGTAGCTCTGTTAAGAGTAAATTCTCAGCTTTCTTTCATCTGAAATGTCTTCTTTACTCCATTTCTGAAGGCTACATTCTGCCAGTCATAGATTTACATTTGACTTGTCTTTGCTTTTGGTACAGACAGTCCCTCACTTATGATTTTTTTTTAAGATTTTATTTATTTATTTGACAGAGACAATGAGAGAGGGAACACAAGCAGAGGGAGTGGGAGAGGGAGAAGCAGGCTTCCCACTGAGCAAGGAGCCTGATCCCAGGCCCCTGGGATTATGACCTGAGCCCAAGGCAGATGCTTAATGACTAAGCCACCCAGGCGCCCCCACTTATGATGGTTTTGACTTGTGATTTTTTGACTTTACAATGGTGTGACAGCAATATGCATTTATTGAAACCATACTTCAGATTTTGAATTTGGATCTCTTCCCATCACTCAAGATGCTGGGCAGCAGCATGGAGCCATAACTCCCCGTCAGCCACGCAACCAGGACAGCTAATAACTGATGCACACACAACTGTTCTGTATGTACACAACCATTCTGCTTTTCACTTTCAGTACAGTATTCAGTAAGTTACCTGAGATAGTCAACACTTTACTATAAGATGATTTTGCTTCAGATGGTTTGTCCAGCTGTAGGCTCATGTTAGTTTTCTGAACGCGTCTAAGGAAGTTCTGTAGGTTGGGTGGATGAGCTGTTGAGCTGTAGCTGCAGGCCGCATGTCAGCGTGTGTGTTCAGATTCCTGTTGAGCGCTATGGACACAACTCTAGCAGAATGCTCCCTGCAGATGGCTGAGATGGAAGTCCAGCTGCCCACTCTGCCCTGATGGCTTAGTGATAATGTCACCCTGGCTACATGCCTTTTTGCCTCCAAATAAGCTCAGCTCCTTGTTGGGCTCCACTGCCACTAGGGAAGGGGCAGTAGAGAGCTGGTTCACCCTGCCCTGTCCTTGCAGGGCGTGGGTGAAAGCTCAGCTTGGTGGGTGCTTTCCTAAGTAGGGTTAGAGGCAGGGGGAGCTGAGTACCATTAGCCCCACCTCATACTCCCTCATTAAGTCTCATGCTGCCAGGTGACGGTGGAGTCTCATTTCCCTGCTGGATCCGACTGACATCACCTGGGCAAGGGAATCAGAGAGTGGGTGGGTGAACATAAACAACCTGCTTGGCCCCACTGAAACCTAGGGGTGGGTGGCAGGTATGATTTTCCGTAGGTATTTGTCTGGAGTAAGGTGGGTATGGCCAAAAGCATTTCTGTTCTGTTGAGGCCACTCTTTTCCAGTTCTTCGGCTCGGAGAAACTGGATTTTCTTAGAGTTCTTTTTGTCTGTGTCTCTCGGGGGTTCTTGATGGGCCCTGTCCAGGATATAGGGAAACCCAGGGACTCACTGCTGTGTTGTTACTCAGGTCCCAAAGTCCCTAGGAGACTGCCTTCTTCTATGTTTAGAATCTTCCTGTGCTTAATTATTTCATCTATCTATCTGGATTTCTAATCTATTTTTTATCTATTTTTATCTATCTATCTATCTGGATTTTTTGTGTTTGGCGTGTGTGTGTGTGTGTGTGTGTGTGTGTGTGTGTGTTTAAAACAAGAGGGGAGGACCTGAGAGGAATGGAACTACTTCATCATCAGTGCGACCAGAAATCTATGCTTTCAAAAATTTAGAGATATTTTTCTACATTCTAATTTATTTTGTGCAAGATATTTGGTCATTAGACCAAGCTAGCCTGATATATCCAACAGAGAAATTTCTACCCTGAACTCTGAACAGTAAGTATTGAATGGAAAGGAATGTGTCCAGGACAGACAAAATTCTCTAGTGGTGAAGCTGTCTCCCAAGACCCCCTCAGTCCAGCCTATCAGAGAGTCTATGCCTTAAAAGAGGGCAAAATAGGAGCGCCTGGGTGGCTCAGTGGGTTAAGCCTCTGCCTTCAGCTCAGGTCATGATCTCAGGGTCCTGGGATCGAGCCCCGCATAGGGCTCTCTGCTCAGCAGGGAGCCTGTTTCCTCCTCTCTGTCTCTCTCTCTGCCTGCCTCTCTGCCTACTTACGATCCATGAAATAAATAAATAAAATCTAAAAAAAAAAAAAACCCCTTATTAAAAAAAAGAGGGCAAAATATTAAGAAGATATTTGGGACCTTGAACTTTCACTTATGTGCCTCAGTCACATCCTCTATAAAATATAGTTAAAGGGAATAAAAACATCATAATGTTATTCTGAGGATTAATTGGGTTAATATGTGTAAATCCCTGAGAACAGTACCTGGAATGCGTTAAACACTGTCGCGGTGTTAGCTCCTATCCCTCACACTGGTAGTACTGGTAGTAGTCCTCTCACTAACATTTGATTTCTAGATCTTCTAACGCTCCAGCCAGGCAAATACATGAGGGAGACATTATTCAGCAGAAGGTGATTACAGTACTTTTACTAAATGAGGCTGGGATCCTAGTTGCCGATCTGTGAACCAGTGTGGAGTCAGCGGCGGAGCTGTGCTGAGCATCAGTTTGTATAAAAGCCTATCACAACTGGAGCAGGTTCTCACCGGAACACTCGGTCACTTGAGTCAGGCTGAAGCATTCAGCAGATCAGTGACCAGGATTCTATGGCGGCAGACAGTGGTTCATACCAGAGCAAAAATTCATTCAGTCATCCATTCCCTTATTCATTTTTCATTCATTCATTTCAAATATGCATTTATGCTTATTGTGTGTCCATTAGATGCATGGGGAAAGAGCAAAGACAAAGTGGTAGCTATGGAAAGCTTTTAGCACTGTGGAGAAAACAAATATTAAGTCTATAAGTGCGCTGAATGTTTTGAAGAAAACAGAGTTCTATAGGTGTACTTAATTGGTTCTAGAGCCTCAAGAAGGCTTCCCAGATAGGAAACAACACTCGGGTTGGTATCTATAACATAAAATATTAGCTTATGATTAGCATAAGATATAAGATGTTAGCAAGGTAAGGGGGTAATGAGTTCAGGGAGAGGCACTCTCATTGCATGTGAGAGGGTCCTGAGGCAGCAAAGACTATGGACATGTTTAAGGATTTAAAAGAAGAAGTTATTTGGAGACCAACGGAAGACAGGCAAAAGATAGAAATAGAGCAAGGGCTGTATACAGGACTCTGAGTCATTTTAAGAATTGCTCTCTTTTGGAATGATACCAAACATTTAAGGAAAAATTAATAATTGTTCTACTCAAACTATTCAAAATATAGAAGAAGGAAAGTTCTAAATTCATTCCATGAGGACAGTATCACCCTGATCTCAAAACCAAAGATACCACAAAAAAGGAGAACTACAGGCCAATATCTCTGATGAAAATGATGCAATAATCCTCAACAAAATACTAGCAAACAGAATCCAACAATACATTAAAAAAGTCATTCACCACAATTAAGTGGGATTTATTCCCAGGATGCAAGGGCAGTTCAATATTTGCATATTAATCCACATGATACATCACATCAGTAAGAGAAAGTATAAAAACCATATCTCAATATAATAAAATATCTCAGTATCATAAAAACCATATCTGAATAGATGCAGAAAAAGCATTTGACAAAGTACAGCGTCCATTCATGATAAAAGTAGGTTTAGAGGGATCATACCTCAATATAATAAACACCATATATGAAAAACCCACACCAAATATCATACTCAGTGGGGAAAAAATGACAGCTTTCCTCCTAAGATCAGGAACAAGGCAAGGATGTCCACTCTCACTACTTTTATTCAACATAGTACTGGAAGTCCTACCCACAGCAATTAGACAACAAAAAGAAATAAAAGGCATCCAAATTAGTAAGGAGGGTAAAACTTTCACTATTTGCAGGTGACATGATACTACATATGAAAACTCTAAAGAATATACCCAAAAAAAAGAAAGAAAAAGAAAAAACCCACTAGAACTGATAAATGAATTCAGTGAAATCATAGGATACAAAATAAATGTGCAGAAATCCATTGCATTTCTATACGCTAATAATGAAGCAGCAGAAAGAGAAGTGAAAACAATTCCACTTATAATTGCACCAAAAATAAGATACCCAGGAATAAAAATAAAATGGAAAAAAAAAAGATACCCAGGAATAAACTTAACCAAACAGTTCAGAGATCCATACTCTGAATACTATAAAACACTGATGAAAGAAATTGAAGACAACACAAAGAAATGGGAAGATGTTCCATGCTCATGGATTAGATGAACAAATGTTTAAATATCTATACTTACACTACCAAAGCAATCTCTATGAAAATAACAACAGCATTTTTCACAGAACTAGAACAAAAAATTCCTAAAATTTATATGGAACCATGAAAGACTCCAAATAAAAAAAGAAATCTTGAAAAAGAAAAGCAAAGCTGGAGCTTCACAATTCCAGGCTTCAAGGTATATTACAAAAATTGTAGTAATCGTATAAGTACCGCGCGCTAACCAATTGCGCCACTGGAGCTTCAAAAAAAATTGTAGTAATCGAAACAGTATAGACACATAGGTCAATTGAACAGAACAGAAAACACAGAAATAAACCCACAATTATGGAGTCAGTTAATCCTCAACACAGCAGGAAAGAAGATCCAGTGGGAAAAAGACAGTCTCTTCAACAATGGTGCTGGGAAAAACAGGACAGCTACATGCAAAAGAATGAAACTAGACCACTCTCTTACACCATACACAAAAATAAATTCAAAATGGATTAAAGACCTAAATATGAGACCTGAAACCATAAAAATCTTAGAAGAGAGCACAGAAAATAATTTCTCTGACCTCAGCCATAGCTATATTTTTCTGGATGTCTCTTCAGACAAGGCAAACAAAAGCAAAAATGAACCATTGGGACTACATCAAAAGAAAAAGCCTCTGCACAGCAAAGAAAAAATCAACAAAACTAAAAGACAACCTACTGAATGAGAGAAGATATTTGCAAATGACATACCTGATAAAGGGTTAGTTTCCAAAACACAAAGAACTTATAAAACAACACCCAGAAATTAAATAATCCAATTAAAAAGTGGACAGAAGACATGAACAGACATTTCTCCAAAGAAGACATCCAGATGGCCAACAGCCATATTAAAAGATGCTCAACATCACTCATCATGAGGGAAATGCAAGTCAAAACTACAATGAGATATCACCTCACACCTGTCAGAATGACTAAAATAAAAAAAAACACAAGAAACAACAAGCATTGGTGAGGATGTGGAGAAAAAGGAACCCTCGTGCACTGTTGGTGGGCAGGCACACTGATGTGACCACTGTAGAAAACATACAGGCATTCCTCAATAGCTAAAAATAGAACTACCCTATGATCCAGTAATTGCACTACTAAGTATTGACCCCCAAAATACAAATGCACTAATTCAAAAGGATGCATGCACCCCTATGTTTAAAGCAGTATTATTTATAATAGCCAAATTATGGAAGCAGCTCAAGTGTCCAACAATACATGAATGGGTAAACAAGAAATGTATATATTCCAACATGCGTATATATGTTGGAATATTACTCAGCCATAAAAAGAATGAAATCTTGCCATTTGCAATAACATGAATGGAGCTAGAGAATATAATGCTAAGTGAAATAAATCAATGGAGAAAGATAACTATCATATGATCTCACTCATAGGTGGAATTTAAGAAATAAAACAAAGGAGCAAAGGAAAAAAGAGAGACAAAGCAAGAAACAGACTCTTAGTTCTAGAGAACAACCTGATGGTTACCAGAAGGGAGGTGGTTGGAGGGCTGGGTGAAATAGGTGATGGGGAGTACGGAGGGCACTTGTGATAGGCACAGTGTGGTGCATGGAATTGTTGAGTCACTGTATTATCCACTTGAAACTAATATAGCACTGTATTTTAACTATACTGGAGTTAAAATTAAGTAAATAAAATTTGCCTTTTTTCTAAACTCTTTGGGAGATATTAATGAAAGAAGAAATCTATTTAGATTTACGGTCATGGTTGTTGTATAGAGAATGAATTGGAAGAGTAAAAGAGGGTAGAGGAAAGCTGGTTAGGGTTGTATTAGGATTCTCCAGAGATACAGAACCAGTAAAGAAATGTATATATGAATATATAAATACATAAACAGATTTTAAGGAAGTGGCTTACATAATTGTTGCAGTTGGCAATTTCAAAATCCACAGTGCAGTCCAGCAGACTGAAAATTCCATAAGAGTTGATGTTGTAGTCTTGAGTTCAAAGACATTATCCTTCTTTTTCAGAGGACCTCAGTTTTTTCCCTTCAGGCTTTCAAGTGATTGAACAAGCACTCCCTACATTATGGAGAGTAATGTACTTTACTCAAAGCCCAACAATTAAATGTTAGTCACATCTAAAAATACCTTCACAGCCAAGACTGTTGTTTGACCAAACAACTGATCACCATAGCCTAGTCAACACATAGAATGAACTATCACAGGAGTCCTCTAGCAAAATAAATGTATGAGGTGGCAGTTTGAAATACAAGTGTTGACAATGAAAATGAACAGAAGTAGGAAGTAAATTTTAGACTCTGAATGTATGACATTTTGTGACTGGATGCAGGACTGTGAAGGGGGAAGAGAAATCAATTTCTCTCAGGGTTCAGAATCCATAAACTGAATGAGGGGCTTCTTGCTGGGATAGAGAATATTGGAGGGAGGAATTTGGGGTAGGAAATGATACCTCTGTTTGAGATGATCTGTCCTTGAATTTCATTAGACAAAAGCACTTTGGTTTAAAACATTAAAGAGAGGACTTGGGAAGAGAAATAAGTGTGGTAGTCAGTACATAAAGATAAGTTAAGCTTCATGGAGGAAACACAATCCAGTCCCCCCTAACTTCCTTCACAGGATGTGAGTCTTCCCATGAACAAGTCACTCTAAGAGTTGTTTGTTCCCTCAGTCCCTGAGGAGTTCAGGAGTCATGCTCGCTCCCACAGAGAAGTCATCTATTTGACCTGATGGAAGCATTCACAGGTTAGGGACATCCTGTCCTGTTCTTTTATGAGGTCCCCTACAACGAGGTTGAAACCAGGGGTGGGGAACACATGCCAACATTTCTGGGTCCACAGAATCCATTCCCAGCAGATAACTTTACTGCAAAAAATGTTTCCAATAGTTTTACTGTCTGGTTCCACTTGATCATTTCCCCTCAAAATGTATTCAGTCATAATAATTATGCTCATTTTAGGTTAACTTCTGTTGAAATGGACTTAGTCTTAAAGATATGGAGGTACAATAACCTTAACTAATGCAGAGAACTGCTTTTGAAAAAATAAGAAGAAAAGTTACGAAGGATTTTCAGTTGATTAGGTATGTTTTCATGTGAACCTATTTGTGTTCGTAATTTAAATTAATTTTGTTGAAGGTAACTTACTATAAGCCTGATTTACAAATTGGTATCAGAAAATCCACCCCCCCCCCACTTTAAAACCTCCATGCTGGCTGACATACGGACTGACATATTTAGACCACATATATATAATTTTTAGACATACTTAGACCACATAAATATAATTTTTATTATTATATTTATGGTATTTTATCAAATACTATAAAATAATAGAATACATTTTATTATTATATTTATGGTATTTTATCAAATACTATATAAAAGCTTCACTAAGAAAATATTTTTCTGGTGAGCTCCCTCTTCAGCGCCCCCTTTATCTCACTATTCCTGAGGCTGTAGATGAGGGGGTTCAACATGGGGACCACTATCAGGTAGAACACAGACACCACCTTGTTCTAGTCAGTTGAGTAGAAGGACTTGGGCATCACATAGATGAATGTGATGGTCCCATAGAACAGAGTGACTGCTGTGAGGTGGGACGTGCAAGTAGAGAAGGCCTTGCGGCGTCCCTCAGTGGAGCGCATCTTCAGGATTGTGACGAGAATACAGATGTAGGAAACCGCTATGACACACACAGTGACCACGATGATGGAGCCAGCCGTAAATGAGGGGACAACGGCGGGGATACTGCTATCAGAACAGGAGAGCTTAACTAAAGGAGCAAAATCACAGAAAAAATGGTTGACTTGATTTGGTCCACAGAAGAGTAAGAGTGAGAAGCAAATAGTAAAAGAGGAAGCATTGAGAAAACTACCTATGTAAGTCACAGCGAGTAGGCGAACACAAACTTGTGTGCACATTTTGGTTGAATAAAGCAGCGGGTTGCAGATTGCCATGAAGCGATCATATGCCATGGCAGCCAGCAGGAAGCACTCACTTGACCCAAAGAAAACAACTGAGCCCAGCTGGATGGCACATCCAAGATAGGAGATGGTATTTCTCTCCACCAGGAAGTTTACAAGCATGTTGGGTGTGACAGCAGAAGAATAGCCTATGTCAGCCAAGGCCAAGTGGCTCAGAAAAAAATACATAGGGTGGTGAAGCTGCGAGGAGATCCTGATCAGAATGATTGTGCTAAGGTTACCAGATATGGTCACCAGGTAGAGGCAGAGGATGGTCAGGAAGAGGATGACTTGAAGGACAGGGTCATCGGTTAGGCCCAGTAAAATGAACCCTGTCACTGCAGTGTGGTTCCCACCCTCCAAGGAATCCATGAGACAACGGAGCAGCTCCCCAAATGAACCTGTGGTGAAAACATTATGGGAGTTATAAATTTGATGGCTTCATTTTCATTAATACACAAAGATGTTATTATAAACAAGCAAATATTTAAACTAAGTTTGGACTTTTTTTTTTTTTTTAAAGATTTTATTTATTTATTTGACAGAGAGAAATCACAAGTAGGCAGAGAGGTAGGCAGAGAGAGTGAGAAGGAAGCAGGCTCCCTGCCAAGCAGAGAGCCCGATGCGGGACTCGATCCCAGGATCCCGAGACCATGACCTGAGCCGAAAGCAGCAGCTTAAACCACTGAGCCACCCAGGCGCCCCAGGACTTTTTTTTTTACTTTAAAAAATTTATGTATTTTATATAAAGTTTTAGAGTAAAAATATAAGTGTTTATGTATATAGTATTCTGTATTTTAAGAATTGTTTTCAGCACAAACAAGGAAACCTTCAAATAATATTCCCCTTTCTCTTTATATTATTCATAAAATGTATTTAAAGTAGCTTTAAAACTAAAGGTTAAAAACATAAGACTTACTTACATAAAGAACAAAAGGAATGGTAAGCTTAACAGAAAGGATAAAAATGTGTATAATAGCATATATTTAAACATTTTAATGGAGTCTTGAGTAACAGCTAACATTATTGAAGGCTTACTAAGTGGAAGGCACAAGGTTAAGAATTTTGTATATACATTTCTTTAATTTCTATGAACTAATATTAAGCATTTTTATGTGACTTATAGATGAAGAAACTGACCTTAGAAATATTAAGTAATTTATCTAAGTTTACATAACACATGGTAGAATCAAGATATGAATCCCAGACAATTTGAATCTAGTTCATTCCTTTGGTCACTATGCTGTAAACAAAATTAAATAATACTTAAGATGAAGCAGAGTCTCTTGGAAATGGGTGGATAATGAATTAACCTTTCTACTTGAGGATAGCTAACATATAAAAAAAGGTACTAGTTAATCATAAGGTTTACAAAATCTGTAAAACAATACCATTTCTTAAAAAGGAGAAATACAATTTTCTTGATAGGACAAAGAAGAAATAAAAAGGAATTTCAAATTAAGGTTATAAATGAAAAGTCACCTATTGTAAATTTATTATGTACATGTAATATTTACAATTAAAATATTGTCTTACGAAGTAGATTGATGTCAATCTACTAGGCGAAACATGATTAATATCTAGGACATAATTAAACTACATTTATTCAAACAAAATCATTTTCTAACGTAGCAATGCTTTCTCATTGGAGAATTCTAGAATAAAATAATTTTGTTTTGACATGGTGTACAGCTGAATGAACTTCCTGCCTGAGAAATTAAGAAGTTTACCCATGTCCACCCAGCGAGTGGCCAGATGGAATCTCATCTCCATGTTTTCTGGCTTTATATTCTAGACTTTGTCCATGGAATCTGCTTGTCTGTCGTTAAAGCATTCAGAACCATAAGGAAGACTTTCCACAAGATATTTACTAACAGCAAGTCCCCGAAGCCTCTCAAGGCTAGTGTATTTATTAGCATTATTGCTGAGTTCCAGGTTTAGATGGTGTAAGACCATGTATGTTTCTGTTCCTAGGAGTGGGTAAATGATGAATCCTGGTACCTGAAACTATGCCTGTTTATATGCACTAAATAGACCATGGGTTAATTCAGCTCAGGTACCTTGTTAGCTACTGCTGGGTTACATCTGCTCTGTTTCTTCACTATGACTTGAGAGTACAGATACAACTTTTGAGAATCATATGAAGTCACAGAAGCCAAAATCCTACCTCTTGAAATAAGAGTTTATTCATCCTAGAGCAAGAAATTCAGTCATGATTATTTGGCAGCCGTGTGATCTTATATTATTGTTTGTCTTTGGGAATAAATCTCTGAAGATTCTAGAGATTGTAATGTGAACTTAAAAGCACCAGGGATCATTATCACATTCTTCAGTAAATACCGAGCAGTTCCCTTCACACAGACACAACTAAACTTTAAGGGTTCTGTCAATTCTCAAGTGATCTCTTTATTTTTTCTTTTTATCTAGGTATTGGTGCCCTTTCGTTTGATAATTATTGAGAGTGTAGTATAATCAATTATGGCTAAATATTGGCTCTAAGTGTACTTTGATATTTCAGGTTAAGGAATGCTAAAAATATAACTTGAGCTCCATTCATTCAGAATGTATTCATTTTCTGAGTATTTTATAATGATATAGGTAAGGCACTCCATTAGATACCTGGGGTAATGGGGAGGGGGAGAATGTCATGTAAAGCTGAATTTTAAATAACATAATTTTTAAACATGTATACATTCTTTTCTAGCAAAAAGTTTTAAATGAGTATATTTAAAACTGTGTATACATAGGGAACTATAAAGTAAAAATATGTTTGGGATGACTTTCTGATCAAACTTAGCCTGCATGCCTCGAAGGTATGACTACTAGCTAGGGGCTTATCTGACTAGAAGGATGATGGTAGAAACAGCTGTCTTCACCCTGAACACTCAATCTAATTCTCTTGCTAAACCAAATTGTAGAAAGTCCTATCTTACTTTCCTGATGCACCCCTGATGGATTTTCCAGTAATAATACTAGCCAACCTTCACTCAGACTTGACTCCTTACTAAGCACTGTGCTTGATTTTTTACTTACATTTTCTCTTTTAATCCTGATAATAATTTGGTGAACTAAGTATTTCCATTATTTTAACTTTACCAGGAAAGAACTAAGGCTTAGATTAAGCTACTTGTGTAGCTTAATGTGCTCAAATGGTGAAACTAAATCCTGGTTCAAAATTCAGGTCGGACTACGTGCTAGAAGGTGTGCTCTTAAACTGGAACTGCCATCCAGTCAACTTCAAGACTTGAGTGACTCCGTAATGACCACTGGTTCCAGCCAGTCCTTGATTCAGTTTTCTCTCTCCCGTTAACACTGCCTAATTCCCTAAAATTGGTGGGACCTATGGTCAGGCCCTGAGTGATGGAGTTTTTAGAATGTTGGTGAGGTTGGTGGGGTCTGAAGCCAACAGCCAAGAAAGAGTTTTTGAGACATACCGCAAAATGATGGTTTTATTAAAGCTTGGGTACAGGACCCCTGGGCAGAAAACACTGCTGCCCTGGATTGTGAGGAGCAACTGATTATACACTTTGGGGTCCAGGGAAGTAAAGGTAAGGGAAGTTCCAAAAGGACTTTCATATGCTATAGAAGACTCAGAGGATACTGGAAGCCTTGCTATTGTCCAACTATGATGGTTTTCCCTTCTAGCAAGGTGTTAACATTAAGACAGTTGGGAACTTCCTGTTTGTCAATGGGTTGCAGGTGATAAGGACATTTATTTTATCTACATTTCCTCTGCCTTTATTTCCCACATCACTGAGCACCAGGCCAGTAATTTCTGGTCCTGTTGATGTGGTTTAGGAATATAGGTGAGGTTCAGTGGGATGGGGTCCAGAGCCAATGACCAAGAAAGTGTCCTTGAGACGTCTTTGGTGCAAAAAGGTGGGGTTTTTTGGTGTTTTGCTTTGTTTTGTTTTTTAATGGTTTGTAACTTGTTTAATTTTTTTACAGTATTTTTTAATTGTGTTATGTTAGTCACCATAAAATACATCATTAGTTTTTGATGTAGTGTTCCATGATTCATTTTTTGTGTATAACAATCAGTGTTCCATGCAATATGTGCCCTCCTTAATACCCACCACCAGGCTCACCCATTCCCCTACTCACTTCCCCCCTTCCCTCTAAAACCCTCAGTTTGTTTCTCAGAGTCCACAGTGTCTCATGGTTTGTCTCCCCCTCCGATTTCCCCCAATTCAGTTCTCTTAATGTCCTCCATGTTATTCCTTATGCTCTACAAGTAAATGAACGGATATGATAATTGACTCTCACTGCTTGACTTATTTCACTCAGCATAATCTCCTCCAGTCCTATCCATGTTGATACAAAAGTTGGATTTTCATCCTTTCTGTTGGCTGAGTAATATTCCCTTGTATATGTGGACCGCATCTTTAACCATTTGTCTGTTGAAGGGCATCTTGGTTCTTTCCACAGTTAGGTGATTGTGGCCATTGCTGCTATGAACATTGGGGTACAGATGGCCCTTCTTTTCACTACATCTGTATCTTTGTGGTAAATACCCAATAGTGCAATTGCAGGGTCACAGGGTAGCTCTATTTTTAACTTTTTGAGGAATCTCCACACTGTTTTCCATACTGGCTGCACCAACTTGCATTCCCACCCACATTGTAAGAGGGTTCCCCTTTCTATATAGTCTCTCCAACATTTGTGGTTTCTTGCCTTGTTAATCTTTGCCATTCTAACTGGTGTAAGGTGGTATCTCAATGTGGGTTTGATTTTAATTTCTCTGATGGTTAATGATGATGAAAGTGGTTTTATTGAAGCACGGGAATGGGACCCATGGACAGAAGGAGCTGCTGCCCCGGGGTTGTGATGGATAGCTGATTATGTACTTGGGAGTTAGGGGAGGTAAGGAAAGGGGAGGTCTCAAAAGGATTTTCATTTGTTAAAGACTCGCAGGATACTGGAGGTTTTGCCATTGTCCAGTTAAGGTTGCTTTTCCCTCTAGCAAGACGTTAACATGAAGACAGCTGGGAGCTTCCTGGAGGAATATCACGTGTGTCCCACCCACAAGGTGGGGGTGGGAGGGTTTGCAGGGTGGCAGCTTGTGCTTTGTCCTTAGCTAACCTTCTGCCACCTCATCACTGTGTTCATCAGTAACCAGCTCTCGGTGATTTTACCTCCTAAGTTCCTATCAAATGTATCCACTTCTTTGCATCTCAGTGATGTGGAAAACAAGGCAGAAGAAAAAACTTTAAATTTCCTTCCTACCTACAGCCCCCTGACAAGTCCTTGGAATAGGTAGCGTGACATTCCTCCAAGAACTCAGCTGCCTCAGTGTTAATACTTTGCTAAGGGCAAAAGACAATCTTCACCCAAATCCCAAGATCCGTAAATCTATTTTAACATATAAAAATTCCTTTAGAAATTTCCTTTATCTCTAAGCCCCCCAAGATACGTGTTGGCAATCATCTCCCCAGCCTGTGGCCCACCGATATACATCTGAAGGGTCTCACTGATGGGGTTTGGGAATATAGGTGAGCTTGGGTGGGGTGAGATCCAGAGCCAAAGACCAAGAAAGAATTCTTGGGACATCTTTGGTGCAAAATGGTGGTCTTATTAAAGCACAGGGACAGGACCCAGTGGGCAGAAAGAGCTGCTGCACTGCGGTCTGGAGGAGTGGCTGATTATTACTCAGGAGTTGGGGAGGTGAGAACAAAGGAAGTGTCCAGAAGGACTGTCATATGCTAAAGAAGACTCAGGATACTGGAGGCCTGGATATTGTCAAGCCAAGGCTGCTTTTCCCTCTAATGCACTAAGATGAAGACAGTTGGGAGCTTCCTGGAGTAGTGTTACATTCCTCCTATCACAGTCCTTGTCAGTAGGCTACAGGTTCAAAAGAAATTCAATTTTATTTACATTTTCTTCTGCCTCAGCCTCCCTTGATTTCATGGAGGGGAGGGTGATTTTAGGTCTCCAGGAAACTGAGTTTGGGTCTTTGAAAGTTAGGCTATTGGTAAGAAAGCTTTTTTTTTTTAATTTTTTTTTAAATTTTATTTTTTTTAAATTTGTTTATTTACAGCATAACAGTGTTCATTGTTTTGGCATCACACCCAGTGCTCCATGCAGTACGTGCCCTCCCTATTACCCACCACCTGGTTCCTCAACCTCCCACCCCCACCCCCGCCCCTTCAAAACCCTCTGGTTGTTTTTCAGAGTCCATAGTCTCTCATGGTTCATCTCCCCTTCCAGTTTCCCTCAACTCCCTCTCCTCTCCATATCCCCATGTCCTCCATGTTATTTGTTATGCTCCACAAATAAGTGAGACCATATGATACTTGACTCTCTCTGCTTGACTTATTTCACTCAGCATAATCTCTTCCAGTCCCGTCCATGTTGCTACAAAAGTTGGGTATTAGTCCTTTCTGATGGAGGCATAATACTCCATTGTGTATATGGACCACATCTTCCTTATCCATTCATCCGTTGAAGGGCATCTTGGTTCTTTCCACAGTTTGGTGACCGTAGCCATTGCTGCAATAAACATTGGGGTACAGATGGCCCTTCTTTTCACTACATCTGTATCTTTGGGGTAAATACCCAGCAGTGCAATTGCAGGGTCATAGGGAAGCTCTATTCTTAATTTCTTGAGGAATCTCCACACTGTTCTCCAAAGTGGCTGCACTAACTTGCATTCCCACCAACAGTGTAAGAGGGTTCCCCTTTCTCCACATGCTCTCCAACACACGTTGTTTCCTGTCTTGCTAATTTTGGCCATTCTAACTGGTGTCAGGTGGTATCTCAATGTGGTTTTAATTTGAATATCCCTGATGGCTAGTGATGATGAACATTTTTTCATGTATCTGATAGCCATTTGTATGTCTTCGTTGGAGAAGTATCTGTTCATATCTTCTGCCCATTTTTTGATATGATTATCTGTTTTGTGTGTGTTGAGTTTGAGAAGTTCTTTATAGATCCTGGATATCAACCTTTTGTCTGTACTGTCATTTGCAAATATCTTCTCCCATTCCATGGATTGCCTCTTTGTTTTGTTGACTGTTTCCTTTGCTGTGCAGATGCTTTTGATCTTGATGAAGTCCCAAAACAGCCTTCCCGTTGAGATCAGGAACACGACAAGGATGTCCACTCTCACCACTCCTGTTCAACATAGTATTATAAGTTCTAGCAATGGCAATCAGACAACAAAGAGAAATAAAAGGTATCCAAATTGGCAAGGAAGAAGTCAAACCCTCTCTCTTCGCAGATGACATGATTCTTTATATGGAAAACCCCAAAGACTCCACCCCCAAACTACTAGAACTCATACAGCAATTCAGTAACGTGGCAGGATACAAAGTCAATGTACAGAAGTCAGTGGCTGTCTTATACACTAACAATGAAAATACAGAAAGGGAAATTAGAGAATCGATTCCATTTACTATAGCACCAAGAACCATAAGATACCTGGGCATAAACCTAACCAAAGAAGTAAAGGACCTGTTCTCGAGGAACTACAGAACACTCATGAAAGAAATTGAAGAAGACACAAAAAGATGGAAGACTGTTCCATGCTCTTGGATTGGAAGAATAAACATTGTTAAAATGTCTATACTGCCTAGAGCAATCTATACTTTTAATGCCATTCCGATCAAAATTCCACCGGTATTTTTCAAAGAGCTGGAGCAAATAATCCCAAAATTTGTATGGAATCAGAAGAGACCCCGAATTGCTAAGGAAATATTGAAAAACAAAAACAAAACTGGCGGCATCACGTTACCTGATTTCAAGCTTTACTACAAAGCTGTGATCACCAAGACAGCGTGGTACTGGCATAAAAACAGACACATAGACCAGTGGAACAGAGTGGAGAGCCCAGATATGGACCCTCAACTCTATGGTGAAATAATCTTCGACAAACAGGAAAAAATATACAATGGAAAAAAGACAGTCTCTTCAATAAATGGTGCTGGGAAAACTGGACAGCAATATGTAGAAGAATGAAACTCGACCGTTCTCTTACACCATACACAAAGATAAACTCGAAATGGGTAAAAGACCTCAACGTGAGACAGGAATCTATCAGAATCCTAGAGGAGAACATAGGCAGTAACCTCTTCGATATCAGCCACAGCAACTTCTTTCAAGATATGTCTCCAAAGGAAGATATTTGCAAACGACATATCAGATAAAGGGCTAGTATCCAAAATCTATAAGGAACTTAGCAAACTCAACACCCAAAGAACAAACAATCCAATCAAGAAATGGGCAGAGGACATGAACAGACATTTCTGCAAAGAAGACATCCAGATGGCCAACAGACACATGAAAAAGTGCTCCACGTCACTCGGCATCAGGGAAATACAAATCAAAACCACAATGAGATATCACCTCACACCAGTCAGAATGGCTAAAATTAACAAGTCAGGAAATGACAGATGCTGGAGAGGATGTGGAGAAAGGGGAACCCTCCTCCACTGTTGGTGGGAATGCAAGCTGGTGCAACCACTCTGGAAAACAGCATGGAGGTTCCTCAAAATGTTGAAAATAGAACTACCCTATGACCCAGCAATTGCACTACTGGGTATTTACCCTAAAGATACAAACATAGTGATCCGAAGGGGCACGTGTACCCGAATGTTTATAGCAGCAATGTCTACAATAGCCAGACTATGGAAAGAACCTAGATGTCCATCAACAGATGAATGGAGCAAGAAGATGTGGTATATATACACAATGGAATACTATGCAGCCATCAAAAGAAATGAAATCTTGCCATTTGCGACGACGTGGATGGAACTAGAGCGTATCATGCTTAGTGAAATAAGTCAATCGGAGAAAGACAACTATCATATGATCTCCCTGATATGAGGACATGGAGAAGCAACATGGGGGGGTAGGGGGATAGGAGAAGAATAAATGAAACAAGATGGGATTGGGAGGGAGACAAACCATAAATGACTCTTAATCTCACAAAACAAACTGGGGGTTGCTGGGGGGAGGTGGGATTGGGAGAGGGGGAGCGGGCTATGGACATTGGGGAGGGGAGGCGAACCATAAGAGACTATGGACTCTGAAAAACAACCTGAGGGTTTTGAAGGGTCAGGGGTGGGAGGTTGGGGGAACAGGTGGTGGGTAATGGGGAGGGCACGTTTTGCATGGAGCAATGGGTGTTGTGCAAAAAGAATGAATACTGTTACGCTGAAAAAAATAAATAAAATGGAAAAAAAAAAAAAAAGATATGTCTCCAAAGGCCAAGGAAACAAAAGCGAAAATGAACTTTTGGGACTTCATCAAGATCAAAAGCTTCTGCACAGCAAAGGAAACAGTCAACAAAACAAAGAGGCAACCCATGGAATGGGAGAAGATATTTGCAAATGACAGTACAGACAAAAGGTTGATACCCAGGATCTATAAAGAAAGCTTTTTTCCTTGTAAATCCCTGAGACATTTGCAAACTGGGGGAGACTCCCCGCCTGCAAGACTGGCATCTCTGTCAGTTAACCATTTGTTCTTCCTTTAGGGCAGCCAGGAGTGCTTGAGGAATGTCCCACATAACACATGGGGGGTGGGGAGATGGGGTGTAGGGTGCCAGCTTCTGCTTTGTCTTCAGCTACCTTCTGCTCCCTCATCATCATGACTAAGGTTTCATTAGACGGTAATAAATAACTTTTTCCCAACAACAGCTAGCCCCCTCAGGGTCCTGGAAACCTTGCTTCCAAAATTCTTCAGAGACTTATGCTCTCCCTGACTCCCTCCCAACTTGAAGTATATAATGGGCTATTCCTCCTGACCCTACTGCAGCTCTTTCCGCCTACAGGTCCATCCCCATCCTTTAATAAAACCATCTTTTTGCACCAAAGATGTCTCAAGAATTCTTTCTTGGCTGTCAGCTTCAAACCCTAAAGTCTTTCCTACATCATCAACACTGCAGTAGTTGTCCTTACTGCTTTTCCTTTTTTTTTTTTTAATTTATTTATTTGACAGATCACAAGCAGGCAGAGAGGCAGGCAGAGAGAGAGAGAAAGGGGAAGCAGGCTCCCTGCTGAGTGGAGAGCCTGATGAGGGGGTCGATCTCAGGAGCCTGAGATCATGACCTGAGCCAAAGGCAGAGGCTTAACCCACTGAGCCACCCAGGTGCCCCTTTATTGCTTTTCCTATAAGCACATTTGCCTTTCCGCACAACAACCAGAGCGAATTATTTATTAAAAGGACTTAAGGGGCGCCTGGGTGGCTCAGTGGGTTAAAGCCTCTGCCTTCAGCTCAGGTCATGATCCCAGAGTCCTGGGATCGAGCCCCACATCAGGCTCTCTGCTCTGCAGGGAGCCTGCTTCCTCCTCTCTCTCTGCCTGCCTCTCTGCCTAGTGTGATTTCTCTCTGTCAAATAAAATTTAAAAAAAAAAAGGACTTAATATTATTCATTTTTTGCACTATCAAATAATTGTGCCCTTAGTTAAAGTGGCTCATAAAGAAAACAATGGCCCACTGACCAGTTCTTCACAAATCCAAATTCCAACTTCTAGCAGGGAAACACTTTTGGCTCTTTAAACTAGTTCATGTTTAAGATACCCCAGTGTCTGTAAATAATATGCTTTCCTAAAGAAAAATTAGGATTTCTCTCTGTGTTTTGCTTGTGATATTGTGATGAATAATAAGAAATATATGTTTGGTCTTGGTCTTGGTTTCTAGCACAGAGTTCTTAAAACCTTCGGAGTTTCCGAAGTGATTAGAGCAACCAAGGAGCCTTTTGTTGTGTTAATGAGGTGACTCTTGGATCTCCTGTTGGGATGGGTTCTGTGTTGGGAGTGGGGGTGGGGGAATAACCATGCTATTAGAGGAGTGAAACTTCCAAGTCCACCCTCTGACTTCTGGGGAGGAGAGAGAGGCTGGGTGTTGAATCGGCTGCTGTAAACAGTCAGGCCCAGGTAATGAAGCTTCCATAAAACCCCAAAGGGAGGGGCTGGGAGAGCTTCCAGATTGGTGAACTCATGGAGATTTGGAGAAAGTGGCATGCTCAGAGAGCACAGAAGCTCCGCACCCTTTCCCCATGCCCTATGCATCTCTTCCATCTGACAGTTCCTGAGTTATATCCTTACATAATAAATCAGTAATGTAATATGTAAAATGTTTCTCTGAGTTGTGGGAGCTGCTGTAGCAAATTAATCAAACCTGAGGTAGGGGTAGTGGAAACATATAACTTAGAATCAGTAGGCCAGAAGTACAGGTAACCACCTGGATTTGTGACTGTTGTCTGAAGTACAAGCAGGGGTTGTAGGAACATCTACTCCATAGCTGGTGGGTCAGACACATAGGTGATATCTGGGTTTGGGACTGACAGTGGAAGTTAGGTCATGGGGAGGAAGGGGAGGGAGTTTTGTGGGACTCTGCCCTTAATGTGTAGGATCTAATGTTATCTCCAGGTGGATAGCGTCAGAATTGAGTTGAATTATATGACACTCAGTCAATGTCCAGAGAATTACTTAGTCGTTCTGGGGAGGATCCTACCGCCCCCCCATTGGAATTAATGACCAGAACTTTACTGCTATTTTTCCTATTTATTTAATTTGAACATAATTGTTATAAGGAGAAAAACAGTGGTTTTTTCCAAGTCTGAGAATTATCTCAGATATTACTGGTTGAGTTCATTATAACAAGGTCAGAACAGAATAATCAAGGGTGATCTTTAAAAAGCGGGGGGCACCTGGGTGGCTCAGTGGGTTAAGACTCTGCCTTTGGCTCGGGTCATGATCTCAGGTTCTTAGATGAGCCCCGCATTGGGTTCTCCACTCAGCAGGGAGCCTGCTTCCCCCTTCTCTCTCTCTGCCTGCCTCTCTGCCTGCTTGTGATCTCTCTATCAAATAAATAAATAAAATCTTTTAAAAAAAGAAAGAAAAAGAAAAATCAAGGGTGAGATACCAAAACAGAGAATAAATTTAGTTCAATATTCTGCAAAGTTGAAACAAAAATTAACAATTTCTCACAACTGACAAGCAAGTATCAAGTTTGAAAGATATGTAGCAATAAACAAGTAGAGCTAAAGTAGAATCTCACCAGCAAGTTTATTAAAAGTAAGCATCTCAACTTTATTCTAGTTAAGTAAGGAATATAAATCTTGGGGTGCCTGGTGGCTCAGTTGTTAAGCGTTTGCCTTTGGCTCAGGTCATGATCCCAGTGTCCTGGGATCGAGCCCCGCATCAGGCTCCCCACTTGGTGGGAAGCCTGCTTCTCCTTCTCCCACTCCCTCCCTTGTGTTCCCTCTCTTGCTGTCTCTCTCTGTGTCAATTAAATAAATAAAATCTTTAAATATATATATATATATATATATATATATATATATATATATATACACACACACATACATACATCTTACCCCCTCAAAATAGGTCCTTAGTTCCTTTAATTACATATATGTGAAAAATATTTTTCCAATGTTTTACTCATATCTATACAAACATATAATGGCGAATTCAGTTGATTTTCATCTCAAAATCTATTGTTACTTAAAAATGCAGTTTCTTAATCTTTCAAATTTGCAGCTATTGATATAAGCCCTGTGGTTGTAACTCTAAACAAGGCTGAATTAAATAGCTTGGCGGTTAAAATTTTTATTTCTATAGCTTGTACCATTGTTCTCAGTGGCCCTAAGTTCTTTTTTTTTTTTTTTTAATATTTTATTTACTTATTTGACAGACAGAGATCACAAGTAGGAAGAGAAGCAGGCAGAGAGAGAGAGGAGGAAGCAGGCTCCCTGTGAGCAGAGAGCCTGATGCGGGGCTCGACCCCAGGACCCTGGGATCTCAACCTGAGCCGAAGGCAGAGGCTTAACCCACTGAGCCACCCAGGCGCCCCCCTAAGTTCTTATGTAGTCCTCAACTGACACTCTGTATACCTCCACCATTCATATTAATACACACATTCATATATGTTCCACTCCTTCCATTTTTCATGATGTTGGACTTAGTAATGGATACTTAGGTATATCAAAAACATGAGCAACAAAAGAAAATATAGGTAAATTTGCTCCATTAAAGTTACAACTTTTGTACCTCAAAGGCAACTATCCATCAGTGGAGAAATAACACAAAGAATAGGAGAAAATATTTGCATGTCATATCTGATTAGGGCCTTGTAGCAAATTATAAAGAAATAGCACTTACAAGTCAATACAAACAACTCAATTTTTAAAAAGATTTTATTTTTAAGTAATATTGCCCCTAGTGTGGGGCTCAAACTCACAACCCTGAGATCAGGAGTTGCAAGCTCTATTGACTGAGCAAGCCAGGCACCCCACCAGTAACCCAGTTTAGAACGGGCACTGTGGGCCGCCTGGGTGGCTCAGATGGTTGAGGGTCAGACTCTTGATTGCAGCTCAGGTCATGATCTCAGGGTCATGAGATGGAGACCTGTGTGGGTGGGATTCTCTCCCTCCCTGTGCCCCTCCTTCTCACTCTCTCTCTAAAAAAAAATCAAATAGACATTGTTCTGCTTCTGGAACCCTGGCCCCCTCACTGCTCCAGCCATAACAGAAGCTTCTGTGACTCACTGTTTTCCACTAGGACAGGAAGAAAGAATGTTTGCATTAGAATTAATACACTGCTACTACTACTCTGATGCTACTCTTAGTTCTTATTATCATTATTATTCAGTCCTTACTAGTATGGTGGCTCTGAAGCCAAGGCTTTCTTACCTTATTGCAATTATAAGCAAAGACATTTGTGAGCTCATTAGAACAATTACTTGCCTCTGATGTGGAAGTTGTTTTCCTGAAACTAGACTTTGGGTTTGGATTAGTTGGCGCAGAGTAGATGGTTTTAATGACTCCTCGGGGAGCGGGGCAGACATTGCTCATAGTCAATTTCAGAGACCACACTGAGGCTGAGGATTCGTTCAGGGATTCACATCTCCTATATTTGGAACCGAAGCTGAGGTGCAGAATTGAAGACTAGCCCCAGAGACCTAGTTGGTGAGACTCTGTCTCTGCCTATCTCTGTCTCCCAACAGCTCAAGGTAATACATCTGCAAGGCACAACACTTCCCCCCGATAATGGGGACATTAGAGCAGCAGGGCATGTCATTAATTCTTAACTCTCTTTCTCTATATATATATCTGTATGTATATATATATACACATATGTGTGTGTGTGTGTATATATACACACACATACATTCTTAACTATATATATATATTCAATCAGAAATTAAAAATACTAGAGAAATTCATCTTCTCCCACTTAGAGGCCTGAAACTCCCTGGCTCTTTGAAATGAAACAAACCTGACATTTTTAATAAAAATTCTAAAATCTCTCTTAATGGCTTTAGGGGTGACTGGTAAGTACTGTCTGAATCTGAAGCTTGCCCCACCACTGAGAGGAGCCATCTGGGCAGGTTTCATTCAGGAATCAACACAGGCTCAGAAACAATCTCCCATGTCTGCTGCTTTCTGGCAAATGTACACGCATTGACTAAGTGAAGGATGAGAGATATTCTAGGAAGGGTAGGATCTAGGTTTCAAGCAAATAGAATCTGACTTATAGTGAAGCTAGAAGAGCAAAAATGAGGCTAAAGAAGACATTTTTAAACTCATCTAAAAAGATTACCTTTGTAGAAATAGCCCATGGCCGAAAAGATACTGACTCTAACTAGGTTGTTGGACAGTAAAACAATTATCGACATCTTCACATTCGGTTGTCACAGATGTCCCACTCTGTCCTGTTTTAGCAGATTGCTTTTCTCAGCTGAATTCTAATAGTTAAGGAGATGAGTGTTTCAATTTTTGTTTTTCTTGTCAAATTACACAAAAGCTTATTTTAAGCTTGTGCATTTACAGATGAAGTACCCGGGGGAGGAGTATCCAAACACATAATAACAGTACAAACACAAATGCAAAAGCAATATGCAATGTGCAAAAATGGAACTTGAAATTGGGCATAACTAAGTACATGGACTGAAGCAAAAAGGTCTTATTTAACTCCATATGTTTGTGAATAAGCTAAAGTGATTCTGAAAATAGAATGGAGACAATTATAGAGCTGAGTATGTAACAGCAGCTTGGAAGCATGAATTAGCTGCTTACTGCTCTAGTGGTAGGTATTCAGTTGATCAGTGAAGGACGTTTCCCACATAAATTGGTGTTGAAAGGAGTAAGAAAGAAAAAGATGTGAGGGTTCAGTCTAGCAATGAGTATGCTTTGAGTGTCATCCGTGGGGGAGGAGGATACACCTGAAGTACCAAATGCCAACATCTTATTGGACTCATTCGGTCTCTATTCATCTCACGTTATGCTTTAAGTCATATGAAGATGTCAACAGTGCCCATGCCAGTTGTGCCTTAACATCTTTTTTTCAAGTTTGAAAATATGTTTCTTCGATCTTTCACAACCATGTAATAATGTGGCTAGTTATAGAATTCTTGGCTGGAAAGAAATACTTTTACGTGAGTATTTTGAGCCAATGTATTGTCTTCCGGTTTTGGGCAGAGATGTTGTGAGGTATGTTGGTACTTTCTAATACCGTTTTAAAAATCTCTCTCTCTCTCTTTCTAGAAAGTTTTGAGGATTTGAAATTTTATGATGGTATAACTTGGTGTGTGACTTCTTTCACTTACTCAGCTGGGTAACTGATTTTTTTTTTTTAAGATTTTTACTTATTTATTTGACAGAGAGAGAGATCACAAGTAGGTGGAGAGGCAGGCAGATAGAGAAGGAGGGGAAGCAGGCTCCCCGCTGAGCAGAGAGTACGATGCGGGGCTCAATCCCAGGACCCTGAGATCATGACCCGAACCAGAGGCAGAGGCTTTAACCCACTGAGCCACCCAGGTACCCGGGGTAACTGATATTTTAATATCTTCTTGGATTATAAAAAATCATGATATAGCATCAGAATTCCTTCCATTGAATATTTTAGACCATCCTTTCACCCAGATGTTTTTCTTCTTCAGAAATCAATTGCTACAGTTGGTCTCTAGTGTAGGTGGAGTGTTATCAGAAGGTGTGCCTGTCGTGGTGTAATTCAAGGAAGGAGTGAGAGAAAATAGGATTTAAAGAGAAGATCCATAGGAGCAAATGTCATTTAAAAAAAAAAAATCATGTTCAATGTTGTTTGTACACACGAACACGGTGGGAGTTCTCTGTATGGAGCTGACACCAGAACTGTGCAAAAGGAATGCTATTTACATCTACTCAGTCCCTCTGTTTATTCATTATTTTCCTCATTGTCCGCTGTTTTCTCATTCCCCACCTTTCTCCAGAAGAAAAAAATTCAAGAACAAAAAAATGACTGAAGAAATTCAGTGCACCAGATCCAAATACCTCCTCCATGAGTTCCCAGAAGATCAAGAACATCAGAGTTCCCTTTTTGTGTTTTTCTTCGCTTTGACTGTCATCATCCTGGCATGGAAACAGGAGACAATTCTGATACCCCAATTTGGTTGGAATTTCCTTCATCCCATGCATATTTTAGGCTGCAGGGGGCGCTGTCTTCCCCTCTGCATTCTACACAATCTCCCGTTACAGAAAACCACCATTATCACCATGGGCACCTTTACACTGATTAATTTCTTACATGCTCTGCTCACCAGGGATGATGGCCAGAGTATCCTATGGCGAATCCATATCTACTGGTCACCTTATGAACTGTGCAATCATGGTGTCTAAAGAAATCCAAAATAACTTGCTGGCCAGGACTCCCTTGAGTTCAAGGCCCATGTAATGGTAGCCTCTCTACTGCTGCTTACCGACCAGATCATCATCCATCTCTTGTCTTACATAGCTACACGTACTCTAGATCTTGGATGTTAGGGATTTGGCACAACAGAGAACCAGCTTTTTTGTTGTTATGTCTCTGTAAAGATCCCCAGGGCTACTAGGAGTGTTTTCATCTCCCTCAACCTGGATTTAGTCCCAATCATTCTCCCCACTGAAACCTTTTTTAAGCTACATTTTCCATTTCTCATTCCTGGGTCCATCCAGCTTCCTTGTTTGAAATTCCAAAACAAACTGGCTCAAGCCCTGTCCTGACTTGGGCCAGGTGACCAAGGGAAGGAGCATGTTGAATCAGTTGTTACATGCCCCAAGGCATTCTTAGGGAAGGAATTTCCCAGAGACAGTACCAAAGAAAAAGACTGTTGAATGGACTTCAAAGGAAAGCAGTTCTTGCTGTTAATTATTAAGTTGAACTGGTGCCACATGCCTTAGAAACTGGGATAATATGAATTACAAAAATAATTATTTATCAAATGCAGGATATCAAAATGTTTCATGCAAAATAAGAGTAACTGTCCATATTAGAAATTTTGTTTAGTGGTTCTTTATTGTTTTCTCAAATAAAATTTTTCTTTATACTGCTCCTTTTTTCTCTGTTGCCTTCTGTGGGGATCTCTGGATGATAAACACAGAAGGCATTCATTTCTCAGGTTATGTAACATACCTTGTTTATTTGGAGCTTATGTAGGTGTAAACAGCAAAAATCCGAGTTATTCTCATCCGCAGGCTTTGCTGTCTGAAGGAAAATACATATCAAATTCATTTTACTTTCCAAGAACTCGGTGTATCATTTTACTGCAAAATAATTTTCTCTTACTGAACACGTTACTGAACAAATTCTACAGGTCAGTATGTTGATGTCACTCAGATCAGTCATGGACAGATGCCCTCCATCAGGCATCCAAAATGCAATACCCCTAGTATAATCGCTGCCCAAATTATCTCTTTTCTCAGATCATAAAGAGGCCTTCCTTAAGCCAGACAGCGAAACTGTTTCATGGGAAGTCACAGCATGAGCATAAAACTCACAAATAAAAAGATAGTAAATACAAGAGTGAAGAAGCCTTTCTTTACTCTGCAGGTTGAGCTTTTCCACTCAGACAAGAACACCCACCTTTCTTCCAGGCCTATTTAAATTTTGGTAACATTAGGACAGAATTATAAGTGAACATTCCCAGTTGCTTAACTTACTCTGCACTATTAAGATGGGGACTTTCCACCAAGGAAAATCTAAATGTGTAATTAAGCCTCAAACCCAAAGCAACAGCGACTCCAAGGCAAACATGGTAATTCAGAGCACCCACCAACTCACCGTTCTTCACAGCTGACTGAGTTCCTGGTTGTGGGAGAACAAAGTACTAGCAGTTTTGAGATACGCCTCTAGTCACCGCCCCAGAGAATGTTGGCTCTTAAAGTTTGTCCCCAGCTAAATGAATGAATTGTGTACCTTCCTCCAACTCAACTCCTTCCTAAAAATTGCAATTAAATCTCATGACCCAGGGTTTCTTCAAAATACCTTCCCCTTCAGAATCTCACTCCTAGATCTAGAACTTCTTTCCCAGTTGTGCTGAGGAATGGGGCACAGTGTAAGTTCTGGCCCCAAAGTGCCATGGCTAGTTTCCCTCAGCTTTGTTGGTATCAGTTTCTCTCCTTACCTCCCCTCTGCTGGGCACTTGCTCAGACAAGACCTAAGTGTCATCTGCTTTCTGCAAGAACAGACTTTAGGAGGCCTAGCTGTCCCCCTACCTCCTCTCCCTCAGATATTTAATTCCTATAACTAGCTCATTTGAGAATGAGAATTTCCGTAGAAAAAACCATTCTCAATAAAAGGCACATTGATTATCATTTGACCTGGGACTAGATACGAGGTATGTCAGGAAGGGCAGTGGTTTAGCTGACTCTCTGCCTCTGTCCCTTACACCAGCCCTCACGAAAGGCCTTCAGTCCCAGGGACTCTCAAAATAGAAGTCCTGTTGCTTAATGTCAGGGTAACCTGCTTGCCATCAGATATGGCATTTGCAAAACGATGGACTTCTTCAGCTCAGGAAATCAAACCTGCCTTTTATTCTATGCCATCTATGGCCTAGAAACTCTCTCCTCCAAGCAGAATGAAAAGTCGTACATCTACCAGCTACAAGTTACTTAAAATGGCAAAGTTGACTGGGAAAGGCCACTGGAATCATGTCTCTGCGTCTGACACAGGCACATATCTCTTCTAGCTTCCTCCTCTTTGGTGTGAAGGAATGAGCTTGGGAAATGCTGAGAGATAGCAAATGCACTTTCCAGTTGGAGACCATTCTCACCTTAGCTCCCTTGCTTTGAAGGCCAGTGTTGAGGGCCGGGTTCTTTGCAGCCATGCTTTATGGGATGGGTCACATCGCTTCAACTAATGGCCTAGAGGGCTAGGTTCCAGAAACTGGAGAACTGCCCTGGACACATCGGGTATACTGATTGCCCCAATTTCAGTCCAGTGGGGAATGGGGAAGGGAGAGAGAAAGGGAAGGAAGCCTATGGAACCATTAGAACATTTAGTTGCTGACCTGGCTTTGAAATGAATTTATTCCTTAATTTGGTTCAACAGGAAATATATAGCCAGAGGGTAAATGAAGATGCTTTTCTCTTTCATTGTCTGTTGCCATAAATGTGCTAGCCAAGGCCACCTTTTCTTTGCAAAGGAAAATGTCCCATATGTGCATCCTAGGCACATAATCTTTGCATAACCTTACCCTGTCTCCTATAAAGTATGTGCTGGGCACCTGCCCCAGCCACAACTTCAAGGTCGCCCACTGCATACACCCTGCTAAGGGCAAGAAGACAGTTCCAAGTATCACACCAAAGGTTCTGGACTCGAGAGTCATCCTGAGTACACACACTAAAGCATCAGAATGCAAGCCATCATTAGTCACCAGGATGATGCAGGGATTTTACTCCCAAGGGTGGCTTAAATCAAATGTAAAATATCTCCTAGAAACTCTGTATATACTGTTCCCTTGGTACCCAGGAAGCTCTGAAATAACAAGAGATAAGAGACTCATTACATTTTATAAATACTCGCAGGTTTGTCGGTATGGAACACAGAAGCCAAGTCTCCCAGTCAGACATGAAGAAGTCTGTTTGTCTCACTGGAAATACTCGAAGTGGATACTTCCAGAACATTGGAAATCCTGACTGACTGCCCAATAGGTGCTTGGTAAGTTTTATTCATTTCCAAGGCTGCTACAGGAAAAAGTACAAGGCAGGCAAGAGAAGGAACTGTGGGCTGTGAAGAGGGACTACGAAGAGGACAGGGCGTTAGGACAGCCATGCTTTTCTTCCACCTGAGAAGCAAACAGGGAAGGTTTGATTGACTCTCACTTGGAAAGCTGGGATTTTTTGTCAGCATGTTATTCTCTTAGGAAACCATAGCACAGGCCTGATAAATTCACAAAATCTCTGAGTTCATAAGCAGAATGTTGTGAACTTTCTCAGAAACAGATAGATAGTTTTTACCAGATTCTCAAAGTAGTTCATGCGCCCCTCCCTTCCCAGAGGTTAAGAAGATTTCTTAGGTTATTCAACAAAGTTGTTTGAATTGTTCAAACACAAACCAATACTCCGAACTACCAAACATTAAATATATTAGCTAAATATAATAAATTTTAATGTATCCAAACAAACTAAGAAGAAATATTACTGAACCCATTTTAAATTTTCTCATAGGAATCTAAATTTGCAAATATATATATAAAAAATATATATATACACATTTGTATAAATCATATCATAAAGGAATCATAATGGGGAGGCAGTGTAGTTTTAGGCTGAGGACTCCAAAAATCATCCCACCTTGTTTCAAATCCTGGCTCATCTACTTTCTCTACTTTGTAAATTTGGCAAAAACTATTGAATATTTCTGTGTCTCAGTTTCCTCATTGAGAAAATGGGGGAAATGATAATTATGTATTAAATAAAATAATGTATAAAGTAGAATGAATGAATCTGGGCCCATTAGAAGTATTTAAATAATCACTGGTTATTATCACTAAGTTTGAGAGTCATCAATCAGAATGCTCAGTATTTTATTTTTTAAAGGGACCATAAGTCTTCTCTTAGGTAGAAAATTACAAGTCAAATATTTATTGTGACAAATTTGTTATTTTGTTTTTCCTGGAATTTATCATCAGGCCTAGTTATATTCTAAGAACTAATAGACTAAGCACTCATATTATCAGTAAGCCTCAAGCTTAATTGTCCATGAAGACAATCAGAGTCCATACTGGGTTGAAAACTGTTAAGAAAGAGCATTCAATTAGAAGATTTTTGAATGCAAAAAAAAAAAAATCATTTCCATAGGATAAATGATGAATAAATATTTTGCTATTCCAAAAGAAATATTTAAAAAAATCTAGAAACTAGGATGCATTAACCATGTCTTAGAACGTGAACAGGCGAATGTGCAATAATCACTAATACAGGAAAAATATTCTGTCATGCAAGAGCTGATAAATACAGCTAGTGTTGGTCCACTAGCTTTTTGGGTCTTTCTAGAGTTACCAACTTGTTCCACATCACAGTTAAGTGAGAACCATTATACTTTGAAGGGAGGCAGGGAGTCTTGACCAATTCTAGAAATAAATACAAAAACATGTCCTCTTGCCTTTAGAGGGCACAGAATCCAGAACAACAAAATTTTACTGAGTAAGATTGCTTATGTGCCACTCCTAAAGATCTCAGTGTTTGGTTTTGCTGGAAGTCATTACTGAATCAAGTTAAGACCACAGCAAAATTGGCTACGTCTATCATGAGTAACCCAGGAGTATTAGAAAAGTCCATATTTAAAAAGGTCCTTACCATTTCCTGATATGAGCTAGCCTGGACATCTTCCAGCCCCTCAGACAACCACCCCTCTCCCCAGATCTTAAAGATATAATTTTCCCAAAGATCTGTCCTTGAACCCCTGCTGTTAACCTATTTCTCTGTCCCTGATTGGTCTCATGGATTCCCACAACTTTTACCATCTTCCATCCATTAATGGCTCCCAAATCAATATTGCTAGCTTTGCCTACGTGGTAGCCATCCACCATCCCCTCAGACTGAATTCAACACCCTTCCCTCTTACTCCACTCCTAGCCCAGAATTTCTGTTTCTACAAAAATCATTACCTCACAGTGACTTGTTATAAATACAGTGGGAAATCTGTTTCTTTTTCTTCTCCTCAGTATGTCCTCAACGTTATTGGTGCTTGTGTGTGTGTGTGTGTGTGTGTGTGTGTGTGTGTGTGTGTGTGTATTTAAATTGTGTCAGATCCTTAGGAAAGAGAAAGAGACCAGGTAAAATTTAATTGAACTATCAATTCTCAGGCTATCATTATCCTGGTCTCTCAGACTTAAAACTTGAATCTCAGTCAATTGCCAAGCAACACAGACTCTGCCTTTGGGATAACTCTTCGCCTTAACATCCTCACTGGTGTCCCTACTGATGGCTCCCTCCCTCCCTTCTATCCACCCTGCCCATGCTCCCAGAGTAACTCCCTGAAAGCTTAACTCTGGTCAAGTCATTCTACTGCTCTGATGTTTGATGGGTCCACATTCACTACTGATCTAGTTATTAAAATCTCCCTGACGTGGGAAGTTCTACACAATATGGCAGCCCTACCCCCATCCAGTTTGTTTCTCACTCATCTCTTTCAGATGTACTTGTGCTCACAGTCTCCTAAACACACTCTGAGCTGCTCTGAATCAACTCTTTGCTCAACTCTCCCTTACTAAAATGTTCTCCTTGAATCCATCTTTCACTTTTTGAGGTTCTTTCCATCTTCCATGACTATCCCAGTTCATTCCAAAGGCTGCCTACTCCGTCTAGGGTACAGACAAAACTCCTCAGCATGGATGAGGCCCTCAATTATCTAGCCCAGAGGTGCATTTACTTATAGGCAACACTACCCTTAGAGTCAAACAAAAGGGACCCTGCCTTAGCCACATTCTTCAGGGCAATCCTGAGCCTCTTCCTACTGTACCACACTCCATGGGACAAGGCCAAAGAGATGTGCCCCCCCCCACCTCCATTCATCCTATCCTTCCCTTCTAGACCATCTTCCAGGTACCAAGACCCTTGCCCAGATGGCCCTCAGAGTTTACAAGAGTCTCTTTCCCAGATCACCCTTGTAAGAGTAAACCACAATGCTAATGTTCACATACTTCAGGCTTAAGAAAAGCCAAGGGATGGCTCTTTGCAGGGGTGTGAACAGATACATCATGTGGGCTGGCACGTTCGCACCCGTGCAGCCATAGCCGTGGGCCAGAGGCAGGTTCTCTCACCATCTCATCCCAGCATGAAACTTCAAGGATTCTGCCTTCCAGGTTATTATAAAGGTATATTTGTTGAGGAGGAGAGCTGGAACATCCTAATTTGTTATCTTTACTTTTAACGTTTACTTACTAAGGCATAGATACCTAGGCCCCCATTTGTTATTCTTGCTCTAACACACCTGCCAGTGACAAAGGCAGGCTTGCTTCTAGGGAGCCTGTATTTTACCCACACCAAATACGGGCAGTTATTTAAAGCCTTGTCTTTCTCAAGCACCAGTTGTGTTGTACAGGCTATCCTGTAGGTCTATGTGCCTGAGAGTCCCCTTGTGCTCTTGAAGCACTCTTTACAATGTTGGAAGGTAAAACTTTGATCCCAGGGTCCTGGGATTGAGCCCTGCATTGGACTCTGCTCAGCAGGGAGCCTGCTTCTCCCTCTCCCTCTCCCTCTATTGTTTCCCTGCTGTGCTCTCTTGCTCTCTCTGTCAAGTAAATACATAAAATCTTTAAAAAAGAAAAAAAGTAAAAAATGCCACCTTTGTCACTATATTTAATATTAATCAGGAAGGACTAGCCAATACACGTTGAAATGAGAAAGGAATGAGAGATCCTATACAGATGTGAGGGAAGAAGTTCATATCCTTTTCATAGTATATGAATCTGTATTTGAAAAACACAAAAGAATCAACTACAAACTACTTTTAAATGATAGGAAACTGTATTAGAGAAAATAGTTATAAGATTAATTTACAAAAATTGGTAGCTTTTCTATATATAAAAAGTCCCTAAAAACCCACAAAATGAAAAAAAAAAGCTTCCTTTACAAAAAGATACAATATTTGTAAATAGACTTCAAAGAAATATATAGAATGTTTATCTGTAAAGTTTAAAGAAAACGTTAAAACTCTGTTTAGGAAAGTCATTGATAAATGGCATACATACCTTACTCAAAGAAATTTTGATTGCAAAGCTATCAATTCTCAGCAAATTAACATACCAATTCAATGCAATCACATTTAAGTGAAAAGAGGATTATTATTTTTTTTTTTTGGAACTTGATAAAATAATGCCAAAGGTCGTCTGGAAAATATACATGTGAAAATAGCCAGAAATTTTGTTACCAGTTACTAAGGTCAAATCTACAGTATTATATTTAAATGTTTGGTCCTTGTTCTAGAAGAGACTACAAAGAAAATGAATCAGAAATCAACCCAAGTACTTATGAATGTTTTACTCTATGATAAGACTGGAGTTTTAAATCAACAAAATCAGCTGGAAAATTGTTACATCAACAAATGGCATTAGAACACCTGGTTAGTTATTTGAGTAAATAAGTGAAAAGAGTTGATTACCTCATTCTTTGTATCAACATTAAACTCCAGATAGAGCGAAGGTTGTAACAAAAAATTAAATCTGATAAAGCTCAGAATAGAGTAAGAGATAATTTTTAAAATAATTTTTAATCAAGATCAAGGAAAGCTTATTTAACTATGTCACAAAGAATAGAATTCAAATAGAATAGAATTCAAAAAAAGATTGATAAAGTTGACACCAAACTCTTTAAAATTTACCAAGTAGCATAAAGAAAAAAATAACACACCAATGTCAAGTGACAAACTAAGAAATAATTTGCAATACACGTATCAAACAAATGGCTGCTTTCCTTAATAAACAGAGAGTCCCTGTAAATAAAATGCTTAGAAGACCCACAACCTAATGGGAAAATTATCAAAGGGACCGAATTGAGCAGTCATGAAAAAGAAATACACATGCAAATAATTGTTTGAAAATGCTATTAACTCCTACTCATCATTTTTAAAAATCAAGATGACACGAGTTGCCCAGAATTCACCATCATGGTGGCAGAGGTTTGAGATTTGATAAGATTTGGGGTTTGTGGGAAAACCAGCATTCTCGTACAGTGTTGATGGGCATGTAACTTGGTGCAGCTTACCTGGAGGTCAATTGGTCAGTCTACCTCCAAAGAGAAAATGGATGGGCTCTGACTTCTCTGAGTCTCTTTTGGCAGAATAAAGCTCCATCACTAATGACAGTCTTCAACACTGGGATTGTGAAGCCAAATTTCTGTCATCTGCTAATGGAACAAGGAGGTAAGAAGCTTTTATTTTCAGTCTAATCATTTTGAAGCCATATTTCTTCTTTTTCCAAAAAGAGAGAGAACAAAATGGCAAGAGGCAATCAGACCACAGTGACAGAATTTGTCCTTATGGGATTCACTGACCGTCCAGAGCTCCAGCTTCCCCTCTTTGTGGTGTTTTTGGTAATTTATCTCATCACCCTGGTAGGAAACCTTGGCATGATCCTGATCATCAAGGTGGACTTGAAGCTCCACACCCCCATGTACTATTTCCTCAGCCACCTGGCATTCATCGATGTTTGTTACTCATCTTCCATTGGGCCCAAGATGCTGCAGAATTTATTGGTGAAGAAAAAAACCATCTCCTTTTCAGGCTGCTTTGCGCAGCTGTACTTCTCCAGTGCTTTTGCCACCACCGAATGCTTCCTCTTGGCCGCAATGGCCTATGACCGCTACATGGCTATCTGCAACCCCCTGATCTACACAGCCATTATGACTCAGCGGGTCTGCAAGGAGTTGGTGATAGGGGTCTACACCTACGGCTTCCTGAACTCTGTCATACAAACAGTTCTCACCTTCCAGTTGTCCTTCTGCGACTCCAACATCATCCACCACTTCTACTGTGCTGACCCCCCTCTCCTGGCCCTCTCCTGCTCAGACACCGGCAACAAAGAAAAGCAGCTCTTGATCTTCTCAGCAGTGAACCTCACTGGATCCCTCCTGACGGTCCTGATCTCCTACATTTGCATCCTCTTTTCCATTATAAAAATCCAGTCTTCCGAAGGCAAGTGCAAAGCCTTTTCTACTTGCGCCTCCCACCTCACTGTGGTCATCATCTTCTACGGGACCCTGTTTTTCATGTACCTGCAGCATCCCAAGGCAGGGGATTCGTGGAAGTCCAACAAAGTGGTCTCTGTGTTTTATAGTCTCGTAATTCCCCTGCTCAACCCCCTGATCTATACCCTGAGGAACACGGAAGTAAAGGACACCCTGAAAAAGGTGCTAGAGGGCAAACAGCCATAGTGAGTGAGTTGGCAGAATGTAGCTTTGGGGAAGTAGGATATGCTGACACAGTATAACCAACACGACTGAAATTTAGCAGGCCCGCTGCCATGCAGTCCAGCCAGCTGGGAATTTTCTGTAAAGACCAGAAGTACCCGGCCACTTGCTTGACAAGGTAATATTGAATCCGACCAGTTATCGTGAACTAATCAGAATCTATTTACAAGCTACATAGTTAACAGCCACATCCTTCATATGTTGAAAATGAAGTGGCTGACTACCAATTGGGTAATAATATGAGTTCTAAATTTTAAAAAGATCCCAAAAAGCAACATTCCGGGTGCAACTATAAATTACTGAACCTGAGTACAAAACCCCACACGTGAATGTGTTAGTAGAAACATTTTCCTGCATAAACATTTTCCAGCATAAAATGGCCTATATTATAGCAAATCACTTGTTTGTCTTGAAACATATTTCTTCATAACATACTACGATAGATGGTAGTTCAGTTTCAAGACCGGAGCGTGAGAAGCTTAGTTAATCTAAATGTAGTTGAAATACTGCACGTTTAAAATGAACAGTAGATATAATGGTATTATAGCAAGAATAGGGGGAGGAAAAAATAGAAAAAATTTAATCAGTGAAATGTAGGGGAGTTTGGTTGTTTAATTAGAAGTGATAAGGCTTAGGCTACTTTCAGAGACAAAGTGGTCATTTATTCAACCACCAGAGTTTAATTTTTCTCTAGGCTCTGGGAAGCCCAGCTACAGTGCAGCATAGTGGGGAGGGAAGAGGGAGGAGTCCTACCTGATCTCAAGAAAGGGAAACAGGGAGAGTCTCCTAAGATAACCAGGCCAGAGTATGCATGTTTCTGAGAAATGAAATTATTGTCTTAAATAATCTGAATGATCTAAAGAAATACTTTCATTTTGCAACAGTTTCCATGTTCTTTATTTCTATTTTCACAGATCTGACTGTCCCACTTTCTTAGAAATCTATATAAATCTATAAATTCTTGCTGTTGTTGAGGAGAGGAGCAAGAAAAATCTCTTTTAATTTTTTATTTAGGCAAGAATAGGAGCATTCTATGATCTTTCCAAGCCTCCATTTTAATATTTCATCCAAAATCATTCTTAAGATGTTCAAATCTGCCGTAAACCATTAGATTTTCTCCCTAAGTTGTTTTCAAGTGTCGTTATTGTTTTGAATTTTTTTAAATAGCTAAGAACATGTAACACCAATCAATTACATAGAAATTTAAAATTACTCAAGAAACTAAGGGATTCCTGTTGTCCCCAGATTAACACTTCAGTTATGGTGGTTTTTATTGCTGCTTATGATCTAGTAATTTGGAAAAATAAAAAGAGTTAAATGTTTAGAATGTCTTTTACTTAGCTCAGAAAGCTTTCTGAAGACTTAAATTGGAGGCTCTCCGAAACACTTGGGGATAGGGTGTTGGCCGTGATTTAAAAGATTAAAAAAAAAGCAAGTACCAGGATTAAAAAACAAAGTGAGGAAAGGTGTGAAGCAAGTCCAGGACGTTCAAGAGCTTGCACAACAACGAACAAAAGAGGAGCAGCCAAGTGGGCAGGATGATGCTGAAGGATAATAGGAGACAGATTATTGAAGCACGAGCTCCTGGAGACTAAAAAGATCTGTTCACTTTGCACCCCAACACCTACCACAGCTCTGTCTGCTGAACCAAACTGAACTCTTCTGCATTCATTCCTGATTCCAGTGGGTGGGTGGACATGGTGCCCAGCAATGGTCCTGTGGCTGGGAAGTAACAGAGGGAAGGGAGTTAATGCAGTCATGGCAGGAACGCCATTCTTCAATACCCACTCCCCCAGAAGACTAACATCTTTTTTTTTTTTTTAAGATTTATTTATTTATTTGAGAGAGAGCAGGAAGGAGGAGGGGCAGAGAATCAGAGGGAGAGAGAGTCCCAAGCAGACTCTGCGCTGAGCATGCAGCCCAACTCGAGACTCCATCTCATTACCCAGAGATCACAACCTAAGCCAAAGCCGCGGGTTGGTGGCTCTTCTGACAACACCACCCAAGTGCCACAAGGGAGGCTAACATCTTTAAGGCAGGAACACATACAAATGTAACACAACCTGGCCAGTACAGGAGATGCATCGGGGAAGTTGGTCTATTGGGAAGATGGTAATAGCTAGCGTTGACAACCAACTGTGACAGGCAAGGGACGGTTACCATAGGAAGAGGTTGCCATTAGTTGAGATAAAGAAAATGAGCAAGTACCAACACTCAGATGAGAAATTAATGTTTCCAATAAAAAGCCATACCCCTTCCTTTCTTTTTCTTTCTTTCTTTCTTTCTTTCTTTCTTTCTTTCTTTCTTTCTTTCTTTCTTTCTTTTCTGCTTCTCTCTCTCTCTTTCTCTGGCACACTTTTTTTTTTTTTTTTGAAAAGAGAGCACCCGAAGGGTCAGAGAGGGGGTTGGGGGGGTAGAGGGTTACATTGGGGGGAGAGGCAGAGGAAGAAGGAGAGAGAGAATCCTAAACAGGCTCCACACTCAGCACAGAGCCTGACACAGGGCTCCGTCCCACCACTCTGAGATCATGACCTGAGCCGAAATCAAGAGGACACTTTACCAAATGAGCCACCTAGGTGGCCCATGCCATATCCCATTTCTTGAATATTTTTGGAACTACTTCCATGTCAGTTTAGTTTAGAAAGAGAAAAAAATAGTAAGTAGATATATGTTTTAATACATGTCTCTTGGCAAATGAATTATACTCATGTCTTCAAAGGACTGCTTGGTCTAAGGGTGAATGTCATCAGTTCTTCAGTTCTTTTTAGAGAGAACTCAAGACAATATGTCATAAAGCTTTCTCCATTATGCCTTCCCAAATGTTGAAAAGAAAAGTCTCAGGTGCAGAATCCAATCAACTACTGACATTAAAAATATGTATATAGCATGCTATACATGTGTGTAGTATTAAAATGACAATAATTAAGCCATATGAGAAACCAACATGAATATGCATCTTTGTTCACTTATAAAGTGATCAGTACTCATCTTAATTATACTAATTTTTCAGCCCCAAATAAGCAAATATCTTAATATGTAATGTTACCAAAATAAAAATGTTTTACTTTCATTGGATTTTCAGAGTTTAACATTTCATTGAAAGTGAAAATAATAAAACTGTTCTCACATATAAATAAAATGTAAATCCATTTTCCTTATGGTAATCCTAAAAATGCATGTTATTTGGCAACATTCACCACATAGACAGTTTCCTTTAGCAAATGTAATATGTAACTAAACCATAAATAAAATGCATAAATATAAATTTATACTCATTTGCATATAAATTCTGAATTTTTAATCAGCTTACATTTAAATGCCTTATTTCTCCTCATTTGGTACGCTACTGATTTGTCATGCTTAGAAATAGGCCAAAGGATTTTTTAGATGTTGATCATGAAAAGGGAAACATGAGAAGGCAAATACTGTTCATTTTCTTTTGTATTATTTGATGTATAGTAAGTATTTCAAAAACAAGAATTTTAAAATCTCTTATGTGTGTCCCCAAATATTCAACTCTGTCCTGGATGTGCAATCCTAGCATTCTTTGGAGAGTAAGGTAGAGTAGGAAGATGTTAATTCAGAGCTCAAGAGTGGTTCCTGCCTGCCTACAATTAAGGGGCCCATCCACCAGAGAGACAGGGAGCCACTGATGTCAGAACTTGGGGAGTTGAGGCTCATGGGAAGGTGACAGATTAAGCCCTATTCTTTCAAGCTCTTCTTTTTTTTTTTGCCACAAAAATACAAACATTTTAAGAAGAACTTCCATGTCTGGTAAGACCATGAAAACTGCAGCAAGGAAAAGGTAATCTTTATTTAAAAAAAAAAAACAAGTAATTCTGACACCTTTACAACAGCTGACCTGTCCTAATAGTTCCCAGAAAATGAGAGTCTGTGTCCTGCAAGAAAATGTTTTATTCCTACGAGCTCCCTTGCTTTGCTTAGCTGCGTGGACCACTCTGGCACCTGGACACCTGCCCGCTGCAGCTTCTGCCCCTCCTTTCAGTCAATCCTGTTTGCCCTCTGCAGGGGGCATGTTACAAGGAGAAGGACTAGAACAAGGAACCGGCCAGGCTTGCACTCTCCAGCCCTGCTCTGCGTCACTTTTGCTCGGTGTGCCATACCCCTGTAGGTTTCTCATACATGGACAAGAGTACAGAGAGCTCCTAGTTTCATCTCTGGATTTCTGTAGTTTTTATTCCGTCTTTAGTGTCTTTCCTCTTAAACCCGTTTTTAACTCTCCTTGTAGCTGTCATCTCCTATTTCATCTGAAAGCTGGTATCATAAATAGTATCTTTCCTTATCATCTGCCTTAGCAAAACTAGAGAGGAACTTTCCTTACAAATCTTTCAGAGGCAGAGTTTAAATGAATGGTAAAAGTAATACAGCAATGGTAAAATTACAAATGTAATAATGTAAAATTAATGGTAAAATTCATGTAGTCATAATGTAGCAACTTGGAAAGAAATTCTAATTAAAACTATTTATGTTGAGGGGAGTTATTTTCATAAAAAATGTTAAAATATCTTCCACAAACATTGGACTATATTTCCTTCTTATATTTACCACACACCACAGATAGTTCCTAAGGTGTCCATAGGCACAAAAAACACTGTGGTCTTTAATCTAAGAGTATAGCACTCTGTTCTGCTTTAACTGATTAGTGTTAAAGGGCGGTCTGCTAAGCTTTGCCATCCTGGCCTATTCATGTTCCCAGGACATTAAATTATTAAGTTTATCAAAAGGAGGCCATGTCTATGTGATCAATTCACTAAACCCGTAACGGACTTCTGATCACACAGTGTAAATTCACATTTGGGGATAGGTGATACCTGTCAGCATGCCAAACAAATCATGCTGAGGCCTGAAACAAATGTATGCTTATCAAAAAAAAAAAAAAAAAACCCCAAAAGTGTGGTCTTGGGGTGCCTGGGTGGCTCAGTTGCTTATCACCTGCCTTTGACTCAGGTCATGATCTCAGGGTCCTGTGGTTGAGCCCCATATCGGGCTCCCTGCCCAGCAGGGGAGCTTGTTTCTCCCTCTCTCTCTGCCCATGCTAGTGTGCTCTCTCTCACACACTTAAATAAATAAGTAAAATCTTAAAAAAGAAATGTGTTCTCAAAAAAAGCAGAGCTTCAAAGCCTGTAGCATTGCTGGTGGGGTAGAAAGGAGGAGAATGGAGATGGAATGCAAGGTCCTCACTTGAGCCCCAGGTCTGCTCTGAACCATAGTATCAATCAAGTGGGTTGGTCCATCCCAGTCTTGGCTTTCATCTAGAAAATGGGAAAAATCATCTCTTGCAGGGTTACTCTGGAACCAAATAGTACAGGATATGCTAAGGTATATTTTAAACATTTAAAAGGATAAAGCTTTTATCTTTAATAACCAGACTCCCACTTCTGATATTATTCAACTTAAAGAATCTTTGATTTGAAACAAGTATTTGGAAAATTCTTACCTGAAAAAATGTCTCTACAAAGCATGGAAGTTTGCAACGCATCCAATAATGGATTTTTTTTATTTCATCTACTTGATTGGAAAACTTAGTACAGCCCATTTCCAATTTCCAGGAGCCTCAGCCCTAATGTCTATTCTCAAGTCAGTGACTTGGAACATGGACACCCTGTCCATGGAAACACAGTTGCATGTGGCAACAGACCATGAAAGACTTCTTAATTCATCATGAATCTCCACTGACATTTCATTGACCCTGAACCACTCCAGGTCACGTGTTCCCATAGAACAGAGGTCTGACGTTCCAAATTGGGCCAGTAGGAACTGCTCTACTACCTGTGACAGCTAACTTTGTGAAAGGCAGCATTCTCATGCCCAAGACGGTGACTGCCCTGGGCTCCTTTGGCTGTACTCCAGCCTCTGAAAGAACAGCTAGAGGTGAGCTGCGGGATGGAGGTCAGGCTGGTGGTGGGCAGTGTTGGGGCTCTCACTCGCTTTCTCCTGCTCCTTTCCCTCATCCTATGCTTGGACTAGCAGTAGGCCTGGAAGAAGTTTCGAGGAAACAGCCCCACAGTTCCCATGCCGCGAAAGCCTCTTCCCCTACTGGTTTCCCTCCCGCGCTCCCTACCTTCCCTGCAGGCTGCTGGGCTGGGGATTCCATCTCTTCTCCAGGTGGAGGGTGATCAGGGACCTGGGACAGGGAGGCTCTAAGGCCGAGCAGGAGGGGATGGCTAGGGAGCAACTGATGTGCCATTTCTCAGACTCCGTGGTGGCGCTGGCTATTGCTTAACGTCTCTGAAGAAGAGAGCAAAAATCTTTCAAGGAGTGACGAACCATCCAGGAAACAGCCATATTGCCTATGAAATATAATAGATGCTCAATTAAAGTTAGCTGAATTTTGATTTCATCTACTCTCTCTCCCTCACCCTCTTCCTATCCTTCTCACTCTCTCTCACATGCGCGCGCACACACACACACACACACACACACCACCACAATCATCATTGTCACATGGAGGCTCTGTGGGAACCACAAGCTCAAAATCTTCATGATCAAATCATCATCATCTTCTACTTCACAGCCAGCTTCTGCTTTTCACAGTTTTGTGCATGGCACTTTCCCCCAGTTACCTGCTCAGAAAAATTATTGTTACTCTTGACCTCTCCTTATTCACATTTCAAAGAAAAAGCAAGATTCAACCTCTATTTATGCATTAATACAAGATTTCTTGCATTAATCCTCTTCCTTTCATTCTTATTACTGCCCTTATCACTACTTTATACCTGGACCTCCCTGTAGCTTTGCTTCTAACAGCCCACCTCAGAGATCCTCAGTAGATTACATATGTGTGAGTTTAGTGAATGATATTATCAGCACTTCAGACCAGTGGGGAAATGATAGATTTACCAACCAATGAGAGCAAATTAAGCCATACACATACTTTTTTGTCTTATGCCTTATACTAACATAAATTTAGTATCAAGCTGATTTTAATATAATAAATGGAACTTGAAAAATACTTGAATGGGGCACCTGGGTGGCTCAGTGGGTTAAGCCTCACCCTTCAGTTCAGGTCATGATCTCAGGGTCCTGGGATGAAGCCCTGCATTGTGCTCCCTGCTCATCAGGGAGCCTGCTTCTCCCTGCCTCTCTGTCTACTTGTGATCTCTCTCTCTGTCAAATAAACAAATAAAATCTTAAAAAAAAAAAAGAAAAACTCGGGGCACCTGGTGGCTCAGTGGGTTAAAGCCTCTGCCTTCAGCTCAGGTCATGATCCCAGGGTCCTGGGATCAAGCCCCACATCGGACTCTCTGCTCTGGGGGAGCCTGCTTCCTCCTCTCTCTCTCTCTGCCTGCCTCTCTGCCTAGTTGTGATTTCTCTCTGTCAAATAAATAAAATATTAAAAAAAAAAAAAGAAAAACTCAAATAAAATATAGATGAATATTTGCTAGTCTAGAAATAGGAAAAGCCTTTCCAAGAAAAGAACTCAGGGCAGAAATTATAAATATAGGTGTGACAGTTTTGGTGAAACCAAATTTTAAGTTTCTGCTGCACTAATGAATAAACACAAACAAACATCAAGTAGGAAATATTTATAATGTAGATATGACAGAATTAATACAGGTAAATAAGATAAATCAATAAATAGTTATAGGATATGAATAGACAACTCAAAAAATAAAAAATATAAATAGCCTAAAATATGCAAAAGATGTTTAGTTTCCTTAGTATTCAAGGAAATACAAATTAATACAATAATGAGACCATTTGTCACCTAGCAGATTGGCAAAGATATTAAAGAATATCAATAAGCAGGTAATAGTGTAGGAAAAAAGCCATGCTTGTAGGCTACTTTGGGGAGTGTAAATTGGTATAAAATTTCCAGAGGGCAGTCTGACAATATTCACCAAAAGTCTTTTTTTTTATATTTTATGTATTTGATAGGGAGAGATATCACAAGTAGGCAGAGAGGCAGGCAGAGAGAGAGGGAAGAAGCAGGCTCCCTGCTGAGCAGAGAGCCCAATGCGGGGCTCGATCCCAGGACCCTGAGATCATGACCTGAGCCGAAGGCAGAGGCTTTAACCTACTGAGCTACCCAGGTGCCCCTATTCACCAAAAGTCTTAAACAGCTTTTTGATCTAGCAATTTCTCATATGAAATTTTATTTGAAAACAACACTTCAAGAAACGTACAAAATTTGTGCATTTTATAATTTACAATAATAATGTTTATAACAGTAAAATATTAGTAACAATATAAAGGTAAATCAATGAAAGGTTAAATAAAGCAATAGTGATATAATAACATATAATAATGCATCCATTAAAATAATGTGAATATATTTTCTTTTTTTTTTAAGATTTTTATTTATTTATTTGACAGACAGAGATCACAAGTAGGCAGAGAGAGAGGAAAGGAAGCAGGCCCCCTCCTCAGCAGAGAGCCTGATGCGGGGATTGATCCCAAGACCCTGAGATCATGACCTGAGGGGAAGGCAGAGGCTTTAACCCACTGAGCCACCCAGGTGCCCCGTGAACATATTTTCATTAAAATACTCACGGTATATGTATAAAGGATTTTAAATTTTGCATATGACATCATACCATTTTTAAAATATTATATGAAGTGGGGCACCTCAGTGACTTGGTTGGTTAAGCATCTGCTTTCAGCTCAGGTCTTGATCCTAGGGTCCTGAGATCAAACCCCGCATCAGGCTTCCAGCTCAGTGGGGAGCCTGCTTCTCCCTCTCCCACTGCTTGTGTTCCCTCTCTCTGTCTCTCTCTGTCAAATAAATAAAATCTTTTAAAAATTAAATAAAAAGTTAATAAAAAATAAAAATTAAATTAAAAATAAAAAATTAAATTAAAAATTATGTAAAGTGTATAGAGATATACAAATTGCTAGTAATGGTCGGTATTGGTTATCTCTAAGTGATAGAATCCCAGGTGCTTTTTGCTGATTATTTAGAAATAAACAAGGCACCTGAGTGGCTCAGTCGGTTAAATGCCTGCTTTTGGCTCAGGTCATGATCCCAGGGTCCTGGGGTCGATCCCTGCACCAGGCTCCCAACTCAGCAGGGAGTCTATTTCTCCCTTGCCCTCTCCCCCCCAGCTCATGCCCTCTCTCACTTTCTCTCAAATAATTTTTTTTATCTAAAATAAATAAATAAGCAAACAAAAAATAAGAATTCAAGATAGAGTCTTAAACATTTAGCCAAGATTCTATCCTATATATTTAATTCCAATTACCTTCTTAATGCCCAGTATGAAGCCCAGAGCAGGGAGCCAAGTTAAAGGCTGCTGCCACATTCTAGATGTCCAGTGAGTAAGGGGAGCAGAAAGGCACAAATGAGACAAGGAGTGAAAGACGATGGTGAGGTTTCCCATCTGTCTGACAAGGAGGCCCTTGGCCCAAAAGGGACATGGTTTAGCAGGAAGATGCTGGGTATTTAGACATGCAACAAGAGCCTTGCACATAGCAACATTTCTTTAATGAATGAATATGGTTCCCTGTGACCCTTATTATAGTTTCATGTGTCAGTACTCTATCAGCGATATTTTGTGGAGATTCCAAGAAGAGACTGAGAGCGGCAGTTTGAGGCAGTAAAGAAAACACTGAAATGGGAATCGAGAGATCTGTTTTACCCACCAGCTAGCTACCTGTCACCTCACCCTTTCCTCCACCTAGGGATCCTCTTGTTCCACACTGGGACTTCAATGCCACTTTTTCAGAGAGGTCTTCCGTGACTTCCAGATTTCAAGAAAAAGAAAGAAGTCCCTTCCTCCTGTTCTCACTTGTCTAGTTTCCAGGGTTCCACTGACACCTAGGAAATTACAAGTCTCTGCCCTTCCTGTCTGGACTTGCCACTGACATATTTAGTTTCGCTATTGTGAAGAAGGCACAGAGGAGCCTACTTGGGATACCAGGTATACTGGCCCCAAAGAGGTAGCCCATTCTCAGGGGTCTTAATCCCAGCACTTACCAGTCCTTGGGCTCTCCATGCCCTGCCGGCAGCGCTGAGCACTCTGCCTATGGGGGTTTATACCTGCCTGCATCCTCACGCCAGCAGGTGTAACTAAAGCAGAACCCAGAGAAGCGAAGGGACATATCCTGGGGCGCATAGTGTGCGATGATGGCGGTCAGATTCTAACGTGGGGGGGACTGGTCATCTGCTCTTACTTACAGAGGCTCTAGGTCTGAGGCCCACCTGAAAGGTTTTACAGCTTTATTCATTAAATTTTTTCACTTTCCTTTTAAGAAAAACCAAATAAGAAACATAGTGATGTGGCAGGCATGTTATGGAAGTGGCGGCTGAATATAGCACAAAAGCTGAAAGATGGGGCTGGGTTTGGGCCCCAGACTGCTTCTGGGGAGTGCAGAAGTGGGCTGTGACCTATTGTTTCTCATGCCTGGACTGACCTGTTCCCCTCACTGCTCTCAGGCAGGAAGACCAGCGCTGGAACACAGGAGAGCCGAGGCCCTGCCTGCCGGCCTTGCTAGAGGCCCTTCTCAGCCGCTACCCTTGCAAAGCACAGCTTTCCCTCTGTAGCTTGTTTTTGTCCAGAGTGTTCTCGGAGACAAAAATAAACACATCTGAGCCTGGTGGTGGTTATTATGGAGGGCCCATATTGCATGGAGCACTGGGTGTGGTACATAAACAATGAATTTTGGAACACTGAAAAAATTTAAATTTAATTTTTAAAAAAAAATCTGCAGGCGTTTTTGAAGGCTTTACATATTCTCTTCCAAGGAATGTTCACTTCAGGCTCTTTATGGCAAAAGGTGGGTCTCCTCTCATGGGCCTTTCTGGTAAATCACTGCCTCAGAGTAGGTGTCCAAGCCCTATTTTTCCTTACACTTCCATATCCTCTATCTTCTTAAGCTACAGGATCAAATTACTGGCTGATTCAAAAAGCATTAGAGTGGACCCAATTTTTTTGACAATTTAAATCCCATTTAAACCTCTCGGTTTTGTAGAGAAAACCAGATTTCGAGGCATGATATATGAGCCCTGAACAATTGCTAAAATTCTGTAATAAAAAGAAAAGAAAAGAAAGGAACAACCTCTAAGACCTTACAAATCTTTGCTTGTTTAGTAAAGCGGCAACAAGTAATTTGTAAGCCCCCGCAGAAAGAATAAATAGGAACGAAAAAGAAACATTTTAATTAAGAGCCTTTAAAACATTAAAAAAAAAATAATGTCCCCAGTTACCGTACCTTAAAAACTTTGCAGAATTCAAGTACAGTATGATAAAAATATTTTAGAATATTGATTTAAAATTTGAGTTGAACTGAACTGTCAGATATATTACACAGCCTTCTGATGCATTCAAGTCTAACTTTCTAAACCTCTTGAAGCCTGATATGCTGCCTCTGAGTTCACATTTTAAATTAACTTTTCAAAAAGCATCTGAGGCACTGTTACGAGCAGCCCCGTACACGCATGCCCTCACTATACCTTGAAGGTCTGGTCCCCAGGTTCGTACTGTGGTATAAATGGGGGGAGTCTGTCAAGTCTGACTTTTAAATAACTTGAGAAAATGGGCTCTTGCAACTTTCCCCTGGGATTTGGTACTAATCCTGCTATTGAGAAAATTATGAGGACATTATTAGGAAAGTCACAGCACTTGCACCCTCTTTTTTTTTTTTAAAGATTTTATTTATTTATTTGACAGAGATCACAAGTAGGCAGAGAGGCAGGCAGAGAGAGAGAAGAAGCAGGCTCCCTGTTGAGCAGAGAGCCCAATTGGGGCTCCATCCTAGGGTCCTGGGATCATGACCTGAGCGGAAGGCCGAGGCTTTAACCCACTGAGCCACCCAGGTGCCCCATACTTGCACCCTCTTGAAAAACAGGAATGTCGTGGTCACCCATGCTGCCCTGTCTTTATCGCCTTTGCAATCTCGACATCAAGTTGAAAGTTATTTCTGCTTTTGGTAAATGGTTTTATTTGTGTGCCTTTCTTCCTTACAAAGGCAGAGACAGACTAAACCAGCCCTGCAGAAACAATGCAAAAAATGGAAAGTTAGGACAGGCCAAAAGAAAACAGCCCTGTCCCTCCTGCCCAGGCTTTCTCCACTGCACCCACCACCTAGGATGAAATGGATGTTGATGCGTCTGTTGCTCCCACTGGACCGTAAGCTCCTTGAGGACAGGAAATGATTCATAATCTCATCTGGATGCTCAACTTCTCTCATTTGTGTTGCTGTTCACTTCACCCTCCACTCATGTACGGTGGCCCCAGTGCTTACTGATCACTGCACAGGATTCTTTGTGCTACAGAATCATGTGCCATTTAACAGGAGACTGTGTCAGCAGTGGAAGCAAGAAAGTTGTGAGTGCAACCAAGAATAATCCCATCTAAAAACCATCCATGGGAGAGGGGCCCTGTAGATCCAACCCAAATACCAGGTTCTCCTGATTAGAGAAAGGATGCTTCAGGATACCAGGACCTCCTGACATTTGATGCTACATCACTAGCAGAACTACCCAACCCTGATTCCAGGCTTAGGGGAGGGAAAATTTTCCAGGCCACTTGAACTCCGATGTCTAATTTCTCTTATTGTAATTGAGAAAGGTGGCACTTGACCATATCCATAAGTCTTTTGTGAGTTTTGTTAGGATGATTCAGGATCCCCGAAACCAATCAAATTTGGGACAAAGAGAGAGTTTCCGTGCAGGGGTGATAGTGAATTTGCAAGTTGGCCCCTTCTGGATAACACACCTACCTCCAAATTATTCTATTTTGCATGTCCTCAGGCCCATGCTCGAGCCTGAGTGGATAGGCTGAATTGGTCAGGATCCCAGACTGTGAGAGTCTCTTGAATGAAAAATGGAGGAAATACACCCTGTGTGCTGCAGTGGAAGATTGCACGGGCACAGCAGGAGCCAAAGAAGGGAACCATCTCTTCTACCTGGGTGTGGGAGAGGAGCCGTCTGCAATCAGACGTTTCCCATACACATCCTTCAGGACTAGGACAGCGTTCATTAGGAGACAACGGGGACAAGACACTAAAGAAAACATAGAAAACCACTGAAATTATCAACCTTGAGGTTGACTGGTTTTATTGACTAAATAATGTTTTTACAAGGCTGACTGAGTGTAAAGGCTAAGTAAGCTCAGAAAGCATTTAGAGTTTTTATGTATAATAAATACATTTTTAGAGTCTCCAAATGCCTTTATATTTTGAAGTGTCTCCTTTATTTATTTTTCTTAAAGATTTTATTTATTTATTAGACAGATCACAAGTAGGCAGAGAGCCAGGCAGAGAGAGAGGGGGAAGCAGGCTCCCTGCCTATCAGAGAGCCCGATGCGGGGCTCGATCCACGGACCCCGGGACAATGACCTGAGCCGAAGGCAGAGGCTCTAACCCACTGAGCCACCCAGGCACCCCGAAGTGTCTCCTTTATTAAGTGAGTGGGAGACCCAGCAAAATAAGAACGTAGAATTCTTTCCCCTAATGCAGAAGAAGGCCACAGCACCCAGGCAGGCCGGGGAGCAGGAGTCAGCAGCTCCCTGGCTAGAATTAGGGACTAGGTTACACTGTGGATAAAGGCCCTAGAGTCAGGTGGCCTGAGTTTGAATCTTGGGGCCACCACTCACATAATCTCTCTGTTCCAACTTCATAGCATGGGGCCAACTATAGTACCAGCTGCATAAGTGTCCTGGGGATTCCGTGAGAGAACATGGGTAAAGCTCTTAGGGCAGAGCCTGGCATGTGGAAAGCACCCAGTCAGTGCCCACTGTACACAGAAGGGGAGCCGCTGGCCTCACGACCCTGCAGATTACAGAACACAAGATCAAACAGTTTAATGCAGGGGCTTCTTGCCATGTCACCACCTGGGGTTCTTTATAGTCAGAAAATGGAGTGAGGGGGGGTAATGGAAGGTAAAGAAAGGACCCGGGTAAAAGTGGAAAAATAAGAGAAAAGAATCAAAGAAAGAAAAAGGAAATCGAAGTGACGGTGGGAAACATCTAGACAGGGAGGAAAGGTGTAAAGGAACCCACACTTATTCTGAGAGGGGCTAACGGTGACAGGGAAGGAGCTGCGTGGTGAGCTGGGCTGCAGAGAAGCCTGTGTCTTCAACCACATTCACCGGCCTCAGTTACGTTTTGCTCCTTTGTCTGTACTTCTCAGAGTTCTGCTTCATATTGGAACAGTTACCCGTGCCCGTTAGAAAACACTTGGGAATATCAGGAAATATTTTAAATGATATAAATGATCTCTAATCTCATTGGCCCAGAAGCATGCACTGTAAATAATATTGGGTAATTCCTCCCATTTTTCCCCCTAAAGTGTGTAAATAACAGAAAATTAAATTGCTGTCTCTGGGTGAAGCATTAGATACAATGAGCTGAAAGGATTCTCCGCAGATGAGCAGGGCATGTTTGGAATGTGACAGAGGGGAAGCCACTCTCTCCAGCAGGGTGATTGTTTAGGGAAGTCGTCTCTGAAGAGGTGGCCTTTGAAGTGAACTCTGAATGAAGTGAGTCAGACAGTAGCCAGAAAAAGAGTGTTCCATGCAGCAGGGGGAACAGAATGTGTGCGGGCCCAGAAGCAGGAGTGTGCTGGCATGCTGGAGGACCAGCAAGATGGGGAGATGGGGTAAGTGGAGTTAGCAAAAAAGAGCGCCACAGGAAATGAGATGGAGGCCCAGCAAGAGGGCAGGGCATGGAGGGCCTTGCAGGCTTGGGAATGATTCTCAGAGAGTCGGGAAACCACTGGAAAGTTCTGAGCAAAGGGGTGTCCTGTATGTGGGCATGTGGGTGCCACTGGCATGACTCAGCTACTTGGTACAACTCATCCCACCTCCTTCCACTACTGACCCTCTTATTTTTCCACCAGCTTTACATGTCTGTCCCATGTTCCATGATTTCTACTTTTTGACCTTCTTTAGATTAATAATTTCTACATCTTCATAATGACTGGTGGCCACAAAGCCCCATGACTCCTTCTCCATCTCACTGGTTTAACTTCATTGCCAGCCTTTCTACCCCTGATGCTGTGCTCAAAAGTGTCACTGCCGTCTGTCCCTGTGCGGCACTGTTATGATGTCACTGACTATTTTCCTTACGCTGTGCCTTTTACTCCTGTGACTTATTCATTCCATAACTGGAAGCCCTTATCTCCCCCTCCCCTTCACCTGTTTTGCCCATCCCCCACACTCCTCCCCTCTGGAAACTATCAACTTGAAATCTGGATTTATACGTCTGATCCTCCTTTTTTCTTATTCATGTTATTTTTTAGATTCCACATATGAGAGAAATCATATGATTTTTGTCTTCCTCAGTCTGACTTATTTCACTCAGCATAAGACCCTCTAGGTCCTTCCATATTGTCTCAAATGACACAGTCTCAGCCTTTTATAGCACAGTAGTCCACAGTGCCTCTGTGTGTGTGTGTGTGTACACCATCTTCCTTATCCATTCATCTGTGGATGGATACAGGTTGCTTCCATTCCTTGGCTATTGTAAATAATGCTGCAATAAACATAAGAGTGCATTTATCTTTTGAACTAGTGTTCTTATTTTCTTTGGGTAAATAGTAGTGGAATTACTGGATCATATGGTATTTCTATTTTTAATATTTTGAGGAAACTCCATACTGTTTTCCACAATGGCTGCACCAGTTTGCATTCACCAACAGTGCACGAGGGTTCCTTTTCCTCCACATCTTCTCCAACACTTGGTTTCTTGTGTTTTGAGTTTAGCCATTCTGACAAGTGTGAGGTGATAACTCATTATGGTTTTGTTTGCATTTCCCTGATGCCAAGTGATGTTGTGCATCTTTCCATGTGTCTGTTAGTCATCTTCTTTGGAGAAAAGTCTGTTCAGGTCCTCTGTCCATTTTTTAACTGGATTGTTTGATATTTTTGGTGTGGAGTCAGATAAATTCTTTATATATTTTTGATATTAACTCCTTATCAGATACATCATTTGCAAATATGCAAATATCCCCCATTCACTAGGCTGCCTTTTTGTTTTGTTAATGGTTTCCTTCGCTACACAGAAGTATTTTATTTTAATATAGTTAGTACCAATAGATTATTTTTGCTTTTGTTTCCCTTGCCTTAGGAGACATAGCTATAAAAATGTTTCTATAGCCAATGTCAAAGAAGTTAATGCCTGTGCAATCTTTTAGGATCCTGTTAATGGTTTCAGGTCTCACATTTAGTTCTCGAATCCATTTTTATTTATTTTTGTGTATGATGTTAGAAAGTGGTCCAGTTTTGTTCTTCTGCATGTAGCTGTCCAGTTTTCCCAGTAGCATTTATTGAAGAGACTGTCTTTTCCTCAGTGTATATTCTTAACTCTTTCATCATAGATTAATTGATCATATAATCATGAGTTTATCTCTGGACTTTCTGTTCTGTTCCATTGATCTGTGTCTATCATTACCTCAGTACCATCCTGTTTTGATTACTACAGCTTTGTAGTTTATCTTGAAATCTGGGATTGTGAAATCTCCATCTTTGTTTTTCTTTTTCAAGATTGCTTTGGGTACTTGGGGTCTTTTGTGACTCTACATAAATTTTGGTATTATTCTAGTTTTGTGAGAAATGCAATTGGTATTTTGGTAGGGATTGCATTAAATCTGTAGATTGCTTTGGGTACTATGGACATTTTAACAACATTAATTCTTCCAAACCATGAGCATGGAATGTCTTTCCATTTCTTTGTGTTCTCTTCAGTTTCTTTCATTAGCGTTTTTATAGTTTTCAAACTACAGGTCTTTCACCTCTTTGGTTAGATTTATTCCTTATTGTAGGTGCAGTTGTAAAGGGTATTGTTTTCTTAATTTCTTTCTGTTACTTTGTTATTAGTGTATAGAAACACTACCAATTTCTGGCTATTAACTTTGCATGCTGCAACTTTAGTGAATTCATTTATTACTTCTCATAATTTTTGGTGGAGTCTTTAGGATTTTCTATGTATAATATCATATCAGAGAATGATAGGATTTTTTAATGTATCTCATCTCAGAGATTCAGTACAATATGAAGAAAATAAAATAGAATCAAACATAAATAAAATAGAAAAATAGAATCTCCATATGGAGAACAGAGAAAAAGCAATATTTAAATAAATAATTCAGCCATAGGGGTACCTGGGTGGCTTAGTTGTTAAGTGTCTGCCTTCCACTCAGGTCATGATCCCAGTGTCATGGGATCGAGCCCTGCATTGGGCTCCCTGCTTAGCAGGAAGCCTGCTTGAACTTCTCTCACTCCCCCTGCTTGTGTTCCTTCTCTCGCTGTCTCTCTCAGTCAAATAAATAAATTAAATAAATAAATAAATCTATCATAAACATAAAAGTCAAACAAGTTGTATCTCAAACTTACACTTTAGTCCTGCCCCCTGTACCAAGATGAAGTCAAGGTTGAATCACAGAGACAAGTAAGGAAATAAGGGCTCCCTCAGATCAGAGTTGTACTTAAAAAATCTGCATAATTATTAAAACTATTATTATTACAACTAATCTTATAAAACCAAAAAATAAAAAAATTAACTGCACATTCAACTCAAAACAGAAAAAAGGAATAAAATATATAAAAAGTAAGGAATTATGATCAAAGAAGAAAACAACTACAGTATTGTATCATAAATGTATTTTCTCTCTCTCTTTTTTTTTTTTTTTTTGAGAGAGGGGAGAGAAAGAGAGCATGAGGAGGGACGAGCAGAGGAAGGGGGAGAAAAAGAAGCTTAAGCAGGCTCCACACCCAATACACAGCCTGACATGGGGCTTGATCTCAGGACCCTGAGATCATGACCTGAGCTGAGATCAAGAGTCAGATACTTAATCAACGGAGCCATCCAGGTGCCCCTATTTTATCTTCTTTATGATTTTCTTAACATTCTCTTTCCTCTAGACTACTTTATTGTAAGAATACCATGTATAATATATGCAGCACACAAAATACATGTTAGTTGGCCATGTTATCAGTAAGGCTTCTGGGTAATAGTAGGCTATCAGTAGTTCAGTTTTGGGAGAGTCTAAGTTACATGGAGATTTTCAACAGTGTGAAGGGTTGGTAATCCTAACCTCTGTATTGTTCAAGGGTCAACTATGGTTTGCAAACAGTAAAACAATATACAAAAAAGGTTTGTTTTTTTTTAAGATTTTATTATTTATTTATTTATTTGACAAACAGAGATCATAAGTATGCAGAGAGGCAGGCAGAAAGAGAGAGGCGGAAGCAACTCCTTGCTGAGCAGAAAGCCCAATGGGGGACTTGATCCCAGGACCCCAAGATCATGACCTGAGCTGAAGGCAGAGGCTTAATCCACTGAGCCACCCAGGCGCCCCATAAAGTTGGCTTTTATTTAAAAATTCAGTTGATAGGAATGCCTCTAGAAAAATCTAATCAAGGAAAGAGTTAAAATTGAAAAACAATATTATATATAAGAGACTGTTCAATAGATACTGAGAGTCTAACAAGACTATGAGAACATAGAACTTGACCTTTGATCTGTGCATAAACGTATCCCACTATTAAAAATAACAAGTGTGAGAGGTGTGGAAGTTTTATTTACATAATTTCCAAGTTTATTCTTTTTTTTTTAAGATTTTATCCATTTATTTTTTTAATGTTCTTATATATATATTTTTTAATTTATTTATTTTTTTCAGCGTAACAGTATTCATTGTTTTTGCACAACACCCAGTGCTCCATGAAATACGTGCCCTCCCTATTACCCACCACCTGGTTCCCCCAACCTCCCACCCCCGCCCCTTCAAAACCCTCAGTTTGTTTTTCAGAGTCCATAGTCTCTTATGGTTCGCCTCCCCTTCCAATTCCAAGTTTATTCTTTGAAGGTAACATAACCTTGATGATTTTACCAGACACACACACAAAAAATGAAACTTTATGCAAATCTCTTATGAATACAGAGTCAAAGTTCTAAGTCCAATTTGAAACATTTTAAATCAACAATGTGTTAAACAATCAACTCCATGATCAGGTAAGGTTTATTTCAAGAAGTCAAATGTGAATAAAAACTGTTAATATAATTAACTATGCTAAGGGGAAAAAAACAGTAGCAACATGTTAATTATCATTGAGACACTGAAAGTGTTCCCAAAATGTAAGAAATAATACAATTCAGGAGAGGCTACCTATTGCCTAAGATGAGAAAAAAATACTTACTAATACATTTTTGTTATAGTTTATGAATCATAACAAATGTAACACAAGGTTATTGTTTCAAAATATTAAAATTAAATAAATACTGTAGCCTTCCACAATCTCATTTCTTAGAAATTAACCACTACCAAATTGTTATGTGTTTTCCTCCAGGGCTTTTTTCTTCTTCAATTTCTTTTAATTATATTAACAAATACATTGTTTTAAAAACTAAAATATTCCAACAATACACTGAGAATAAAAGTGGAAGTCGTTTGGGGTGCCTCGGTGGCTCAGTTCGTTGAGCATCTGACCCTTGATTTCAGCTCAGATCATGATATCAGGGTGCTTGGATCGAGCCCCACATCGGGTTCCGTGCAGAGCACTGAGCTTGTTTGGGATTCTCTCTCTCTGCCCCTCCTCCCACTCTCTAAATAAATAATAACTTTTTTTAGAAGTCCTTCTTCTGTATATAAATGTATGTATCTACACACACAGACATGGCTTAAAGAAACAAAATACATGTAAGATAAGAAGCTCAACATTATTTGAGACCAGAAAAATGCCAACAAAATAGTGAGATATTAATTCTCACCCACCAGGTTGACCAAGACTTTAAAATTTTAAATAGGGGCTACTGGGTGGCTCAGCCAGTTAAGTGCCTGCCTTTGGCTCAGGTCATGATCCTGGAATTCTGGGTTCTAGCTATGCATCAGGCTCCCTGCTCAGTGGAGATCCTGCTTCTCCCTCTTCGCCTCCCCCTGCTTGTGCTCTCTCTCTCACAAAAATAAATACATAAAATCTCTAAAGAAGTAAAAATAAATAAATAAATAATTTAAGAATTTTAAATAAAAATCCCCAGTGCTGGTGAGACCATGGAGGAAAAGGCATTTTTATTTTCTGGCCAGTCATCTCGCACTATTTATCAAAGTTAAAAATTCAATTTTCTTGCACATAAAAATTGTACTATGAAAAATTCATTCTAAGGGATAAAGTCCTACAACTGTGTGATGGTTAATTTTACCTGGCAGCTTGACTGGGTGACACGCCCACATACGCACACACATGCCTCATTCAGGCACCTACACCTCTGCTTTCCCACTGGATCCAGCCGATCTAAGGCACCAGCAGAAGATTAGAGGATGGGGGAGAAGGAGGTCAGGATATGTGTTCTCAGACTCTGTCTCTGCCCTGACACCATGGATCTGGTTGTGCCTATTCCCATTACAACTAGCTCTTCTGTTAGGCAACCCTCTGGTCAGCCCTCAGCTCCAGCCTTCACTCGTCTCTGGTAGCTCTCATTCCTTTTTTCCATTTCCTGCCTAGAGGTGTAATGCTTTTACTAGTTTCAGGGTGTTTCACCATCCCTCATGGGTCCCCTTATGCCTGCCTATACCTTGGTAAATACTACCTTCATTAAATTCACTTCCAAATTCCCATGAATGTGTCTTCTCTTTGGGCAATCCCTTAGAGAGTGGATGGACCAGGGGTATTGAAAATAGACAAGATACAGTCTTGGTTTGCAAATTGGCTCCTGTACATGGGGAAAGACCTAAAAAGAGAAGCAGACCACTCTACGTTGGTAGGTGGCAGGTTTAGTAAGCATGGGAACTTACATTCAAGGCTTGTTTTCAGCAGCTGCACAATGAGTAGATGTCTGCACCCACCCACCAGAATCTTAAAGTTTTCATAGGGCCTTAACTGGGTTTTGTTACATATGCCACCCCAGATGGTCTCAACAACACCTTATTCTTTCAAGGCTGTGTCCTTGAAACTGGTTGTTATTGTGGGAACTGTGGGCAGAAGGCACATTGTAAGGACAAGAAAGGGGGCGAGGAGCCTCTGATTGCCTGGGATCCTACTCTTAGGTCAACTGGTGGTTGTGTCCTCTCCATGACCCCCTCCAATATAGGAACTGCAATCTCCTCGGAGCTGGTTTGATGAGTTATTCTTCCTAATCAGAATGATCCTTGCTGGAAGCAACCTATCTCCCTAATCCTATCGTCTTCAAATTACCTCAGAGGAAGTGAATCTTTGGGCTCTGGCTCTATCTGGATAGCACTCAACCATTGTTCTAATTCTCACTAATGCCCACTTACTGGAAGCATTGGGAGTCAGAAGGGGCTTGCCGTTACAACCCAGATCTCAGGTGGGTTTTTCTTACTCCTTAGAACCAAGAAATATCTCTGATGATTCAGCCACCATCAGACTTGTAAGTCTATCAATACTAAAGAGAAGCACACCCAGTTATCATTGTTTTCCTGTGAAGTCCAAGATAATCAACTAAAACAAGAACTATGTAAGCTTCTTGGTTCCTTAATAGCCATAAATCACATATCATTATTGATTCTTTCTTCTTCCTAATGTCCCATGACCTATAAAATACTAATTTTAGCAAATTTAGTGAACATTACTTGAATCTCTCCACCAGACTCTATTTTTGTCTTGAATTGCCCAAACTATCCAGGTTCTAGCAGCAATCAAGGCCTCTCAACAATAACAGTGACCCTAGATGAGGCCCTGTGGGCAGCTAGGACCATGAGGTGGTCCACATCCACACCCAGCCTCACAAAGGCAGCTGAGCTCCTGCCCGGCCAGCAGGGGGCAGCAGTCAAAGGATCAAGGGAACTGATAGGTGGAAAACGAGATGTACATTCATACATGTGTACATGTACACATGTGTATGAATGTGTGTGTTTAACATGAGATTCCAACAGGAATACATATGCTTTTCAAATGCCAATGACATGCTTACATAAATTGATCACATATGAGACTACAAATATGATCTCAATAAATTTCAAAAGAGAGAAATTGTATATGGTGCCGTGTTTCACCAAAAGAAATTAAGGCTGAAAATTGGTAATAGAAAACTTGGGAAAAAAAAAGGTTTCTAAGCCCTTAGAAATAAATACCCCTCCTATAAATGACGTGAATTTTAAAAAATTGTTTCCATTTTATGGCATAATTAATAATGAGTCATTATCCTCTGAAGAAAGCAATGTGTATCACTATTTGTCCAAAGTGGTAAACTGAAGATAATTTTTAGCCTTAACACTATTTAAAAATGAGTGTGATTTATAAAATGAAACATTTACTCAAATTGCTAGAAAAATATAAAAATATTATTGCTAATGTAAAAAAAAGAATAAACTGATATATATATATATCAGGTAAAATATAGGTATTTTTAGGTACAAATTAGATAAACTACAGAAAATCAGTATACTTGATTTAAAGGGGGAAAAAAATACTTCTTTGAAATGACCAGTAATTGGCACCTCCTGGGCAAGTCTGTCTAAAGAAGTTAAAAAAGAAGAAGAAGAAGAAGGAGGAGATGTAGGAAAAGAGAGAAGAAAATGCAAAATCTGAATGAGGAAAAATATATCACCACAGGGGTAAAAATAATTTGCTAGATTCAATATGATGCTATGTACCATTTTGTAACATACAATTTCAGAAATATAAATGAAGGGGGTTATTGTCCATAGTGTTCTAGAGCAGTAGTTTCCAATCTTTCTCACATCATAGAATATTTGGAAATGATAATATTAAGGTCATAACGCTGTTTTTAAAAAAAGGGATTTTATTCATTCCTGGACACAACAGGCATTATGACTCTGGCCATCCCAGCACCTCTATATTTATGGTCAGCTAGTTGGAAGCTTTCTTCTAGAAGTCCTGGACCATGCAATGTACCAAGGTGAGGGTAAGGGGAAATAATAAGGAAGAAAATGTGAAAGAAAGAAAATGACCAAAATTATCATGTTTTTCAGATATTATTATCTAACTTGGCAGAGAAAAGTATAGGAAGCACCCCAAGAAAGAACCAGAAGCAGAAGCATTGGGGTTTATTCAAGGGAACTCTAAACTCAGAATCAATACATACAAGCAAGAGGAGGAGAGCTAATTATCAGAATGGTTAATGAAGAATTACCAGTGGTTGGTCAATGCCTTTTCCTCTGCTTCTGCTGAACAATAGGCCAAAATCTCATTTTCTGTGAAACAAAAGCAGTTATGTGGGTAGGGGGAAAAGAGACTCAGAATAGTTTTCCAGGTGGGGTGCGAAAACCATGATGGATGGAAGTACTAACAATCAAAACAAATTTTAAAACCATTGGCCCAACTCCACGCAGTAGCATGTTCTGTTCCTCCAAACAGATGAAGGGAAGTTCATCAGAAACCATATACCTAGATAAATAAATTGGAATTTTCAGTCCCAAGGTGAGATGAAAATCAAGAAACATGAAGCACTGGAGGAAAGATTTTGCTTTGAAAAAGAGGAACCCAATTTTATAAACAGAAGAGATAATACCTAATAACATCACAAAACAAAAAAGATGGGGAAAATTATTTCAATTAATACAATCATACATGTTTTATAAAATCATGCTTCCACTAAATGAGAAATATTTTAAATTATAACCATTGAAAAAATATTAGAAAACTTATTAGATAAGAAAGAGGATGGGCTGACTATGGAAGTGAGTAATGTCAAGGAAGGGATGGGTGGGCTAGAAAAGTAAGTCAAGTTATTTGCTCCCAAAAGCAGCACAGAGAGACAAGATTTGGAGGAGTGCCTGCCTGGCTCTGTCAGCAGAGTGTGTAGCTCTTGATCCTGGGGTTGTGAGTTTGAGCCCCGCTTCGGTGCAGAGGTTACTTAAATAAACATTCCTTTAAAAAAAAAAAAAGGAAAATATTTGGAAAACATATGAGAAAAGTTGATATTTGAAAGATATATCCAGAAACCCAAGGCCTTATTGAGAGGAGTTCCAAGGAAAAGCAAATGAAGACAATGGAGGAGGTGAAACAGTCAAACTTTAAGAAAATCCCATACAGCTGAAGAAACAGAGTCTTTAGGTCACAAAGTCTCCGTGAATAGTAAGCATGATGGATCAAGGTTCAAATGCAGATCTCATGATAAAGTCCAGAGTAGCAAGAATAAAGGAGAATGCTACAAATTTTTCTTGAGAGAAAATATAATTTCACTCTGAAGAACTAAAAGAAAAAAAATCCACATTGCTCTTCAGCAACACATCTGTTTCAAGAACACAGCAGAGTAGTATGCTCCAAAAAAATCTGAGGAAAGCTGCTTTTGAACCTAAAATTCTGCATCCAAATAGCACATAGTGGAGATACAGAATAGAGTATTTTCAAACATAAAAGAACTCAGAAAGTTTATTGTTCTCAGAATCTTCCTGAAAGGACTACTCAAATATATACTATAGGTATACCTGACTAAAGGAAGATCTCTCTCTCTCCTTCCCTCTCTCCCCCAGCCTCTCTTTCTCACACACACACACACCAAAGTGCTAAGTAAGAAACAAGTAAACCATAGAACTCAACCCAAGTAACCAGGGCTGCAAGCAATCTCAACATGGCAGATAAAAATTCAGGGTGAGGGAGGGGGTTTGGGGAGGAAGAAGACAAGAGCGTTCAAAGGTTTTAATCTTACTGAAGGAGAAGAATATGGTAGATAGAGATGTTGGTGAATGATGAGTCAATCTAAAGCCGAAGTTGAAAGTTTTAAGAATTTAACTCATTCAAAAACGTAACTCACCAGTTTACACCGGGACGCAAATTAGTACAACCACTTTGGAATACAGTTAACCATTATCTAGAAAAGTTGAAAATATGCATAATCAACAATCACCTTATTTGTTCTGTGTCTATTTTAATTCGGTTGTATTTTTTTTCTTAATTCTGGAGATCATCATTAAGAACCGATACCTCTCCTCCTAGAAATATCAACTTTATTTCATGAGAGAGCATTTCAGGAGTTCTCTTCAGCTCCATCCCAGAGCCTTATTCCTCTTCACCAATCCCTCAGTTTCGGTCGTGCCAATATTATCCTAATTCCTCCCCAGTCTGTCATCCCTGTCCCTTCTGCCAGCACCCCACTCACTGGGACAGCCTCATCAGCCAGCTGCCGGGAATGTCTGCATCCACGCTGACTCCCTTTTAATTCACTCTCTACTCCACAACTTTCCAAAGACATTTTCAAAACACGGTCTGTTCATGCCTGCCCTTGGCTTAAAATTTTTCAGTGTCATTGGGGTATACAAGAGACTTCAATTAGAGCTGAGGTCATATTAGCCAAAGCATCCTCTAATGATAATGTTTCACTTAATTGGTAGTGGTTCCATGAACAGCCTTTACATTCTTCTCTGTACTCCATACATGAACTATTTCTCACAGGAGAAAAACAGCCCAAAAAATCTCAAACCAAACCAAACTCAAAATCAAAGCAAAGCAACAGAACTTTTTCAGTAGCTTCTTTAACATACCAGTAGGGTCCTACATGCCTGGCTCCCGCTACCTCTCCAGTCATGAATCCCTCACTCGACTTCCTTAGGATCTTTTCCTGGAATGGGCAGCCTGCTCTGCAGAGCCTTTGTTGTTTCTGCTCACAACACTCTTCCTACCTCCCGCCCTCCACAGATTTTCTTGGTATTTCCTACTTAAACTTTAGATATTAATGCAAATATCACTTTCTTAGATGTCTTTCTTGACCTCTTCAGCAAGAAGAAGTGTGTGTGTGTGTGTGTGTGTGTGTGTGTGGTCACTGGTCTGCATTATATATTCCTTCAAGCACATCTTGACTTGGAACGATATGCTCATTTGTGTGATTATTTTGTGATTTACCACGAGCTCCACGTAGGCAGGAACACTGTATCTTGGCTCCATATGTTAGAGTCTGACACAGAGGGACGTCTGAGTACATAGTAGTTGAATGAAGAAGTCAGTGGGACCTGATGAGCACAGGCGGTGGTCAATACCTCGGAACTTGGGATTAGAGGAAAAAGACCCTCTATTTCCACTTCTGCTGCTTATCCTTGGACAGTGTCTGTAAGCTGTCCACAGCTGTCCTCCTGTGTAAAAGGAGGGTCACAGTAAGGCCCAAGCCACAGGATCGTTAAGAGCATTAACAGAGGGCTCTAGAGCACTCCTCACAGGCCCAGCTCCTAGCAGGCACTCCAAAGTGTGATTTATTATATTTTCATCCTTCTTTATTTTTCTTCTTCTATTGTTGCAAAACCTTCATGTCGAGATGTTCTCCCTGTTTGCTCACATGCTTTTCAATGTGATTTGCTGATCTTTCAAGTGCTCCTGAAACTTCCATTTCGGGGCCATCAATAAAGCATTTGAATGACACCCAGTGACAGGAGATGACAGCACTACCATGGCTGGGGTGCAGAGCGGGGGTTCACAGGCTGCAGCCCCAGAACAGACTCCTTCAGGGGCTCACAGAATGCGTCCCCGAGGTGGGGGGTCTCTATGCTCTGCTCTTTGTCTTTTTTTTTTCCTCACTTGTGTTGTATTCTCGGGGGTTGTTTTTTTGTTTTTGTTTTAGGGAATATAGAGCTGTGTTTTGCTTGTAGATTTGTTTTGTTTTTACTTTAGATTCATGTGCTTGTGTTAGACAAGTCTGAAAGCCTGGAAGAGTTAGCCAGGGGAAACTCTGTTGCTTTCTCCTCGGAGTTGAAATTGGCCAAGATGTGGGAAACTCATGACTGACTGAGGCTCCCTGAAGTTTGGCCAGCTTCTCCAGGATCAAGGGTTTGTGATCTGACTTGTCAGCAGTGGCAGAAGGGCCTCAGTGAACGGGAACATCTGGATTTAAGTAGACTTTAATTACATCGCACACCGCTACTCTAGACCAGGGTTTTAACTCTGGGAAGAAGCTTCAAAGTGTGGCTTCATTAGAAACGCAGGAGTCGTTTTAACCTAATTGCTCCCTCATCACAGCTTAAAACTGACACCTAAACCTTTAAGAATAAACTCATATCCCTGGTTCCTGACACTGTTCGCCCTTGGTAAGTGTTCCCAGAGGATCTGAACACTATTACTGATTTCAGCAAATGTTTTCATGATTTCACTGTAGAGTTAATGTTTAACAAGTTCCACAGGAACCAATTCCCTGCTTGAGGCAACTTCCTTATGAAGTTCCCTAATTATTCCCAGACAGCCATCACCCTGTGGAATCCAGCTAGCCAAGGGAGGTTGTTAGTAGACCACACACGGCAGCTACAGTTTAGTTACCAAGGAAACAGATCAGCTGTACAGGGAGCCATGTTTGACACCGGGAGACCAAGAAGTTGTAAGCATACGTACTTCTGCTGCCTTTTGTTTTCCTTTAGCATAAGGGGGATGCCAAGTAAATCAAGGTATATAGCCTCCTCTGAAATCGTTGAGAAATTGTCTAAAGTGAATTCTCGGGACTACCATTCTCAAACTTTGTAGTCTCAGGACTTTTTTTATCTTCTGACAATTTACAGAGAACCTCAAAGAGCTTTTATTCATACAGATTATAGTAATTGATGTTACTATATTAGAAATGAAAACAAAGACATTTTTAAAATATTTACATAACATCTTTAAAAATAACAATAGTGACCCATTGCGCATGAACAGAAATGACATATTTTGATGGAAAATAATGATATTTTCAAAAAGCATTTAGATGAGAGACATTGTTTTTGCAATTTTGCAAATCTCTTTGTCTGACTTAATAGGACATAGCTGAATTCTCAGTCTGTCGTGATACGATGTATCATGTAGCTTCTGGCAAACTCTACTGTACATTTCTGAGAGAATGCAAGAAAAAAGGCAAATAATATCTTAAAAGTAATTTTTATCTCACAGAACTCCTAAAAGGGTTTCAATGTCTGTCAGGGGTCCCCAAACTAAGTTGGAGAACCACTGTTCTAAACAAAACTGCAATAAAATATGGTCCCCGAATAGTTTATTTCTAAATGAAACAAAGAAATAGACCAAGAAAAAAAGTTTGCAGTTACTAAGATGGAAGTATCTGTGCCCTATGCTCGATATTTCCACTGTTTTTGACCGTCACAACCCAGAAGGAGTTCTGGCCTACTGCTGGGATGTTGTCAGAATGGCACCAGGAACGGTCAGCTCCTGTTTCTGGATGATAATCAGAAAAACAGAAATAACCCATCTAGAAGCCCTAACACGGAAACTAACTTTGGTATATTTTTATTTTGAGACATTGACTTGACAGTCTGTAAATTGCCAAATATCACAAGTCTACAAATTTAATTAGCAAAGGCTAAAATGTTGGCAAAAGAAGGAGATCATACTGGGGAACAGTAACAACAGAGATTGAAAGAATTTTTGTGTGCAACGAATGCCTGCTTTCCCCTCTTAAGGCCTGGTGGAAAAGTAGAAAATTAGGGGAGATGTGAGCTTTCTGAAAAGAATTGCCTTTGTCTAGATCCCCAAAGCAACTATTTCTTGTGCCCAAATTGCTCACATAGGATGTCAGGAGAGTTGCACGAGGACCACGTGATGATCTTAGGTCTTGTCTCTCCTGCAAGAACAGTATTTGAGGGCACCTGGGTGGCTCAGTTGTCAAACGTCTGTCTTCAGCTCAGGTCATGATCTCGGGGTCCTGGGATTGAGCCCCACATCAGGCTCCCTGCTCGGTGGGAAGCCTGCTTCTCCCCCTCCCACTCCCCATGCTTGTGTTCCCTCCCTCGCTGTGCCTCTCTCTGTCAAATAAATAAAGTTTCAAAAAAATTAAAAAAAAACACAAACTGTATTTGATCTTAACCGTTCTGCCCACAATCTCTGCTAATTACCTGCTCTGGCACTACAGTGCTAGCCAGGGTGGCCCCCTCCAGGACGGTGCTCCAGCCTGGGACGTGCACTGAGATAAGAACTCAGCGTGCGGCCATAGGAGAAATGCCTGGGACAGGTAAGCCCAACTTGAGAGTGTTTTCACTTCCTTTGGTTCCATTATGTAAGATACAATAAAGCAGCTGATGGTCCAAAAGCATGAATGCAGACATCCAAGAAACATGTGTTCTCATCCCACACAGCCGCAAAATAATCTTGAATTATTTAGTATTCTCACCTCCTCTGTTAAATGGTATTGTTGTGAGGAATACAATGAACTCAATCACATAAGGGGCTTAGCCAGATATGTAGTAAATGTCCAATAAATACTAGCTATTTTCACGTTGAGGTCTTTTATAAAAGACCTCAACGTGAGACAGGAATCTATCAGAATCCTAGAGGAGAACATAGGCAGTAACCTCTTCGATATCAGCCACAGCAACTTTTTTCAAGATATGTCTCCAAAGGCCAAGGAAACAAAAGCAAAAATGAACTTTTGGGACTTCATCAAGATCAAAAGCTTCTGCACAGCAAAGGAAACAGTCAACAAAACAAAGAGGCAACCCACGGAATGGGAGAAGATATTTGCAAATGACAGTACAGACAAAAGGTTGATATCCAGGATCTATAAAGAACTTCTCAAACTCAACACACACAAAACAGATAATCATATCAAAAAATGGGCAGAAGATATGAACAGACACTTCTCCAACGAAGACATACAAATGGCTATCAGACACATGAAAAAATGTTCATCATCACTAGCCATCAGGGAGATTCAAATTAAAACAACATTGAGATACCACCTAACACCAGTTAGAATGGCCAAAATTAGCAAGACAGGAAACAACGTGTGTTGGAGAGGATGTGGAGAAAGGGGAACCCTCTTACACTGTTGGTGGGAATGCAAGTTAGTGCAGCCACTTTGGAGAACAGTGTGGAGATTCCTGAAGAAATTCAAAATAGAGCTTCCCTATGACCCTGCAATTGCACTGCTGGGTATTTACCCCAAAGATACAGATGTAGTGAAAAGAAGGGCCATTTGTACCCCAATGTTTATTGCAGCAATGGCTACGGTCGCCAAACTGTGGAAAGAACCAAGATGCCCTTCAGCGGATGAATGGATAAGGAAGATGTGGTCCATATACACAATGGAGTATTATGCCTCCATCAGAAAGGACGAATACCCAACTTTTGTAGCAACATGGACGGGACTGGAAGAAATTATGCTGAGCGAAATAAGTCAAGCAGAGAGAGTCAAGTATCATATGGTCTCACTTATTTGTGGAGCATAACAAATAACATGGAGGACATGGGGAGATGGAGAGGAGAGGGAGTTGAGGGAAACTGGAAGGGGAGATGAACCATGAGAGACTATGGACTCTGAAAAACAACCAGAGGGTTATGAAGGGGCGGCGGGGGGGTGGGGGGGTTGGGAGGTTGAGGAACCAGGTGGTGGGTAATAGGGAGGGCACGTACTGCATGGAGCACTGGGTGTGATGCCAAAACAATGAACACTGTTATGCTGTAAATAAACAAATAAAAATAAATAAATTAAAAAAATACTAGCTATTTTTATTTTTTTTTAATTTTTTTTAAAGATTTTATTTATTTATTTGACAGAGAGAGATCACAAGTAGGCAGAGAGGCAGGCAGAGAGAGTGAGAGGGAAGCAGGCTCCCTGCCGAGCAGAGAGCCCGATGCGGGACTCGATCCCAGGACCCTGAGATCATGACCTGAGCCAAAGGCAGCGGCTTAAACCACTGAGCCACCCAGGCGCCCAATACTAGCTATTTTTAAAATGCAAGTTTGATTTTTGTTTTTCACCCAACATCCTTCAGTGACTCTCCCATACCTTTCAACACTGAGTTCAAACGCCTTTGTTTAGCTCATAAAGTCATTCGCAGTCTGAATTTATTTTCTGTCATTCTTCAAGTCTTCTATGCAGCTGTTACACAATTCCACTCAAGATCTTAAAATCCACCATGCTTTTCAGACCAGTTTTTCTCTAGACATAGAGTCTTCTTTCTTGTTTTTGCCATATAACTAACTCTTGTCAGTCTTTACAAACTATAACCACAACCATCTCCTCCAGGAAGTCTTCCTGGACTCCTAGTCCTAAGAGTCTTATCCAGTGAAGTCTCACAGCACAAGTGCTAACCACAGTTCTAACACTCACCACACAATGTTGTTAAGGGTTCATTTATTTGCTTCATCACTCAAGTAATCTTCTAGAAGTTTTGCCTAACATCCCATACAGCAACGGATATGCGTTAGGTACCCAATAAATGGTTTTAATTTTATGAATGGATATTCAAGTGAGATTGCAGACATAACCCACTATTGTGAATGTATAATGTGTGGGACGTGAGATAATGATTATGGTGATGATGGTGGTGGTGGTGAAGGGGGCAGTGATAGAGGTGGGGGTGGGAGTAGTCATGGTGGGGGAGGGCAAAAGAAGGGAGGTGGGAAAAGGGGAAGAATGAATATGACCCTCGGCCTTTCTGCTCCTAAGCCTGACAAAAAAGGTACATCTGTATCTATTAAGGACATGAAACGTGCCACTGCATTTGTCATTTGCCCACCTTCTTTGACCCCAGGACTGCTGTGATTGTTTCTATTACTTTCTCTGAGTTCTCCAGAGATGATATTGGTGAGCCACGAACAGGTTTAGCTCCCTGAGCTTTCAGCCCTGAGATTAAAGCAATTACATGCTTGAGCCACTAGACAGCAGTGAGAATTTAGTCCATCTTTTGGTAGAGTTCCTAAATCCCTCCAGGAGCTTTCCTTCATTTAAGGTTTAGAGGCACCATCCTGAAGCTTCTTTCCAGATCCACTTCCTTTATTCCTGATACTCTTACCCAAGCCTCCTACTATTAGCTCTTTCATCCCTGGAATCCCTAAAACTTCACAGTTCTATCTTCCTCCCTCTGGGACCCATGCAACAATTTGTCCATTTGTATCTCTCTCTTCGTCAGGTAGAATCATCTCAGCACCAGGCCGAGACACACTGATTCAGCACCTCTCCTTCTCTTTTGGATTCTTTCCATGTAACTTCACACATTCTAGAGTCTCTCCATCTTAAGAAGACCTTCCCTGAATCATGCATCCCTCTCTAGGTGTTGCCCTATAGCCCTGTTCCCCTAATTCAAAACCTCCACTCTGAGCCTGACCTGTATATCCCAGCAATCGACTTGACTTTGATTTCACCAGACATCACAAAATTTACTCATCCAAAGTTGGATTTCTCCCCCCAAATTCTTCCTTTCCAGTGTTCCCTCTCTCAACAAATGGAAACCCCATGCACTTTCTGCTCCAGCCAGAAATCTGGGTTCATCTTTCACTCCTCTCTCTCCTACCCTCTCCCCCATACAAGCCCTTATGAAGTGATGTCAGTTTGATTTCTTAAGTATGGGTAGAATCATCCACACTGCTCACCTTCACTGCTGCCACTCCAGCCCAAGCACATCACTCTCACTTGGGCTGTAGCAATTGTTTTCTCCTGCCTGTTTCCACTCTTGAAACTCTTTCATCAATAATAAGCCAGAAAGACATTTTAGAACTACAAACATATCTGTGTTGCTGCTTTGCTTAACTCACTGGTCACCTATCCTTGGCAGGGGAGTTCAGAGTTCTTGTACCGACAAGATTTAATTTGGTCTGGTTGATGCCTCCCTCTTCATATCATCATCTCATTCCTCCCTCGCTGTACACTCTCCTCCCTTTCCTGGAATGACATTAAGTTCCTTCCCATCCAAACCATCACACACATCCTTCTTTCCACATGGATGACTCTACCCCCTCATGCTGGAGTTGAGCCAGGATAACTCCTACCTGTCCCTGAGGCTCAGTTTCAATGTCACTTTCTCAGGGAGGTTCCTGATAAAGTCATTCCCAATGCCACTGCTCTCCCCCACAACTGCTCCAAATCAGATAAAGCCTTCCTGTGATGATCCCAGGGTATCTTGTGCTTTTCCTGTTTAACAGTTATCACAACTATAATTGCATTTTCAGTGTGTGGCTGTTTGTTTGGTAGTTATCTCTCTCATGAGACTATCTTGCTAAACTTTGTGCTTTCAGGACCTAGTACAGTTTCTGATATATAGAAGACATTTAACAAATGTTGTTAAACAAATAAATGATCTTCAAAAGCAATCCCATGCTGCTTTCCAGTCACACACTAGGTGAATATTCTTTTTTTAAAAAACAAATATTTAATTAATTTATTTATTTGACAGAGAGAGATAGAGAGCACAAACAAGGGGAGCAGCAGGCAGAGTGAGAGGAAGAAACAGACCCTGCTGAGCAGGGAGCCCGACGTGAGGCTCGATCCCAGGACCCTGGGATTGTGACCTGAACCAAAGGCAGCCGCTTAACCAACTGAGGCACCCAGGCATCGTAGGTGAATATGCTCTAAGATAACCTGATGAAGGCTAAATATGGTCTATAACTTCTGTAGGTCCCAGAATAGAGCCATATGATCCTTTCAGTAAAGAACTGCTCTTTTTAACTCATACATGGAACAGATTTTCACTCCAAAAAAAAAGCCCATCTCTTTATTTTCTTCTTAGCACTCAATCCAGTCAGTGGGACACAGTGGGTCTCCAAAGCCAATCTGAATTACATTAAAAAAAAAAAAGCAATTTGGGGGGCACTCAGGTGGCTCAGTTAGTTAAACAGCCAACTCTTGATTTCCGCTCAGGTCATGATCTCAGGATCCTGGGATGGAGCCCTCCATTGGACTCTGCACTCAACGGGGGCCTGCTTCAGGATGGTCTCTCTCCCTCTGTTCCTCTCTGCCCCACGCTCTCTCTCTGTCTCTAAAATAAATAAATCATTTTTTAAAGTAATTTGGTAATATTTATAAAAGTTTGCAAAGTCACTGTTGCTTTGACCCATTAAACCCATGTTGTGAAACCTACCGTACAGAAATTAAAGACACCTTATTTATTTGTTTACAACTAGTTTATTTACCATACTGCAAGGGGCAAAACCTAATGTAAACACCTGTATGGCCACCAATAAATGAGTTTTAAAGACTCTTTTATATCCAATATTAATGAGCACTATACATTTATTTAAAAAAATAAAACACTAATATATGAAGATACCTCGAATATATAACTAATATGTAAACATCAAGAGGTTAAGCATCACACACCAAGAAATGCAAATTGTTGCCACAATTTTTTAAGTAGAGTTCAGTCAAACAGTGACCAAGTATCACATGGCTTCTCAGCGCAGTCAGAGTAAGTGTGAATCCACTTTTCTGTGCCACAGTTTCATCAAAGCTTTTTTCATCTCACTGTTTCTCAAGCTGTAGATCAGTGGATTCAGCAGAGGTGTAAGAAGTGAGTAAGACAATGACATCAGCTTCTTGGTTTCTGGGGAGTAGCCAGATTTCGGTTGTAAATAAGTCATATTGGCTGTGCCATAGAAGAGGGTCACAGACGTGAGGTGGGAGGCACAGGTGGAAAAGGCCTTTTGTCTCCCAGTGGCTGATGGCATCTTCAGGATGGCAAAGAGAATCCGAATGTAAGATAAGAGAATCAACACAAAAGGAACCATGACAATCAAAATGGTGCCAGTGAATGCATAGATTTCAAACAGAAATGTATCTGCACATGCGAGTTCTAGCACTGCTGGGGTTTCACAAGAGATATGATTGATTTCATTGGGGCCACAGAAGGGAAAACTGAAAACCCATGTGGTCTGCACAGTAGCCACCATGATCCCTGAGACCCAGGAGAACATTATTAATTTCATGAAAGCCCTTTTGTTCATAATCATTGGGTAGTTCAGAGGATGACAGATTGCAGCAAATCGGTCATACGCCATCACCCCCAGGAGAAAACATTCAGTGCCACCAAAAAAAAGGATGAAATACATCTGTGCAAAGCAGCTTATAAATGAAATTGATGTTTTCTCAGTGGAGAGGACCACCAGCATTTCAGGCATAATGACTGCACTGAAACTCACGTCCAACACAGACAAGTTCTGGAGGAACAGGTACATGGGCACGTGGAGGCTCTGTTCCAAGGAGATGATGAGTATAATGATGACATTTCCCAACAGAGTCACCAGGTAGACAACCAAGAAAACCCCAAAGAGCTGCTCTTGGAGTTCAGGAAAGTTAGAAAAGCCCAGGAGGATGAATTCAGCCACAGAGCTTTGATTTTGCCTTTTCATTTCAGTGGTGGAGAATATTTTGTTTTTAGGGACATTGTATACAAATTATGAAGTCACAGTCCAATAGCTGAGAGTCTGTGTCTGCAATTCCTCCCAGATATTCTTGGCTGAAGATGTAAAGAGGAACATGTCCTGACCAAATTCATCTTGGTGATTTTAGAAATGGCCAATCCCTCTGAAATAATGAACGTTTCAAATAAAAAGGAGAAAGTGAAGAATGCCAATTCGGAAGTCTTGTCTGAAAAGTACAAGATATTATCAAAATGCTCTTGTAACTTATTTGTTATATAGTTTGATTTTAAACCTAGCCTTAAAGCAAACACTGATAATTTATAACTGAGGTTCCATTCCCATAACATTGCTATCAGAGTTATCTGTTTTTCTCAATTTTATATAAATAGTTGTATTTAAAACTACCAAAAATAAAAATAAAGTAATAAAAAAGTAGACAAAGGGAAAAAGATATCCACAAAAATTTTAAGACAACCTAATGACTCAAAGTTACAGCACAGTTGATTTATATTTATTATAAATATTTATCATTTCAAAATACCAGTATGAGGATTATTAAATATGAAAAAATATATCTAAGTTCAACCACAGTTGTGGATTCCTGCACAGTTCTCATATCTCATATTTCATTATCTTAGGTGATATGTAAATAGTGTGAATTGCTTCAGGATTATTGATTTTGCAAACACTGGTCATGAACAATTATATGTAGATTGGCCTGCAATGGAAATTTTAAGAGCTAGTTCTTTATGACTAATCCTTGTGACCATGATATTTAAGAATCATCCAATTCTGATCATTCTAAACTGATTTAAACATTTCCTGTCTGTCTTGTCTTTTCTCTCCCTCCTATTTTCCTTCTTATAAGGGGTTCATTTAATCATTAATTATTCAACAAACACTGATTGAACAAGTACCATTTTCTAGGTTCAGTAATCATAGGCAAACATTGGATCCTCAGCTCAACAGAAAGTGGGAAAAAATACATAAAACAGCATTCCACTGTTATGCCAGTACTTCAGTTTCTATCTATTATACCTTGCTCTGTGTTTTTCCATTATCAGTAATTGATGTGTGTGTGTGTGTGTGTGTGTGTGTGTGTGAATAAAGGGGTTAGATTTATATATTGTATTTTTGTGTTTATAATATTTACAGATTCCATATGAGCAAAATCTAACTCCATCAACAAATATAAACTCCAGGAATCCAAGAATTTGTTTTTTTCTTTGCTACATTCACAATGTCTACAATAGTCCCTGACCCATAATTGATACTAAACCAATGTTTGATGACTGATGGAATGAAAAAATGAGGAAATCCAGGCTGGCTTTAAGAAAGAGAGTGCCAAAAAGAAGAATGAAACCAACATACAACACTGTTGGCAACAGAGGTAATAACAAGGGGCTATGAGATATTTCTGTGAGGGACTTGATACTTCTCAATGTGGAGGGAGTGTGAATAACCGAATCATAGCACGTCACCAGTGGAAGGTACAGTAGGTGGAAGGAGAAAGGCATAAGGAGGAAGGGTGTCTTGCTCAAAGCACATGTATTTGATGACACCCTAGTGTTTCAATGGAGACCTACTGGCCTTTGTGTGATGTTTGAAAACCAGCAGAAATACACTGTGGGAGCTGAGGAACCCAAGAGAACAGGACACAACTCATGTCATCTTGAGTAAAGACCAGTAGGACATTAGCAGACAGTAGAAGGCAGCTTGATTTGTTTCTAAGTTTGACCGTATCATCCATTAAGATTAAATGTCCATACTAACCATGCTAATTACCATTTGCATATTGAAAAGTCTCCTGAAATCAGTAAATTATAGTTACAGGATCAAACACTTAAAATCCATTTCTGATGAGAAAAAGAATAAAGTGTATTTAGTTCCAAATATTTAGAAGTGGATAGATCTTGAAAATTGGAAAATTTAAAGTGTAATGTAAATAAAATAGAAAAACTTTATAGAATGGACTATAAGCATCTTATGGAAGAAAAAAAAATCCATTCATGACTGGTAACAAGCCACTGACTGCCCTGTCTGCACTTTTTCTCTGGAACTTAGAGACCCCAATGCTGTATTGCTGAACTCTTGAACAGAAAGATTTAGACAGAGCACTCCCTAAGTAGGTTCCATCTTTCCAGATGAGGAGGTGGGAGTGGCACTCATTTACCAAGTTCCCTTCCAGCTGCAATATTAAAAGACTTGATGATTAATATGTGCAGAGTACCTGGGCACCTGGGTGGCTCAGTGGGTTAAGCCTCTGCCTTCAGCTCAGGTCATGGTCTCGGGGCCCTGGGATCGAACCCCGAATCGGGTTCTCTGCTCAGCAGGAAGCCTGCTTCCCCTTCTCTCTCTGCCTGCCTCTCTGCCTACTTATGATCTCGGTCTGTCAAATAAATAAATAAAATCTTTTTATTACTTTATTACTTTTTAATTAGTACTTACCTCTGAAAAAAAAAAGAAGATTCACCAGCATCAAAACCAAGGAGTCTACTGATGGCGATGTGTCAGCTGTGTCCAGTGATTCCTGAGCATGCACACATCACTTCAACAGCATCTCCATGATGGAGAGGAACTATAAATGGAAAACCCACCAAAACACACACACACACACACACACACACACACACACACACAGCAGAATCCTCCCTTTCTTACCTATTGACTCTGCCTCTTGAAATTTCTCAGTACTGTATCAGAAGTTTTACCTCTACTCAAAAGCCACCTGCTCATACATACAATTCAGTGCTTCAGGGCACTGATTCTAGAACATTATATGACACTGAGTCATATGCCCTGTAGAATCCCTCCCTGGAGAATGTGGAATCATGTCATAAACACCTTCTCCTATTTTTGCATGATGACTAAAGAGGCTTGACCTTGGCCCCCCCATGAGAACCCTCAAGAGCACACCCCTGGAGCATCACTCCTTCGTATTCCTAATGGGGATAAGTGCCTCTTCACACAAGGGACTCAGTTCACCATGAAATCTCCAGTAGGAGGTGAAAACAGAAGCTGACTAACAGTTGTAAACCGGGAAAGAAGAGATCAGTGGTGTGAGAGCGTGAGGGAAGGCAGGTGAGCTACAGGTAGAGGATGATTGGGTGGAATGCACAGTTTGGGTCATGGTGGGAAACTAGCTAAGGCAAGTAGATTGAAGCCTAGTTGGAGACAACTGAATGCTTACTCCCACCATCCAAGAACTTCTGATCATTTATAGAAGACATATAGAGCCACTGAAAATTTTGGAGAAAAATATCATTACAATTGATTTTATCGAAAGAGCTTTCAAACTATGACTCCAATGATCTGGACTAGTTGTGAGATTTGAGCAATCATTTAACTTTTACTGATTCTATAACTTTCTCCATAAAATAAACATAATGTGATGAATCTCTTGAGTATATATGAAAATCAAGAGATTCAGAGATCAGTCGACACTGGGTGGACAATCAAGGAGACCATTTGGCTCAGTCCCCACAGAGTGAAGAGCTGAATCACTCTGCAGATTTGGCTCTGTGCTGAACTGGACATTGTGACTGAATGCAGGTTACCTTTGTCTAATTCTCACTGCACTTTCCTAAAGCAGGTTCCATTCTCAAGGAAGCTCACTTCCCCTGGCAACTATAAGGCTGCTAACAACACTTAGGGATTCATTCTCTCTACTCTGTGTCCAGTGGAAAATAAAGCCATTATCCTGAGGTAAAGTAATTTTCACTTCCACATTCCAACACAGGAATCCCTCCCATGTCATTCACCACGGTGGAATTACACCCTGTTGTGAACCAGTCCCATGCCCTAGGCAGGGAAATGCTGCCTCATATGTATTCTCTATGATTCATGCCCCATAGTTCCCATGGGAGCTTCTGTCATACATGGTCAGTTTCTTGTGTCAGTGATGGTAACACAGGTGATGTTCATGTTATGAGTGTTCATCAAGATATAGGGTCAGGATCTGTGCACTTCATATATGTATGTTAGGCATGAATGAAAGTGTGTGGAAAAAATTCAGATACATGCAAGCGGGATAAAAAGGAAATTATATTAATATAAAACTATAATATCATAGCCAATAGTACTAAATAGATTAAAGAAAGATCAAAATGTAGAAATATTAAAACACCTCCCTCAGAACCCTCCTACACTGTTGGTGGGAATGCAAGCTGGTGCAACCACTCTGGAAAACAGCATGGAGGTTCCTCAAAATGTTGAAAATAGAACTACCCTATGACCCAGCAATTGCACTACTGGGTATTTACCCTAAATACAAATGTAGTGATCCGAAGGGGCACGTGCACCTGAATGTTTATAGCAGTAATGTCCACAATAGCCAAATGATGGAAAGAACCTAGATGTCCATCAACAGATGAATGGACAAAGAAGATGTGGTATATATATACAATGGAATACTATGCAGACATCAAAAGAAATGAAATCTTGCCATTCACGATGTCGTGGATGGAACTAGAGGGTATTATGCTTAGCGAAATAAGTCAGTCAGAGAAAGACAACTATCATATGATCTCTCTGATGTGAGGAAGTGGAGATGCAACGTGGGGGGCGTGGTGGGGGGTAGGAAAAGAATAAATGAAACAAGATGGGATCAGGAGGGAGAGCAAACCATCAGAGACTTTTAATCTCACAAAACAAACTGAGGGTTGCTGAGTGGAGGGGGGTCGGGAGAAGGTGGTGGGGTTATGGACATTGGGGAGGGTATGTGCTATGGTGAGTGCTTTGAAGTGTGTAAATCTGGTGATTCACAGACCTGTACCCCTGGGGCTAAAAATACATTATATGTTTATAAAAAAAATAAAAATAAAATAAAAAACACCTCCCTCAATGATTGACAGATAAAATATACCAGAAAGATATTGAAATGAGGATATCATAATAAAATATTTCTCTAACATGATAATAACAGTAAATATGAGAGCAAACAGTTTTTATGCTGCTAAGTTTGTAATTTCCTTTCAAAATATTTATGGGATAAAATATGGGGAAAAGTCATGGTATAATTGTAAGAAAGATATAGCAATAAATTCAAATATTTGGGGTTAATACACATAACATACTGTGAAATAAAACAACAGAACCACAGCCAAATGCGAAAAAGAAAACCAGAGCCTTGGAAATTTCAAAACACTCTGAAGGTGTCTCTAGCTAACAGGAAGTAGGAAATGAAATTCAGACTACTAAAATAACAGTTTCAAATGAAGTTATTGCATTTTCATGTGATAATGTGTCCAAAAACTGAACATTCTACCTTTCCTTGACCTATCACTCTGATCCAAGCTACTATTGTCTCTCATCTGGATAAATGCCATGGCCTCTCAGCTTCTCCCTTCTTCCTTCCTCGCCTCTGCTCAAAACCCTCCAATAGCACACTATTCCTTCTGGTGAGAAGCCAAATTCATATATTAAAGATCCATTTCCCTGTTACTCTCTGAGCTCACCTCCACTACATCCTGTTTTCCCTTCTCATCCAGCCATGCTGGCCTCCTTACTAGTTCTCGAATCTGATAGCTGTGTTCCCCTCTCAGAGCATTCTCCATGCTTTTCCCTGAACATAGACTATTATTCTCCAAAATGCTAACTCCCTTATGTCCCTTGACCCCAGGGACAGCTCCTCCAGGAGCTCCTCCCAAGTCAATGCTCATGAAAATCACCTCCAACCCCAACTCTACTCTCCTGACTTATTTTTCTCCACAGCATTCCTCAGCAGAGATGCATCTAAAGAAGGACATGGGAAGGTTAAAAATAAAAAGATGGAGAAAGATAGCCCAAGACGCTAATCAAGGGAAATTTATTCAACTATATTATTATCAGAAGAAGCTGACTTCAGAGGAAGAAAGGTTACTAGGGATAAGGAGAGTCACTTTGTAACAAGCAAAGGTGCAACTCTTTCCAAGAAGATATAACAATTCGAAACTTGCAAGTAAGCAATAATATGGCGGCAACAATATTAAGCAAATATCAACAGACTCACAAGGAAACCTAAAGGACTGTCAGTCATAGCCAGAGAACCCAACATGCTTCTTTACATAATCTTTACAAGAAATAACTAACCTGTAAGAAAATACTCACACCACACCTTAGTCTAATACACATATAGAGAACGGTGTATCTAGCCCTGGGAAGAAAGCATATTGTTTCCAATCACATGCAGTATTCATGAACCTGACAGGACCCTGATCAACAACCATTAAAGGATTCACCCTCCATGGGAGTTTGTGCGATCGTAGTACCTTCTGTTGAGACTCTATAATTGAATATAACTGGGAAATAACCACATGTTTGAACCTGAGAAATGCTTGGATACATAACACATGAGAAAAAAAGAGGAGGCAAGAAAATTAGAGAGTATGTTGCACAAAACAAGAATGAGGCACAGAATGCCTCTATTGCCCTAAAGTCAGCATGAAGAGCAGTGAGCCTAGTGTGCACTTCCAGATGTTTGAGAAAAGCAAAAAACACAGGACATAGACCTGGAAGATTATTAGTGAAGAAGTATCTCTTAATGAAATGGAAAGTAAACTATATAGTGGGAGGATCAAAATAGTCAAGCATGGGGCTCCTGGATGGCTCAGTCAGTTAAGCGTCTGCCTTTGGCTTGTGTCATGACCCCAGGGACCTGGGATTGAGTCCCACATCAGGCTCCCTGCTCAGCTGAGAGCCTGCTTCTCCCTCTGCCAGCCACTCCACTTGTTTGTACTCTCTCTCTCTGTCAAATAAATAAATAAAATCTTTTAAAAAAAGATAAATATAACCATTATCAGGCATTCTAAAACAGGATATTACCATAGAACATGCAGACAATATGTTGCACCATAAATATGAAATTTAGATCATGTGACTTCTCAGAAATACAGAGCTTATCCAAATTGAGACAAGAATAGAAAACCTACAGACCCAAAACCACTCAAGATATCAAATGGGTAATTAAATCTTTACAGGTTAAAATGGTAAACTCCATGCTTAATAGATTTGTTAGTACTTGTTGCCAAACATTTACGGAAGAAATAAACTCAATCTTTCATAAATCTATCAGAAAATTAAGAAGAGGTACAGTTCCCAGCTTTCTGGGGGGTCAACATAACTGTAATATCAAAACAGAGCAAGGACAGTTACACAAGTGAAAAATCACAGGCTAATCTTCTTTGTGAACATGGGTACAGAAATCCTAAGTGAGACATCAGTGTATTAAGTCCTGGAATACATATAAAATGGTAATACATCGTGACCAAGTTTGCTTAACCCCAGGAACTCAAAGTTGGTTAAGTATAAGAAAACCAATCAACAAATTCACCACATTATGGATAGAAGGAGAAAAATTTCCTAATTGTTACAATTGATGCAGGAAAGATCTTGCAAATCTGAACATCCATCCCTGACAAAAACTCTTGGTAAACTAGGAATGTGGGAAAAGTCCCTCAGTCTGATGATGGATATCCACAAACTATAGCAAAAATGGCTTTTAATAGGGAAAAATTAAAAACTTGTTTCCATTGAGATGCTGAACACAAGAAAGATCTCCACTCTCGCTGTCTCAGTATTGCCCTAGAACTTGTATCCTGTAAGGCAAAAGGAAAAATTCCAAGTGTTAGGATTAGAAATAAGCAACTAAGACTGCTCATTTTCACATATGATATGATTATGTGCACAGAACACCTTAGTGATCCTGGAATGATGTATTACTATTAACAACAGAGTTTGACAAGTGTTCTAGATAAGGAATCAACAACCAAAGTAAATTTTATGTCTAAAGACCAGCAGCAAATGATATAAAATTGAATCTAAAAATTTCTGAAGTATCAAGTTACTAATAAATCTAACCAAAAAGGACAAGATCACTATTACAAAATTGTTGTTTATGCACAAGCAAAATATTAGAAAATGGAAATTTAAAAATATATCTAAGAATCAAGGACTTCTGAGTATATATCTTTAAAAAAAAAAGCTGTCTAAAGTCTATCCTACGGAAAAGTCCATTATGAAGGATGTGAATTAAAGGTTGCATAGAGTAACTCTGAAATACAAACTCCAAGTGTGATTATCAGAGTGGTTGGCATCTGATTTTGTTTTTGAATAATGTGTCTTACTAGTAATTAAACATGCAAATGAGATGAACAAAGCATTGTGTGACAGAATACCTAGAACTGGCAAGAACTTTGCAAAGGGACACTCAGACTCTGTTGGAGGGTTTGGTTGGTTAAGCCCTACTGCAAGAAAATCAAGATACTACCATTTATTAGTAATCTAGTAGGACATTCTTTGATCTGGCATTCTATTTCCTAACATTGGATATGTAGTGAATGCATGAGGAGGTGTGTAGAAGGATATTCATATCAACAGTTTCATAATAGTGAAAACTTGGAAGTAAAATATTCTCTTGGGGAAACTGGTCACAATGCAATGTTTACTTGTTTAGAATATAATGCACTTATTGAAAAGAACAAAGCAATCTGCATAGAGACACAAAATCATACCCTTGAAAAATGACATGAAATGGAAGACTTGGAAAACAGACTGTAAACTCTTCTCCTTCTATTCTGATAAAAAGAAGTGTATGTAAACCTATCCAGTCCTTGGACATGCATAGGAAAAATCAAGAGCCTGGACATAAATAATTTAGAGTGATTAGCTCTAGCAATGGAATTGGGAATGAGAGTTGAGATATTTTTGAGAGACTTTGTGTTAGTTTATGTATCTATGTACTCTTTGAATTTTAAAAAGTCATCACTTTTGTAAAATATTAAAAGCAAGGTTTTTATTTAAAAATACAAAATGAAATGCAGCAGCAAAAAAAGTCAAAGTAGAGATGGCATTCGCACCCTAGAAATTTACCCAAATCAACAATACTAATGAGAACATAAACCTCAAATTCATATTCCAAGCAACTGCTACATGCCTATCCAAATTTACAGTATGTGAAAGGGGTTGTCAAAAACAGTGAGGGTCAAAACATGATGCATGAAGACTCAGAGGGGATTCCATAGGGGCAGTTTGGACAAAGCTAGAAGAGTTCTCTAGAACTTAGGGCTCTCATAGTGTAGTCCCTGGACCAACAGTTTCAGAACCACCTGGGGAATTACTCCACGTGCAACTTAGCAGGGGCCACCACTGACCTACTGAAACAGACCCCTTATGTGGGGCCTGCAATCAGTGTCTTTATCTCCATTCAGATGAGTCTGTGCATCATAACCACACCTGGGAATCAGTGTGAGCAGCACACCAAGAGGGCAGGACAATCATCCCGCTGTTTGCAACAAAGAGAGCTGAGTGGGTATGCTGTTGGTAAAGGCTTGCCTGGACATGCTCTGGCACAAAGGAAAAGCAGGTAGGCATGAATTATCAGAGGATCCCACAAATACACCACAGTTTCGGGAGGATAATATGGGGCAATGTGAGCTCTGATGATCTGTTGGCAGAGGAGTAGTAAAGGAACAACAAACACATCTTTCTTATGAGCCGTGCTGTACACCAGTGTTACTCCAACTTCAAAGTGCATCCAAGTCCCCTGGGGATCCTTCTATTTTATTTTTTGTTTTTGTTTTTTTTAAAGATTTCATTTATTTGTGAGAGAGTGTGTGTAATCTGAAGCCTACTCCACCCTGAGCATAGAGCCCAACCCCAGGGCTCTGGGCTCCATCCCACATCCCTGAGATGAGGGCCTGAGCAGAAACCAGGAGTTGGAGGCTTAACAGACTGAGCCACCCACGGGCCCTGCGGATCTTTTAATATGCAGACTGAAATTCATTAAGTCTTGGGTGGGAGCAGAGTCTACATTTTTACATCCCACATGGAGCCCTTATGTCTGATCCATAATTGAGGAACAGGTTTCAAAAGAGTGCTAGTGTTCACTATGGCTAATTCCTGCGAACTTGTGAAATATGGCCTGGCACATCTCCAGACAAACATTTTGCAAATGGCTGGTCCAGAGGGAGTACACTGTGTTCTGTGGGATATCAAAGAGATGCTGAACCAGTGTAACACACAAAAACTAAAGGGTAAAAGGAGGAATGGAACAGGAAAAGCAAATGATGAACAAAACACTCACTAGAAAGTGTAGCCATAAAGTGGATAAAATTTATCAGCAAGAATATTGACAGGAATGTTTACCATTTAGGAAGTTACTACTCCTATAACGATGAGCACAAAGGAAAAATCACACATGCTCGGGGAAAACAACAGACACTGATGAAACTTTAGTTGGCAGTGTTCAGGAAAGATGTTGAATTTTTTCAAAAAATTCACAAATATGATGTCCATGTTGGAAGTATTGAAAAACAAAATAGACATTGCCCAAATGTAGTAGTTGAGAGAAGATTAACCAAGCAAAATGAAATAAAATGAACACAATTTATGAGACTAATGCACTACCTACTGCGCTAAGAAGGCACTAAAATGAACTCAATTTAAATGATCAGGGTAAACAACATAAATTTGTAAAGCTAACAAAAAAAGATCCGGTGCATGCATAATCGATGTACCTAAAGATGCAAAGATTCTTTTTTTCTCTTCCTTATGATTTTTTGACATTTTAATTCCAGTATAATTAACATACAGTGTTTCAGATGTAAAATAGAGTGATTCAACAGTACTATATATTTACTCAGTGCTCATCACACTGTCTTCTTGATCCCCTTCACCTAGTTCACCCACACTACTCCTACCTGCCTCCCCTTGGTAACCACCTGTTTGTTCTCTTGAGTTGAGAGTCCGGTTTTTTGGTTTGTCTCCTTTTTTCTTTGCTTGTTTGTTTTGTTTTTTATATTCTACATATATGAGTGAAACCATATGGTATCTATTTTTCTCTGACTGAATTGTCCGATTTAGCATTATATCCTCTCACTCCATCCATGTTGTTGCAAATGGCAAGCTTACATTCTTTTTTTGTGGCAAAATAATATTCCATTAAATATATACCACTTCTTGTTTATCCATTCATGTATCCATGGACACTTGGTCTCTTTCCATAATTTGGTTATTGTAAATAATGCTGAAATAAATGTAAGGGTCCAGGTATCTCTTTGAATTAGTGTTTTGTATCGTGGGGGTAAATACCCAGTAGTCCAATTACTGAATCAACGGGTAGAAAAAGTCCATAATGAAATATGTTAATTAAAGTTTGCATAGAGTAGCTCTGAAATTCAATGAGCTCCAAGTGTGATTATTATAACCAAGAGTGGTTGGCATCTGATTTTGTTTTCGAATAATGTGTCTTACTAGTAATTAAACACACAAATGAGATGAACAAAGCATTGTGGGACAGAATACCTAGAATTGGCAAGAACTTTGCAAAGGGACACTCAGACTCTGTTGGAGGGTTTGGTTGGTTAAACCCTACCACAGGAAAATCTAAGATACTACCATTTATTAGTAATCTAGTAGGACATTCTTTGATCTGGCATTCTATTTCCTAAACTTCGATACATAGTGAATGCATGTGGAGGTGTGTAGAAGGATATTCATATCAACAGTTTCATAATAGTGAAACCTTGGAAGTAAAATATTCTCTTGAGGAAATTAGTCACAATGCAATGTTTACTCATTTAGAATGTGATGCACGTATTGAAAAGAACAGAGCAATCTACATACAGACACAAAATGATATCCTTGAAAAATGATATGAAATGGAAGACTTGGAAAACAGACTGTAAACTCTTCTCCTCTTATTCTGATAAAAAGAAGTGTATGTAAATCTACCCAGTCCTTGGACATGTATAGGAAAAACCAAGAGCCTGGACATAAATAATTTAGAGTGATTAGCTCTAACAATAGAATCAGGAATGAGAGTTGAGGTATTTTTTAGAGACTTTTGCATTAGTTTATATATCTATATACTCTTTGAATTTTAAAAAGTTAGCACTTCTGTAAAAAATTGAAGGCAGGGTTTCTATTTAAAAATACAACATGAAATGCAGCAGCATAAAAGTCAGAGTAGAGATGGTGTTAGCATCCTGGAAATTTCCCTAAATTGACAATACTAATGAGAACATAAACCTCAAATTCATATTCCAAGCAACTGCTACATGTCTTATCCAAAATTACAGTATGAGAAGAGGGTTGTCAAAAACAGTGAGGATCAAAACATGATGCATGAAGACTCAGAGGGGATTCCACGGGGACAGTTTGGACAAAGCTAGAAGAGTTCTCTAGAACTTAGGGTTCTCATAGGCTTCACTGGACCTACTCTGACACAAGGGAAAAGCAGGTAGGCGTGGATGATCAGAGGATCCCACAAATATGTCACAGTTTCTGGAGCTGTCTGTCAGGAGGATAATATGGGGCAGTGTGAGTTCTGATGATCTGATGGCAGAGAAGTAGTAAAGGAACAACAAACTCATCTTTATTATAAGGATATAAGCTGTGCTATACACCAATGCTTCCCCCACTTTAAAGTTGGGATCTTTTTAGTATGCAGTTGGAATTCACGAAGTCTTTGGTGGGAGTTGAGAGTTATATTTTTATATCCCACATGGAGTCCTTGTGTCCGGCCAATCAGAGGAAACGGGTTTCAAAGAAAGTTACTGTCATGTTTATGTGACACATACTTTTGATCTCATCAGAATCACTTTGAAGAATGTATCAGAAATAAAACATCAGTACATATAATGGAGGGTTGAAGTTGTTTATTGAAACGTCCTTTTAATGACGCAGTCCACTAATGTCCTGGATGTTGTAGTACAGGAATGGATCAAGTGTTCTATAAAAAATGAGTAACAGCAGTACGCTGTCGAAGATAGGTATTCCTAATATTGAATGTGGAAAAATCAAATTAAACATGTTCATACAGAGGAATATAGAATGTTTGGCCATTTTTTAAATTTATATAGAGTTCAGTCAAACAGTGACCAAATATCACATGTCTTCTCAGTACTATCAGAATGGGTGTGAATCCACTTTTCTTCGCCAAAGTTTCATCAAAGCTTTTTTCATCTCACTGTTTCTCAAGCTATAGATCAGTGGATTCAGCAGAGGTGTAAGAAGTGAGTAAGACAATGACATCAGCTTCTTGGTTTCTGGGGAGTAGCCAGATTTCGGTTGTAAATAAGTCATACTGGCTGTGCCATAGAAGAGGGTCACAGACGTGAGGTGGGAGGCACAGGTGGAAAAGGCCTTTTGTCTCCCAGTGGCTGATGGCATCTTCAGGATGGCAAAGAGAATCCGAATGTAAGATAAGAGAATCAACACAAAAGGAACAATGATAATCAAAACGGTGCCAGTGAATGCATAGATTTCAAACAGAAATGTATCTGCACATGCGAGTTCTAGCACTGCTGGGGTTTCACAAGAGATATGATTGATTTCATTGGGGCCACAGAAGGGAAAACTGAAAACCCATGTGGTCTGCACAGTACCTAACATGAAACCTAAGGCCCATGACATTATAAGTAGTTTCATGAAAGCCCTTTTGTTCATAATCATTGGGTAGTTCAGAGGATGACAGATTGCAGCAAATCGGTCATAAGCCATCGCCCCCAGGAGAAAACATTCAGTGCCACCAAAAAAAAGGATGAAATACATCTGTGCAAAACAGCTTATAAATGAAATTGATGTTTTCTCAGTGGAGAGGACCACCAGCATTTCAGGCATAATGACTGCACTGAAACTCACATCCACCACAGACAAGTTCTGGAGGAACAGGTACATGGGCACGTGGAGGCTCTGTTCCAAGGAGATGATGAGTATAATGATGACATTTCCCAACAGAGTCACCAGGTAGACAACCAAGAAAACCCCAAAGAGCTGCTCTTGGAGTTCAGGAAAGTTAGAAAAGCCCAGGAGGATGAATTCAGCCACAGAGCTTTGATTTTGCCTTTTCATTTCAGTGGTGGAGAATATTTTGTTTTTAGGGACATTGTATACAAATTATGAAGTCACAGTCCAATAGCTGAGAGTCTGCTTCTGCAATTTCCCCCAGATACTCTTGGCTGAAGATGTAAAGAGGAACACGTCCTGACCAAATTCATCTTGGTGATTTTAGAAATGGCCAATCACTCTGAATAATGAATGTTTCAAATAAAAAGGAGAAAGTGAAGAATGCCGGTTCATAAGTCTTGTCTGAAAAGCACAAAATATTATCAAAATGTTTTTGTAACGTGTACATTAAATCGTTTGAAAATTAAACCTGGCCTTGGGACACCTGGGTGGCTCAGTTGGTTAAGCAGCTGCCTTCGGCTCAGGCCATGATCCCAGCGTCCTGGGATCGAGTCCCACATCGGGCTCCTTGCTCGGCGGGGCGCCTGCTTCTCCCTCTGACTCTGCCTGCCACTCTGTCTGCCTGTGATCCCTCTCTCCCTCTCTCTCTCTCTGACAAATAAAAAATAAAATCTTTAAAAAAAAAAAAAAGAAAATTAAACCTGGCCTTAAAACAAACATCGGCATTTATAACTGAGGTTCCATTTCCCACAACATTGCTATCAATATCATCTGTTTTTCTCAATTTTATGTAAGTAGAAATTTTAAAATTACAAAAGTCAAAGAATTAAAAGGCAGAGAAATGGGAAAAGATATGCACAAAAAGTTGCCAAACCACCTAATAATTCAAAGTTATAGGACAATTGAGTTATTATGAATATTTATCATGTTCAAAATGCCTGTGTGTGACTTGGTTCCTGCAATCTCGGCAGAAACAGAGGGCTTTGAACTTGGATGTACTTGTCTTAGGTGATCTGTAAATTGTGTGAATGCCTTTAGGTTTACTGGTTTTGCAGGCTGTCATGGTCAATTCTGTTGAGATTCACATGCATGCTTTTTTTTAAGGGAGAGAAAATGCACTAGGAGCTGGAGGAGAGAGGAAAAGAGAGAATCTTGAGCTATGTGCCCAGTGCAGAGCCCAGGTGGGGCTTAGTCTCACCACCCTGAGATCAGGACCTGAGCCAAAATCAAGAGTTGGACACTTAGGGGTGCCTGGATGGCTCAGTGGGTTAAAGCCTCTGCCTTCGGCTCAGGGCATGGTCCCGGGATCCTGGGATTGAGCCCCACATCAGGCTCTCTGCTCGGCAGGGAGCCTGCTTCCCTTCCTCTCTCTCTGCCTGCCTCTCTGCCTGCTTGTGATCTCTGTCTGTCAAATAAATAAAATCTTAAAAAAAAAAAGAGTTGGACACTTCACCAACTGAGCCTCCCAGGTGCTGTGGCCTGCATGGGAAGTTTTAAGAGCCACTTCTCAATGGCTAATCTTTGCGACCATAATGATATAGAGGCATGTAGTTTCGATCATTCTGAAACTGTGATTTAAACATTTCCTCTCTCTCTGCTGTCTGTCTTTCTTTTCTCCCTCTCCTACTACCTTTCTCATCAAAAAGTTGATTTAATCATTAATTATTAAATAAATACTGTTTGAGCACCTACAATGTTCTGGGCTCAGTAATCACAGGGACACATTGATTGCACACTCCACAGAGAGCTTGAAATACTACATAAAATATGATTCCAGTGTTTCCTCAGTTCTCGAATTCCTGTCTCTTCCATCTTGCTTTGTTTTTCCTCTATTATCTCCAGCTGACACCTTTAAGTGAGGAAGTTACATTTTACATGTACAAATATGTATATATTGCCTAATGATAATATTTATATATTATAGATACATAAAGCCTAACTCCCTTACTGAATATGAGCTCCAGGAATCCAAGATTTTGTTTTGTTCATTGCTATATTCACAATGTCTACAACTGTCCCTGGCCCGTAATTGATACTAAACCAATGTTTGATGAATGATGGAATAAAAAATGTGAAAATCCACTCTACCTTTAAGGAAGAGAGTATTGAAAAGCAGAGTGGAACCACACACAATTGGCAAGCAGAGGTAATACCAAGGGGCTATGAAATGTTTCTGTGAGGGATTCAATACTTCTGAATGGGGAGAGTGTGAGCAAACACAATCATAGCATGCCACCAGTGGAAGGTACAGTAGGTGGAAGGAGAAAGGCATAAGGAGGAAGGGTGTCTTGCTCAAAGCACATGTATTTGATGACACCCTAGCACTTCAATGGAGACTTACTAGCCTTTGTGTGATGTTTGAAAACCAGCAGAAATACACTGTGGGAGCTGAGGAACCCAAGAGAACAGGACACAACTCATGTCATCTTGAGTAAAGACCAGTAGGACATTAGCAGACAGTAGAAGGCAGCTTGATTTGTTTCTAAGTTTGACCACATCATCCATTAAGAGTAAATGTCCAGGGCACCTGGGTGGCTCAGTGGGTTGAGCCGCTGCCTTCGGCTCAGGTCATGATCTCAGGGTCCTGGGATCGAGTCCCACGTCGGGCTCTCTGCTCAGCGGAGAGCCTGCTTCCCTTCCTCTCTCTCTGCCTGCCTCTCTGTGATTTCTCTCTGTCAAATAAATAAAATCTTTAAAAAAAAAAAAGAGTAAACGTCCATACTAACCATGCTAATTATCATTTGCATATCAAAAAGTCTCCTGAAATCAGTAAATTATTGTTACAGGATAAAATACTTAAAATCCATTTCTGATGAGAAAAAAAGAATAAAGTGTATTTAGTTCCAAATATTTAGAAGAGGATAGATCTTGAAAATTGGAAAATTTAAAGTGTAATGTAAATAAAATAGAAAAACTTTATAGAATGGACTATAAGCATCTTATGGAGAAAAAAAAAAAACCAAACCCATTCATGACTGGTAACAAGCCACTGACTGCCCTGTCTGCACCTTCACTCTGGAACTTAGAAGCCCAATGCTTCTTGCAGAACTCCTGAAAAGAAAGATTTAGGCAGAGTACTCCCTAGGTAGGTTTCATCTTTCCAGATGAGGAGGTGGGAGAGGCACTTATTTACCAAGTTCCCTTCCAGCTGCAACAGTCTAAGATTTGAGATTGAAGTGCGCAGAGTACTTATACCTCTAATTATTGCCTCAATTTTTCTCTGAAAAAAAGAGAAAAGAAAATTCATCAAATTTTCAGCATCAAAACCAAGGAGTCTACTGATGGCGATGTGTCAGCTGTGTCCAGTGATTCCTGAGCTTGGACACATCACTTCAACAGCATCTCCACGATCAGTTGGAGAGGAACTATAAATGGAAAACTCACCAACACACACACACACACACACACACACACACACAGCAGAATCCTCCCTTTCTTACCTATTGACTCTGCCTCTTGAAATTTCTCAGTACTGTATCAGAAGTTTTACCTCTACTCAAAAGCCACCTGCTCATACATACAATTCAGTGCTTCAGGGCACTGATTCTAGAACATTATATGACACTGAGTCATATGCCCTGTAGAATCCCTCCCTGGAGAATGTGGAATCATGTCATAAACACCTTCTCCTATTTTTGCATGATGACTAAAGAGGCTTGACCTTGGCCCCCCCATGAGAACCCTCAAGAGCACACCCCTGGAGCATCACTCCTTCGTATTCCTAATGGGGATAAGTGCCTCTTCACACAAGGGACTCAGTTCACCATGACATCTCCAGTAGGAGGTGAAAACAGAAGCTGACTAACAGTTGTAAACCGGGAAAGAAGAGATCAGTGGTGTGAGAGCGTGAGGGAAGGCAGGTGAGCTACAGGTAGAGGATGATTGGGTGGAATGCACAGTTTGGGTCATGGTGGGAAACTAGCTAAGGCAAGTAGATTGAAGCCTAGTTGGAGACAACTGAATGCTTACTCCCACCATCCAAGAACTTCTGATCATTTATAGAAGACATATAGAGCCACTGAAAATTTTGGAGAAAAATATCATTACAATTGATTTTATCGAAAGAGCTTTCAAACTATGACTCCAATGATCTGGACTAGTTGTGAGATTTGAGCAATCATTTAACTTTTACTGATTCTATAACTTTCTCCATAAAATAAACATAATGTGATGAATCTCATTGAGTATATACGAAAATCAAGAGATTCAGAGATCAGTCGACACTGGGTGGACAATCAAGGAGACCATTTGGCTCAGTCCCCACAGAGTGAAGAGCTGAATCACTCTGCAGATTTGGCTCTGTGCTGAACTGGACATTGTGACTGAATGCAGGTTATCTTTGTCTACTTCTCACTGCACTTTCCTAAAGCAGGTTCCATTCTCAAGGAAGCTCACTTCCCCTGGCAACTATAAGGCTGCCAACAACACTTAGGGATTCATTCTCTCTACTCTGTGTCCAATGAGAAATAGAGCTGTTATCCTGAGGTAAAGCTATTTTCACTTCCACATTCCAACACAGGAATCCCTCCCATGTCATTCACCATGGTGGAATTACACCCCGTTGTGAACCAGTCCTATGCCCCAGGCAGGGAAATGCTGCCTCATATGTATTCTCTGTGATTCATGCCCCATAGTTCCCATGGGAGATTCTGTCATACATGGTCAGTTTCTTGTGTCAGTGATGGTAACACAGGTGATGTACATGTTGTGAGGTTCATCAAGATATAGGGTCACAATAGTACACTTTCTTCCATGTGTAGTAGACTGGAATGAAAAGTGTATAAAGCCATTTGACTCTCTCTCTTTTTTGCCACCTATGCTCATGTGTTTTGTTTCCTGAATTCCACATATAAGTGAAATCCTATGGTGTTTGTCTTCCTCTGACTTATTTTGCTTAGCATAATACTATCTAGCTCTATCCATGTCATTGAAAATGGCAAGATTTCATTCTTTTTATGGCTGAATAATATTCCACTATCTATCTATCATCTATCTGTCTATCATCTATCATCTATCTATATCTATATTTTGATCTACAGATAGATATCTTCTTTATCTCTTTCACTATATATCTATGTCTATATCTAATATTTTATATATATATGTAGTTTTATAGATAGACATAGCATATCTTCTTTATCCACTCATCAGTCAATGGATATTTGGACTCTTTCCATAATTTTGCTATTTTTGATAATGCTGCTACAAACAGCTGGGTGCCTGTGCACTTTTGAATCAGTATTCTTCTATCTTTTGTATAAATATCTAGCAGTACAATTGCTGCATGGTATGGTAGTTCCATTTTCAAATTTTTGAGGAACCTCCACACCATATTCCAGAGTGTATTTACAAGTTTACATTCCCACCATTATTGCAAGAGGGCTCCCCTTTCTCCGCATCCTTTCCCACGCCTGTTGTTTCTTGTGGTATTAATTTTAGCCATTCTTAATGGTGTGAAATAATATCTTATTGTAGCTTTGATTTGCATTTTCTTGACAATCAGTGAGGTTGAGCATCTTTTCATGTGTCTCTTGGCCATCCAGATGTCTTCTTTGGAAAAATGTCTGTTCAGGTCCTCTGTCCATTTTTCAGTGATTCTTATATTATAGGATTTTTGGTGGTGTGTCATGTAAGTTTTTATATATTTTTATACAAATCCCTTTGTTAGCTACATCATTTGCAAATATCTTATCCCATTCAGTCAGTCATATTTTCGTTTTGTTGATTGTTTCCTATGCTGTGCAGAAGCTTCTTATTTTGATGTAGTCCCAATAGTTCATTTTTGTTTTTATTTCCTTTGCCTCAGGAGATATATCTAGTAAGAAGTTGCTACAGCCAATGTCAAAGAGATTATTACTGCCTGTATTCTCCTCTAGGATTTTAATGGGTTGATTTTACTTTTGTGTATGGTGTAAGAAAGTGGTCCAGTTTCGTTCTTCTGCAAGTTGCTGTCCAGTTTTCCCAATACTATTTGTTGAAAAGCCCATCTTTTTGCCATTAGATATTCTTACTTTGTCGAGGATTAATGGACCATATAGAAAAATGTTGCTATAACCAATGTGAGAGAAATTATTGCCTGTCCACTCTTCTAGGTTTTTATGGTTTCAGGAATCGTGGTTAGGTCTTTAATCCATTTTGAGCTTACCTTTGTGTATGACGTAAGAAAAAGATTCAGTTTCATTCTTGTGTATGTGATGCAGTTTTCACAACACCTTTTGAAGACACTATCTTTTTCTTATTGCATAATTTTTGCCTTCTTTCTCAGTAATTATTTGACCATATAATCATGGGTTTACTTGTAGGCTCTCCCTTCTATTCCCTGAATCTATGTATTTGCTTTTGTGCCAATACCATATTGTTTTGATTGCAGCTTTTAAATATATCTTGGAATCTGGGATTGTGATACCTCCAGTTTTTTCCTCTTTTTCAAGGTTGCTTTGGCTATTTGGGGTCTTTTGTGGTTCCATACTAATTTTTAGATTATTTGTTATAGTTCTATGAAAAACGCTGCTGGTATTTTGAAGGGATTGCATTAAATCTGTAGATTGCTTTGGGGACTATGAACATTTTAACAATATTTGTTCTTCCAATCCATGAGCATGGAATGTCCTTCTGTTTGTTTGTGTCTTCTTCAATTTCTTTCATCAGTGTGTTACAGTTTTCAGGGTACAGGTCTTTCACCTCCTTGGTTAAGTTTATTCATAAGTATTTTCTTATTTTTGGTGCAATTCTAAATAGGATTGTTCTCTTAATTTCTCTTTTGTCTACTTCATAATTAGTGCAAAAAATGTAACAGATTTCTGTACTTTGATTTTATATCCTGCAACCTCACTGAATTTTTTGATCAATTCTAGTAGTAGATGTAAAAGATTACTTAAGGAAATCATTCAAGGATCAGGGATATGAACAGTATCAGGCTCATAAAGTTGTTGTGAGGATTAAATGAGAGACAAGTATTGACATTTGACACAATGCCTGGCACACAAAAGCTACAGCTTGTGATCCTTTTGTTGTTGTTCTTCTGTGACTACTATTGCTATTATTGTTATTATAGCTGATCCTCACAGTATCTCAAATGGTATTATCATCATCATCATGCTTTTATGGTGAAGAGGCTAATATTCAGAAGGGAGAAGTAGCTGTCAAAACATGGAAAATGGCAGAGCCAATATATGAAACTCTTACTGTGTATTCCTGGTGGTTCCTCAAATCCATGCTGCCTCTCCCGTCAATCATATTTCACACATATGCAATTAGCAAAGATGAATATTGTATACTTAATTTATGCTTGTATTTTCTAGCTCATCAAACCTTCTACTATATCCTTCAAACATGTTTTGACAAGCATATAACACCAAAATAAATTCCTTTGTTTCTTCTTTGACTGAAGCCCAAATCCATCGTAGGTAGTGGTAATTTCCATGTGGTTTTGTCTTGGTATATCACTGGAAATTTATAATTTCTCTCTTGCAATTTAAATCATTTATAGATCAAACTTGTTGACCTATTGTGGTGGACATGAAAGTGTGCTGTTCAGATCCCTCTCCCAGAAAGAGACTGCCCAGATGCAAAAGAGATGATTATCTTACTCCTGTGTGCTCCTTCATGGTCAGACTAAGCTTCCAAGTCAGGCCCCACTCTTCTGGGAAAGTCCATAGTCAATGACCAAGCAGGGGTCTTGTCACTTCTGACCCACGCAGGATGCCCCTAATGGACAATCCAGAGCTCACTCTCGGGTGTGCAGAAGACTCTTCCAGGCCTGTGTGCCAGTCAAAGGGCTTATCCAACACAATCCTGTTTCAACCCTTTTTCTTTCCCAGGTATCTTCCTTCCCTGGGGGGACTTCATCTCAGTGTCTCCTTCCCAGAGAAACTAGCAAAGATGGTACACAAAGTAGTCAGTGAAATCAGGCAGTAAAAAAGGGATTGGAGACTGGATCTTTACCACCTGGCTGGCCTGTCCTTTCTGCTGTGTGGTATATAGAAGTGTCCTGACATAACAGGAAATTCAGTGATTAAAAAAAAACGTTCAGAAATTATAACCTGGAATTATGTAACCATGGAGGGAGATGTACTGGCATCGAAATTAAGAGGGGGCTGGGGGTTATACATCAGAAGATAATAGAATTATACAGTTGTGGTCACCTAGCATCACTGTGGAGTTTCCTGTGTGTGTTACAATCTCATTGGTCACCTGTGCGTGGCCAGGCCCGACCGCATGGCCTTTGCCCTTAAAAGCTAGTCTGTGAAACAGAAGGGTCGCCCTCTCTTTTAAGAGGTGCGGCCCTAAACGTTAGGTTAGATTCTTGATGCTTGGCGCAAAATAAAGCTTTGCTTGACCTTTGCCTTAAAAAAAAAAAAAAAAAAAAGAATTATACAGTTGTTACAAAATTCCTTTGACCCTGCAAGTAGATCACAAAAAGGCTGAGTGCTATGAACAAACCATTGAAAACTAAGCTTGAGAGCTCTGGAGAACAGAGACAGGTGGAACTATTCAGAGGTAGGGAAGATGGACTGGTCAGTTTGAAGGATAACAAAAAACACACATCAGATTTTATGCTGTGAAGAGGAACTTCTTTGAATTGCTGTCTTGCACTCTATCTTACTAAGGACACATCTGTGTCCCCAGCCTGTATCACTTGGCAAACAATTTCATTTCTTATCTTAGAAACTGGGTACAAGTTCCCACTAAGAGGGAAAAAAAATCCCACTCTGATGCCTAAAAGAAAATTTAGAAAAAGAGCTATGAAGAAAGGACAGGGTTTTCAGAGGGAGAACAAATTGAGGGGGACAGTTAGGAAACGGGAGAAACAAGGAAGGTCACCTCAGGGAAAGGCATTTTCAATAAGTTTAAAGGAGAAGTAAGCATTAGTTGAAAAGTGGAATAATAAACATATCAGATAGAGACAAAAGCATGTTTTGATGGTCCTAGCACAGAATGGTATAGTGACACCAAAAACAGAAAGCAAACCTTGCACCAGGAAGGTAGGCAAGGGAATGAGCAGGCATATGGGCAGACTGCAACATGAAAGAATAGAAAGCACAGGCAAGGCCCAGTTAAGCTGGGCTCCACCCACCACACTAAAGATGTTTTTCATCCTGAATCCAAAGAAACCCACTGAAATATTTAAACAAGGAGAGACATCATAAGATTTACTTTTTTAAAAAAAAAAGATTTTATTTATTTATTTATTCATCAGAGAGAGAGAGAGGGGTGGGGGGGGGAACACAAGCAGGTAGAGCAGCAGGCAGAGAGAGAAGCAGGCTCCCTGTTGAGCACAGAGTCTGATGCGGCACTCGATCCCAGGACCCTGGGATCATGACCTGAGCTGAAGGCAGCAGCTTAACCAACTGAGCCACCCAGGTGTCCCAAGATTTACATTTTAAATGTTCACTTATTTCCTGTCCCTGTTGATTGTGGTTGGAAATCTTGGCATCAACTTTGACACCAGGAAAGCATGATTTCCAGTATCAGTCCTACCAGCTGCCATGAGCTTAAAGCTGGTACTACCAGAGTGGCTGCTGTTTAGAATAGAATGAACAAAGGAAACAGAACAAAAAGTATAATGTGAGTGAATATTTGAAACTAAAGAGAGAGAAGAAGCCACATCAAGGAAGATAGGAAATGCAGAGACAGAGAAAAAGATTGAAGGTACTGCAGATGGGAGGGAGTGCCAGGCACGGAGGGAGAGGAACACAGGGGATACACACAAGAAGAACACCTCCCCAGTGCCTTTGGCTGGGACACAAGAGAGGCTGATTGTGAGTTCTTGAAACCAACAAGGCTTAAAGCCTGGAGTTTTAAAGGTCAGTAGGTTTGGCTGGGATAGAGTCCTAAGGGTGCTGCCCTCCTTCTAGGAGAAGTTAGGCAAACAACCTAGGGGCAGATGGTGGAGTGGAAACAAAGATCTGAAGAATGCTTGGGGTTCACAGTGGGAAGATTATCCCCTCTTCATGGAGCCCTTCTCTGAGGTGCAGTGTTGAGGAAGATGACTCTCTAAGGACAAAGGAGGCAGCCAGTCCCATTTCACTCCCCCATCCCTCAGCATAAATACAGAACCACTCATCTGTGGTAAACAACACAGAGCATGGACACTGGCTGCCTAACCTGCTTATACCAAGTCCCACACTCCTGTGCTCTGGTGGTACTGCCTTTCTCTGTAGAGATTGTCTGAATCCCACTGCAGCAGGCCCTTTCCCCAGAATACCAGCACAAACCACTGCCCACACCATGTCTCCTAATCAGAGAGTTCTACAGGGCCCCAGTTCGAATGGAAATGTCAGGTCTCATTTAACAAGCAGACCAGAGCACACTTGTTAAAACTCACCATCTTCTGGCCAAGGACCAAACACTGGCCACTACAGGCAAGGAGAACTGCAGATAACTGGCCCAAAGGAAAAAAGCAACCAAAACACAGCACCAGAGTGCACGTAGCACAAACTAGAGCCATTCCCTGAAGTTCCAGGCCCTGGACACCATATGACCTCTTCTTCGTAAAGCCATTACTCTCAGGAAAAGAAAACATCATGAGCTTTTCTAACACAGAGAAAAAGACAGAGACTTAGACAAAATGCCAAGACAGAGGAATTCATCCCAAATGAAAGAACAAGATAAGATTGATGAGGGAGCAGGAGGCTGGCTGAGGACAAAGCAAAAGCTGGCACCTTGCACCCTCTCTCCATCCACTCCCCTGGGTAATACGTGTAACATTCCTCAGGCACCCCTGACCACCATAAACGAGAAACAAATAGTTCCCCTTGGTTTACAAATGTCCTAGAGATCTACAAACAAAGAAGTTACCTTGTGCTATTGATGGTTTCCAGAGGCAAATAACTCAGTTCCTCAAGCCCTCCCCTCCATACACAAAACTGAAGGAGGCTGAGGTAGAAGGAAATGTAAATATAGTTAAATCTCTTCTGAACCTAAATCTCTCTAACAAAGATGCTTGATAGCAGAAATGTGACATTCCACCAGGAATCTCCCAACTATCTTGATGTTAATAGCTTGCCAAAAGACAACATTGATCAAGCCAGGAAGACCTCTGGGTATCCCTGAAGACCTCCAGAGCACCTTGTAGGCCTTCTTTAGCATATGAAAACTCCATTGAAACCTCCCTTTCCCTCACCTTCCCCCAACCGCAGGGTACATAACCTGCCATCCCTCACAACCTGGGGCAGCAGCTCTTTCTGCCCACAGGTCCTGTCCCCGTGCTTTAATAAACCACCATTTTGCACCAAAGATGTCTCAAGAATTCTTTCTTGGTCATCAGCTCCAGACCTCAGCCCACTGAACCTCACCTAGGTTCTAGAACTTCATCAAGATCACAGCCACAGATCTAAGAAAAAACATATATAAGTAACATACCTGATGGAGAATTTAAAGGAATAATCATGAGGATACTCTGTGAGTTTGAGAAAAGCTTGAAGACATCAGGGAGGCCTTTACAACAGAGATAAAAGAGTTTTTAAAAAATCAGTCAGAGATGAAGAATGTAGTAACTGAGATTGGAAACAGACTATGTGATGACCACAAGGACAGAAGAATCAGAGGAATGAATAAAATAGAGGATAAAGTAATGGAAAATTAATGAAGAATTATTATGGAACACGAGAATAGACTTAGATTACTCAGTGACTCCATCAAACATAATAACATTCAAATTATAGGAGTCACAGAAAAAGGAGAGTAAAGGGGGCAAAAAATTAATTTGAGGAAATCGTAGCTGAAAACTTCTCTAATCTGGTGAGAGAACACATCCAGATCCAGGAGCACAGAGAACTCCCATCAAAATCAATAGCTCAACCCCAAGACATACTATAATTAAATTTGCAAAATATAGTGATAAAGAGAAAAAATCATAAAAATAGCAAGACAAAAGAATTCCCTAACTTACAAGGAAAAATCCATTAAGCTAGCTGTAGATCTCTCACAAGAAATTTGGCAAGCCAGAAGGGACTGGCATATTATATTCATGATAAATGGGAAAAATATGCAGCCAAAAACATTTTATCCAAGAAGTTATCATTCAGAACAGAAGGAAAGATAAAGTTTCCAAGACAAACAAAAACTGAAGGAGTTAATGACCACTAAACCAGCCCTGTAAGAAGTATTTCCCACTCTGAGTGGGAAAGATAGACCAACAGCAACAAAGACTAGAAAGAAACAGATAAAATCTCCAAAAGCAGTGACTTTACAAGTAATACAATGGCACTAAATTCTTATCTATCAATAATTACTCTGAATTTAACACTCATGAAAGAAATTGAAGAAGACACAAAAAGATGGAAGACCGTTCCATGCTCTTGGATTGGAAGAATAAACATTGTTAAAATGTCTATACTGCCTAGAGCAATCTATACTTTTAACGCCATTCCAATCAAAATTCCACCGGTATTTTTCAAGAGCTGGAGCAAATAATCCTAAAAGTTGTATGGCATCAGAAGAGACCCCGAATTGCTAAGGAAATGTTGAAAAACAAAAACAAAACTGGCGGCATCACGTTACCCAATTTCACGCTTTACTACAAAGCTGTGATCACCAAGACAGCCTGGTACTGGCATAAAAACAGACACACTGACCAGTGGAACAGAGTGGAGAGCCCAGATATGGACCCTCAACTCTATGGTCAAATAATCTTTGACAAAACAGGAAAAAATATACAATGGAAAAAAGACAGTCTCTTCAATAAATGGTGCTGGGAAAACTGGACAGCGATATGTAGAAGAATGAAACTCGACCATTCTCTTACACCATACACAAAGATAAACTCGAAATGGATAAAAGACCTCAACGTGAGACAGGAATCCATCAGAATCCTAGAGGAGAACATAGGCAGTAACCTCTTTGATATCAGCCACAGCAACTTCTTTCAAGATATGTCTCCAAAGGCAAAAGAAACAAAAGCGAAAATGAACTTTTGGGACTTCTTCAAGATCAAAAGATTCTGCACGGCAAAGGAAACAGTCAACAAAACAAAGAGGCAACCCATGGAATGGGAGAAGATATTTGCAAATGACAGTACAGACAAAAGGTTGATATCCAGGATCTATAAAGAACTCCTCAAACTCAACACACACAAAACAGATAATCATATCAAAAAATGGGCAGAAGATATGAACAGACACTTCTCCAATAAAAACATACAAATGGCTATCAGACACATGAAAAAATGTTCATCATCACTAGCCATCAGGGAGATTCAAATTAAAACCACATTGAGATACCACCTGACACCAGTTAGAATGGCCAAAATTAGCAAGACAGGAAACAACGTGTGTTGGAGAGGATGTGGAGAAAGGGGAACCCTCTTACACTGTTGGTGGGAATGCAAGGTGGTGCAGCCACTTTGGAGAACAGTGTGGAGATTCCTCAAGAAATTAAAAATAGAGCTTTCCTATGACCCTTCAACTGCACTACTGGATATTTACCCCAAAGATACAGATGTAGTGAAAAGAAGGGCCATCTGTACCCTAGTGTTGATAGCAGCAATGGCCATGGTCGCCAAACCGTGGAAAGAACCAAGATGCCCTTCAACGGACGAATGGATAAGGAAGATGTGGTCCATATACACTATGGAGTATTATACCTCTATCAGAAAAGATGAATACCCAACTTTTGTATCAACATGGACAGGACTGGAAGAGATTATGCTGAGTGAAGTAAGTCAAGCAGAGAGAGTCAATTATCATATGGTTTCGCTTATTTGTGGAGCATAACAAATAATGGAGGACACGGGGAGATGGAGAGGAGAAGGGAGAGGGAAATTGTAGGGGGAGATGAACCATGAGAAACTCTGGACTCTGAAAAAGAACCTGAGGGTTTTGAAGGAGCGGGGGGTGGGAGGGTGGGGGAGCCTGGTTGTGGGTATTATGGAGGGCACATATTGCATGGAGCACTGGGTGTGGTGCATAAACAATGAATTCTGTTACACTGAAAAGAAATTAAATAAAAAAAAAGAATGGATTAAAAACCTATGTGAGACAAAACAAAACAAAACAAACAAACAAACAAAAAAACACTGAAATCCAAGAGGAGGATATAAACAGTAATAACCTCTTTGACATTGCTTATAGCAACTTCTAACTAGATATGTCTCCTGAGGCAAGGGAAACAAAAGCAAAAATGAACTGTTGGGACTATATAAAAATAAGAAGCTTCTGCAAAACAAAGGAAACAATCAACAAAACAAAAAGACAACCTACTGAAAGGGAGAAGATATTTGAAAATGACATATCTAATGAAGGTGTTAGTATCAAAAATAGAGAAATAATTTATATAACTCAACACCAAAAAAAAAAAAAAACATACTAATCAGTTAAAAAAAAATGGGCAGAGGACATGAACAGATATTTTTCCAAAGAAGACATCCAGATGTCCATCAGATATATGAAAAGATGCTCAACATCACTTAGTCAGAGAAATGCAAATCAAAGCTACAATGCGATATCACTTCACACCAGTCAGAATGGCTAAAATTTATACCACAAGAAACAATAGCTGTTGGTGAGGAAGTGTGGAAAGGGGAATCCTCTTAAGCTCTTGGTGGGACTGCATTCTGGAATAGCCACTCTGGAAAACGGTATGAAGTTTCTTCAAAAAGTTAAAAATGGAACTATCTTACAGTCCAGCAATTGCACTACTAGGTATTTACCCAAATGATACAAGAATACTGATTTAAAGGGGCACATGTACCCTGATGTTTTAGCAGCATTATCAGCCATAGCCAAATTATGGAAAGAGCCATATATCCATCAACTGATGAATGCATAAAGAAGATGTATTATATTTTTGTGATGGAATATTGCTCAGCTATCAAAAAGAACAACAGCTTGCCATCTGCAATGATGTGGATGGAGCTAGAGAATATTAGGCAAAGAAAAAGAAGACAGAGAAAGACAAAAACCATATGATTTCAGTCACATGTGGAAGTTAATAAAGAGAGAGGCAGACCAGGTAACAGACTCTTAACTATAGAGAACAAATTGATAGACACCACAGGGGAGATGGATGGTGGATGAAATAGATGATGAGGATTAAGGAGGGCACTGTCCTATTGGGCAGTAGGTATTTATGATGAATCACTATATTGTATACCTGAAGCTAATATTACACTGTGTGTTAGCTAACTAGAATTTAAATAAAAACCTGAAAAAAAGAGAAAGTGAGTATTTGGCTTGGGATTTAGACTTCCAGGGATTTTTTTTCCTCCTGGATGGCCTTATTTAGTTGATTCCCCCTAAGGACTATAAGTAGGAAATTTCTGGACAAACACTAATGAAAGGATTTCCAAGTGTCTGTTTAGTGCCCTACTATAAAGAAGATTACCCCTCATTTAAATATTATTCAAACTGGTTTTGGCCATTTGATACCAATATTTCTTTTTGTGAAAATCCAATCAGTTTTACATCTCTACTTCTCATTTTTGGCAGAGGCAGTATTAACTAAAAATTGTTTTTCCCACAGCTGAATGATAATAGGAATAGTGTTTTCCCCCTTTATTACCATCTCTGGAAGAGAAACTAAGGGCAATAGGAGCTCTTGTGATATAGATTCCATAAAGGGCCCCCTCCGTCTATGAATACCAACAATAAAAGGGCAAGCGACCATTAAATGTTCCAAATGTTGCAAGATGAGAAATTATTCCAGGGAATATCACACAGTTAGTGATGTGACTCAGGACCACAAAAAATATGCATAAATAGTTCATAATCACTTGATTTCCCACAATAAGAAAAAGGAATCATCCAATGTTTATAAACAAAGTGTCTGGGGGCATACTGGGCCTACAGAGGGAAGTTTAACAAAAGTCTCTAAAAACAGTGGTCTATGAAGTGAATAGAGATAACTAGTAGTATGAAGTGAGACTTCAGGAAAGTTCTCATGTAGTTCTTTGCTCACCATCACTGGGTGAAAATCTGGAAATAAACCAAGAGAACTCCTGTTTTGAATAATAATCTGTGTGAATCCGTGAAGTAGAACCAGTTTGTTCTCCTCAGAATAACTATTTTTCCCTACTCATTCACGGAATAGATTTCCACTCCAGAAAGAAAAGTCTCATCTACATACTGGTGTCTTGAAGCTCTACCCCATTAGTGCAGCAGAGTTAGTGCATTCAGGTCACCCTGAAAAGTAACAATGACTTTGAAAAGCAGTTCTGCCGTAGCTACTAAAATTTGTAAGCACACATGCCTTTCCTTCCATCAGACCCACACTGATGAATCTATCAGAAATAAAACATCAGTAGTTATAATGTATGGAACTAGGTGTTTATTGAAGTTTTGTCTTTATAATGACGATCCCGTAATGACCTAGATAATCATAGTAGAGGAACAGATTAACTGCTGTGTATTATATTAAAAAAGGAATGACAACAGTACACTATCAAAAATATGGATCCCTAATATATTATTGACCTTGGAAAAATAATAAATGAAGCATGTTCATACCAAGGAATGCAGAATGTTTAGCCATTTAATAAATTTAAGTAGAGTACAGCCAGTGACCAAATGTCACATGGCTTCTCAGCACAATCAGAATGGGTGTGAATCCACTTTTCTTCGCCAAAGTTTCATCAAAGCTTTTTTCATCTCACTGTTTCTCAAGCTGTAGATCAGTGGATTCAGCAGAGGTGTAAGAAGTGAGTAAGACAATGACATCAGCTTCTTGGTTTCTGGGGAGTAGCCAGATTTCGGTTGTAAATAAGTCATATTGGCTGTGCCATAGAAGAGGGTCACAGATGTGAGATGGGAGGCACAGGTGGAAAAGGCCTTTTGCCTCCCAGTGGCTGATGGCATCTTCAGGATGGCAAAGAGAATCCGAATGTAAGATAAGAGAATCAACACAAAAGGAACCATGACAATCAAAATGGTGCCAGTGAATGCATAGATTTCAAACAGAAATGTATCTGCACATGCGAGTTCTAGCACTGGGGGAGTCTCACAGAAGAGATGATTGATTTCATTGGGGCCACAGAAGGGAAAACTGAAAACCCATGTGGTCTGCACAGTAGCCACCATGATCCCTGAGACCCAGGAGAACATTATTAATTTCATGAAAGCCCTTTTGTTCATAATCATTGGGTAGTTCAGAGGATGACAGATTGCAGCAAATCGGTCATACGCCATCACCCCCAGGAGAAAACATTCAGTGCCACCAAAAAAAAGGATGAAATACATCTGTGCAAAACAGCTTATAAATGAAATTGATGTTTTCTCAGTGGAGAGGACCACCAGCATTTCAGGCATAATGACTGCACTGAAACTCACATCCACCACAGACAAGTTCTGGAGGAACAGGTACATGGGCACGTGGAGGCTCTGTTCCAAGGAGATGATGAGTATAATGATGACATTTCCCAACAGAGTCACCAGGTAGACAACCAAGAAAACCCCAAAGAGCTGCTCTTGGAGTTCAGGAAAGTTAGAAAAGCCCAGGAGGATGAATTCAGCCACAGAACTTTGATTTTGCCTTTTCATTTCAGTGGTGGAGAGCATTTTGTTTTTAGGAACATTGTATACAAATTACGAAGTCACAGTCAAATAGCTGAGAGTTCAAGTTGGAAATTCTTGGCAGAAGATGTAATAATGAGTTCATTTGGACAAGCCTTCAATTTGGCAAATTTTGAGAATAGCCAATATATTGTATTATATTTGTATCAAATACAAATGAAATGAGGAATTTTGGCTCCGAAATCTTGCTTTTGAAGTTTGAAATAGCAGATGTCCTCTGGCAACTTTTTTGCTAGATTGAAAATAAATCCTATTCTTAAAACATAGAATCCATTGTCCATCACATTGATGTTTGCATCTCTGTTCTTTTTAATTGTATTTTGCATATGATTTTTCTAATAAAGATTTTGAAATAAACAAAAAGGACAAAAATTTATAACTATTAATTCAAAATTAAAACAAATTTTGATGAATATTTTATTACAAAGACAAAGTTCAAAATACATTTTTATTGCCTTGTTAAAATTGAGATACATGAACAATATACCCAAACAAATAGAGAAACACTCAAAATGGGTTTTATTTTAGATGCACTTATCTCAGATGTAATTTGTTTCAAGTATATCAATTTTTGGATAGAATGGATCTGACTAATTATACTGAAACTTGACTGAATAAAAAACTTTAGAGGTCAGTTCTCCATCTCCCATCTTTGTGACCATTAAATGGATTTGGGGCTATACAAAATTCCATTTATGTGTGCTCGCTTTGGCAGCACATATACTAAAATTCCATTTATGGCTATTCTGATCCTGTGGTTTAAGCTCTCTCTCTCTCTCTCTCTGACTCTCTCTCTCTCTCTCTCCCTCTCCCCCCCCACCCAACACACACATAATTATTAGCAAGTTCATTTAACCAGTAACAATTCAGTAAATACTGATTGTGCCCTCACCAGATGGAGCCTGTGTACCCTCAAAGACATTTGTGACATAAGTTTGAGAGGGATCTTCCTTGACAGCACAGCATAAAATAGCAGCCCCTACCCCCTATTTCAGCACCCTGTGACTCCCATCTCCTTACTTTATATTTTGTTATAACACTTGTCACCATCTGAAATCACACATATTTATTTGGATTTTATGCTTATTGTCTAACTCCCCCTTCAGGAATATAAGCTCCAGGAGGACAGGAACTTTGTTCTGTTCTTTCTTGTGTTTTTTGTGCCTAAAACAGATAATAAGTTATATAATAGATGCAAACCAATATTTGCTGAATAGATGGAAGAATAAATATTAAAGTTTGGAAGTCTGGACTCAGCCCTTAAGAAGTCTGGTGTCTGAAGGAAACAAAAATTAATGGAATAGAAAGTCCCAGAATTAAACCATGGCTTTTGTAGATGTTGGCAGCCCCTATAGGATTGGAAATACCACTGGATTAGAGAGTCGGGCCACAATCCTGACTCTGCTACTACTGCAGACTCTTCCTGAACTCAAGTTCCCCTGTGTGGTTAGAGCAGGGCAACACTTCTGGACCTGATATGGGTGTTTCTCTGATTTGTTCATAGAAAATTGCAGTCTTCCCTTCCATTCAGATGAGGGTGAGGCTGAAGAGAAGATAGAAAAGTGGTGGGTGGGCACATAGGAGGCGCACATCCTGTCTGAGTCTTTTGGGCCTACCAGTCCCAAGCACAGCTGACCATCTTCCTCCCCATCTAGCTGCTCTTCTGAGCCCTTCTCTGGGCAGAGCACTTCACTTCTCCCCTTTCTCCTCCCCAGTCACCCAGACCAATTCTTCTCTGGCCCCAGCAGCCTACTCACTGTCAGGCCCACAGGTCTTTAAAATCTGGAGTCATGGCCTCTTTTTTCCTTTTCCTCCCCACCCACCCTGACCATTTAATGGTCTCCTAACTGACTTTTCCATGTTTTCTGACTTCTCTTCCAATCTGTCCCTCATACCTCGGCCAAAATAATATCATCCTCCCTCCCAGAACCTTCAGGGTCTCCTCTTATTTGTAAAATAAAATGCCCGTTTCTCAGGCTGGCATTTAAGGGAAATGAGATGGGAACAAGTTCTTTAGAAATTTTAAAAGGGAAAAATTACTTCTGAATGGAGAGGGGAAGTAAACAACCATAATCATAGGGTGTTATGGGTGGAAGAGTCAGGAACTAGAAGAAGACAGGGGGAGGTAACCTGAATTATTCAGATCAAAGGTGCTTGATGACATCTTAGTAGTAGAATGGAGGCCTCCTGGCAGAATTTCACTGTGGGACATGAAGTAGCCAGGCCCACAGAAGGACAAGCAAGCTGAGGATATGTATTATTGTTTTGAACTCAGATTATAAAGACATTAACAGATAGTAAAGGGCAAGGTGATTTAGAGAGTTTAACCATGGTGATAAATCAAATGTCTGTATTAACTTCAATAATTCCATTTTGGATATCAAAAAAAAATCTCCTAAAATTAGTAAGGTGGACTCTGTAGGGGAAAAAATTAAGGGGCGCCTGGGTGGCTCAGTGGGTTAAGCCGCTGCCTTCGGCTCAGGTCGTGATCCCAGGGTCCTGGGATCGAGTCCCGCATCGGGCTCTCTGCTCAGCAGGGAGCCTGCTTCCCTCTCTCTCTGCCTGCCTCTCTGCCTACTTGTGATCTCTCTGTCAAATAAATAAATAAAATCTTTAAAAAAAAAATTAAGTACCATTTGTAGTAGAGAAAATATATATTAAGTTCCAAGTATATAAAACCAGTAAGTTTTAAAAGTATGAAACTTTAGAGTATCTTATTAAAAATAGATGAACTTCAGGGGGCTGATAAAATTTTATCAAAATTTAGAAAAAATCTAAATCACTGTCTTCATGAATGATGAAAGAAAGAGAGGGAGAGAAAAGAAAAGAAACAGAGAAAGAGGGAGGGAGGGAAGAAGGAGGGAGAGGGGAAGGAAGGAAGGGAGGGAGGGAAGGAAGGATAAAGGAAGGAAGGGAGAAAGAAAAGAAAGGTAGAAAGATGGAGGTGCCAGCGTGGCTTAGTCAGTTAAGTGGTTAAGCATCTGCCTTTAGCTCAGGTCATGATCCCTGCATCAGGCTCCGTACTCAGCAGAGAGTCTGCTTCTCCCTATGTCCCTCACTGTGTTCTCTCTCTCTCTCTTTCTCAAATAAATAAATAAAATCTTTAAAAAAGAAAAGGAAAGCAGGGAGGGAGGGAAGGAGGAAGGGAAGGGGAAAGAGAAAGAAAGGGAAGGGAAGGGAAGGAAAAGAAAAGAAAAAAGAACAATTGAACCCGAATGCTCCATCTTTTTCCTTTTGCATGAGTTACCCTAATGCTGACCTGACTGATTCAATGACATGTCCTTCCAGCTCTACTGTAAACTTTCTGTACTTACCTTGAACAAATCATTCTTTCCTCTGGGTTTCATCTTTGTGCATGACTGGCCTTATTTCTGACCACCACCTACCCCAGCTACAAAGCTCTATGAATCAATGATTAGTGCGAGCAAACTACTTAAAGCTCTAATTATTATTTTTTAAAGATTTTATTTATTTATTTGACAGATAGAGATCACAAGTAGGCAGAGAGGCAGGCAGAGGGAGAGAGGGGAAGCAGGCTCCCCACTGAGCAGAGAGTCCAATGTGGGGCTCGATCCCAGGACCCTGAGATCATGACCTGAGCCAAAGGCAGAAGCTGTAACCCACTGAGCCACCCAGGTGCCCCTAAAGCTCTAATTATTGCCTGAAGTTTTATGTGACTACGAAAGGCAGAGTACTTGGCATTCCCATCCGAGCACTGATAGGCATCTTCAACTATCAGTGAGAAGAATTATAAATGGAAAACCTGCTAACAGGTACATAAGCAGAATCTTCAGGTCCTTACCTTCAGATCCTTACCTCTGACTTTCATCCCATTTAATCAGATGTTTCACCTCATTTGTTAAAAAGAAAGAAAGAAAAGAAAAGAAAAGAACCAATTCTCCCATAAATACAACTCAGTGAATAATGTACTGTTTTTATACCATTATATGGCACTGAATGCTTGTCCTTGGAGAATTCTTCTCTGGAGAACTTACACTCAAAATTATATAGAATTTCCCCTATGGACATAAGAAAACTCAACTGCTCTAACTTGAAACAACACTCTTTCAGGTTTCTATAGAGATAAATATCCCTTCACTCAAGAGACTCAATTCCATCATGATGAGCAGCCCCCTCCCTTAAGGAATGAAAGCAGAGGCTGAGTGAATGTTAGTAAACAGAGTGAAGAAGAGAGAAAGGGATGGGGGCATGAGCAAAGGCAGGTTTATCTAGATGAACTACATGGGAAGGACAGTTTCTGCAGTGATAGGAAACATGTTAAGACAAGCAGGTTGAAGTTATTTTGTGGGAAGCCTACATGTCATTACCATTTTTTTTAATTTTCCAGTAGAAATATGGAAACACTGAAAATTTGGTGGAGGTGGAGGGGCATTAGTCATTCAGGTGATTTTATAGTTGGTGTTTTTTACCTTGAAGAGAAAACATCTGGACTAACTGTATGACTGAGCAAATATGTAACTTCTCTGTCTCTATTACTTTTCTGCTAAAATAAGATTATTAATCTCACAAGGTATGTGTAAGAACCAAGGGACTCATAGATTAGCTTATACTGTCTTGAACAATCAATGAGACGATTGGCTCAGTCCCAGAAGAGTGTAGGGATGAATGACTCTGCAAGCTTGGCTTTATCCTAAACTAAGATGAGGTGAACAGGATCTGGGTTCCCTTTCTCTATTTTTCATCTCTGTTTTCCTAGAGTAGGTTCCCTTCTCCAGGAAGCTCTCCCCTCCTAGAGACAATAAGGCTGCCAATGCTTAGCTAATCTATGCCCAGTGGGTTACATACCAGTTATCCCATGGGGAAAAGGTGTTTATTCACACACACACACACACACACACACACACACACACACAAATTCAAGGACCCTTCCCATATCATTTGCTGTGGTAAGATTACATGAGAAACCATGAACCAAACAACGTGACTGATGAGAATGGAAAATGCTGTCAAATATGCATTTTATGTTACTTACCCTGTAACTGAGGATACCTGAAAAATTTAATGAAAAAAATTCCCAGAGAGAAATAAAGGTATTGTTAGCAAAGGAAGGAGACTAATGAGTAATGATGAGTCAACACTTAATTGCGCCCTTTATATATATATGAAAAGGCACATTGTCTACTCTTAATTATTGCATGAGTATAAAGAAACCCAAACAAATTTCATTAGTTTAGTTTAGTTTTGTTTTGTTTTGTTTTTGCAAGACAGATTGGAAGGAAGTATAAATAGGATGGAATGGGTGAGTAAAACAAGAAATTCTGCAGAGGGTACCTTGATTGTCCTGAAGGACATGGATGTAGTGGGTGAAGAAGGCAGGATTTCAAATCTTGGTGATGGAAGGATGCAGAGTAAATAGAAACAGGGCAAGGAAATTCTGTAAATGAATCTCTTCAAGGACTTTACATGTTTTGGGATCTGGTTCTCAAGTCCAGGAGTGAAGGGGAAATGATTATAAGAGAAGTCAAGGGGTGAATAATTAGACACCTACTAAGGAAGAGACATTCCTGGGAGTCACCATCCTTTCACTCAGGGTGAGTCTGGCTGTGAAGAGCATTGCTAAGAGCCCAACATGGATGTTGTGAAACACAGATACTATCATTTTCCTGAGAAGCGTGTTTTGTTTTGTCTTGTATAGGGGATTTTTGGTGGGGCTTTTTGGGGTTGGTTGTTGTTTTGTTTTGTTTGGGTGAGTAGGGAGTTGCATGTCTGCCAGTGTCCCAAAAAGGGAAGAGGAAATTCTAACTTGTCTGGAAGAAAACATAGTCAATGACAACCATGATGAAAACGGATTTGCACACCAATCCAACCTCAAAATTGCCACAGATTTACCAACATAAATTCAGTCTTTTTCTGGCAAATGTTCTCCACATATTCCCAAGAATACTCACATTTTTAACCTGCTTGGGAGTCCCACAAGTCTGTGGGTTCTCCAAAAGGCCACTTTGACTTTAAGAGTCTAAAGAAGGGGAGGAGAGATGGGAAAAATATCAGGACTAACTGGAGCTACAGCAGCTGATGTGTTACTCCATGGGGCTCATGGTTGCTGCTTGCTCCCCGCCACCCTCCTCGACTTAGGGTTGCCAGATTGAGCAAATAGAATATAGAATGCTCAGTTACATTTGAACCTCAGATAAACAAGTAGTCTTTTAGTGTGTATCTCATGCAAAAAAAAATATTTATAGTTTATCTGAAATTCAAATGTAACTGGACATCTTGTATTTGTTCTCATGACCTTCCTCCACCTGCCATTCTCAAAGCCTGCTCTCTCAGAGGGGATCCCCATGGCTGTTCCCAGGGATAGTGCTCCTCCCTTTGAACACAGCCTTCTCTTTCCCATAGTATGTACCTCCCACTCCCCAGAGGGAGGTTAAGTCGACACCAGGTAAACGCAGCATCTCTCTGCTCCTGGAATCCCTGCTCCCTTCAACCACCAAGCCGTGGAGCCCAATGCGATCCATTCTTACAGACTTCTACACACAGGGTTCTTGTGTCCTCTTCCTCTTACCCAGCCCCCTCAGGGAGCCCCAGACCATCAGACACACTTGTATTTATGTAACATCTGTGTGATATATAATTCTGTCTACTCAGGATCCTTTCCTTTGGGGAGCCATTCTCCCATCCCATACCTTTCAAGAGGTGTTGATCCTTTCTTACATAGCCCTGGGGGGTGTGACCTAGACCATCAGACTTAGGTCTGTCTAATCAGAGAAGTTCATCTTCCAGATCACAGTGGTTGTTCAAGACTTAGCACATACCCAGGGTCAGGTCAGAAGCCACTCCCAATTTCTCTGCTAGACCTATTGGTAAAGACAATTCTGTTCCTTTTGGGTTGTTGACTGTAAGGGTGATTTAAGTTGACACCCCATATGGCCGTCTTCACTGACACATAAGAGTCACTCTCTAAAATAAGAAGAAAAGGCAACTGTAAAAAGAGCAACAGAGGAGAGAGAGAGTGAAAGCCTTGATGCTGTTGTTAAAAAGAGCCAGAAAGGGGTGCCTGGTGGCTCAGTCATTGAGCATCTGCCTTCGGCTTGGGACATGATCCCAGGGTCCTGGGATCGAGCCCCACATTGGGCTCCCTGCTCAGTAGGGAGCCTGCTTCTCCATCTCCCACTCCCCCGCTTGTGTTCCCTCTCTCGCTGTCTCTGTCAAATAAATAAATAAAATCTTTTTTTTAAAATCCTTTATTTAATTTCAATTTATATTTTAAATTTATTTTTCAATGTAACAGTATTCATTGTTTTTACACAACACCCAGTGCTCCATGCAATACGTGCCGTCCCTATTACCCACCACCTGTTCCCCCAACCTCCCACCCCCGACCCTTCAAAACCCTCAGGTTGTTTTTCAGAGTCCATAGTCTCTTATGGTTCGCCTCCCCTTCCAATTTTTTTTTTTATAAACATATAATGTATTTTTATCCCCAGGGGTACAGGTCTGTGAATCGCCAGGTTTACACACATCACAGCACTCACGATAGCACATACCCTCCCCAATGTCCATAACCCCCTCCCCCTCTCCCAACCCCACCTCCCCCCAGCAACCCCCAGTTTGTTTTGTGAGATTAAGAGTCATTTATGGTTTGTCTCCCTCCCAATCCCATCTTGTTTCATTTATTCTTCTCCTATCCCCCTAACCCCCCATGTTGCATCTCCATGTCCTCATATCAGGGCGATCATATGATAGTTGTCTTTCTCCGATTGACTTATTTCACTAAGCATGATACCCTCTAGTTCCATCCACGTTGTCGCAAATGGCAAGATTTCATTTCTTTTGATGGCTGCATAGTATTCCATTGTGTATATATACCACCTCTTCTTTATCCATTCATCTGTTGATGGACATCTAGGTTCTTTCCATAGTTTGGCTATTGTAGACATAGCTGCTATAAACATTCGGGTACACATGCCCCTTCGGATCACTATGTTTGTATCTTTAGGGTAAATACCCAGTGTGCAATTGCTGGGTCATAGGGTAGTTCTGTTTTCAACATTTTGAGGAACCTCCATGCTGTTTTCCAGAGTGGTTGCACCAGCTTGCATTCCCACCAACAGTGTAGGAGGGTTCCCCTTTCTCCGCATCCTCTCCAGCATCTGTCATTTCTTGACTTGTTAATTTTAGCCATTCTGACTGGTGTGAGGTGATATCTCATTGTGGTTTTGATTTGTATTTCCCTGATGCCGAGTGACGTGGAGCACTTTTTCATGTGTCTATTGGCCATCTGGATGTCTTCTTTGCAGAAATGTCTGTTCATGTCCTCTGCCCATTTCTTGATTGGATTGTTTGTTCTTTGGGTGTTGAGTTTGCTAAGTTCCTTATAAATTTTGGATACTAGCCCTTTATCTGATATGTCATTTGCAAATATCTTCTCCCATTCTGTCAGTTGTCTTTTGGTTTTGTTAACTGTTTCCTTTGCTGTGCAAAAGCTTTTGATCTTGATGAAATCCCAATAGTTCATTTTTGCCCTTGCTTCCCTTGCCTTTGGCGATGTTCCTAGGAAGATGTTGCTGCGGCTGAGGTCAAAGAGGTTGCTGCCTGTGTTCTACTCAAGGATTTTGATGGATTCCTTTCTCACATTGAGGTCCTTCATCCATTTTGAGTCTATTTTCGTGTCTGGTGTAAGGAAGTGGTCCAATTTCATTTTTCTGCATGTGGCTGTCCAATTTTCCCAGCACCATTTATTGAAGAGGCTGTCTTTTTTCCATTGGACATTCTTTCCTGCTTTGTTGAAGATTAGTTGACCATAGAGTGGAGGGTCTATTTCTGGGCACTCTATTCTGTTCCACTGATCTATGTGTCTGTTTTTGTGCCAGTACCATGCTGTCTTGATGATGACAGCTTTATAATAGAGCTTGAAGTCTGGAATTGAGATGCCACCAACTTTGGCTTTCTTTTTCAATATTCCTTTGGCTATTCGAGGTCTTTTCTGGTTCCATATAAATTTTAGGATTATTTGTTCCATTTCTTTGAAAAAAATGGATGGTATTTTGATAAGGATTGCATTAAATGTGTAGATTGCTTTAGGTAGCATAGACATTGTCACAATATTTATTCTTCCAATCCAGGAGCATGGAACATTTTTCCATTTCTTTGTGTCTTCCTCAATTTCTTTCATGAGTACTTTATAATTTTCTGCGTATAGATTCTTAGCCTCTTTGGTTAGGTTTATTCCTAGGTATCTTATAGTTTTGGGTGCAATTGTAAATGGGATTGACTCCTTAATTTCTCTTTCTTCTGTCTTGTTGTTGGTGTACAGAAATGCAACTGATTTCTGTGTATTGATTTTATATCCTGACACTTTACTGAATTCCTGGACAAGTTCTAGCAGTTTTGGAGTGGAGTCTTTTGGGTTTTCCACATATAGTATCATATCATCTGCGAAGAGTGATAGTTTGACTTCTTCTTTGTCAATTTGGATGCCTTTAATTTCTTTTTGTTGTCTGATTGCTGAGGCTAGGACTTCTAGTACTATGTTGAATAGCCGTGGTGATAATGGACATCCCTGCCGTGTTCCTGACCTTAGCGGAAAAGCTTTCAGTTTTTCTCCATTGAGAATGATATTTGTGGTGGGTTTTTCATAGATGGCTTGGATAATATTGAGGTATGTGCCCTCTATCCCTACACTTTGAAGAGTTTTGATCAGGAAGGGATGCTGTACTTTGTCAAATGCTTTTTCAGCATCTATTGAGAGTATCATATGGTTCTTGTTCTTTCTTTTATTAATGTGTTCTATCACATTGATTGATTTGCGGATGTTGAACCAACCCTGCAGCCCTGGAATAAATCCCACTTGGTCGTGGTGAATAATCCTTTTAATGTACTGTTGAATCCTATTGGCTAGTATTTTGGCGAGAATTTTTGCATCTGTGTTCATCAAGGATATTGGTCTGTAGTTCTCTTTTTTGGTGGGATCCTTGTCTGGTTTTGGGATCAAGGTGAGGCTGGCCTCATAAAATGAGTTTGGAAGTTTTCCTTCCATTTCTATTTTTTGGAACAGTTTCAGGAGAATAGGAATTAGTTCTTCTTTAAATGTTTGGTAGAATTCCCCTGGGAAGCCGTCTGGCCCTGGGCTTTTGTTTGTTTGGAGATTTTTGATGACTGTTTCAATCTCCTTACTGGTTATGGGCCTGTTCAGGTTTTCTATTTCTTCCTGGTTCAGTTGTGATAGTTGATATGTCTCTAGGAATGCATCCATTTCTTCCAGATTGTCAAATTTGTTGGTGTAGAGTTGCTCATAGTATGTTCTTATAATTGTCTGTATTTCTTTGGTGTTAGTTGTGATCTCTCCTCTTTCATTCATGATTTTATTTATTTGGGTCCTTTCCCTTTTCTTTTTGATGAGTCTGGCCAGGGGTTTATCAATCTTATTGATTCTTTCAAAGAACCAGCTCCTAGTTTCATTGATTTTTTCTATTTTTTTTTTTTTTTTTGGTTTCTATTTCATTGATTTCTGCTCTGATCTTTATGATTTCTCTTCTCCTGCTGGGTTTAGGGTTTCTTTCTTGTTCTTTCTCCAGCTCCTTTACGTGTAGGGTTAGGTTGTGTACTTGAGACCTTTCTTGTTTCTTGAGAAAGGCTTGTACCGCTATATATTTTCCTCTCAGGACTGCCTTTGCTGTGTCCCACAGATTTTGAACCATTGTGTTTTCATTATCATTTGTTTCCATGAATTTTTTCAATTCTTCTTTAATTTCCTGGTTGACCCATTCATTCTTTAGACGGATGCTGTTTAATCTCCATGTATTTGGGTTCTTTCCAGCTTTCCTCTTGTGATTGAGTTCTAGCTTCAGAGCTTTGTGGTCTGAAAATATGCAGGGACTGATTCTAATCTTTTGATACCGGTTGAGACCTGATTTGTGACCCAGGATGTGATCTATTCTGGAGACTGTTCCATGTGCACTAGAGAAGAATGTGTATTCTGTTGCTTTGGGATGAAATGTTCTGAATATATCTGTGATGCCCATCTGGTCCCGTGTGTCATTTAAGGCCTTTATTTCCTTGTTGATCTTTTGCTTGGATGATCTGTCCATTTCAGCGAGGGGAGGGTTCAAGTCTCCTACTATTATTGTATTATTATTGATGTGTTTCTTTGATTTTGTTATTAATTGGTTGATATAGTTGGCTGCTCCCACGTTAGGGGCATAGATATTTAAAATTGTTAGATCTTCTTGTTGGACAGACCCTTTGAGTAGGATATAGTGTCCTTCCTCATCTCTTATTATAGTCTTTGGCTTAAAATCTAATTGATCTGATATAAGGATTGCCACCCCAGCTTTCTTCTGATGCCCATTAGCATGGTAAATTGTTTTCCACCCCCTCACTTTAAATCTGGAGGTGTCTTCACATCTAAAATGAGTTTCTTGTAGGCAACATACTGATGGGTTTTGTTTTTTTATCCATTCTGATACCCTGTGTCTTTTGATTGGGGCATTTAGCCCATTAACATTCAGCGTAACTATTGAGAGATATGAATTTAGTGCCATTATTAGCCTGTAAGGTGACTGTTACTGTATATTGTCTCTCTACCTTTCTGATCTACTACTTTTAGGCTCTCTCTTTGCTTAGAGGACCCCTTTCAATATTTCCTGTAGAGCTGGTTTGGTGTTTACAAATTCTTTCAGTTTTTGTTTGTCCTGGAAGCTTTTTATCTCTCCTTCTATTTTCAATGATAGCCTAGCTGGATAGAGTATTCTTGGCTGCATGTTTTTCTCATTTAGTGCTCTGAATATATCATGCCAGCTCTTTCTGGCCTGCCAGGTCTCTGTGGATAAGTCTGCTGCCAATCTAATATTTTTACCATTGTATGTTACAGACTTCTTTTCCCGGGCTGCTTTCAGGATTTTCTCTTTGTCACTAAGACTTGTAAATTTTACTATTAGGTGACGGGGTGTGGACCTATTCTTGCTGAATTTGAGGGGGGTTCTCTGCATCTCCTGGATTTTGATGCTTGTTCCCTTTGCCATATTAGGGAAATTCTCTCCAATAATTCTCTCCAATAGACCTTTTGCTCACCTCTCTCTTTCTTCTTCTTCTGGAATCCCAATTATTCTAATGTTGTTTCATCTTATGGTGTCACTTATCTCTCGAATTCTCCCCTCATGGTCCAGTAGCTGTTTGTTCCTCTTTTGCTCGGCTTCTTTATTCTCTGTCCTTTGGTCTTCTATATCACTAATTCTTTCTTCTGACTCATTTATCCTCGCAGTGAGAGCCTCCATTTTTTATTGCACCTCATTAATACCTTTTTTTATTTCAACTTGGTTAGATTTTAGTTCTTTAATTTCTCCAGAAAGGGCTTTTATATCTCCAGAGAGGGTTTCTCTAATATCTTCCATGCCTTTTTCGAGCCCGGCTAGAACCTTCAGAATCGTCATTCTGAACTCTTGATCTGACATATTACCAATGTCTGTGTTGATTAGGTCCCTAGCCTTCGGTACTGCCTCTTGTTCTTTTGTTTGTGGTGATTTTTTCCGCCTTGTCATTTTGTCCAGATAAGAGGATATGAAGGATCAAATAAAATACTAAAAGGGTGGCAAAGACCCCAGAAAAATGTGCTGTAACCAAATCAGAAGAGACCCCAAATTGTGGGGGGGAGAAAGGGGATAAAAGGAGGTTCAGAAAAAAAAGAAAAAAATTTTAAAAATAAAACAAAGAAAAAATATAAAAAAGAAAGAAAAAATATGTATATTTAGATAAACTAGTCAAAAAACGTTAAAAAAGAAAAGGGTAAATTTTTTAAAAATTTAGCAGAAGAAGAAAAAAGAAAGAATAAAAATTGAAAAAAGAAAAAAAATTGAATTAACCGCAAGACTAAAGAATCATGGGGAGAAAGCCATTGAGTTCCGTGCTTTGCTTTCTCCTCCTCTGGAATTCCGCTGCTGTCTTAGGAATTGAACCTGCTTTCCTTGATAGATGAACTTCGTCCTGGCTGGATATTTTGTTGATCTTCTGGGGGAGGGGCCTGTTGTAGTGACTTTCAAGTGTCTTTGCCCGAGGCAGGATTGCACCGCCCTTACCGGGGGCCGGACTAAGTAATCCGCTCGGGTTCACTTTTGGGAGTTCTGTTCCCTGAACGCTTTCCATAGAGTTCCAGAGGACGGGAATGAAAATGGTGGCCTCCGAGTCTCCGGCCCAGAGGAGCCGAGAGCCTGGGGCCCCACTCCTCAGTGCGCCCCCAGAGGACAGCACCCAATCACTCCCGTATCCCCAGCCTCTAGCCGCACTCCGAGCTCACCCAGCCCGCGACCAGTTCAAGGTAACCCCGAGCTGAGAGTTCAGTCCTCGGCTCTGTCTCTGTAGCCAGCTTCTCGGTTCTAACACCTGTGAGCTCTGTGACACTCCGACACCCCCGATCCTTCTGTGACCCTGCGGGACCTGGGGCCATGCTGACCCCGCGTGGACTTCACCCCGGTTTAGCCTCCGGAGCAATGTCCCCCAGTGGAACAGACTTTTAAAAGTCCTGATTTTGTGCTCCGTTGCTCTGCCGCTTGCCGGGAGCCGGCCCCTCCCCCCGCGGTCTATCTTCCTGTCATTTTAGATTCACTTCTCTGCCAGTCCTACCTTTCAGAAAGTGGTTGATTTTCTGTTTCTAGAATTGCTGTTCTTCTTCTCTTCGCTCTCCATTCGATTTGTAGGTGTTTGCAATGTTTAGATAAGCTATCGAGTTGATCTCCTGCTACCTGATGTAGTCTCAGCCTGCTACTTCTCCGCCATCTTGACTCCTCCTAAATAAATAAAATCTTAAAAAAAAAAAAGACCCGATAGCTAAATTGCTAAAACTAGAAGTCAGTTATCTTTAAAAAATGCAGCAGGTCATTTAATTTTTGCTTCAGCTACTTTAAACTGAATGTGAATCCTAAGCAAAACAACATCTCTAAACCAACAATGAGCCCCATGGAGTAACACACCATGCTTATTTGTTTGTTTATTTTTTTAATTTTTTTGGTTTTTTAAAAGATTTTATTATTTATTTGACAGATAGATATCACAAGTAGGCAGAGAGGCAGGCAGAGAGAGAGAGAGAGGAGGAGGAAGCAGGCTCCCTGCTGAGCAGAGAGTCTGATGTGTGGCTCCATCCCAGGACCCTGGGATCATGACCCAAGCTGAAGGCAGAGGCTTTAACCCGCTGAGCCACCCAGGTGCCTCGTTTGTTTTTTTTAAACAGGCCTCCTTGGCCCCATGAAAATCCAGCAGTGTGGCTGGGCACCTGTTCCACTGTTCCCAAATTCTCTATGACATTGAGGAGATGGTCTGCTGTGAACATCTAAGCCCTTGGGTGGCAACACAGCCTTGCTTGCTGGATGCCAGCCAGCCTCTGTAGTAATGCAATACAAACTGCTCTTTAAATATGTATATACACGCACGCATACTGTTTGTTAAACATATTCTGGATACAAATACCATCTACGTGTTCAGTACGCTATGTATATAATTATCAAATGTGGAGCCACCAAACTTGCTATGTGAAAAAGAGTTAGTAATCGTGTTACAATAGCTCAAGTTGACTACCTAGAGCTAAGTTCCCTTGGATTCAGACATCTGGCCATGTCCAGTAGATTGCTGGAATTGTTACACATGGACTTGACTTGTGAGGAGTCATGACGGGAATAAATATGTATCAAAAGCAAAATGAGGAGTGTCTGTAACCTTTCTATGGGGCACTGAGGGTTCAAGGCAGCATTGGCATTCTTGGCTGTGTGATGATGATACCAGCAGCAACAGCTGGGGCGGGGGTAGGTTTTCTGTGTCTGCACCAGGTCCTCAAGGGCCTCTACCTTGTTGGCTGAGGGGCAGGAAATAAGAGATCTCTCTGAGGAACCCCAGAAATTGATGGGGATCCTAACTGAACTTCAATTTCCTCATCCATGAAAGGAGAGTTGGACACTGACCCTACTTACATCTAGAATTCCTTTGAATTCTACTTGTTTTCTATACAGAGAGAGCCAGAGCAGAAAAAGAGATTATGAGTTATCTCTGGGAACTAACTGGACTTTCTTTTTTTTTTTTTTAAGATTTTATTTGACAAAGAGAGAGAGAGCGCAAGAGAGGGAACCCAAGCAAGAGAGTGGGAGAGGGAGAAGCAGATTCCCGGCTGAGCAGGGAGCCTGATGAGGGACTGGATCCCAGGACCCTGAGATCATGACCTGAGCTGAAGGCAGTTGCTTAACCAACTAAGCCACCCAGCATCCCCTAACTGGACTTTCTAAAAAGAAAAGGGAGGTAACAGCATCACTGGGGACAACAAGTGACATGGTATTAGTACAGAGCTAGGTCAAGTCATGGAAGAGTTCCTAAGATGAGAGGTCTGTGACAAGATATGGTTCATTTCCAACACAGAAATTCTAGAAGTTTCTAAAAAGATGCAAAACTACTATTTACTTAAGCAGCAATTGATCACAAATACAGAGTCAAAGGGATATTCCATTAAGACATAGTACACTATTTCCTTTAAATGTTAATATTGATATTCTTCACATTACCCAATTTTATAGAATGAGCACAATCAATAGTTTATTATACTTAAAAGTTTATTTATAGAAAAGAGCCCCTTCCCATGTTTGGTCCTGGGTGGTAACACTAAATTCAGTTATTTAGCATCCGTTCACCTAGAGAAGCTGTTTATAACCCTCTCTACTTGAATGGGATGCTGAATTTGAGCCATTGATGGTGGGCGTGGTTGTTCCTAGGGACTCAGTTCACATGGCCTTGCCCCATAGCCTGTGTTCCAAGTTTTTTGATCCCATATTATCGAATTTTCTTTTCTATTCCCCCCCCCCGCCTTTCCACCCTTTCCAGTACCCATTAATTCAATCTCTCATCTCTCCATTCCTTTTTTTTATTTTCAGCATAACAGTATTCATTGTTTGTCTCCATTGCTTTTTACACTCTGTCTTCCCCCCTCCCCTATCCCTCCCCCCAACCCTCCTGACCCTTCACCTCTACTGTCCCATTTATCTTCTTTCCATCCTACTGCTCCTACCCTCCGTATCTCTTGTTTCTCCATCTCTCTGCCTTTTCCATTAGAAGTCTCCTTTTGTGTCTTTACTATATTATCTTTGCCCACAACAGGACATCGCTTCTTTTTCCATCCATCCGTCAAGCTGGTTTTGACAGAAAATGAGTTCCTGTCGTGGGATTTCTTCTTATTTGACTGTCTCATCTTTAACGATACATCACTTATCTGAACGCCCTTCACCAGATTCCTTATTTTAGACGGATTTAGGGAGAATTCCAAATCCCAGGCCCCTTTATGCTTTTTAGATTTCATTTGTTCTTTAAAATACTTCAACTCCTGTTTTAGCAAGGGAGAAACTTTGAGGAAGAACTTTAGCTCGAAGTTCGAGGAGGTCTCTTTTTTCAATATGTCCAATAAAAACTGCATACTGAGGGTCATCTCCCCATTCTCTGCCTCCTCTTCTTCATCCAGAAGCCTCCTCAGTTCTCTGTGGGACTCTTTCCCCAGGTCGCTCTGGTCCTCTTTCAGCAGGTAGGACACGGCATGAAAAAACTCTTGGAAGCTAATGTGGCAGAAGGTATAGAATGGCTTCATATGACCTCCCTCTTGGTAAGGCATGCTGCTCAGGAAAGCGTCAAGGCTGGCCCCATCTAAATTGTGCTTCCTGAGGTCAGCTTCTTCAAATATGAACCTCTGGTGCTGGATCCCCTCAGTGGCTAAGGAGCACAGACCACGCAGGACCCTGTGGCTGGTAAGTTCGGTGCAGTCTTCATTATCACTGGGCGGCAGGAAGGTGGAGACATAGGCCATGAAGATGTCCGTGCCATTACTGGGAGTCTCTGAGATCTCTCTGCCCCTCTCCATCCGCTCCTTGAGCAAGGAGCAGATCACCCAGCAAATGCCTGGAATTTGGCATGATTTGTAGAGCACATCATTTCCTTGCACAACGTCAAAGGCTTTTTTGGCTTGCTCCTCGTCGGCGAAATAAGAGCTAAAATACCTCCTCCTCTCATCCTCCGAGAAGCCTAGGATGTGAATATGGCGCGATTGCTTCAGCAAGGGCTCCAGATTGCGCAAAGCCACGGGCCGGGTGGTGATGAGGAGGGAACACCTGGAAAACACCTCTCTCCTGATTAGACGGTGCAGCACGTTCTCCATGGGGTTCAGACTCAGTCTCTTCAAGCCTGTTGCAAAGGGCCTCTGCAGTTCGTCAAAGCCATCCAGGATGAACAGCAGCCGCTCCTCCTCCCTCCGCATCTCTTTGACCGGCGCCTGGTTGTCCCCACAACACCAGAAGAGGAGCTGGTCCGGTGTGCCCTCCGACAACAGGACCACTTCTCTGCAGCTGACATAAAAGACATAATCAAACTGGCCTGGGTACAGGGTGCCCGTGGCCCACTCCAGCACCATTTTTCTGGCCAGCGTTGTCTTTCCGGTGCCCGCGGACCCCTGTAGCACCACTGTGGGTGGGGCTTGGTAGGACACCTCTCCAGGATTGAAAAGAGACTCCACCGAGACAGAGTCCAGCTCCTGCTCTGGGAGGGGGCAGGCGGATGGATCTGCACTCTCTGGGTTCGACCTGGTCACCAGGAGCAGCTGATTGTAGCTACTACCGATTCCTCCTTCTTGCCTCTCCTCTAGGCAGCGCACGTGCTCTTGGTACTTTTCTCTGTAATCTGAGCGAGACATGTCGGGGGTTAGTCGGTCAGAGGGAAATAAAGACCAAGGGGGCCTTTCAAACTCTGGACTCTGCTCTCTAGTTTCATCTCGTCTGCTCTCTAACTTGTATCTTCCTCAGGTTTATACTTCGAGCTTCAAGGGGAGGGCTCCCTGGACATGTGTGTGTGCCTGCACGCACATCCGTATGAGTGTTCAAGCTTGTGTGTTGTGTGTGTGCATATCGGTGGAGTATGAGTGAGTGCTTGTATCCACACAGCTATGAGAGTACGCTTCTGCAAGCTTGTGTACTTTTGTGTGAGGAAGGTGTGTCGGTGAGCATCAGCAGGAGGGTGTTTGTAAGACTATGTATGTGTGCAAATGTCTTGGTGTGTGTGTATGTCTGATTGCTCCTTTGAAACACCCCCATTTGAAATGGTGAGGACAGAGTGGAGAAAGGAAAGGGAAGCCAGAGGATGGTGAAGGAAGTAATAGGAGCCTGTTCTTGGTAATGATCAAGCAGGGTACTCAAGATAAAGCAGCTCCCAGGCAGAAGTCCTGACTCTGTCAATGGAGCTCTTGGGTGTGACAGAGGCTATAGAGGGAGCACAGGCTCTCCCTGCACCCCACGAGAAGGGATAGGAGACTTTCTGGGTTCCACGCCCACCCTCTTCTCTAGGGCAGCATCGATCCACCAGATGATTGAGAGAGCAGGACCCCCGAGCAGGCTGTCCTCTGTGGGAAGCAGCTGAGGAAAGTTCTGACACTCTCACCCACCCCAAGGCCATTTTGGCTGGTTAGTGGAAACCCCTTCACCAACACCACCCTCAGTCTCTAAGCCCCTCTCCTCTGCCCTCCTCTCCCTGGCACTAAAATCAGAAGTAGGAGGTAGGACATTATGGCCACAAGATGAGTGTAGTCTTCTATAAGACCCCACCCTTGGCTCAGGCCCTCCCCCAGCAGCTGTCAGAGCCTTCAGCTGGAGACCACCAGGACCCTGGGCAATGGTGCTCCTTGGTACAGACAGAGGGCAAGAGTGAAAGACAGCACCCACTATAGACTGTGGGAGTCTCTGGAAATGTCACGGGGGTGGGGGAGTCCTGGGGGTGCCCTGAGGTCCCCTTGTCTCCCACTGCACTCACCGTTCAGACAGATGTGGCTCAGCCGGTCCACAGGTTCCAACAGGTTCATGGCCCCCAGGACACTAATCACCACCTTCACGGCCTCACGTGCTCCATACAGGGAAATGAGCCGAGAAGCCAGGTCCACCGGGCTCAGGCCCTCCAGCTCCCCGCGCGCCAGCAGCATCTTCCCCTCAAGCAGGCAGTTGTTCCGTAAGTGGAACTTGAAGAGCTTGAAGCTTTTCTCCTCAAGGTCTCTCAAGGCCCAGAGCAATGCCTCCTGGGGGGTTTGGATCTGTGACATGGTGCTGGGGTGAAGGGCTGAGTTCAGTCCAGTGAATGGGAGAAGCAGGAGAGGGGGGGAAGAGAGGCGGGCACAGAGAGAAGTGCAGGCTGCAGGCCCCCCAGCCACTCTGCTTTCTGGGTGCTTAGCAAGCTGCTGAGTGCAGGCCCAGGAGAGATGGGAGAGATGCGTGCCATGTTCTGAGAAAGGTGAGCAGGTGGAACAGCCTGGAGTTTTTCTACTCATTTCCCACTGTGCCTCTTTGTGAGCTGATATATGTCTGTGCCAGCAAATAAGAAGGAAGGCATGTGGGTGTGTGGTTTCTATCTCTCCATCTCTCTCCTCCCGCCTCTTCCCTCTCACGCACACTGTTTATCAGGCCCTAAATGCCTGCGTAAGGCGGTTTCGGCTAAATAACGGAGACCTTTTGTAAGTTTCACAAGTGAGCCCCTCTCTGACTTTGTGAACCGATACAGAGTTGGAGCGTATTTCCTGGGACTGCTGAGGAATGGCAAAAAGGTACAAACTCTATACTCATTGGCCCCCTGGCTTCACACCAGATTTCAAAGCTGGAGGTCTTCTAATTTAGAAAAGGAGACAAGTTCAAAGGATAAGAGAAACAGCCTCTTTGAGGACTCACTAATTATCACCTCTTTTGATCATCACAAAAACGGTCTCCAGGATTGCTCCAGATGAGAAATTTGACAGAGAAGGGTGGTTTTCCAGAACTTTCCAGAGCTGGACCAGTGGGCAAGAGGTGGGATTTAAATCACAGACTCTGACCTGGGTAAATAGGGAGAAAAGGGGGTGAAGATACAAAAGTAAAAGCAGAAAGCGGTTATTAGACTGCTGTCCCACACTGCAGACTTGTGTAGGTATGAAGCAGCAGTGAAGGAAGAGGAGGATCTTGAGTTGTGTTTAAATATAGAACTAATTCATTGGTGGGGTGGCAGTCTTCAGAAGAAGAGAAGCAACTATTGGCAGAAACTTTCAGAGTCCAGAATTAGCCCTTTGATCTATAGTTGGTGGGGAATCCATCTCTGTAGCAAAATGTCTCAAGCCAAGCATGGATCCACTTTGCCAAAACCCACTAGTTCATTTCTGCCTGGTGGTGCTGGTATTAGGAGGATGGGTGGGGGTTCCTGGGTGGCTCAGTCAGTTAAGTGTCTGACTGTTGGTTTCAGCTCAAGTCATGATCTCAGGGTGGTGAGACTGAGCCCCGTGTTGGGCTCTGCACTGGGCATGGAATCTGCTTGAGATTCTCTCTCCTCTCTTTCTGCCTCTCCCCCCATATTTCTCCCTCTTAAAAATAAAAATAAAAAAAAACAAAAGGATAGGTGGGACAACCCTGACACCTCCCCTTTGATACCTACCAGGCCCTGGCACACGTGGGGCTGGAACAGATGAAGGGCGCCTGGACCTCCTCGGAGCAGCACAGATACCCACACATTTCATCTGACCATCAGTGGACAAGTATTGCTCACCAGAGGAGAACTTGACCTCATTCCTCCACATATTGTGCTGAGAAACAAAGGAGGGGCCAAAGGAAAAGAAAGAGCCCAGCAGCCCCGTCATCTCTTCTCTGAACCCCCGGCACTTGCTTATAACATGAGCAGGGGCCAGGCAGGGGCAGTTTGACTTGAGAGGCAGAGGAATTGAGGTGCTGTCACCACCACGTCCTCAGCCGGGCACCATTTCTCTAAGTTGTTGAAACCACTGGAGGATATGCTTGACCAAAGTGAAAAGGGAGAAGGACAGGAGCTCCATGAAACAGGAATCCAAACAAGGTGGAAAACAAAGTCCCTCAAGACAGCTGGTCAGAAGGCCTAGAGCGCCGCGACAGGAAAGAAGCCCTGACTGAGGAGAACAGGGAGCTCGGACGGACCATCTCCAAGGGAAGAAAAGAACTGACAGGTTAACTGGGCCTGCCAGGTCCCCTGGGAGACCCTACCAAGAGGCTACTAGAAGGTATGGAGAAACGGACACTAAGTACCAAGAAAACTAGACAGATGGATAAAAGAAAGAAATCACTAGTTCTAGAAAAACAAAACTAAGAAAGACAGAAGTTTACATAACAGTAAACTACAACACTCAGGTGGGAATAATGTTTGCATAGAAATAATAAAAGAACCACTGAATATTGATCTAACTAAAATGTATAGTATAACCATATTGAAAGGACAGTGGTGGAATGTTCTGGAGTGTTCTGGCATAGGAAGCCAACAGATAATGCATGAAATTGATGAGTTAAAAGGTAACAGTAGACATGTGTTATTTAGAAGTGCAAAGATGCAGGAAGGAACAGTTTAAATACAAAAGCAGCTGCTTCAAAGAAGAGAGACCAGAGGTAGTAGTGCGTGGGGTTGGGGAGGTGGACCAGGAGAGTACTGGATTTCGAGTATAAGCTTTTTAATGTTAATTGATCTTTTAAACTATTGAGCATATATTACTTCAAAAAAATTAGCAAAGTAAGAATAGAGGATAAAGAAGTGGAGATAATAATACAGTATTGCATATTTGAAAGTTGCTAAGAGTAAATGTTGAAAGTTCTCATCACAAAAAAGTTTCTGGAACCATGTATGATAACAGATGTTAACTAGATTTATTGTGGTGACCGTTTCACAATATAAACATATTGAATCATAATGTATACCTGAAATCAATACGATGTTGTACATCAACTAAACTTTAATATGAGAGAAAGAGAGGAAGGAAGAAAGGAAGGTAGAAAGGAAGGAAAGAAGGAAATAAATAATGCATGTAGACATATCTTTCAGGAAGTTTGTCACTGACCTGTATTCCTGAACTATGAAACATGAATATTGTGTACTAAGTAATCACTTCTTTGATAAATAATTAACAAATAAGAAGAAATGCATGGCAAAAACAAAAGTAATGATTAAGATCCTGCAATTAGAATATGTGATTCCTGGAGCAATGTCCACAATAGCCAAAATATGAAAAGAACTGAAATGTCCATCAACAGATGAATGGATAAAGAAGATATGGTATATATACAATGGAATATTCCTCAGCCATTAAAAAGAATGAAATCTTGCCATTTACAATGATGTGGATGGAACTAGAGGATATAATGCTCAATGAAATAAGTCAATCAGAGAAAGACAAATACCATATGATTTCACTTATATGTGGAATTCAAGAAACAAAACAGAGGATCCTAGGGGAAGGGAAAGAAAAATGAAATAAGATTAAAAACAGGGAGGCAAATCATAAGAGACTCTTAACTCTAGGAAACAAACTGAGAGTTGCTGGAGGGAAGATGGGTGGGGGATGGGGTAATTGGGTGATGGACATTAAGGAGGGCATGTGATGTAATGAGCATTTGGTGTTACATGCAACTGATGAATCACTAAATTCTACCCCTGAAACTAATAATACACTGTATGTCACACTATATATTAACTATACTTAACTATATTTAAATTGAATTTAAATGTAAATTTTTTAAAAAAGAATATGTGGCTCCTAACTAGCAGAAGCACAAAAACAGTAAGAAAACACCATCAGTCAAATAACCCCATTAAAAGGCCAAATATAAGTGAAAAAAGAATATGACAAGTCAATCAAATAAACATAAAAAAATAAAATGGTAGAAATTAATCCAAATATGTCAACACAGAAAATGTTAATAGACTAGGCTTGTGAATTCAAAGACAGAGGTGGTCAGGTTGAGTTTTTTAAGTACTTACGTATATACCACTTAAAAGAGGTAGTCCTGGGATGGCCTGGGTGGCTCAGTGGGTTAAGTCGCTGCCTTTGGCTCAGGTCATGATCCCAGGGTCCTGGTATCGAGTCCCACATGGACTCCTTGCTCGGCAGGGAGCCTGCTTCTCTCACTGCCTCCGCCTGCCTCCCTTCCTGCTTGTGTGCTCTCTCTTCTTCTCTCTGACAAGTAAATAAATAAAATATTTTTTAAAAAGGAGGTAGTCCTAAAACATAAAGATATGGAATATTTGAAAGGAAAAGAGTGGATAAAAGATATATAAGAATGTACAGATCAAGGGAAATCTGGTAGCTTTATTTATAGAGTTCAAAAACTAGCAGAGTTAGGGGTGCATGGGTGGCTCAGGGGGTTAAACCTCTGCCTTTGGCTCAGGTCATGATCCCAGAGTCCTGGGATCGAGCCCCACATCGGGCTCTCTGCTCAGCAGGGAGCCTGCTTCCCCACCCTCAGCCTGCCTCTCTGCCTCTTTGTGATCTCTCTTTCTCTCTGTCAAATAAATAAATAAAATCTTAAAAAAAAAACTAGCAGAGTTAAATAATATGTTACTGAGTCATCCACATTTATTTGAAAACATAATTTTGAAGCAAATAACATTGGACACAAAATTTAGGTGAGTAGTCATTTCTTGGGGTGGGGTGGGAGGCAATGAAATATTGGGGAGGAACACTAGGTCAATGTATAGCAACAGTGCTGACACCAACCCACACAGGCTCCTAAATGCCAGTTGTTACATTTTCAGGGATTTTCAGAGCCAGTTATTAAACAGCTAGTAGCTTGAAATCAGCCATGGTAGGACTATTAATACTGTAGAAATTGGTCAATGCCAAAATGAGGGCCTTTTTTTTCCAGGGAACTTGTTGTTAAACATTTACTAGCATACCACTGAATGATAATATTCTAATACTCATAATAATATCATCTGTTATAATAGTCTGATTTTCATAATAAATTCTATTGCCTATAATTCTATTATAATAAATTCATATTCTAATATATAATATTAATTCATAATACTACTGTTGATAATGTTCTAATCCTTGGGTTGAATTGTAGGTTCTGTTCATTAGTTAAAAAAATGAATGAGTGTTCTAGTTCTTGGTTTGGATAATAAGTCCTGTTCATTATGTTAACTAAAAAATAATGAATGAGGGACACCTGCATGACTCAGTCAGTTAAGCATCTGCCTTCAGCTCAGGTCGTGATCCCAGGGTCCTGTGATTGAGCCCAGAGTCGGACGGACTCTCTGCTCAGTGGGAAGTCTGCTTCTCCTTCTGCTTCTGACATTCCCCAGCTCTCTCTCTCACTCTCTCTCAAATTAAATAAATAAAATATTTTTTTAAAAAATTTTAAATAATTAATGAGCAAATGAAACAATAAAAGAAGCTCATGAATGAGCCAAAGTGTCATGAACCAAAGAGTATGATTATTACAATTCTGTGTACCTGTGGTAGAAAAAAGAGCACTAAGTTTCTTCTGTCTGGGAGACATCAAGTGTCAAAAGAACCTCCACTAATTAATGTGGTCCATGGACACCTGAAAAGTCCCATCCCATGCCCAGAGAAACACACCAGGCTGCAGAAACGAGATGATGGGCATGTCTAGCTCAGTGGAGGTGAACGTTAACCATGCAGGTGTGAGGCTTCAGGTTTGTGATACTGTGTGGCAGCTGCTCCTCACCATCCCAGCCAGAAAGGGCTTTCAGACAGAGGGCCTTCTGTGCCAAATCCAAAGTAGCAGAGGAGTGTCCCGGCACTTGTGGAGCCTGGATAAGGCACCCAACTTCCTGAAACCTGCTGGCAGTGAGCAGAGACAAACTGTGGAGGCAGCCTACAAGCCTGCCTGTGGGCCCCGTTGGCAGAAGGACAGGTGTTTGGCTACCCAGGTATGGCTCCTGCTCAGCCCTGCCCCACTAAGGAAGCCTCATTTGGTCCCTCTTGCCCCGCTGTGAGAGCCTAGAGCTCCCCCTTGTCATTGAAGACGTGGGATGAGTTTATCAAGCTACAGCCCCCAGTTTTAACATGAGCCTGTAGCTATGACCTTCATCTTTTCAGGAAGGACTCAAGCATACTGCTGAGGACAGCCAGGATCCCAGGTGTGATGGTTAATTTTATGTGTCAGTTTCACTAGGGCACAGGATCTCCAAATACTTGGTCAAACAAGTGTGTCGTGAGGGTGCTTTTCGTTAAGTTGAATATGTGCTCGCTTCAGCAGCACATATACTAAAATTGGTTAAGTTGAACATTGAAATTGATAGACTGAATAAAGCAGATTGCCATCCCTAATGTGGGTGGGCCTCATCCAATCAGTTGAAGGCCTACATAGAACAAATTGCTTGTCCCTACTTGGAGTAAGAAGGAACTTCACCTGCCTGACTGCTTAAGAAGGACACTGATCCTTTCTATCCTTCAGACTCATACTGAAATATAGGTTCTTCTTGGGTCTTGAGTCTACCTGCTTTTGGCCTAGAACTACTTTTTGGCTCTCTTGGGTCTCCAGGTTGCTGACTAAAGATCTTGGGACTTCTCAGCCTCCATAATCACGTGAGCCAATCCCTTATTTAAATATACATATATTTAATATATACATGGTTCTTCTGGAGAATCCTGACCAATATACCATGTGCACTACACATTTTCTGTATTCAAGCGGATAGCTCATTTTCTCTCTCTCTCCATGCCTTCTGCCCTTTCCTGATGAACCTAAGCCTCAGAGTGTCTGATTGTAGCATTCAGCCTGCCTGGATCCCTCAGTCAATGATTGAAAAGCCAGCATCCTGAATGTATGTATCTCCTTGTCCTGGCTGGTCAGCATTCCCAGGAAGACCATGCCTATGATCTCTCCCCACCTGCCTCTTAGTTATATGGCTGGAGAAAAATACAGAAGTTGACCAGATCCTTGAGGTCTCCAGGCTCAGTGGGGCCCTCCCATAATTGACCAATGCCTTTGATGGCTTAGTCTTGGTCCGTCTTCCACCACACAAAGGCTGGACCTCACCCTCCCACCGCCATTCTTAACAGATCAACTTGGTTCTACTTCTCTGAGAAAAACATCACTTAACAGGAAGTCCTGCAACTTCCCTTCATTCCCCAACTCAAAGTGTCTCTGATTCTTCATCCACCTCTTTCTCTTTTCCTCCCAGAGAGAAAGGTCTTTAGGCCATTGATGTAAAGGCAAAGTTCTTGGTGGTGAAGTGTCTATACCCAACTCAAATACGTGGATAGGAGGTCCCCAGGGTGTGTATGATCAGTTGGGGCAGCAACACCTCTTCATCAGAGGTGATTCTCTCCTCTGGCCTTCTTCCCACAGAATGATCTCAAGGGACCAGCCCTTGCTAAGGCAGACTCCCACTAGGCACCCATACGGGAGGCCACAGCCTAGGGCAGCCTCTCTAGCATGTCCTTCATGGTGTGCAAGACCATGCCTTTCATCTACCTTCTGCATTCAGACCCTCCTCCCCCACTGCTTGTTTCATTAGATGGTTCTCCCTCTCACATGTATATTCAATCTTTCTCTTTCCTCTAGACCCTTTCCCTTGGTATCAAATATCTTTAAAACTTTTCCATCCTAAGTTGCCCCCTTCTCGGTCCCACCATTCCCCCTGCTGCTGCCTTAAATGTCTCCTCTCCTTCCCACCAACTCTCTTGAAATAGTAGCCAGCACTCACTGCCATCAGTTCAAACTGACCATTCTCACACCTGAATTCTGATTTCCATGTCCACTGCACCCTCAGTTCCACGGACACTGCTCTGCTAGGTTTGGTAAAGATCCAGGTTACCAAATCCAAGTCCCTTTTCAATCCTGCTCTGATAGGCTGTTCAACTGCATTTTGGGGGAATTAAAAGAAAGAATGTATTTCTGCCCAGAACATTGACAGGGGAGCTGGATCATGTGAATTATAATTATGGAAGTTGCTCCAAAGAGAAAGCAGTTCTTGGATATGAGAGTTGGGGCTAAGAAGTTCAACCTCGCCCACGCATCTTGCCAACTGGATGCCAGGACTTGACCTAATTAAGGGAGTTGATTGGTTTCCTCAGAAGAAGATATTATCATTCCCACTGTACCATGAAGGAAACAGATTCAGAAAAAATTATATGTTGCCCAAAGTTATATAGTATCTTAGAATCAAAGCTCCTTCCATTACACACCAGTGATAAAACCTACCACTTAATAATAATAACTGTGGTACTTGTCAAGGTGTGAATTTGGGAGAGTCAATCCCTGTCTTTGAGAATGCGTGGGGGGCGGGGCGGGGTGGAATTCCCTGCAGGGTGCCTGAGATCCATGCCATTCTATGATCATTTCTCCATCCCCATTTGGATAGCAGATAAAATAAGAGGCTGTGACTGGCATATATATATATATAGAGAGAGAGAGAGAGAGCGCCCCATATATATATGGGGGCTCTCTATATATCTTAATTTATTATATAGATATATCTCCTAATTTATGTTTTAGGATCATATCTTCCATTGGCTCTCAGTTTCATAATGGAATGATGTACTGGAGTGGCTTTGTGTGAATTCACCTAATAAACTTTATTACAAAACAATGTGGTATATCAGGCACATGCTAAGTAAGAGCTTTACAGAGGGTTGCTCATGAAACCTTCCCCAAAGTACAGACTAGCATCTCCATCTAACCACGCTACAATTCTGCATGGATGTCTAATAAACATCTCGAGAGTTACATCTCCAAAATTGAACTTAGGATCTTTTCCCAAAAAACCGCTCCACTTGTAGCTTTCACTATCACAATTGAGGACAACTTCTTCATTCTAGTTCAGCACACACACACACACACACACACACACACACACACACACAGTTGGAGCTGACTCTTCTATTTCACACCTCACATACAATTTCTCAGAAAATCCTGTTGTCTCTAAAGGTATCCCTATTCTACCCACTTCTCACCAGTTCCACTGCTACTGGTCTGGTCCCTTCCACCATCCCTCTCCCTTGGTTACCTGCTAATCTCCTAACAGGTCTCCCTGATCTTTCTCGCTCATATTTCTTTCCTCAGCAACCACCCCACCCCTGCCCATTCTGTTCTTCTCAAAGCAGAGTGATCCTTTTTTTTAAAAAACTCAGACAGATCATGACTTTGCCCTGCTCCAAACCCTGCAATGGCTCCACCACCTCCCTCAGACTAAAAGTCAATGTCCTTACCATGGTTTAGGACGTCCTTAATCATGTGCTCCACAACCCCGATCCAAAGGTCCACCGCCTGCTCTTCCCTGCCATGATCTTAACACTCCAGACACCAAACAGCCTCCTCACACACTCCAGGTCTGCTCCTTCCTGCCTTCAAGCCTTTGCACTAGCTGATCCCACCAATTAGCCACCTTCCTCCCTTCCTTAAATCCACTCAGATCTCACGTTCTCATTGTTACCAATCCTAATTCCTGAGTCCCCCTTATTCCCCGCTAATTTTTCCTTTTTCCTAGCCCTCATCACCTAACATACTATAGAATAATGTGTGTGTCTCTCTCCACTAGATCAATTCTTCGAGGACAACGATCCTCTCTTTGTTCAATGATGTATATTCCAAGCGCCTAAAACAGCGTCTGGCAGATATTCAAACTGGTGAATGAGTAAGTCACATCTCATGATGCTCTCAAGAAGTGGCTCAGTGGGTTAAGGCCTCTGCCTTCAGCTCAGGTCATGATCCCAGAGTCCTGGGATCGAGCCCCGCATGGGGCTCTCTGCTCAGCAGGGAGCCTGCTTTCCCTCCTCTCTCTCTCTGCCTGCCTCTGCCTACTTGTGATCTCTGTCTGTCAAATAAATAAATAAAATCTTTAAAAAAAAAAGAAGTACCTTTAAAACGCACTTTAACATTCCCCGTTCCTTTGAAGTCTGAAAACAGGAATTGTGACCCATTCTTCGCTCTCTGGGTCCATCTGGCGGCAGCTGAGCAGAAGAACATGTTCCTCTTCCGACCGCGCCTTCCCAAGTTTGTTCGGAACTACTTAGCTCGATTCCCACTGAATGCTCATCGGACAGAAATCAAAGAGCACAAATTCACAGCAGGAAATTGTGGCGCCAGGAGAAGCATCATCCGTAACCAGTAGGCGCAAAGATCTAGCTCACGTGGTGCGTATTCAGCCTATCGTGCCCCTAATATTCTTCAACTCCCTCCCTTCCGCTCCTGCCTCCTTCTCGCTCGACAAGATGGCCACACCGGCTGCACCGGCGAGTGCTCCTGCCGCCACTCCAGCTCCAGCCCCCGCCCCGTCCGCGACCGCGGCCCCAGCTTCGGTCCCAGCCCCGGCCCCAACCCCAGCCTCAGCGCCAGCGCCCGCTCCGGCTCCGGCGCCGGTCCCAGCTCCAGCGCCGGCTCCAGCCTCATCCTCAGACTCGGCGACTGCAGCGGCCACGACTGCGGCTCCGGGCCAGACCCCGGCCTCAGCGCCGGCCCCAGCGCAGACTCCGGCGCAGTCGCTGCCAGGTCCTGCCCTCCCAGGCCCCTTCCCCGGCGGCCGTGTGGTCCGGCTGCATCCGGTCATTTTGGCCTCGATCGTGGATAGCTACGAGCGACGCAACGAGGGCGCTGCCCGAGTTATCGGGACCCTGCTGGGTAAGTGGTCAGACCGAACTGACATTCTCTTCCACCTCCCAGCTCTCTTTTATCTTGTTCACTGCTCGTCCCATCCGCATTGACCTCTTACCTGTTTCTCCATCCCACCTTCCTGCCGCGATTTATCTCCTTAAGGAATTTTTACTTTCCTGCCAGATTGCTGTCACTTTGGTCGACAGAAAATACGTAAGCAGTACGGAGTTGTTGAATAAATACCATGTGCCGAATGACTTACATTTTATTTTCAATCTTCCCAGTATTATTTCAGGTCAAGCGTGATTAGTCCCAAACTGCCAAAAATGAGTTCAGATGCTAAGAAGTCAAAAACGTTTGACTCCCTAAACCCAGTGACCTTGCCCCCCCCCACACACACACTTTTAGGGACTAAATGTCTTTATATTCCAGGTGTTTAACCGCTTGGCAAAGGAGTGGTGACATCTGTAAAAAGACATTCCTTTGAACACGTAAACCAGTTTGGCAGAAACTGATTTAGGGTTTCAGTAATATTTTGCTTTCCTAAACGTTTAATCCTGGTCTTCTGTTCTGTTGCCTCCGTGAAAATGTTAATTTGTAGAACTGAGAAGCAGTATAGTATAGAAGGATTACTGATAACGTGCCCCTTTCTCTGGGGACTGCTGATCCCCTCAAAGTTATTTTCACGCCATCTTTGTCACTAATTTTAGATACCTTGTGAATCCATTCTAGCCTCATTCCTCATTTTTCTTATTCTTAAATATGTAATTGTCCTTCCACCATAGAAGACAAGTGGTGTGTCGCAAAGAGGACAAGATTTGTAAGTAGATTTCACCAGATATTAACCATGTGCCTTGGGACAAATTACCTAAAGTCTAGTTCTTTCAGGGGCTAGTTAAGACTTAGTCTTTGCAAGAACTAAATTATTATCATAAGCATCTAACTGCTAGCACGCATAAGGTACAAAATGGCTGTCGGTTGCCGTCTACTACATCGGGGCTGTATACACCCCCCCACCAACATGCGCGCATGCACACATACACACACTCACTCTCTCCCACTCTCTGTCTTTGAAGGTTTAGCAATTTACAGAAACTTCGGTTGATCCGTTACCTTCCATACATTGTCAGGATTTTCCTCAAACCAAGCTTTTGTATTCTTTTTGCCCCAAGTGGCTTCCCTGCTCTCCGTCATTTAAGTTCCACTCATTTTCCAGGATCCCAGGAAAAGTGTTAAGTGTCAGTTCTTCATCTTACACTACTACCCTCACCTCCATTCTTAACCTCCCAAAGTGTAATAGCATTCTGTAACTGTGTCCTGCTTTCAGCTTCTGTTATACATGATTTTTGCAATACTAACTTGGCACTTGACAAGTACTAATTTACTCTTTTAGCTGCACTGTCAAATGATCCAAACTCCCTGGAGCTGTTTAACTAAAGAAACAGTTCTTCACCCGGGGAGACCACTAAGTGCCCCAGATACTGTAGTGACCCTAATTAGACCAACTGTAATCTAGATCTTTAGATCCTTCTTCTAGACTGGGATCATGGTCCAGTGCTAGGTGTTATAAAGACGGTACTTACTGAGGAATGAAACAAATACTCCTCACTAGGAGCTTAAAATTGTCTCGTGAAACATAACTTGGTTTGGTTAAATGAAGTCCCTGGAACCTCTTAAATACCATAAAACTGTTAGGTATTTAGAATTTAGAGTTGGATAAAATTTCTCTAACCTTGAATTCAAGATAAAGGTTAGTGGCATGGAACTATAGAAGAATTAAAACTGCTTCAGAAGTTTGAAATGGTCAAGTTTATTGAATGCTGATGAAAAGTCAAATAAAATAGAACATATTTATCCACTGGGTTTGGAGACTGTTTCAGCTACAGGAACAGAAACCATAGCAAAGTGGAATGAAACAGACAGACAGCTGCGGCCCTGGCCAGACCCCGGCCTCAATGCCGGGAAGCGTTGTGGTCTGTGGCAGAGGGGGAAGTGCTTGAACCCTTGTATGGGCGGTACCAGTAGGTTAGAGAAAGATGGAGAACCGAAGGGACTAGCAATCTTAGGTCAAGAAACAAACATAGTAGGAGTAAGAGTATCAGAACTAGAGTAGAAGCTTGTGGTAAAAGACAGATACTAATGTTTAAGATTCACAGGTAGAAGGTTTCTGGATGATGATGGGGTTAAGGTTATGACCATGGGACTAGATGGCTGAAGGGAGGTACAGGTGAAGCTCCCTAAAATTGTACTCTGAGGCTAGACTTCTGTATGGGTGGCCTTTGTAGACATTGTCAGAATTTTCCAGGTAGTTTTGCAGATTGAATTGTAAGAGAAAATCTAGTGGCTGAAAAGTCAAGATCACAGAGTGACAATCTGGCACAGCACTGGTAGCAGGAAAGAACAGATAGCAGAAGAGCTTGTGAAGGAAGAAGAATAGGCCCGTTCATTGGTGGTTAAAGGAAAAGATCACTCAGAGCTTCAGTTCTCTGGAGAATCCTGGTTCCGTTGATACACATGCCTGAACTTGGAGCTTATGAGTTCAATTTTTCGTTCATTGACTTTGAGGTAGCCTCTGAAAGCATTTGGAAAGTGGTCAGAGGCTGTTGAGAGCTCTAGGGTTTTATAAAACATGGACAATTCTCTCTCACAGGAACCGTTGACAAGCATTCAGTGGAGGTGACTAACTGCTTTTCAGTGCCGCACAACGAGTCAGAAGATGAGGTGAGTGGGAGCTTGAGCTGCCATTATATGATCTGTAGTTGTTTGTTTGCTAGGCTCTCCTTAAGCACAGTATGTTGAGCTCATCACTGGAAGTCTGGCAGTTCAAAGACCTGTTTTTTATGTATACATGCTTGCTGGGCCTCTTTTGTCTGCTGGGAGTAGCCCCTTGTCTTTCTCTTCCACTTTTTTCTATGAACTTCTAGCTTCTTAGCTTCCTTTTCTGTCTGTCTTCTTAGGTGGCTGTTGACATGGAATTTGCTAAGAACATGTATGAATTACACAAGAAAGTCTCTCCAAATGAGCTTATCCTGGGCTGGTAAGTTGAAGTGGGGGGAATGGAAAGTTTCGGTGATTGCCGTGGTTTTTTTGCCACCAGACTAAGCATTATGCTCTTTTGGAGACAGAATGTTGAAAGTGTATTACCTCAAGGATCTATGAATATAGTGTGTTTTGCTGGCAATTTTGATCTCATGAGGCCAGGAATATTTACTTTGAAATGTAGCTTTTACTGAGCAAGTATTTTTGCCTTGCTGGTGACTTAAATGCTGCAAGAGCTCTGAGGGTCAGCTTTTGATCAGATTTGATACAGTTTCCAGTTTATCTATTATTTTTACATTTGGGATGTCACTGGGGGTAACACCACCATAGAAGTGTCAGGTACCTTGAGACACCCATTGTGACCATCGTGTTTGGTCTTACTGTGACATGTAGACATGAATCCACACTGTGTTCCATTTTCCAGGTATGCTACAGGCCATGACATCACAGAGCACTCTGTGCTGATCCATGAGTACTACAGCCGGGAAGCCCCCAACCCTATTCACCTCACCGTGGACACAAGCCTCCAGAATGGCCGTATGAGCATCAAGGCCTATGTCAGGTGACCAGTGTTTTGGGACACAAGGGCGTAAGAGGCTTATCTAGTTCATACTATGCCTGGATGACACCCACTTCCACCCAAAGCAGGTTTAATCTTTTAGTTTATAGCTCATTGCCTCCTAAGGAAGCCCATTCCTCACTCTCAGCAGTTATCATTAGAACGGCTTTACTCTGCACCAGATCTGTCCCTGAAATAACCATTCACTAATACCAGTTGTGGTATCCAATTTCTTAATCAATTTCAAATGACAGCCCTTTAGGTAGTTACACACACTGTCATGTTTTTATGTCATCTTTTCTATAAATGAACTCTTCGCTGTTCCTATAGCTGATCCTCACATGGTATTTTGGTCATGATCCTTCACCACGTTCTGTTTCTCTGAGTCCACCTTTAGTTTGCCGTTATTCCGAGAACTAAACACAGGACTTGGAGTAGTGCGGGTTAAAAGATGACTGAGCTTTTTTGAATACATCTATTACCCAGGGTTGAATACAGTTTTGATGACAATAACATGGTAGTTTTGACACACTGAGCTTGCAGGTGGTTAAAATGCCCATTGATGGGGGAGGTTGGGAAAGGCTCCCTTGGTATACTGAAGAAGGGACTGCTGGAGGAGTTGGAAGGATTATCTTTTCAGGTTAGAGTGAAGGCAGTTGTTAGTGCTTCTTACTGAGTTTGGCTTTGTGCTGTGTGTGTATCATGATGTAACCAGTTAGCCACGACGCAGAGACAATGATGGTGGATGCCAAGTGCTTATGGGCGAGTTGGTGTACCACTAAGCTTTAGTCTTTGCCTGATTTCTTAGCCTTTTCAGATATTTCAGACTCTTCATGGTCCAGTTGAAAATAGTGTTGACATAGTGAAAGCAGTCACCTTTAGTGAAATTACTTATAGCACCCAATCTAGTCTTGGTGGGTTGGAGTTAATTGGCTTTACTCCATGCTGATGAAGGGCTCAATCTCATATTTCTGTGGGGGTAGATATCTGGGCAGCCAGCTCCACAGGGAAATCCAGTGTCTTGTTTCATCACTGAGGTGTACAGTGAGTGAAACAGTCCTCTGAAGGGACAGGTCAGGTCTGAATGCTGAGTGTCCTCTCCCAGGCCAAAGTTTGTATATGAAATGGGCTAGAGGGAAAAAAGTGACTTGCTCATATGAGATCTCAGGTTTAGATGGTTCTAGCCTTCTTATCTCAGAACCGGGGAACCCATACTCTTGGTATAACTGCTTTCCCAGCCTAGAGTAGAAAGGTCACTCCCAAGTCCATTTGTTTACCTTGACTTCTCTCTCCCCAGCACTTTAATGGGTGTCCCTGGGAGGACCATGGGGGTGATGTTCACACCTCTCACAGTGAAATACGCATATTATGACACTGAACGCATTGGAGGTGAGTAACCTTCTGATACCTTCTTTTGAGGTCTGGCATTTTTCAGGGGAGGGGTTTGCCGCTCTCTAACAAGTGGAGGGCTTTGGGTTGAAGAGGAACCATTGATCTGAGATTTGTAATTAAAGTCATTCTCCTTTATAAATGGGCTTCCAGGAATTATTTGTGGAATTATTAGAGGTGGGAAATGATCAGTGCCAGAGGCTATGTGACCATTCGTGTAAAAGCAAAACCAGTGATTAGCATACTGCATACAGAAGTTGAGCTCTAACCGGAGGAAGAAAAGTTAATAAGGGCAGAGCAGGGGAGTTTAGAGAAGTTGGCTCTGTCCAGTAGGGGTGGGAGAGTTCACAGAATGGTTAGAGATCATCTCTTTCCTGATGGGTTGACTGAAATCTCTGTGCCTCTTCTATTCCCCATCCCATTCCCACAGTTGACCTGATCATGAAGACCTGTTTTAGCCCCAACCGGGTGATTGGACTTTCAAGTGACTTGCAGCAAGTAGGAGGGGCATCAGCTCGCATCCAGGATGCCCTGAGCACAGTGTTGCAGTATGCAGAGGATGTGCTGGTGAGGAAGGGGAAGGAAAGAAAGGGCATAGATCTCCACTCAGGTCACTGAGAGGTGTGCTGGCAAATGGCAGTCCTTGATGGTGAGAATTAACTGTGCCTCATTGAATCTTTGTTTGGTGCTCAGTCCGGAAAGGTGTCAGCTGACAATACCGTGGGCCGCTTCTTGATGAGTCTGGTTAACCAAGTACCCAAGATAGTTCCTGATGACTTTGAGACCATGCTCAACAGCAACATCAATGTGAGTGCTGTCCCTGGGCTTCTGGGAGCTTGTGTCTTCCCCCACCTCAGCTCATGCATGGATGTGAAGGGAATTGGGGGAGATGACCTGGAGGGGAACAGAGGAGGAAGGGCTTTGCCTTTGGCCCCTTGCAGTCCAGGTTGGGAGAAAGGAAGAGATAGTACATGTGCTTGGAGATCCCCCACCTTCTCTTCCTTGATTCCATTATTTCAGGAACTGCTGATACTACTGTGACTTGTCACCTAGATTCATGGTTGAAAAAAAGGCTATATCCAGAGGTTAATGAAAATGCAATTTCTCATTTTCCCCGTCTGAGTTCACAGATACTCCTCCCTCCATATTCTACCCATAGATCTTGATTAAAGCACCCCAAGTTTATTAGTGTATCAATAGAGATGAAAAGTATTCTCAAACATTTCCTTCTTATCTTCCACCTTCAACTCTTGCCCAGTCTCTTCCTGAGCAGTCATCCAGGACTGTCCTCATAGCCAGTGTCCACCATGGAGCTGGCCAATGCCAGACTTTCTTCTCCCTTTCCACCCAACCCCTCACTCATTGTGGCTTCTTCCTCTTCCAGGACCTGCTGATGGTGACCTACCTGGCCAATCTCACACAGTCACAGATTGCCCTCAATGAGAAACTTGTAAACCTGTGAATGGGCCCCACACAGCACTCCTGCCAGTCTGGGCCACCCTAGGACTCAGAATGGAGTGAAGTAGAATGGTTTTCTTGTGGTTTGAGTCACACCGGGTCAGTCAAGTGCTTGTGACTCTAAATAAATGTAGCCTACCTTTTGTAAATGAATCCATCCTACATGAGTTTACTGCTGGGCGGTGGGGAAAAAACTGTCCTAGAGCTCACGCAGAAACCAGGAAGTGAATATTCTGGGTAGAAGTTGGTTGTGTGTTTACAACTCTCCGTCAGTGGTTGCACCCATAGCCCAAGCTCAAGTCACTTTATCTTCACCTGACTTCAGACCAGACAGCCTTCTTTGCACACTGGTGTTATAAAGGTACTTTATTCCCACTCTTTTCCCTATGATTAGAGCAAACTGGGCCTCCAGAAAATAGCTTTTTATCACTTCTCTTCCATAGCACCTTAAGTGAATGACAGTACGAAGTGTTGCCCTGTGCAGTTAGGAGTACCTAGAGCATGTGCTAGTGAATGAGTGGAGAGGAAAGAAGGGAGTGGGTACAAATCTTAGTCCTGGGATCCGTGAGTCTGTGCTGGTGGAAAGACAGTCTTCTGAGGATTAACTGCACTTTATCGACTTTTTTTTTGGCTTTCAGTCTGGAAAGGTATTCACTGACAGTACTCTGAACCATTTCTTGCTGGGTCGTGTGGTTTCTGCAGGAAGTAAAAATGAGAATTCATGGAGGGAAAATAATTAAGAGAATTGGATACTTAATCTGAACTGAAAGAGCAGTGAGTGTGGCCAGAGTTGTAAACTACTTGAGTAGTTATTTTAAGAGCTATTTGCCACTATGGTTTGAGGAGGCAAAATTAGTATCTATAGATTATGGCGATTTCCCCAAAACTCCAAATTTCTTGGGTAATATGTAACTTAAGATGACCCTTCGGTTATGTTGAGATGTGCCAATGGCAGAATCTAAGCAAAGACTAGATGACATTTCCCAGGGATTTTGTGGGATAGCGGTGACATCCGACAGCCCTTTCATCTGATTTCCTAGAGTGTTCTACCTGGGCCCTGCTAGATGTCTTAGGTTGAGAAAGAAATGGGTCATTATTCAGGAACTGAAAGTTGGTTACATATTGAAGTGAAAAGGCGAGTGAAGGCAAGTGGGTATCAAAAAGGCCTGGTCCTGATTGTGGTTCTGAGATCTATAACCTTAGAAAAGACAAAATCTGAGGGTCGTAAGGTGCAGATCGTAATAATACATGGCCCATTAGGATATTGTGTGATTTTGATGAAGTAGTGAATATCAGGTTAACGTGCAAACATAGTGCCTGATGACAGAAAGCATACGGGAAGTGGTAGCTATTGTCTAAAACTGAAAACAGTTCAAAAATAATAAGAAACTTAGGAACCCCGTCCTGGATCCCAGTTCTGATTCTGATACGTAACCTTAGGAAATACAAGTTCTTGGGGCTGTAAGATAGGTATAGTAATGATACTTTTTTTAAAAAAATATTTTATTTATTTATTTGTCAGAGAGCATAAGCAGGGGGAGCGGCAGTCAGAGCAGGCAGAGGGAGAAACAGGCTCCCCACCGAGCAAGGAGACCCATGTGGGACTCGATCCCAGGACCCCGGGATCATGACCTGAGCTGAGGGCAGCAGCCTAACCCACTGAGCCACCCAGGCGTCCGATACTTTTTTACATGTAGGCAAACATAAATACATGAGATAATAAAAGTTATGCCAGATTGTGAGGTTAAAAATAACATGCATAATGGGAAAAGGATTGATCAGAGTGCAGGTGTTTGTGTTCTATTTTTTGGATGGGTGGTTTAATACCAACTGATTTTTTTTTTAATATGCTTGCTAAAATGCCATGGTTGATCACCGAAAACATATATAACTTCCAAATGAAAGTGATAGGAAATAATGGAATAAGAAAATGGAAAGAAATTTTTTAAAGCTGAGAAATGAGAAAGCATGAAAAAAGTGGGTGAAGTAAATTAATAAAGATGGTAAAAATAAGTTGAGATACAGTAACAAGAAATGTAAAAGGGATTAAAGTAATGAGGGAAAAAAAGACTGAATTTTAAAGCAAAAAAACCCCAGCCATACTTTGTTTGCAGGAGACACAACTAAAACATGGATGCAGAGAGTTGCCCTGCAACTGTAAGCAGGACGCTATCTTAAAATGTTCAATAAAAAAAAAATTAGCCTCCAAGGACGGCGCATTGTTACAGAGTTAAAATGCAAAATCTAACCATTCCTCTTTCCTTAGAGGCTGCTCAGAGCCTGGCACCTTTGACCCTCTTGAGAAGCATAGGACAGGGGACAAAAGAAATACCATCTCTCAAGTGTGCTGTCTTTAGGCTGGGGACAGCCAAAAGTATTTCTTCTGGTATTGAGATTATAAATTTACAGAAGCCCAGAAGAGTCACTGGAGAAGATTTTCACTGAGGAGGTAAACCTAGACCCCAGGAATGGAGCTAGAAAGATGGCAAGGAGACGTTCCTAGGAGTGAGAATAGACTGATTGAAGAAGAGGTAGACCATGGCCTGGACACAGTGAAGAGACATGGTGCAGAAGACGGCTAGCAAGAGAATGGTTGATGCAGGCTTGCCAGAACCAGAATAGACCTCTACGAAGTTTCTGAAACAGACAGGCGTACCTTTTAGGGTGATGCCATTGGTCATCTGAAATGTAGGTAGAGTGGTCCAAGTGAGAAATGCAGGTAGCATGAGTTAGGACCATAAGGGGCCCTGGAAATGAGGCAGAACACATGAGAAACCACAGCCTGGCATGCCTTGGTTCAGCACATGATACAGGGTTCTTTGCCACCTGCCCTGCCTTGTGGCTGCCACACACATTCCTGTTCTGTACTGAGTGGGATGGGGAAACAGTGACTGCTAGCAGTTTTGAGGATCCCGTGACTGGAAGGAGAAGCAGCAATCCACTGGGAATGGTTAGGAAGTTAAGGCTAAGATGGGACTTCCACAGTCTGAGCAAAAATTGGAACAAGCCCATACCAATGAATATAACGCTCCAAAGCTGGCCCACTCCCCACCCTGTTACATAAATTTCTCTGTTCAGGGCTCTTCAACAATCTTAGCCAAACTTTCCCTACCCCTACTCAAACAGCTTTCCAAAGACCCCCACCCTCACCCCGCAGCCAGTTCTAAGCATTTCCTACGCTTCAATCTTCAAATACTAACCCATCTTACTTATCCCCCAAATCATGCCCAAACATTCCACAGACCTTAGCCACCCCAAATTAATTAGTCCTTCCAATCCTACAAACCATGCCAACCAAGTAGCCCTACTAAGCCACAGACCCACCAACCCTCCCACTTCTAAGTCCCTCTTCCCCTGCAAAGCTGTTCAGTAATTGTTTACCCAATGTCAACGAGCTTCGTTCTGATGGTTGCTCTGATAGGAAGCATTAGCTTCATAGGCATAGATGGCATATTCCTGCAACTTCCTTTTTACTTTCCTATAGGTCTTCCCGATTTACACTGGGATCATGAACGTTTTGACATTAGAATCCTCACTGATTGGCCTAACCCTAAATGAAGTCCCCTGAGCCCTTGGATATCTGGGTCCCAGAAGTACACAATGACTCAGAGCAGATCCATCCCACAGGTGTGGATCCTCTGGTATACTGAGCCCCTGGACTTAGCCTTGTAGGAACTCTGATTCTGGACCCCTTGACTCAATGGGCAGATTGATGCCAAGTCACAATGAGTCTCTGAAGCCGTCTCATCACACTAATAGTGGGTAGTAAGCCTGGGTACGCCATTTGCTGTGTGTTCACTGTTTACTCATGTAGTGTTAAGATTTTAGTATTTGCCAAATACCATGCAGCACTAGGTGAATAATGTGCACTCCATGTTACTGGCCTCAAGGAGTTCACGTCTGGGTGGGGAAAGCAAAAGTAAGTAATTAGTTGCAAAACAGTAGAAAAGGAATGCTGGATCTAGCACTTCCTGAGCACCTCTCTTGTTTGGTCAGTTCACATTACAGAGGGAGCTGGGCTCAGAGAGACGAGTACATTACTTATGGTAGGGAACACAATTAGTGACAAAACGCTTTTAATTCGGGTCTAGATTTCTTCTTTTCTCTCTAGCCCTCTGCTTCACAGTTTAGTGGTCCAATGAAATCACTAATAGGGCGAAAATGCAACGTAAAAGTATATTACAAGGATTGACCAGCTCTGTCAGTGAGCCTGGGAAGATTCTACCCAGGATGTAAAACCTGAGCTAGCTTTTATTTTTAACAAGGAAATTAGGAAAGGATAAATGGGGCAGAGGAAACACATTTAAAAAAAAACCTTAACCTGTTCAGAACTTAAGGGAGCTAGTACAGGAAGTAGACCATTAAGGCTGTCAGACTATGGAGATTGGGTATTAATTGAGAAGTGGGAAGGCATTAGATAATTAGAGATTTCAGGAAGATCACCTGTTAGTGTAGAGGAAGGATAGAATGGGGAAAAAGCAGAGGCAGGAAGACGAGTCAGGGCCTCTGTGATTGCTCAGATGACAGTGGCAGTGGGGATGGTAACAGGACTCATTTGAAGAGGATTTTATAACGCAGACTCAGGTTTGCGGGGAGACTGGTTGAACTTGGGTGATGAGACATGGGAGTTTAGGATCCTGGTTTCTGATAAATATGATTGAAAGGATGGTAGTATATGGAAAGCCTGGCTACTAGAGTGGTAGAAGTTTAGAGGTACAGAGATGTGTCCAGAAAAAGGGTTAGATGGGTAGGTCAGGACCTGTTCAAAAAGCCCAAAAGTCATTTGCCCTGTGGCCTCCCACCCCCTGCAAGATTTAATTAGTTTCAGCCTATCCCAGGAATGTCACCTTTTAATAGTCAAATCTGAAATTTCCTGACCAACACCAGTGAGGCAATTTGGATGATGAAAAACCCTGCCATTTCTTTCTCCTCCCCTCCAAAAGGATATGTCCTGGCCTGCAACAGTCCTTGTATTTTGCCCATAACGTGCCCTACCCTCTTTCCTATGAAGACCTTCCATTTTGTACAACTCCTGGGAGCATCTCTTGCCAGATGGGATGCTGCCCAACTCATGAATGGCTTAACAAAGCCAATTAGATCTTCATATCTACTCAGTTGAATTGTATTCCTTAGCAGACCAAATGGTGAAGTCGTAAATGCAGCTAAGTGATTGCAATGTCTTTGATAAACTGTGGGGCTGCACTAAAGCTTTTGAGGAAAGGCTGAAGAATATACTCATTTGAGTAAAGTAATATTGACCAAATGCCAACAATATGCTAAGCAAGGGGTCCTGGTGCCTGCTTAGAACCTTCTGGAGGGGACAGACAAGTAAAGAGGTGATTGCATTGGGAATCACAAGGCATTGGATGTCATGGACAGCTTCCAGTTAGGAAGTAAAATCCAGCTGGAGGAAACAGACTGAAAAAGGAGAGAGAAGAAAACAGCATTCTAAGCACAAAAATCTCGCAAAGGCTCAGAGACAGTGTCAACCATGTGGCTCCGTCATTGCTGACTCTTGGCTAAGGAGCTGTTCATAAGGTAAGAGCACTCCATGCCTAGGTTGACAGAAAAAGGATGGTACTGTATTTTTTTTTTAACAGCCTGTGCTAACATGTGCACGAGTTTGCTTTTACTGTGAATGTGTGTTCACACATTCTCTTTGTATGTGGTTTTGCATATGCTAAAAACTTGAGAATGCATCTGGGTGAGACAGACAGTATGTGTTGTCTAAGTTCTAAGACACCACAGCCCTCTGCTTTTCTCCCATTCCCTTTACCCAGTCTTTTCTATGCTTTAGCCTGGTCCTTCTGATGTAGGAAAGATGTTAGGGTTGGAAGCCGATGGCCAAGAAAAAATTCTTGAGATATCTTTGGTGCGAAAAAGTGATTTTATTCAAGTCCCTGTGCTTGGACCTATGCCCAAGGACCCATGGGCAGAAAGAGCTGTACTGGGGTCACGAGGAGTGGCCCATTATATACTTTCAAGTTGGGAGGGGGTTAGAGCATAAGCCTCCCAATTATTTTGGAAACAAGTTTCCAGGATCCTGAGAAGGCTAGCTATTGTTAGGAAAATGTCATTTATTACTGTTCAATAAAAACTCAGTCATGAGACCCTTCAGATGTATATCAGTGGGCCATATGCTTGGAGGATGATTGCTAACATGTATCATGGGAGCAAGGTGAGGGGGAGTAGAGATAAAGGAAGTTTACAAGGGAATTTTTAAATGTTAAAGTAGACTTACAGGATTCTGGGGTAGGGAGGGATTACCTTTTGCCCTTAGCAAAGTATTAACATTGAAGCAGCCGAGTTCCTAGAGGAATGTCACGCTGCCTATTTCAAGAACTTGTCAATGGGCTGCAGGTAGTAAATTTAATAATTTTTCTTCTATCTTTGTTTCCCACATCACTTCCTCCTCTGAGCCTCCCTTAAGGTTTCATTCCCCAAACTTCCAGCCTGGGCCTCTTCACTGTCTACTCCACACATTGTGCCAGGAAGATTTCCTAGAATCCTTTTTTTTTTTTTTTTTTTTTTTTTTAATTTCTTTTCAGTGTTTCAGAATTCATTGTTTATGCACCACACCCAGTGCTCCATGCAATACGTGCCTTAATACCCACCACCAGGCTCACCCAAACCCCCACTCCCCTCCCCTCCTAGAATCCTTTGCGATTATTGCCAGTTGGTTAAAGATGGCCAGTCTTCAGCTCTAGTGCTGGCCCATATTCAGAACTGATTGCAGACTAGTTAAATGAACACCAGATATCACACCTGGAGGTCTCAAAAGCATCTTAAATTCAACATGCCCCATATTGAACTGATTATCTCTTCCTCTCCCCCAAATCCTGAATTTCCTTTCTCAGGTGATGACATACCAGGTACTCTGTTGTCAAAACCAGAAACCTTGGATGAGTCCTTGAACCTCCCCTCCCTTTCCACCCTCGTGATTTATTCAGTCATGCCTATGAAAGGAGACTTCCATAAGAACCCAAAGGACAGAGTTTGGAGAGTTTCTAGGTTGATGAGTAAGAATGCGTCTAGGAACAATGTGCATGTGAGGAAGGTACTGTACCCCCAAACTCCGGAAACAGAAGCTCCTGTCCTTGAGACCCTTCCAGACCTCACCCTATGGATCTCTTCACCTAACTATTGATTCAAATCCTTTAATATTCTTTAGTAAATCAGTGATGGTAAGTAAACTGTTTTTCTGAGTTCTGTGAGGTGCTGTAGCAAATTAATCAAACCCAAGGAGGGGGGATCCAATTTATAGCTGGTATGTCAGAGCTCAGGGAACAGCTTGGACTTGTGACTGGTATCTGAAGGGGGTAGGGGAAGGCATTCTTGTGGGACTGAGCCCCTAACCTTCAAATCTCACACAATCTCCAGGTTTATAGTGTCAGAATTGTGTTGAATTGTAGGACTCAGCTGATGTCTGTGAATTGCTTGATGTGGGAAAATTAGCTACACATCTGGTCACAGAATTGTTTGATGGGAATAGTTAAGTGCAGAGTAGAGCGAACGTTTTCCTGTTCACCCTCTTGAATCCATTCTCGTCACAGTCCAGGATAAAGTCCACGTTTCTTACCACAGCCTGTAAGTCTCATCATGATCTTGCCTGACTCTGCCTCCATACCTGGGAAACTGGGCTTCCTTTGCACTTGCTCTGCCCTCCACCTAGAATGTATGCCCCCTTATCTGGCTTACTCCTGTTCTTCTGTAGGCTTTAGTCTAGGTGCTGCTTCCTCGTGGAAGGTGCTCCTACACCATGATTGCATGACAGGCTCCTATCTCAGTATTTATCTCACTATTTGGACTTGTCTCTTTACTCTAATTAGAAAACAAAATTCAGGCATGGGAGAGGGAAAAAAAATTCAACTGAGTAAATTTTAAAGATCTTATTGGCTTTATTCAGTGATTCAGAAACCAGGTAGCATCCCATCTGGCAGCCAGAAGGGAGCTCTGAGGAGCTGTACAAAATGAAAGATTTTATAGGCAGAAGGAAGTGTGAACAAGGAAGGTGCTAGCAGACTGATGGGTTGGTTGTGGCAAGGTCGCCTTCCTTTTTGGGATGGCAGGGGTCTGTAGGCAGATTACCTCACTAGTGCTGTCCAGGTGATTCTTGGTCTGTTTCTGGGAGAGGCCAAAACTGTAATGGAGCCTCAGTTCGGTGAGTAGCACATGGTAAGTAGGCTTGGCATAAGTGGCTATTTTGGACCCGTTCTGTTTTTAACACTCTATAGGAGCACAAGATCAGTGAGGGTCAAGATTGTCTATCCTGTTGATTGTTACATTCCTAGATCCTAGAGCCAACCTAGACATGATAACCTTCTCAATAAATGTCTGTATTGTGAATGAAGGAATACCAGGTGGCTTGCAGGATAATTACCACAAGGCACTCTGGACATGATAATTCATCAGGAGTCATCAGGATCCTTTGGAGAGGGCCTGGAGGGAGGGAACATAGCAGACATTAGGTTATTTGTTTTACTCATTTATTCTACAAATATTTAATGATGCCTGCTCTGCAGCAGCCATAGGGTTGGGCACTGGGGATCTAGGGGTAAGTAAACTATGTTCTCTGCCTTCTGTGGGTTTCAGTCTTACAGAGAAGATGCACAAAAGTAAACAATCATGAGAAAATGCAATAATTGCTATAAAAGAGATAGAAACAAGTCTTGGGAAGACACAGTACAGAACACCTTTAAATCTGTCTGAGGTTCAAGAACAGAAGAGATGTAAGTAAGTGCCTTGGCACAAAACAGGAGGAAGAGCTTTGAAGGAAGAGGGATGAACATCAAAATATTACTCTTAATTTTACAATGGCCTGTATATGGAGAGTTGTGCTTCCAAAGATACAACAGCCTAGAGGTAAAATAAGGTGGCAATAACAGCCACAAGACAGCTCTGTCGCCCAGCTCCTACCTTCTGGGGGCGGGGGGTGGGGGAGGCTGGACACCCGCCTATAGATCCTCCAGAAAGTCATCTGGGGTAGCTTATAAGTTCTGAACTTGGAGTCAACTTTGTATTTTGAAATTTTAATGGAATTTTACAAAATAATTTTTTGACATAAAATAATCGTCCATGTCATTAAATCTTTAAAAATCTTACTTTAAATAGTTTCATAAATTTCTATTATATAGAGAAACTCTAATTTATTTAAGCAAGTTTTTAGTGTTGAATGTGTAGGCTGTTTCCAGCTTTGTGTAAATACGTCATTCCATGGTGAACAGCTATGTACAGATGCGAATATCTTAAGTTTCTGTTTCTTTAGAATGATTTTCGTCCTCTACTCTGTGTGGCACATTGTCACCTGGGAAGCCCACACAGTGCATGTGAAGGAGACCATTATGAAAGTACATCTCCAGCTTCTGCTTGCCCTCTTTCTACTGTAGAGGAAGGGAGTGGGAAGCTGAGAGGGGACCAGCAAAACTATGATTCCTCCGCCCTCCGTGGCTCCATAAATGCCACCAACCTCTCCTCCTCCATCAGCCTAAACCAGAGTCCCTGTGAAAACTCAGAGTAGCTTTGGAGAGCAGAGGAGTCTAGGGATGTGGAAACCTGAATGTGGTTACCTTTTATCAACCCCAACCTATCTGCTCTCCCGAGTCTATGAGCTGGTTGGATGCAAGAAAGCCTCTGGACTCTGCTGGAGTCCTGAGAGAGAGGATTCCTTTGGGGCTCTGTCCCTGGTCGGCCAGAGAAGTCCTGGGAGGCTGGTACAGAGGCATCTCTAGCAAGGATATGGCCCAGTGATCTGTGGACCCTTGAAGAAGGCAGGTGTGGGCTCCTACTGGATTCATGCTCTTGCCAGGAGTAGTTGAACAGGTGAACTTAAGTCTTCCTGCTCTCCTGAAGCTGGGTGTATGAGATGAGGGCTTCATTGGGGGATTGGCATCTTGCTTGGGTCTGCCTGGCTCATCCTGGATGGAGAGACCGTTTTACCTTCCAACACCCACAGAATAGCTATCAGCGAGAGCTGACCCCAACAAGCCTCACTCAGTCCTCCTTGAAGAATCAAGGGATCCATTCTTACTGGAAGTTTACTTGGCATAGCTTATTACTATGGTATCAGGTTCTAGTAGAGCTGATGAAGAAATTAGCATTTCTTCCACATAAAAGCCATGGTCAGCATTTCCGGAAGTTTTCAAATAGGGACAAATCACTGGAACAGCATTGCTTCTCAATGCAATGTTTAGGAATCCATTCATATTTGGTTATGCAAGTCCTTATAGGACTAACAAAATTCTAATCTTCTCTCTCTCCCCTGGCGTGTCTCCCAAAAGGGAAAATAATTGCATTTGGTGATGATCTAGGCTGTGATTAGGATGATCTGTCTGATCTGTCCTGGTTTATCTTCTGCCTCATTGGGGTTGCCAGCCCCATGCTTATGTTCCTGTCCCACGTTGATGGTGATCACTTTTTTAATCGTCACACTGTGTTTGTCCTCCTGTCTCTTGTAATAAGGAGCACACGGCTCTATGCCTGAGGCCTTCTGAATCATGGCCACTAGGGGGCGGCCTTGTGCCACTTAAACTGGCGGCCATGGGTTGCTAGTTCACATTCCTTGCTCCTGGGTTTACCAGGGGCCTGGTACAGAAAAAGCACCTTCTGTTTTGGAGGGGTTAGGTTGGTGCAAAATGAGTGACCACAGCTTCTAGAGATGCTTCACCTCCAGAACTACCTTTGGTCATCTTTGACCCACAGAGTGATGGCACCAAAGTATCATATCTTACTTTGTCCCCACCCCAAAATCACTCTAAACACACACTAGTTTCCAAAACATGGTTTGGAAACACAGTTTTAAGTAAAACTCCTAGGGCCCTCTCTCTTTCTGATCAGATTATAAGATACAGGCCCTTTTATATAAAAATACTGGAGCTGCCACTTCTCAGGATAAACCCTGACCCAGGACCTAAAGACCAAAATGAGGTTTCTGGGGCTTTCTACCCAGGGAACGGGTGGTGCCAGAGCTACTGTACAGTCCCGGGACCACTATAAAAGAATATAGCCTTTTGACATGGTACTAGAGTGTTTGGCAGGTGAGTGAGGGACTTGCAACAAACTCTGGAGGTTAGAAGAAGGAGAAGGTGCAAGGCAGGATCGTGTCCAAACTGTCCCAGGTAAGACAGCTCAGCCAATTAAGGGGGCAAGAGATTCATTGAGGTAAAGGTTAGCTGGGGATGGAAACCCCAAATTTAGACCTAAACATTCAGCTGGAGGGGGAACATACTTAATTTGGGTCCCCTGAGAGCAGAATACGTGATAGGGACTTGGAGAAAGAAGGTAGTTTATATGGAAGGTGATCTGTATTAGAAAAAGTACCATGAACTTGATGTCTTAGAACAGTACAAATTTATTCTCTTAAAATTTGTAGAGGCCAGAAGTCTGAAATCAAGGTGTTTGTGGGGCCATGCCCCCTCTGAAGCCTCTAGAGGAGTATCCTTCCTTACTTTTTCCAAATGCTGGTAGCCCCAGATGTTCCTTGGCTTATAACTGCCGCACTTCCGTCTCAGCCTGTCATCATATGGCCTCTTTGGGTGTCTGTGTCCACATTTCCTTCTTATTAGGACAGCAGTAATATTGGATAGGGCCCAGCCTAATGACCTCATCTTAATTTTACTACCTCTGGAGAGATCCTATTTCCATTTAAGGTCATATTCACAAGTGCCAGGGCTTATGATGTCAATGTATCTTTTGGGGGGATACAGTCAACCCATAATACGATCCAAGAAGCAGAAGTGAATGAAGACAAGGAAGGGTGGAAAACCAATACAATCCAAGGTTTTAAACTAGTTTTTCCCATTCCACTGAGAGCTATGTAAAATAGCCCTCCGAATTCTGAAAGGCTTGACTGAAAGACTTCAAAACTGGGGCATTTAACCAGTTCTCCCATTGGCCAAAGAATTTCTCAGGAGGTTAACTTCTTCCCACTTGTAGGCTCCATCCGTGGGTGGGCAAAGTGTCCTTTCTTAGCTGGTTAGGAGGACTTGACATGACATGAGAGCAATGTGCACGAAACTGTCCGAGTGTGGAAGTCAGGAGGCTCCGTGCTCTGGCACAGGGCACCAAATTGTCTGCAAAGGTGCACTCTGCATTGCTAAGACCTCCTGCTCCACTTCTCACTGACTCTTTAAGGCACCGGTCAGCTGCAAGCTCTTTTTTTTTAAAAAAGGACTTTCCAGTGTTAGTGGAATGAACTGGAGTTCCCCTGCTACACCTAATTCTAAGCGACAAGTAATATTCGTCATCTCCTCCCCATCAAAGCTGGTCTGGGCTGCTGATCTGGAGGGCTGAGCCCTTGTCTGCTTTGCTGTTACCAGGCTTTGTTGGCCATGATTGCCTAGTTACCATCATCCCCAGGGCTGGAAGCATCAGGAGACACTCCAGCACACACATTTCAGATGAATCTCCCCTGATCCCATTATGCAGCAGCATCCTTAGCTCCTCTGGACAGTCAGGGATGATTGCTCCCTTCATATAATAAAACTCTTTTTACCTGATGGTCCACTGCCTTGAGGAACCTAAAGTGGAAAAATCCTGTGTTAGCCAGTGGAAGACATCCCCGGAGAATCAGGATCTCTAATCCAACAGAGCCAGTCACAGAAATGGGAAACCGTTTCTGTAAAATAAGCTCACCAGAGTGATAATGAAAGGAGCCAATCCTATTATCAGCCCTTGGTTACTTGGCCCTGTGTATTCTAACTACTGGGGACAGCACTCTGTGGCCTGATAGTTTAGTGCATATACTACACGCTGGAGGCCAGTGACCTGTTCCACAGGAAGTCACTCCAAGCTGGCTCCTTAGCTAAGCCTTTAAAAGGCCATTCCCACCTTCTACCCTTTGTTTCCAAGTAATGGAGTACATGGTAAGACCCCTTGTTTTATAAAACCATTGTCACACAGCCTTTACCATAAAATACACCCTTTCAGCTGAGACTTCATACACAGAATTCCACTTTGATAATTAGATACTCCGTAAGCCCGTGGAGAAACACTACAAGCATGGCAGATAAACCCATATTCCAAAAAGATTTCAGTTCCAGGAAGAACAAACACGCTGCTGCCCTCTACAGGGTGGGACGAGTCTGATGTAATTAGCTTGCTGGGGCAGTCTGCTCAAGGAATGACACTGTACTGAGGGCCGAGCCTCCACGAGGGCAGGTTGAGCAGCAGCAGTTAGTAAGTCAGCACTGCTGCGGGAGAGCCCGTGTTTGGCGGCCCCATGCAGAGCCTCCATCCCTGCCATACCCCCCACTCCATTCATGGGCCTGTGCACTCAGCTGAGACAGAAACCAGTAGACAGGTCATTCTGTGTACCTTGTTATCGACGCTTCCTCTGCAGCAGAAGTTTTCCGGTGAGCACTGATGTGACACTCAAAGGTCTGCATAATCTGACACCTCTCCATCCGTCCAAAAGATCCCCGCATCTTTTCCCCAGGCTTCCTTCTCTACTATTCCAGTCTTGCTTCATTCATCCGGGCCTCTGACCAACCAACTGAGTTATTCCGCACTGCCCAGAGGCCCATGTACATTCTTGCCTCAGGCCATGCCTCCCTACATGAAAGGTTGATGGACAAGTATACTGCCCACTAGGAGGATTTCCCTTACCACTTGCCTTTTGCACTTGTCCTCAGTGGGTATGTGGTATGACTACAATTCGTTTTTGTTTTGTACCATTGTTTGAAGTCAACCCCAACATACTCCAGGCTCGAATTTTTTTCCTCCTGTGGCAGTGGTTGTAGGGAACACCCCCACAAGGGTGAATATGAGCTGAGGGAGCAAGTGGGGCCACAGGGCTATGTGGCACGGAGTCTAAATCACCTTTTCACGCGGCTCACTTGTTGCTCTCTGGCCCTGCCTGGACCCAATTCCACATGTACTGTTGTCATCATACAATGAACTGCCTGCTTAAGACTGGTGAACTAGTCCACATAAATCATCCAGCTTATGACTGGTGGCCCAGATTCCAACGGGCATTTCTAGTCATAAAGTGTCTTGATATCCCATTGTCAGCTATTCACATCTCTGCTTGGGCCCAGCGCACCATGAGCTGCTTTTTCAGACATGAGTCACTCTGTGCTGTAGAAGGCACGGCTTAGCTCTCAAGCCTAAAAGACCTCCTACTGGAATTTTCCGCAGACTCCACATAATGTTCTTGTCTAAGAGGAACCTCTAGCATTAATGGACCGCCAGCTCCCAGAAACAAGAGTTAGGACACCTGGCAGCTCCTGATACTTAACCAAACTTTTCACTGCATATACAATCTGACTCCTGCAATTGCTTTTAAAATCTCTACCATGAATTTTAAGAGCATTTTGGTGGTTGGTTGGTTGGTTGGTTGGTTTTGGAACTTAATGGCTGAACACTGACACTGATTTACAACCAGCTGTCAGCCCTGCCTGGCCCCTTGCTCGGGTTTCCCAATAGTCCAGAGCAAGCATCTCCCAACCCAGTGAGAGCCATAGTCAGCACCTGTGGGACCACATACCTGGGGATAAATAAAGGCCTGTTCCTGCCTTAGACAGCAGAGTCAGGGATGTTAAGGAAGATTATCTGTCAATTTGCGTGGACTTCTTAGAGCTCTGTCTCCACCCCTTTGTTCACATATAGAAAGCCCTGAGGACTCAAAGTAGGGTTGAGAGGGTGTTCTTGTCCGCCTGTCATTGTGTGTTTGGGGTGGAGAAGAAGGGAGGTGGAGGTTAACGGATGAGACTATTGTGGTTGTTCATTTGGGCCTATAAAGGGGAAACCACACTCCAGGTGGGGGAGAGGGGATGGCCTATCACATCAGTGACATCATTCAAAGTGCCATTTACCTGGGGATGAAGCCCATCAATCAGAACAGAAATGGGTATCTTCACCTCCTGACGGTAGGTATGCAGGTGTCGGGATGTCTAGGGAAGAAAACTGAGAGGAGAGCCCGCCTTTTGCAATCAGAGTACAGACATCTGTAAATGGCCAGGGAGATGGTGCATGGTCCTGGACCCTGCATTTGTGTGTTTCACGTGATGGCTTCGTTTCCCCCCCCCCCCCCGTTGTCTTTCCTCTAAAATTAATGAAGTCTTTAAAGATCTAGCCTGTTCTAGGTACACTAAGAGAACATAGGGATTGTGTCCACCAGGACTGAAGCATTAAAAGGGAGCATTGCCTTTTAGGGCAAAATGTGGTTGGTAGCAATGGGAATTGAAACTGTGGGGAAAAGGTGGGCCTCAGGGGCACAGTGTAGTATGTACATGGTTCTGGCCAGCAGTGCTTTTTTCCAGGGTCTTACTCTGGAGAGTACAGAACTTGTTGTACTATGAGTGGTTTCCCTTTAGAGCCTTCTACCTCTCTTACACCAAAGGATTTTTCCTTCCACGGTTTATTCACCAAAGACATAGACTCCCAGGCCCCTCTTCCTCATTTTGCCATAGTGACTCTTGGTCCTGAGTCCCAGTCTTGGGTTCCTCCACTGCTTGTTTGTTCTCCGAGAAACGTGCTGGCCAGTATGGCCTCACATGGCTGCGGGGTCCCACCTTGCTATAGGGTAGCCAGGACCCTAGTTCCAGCACCACTATCTACAGCCCGGCTCCTTTCATTTGGGGTAGTCTAGAAGGCCCTCCCCAATATGCCCAAGGATTTCCAAGAAGGGCATGTTCTCCGGGTCTCCTTTGCATTCCTGCTCCTAACTTAATTCTCCATCTCCAACAAGCTGCTTGGCTTGCTGCCCTCCTCCTGCTCTCCTTTGTCCCATCTGTGGACCATGCCCTGCCTGCTGCATTCCCCATGCGTCATTCCAATGAGGTGATGGTGCATACACATCAGACTTCTGCTGGAGGTCTGGGGCTAAAAGAGCAGCACCAGAGAGCAGGAGCCAAATTACGGTAGCATTTTAGATACCTCTGTACCTCAGGCTCCTTGCTCAGCCCTAACTAGGAGTTTCTCAGCTCTTTTCCTTCTCAGACTCTAGTCCTCTGCCATTTCACCATCTCTGCTTACTCAGCCTTCTTCTTTCCAGCCATCAGTTAGCCACCAAAGGACAACTCCTATCTTCCTGTTGCTTTACTATGCAGAACATTCGAGTTTCCTAGTTGCAGCTCTTCTGTGTAAACTACATGGGACCATTCCTCTCACAGCCAAAAGACCCATTATTCAGTGTTCAAGGAAAAAGAACCAGCTCCTCTGAGATGAATTCTGCCTGTCTGGTTATCTATGGTGGGAAGCAACAACCGTTTTTGTGTCCTCACGGATTTTCTGGGTCAGGTCTGTGTACTCGCGGCTGACTTGTCTCTCTTCCGTAATGTTTGGGGCCTCCACTGGCAAGACTCAAGCAGCTGGAAATGACTTGAAGGACAAGGGGTTGTAATCTGCCGAAGGCTTCTTTCTTCTGTGTGCGGTGCTTGGGTGACGTGAAGAAGGCTGGGCTTGGCTGGGACTGTCTATGGAAGCATCTACATATGAACTTCCCTTGCAGGTTAGCCTTCCTCACAGCACAGTGACCACAGAGTAGTCAGGCTTCTTCTGTAGGGTCCCTTCCAGTAACCATGAAGCCATTTATTACTTAACCTCAGAAATCGCATAGTATAGGGATTCACTGTTAGGTATCATAGACCTTACTTCTCAATGAGAGGGACATCAAAGATTCAGCGACCGTGCTTTAAATCCTCCACAGTCTCCTTCCCACAGAATGCTGACACATGGCTACTGCCATTGGTAAGGGTCGAGGGTACTTTGGGGCTTTGGTAGGCTCTTCCATCTGCCTAGCCCAGGGCTCCCCCAGGGATCATCCCGGAATGTCTGGGATGTAGCTTTTCCACAGCTCTCAGCCCTGGCTCAGGACACCTGACTTTGGGCTTCTTATCTGTACATTTAGGGGTGTTAGGGTGTTAAAGGCGAGGGTCTGGGCGTCCAGCACACCTGCTCTTACAGCTATAAGTTGGCTCTTATAGTTGGCTCTTATAGCTATAATCCTCCTGCCTTATGCCAACTGCCTGGTTCCCCGATGATGTGGAGTGTTTCTTCCTACTGCCTCCCGTGGCCTCACCAAGGCAGGCTGAAGGGGCCTGGCAGCCAGTGCCCAGTGTCAGCCTCAGGGGTCTCTGTGGCTCCTAGCTCTGAGCCAGCATGGCTTGGAGTGGGGCGATACAGGACCTTTCTTGTTGAGGTTGTCTCCCTTTTAGGTTCTATTGCTCTTCCATCAGTCCTTTGGAGAAAGAACATCCTCGGATACTTGTCTAATAACGTGCAAGTCAGCAGCTGTGGGTTTTGGTTCTGCAGTGACTGTGGGAGGTCCCACAAACCCCACACATTCTCCAGATAGGGGCATTCTCCACTCACCGTTACCCAAAAAATGAAATAAGCCTTCACACATTTGTAACAGTTTGATTCTGGAGTCCCAATCCACCACTCCTGAGGTCACAGACATGCCAAGACTCTCAGCATCAAGATGTGGTTCAGAAACAGGGGTTCTCCTTGGGAGTCAGTCCATGCATGTCAGTCTCTAAACCCCACAAGGGAAGGACAGTGTCTGCTTGCTATTTACAGCACTTTGCTGAAGACCAGATCCTTGGTAAGTACTGGTTAATGATGCATTTGCCCAACTCTGAAGGCCATGGGAAACCATGGGTTGGAGAGATGACTGTTGCCCAGGGTGGCAAACTCCAAAGCTGCAGGGACAGGTTCTATAAGTGCAAGCAGCCGGCTGGCAGGGGCCAGAGGCCCGCAGGAGAGCACATGCTCCTCGTAAGGAGAGCAACCACTTTTTGGCTCTATGCCTGCCATGCTGCAGGCCTGTCCAAGAGTTGCCAGATTTTCTTAGTTTTCAAGAGAGGACAAAAAGGCCAATCTATTAAATCTCTCCGTTAAGTGTTGTCAACTTAGTGAAAAACAAAAGCACATTTGTGGGCTGGATGCCACAGGTGTGCTGCCACTTGGAGGCCTGTAACCTGCAGGGTTCACAGCAAGTCTGGTTTCATCGAGTTGGCCCTGATCCTTGGATTAGTGTAGCCCCAAGGCTACTGCCCAGCGCTCACCCTTCAGGGAACACTGGCCCCTCCACCCTGCCCCTGGTCTCAGCCTCCCCCAGCAGCTGCACTGAAAGGTCCTTCTTAGGCTTCCACGACCTCTGCAAGAAGATTATACCTGTAAATCCCCACAGCCAGCAGCCCAGGGTGGGGGAAGGGAGGAGAGGGAGGGGCCAGCCCCTCTCCCCAGGGCCTTCCCTGAGCCGTCCTCTTCCAAGTATAGATGAAGAAAACACTCCGCTAGTTGAGCCAACACAGCTGGATTTTTTCCAAAGTAATTTTAGTAGTAATGAAGTGAAAGCACAAGGAAAAATAAACAGAGCCGGCCTAGAAATGGGTGTGTTGTCAGCGCTTGGTCCTCCGAACCCAAGGGGGGCCACTATATGCTAAATAGCCGGGCCAAGGAAACCGGGGGAATGGGGAAGAAGACTTAGGTAACGAGGGGGCTTGAGTCTCGACACTTTTAGGAGAGTGGGACTCCGGTAAAGGACTTATGAGCTAGGGGAAAAGGGGTTGGAAGGCGGCAGAAGTCCTCAAAAGTCGGGGTGGGGGGAGGAGGGCTACTCTTCCCATTTCTGAGAAGGGGGTGATTGAAGCGGAAAATTGGAGGTAGTGAACGGATGGGACTCCGCGCCAGGAAGGAGGAGGCGTCTCTGCAGAGGGAGCCGGAGTACGGCGAGCAGAAGGGGCAGCCTCTTAGGAATCCCTATCCCGGGAAGGTTTGAAAGCTGCGGTGCCCTAGTGACGCCGTAGAAGATGGAGCGGTTACCATGGCGACGCGGAGCGCACATCGGAAATAAATAAGCCGCCCGGCTGCCGCAGCCGCGCCCCCGCGGGACCGGAGCGCGGGGGAGGGGGCCCCGCGGGCCCGGGTCTCCGCAGCCCGCGCGTCCCCGCCATTGGCAGAGCCGGGGGGGTCACCCCCCCGGGGGGGGGCGAATGGTACAGTCCTCCGCCCGCGCCCCTGCCCGGCCCGCAGCGAGCGAGCGCAGAACCCAGCGCAGCCGCTGCCGCCGCCCGGGAGCTGAGCTGGGAGGCGGAGATGGAGGGAGTCAGCAGCCACCGGACCTTGTCCTACAGCCGCTGGAGCTACGACAGGTAGGGCGGCCGCCTGGAGAGTGGGCTCCCCACCGCCCTCCGCGTGGCTGCGTGGGCGCCCTCCCCCGCGCGCACCCGGGCGGGAGAAGCGGCGCTGTCAGGGAGCAGACCCTCAGGAGTCCGGGGGGTGGGAACCCGGAGCAGCGGATATCCGAAGCCGGGACCGGCGAGCCGCCCCCCACCCCCATCCCAGCCCCGCTGCCCTGCAGTGGCTCCCCCCGCGCCGCAACAGCTCGAGGGAGCGTGGAGGGGCGGCCGGGCCCTCCGCGCATTGGGGCGAGGAGGGTCCCCCGCGGTGGGGGGAGCGGCCCCGCTCGCCGTCGGGACCTGCGGGTCGTCGGCCGCCTGCTCGGAGGAGCGGGAGGGCAGCCGGGGGCCGGCTGTCGGGGCGCGCGCCGGGTTGCCAGGCTCCCTGCCTGCCCCGCGGGGACCGAGAGAGGCTGCCGGCGTGGGCGGCTGGGCGCCGAGCTCCCCACGCACTCGTCCTGCAGGGAGCAATCATCCTTCCAGGTGAAATGAGAAAAATGAGGACAAGGGAATGAGTTGGTCGTCAAGCGGAGATTTATTCTGAGATTTTTGTCCTTTCTGCCTATTTTTGGTGTGTTAAATGTCACTTCGCTTTTTAAAATGAAGCCATGATGATAGTAGATAGGTTTTTGTTACTGTTGTTTTCAAAGTTCATAACCCCATGAGGATCTCTGGAGTTAAATTTTCCGATCCATGGCCCGAAATGGTGAGAGCTGGAAGAGAAACTTCATGAACTGGGCTGCTCTCCCCTCCCTCAAGTGCTGCTTCTGGCGTGCTCCTTCCCTTCACTCTGCTGAAAACCTTGCTGCATCTCTGACAGCCAGTCTTTTAGGTCTTTCCAGAGATTCAGAGGAACAGGTGTCCCTCTTGCCCCAGCTGCATCCCCTTAGAACCCCATTAACTCTCTCCCAATTGATCCCATCTTTTTGCTTTTTCGTCTTGCCCTCTACTGTGGATCTCTCAGCCTGTAAACCTACTCAAGCTTGTCAGCCTTCGTCGTGGAGAGGAATGCAGCTGGTCCACCCCTTTGTTTGCTTTCAGCGCCTTCTTTGGGGTGAAATGTGATCTGAACTGGTAGATTCTCTTTCCTCCTGAACCCTGCACTGCACAATCCTAGCTATCTACTTGCTGCCCACTGCCCAATTCCAGTGATAGTGCCCTTTTGAAAAGTAGTGTTTCCTATGGATGGGAACTCTAAAATGATCCAAGCGTTAAACTTAAAATAACAAACCCTTCAACTTTATGTTCAGATCCCAAGCCACACATTCTTTGGCTTATTCAACCAGTATGTATTGATGGCAAACTATGTGTGAGGCCCTGGAGATAAAAAGACACAACTCCTTCCCCCTGACGAGCTCAGTCTAGATTCTAGCAGAAATCAGTGGTAGCATATGCTGAAGGCTTAATACATACATGGGAGGTAAACTTTAAATTGAGATAATTCTATATAATAACTAAACTTTTCCCCTACAAAAACAAACAAAACCAGCAAGACTCTGGAATCAGACAGCCTGGGTTCAAATTCTGACTCCACCTAACTCTCCTGGAGCAAGTCACTTTCCTTCTCTAGGCTTCGGTTTTTTCTGTGAAATGGAAAGGATTAGAAAGATTAGATGAGGTAACATAGTAATAAAGCAGTACCCATTGCTGTTTTATTCATAAATATTGTAAATGTCTCTGAGAGCATAGACGCTTAGTTTGAAAATCTTTGTTCTCTTTTTTAGACTCCTAAATCAAGACCTTTCCTGGGGTTCTGTACTCAGCACGCTTTTGTTCTCACCCTGACAGTCTCAACACCTGGGGAGCCATGGGAAGAAAGTCACTTCCCTGGCCTGTGTCCAAACTAACTGAATCCAAATCTCCAGACGTGGAACTCTGGAGTCAAGATTTGCATAATCCTTCCCAGATGACTTGGTTAGGGCTGGTTCAGCTTTTCCTCTGGAAGCATTGTTCTGTATCAACCACCTCCATTTTCCAGTTAGTACTTAGTTTTTAAAAATTTTTAAGAATTGAATTATTTAAAAATTGTATAGTCCTCAATAAATTGTTAAAAATATTATATAAGCAACTCATGTATCTAGTACCCAGGTATTAAGTGAAATTCTGTGATCCTGCTGTCCCCATCCCCACCCCCTAGAAGCAAACTGCCCCACTGTTGACAATTAACACTTTCTGCCCCTGTTCTCTGGCTTCTGCCCCTACCACATCTATGAACCCAAGAAAAACCACTGTCTTTCATGTCCCCATAGAAGCTGACCTCTCTGCATTATATTACCTGTTCTTTTCATCTGTTTCCGCCTTTCCTTCTCAGGCCATATATGTAGCAGTTATCTACTACCATGTAACAAATCACTCTTAAATTTAATGGCTTAAAATACTAGTTGTGGCTAGCTCAAAATTCTGTGGGTCAGCAATTTGGGCTGGGCTCAGCTGGGCAGTTTTGGGGTCTGGCCCAGGTGTGGCTTCTCTTGGTGGCACTTGCTGACACGTGGTGCTTCAGCTGTGAGGGTTAGCACATCTGAAGCCTCTCTCCAGGGAGAGAGAGAGGGAGAGAGATGCTCTCTCATCTTCCTGCAGGCTAGCCTGGGTTTGTTCACATGCTGGTAGAAGATTCCCAGTGAGAAAGCAGAAGCTACAACGTCCCTTGAGGCCTAGGAGTGGGACATGCACATCACTCTGCCACATTGTATTGGTCAAAGAAAGTCAAAATGTCAGCCCACATTCAGGAGAGGGCAATAAATTTCAGCTTTTGAAGGGAAGAGCTGTAAAGAATGTGTGGCCATTTTTACAATTTACCCCAGTATGCAGCCTACATCTCTTTAATTGCTCACTCCTCTTGGTCCCCCCTGTCCCAATGTGAACACATGCCAAAATTCCCCTCTCTTCCATTCTATTCTGTTCCATTCTATTCTCAGGCTATATACCCTGGTCCCATTTATCACCCAGTTTAAACTAGAAATCCATATCTTCAACTCCAATCTTTTTGCTGAGTCTGAACCACATGTCTCTAAATGCTTGTGGACATCAGGTATATGTTCCACCGACACCTGAACTCAACAGATTCAAAGCCAGACCCTTCACCAATAATGCTGTATTCTCTATTCAACATCCTTCTAGCCAAATGAACTCAAAACTTTGATAGTGGCCTTGAACTCTCCAAGTCTAACCATTTCATCTGTCTCTTCTTCTCTATATCCCTGATTGTTATGAAGATACAATGAAACAATGTATGAAAGATGACCAGCATGCAATATGTACCCTCAAGTCCATGCGTTCTCAGGAGCTTGGCACTTGGTTAACCTTCTTGCCTTCATTCAAGCTCCAGTCATGATCCTGGAGGTTTCAGGGCTTATGTACATTACCAACTAGCACTCTTCACTGACAATTTCTGGACCTTTGCCATTCTAGAAACTTCTCTTTGGTTATTCACAGGATACATTCCTAGATGTTGGCCCCCACGACTGCCTCACTTTTGAAATCTTACATGCTAATATCCCAATCTCTGGCCTTCTGCACCTCCCTCATACATTCTTCCCACCACATTATCGAGTCATCTGATGCCTTCTTGTCTGCATTTTCTCCTGCCAGCCTTTTCCTGGGCTCTCTTCTTCCTTTCCCAGCCTGGACCACATGGGAGATCATGACTCATGCACTACCATCACTTTCTGTCTCCTTGCACATGCTCTCCGCAACTCCAGCCCAGCGTGGACCAGTGGTAGAACCCCCAGCTCCTTGCTCATCGTCGCATCAGAACGCTGCCGCAACACCTGCGTGGCCCTGCTGACTGTCCCCACAGTTCAGGGGCTTCCTTTCCAGCTGTGCCGTCAGCAGTCTTTCCCTTCTCCCTGTTTAGCTTCACTCCCTTCCCACCCCAGCAGCTCTTCTGCCTCATACTCAAGGCCCCTCTAACTGGACCCGACTCCACACCCCCACACCCAAAACCTCCTTTGAGAAAAACTGATCACATCGGGCTGGATCTTCTGTAACTTCCTGACTCCACATCACTGCCGCGTCTCCTCTGTCACTCCCTTTTGGGGGACTTTTTTGTCATTTCCAATTCTTTCTTAATATAAGTAATTCCATGATAAACATCCTTATATGCGTAATATTTTTCCCTCGTGTTGGATTATTTGATTAGCAAGAACTGCTTGAAGACGGGCTGCTGGTGTCAGATGTGGGTGATTGTTACCAGATGATCCTCCGGGAGGAGCGAACTGACCTGTGTTCTCACGGTCCGAGGCTCTCACTGCGTTGTTTCATGGTGATCTCTTTGTTTTGAGTGTGGACCCCCAGACTCTGAGACGATGTACATAACTGCTTGCAACTTGGGTTGCAGAGTCACAGTGACGTGATATTGAAGCCCAGCTCCCTCAATAATTGGTTTTGTGACTTTTGACAAGCGACTTAACTTCCACTTACAAAAAGATAATAAGAATAGTAGCTGCCTTTGAAGGTAGTCGTCTGTTCACTCAAAATGGTTTTTTTTTTTTTTTGGTCACCAAAAAAATTTTTTTGTCACAAAAATAAATAAATAAATAAATATATATATATATATATTTAGCCCCTCCTGAATGGCAGAGAAAGTTATAGGTGCTGGAGACGGAGCAGTGAACAAAACAAACTCTCTAGTCCCACAACTCTTACTGTCTCGTGGGGGGAGATAGACACGGATGAAAATGTGCATATGACCTGTCATTGCTAAGTGATATCTAACATCTAATATGCTAATTGCAAAGAAGAAAAATAGAGCTGAGCAAAAGGGAGAGAATATGACTATGGGGAGGTTGGGATGGGGGTGAATATGTCGTGTGTATTTGTCTGGTTGGGGAAAAAACATATATATATATATTTGTCTGGTTGGGGAAACTCTGATAAGGTGATATTTCAGCAGAGATATATAAAAAGCCAGGGAGTGAATGGGGAAGAATGTTCCACAGAAGGGGAACAGCAGGTGAAAATGTCCTAAGGTAAGAGTGTACTTAGTGTATTTCAGTACACCAAGGAGGCCAGTGTGTCCCTTTGTAATACTTCCTTCCTGCTCTTCCCCTAACCCCTGTCCCCCTTCTGTCCTCAGGGAACCATTGATCTGATTTGCATATTCTAGAATTTTATATAATTGGGATCACTCAGTGTGTACTTTTTTTTTTTTTTGCTCTGGCTTTTTTAATGCAACTGTAGTTATTTTGATATTTTTCCATGTTTCATGACTTGGTAGTTCATTTCTTTTTTTGCTTAGTAGTATTCCATTATGTGGAGATACCATTGTTTGTTTAGCCATTCCTCTGTTCGTAGACACTTGGGTGGTTTCCACTTTTTGGCTATTACAACTATATATAACTTTTGTGATTGTTTATGTACAGGTCTTTGTATGGACATAAGTTTTTAAAATTTCTCTTTGGTGAATACCTATGAATGGCCTGGCTGGATCACTTGGTAGGCATACATTGGGTTTGTTGGTTGGTTTTTTTGTTTTGGGGGGAGAGGTATACATTTAACTTTTTAAAAACTGCAACTTTTCCAAAGTGATTGGACCATTTTGCATTACCCTGAGCCGTGTATGAGAGTTCTAATTCCTCTATACCCTTGGGACAGGTTGGTATGGTCAGTCTTCTAAGTTTTGGCCACCTAATAATTATGTAGTAGTGATGGATTATTTTGAGTTCATTTGCATTTCTTTAATGATTAATGATATTGAGCATAATTTCATGTGCTTATTTGCCATCCATGCTTCTTTTGGGGGGAAAGTATCTGTAAAATCTTTTCCCGTTTGTTATTGGGTGATTTCTGTCCTTACTAATGAGTTTTGAGAATTCTTTGCATATTCTAGATGTATGTCCTTTATCAAATATGTGACCTGCAAATATTTTCTCCAAATCTGTGACTTTCTTTTTAGTCTCTTATATACTTGAAAGAGCAGAAGTCTTGCTCACTGCAGCCCAATTTGCCAATGTATTCTCTTTTTTTTATGTTCAGTTAGCCAGCATTTAGTACATTGTAAGTTTTTGATGTAGTGTTCAGTGATTTCATTAGCTGTGGTGACACCAGTGCTCATCCCAACATGTACCCTCCTTAATGCCCATCACCCGGTTACCCCTTCTCCCCACCCACCTCCCTCTGTAATCCTCAGTTTATTTCCTGGAGTCCAGAGTCTCTCATGGTTCATCTCCCTCTCTGATTTCTTCCCATTCAGTTTTCCCTCCCTTCCCCTGTGGTCCTCCATGCTATTATGTTCCACATATGAGCGAAACCATATAATAACTGTCTTTCTCTGCTTGACTTACTTCACTCAACATAATCCCCTCCAGTTCCATCCATGTTGATGGAAGTGTTAGGTATTCATCCTTTCTGAAGACTGAGTAATATTCCCTTGTATATATGGACCACATCTTCTTTATCCATTTGTCTGTTGAAGGACATCTTGGCTCCTTCCACAGTTTGACTATTGTGGACATTGCTGCTATGAAAATTGGGGTTCATGTGCCCCTTCTTTTCACTACATCTGTATCTTTGGGGTATGAATTGTTCTTCTAGTGTCTTATCTAAGAAATCATGGGCTAATGCAAGGCAACAGAAGTTTTCTCCTAGGAATTTTCTAATTTTAGGTTTAAGATTTTAGGTCTGCACTTCATTTTGACTTAACTTTTGTACATGGAATGAGGTTCATTGAAAAAATGAAAGCTATCTAATTGTTCCAGCACTACTTGTTGAAAAGACTTTACTTTTTTTTCCCACCTTTATCAAAAACCAGTTGTCATTGTGTTTATTTTTCTACTCTCTATTCTGTTCCATTGATCTATTTGCTTACCTTGATGCCAATACCACACTATCTGGATGACTATAGCTTTGTAAAGGGTCTTGAGATCAGTTTCAGACCTTCAACTTTGTTGTTGTTGTTGTTCTTCCTTCCGCTTCTTGTTCTTCCTCCTCCTCCCCCTCCTCCTCCTCCTTTCCTCCTCCTCCTTCTTTTTCCTTTTTCTTCCTCCTTCTCCTTCTCCCCCAAACCAGAAGACCCATTTGTTACTCTAGAGTTGTGAAGATCTTTGCAGTAACTGCAGTGTTTCTTGTCCTGCCCAGGGCCCATCCCTAATCCTCAAGCTACTTGGCAAGTAAAATCAAAAGGTTGCTTGGTGAGTGTGGTTTCAAAGCCAGATCAAACGAATGACTTGAAGAGTCATTCGCCCAAGCCCTGGAGAAAGCAGGATGGTCCTCTTCTTCAAAGCTGTTTGGCTATTCTGGGTCCTTGTTAATTTCACATTTCTTTTACAAAGATATTTTCAAGCTCTGCAAAAACAAAACCAAAGCCTGCTGGGATTTTAATTAGGATTGTGTTGAATCTGTAGATCAGTTTGGGGAGAGTTGACTCTTGGTTATGTTGGGCTTTCCACCTATAAAATCACTATAAAAAGTGATATATCTTTCTGTTTATTTAGATCATCTTTCATTTCTCTCAGGCATATTTTGTAGTTTTCAGAGTATAAGTCTTTTACCTCTTTTATAAGATTTATCCTGAAGTATTGAATATTTTTCAATGATAATGTAAATAGTATATTTTTCATTCAATTTCCAGTAGTTAATTGTTAGTCTATAGCAGTATGTTTTGTGTTTCTTTTACCTCTTTTGTGTTTTCCTTGCTTCTCAGTATGCAGTTCAGTGGCATCAAGTACATTCACAATGCCATGTAACTATCACCACTATTTCCAAATCTCGTTCATCATTCCAAACACTTTGTACGTAGTAAGAAATAACTCCTCATTGGCCCCCCCTCCCCAGCCCTTGGTAACCTCTAATTTCCTTTCTGTCTTTATAAAGTGCCTGTTCTAGATATTACATGTGAGTGGAATCGTACAGGGTTTTTTCTTTTGTGTCTGGCCACCTCACCTAATATGAAGTCTTCAAGGTCTCTCCATGCCGTAGAGTACATGGATGCACCATTCTGTTCTTGACCGAATAACATTGCTCTGGATACCTACACCACATGTTGTTTCTGCTTCACTTTGTTGATGGACACTCGGGTTGTTTTCATCTTTTGGCCATTGTGAAAATGGCTCACTGAATGCTGGTGTACAAGTATGTGTTCCGGTCACTGTTTTCAACTCTTTTGGGTGTATAATAGGAGTGAAATTGCTAGATCATATACGAATTCCATGTTTAGCTTTTGGAGGAAACACCCAACTGTTGTTGTTGTTTTTTGGTTTTTTTTTTAGATTTTATTTATGTATTTGAGAGAGAAAGAGAGTGAGAGATAGAGGAGGATAGAGGGAGAAGCAGACCCCCACCCCTGCTGAGTGGGGAGCAGGGAGCCTGATGCGGGGGGGCTTGATCCCAGGACCCTGGGATCATGACTGAGCTGAAGGCAGGTGGTTAACCAACTGAGCCACCCAGGCGCCCTGCCCAGCTGTTTTTCACAGCAACTGCACCAGTCTACCTTCCCAGCCATGGTGCCTGAAGTTCCCATTTCTCCAATCCTTGCCAACACCTGTCATTTCCTGGTTTTAAACCATCCTGGGATGGGCAAAATGGTTTCTCACTGTGGTTCTGATTGACATTTCCCTGATGACTAATGTTGGGCATCTTTTCAGGCTCTTCTTAGCCATTTGTAGATCTTCTTTGGAGAAAAGTCTGCTCAAGTCCTTTGCCTGTGTCATTTGTTTGTTTTTAAATAAACTCTTTATTGAAGTATTTAACCTGCATATGGAAGAAGTGCACAAGTCATAAGTACAGAATTTGCTGAATTTTCACAAAGTGAATACACTCTATGATCAGAACCCCTCCTTACCTCTGCCCTCTAACACACGGGCTACTACCTCCAACCTGACTTCCATTAGACTGACTTTGAACTGGAGAGATTATTAGTTTTGTCTACTTTTTTTTTTCAAGATTTTTTTTTGTTTATTTGACAGACAGAGATCACAAGTAGGCGGAGAGGCAGGCAGAGAGAGGAAGGGAAGCAGGGTCCCTGCTGAGCAGAGAGCCAGATGTGGGGCTCAGTCCCAGGACCCTGGGATCATGACCTGAGACGAAGGCAGAGGCTTTAACCCACTAAACCACCCAGGTGCCCCAGTTTTGTCTATACCAGGGATACTCTTCTGTGTCTTCCTTCTTTAATTTAACCGTGGCTGCATCGGTGCTTTTGCAAAAACCATGAAATTGCATTTTGCTCACTCTCATTCCTGGGTAGTGTTCTGTATGGATTTACCGTAACTTATCCATTCCACTGTGACACGTACTTGAGATGTTTCCCAGCTTTGGTTATTAACACTGGACATTTAAATGCATGCCTTTTGGTTGATATTTTTTGTTGGTTTGATTTTTTTTCAGCTTTATTGCAGTAAAGTTGACACATAGAAATTATATATATATATATAAAGAGTACAACTCAATGTTTTGATGTATGTATACATTGTGAAGTGATGACCGCAATCAAGCTAATTAACATACCCATCAGCTCAGCTCACATACTTACCTTTCTTTCTTTCTTTCCTGTGTGTGTGATGGGATTTTTTTTTTTATGATGAGAAAACTTAAGATGTTTTCTCTTAGCAAATCTCAAGGATACAATACAGTATTGTTCATGACAGTCCCCATGCTGTACATCTGATTTCTAGACTCATTCTTCTTGGATGACTGAAACTTTGTACCCTCTGACCAACATTTCACCATTTTCCCCATCTATCCAGCCCCTGTTGACCACAGTTCTACTCTTTGTGTCAATGACTTCAACTATTTTAGATTCCACATAAAGTGAGATCATGCAGTATTTGTCTTTCTGTGTCTGACATATTTCATTTAGCATCATGTCTTCCAGGTTCATCCATGTGTCCCAAATGGCAAATTCCTTATTTTTTTCATGCTATTTCATTGTGTGTGTGTGTGTGTGTGTGTGTATACATGTATATATACATGTATATATATGTGTATGTATATATATATATACATATATATATATACATGTATATATATATATATAACTTTTTTTTTTACCCATTCCTCTGTCAACATAGCCCAGATATGGAAGCAACATTTAGGGAACCTAAATGTTGCTTCCATATCTGGGCTATTGTGAATAATGCTGCAGGGAGCGTGGGAGTGGAAATATCCCTTTGAGGTCTAGATTTCATTTCCTTTGGAAACAGGATTGCTAGGTCATATCGTAGTTCTAGCTCTATTTTTAACTTTTTGAGAAACCTATACTGTTTTCCATAGTGGTTGTACCAATTTACAGTCCCACCGATAATGAACCAAACGTTCACTTTCTTGATAATATGCTTTGAAGCAAAAGTTTCTAACTTGGAGGATGTCCAATTTATCTATTTTTTTCTTTTATGCTATTGGTGTCATATTTACAATTTCATTGCCAGATCCACAATCATTAAGATTTACCATTTTCTTCTAAGTGGTTTTAGAACATATATTTAGGTCATTGATCTATTTTGAGATCATTTTTGTGAGATGTGTGTCCAACTCCATTCCTTGGCATGTGGAAATTCAATATCCAGTTGTCTCAGCACCTTTTGTTGAAGACACTACAGAACTTAGGACTTGGTCAAAAATCAACTGGCCATAGATGCGTATATTCCTGGATTTTCAGTTGGTCTGTATATTTATCCTTTTAACAATATCTCACTGTTTTGATTCTTGCAGCTTTGTAATAAGTTGTTTTCTTTTGAGAGAAAGAGGTGAGGGGGAGAGAGAAAGAGAGAGAGAGAGACCGACCATGGTGGGGGGGATTGTTTTGAGAAAGGGAGAGGGAGAGAAAGAATCCCAAGCAGACTCCATGCAGAGCCTGATGCAGGGCTCATTCTCACAACTCTGAGATCATGACCTAAGCTGAAACCAAGAGTCGGATGCTTAACCAGCTGTGCCCATTAAGTTGTTTTTTTTTTTTTTTAAAGATTTTATTTATTTATTTGACAGAGAGAGAGAGATCACAAGTAGGCAGAGGCAGGCAGAGAGAGAGGAGGAAGCAGGCTCCCTGCGGAGCAGAGAGCCCGATGCGGGGCTCGATCCCAGGACCCTGAGATCATGACCTGAGCCGAAGGCAGTGGCTTAATCCACTGAGCCACCCAGGCGCTCCCCATTAAGTTTTGAATAGGAGCAAAAGGCAAGGAAGCAAGACATAGCCTGTGCTAAATGTGTCTAGGGAGGGCCTGGACTCCCAAGAGACTGGGTCGCTGCGATGGCACAGAGGGAGCAGTAGAAAGAGCTTGAGCTTGGTTATTAGAGACCTGGTTCAAATCCCAGCTCCACCTCTTACTTGCTGTGTAAATGTAACCCAGGTGGGAAAATCCTTACTGTTTGTGTTGATTATAAAAATCATGTGTGCTGGGGCACCTGGGTGGCTTTTAAGCCTCTGCCTTCGGCTCAGGTCATGATCTCGGGGTCCTGGGATGGGGCCCCGCATCGGGCTCTCTGCTCAGCAGGGGGCCTTCTTCCCCCGCCACCCCATCTGCCTCTCTGCCTACTTGTGATCTCTGTCTGTCAAATAAATAAATAAAATCTTTAAAAAAATTTAAAAATCATGTGTACCACTTGTAGAAATAGAAGAAGCAAAGTTGGAACAGTTCATAAGTGTATCAAGTAGGTAGTTATTTAATATCCTTTAGTCTCAGTTTCCTCATCTGTAAAATTGGAGTGATGACTTTTGTATAGTGAAGGATCATAGTGAGAATTGAATTGAGTACACTTTCGGGTAGGCTCTGAACTAGAAACAGACCACGGGCATAGCTACCATAGGGTTAGGCAAAGTGAAGCTCTTCATTTAATTGGCCTGGAGCTTCTTGGTGACAAGGGGACCACACTGTCCAGGAGTCTCTACAGCACACCTTGGTGCAAGTTTCTTTGACTCCTTGGTTCCTACACAGAACACGAGCACTGGTGATACTCTCGGCAAAGGTAGGTTTCTGCCAAGTCGAGAAAGTAGCCAAATTCTTATCGTAAAAGTAGCCTTTTGTACTGAGCGCTCACGTCACTGTCCCGAGAGTACTTGACATTAACCGAATGTGTGCTTCTCTTTTCAAAATGCAGTCTCTCTTCTCACAAGAAAAAAATGTTAGGCTCTCTTCTTAAACCAACTCGATGTCAGCAAAGCTGCATACCTTTGGCCAGAGTGGGGCTAGGGTGAGAGGGGAAGCCAGGCATTGTCTGTATGCTCCACGAGGAATGGCTTCAGCTTCGGCTTCCTAGCGTTCCAGAAAGTTGTTCCTTCACAGTATTCAGAGCACTTGCACAGTGCACGTGCGACCTTGGGAAAGCTGTTTAACTGCCGTGAGCCTCCGTGGCCTCATCACTAAAATAAATGTAATAGTACCTTCAGGAAATCGTACTTATCATCGTGAGGACTCAGGGACTTAGCATTTGTAATGACTTAGTATTTGTAAGGCTTAATAAACGGAGCGCCTGCGACAGCGCCTGGCACGTGGCAAGCGCTCTTTACAGGCTGGCTGTGGTTACTGTGAGCTGGCTGTGGTTATCTGGACTTTCCTGTCCTGCTGAACCTGCAAGCTCAGTCATTCCTGGAACAGGGAGAGGTGTGGTGGCCCAGGCAGGCCCTGCCCAGTGGGGGAGCTGTGTGAGGAGAGTGGGCGGGTGAGGGGAAGAGGCTGAGGCACCGAGGGAGGGAGTCCAGGGACGGAAGAGACATGGCTGGCGAGGACCTGCTGGGCACTAGTTGGGACCAGTTGGGTGAGAGGGACACTGTGGCAGGACCTCCAGGGTCAGATGGGAACTCGGGGTCTGGGGACCTTAGCCAGCACCTGAGGCATGGGTGACAAGGTTCAGATTCCTCCGGAGGGCCAGACATTAAGCCCCAGTGAAGAATTCCCAAGCATAGGGTGCCTGGGTGGCTCAGTGGGTTAAAGCCTCTGCCTTTGGCTCAGGTCATGATCTCAGGGTCCTGGGATCGAGTCCCACATCGGGCTCTCTGCTCAGCAGAGAGCCTGCTTCCTCCCCTTTCTCTCTGCCTACCTCTCTGCCTGCTTGTAATCTCTGTCTGTCAAATAAAAAAATAAAGAATTTTTAAAAAGAATAATAAAAAAAGAATTCCCGAGCACATCAGGAGTGCAACAGACCCTTCCCTTCAGACTGGAACTCAGGTCCTAGCTGTTGAGAGGTCACACGGAGGAAGCCATAGGGCCAAGCCAGCTGACTCTAGTCCCTACCGCTGCTGAGTCAGAATGAGCAGAGAAGGTGGGAGACACTGGACATTAGAGGGGTAGACCAGGCCTGGGGGCAGCAGACCAACCGCTGGGGCAAGAAAGTTCACAAGCAGCTTACTCTGAGATAGAAATGATGCTTTTCCTGGGCTTATGAAACAGGGACATATGTTGGAAAGAGCACTGTGATGGGAGCTCAGAATCCAGGATTACATTCTGGCTGCTTCATTAATTCCCATTCTGGCTCTGGGCAAGTCACTTGGCTCTCTGCGCCTGTTTCCCTTGAAGCTAAAGAGGCTGGACTGCTTGACTGAGCCCTCTTGGCGTTCTGGTGTTCTACGAGCACATGACCCATGGCCTTGCTGTGTGTTCTGTGGTTGGCAAGGCCAGGCTGGCGGGCCAAAAATGGGGCAGGCTGGGATCAGAGGTCCAGACCATAGCAGTCCCAGCTTCTGGATTGCTGGCAGGGGAGGCTGGACGTGGACCCCTGGGACAGGTGATTGGAGGTCCTGCTTTGTTCCAGAGCTTTGGAACATAGCTACTTTTCTTTTGTTGGATTTATGGCTAAATAGGACTAAACTGACTGTACTGGGTGGGGCAGGGGTGTGGGGGGATGGTCTGTCTCCCAGGCAGTTGGTGTGATTGGGACTGGGGTGATAAGGGAATAAAGTCAGGAGCAAGTCATGGAGGTGAACCTTGTCCACTCTGAGGTTTGACGTTGTCAGGCAGTATGGTTTCCCAGGTGGAGTGACAGGATGCTTTAAAAAAAAAACCCAAAAAACAGACAAACAAAAAAAACCACAGAAAGACCCTGGGGTTGGGGACATCATTTCTGTGGTCAAAGGTAGAAAGAAAGACAGTCTCTGGAGGACAGTTCTTTTTAAGCAGGGACTCACAGGAACCCGTGGATACCTGACTCCTTCATTCTGAAAAATCTTGTGCCCTGATGACAGATAAATGCCAAGCCTGGGGATTGTGTGGGTCATTCTGACCCAGCGTGGACTTGGGAGAAATGCACAAACCTTTCCTTTCCATCCTGAGCAATGTGGGCTGTCCTAAAGTTGGAGCAGTTAGAGCTCCTGGCTCAGGTGTGTGCTCCTCATCTGCGCCCCGCTTGGAAACTCTGAGCAAATGTTTTGGTCTCCTCTAATATGAAGAGTAACGGGGTGCCTGGATGGCTCAGTGGGTTAAGCCTCTGCCTTTGACTCAGGTCATGATCTCAGGGTCCCGGGATGGAGCCCTGCGTCAGGCTGTCTGCTCAGCGGGGAGTCGCTTCCCCCCACCAACCCCCCTGCCTCTCTGCCTACTTGTGATCTCTCTCTCTCTGTCAAATAAATAAATAAATAAAAATCTTAAAAAAAGTAACAAAGAAAACCCTAGCTCTGTGTGTGTGTGTGTGTGTGTGAGTGTGTGATGCATGCCAGCCCAAGCTGTGGGGAAGTCAGTGGGCATTAAGGAACAGCTTGCCCATGCCGCGGCTAAAGGTGGCAGACTTCTGCACATCTAATGGTGCTAGAACTGTGCCAGCCAACTGGAATGTAGTGTCAGAATGAGGGGCACAGAGTCAGGTGGAGGGGACGAGGGCCCTGCATCCAAGAACATTTGGAATCCGGCAGGGCCTGCATCAGAATAACAGGGACCCAGTATTATCTTCTTGCAAGGTCACATTCCTCAGCAAGGATTTAATCCCACCCGGCTTTACCTTTGGGCCCTCTCCAGCCCTGCAGCCCTGCTAATCACCATGCGGGGGGAACGCCACAGTGCACCAAGAGGGCACTGTCCCAGCGCCGGCCCCTCCCTCCACAGTCTGGGTGGCCCTGGGTGGGACAGTCTGGGTGACATTCCCTTCTCTTCATCACCAAGTGTCAGAGAGCCAACGCAATGATGGTCTGGGCTCCTCTGGGAGAAGGCTTCTGAGAGTGTGTTTTTCATACAACTGAGTGTGTGCACCAGTAATTGTGTATCTGGGGTATGAGCACATTGTGCCAGGATGTGTGTGCACACTGAGTGTACATGGATGAGTTTATGCACCTTTGCAGGGAGCTGCCTGTGTGCCACCAGGAGTGGTGATGTGGACATGTGTGTCATGTATATGAATGGAAGCAGGGGTGCCAGAGAGAACTGACTCGGGGGAGTGGGCAGTGGGAAGGGGAGACTGGTTTGCTCTCTCCCTCCTTCTTCCCCTGCACCTTGGGAAGTGGGGGGAGGACGTGTACACCCCCTTCCCCTTCTACAAGACTAGGTGTGTTGGGGGTCATGAGCCTGGGCAGCTTCTGTGAGGCTGGGGGACTGCAGAAGTACCGGGGGAACTAAGCAAGGCACTGGGACGCAGGAAGGGCCACTTAGACGCGGGAGCTGATAGATGTCTGTGTGACCTTGGGTGATGAGCTGTGGGGGAGGGTGGCGGAGGACCCTGCCTTGTGCTCCCAGCCTAGCCCAAAGGAGCTGGGAGTGGGAACCCTGCCTCTGCCACGAGGGGCTCTGGGGCAATCTGGGGCGCATCAATGTTGGATGAGCCCGCGCTGCCTTTGCATGGCCTCGATACCATCTTCCATGGTCTCACTTTTAGTGTAACTGGAGAGCCCAGGGCTCAGCCCGAGCCTACCACTGGCCATCTTCTCACCACGGCACCACCCGCGGGGGGACAGCAGCTGGGTTGGGGAGTCCGGGGCGGCTCTGGTGGACTGTCCTGGGACTGGGTGGGGGCCAGCCGGCCCAGTCTCTCCAGGCAGGGGAGTCAGTTGGTTTCAGCCTGGCCTCCGCAGCCCCTGAGTCCTGGTGCCGGGTTACACCTCCTCCCACCTCAGGCCACCTCGTGGTCCCAGGGGTGTCATCTGTCTAGCGACCTGTTCTTAGGGCATTTCAGTCCCATCCCCACAGCCGGCTTTAGGGGTTTCCTGCTCAGGAAGGGGCTGGAGGGGCATCAGCTAGAGGGACAGAGACCCCCTAGGGAAAGGAAGGGGAGTCACAGCGACTGCCTGGAGCCTCCTGCTGCAGGTGAGTGTCCAGAGCCCTGAGTGCATGCTGGGGAAAGGGGAGGGCCGGACTGAGGTGTGGGGGCCCCCACCGGCCATGCTGCTCACCACCCCAACCTTTTCTACTCCAGCCCCCGCACCTTGCACCTTACACCTTGTGACCCCACACCCAGCCTTGCCCTAAGAGGCAGCGCCCAGGAAGTGGACTGGTGCTCCACGGAGCATCTGCTACAAGCTGGCATGTTGGGCTGTGGCCTTGGGGGTCCAACATGGACAACCGCTGTGGTGGGCGGGGAGATTGGTTTGGATCAGCAGCCCGTTTTTGTAAAACAACTTAAGGGGACATGGGAGTTCCTGTTCGTTTACATATTGTCTTTGGCTCTTTTCCCACTTCAGCGCTCAGTACAGCTCAGCTTGCAAGCCCTTGTCTGGCCCTCTAAGAAAACACTTGCCCACCGCCCCCATTACGAAGTCTGCAGTCCTCTCTCCTTTTTACCCTTCACCTGGGCTTCCCTCCTATCTTCCTCCGCATGCCCCACACCACTGGCTCACCCAGGCTGAGCGCTCTCCACACCCAGGAACATAGACTTTGGGGACTACCCCTTCACATGTTGTCACTACTACTTTCCCTGTTAAGAAAGGAAAATAACTGGGGGCCACAAGTGTTCCCGGATCCGGTAGGTTATCTGATAGCTGAGGATTGAGACCTGCAGCACCCCTGCCTGACCCTACACTGAAAGTGAGCCAATTCCTAGGCCACAGGAGCAGGGTGGGAGAGCTGACCACAAGCACCTAATTCTGGTACCCGGGAGTCTGAGCAGGCCAATTCTTGCTGTGGGCTTCCTGTCTCCTCTCCCTGTGGAGGAGGTGACAGGAGCAGGTGACAGCTGAGGTCCCAGTAGAACGGTGGGGAGACAGTGCTGTGTGAACAGATAATTATAAGGCACCAGAATGCTCTGGAGGGAGCCACGAGCTCCAGAGGCAGGGGCCTTCCCCTGCCTGCTGTCTTATAGCTTCCAGACCCCTGGGGCCCATTGTGCCCTCTTTATTCCAAGCCTCAAGCCTTTGTGAACAAGACTAAACCCTGTTCCTCAGTTCCTGTTCACACAGCCGAGTTCAGGGAAAGAACAGGAGCCCAGGCAAAGCCCAGGGTGTGGAGACAGAGCTGCATTCCTGCTGCGCCATCACTAGGTGGCACCCTCGAGGCGCCTGCGCCTGCTGGGGAGGGCACCGCCTGTTCTGAACCTCAACTCTTAGTCATTCTGAATCCCGCCAGGCCTGCCCAGTTCTGTCTGCCCACTGAGGCAGCTCTGTGATACCTCCAGACTCTGTCATTCAGGGCATTTTTACCTGAGAGTCAGAGGGGTCATTAGGGATGACCTGCAGTCCCACCGATTATTACCTTCTTATCCTCGTCCTCCCCAGGGCTCCCTGAAGGCAGGGACCCTCTTAGTCTCTGGAGCACAGGGCTGGGCACAGCAGAGAGGGTGTGTGGTGGGGAGTGATGGACTCTAGAGAGAGTGTTGCCATCACTGCTCGCTGCTGGGGCAGGTGTGCTGGAGAGAATTGACTCTGTGAGGGGCAGGGGTGGGGGAAAACTGGCTTGCTCTCTCCCTCCCTCTTCTTGCCCTGAGCCTTGGGAAGTGGGGGAGGACGGGTACAATACCCCTTCCCCTGGTGCAGGACTAGATGCAGTGGGGGCCGTGAGCCTGCTGTGCGTCTTCCTGGAAGTTTCAACTGTAGTTGAGCTAGTGAATGTTTTTTTCCTATCCAGGTGCCCTGGCTATCCTGCTGGGAAGCTGGGTGGGGACTGGGGGATCCAGGCACCTGGGAGGGGAGCTGTTTCAGAGACAGGAGTAGCCTTTCCCCCTCTGGTCTGGTTCTGTTGGTGTCAGCATTCTAAGGGACCTCTAGAGAGGAAGAGGTGCCCAGGGGACACAAGCTGGGGCCCTAGGTGGTTGCTTGTTTCTGGGGAGAGTTTCCAGGCATACCTGCCATTGTATGGCATTGGGAGCAAGCACACTCTCATCAGAAACAGAGCTAGAGGCTAGGACAGACTCTCACATTGATGGTGGTCTTGTGCCCCTCACCCGGCCCCTCTCAGGCCATTCCAGGAGCCTCCCAGTCCAACAGCGCCCAACTCTGTGGTTGTCCTAGTGTCCCAGATGGAGGTCTGGAGGGCTGCATCTCTGTTGGGGAGGACAGCCACCCCCTTCCCCAAGCATCTGCTTCTGCTAGCTAGGGGATGATGTCAACAAGGGACCTGCGCCCAGTCCCAGGGCAGACGGACAGTGCCAGCGAGGTGTGAGGTCTGGATCCTGCCTAGAGACTAAGGATGATTGTCAAGCGTCCCTCACCCACCGCAGTTCCTAGGAAGGAGCGTGGAGACCATGTCCCACTGAGGCAGCAGAGGCCACGCCAGCTTGTGCTCTTCAGTGTGACCCTGGGAAGGGGCCCCTTGCAGACTCTTCTCCCTGAGGGACTGACAATGACATGCAGGTGCCATTTGTCTGCCTGGAACAGGCTCCACCGTAAGACTGGCATCGTTCACTGGGGTAATTACTGGTTTGGGTTCGATTTCCATTCAAAACAGTCATCCCAGCCTGAGCCGGGTGTCAGATCTGAAGGTTGATTATTAGTAACATTTATCAACAGCCTCTCTCAGCTTCAGGCAATTACAGCTAATCTGCTGCTCCAGCTCCCTGTCGCAGGGAACTGCCAGCCTCTTCCCTGCCCGCCCCCTCCATTCCCTGTTCCCCTCTCTCCCTCTCCCCTCCCCTCCCCTAAGCAGCCAGCCCAAGGGAGGGCAGGAGATAGGAGCCATCTTCTGAGTCACTGTCACCCCCACATGCAGGGGCCCATGCGCACGCTGGGCACCTGGGCTCTTCATCAGCCGTGTTGGTGTTGCCAGGTCTCGGGAAGTCTGAATCCGACTCTGTCAGAACTGAGAGGAATCCCTGCTCCTTGTCCTATGACATATTTCCACCTGCAGCAGGGGCCCTCTTGCCCCTGACTCCTCCGTCCTCCCCTTCAGGCCCAAGACTAGCGTGAGGCGCATGGGGCCTTTATTTACCTCAGGTACAAAATTTAGGTGACCACTGAAGAGCTCAGTGATTGACATAACTAAGATTTCAATACAATACTTTTGAAAATCCAAGTTAATGCAAAAACATCAAAGTTAATGCAAAAACAAAGTTAATGCAAAAACGAAATCAAAATGTGAATAGAGGGTCTAACCCTCCATTGCAGGATTTGGCCTTCCTGCCTCCCATTGATTCCAGAGGCCCCTGTAGAACATTGTTTAAAATTTGGTTGTTGTGTGTATGGAGGGTATATTTCGCATTCATTTTGACTTGAAATATTATCTTCAAAGATTCAGATGGCTGAGTCTTTTGACACCTCATTCAGCTCCCCCTTGTTTCCTGTTGGGCCCTAACCCCTACTCCCTTCATTTCTTCCTGTCTGCTACCTCTGGTCAGGGCTCAGCTTCTCTCCGAGTGGGGCCCCAGCCCTGGGCTGGCTTCCTGGTGCCCATCCTCTCCTCCATCCCTCAGGACCTGCTTCGGCCTTCAGACCCCTCCAAGAGGCCTGCAGGTTGCCATGGTAACTGCCAGTACCTGCAGCAGTCATGGGCGGACAGAACCTGGAGGTCTCCCTCCCGTCCCATGATCGCATCCAGCCAGGGCTGGGTAAGTGCCTGCATGCCTGACAGAGTCCCTGAGGCGTGAATCTCAGAGGCAGCTCATATATTCTGTGCGTCTGTGGAGAGGGAGCGCGTCCCCTCTTTTGGAATCCGTCCCAGGGAAAGGACAGTGTGGGGCTAAAGGAAGGCCAGGAGGTCTGTGACAGGGAGGCAGAGCGCTGAAGTAACTGTGGGTGCTGGCTAACCAGGCTCCCGCAGAGGGCAGGCCGGCTTCCCTGAAGGCTTTCCTTTCGCAGAGCAGAAGCTGAGGGCTGACCCCCCTGCATGGAAGGCTGCCCGCCCTCCCCTTGCTCTTCCCCCCCAAACCCAGGTTGGGCTCATCCTGCCTCCGGGCGAAACAGACATTTCAGGAAGATCAACATGGAAGGGGTGCCCAGGATGCCCAGTCCCCTCCGGGTCTTGGGGCATTGTCATGTCAAGGTCCAGAGCCAGGAAGTTCAGCCACTCTGTGTCCAGTTGCTGTCCCTGGAGGATGCCCGAGTGTCTCAGGGGAGCCGTGTCAGAAGCACTCCTGCGAGCTCCCTTCCCAGGCCTCCACAGTACCACAGAGTCTCTGTTACCTGACCTGGCGATCTGTCACCCATCGCCTCCTCTGCCACTTACTGGGCAAGTCACTTCCTCTCTGGGCCTCAGTTTCCTCTTTTGAGAAATATGGATGATCATGCCCTCTCTCGAGGGCTGTGCTCCCCGGTAAGAGCTAACCTATGTAACGGCGCTTTGACCTGGAAAGCACCGTGACAGATGGAGAAGTCACGCTCTGTGGGGCTCTGGGGGACAGAACTGGAACCAAAGGGAAGTGTGTTTGGGCTTGAAATGAAGAAGAAATCGCCAACACCCAGGATGGAGGGACCACTCTAGAAGAAGTGAGTGCTCTGAGGCTGGAAATGTGCATGGAGGTGTTTATCACTTGTCCCTCAGCTTAGCTTCCAAGGACTTCCTGCCCCTGGGTGTGACCTTGAGTGTGACTTTTCCCAGCATGTCCAGAAGCCACCCCAACCCCAACCCCCATCAGCCTAGAGGTGAGGACGCTGACTTCACTGGCTTTTTCCTGTTGCACATTCCTGTTGTTGCCTTCCTGTATGGACCAGTGTAGAAACCAGAGAACTTGAGTGGGAAGGAGAACAGGAAGACCGTGTGTCTAAGGAAGGACTGAACTAAGCATGGGTTTGAGGTGCCCTCTGACTGGAAAGTTCTGTTCTGCCTGCAATAGGACAGAAGGCATCTGAAAGAGAAGTTGGGAGAGATGGAGGGATGAGGTCTCGAGCTCCAGACAGGCACACACATATGCTCCCCTGCCTGAAAACTGCCCCATGCTGCACATCTGCGCACAATCCCTACATGCTGACTTCCTCACACGGGCTTTGGAAAGAGCCATAAGCATGGAGTTGGGAGACATGTCTTGGAGCGTCCTCCCTCTGAGCCTGATTTTCCCATCTGTGACATGACGGGGAGGAGTTGAGGTGCCCTTTCAGCTGATGGTCTGGGATCCCTAGCTTTCTGGAGCCCGTGAGAGTTGCATCCCCTCCGTGGTCCCTTATGGTATCTCTGTCTGCTGGGCAGACCTCCAGGGGCCAAGGTTTTCAGTTCTAGTCAGAGTGAGGTCGGCAATGTCCAGTTTTGCATCTAGACATCATTTTCCCCTCAGAAATTTGAAATTACATCCCAAAGATTCCTCATTATCGATCTAGGCACCTCTTTGAAAGTCTGGGTATCATTTTTGCGAGAACATTGCCAGGGATGGGCAAGAAAGGGGAAGTGGAGTGGTGGAGGTAGGGGAGAGAGGAGAGGTGATGTGATCCGGGAGTTAGCGTGGGCGCCTGGTCTAAGGGGGTTGGAGGGGTCCGCCAGGCTTGGGCAGAGTACATGGGCTTAGTTTCTGTCCTGAGGCAGCAGGGAGATTCTGAAGGGTTAAAGCAGGGTCTGGAGACAGGATCAGATTTGCGTTTAGAACTTTTACTCTGTGCCAGTGGAGGAGGGCCTTGAGGGGAGCAAATTGGAGACAGACACTGTCCTGAAGCCAAGATCTGAGCAACAGGGATGCCCTCCTGAGAATGTGGACCTAGGGAAGGGAGTAGACAGATGCTGGCTGGCTGACATCAAAAGGGCTTCATGATTGCAGGCCTGGGCAGGGAAGATGGAAGGAGAAAGCAGGAAGCTATGCTGGCACCTTGGGGGCCTGCTATGTCACTCACGGCAGAGGGAGATGGAGTAGATAAGATAAATCTTACATAGAAGGTAAGATTCACTGGAAGTCCTAAGCAGCATACCTCAGTGTGAGCTGCTGTGTGGAACATTCACTGGGAAGTGTCCAGAGAGCAGGTGGGTGGAGGGTTCTGGAGTTTAGGAGAGGAGAGGGCCCACCATGCAGGCATGGACATTCTTGCGTTGTGGGACGTGGGGGCACCTGGGTGGCTCAGTTGGTTGAGCATCCAGCTCTTGACTGGGGCTCAGATCATGGTCTCAGGGGTATGAGGTTGAGCCCCCCATCAGGCTCTGTGCTGGCTGTGGAGCTTGCTTCAGATTCTCTCTCTCTCCCTCCTCCGACATATGCTCTCTCTCCCTCTTTCCCTCTCTTCTCTTTCTCTATATCTAAAAAAAAAAAAAAAAAAAAAAAAAAAAAAAAAAGTGTTGTGAGAGGTAAAGCCCTGTGAGGGGGAAGATCACTCAGGTGCCTCTTAGGGGCGTGGGAGGACAAGAGGCTAAGGACACAGATGAGGAAATCCTAGATACCCCATCAGTCTCTCAAAGACGCACGAGCACAGAGCCAGCTACCAACCCAGGGCAGGCCACAGAGAGCACAGGGAATGTATTTTCTGGCTGTGGTTCCTCCAGATGGGGACTTTGTCCTCAGTGCACCTGGCTCTGCCTGAGTTGCTATAGTAACCACGGATGCAGGCATACAGGGTCTCTGTGTTGCCATGGAAACAAGCAGCTGGGTGTCCCTGAGTGTCATGGCCACTGAGGCCTTGGGGATTCAAGCTGGTCTTGAAGGGCTTGGGAGGGGGCCTGTGACCAGCTGAGAGGGTTTCTTTGTCCCAGTGAATCCTCGATGGTTGTTGTGACCTTTGCCATAGTGATGGAGGGAGACACCCAGGTGGCTTGTGGCAGCTTCAATGGGGAGTTGAGTAGTAGAAGGAATGGCAACAGGCTTCAGGTCTTCGCGTGCAGCCTGAAGCAGCACCAGCCTCTGGCCTCCCCCAGCCTCTGGCTGCCATGGAGGGCAGGACCCTCTGCTTTCTTCCTGGGTTTGCACCGTTTTGCCGAGACAGGGGTTTTGTTCCCAGGAGGCACTCCCCGGCCCATGGGATCTCAACATTCAAAGCGACACAGGAAGGCTGGGCCCCTGAAACGGGGCCACCGAGGAGATCGGTAAGCATTCGGCACCCCTGCCTTTAGCCCGAGGACCCCACCCTTGGGTCCACCCTGACCACCCACCCTCATGGACCTCACCCCTTCCCCGTCACCACATGGGGTCCCGCAGTCCTCCCACAGCCTCAGGCTCTAGACAGGTGAACAGGGAGGCTCTGCTCCTCCTGCCCCAGATCGGAGAGGTTTCCTCCACCATGGGAGTGAGGCCTCGGCCCTTGGCAGCTCTGCACTCCTGCCCTCTGTCTATTCTGGTGGGTTCCTCTTCCCAGTCTCCACCTGCCCCCGCCCCTGCTTTGTCCCCAATCTGCTCATTACTGTCCTCATTCTGGGCTGCCTGCTTGCTGTCCCAGAGCACCCCCCAACCTGATCCCATCGGCTTCCCAGCTGAAGTGGCCAAGACCAAGGCCCTGAGAGAGGCCTTGAGTCACCATTGTCTGGGCAGGCAAGGGGCAGGAATGAAGAAGGGAGGCAACAAGGGCATGGAGTCACCCCTTCTTTTCCCCCTCAGGAGAACAACCAGGAGGAAGTACTGGAAGGAAGGAAGGGAGATCGCCCGGTGAGCTGGCAGGGGAAAAGGGAGCACTGGCTGGGAGAGGGCCATTCACAGGAGACTACAGGGAGGTGGAGGGGAGGACACGGGCAGCTCTGTGGCCGTGGACCCCATACGTGCTGGGGGTATGTGTCAAATAGGACCTAGGGGAGGTGTGACCCCAGGCAAAGGCCATACTCACTATGGCTCTTGGGACCTTTGTTTGTTCCTCTTAGATCCCTCTGTGGTCCTTCTGCCCTACTCCACCCAGGTGGTGCTGCCCAGAGTCCCAGGCTCTGTTCCCCAGACTATCCTGGGACTCCGGGCTGGGCCTTCCCCAGAGAGGAGGTGTCCTCAAGCTGTGGCCCAGGACCACTGAGGGAATTCCTTCCCGCTGTCCACATACTCAGCCCCCCACGTGACTTGCACCAGGCTGGCAATCCGAGCCTGTCTTCTACAGTCGCAAAGTGGGTCTTTCCCAAGATTCCTGAGAGGACCTCATTTGTTCTTCACTGATGTCAAGGGCCCTAGGATGTATCATTGGCCCAAAGTATAGGCAGAAACAGCTACCTTGTAGAGGAGGGGGCTCAGTCCTGGGTACAGATGAGGCAACATGATGGGATCCCCTCACCAGCTGAAGCATGGGGTGCTAAAGGAGAACTCTGCCTGCCTTCCAGGAACCTGAGCAGAGAAATATGAGAGCATCTGGGGCTCTCATAGATGTTGCTCCTGGGCTTCTGATGGGGTTTGTGACGAATGTGCCCTGAAAGGGAAGCTCTGTGGAGAGCCATGTGTCTCTGGTATAGCTGCATGCCTGGAGCCTCCTGTGTTCTCATTTTCAACACAGAGCCTCAAACCAGGTTGACCTTTTAGCCTAAAGAAAATCTCATGAAGAGAAATATGGGAGGCATGGGGGAGGGGTGCCACTTGAACTTACTTCAGAGGCTCTCAGGAAGGAGGAGGAGGAGGGATGCAGGGAGTGAACCCCAGACGGTTGCCTCTGTGTATGACTGTCATGAAGCTTGAAGACTTCTGCTCATTTGTCTTCTGCAGCTCTTGCCTTCTGAGCGCTGTGAGCTGATGAGCATCTCCTTCCTCTACCCTGCCTCCGTAGACCAGCAAGACCGCGAGTCTTTGAGATCCCACTGCCCTTGTTGAACAGGCAAACCGAGGCCTCCGGGCAGGGTCACACTGCAAGCTCATGGCAGAGTCAGGACTAGAACCCAGGCCCCTTACTCAAGGCTCTTTCTCTTCACTGAAGGCCAGGGAGCCAGCCTTGCTGTGTGTGGTCTTTTGGTTATGACCTTGCTTCTAGTGGACGGAGGCTGTGAGCATGCTCTGACTATGTATCTGGGTGATGGCTAACTGGTGAGTGCTCCTGGCAATCCTGGGTTTCTAAGAATCAGTGCCTCGTGACCCGAGCTCTCAACACCACTCTGGCTCTTCTGTGTTTAAAGGCCCTGCCAGTATCCCTTAAAACCTGTGTGATTCAAGATGGTGCCAAGAAGCATGATGATTCACACGTGGCCAGTCCTGGAATGGTACATGGGGCTGTAACTAGATGGAGAAGGGAGGGGAAGAGCTGGGCAGCCTCGAGGATGAAGGCCGAGTTATAAGGCTGTATCTCTGCAGGCTGGGAATAGTCATAATTAAGGGCAAAGTTAGATGATCCAGCCATGCAGGGACCCAGACAGAAAAAGGATTTTGTCACAGAGTTTTTGTCCTAGGTTCTACCATCATACCAGGGGCTTCCATGTCTACAAAGACAGTCCTCCAAACCCTGGCTTCTGAGCTACTCGTTGCTTCATCTCACTGACCATCAACATCTATTTCAGTAACCCATGACCATGATCTGGTCATCATTTGGCACCATTCCACCTCTGAAGTTTTAATCTCCGTGTACGTCTATGTGCTCTGTCTCCCTTGCCTCTACCATATCTGTTCCTAGAAACCTTCAGGCTCCTGCCTCTTACTTTCCCCCCTCACCCCAAATCAGCTCTTGTTCCTCTCCAGTCTGGACACTATGGCCTGTTACTTGAACTGCTCACCATTCACCACCTGGCCCCATAGCCTCCTACCCCAACCCTAGAACATGGTAACTGCCTGTTAAGCCAGTCCTGGCTTATAGGGCTGATATGGGGTGAGGGGGGGGGTGGGAATCCCTTCTTGAATTGACACTGGTCCAACTTCATGGTCCATAGCCTCAGCTGAGACCCCAGCAGTGCCCAGCAGGCCTGCTGTCTACATCTACTCCAAACACACACTCCCCACCCCCACCCAGCTATTTCAGAGCTCTCACATACCCCTCTGCTTTTCCATACCGCAGCTTCCCCAATCACCCCCAGCAGCTGACCTAGACTCTCTCTTTATAAGGAAAAGAAAACTTACAGGGGGTAATTACTTTAACTGCTGCCCTAGGCTCCAAACTGACCTATATCCATGGCCATCCATGCCTCTGGCCCCATTATACTGAGGGATATTCCTCTTCCAGTTAGCCTTTCCACCAGAGATCTGGCAGCTCTCCCCTTGACCCCCACCCAAAGAACCCCCTTCTGTTGCTCATTCCTTGTCCCCTGGATCTTCATCGTCTCCACTCTCCTAGCTCCTTCCATTGTAACTCCGTTAAGAAACGAAACAAAAATACCTTGATTTTACAATCTCCCCTGTCACCACCTACTCTTTTCAGCCAAGCCTGTTGAAATAAAAATCTGGGTTTATTATCTCCATCTCCTCAACTCCTGCTCAGTCCACTGGCTTCTGTTCCCACTATCCACCCATTTCTCATGCCCATGTCTCTAGTGATTCTTTCCATAAATCCTGCTACAGCCTGTGAGGACCTGGTTCATCTCAGCAGCATTTGATGTAGCTGAGCACACTCTGCCTTTTGAAGCACGCTTCTCTTGGGTTCCATGACCTCCCACTCCTTTTCTGCCTCCTATTCTGATAGTTATTTCTCTATTTGTTTCTTAAGAGTTTCTTCTTCTGTTCACCCTGACAGTGCTGAAGTGGCCCAGCATTCTGTCCTGATGTCTTTTCTCTCTTACACTTGTTTCTGCTAATCTAACTGGTAGCCATGGCTTCAACTTCCATCTCTAAGCTGATGACTATAGCTGCCACCGAGACATTTCCCCTCCGTTTCTTTTTTTCTTTTTAAATCTATTACCTTCTGCAACATGTGTTTTGAAGCTCTGTTCTTAGGTGTATAGACATTTAAGGTTGTTATATCTTCTCAAGAAGTTAATCCCTTCATTAATATGAAATGTTCTTCATCTCTGGTAATAATTCCAGTTGGTCTGTGTAAGCACTCTGGCTTTCTGTTGAGTAGTGTTTGCATGGCATATCTTTTTCTATCCTTGTACGTTTAATCTCCCTGACTTTACATTTTAAAAGGTCTTTTTTTTAGAAAACATGTAATTGTGTTATTTTTATCTAATTTGACAAATTTGACTTTTTTTTAATTGAAGTATTTAGACCATTTACATTTAATGTTGTTATCAATATGGTTGATATCTTGCCATTGGTATTTTAATTGTCCTACTTGTTCTTTGTTTCTTTGTCTTCTTTTTTTTGCTTTCTTTTAGATTGGGTGGGGGGGTTGGTGAATCTATTTTAATAATCTCCAATCTTAGCTTATTAGTCATAAATCTTTTGTTTGTTTTTATTAGTGGTTGCTTAGGGTTTGCATTATACATCTTCAACCTTAAAATAATATACCACTCATGAGTATCATTGAGAACCTTAGAACAGTACACTTCATTCCTCCTTTCTTTTGAGCTATTGTCATGCATTTTGCTTTTAGCTATGATATACACCCAACTGTCTGTCTATCTATCTATCTATCTATATATATATATATTTTTTGCTTTAAACAGGCAATTGTCTCTTTTTTAAAAAAAATAACATCTTTCTTGGGATGGATTTCACATACCATAGAATTCACCCATATGTAGTATACAGGTCAATGGGTTTTAGGTTGTGCAACCATCACTACAATCAGTCTTAGAACATTTTCTCTTCCCCCCCAAAAGCTGCATATCTGTCAGCTGACACACCCCTTTCTTCTACCCACCCCCAGCCGTAGGCTACTGCTAACTTATTTTCTCTACAAATTTGCCTATTATGGACATTTCATATGAATGAAATCACATAATATGTGGTCTTTGTGACTAGCTTCTTTCCTTAGCAGAACGTTTTCAGGATTCATCTGTGTTGTAGTACATCTCAATAGTTCATTTCTTAGGGCACCTGGGTGGCTCAGTTGGCTAAGCAGCTGCCTTCGGCTCAGGTCATGGTCTCAGGGTCCTGGGATCGAGCCCCAAATCGGGCTCCCTGCTCAGCAGAGAGCCTGCTTCTCCCTTTCTGCCTGCTGCTCTGCTTACCTGTGTGTGTGCACTCTCTCTCTCTGACTGTGAAATAAATAAATAAAATCTTTTTAAAAAATAGTTCATTTCTTTTCATTGCCAAGTAATATTCCATTGTATGGGCACACACATTTTGTTTACCCACTCATCGACTGAGGGATATTAGGATTTGCTATTATAAATTGTGTTACTGTGAAAATCTGTGGACACATTTCATTTCTCTTGGGTATGTATACCTGGAAGTAGAACTTCTGGGAATCTAATGTTCAGCCTTTTGAGGAATTGCCAGGCTGTTTTCCAAAGTGGCTGCACCATTTCACATACCCACCAGCAATGTATGAGGTTTCTAATTTCTCTACATCCTTGCCAATAAGTGTTTTATTTGTGGTTTGTATTATAGCGATCCTAGTGAGTGTGAAGTGGTATCTCATTGTGGTTCTGACTTCTATTTCCCTGATGACGAATAATGACCAATGATGTGCCTACAGGCCATTTGTATATCTTTGGAAAAATGTCTGTTCTGATCCTTTGCCCATTTTTAAAATGGGTCATTTGTCTTTTTACTGAGTTTTAACCATTTGTTAGGTATTCTAGGTACAAGTCCATTATCAGATAATGATTTGCAAATGTTTTATTGAATTCCATGGCTTATCTTTTCGCTTTCTCCATGGTGTCCTTTGCAACACAAAAGTTTTAAATTTTGATGAAGTCTAATTTATCTATTTTTTCTATTGCTGCTTGTGCTTTTGATGTCCTATCTAAGAAGTCATTGCTTAATCCAAGGTCACAAAGATTTGTGCCTACGTTTTCTACTAAGAGTTTTACAGTTGTAGTGCTTACATTTAGGTCTTTGATTCATTTTGAGTTAATTTTTGTATAGGGTGTGAGGTAGAGGTGCCAAGTCTTTCTCATTTTAGATACTCAGTTGTCCCAGTACCATTTGCTAAAAAAACTGTTCTTTCCACCATTATATGGTCTTGTCATCCTTGCCAAAAATCGATTGATTTATAAATGTGAGTTTATTCCTGGGCTCTCCATTTACTGCCTCGATTTCTGTGTCTGTCCTTATACGAATACCACACTATCTTGATTATTGTAGTTATGTTGTAAGTTTTTGAAGTCAGAAAGTGTGAGCGCTCCAGATTTGTTCTTTCTAAAGATTGTTTTGGCTATGCTGGCTCCCTTGAGTTTCCATATGATTTGTCATATTTCTGACAGAGAAACTAGCTTATATCCTGATACAGATTGTGTTTAATCTGTAGATCAATTTGGGATGTATCGCTATCTTGAAAATATTTAAACTTCTGTTCCATAAACACAGGATGCCTTTTTATGTATTTGGGTCTACTTTACTTTCTTTCAAAAAAATTTGTAGTTTCCATTGTAAACTTTTGCACTTCTTTTTAAAAATTTATTCGCAAGTATTTTATTCTTTTTAATGTTTTTGCAAATTATTTTCTTAATTTCATTTTTTGGATCATTCACTGTGGTTGTATAGAAATATAACTGATCTGTATCCTGTAAGCTTGTGGAACTTGTTTATTTGTTCTAATAGTTTTTTGGTAGACACCTTAGATATTCTTTATACAAAATCTTGTCATCAGTGAATACAGATAGTTTTACTCTTCCTTTTTAATCTGATGCCTTGTATTTTATTGTCTTTCCTAATCATCTTGGCTAGAACCTCCAGTAAAATATCAAGCAGCTATATCAAGAACGAGCATCCTTGGTTTGATCTTAGGTGTAGATAATGCATTCAATCTTTCACTATTAAGTAGGATTTCAGTTGTTGGTTTTTCATAGGTGCCTCTTTTCAGGTTGAGGAAATCCCTTTCTATTCCTGGTTTGTTGTATGATTTTATCATGAAGAGGTATTGAATTTTTTCAAATGCTTTTTCTGCATCTACTAGACAATTATGTGGTTTTTCTCCCTTTTTTTCTGTTGATACTGTATATCATATTAAGACTGATTTTTTAATCAGTCTGACACAGTTTTTAGATTGGTTCTGACACAGGTAAATTATTTTTAGGTAAGTCACCTTTGCATCCCCGGAATAAGTCCTACTTGATCAAGATGTATAATCCTTTTCTCCATGTTGCCAGATTCAGGTTTTTGTTTGCTTTTTTTAGTGAGAAAAAGTTTTCATGGGTACCTACATATTTACCATTTCCAATGCTCTTCATATTTGTATGTAAATTATCCTTTAGTATCATTTTCCTTTTCCTGGAAGGACTTATTTTAACATTCCTTATAGTGCTGATCTGCTGGTGATGCATTCTCTCAGATTTTATTTGTATGAAACAGTTTTTATCTTCTTTCCTTTTTGAAATTTACTTTGACCAGAAATAGAATTAAAATTGACAGGGCTCCCTGCCTCCCAGTCCCCCACTCTTACATGTAAAAGATGTTGCTGCACTGTCTTCTCATTCTCATTGTTTCATGAGGTGTGTGCTGCCTTTCTTTTCTTTGTCCCTGTTTGCAGTGTGCATTCCCTTCCCCTCTTCTGGCTGCTTTTAAGATTTTTTTCTTTATCACTGGTTTTCAACAATTTGATCATGACATATATTGGTGTAGTTTTTTTTTTATATTCAATGTAAAGATATTCAACATAAATATATTTATATTCAATATAAATATATTCAAAAACATTTTGAAGATGTTGGACTTGTGGGTTTATAATTTGCATCCAATTTGAAAAGATTGGGGGTATTCTCCAAGTATCTTTTTCTACCTCTCCCCCAACTCTCCCCCCAGAATATCAATTACATATATATTGGACAACTTGATATTGTTCCACAATTCACTTATAACTTCTTTTTTCAGCACTTTTTTCCTGAGCTTTATTTTGGAATATTTCTATTGCTGTGTCTCTAAATTCATAATCTTTTCTTCTGCAGTATCTAATTGTACATAGCATATTTTTTGTTTTAGGTATTGTGGTTTTCAACTCAAGAATTTTGATTTGGGTCTTAGCTACATCTTCCATCTTTCTCCTCCTTATAGTCTATTTTCTTCTGCCTTCTTTCCTATATGGAGTAAGTCTATAATAATTCTTTTCACATTCTGGTATGCTAATGCTCTCATCTATGTCATCTTTAGATATTTTCCTCATGACTGGTTTTTTTTTTCTAATTATGTGTTCGATCCTAAGTTTTTGCATGTCTGGTAATTTTTTTTTCAAGTTTTTATTTAAATCCCAGTTAGTTAACATACAGTGTACTGTTAATTTCAGGAGTACAGTAGAGTGATTCAGCACTTCCATACAACGCTGGTGCTCATCACAGAAAGTAGAAAACATTCCTTTAAATGTGCATGAAAACTGTAAGAAATAATATCATGTTCTTTGATACAAGCCCACCAGGGTTCAGTTGAATATTTTAATCTGTATTTTCTTTAATACTGTGTTTTTGGATTATAGGTGCTCTTCCCATTTCATTGCTCTGTTGGTCAGTGTACTTCCCATTTTTATTTTTTCTCCATCCTTTGGAATTCTATAGGTGTCCAGAAATAAAATCTCAGAACTAACAACCAAAAATTCATTTTTTAAATTTATTTATTTATTTATTTATTTATTTATTTATTTATTTTTACTTTACTAGAGAGAAAGAGAGAGTGTGCACAATTGGGCACAGGGAGAGGGACAAACAATACAGTTCCGAGTGTGGAACCCTCTGTGGGCCCAATCCCACAACCCCAAGGCATGTCTGGTAATTTATGATTAAAGGATGGATGCTGGACTTTGGGTGCTGGACTTTGTCTTATTTCTTTAAATATTGCTGGGCTTTGTTCTGACACAGTTAAATTATTTAGAATTTGGATCCTTTTGAGGTTTTCTTTTAATTTTGATTAGGGTAGGTCCAGAGCAGCCTTTAGCCAAGGGCTAATTTAACCTCACTACTAAAACAGTACTCTTCTGAGGACTCTGCCTGATGTCCTGTGTATTAGGAAGTCTTTATACTCTAATAGGAAGACTAACTATTCCCAGTCTTCTGTGAGTTTCTGGGATTCTTCTGCCTTCTCCTGTCTGGTGACTTGTTACCAGACTCACATAGTCTCCTCCCATCATGTCAGCACTAAGCCGAAGATTTGATCTCTTTCCCATCTACACCAGTCCTGTGAACTCATGTTCTGTCTTTCATTTCGGAGCTTTACCTGTGGTTCTTTCCATATCTCCACCTGGTAAACTTCCCATCATCCTTCAGGACTCAGTGCCACCTCTGCCAGGAAGCCTACTCAGTTGTCCTCAGTCCCATAAAGTGCTAAGCTCTATCATAAGTCTTAGTCAGGTTTAATTATGGGTTATATCTAGAAGTGCTCATTGGCTGTGACTCTAAGGGTAAGGCCCTGTCTTGCTTGATTCTGTATACTTAGTGGAAGGCTTTGCATAGTGTAGTTCTCCGCATGAGTGCAGTGAATGAATGAAAGCCGGGTAGGGAGGCATGGCTGGTGGGAACAAGGAGACTCAAGGCTGGCTGGCTTCCAGTGGCTTGGGTGTGGGGGTATAGCTCAGTGGTAGAGCATTTGACTGCAGTGGCTTGGGTGTCTCGGGGCTCTCCAGCCCAGAGCAGAGGGGTTCAGTGCTGCAGAGCCTTCCTTCTAGAGTTGGACAGTACTGGGCTTGAGGGTTTATGCTTTTCCCCTGCTCTGCTACACTTATACCTGCTTCAGAGGGAGATCTGTGACATCATCCCAGCCAGTGTGGGCTGAGGGTCTTGGGGTGTCTAGGCTTTTGGCTCCTCAGCAGAGCCTTCTCCTTCATGAGGGTCATAAATTGTGCCACAGGAAGCCTGATGTGTCACAGGAAATTCTTATCAAGAAGAGATTTTAGGATAGGGAGTATTGAAGGGCTTTGCTGACTGGGATATGCAGCCACGCAGTATAACTCTACTGGGAAAGGTCCCACTTGCTCAGCCATTTAAAATAGTATATACTTTGCTATGATTTGATTATAAGCTCCATGATGGCAGGAACCATGTCTGTCTTTCTTGTTGTGTTCTCAGCCAGCAGCTCATATACACAGTAAGGATTCATAAATAACTACTGAAGGGATAATAACAGCTGAAATTCACTGACAATTTCCTGCATACCACACATGCTTCTAGGCCACTTACACAGAGTCATACAATAGTAACTGCCACCCTGTGAAGTGCATACTATTACCATTCTCGTTTTGCAAATGCAGAAAGTGGGACAAGGAGTGGATAAGTAAGTTGCCCAAGGTCACTTTGTCACATAACTGGTGAGGCAGATTTTCAAAGATTGTACTCTTAATGCCTGTTGATTGAATGAATGAGTGAATTTTGATTTATAGCATCTGCAAAAGGAGACCATAATAAGCTAAAAGTGTATTTCCTAAAACAATCATCACATCTGATTTTCCATAATTTGGACTATCCATATTCAATATCAATATACCTCTCTATACTATGCATATAACATTATATAGTTAAATCTAACATTAAACATAATATACAAATGTAGTTAATACTACAAATAGTGAGTATTGCATAATCGTTATACATAGCATGTATCATTACTATTAACTTTGTGATCTTACTACATGCCAGGCTTTGTGTCAAATGTTTTACACACAGTATCTTCTTTCATATTCATAATTCTGTAAAATAGGTAGAATTCCTATGAAATTGCTAAGGCTTAGAGAGGTTAAACCCACGGAGCTTGTTACAGAGCCGGATTTGAGCCCTTGTCTATTTAACTGCTTATCTGCGATCCTAAGGGCTTTGCTGTACTCTTTGTCCTGTAGTCTGGCTGAAGCAGGGCCACCTTGGGCTTTCCAAGGTCTCTCTCTCCCCCAGGAAGCTTCCAAATCCTAGGTCCTAGTCCTCCTTTCCAAGCCGTACAGAAGGGGACTGTGGATGTCCCAAGCCGGCTTTCCCAGTCCCTGTCCAGCAGGGGGAGCTGAAGCTGCGACAGTTCAGACACTGCGGCGCGGAGTCCCAGTACTTTAGAGCTTGAGGGATGCCATATTGGAGCCCATCCTAGACCAACTGAATCCCAGTCTCTGGGAGTGGGGCCCCAGAGTCAGAATTTTTAATTAGCTACCCAGTTGACTCTGATGTCCAGACAGATTTCCAGACAGAACCACTGTCCCAGGTTCAAGAAAAAGGAAGTAGATACTCCTTAAGGAAGAGAATTGGTAGCTTCTTGCCCAGGGCAACTTCCCAACACCTTTTTTAGAAGCATGGTGGCATCATGTGGCATGAACGTATATTATAAAATAAGATTAAAACATTTTTGATAACACTAGTAAATTTGAAATACATGAAACAATATAGGGGAGAAAAATAGGATTGCCTGTAAAGCCAACACCTAGAGATAACTCCTGTTAACTTTTTGATTTATTTCTATCTTTTAACTTTTCAAAGCACAAACTGGAGCACCTGGCTGGCTCAATCAGTGGAGCATGAGACTCTTGATCTCAGGGTCATGAGTTCGAGCCCCACGTTGGGCCTAGAGCTTACTTAAAGTTAAAAATAAATTTCTTAAAAAGCATAGATTTTCAATGCGCAGCTGAATACAGTCATGTTAACAAAACCCAGACTGAGGAACAGAATGTTGCCAGCGCCCTCGAAGCTCCCTTTGAGACCCTTCTGGTAACTCTTTCTTCCCAAAGCAGTTGTCCTGGCTCCTAACATCATCGATAAGTTTTGCTCGTGTTCAGCATTTATAGAAATAGAATAATTCGTCATTTCCAATTTGAGTGTGTCTTGTTTTGCTCGTAAGGATATCTGGGAGATCCATCTGTGTTACATATATAGTTACACGGTAGTGCGCTTATCGTCACTGTATAGAATTTAATTGTGTGACTATAGCACAACTTATATATCCATCCTGCCGTTGATGGCATTTTGGAATTTTGAAGTATTTGGCAGTCGTGACCTAGTGCTTTAAGGAACAGGCTTGTCTGTGTCCTTGGGTGCTCACAGGTGTGCATTTCCTTGGAGCAGGTACCCAGGCGAGCAACCGCCGAGTTTTTTGTTCAGCTTTAGTAGATGCTGCCTGAGTTTCCCAAAGTGGTTCTACCAATACCCTTTCACCAGCAGTGCATGAGGTCGGTTTGTTCCACATCATCACCAAACTTTGGTTTTTCTTGTTTAAGTTAGCTGTTCTGGTGAGTGTGCACTATTGGAATCGTATCTCCCAGTAAATAATAAAATTGAACATCTCTTCCTTCATGCATTTCTTTTTCTTTTTTTTTTTTTTAAGATTTTATTTATTTATTCGACAGAAAGAGAAAGAGCACAAGCAGGGGAAAAGGGTAGAGGGAGAAGCAGATTCCTTGCGGAGCAAGGAGCCCCACGTGGAACTTGAGCCCTGGACCCTGGGATCATGAACTGAGCCGAAGGCAGAGGCTTAACTGACTGAGCCACCCAGGTGCCTGAATGCATTACTTTTTAATCTTTTACTTACATGCCCACCCCGCGAAGCCTCAGTTTATTAAGGGGGGGAGGGGTGGAAATGAGTAAGGTAAACCGTAAAGCAGAAACGCCCAGGTAAAGTCATATGTTATTTTCCCTTTCAGTGAAGTGTGTCGTCTTAAAAGTACGTTCTGCCTATCTTAGGCTAAGAACATGTGCTCTGCTGCTATTCTTTCTCTTAGCTCTTTCTTCCTATGCTTTCCTCTACTGTTTAATTTCTACTTGTTCTGTCAATAGCATTGGTATTTTGGGGGAGGATGTGTTTTTATGAACTTTGCAAGAATAGTCTTCAAAGAAAAGTTGCTGTCACAGAGGAAAAGCTTCAAGTCAGGGTCAAGAAAGAAGCCTCAGGTAGCAGGTGCCCAGAGCTACTTCCTGGTGCTATGCTGGGAACAGTATGGAGCTGGGCAGAGTGACTGGAGTTGTGAGCTTTGCAGAATAGATGCCAAAAGTAAGGTTGTTTTGGGTTGTGTTTACTTCAGAAAATTGTTCATTTAAGAAAATGAGTTTCAGGGGCTTCTGCGTAGTTCAGTTGGTTAAGCATCCGGCTCTGATCTTGTCTCAGGTCTTGATCTCAGTTCAGGAGTTTGAGCTCTGCGTTGGGCTCCATGCTGGGTGTGGAGTCTACTTAAAAAAAAAAAAAAAGAGATTTTATATTCTCTTAAGGTACTATTTTGGAAAAAAAATCTTTTGGGGTGTTATCTGAAAAGTACAGTATAAGTTTGTTCACGAGTGGCAGTTACATATGTTTGTGTGTGCATATCTTGAAGTCGTGTAGCTGTTTTGTTCTCTAAATTTTTCATGTAACATGTTTTTTCATATCATTAAACAGTAGATGAATTTTTTTAAATGGCTATATCATGGTTCTTTTTATGGACTTCTTGAAATTTATTTAAACATTTACCTATTTAGGTCATTTGAAGAATTTCAAAATCCTCCATGATGATCATCTTTGTATGTAAATTTCCATGTTCACTTGATAACTTTCTTAGAATAGCTTCAGGGGTAAAATTCCTACCTCAAAAAGAATGACTGCCTCAGGGATATTCATTAAAAGTCTTTGGTGCATTCATAGGATCACATTTCCTTCCAGAAAGACCATGAGGACAACCCCACCCCCAGACACTGCCTCCCTGTGTGCTGTTTGCCGCTTTTTTTTTTTTTTTAAGATTTTATTTATTTATCTGACAAAAAGAGACGCAGCGAGAGAGGGAACACAAGCAGGGGGAGTGGGAGAGGGAGAAGCTGGCTTCCCGCTGAGCAGGGAATGGATGTGGGGCTTGAACCCAGGACTCTGGGATCATGACCTGAGCCGAAGGCAGACTCAGACATTTAACAACTGAGTCACCCAGCACTCCCGTTTGCCAGCTTTATATTCAGTTCCCTACACAGTATCTCTTGCCATACAGGAAACTGTTGTCTTTAATAAAATCCATATGGGTTCAGGAACATACTTAGAAAAGCTCCTACACATGATTAGAAAAATATTCTTCAACATTTTCTACTTGTAGTCTTCTTGTCTTCTTTAGTTTTTTACACTACATCTTTAATCCATCTGTTAGTGTTCTTGTGTGTGATGTGAAGGAGGGATAGAACTTTTGTCCCCCCAGGTGGATAGCAAGTGATCTGGAAACCATTGACTAAATAGTGCAGCATCCCATCAGCATTTTGTGAGGCCATCTTTATCATAACCCAATTTCCTCTGCAGATGTAGGTCTGTTTCCACATTGCATTCGTCCGTTGCTCATTCCCAAGCCAGCGCTGCTGTTTTATTTCAGATTCCTGGTACAGTTTCATAGCTGGTGTGGCACCTTTTCTTGGAAAATTGACTTATTTTTCCAGATGAATTTCAGAGTAAATCTGTCCCGTTAAAAACAGAAATCTTACTGTACTTGTGAATAGAATGGCATCAAATCTATAAATTGATTTGACAAAATTACAGGAGTATACAGAAACAGAGGGGGCATCTCTTTTTATCATTGGTGTTTGTATAGGTAAGATTTCAAGTTTGTTTTATTAGTGTTTTAGTGTGTTTTTGTGTATGTCTGGGATGCTTCTTAGGAAGTTTCCCAGGATCTGTTATTTCTTCTATTGCTTTTGTAAGTAAGATCTCTTAATGTTATCTTTTTTACTAGAAGTTTCTGATATGTAGAATTATTTAGAGTCAAAGGGTCAGAGTGTAGCCTCGCCCTCCTTGAACGCTGGGGACACCGACACCAGAGATTTAGGGACTTGTCCCACACCAGAGAGGAGTCACGCCCAAGCCAAATCTGGAGCCCAGACCTAGATACCCAGCCGGTGTCCCCTGGAAACTCCCCAGGCTAGATAGCAGGAAGGATGTGTTGTAACTCATCAATCAGTTACCCAACTGCTGTTGCCATGGAAACCTGAAAGCAGCATCTTCCAGGAGGACCAGGATGCAGAGTCCAGAGAGAACGGGCTGCACTAGGGTGGGGCCAGGCCAGGATGGCCTATCTCTGGGTGCAAGTGTGCATGTGTCTGTGTGCATCTGTGTGTATGTGTGAGAGAGAGAGAGAGAGCCTGCACAAGAATGAGAACAAGCATATACTTTCTAAAGAGGGAGGTGCCCACCCCACTAACATCCTTTTAGGCCTGGTCCATCACTCTGGATCCTTGCTGGGTGGTGTTGTCAGAAGGGGCAATGTGCCACTGAGATGGTTTTTGTGTGTCTCTCAGGGCCCAGGCTGAAGCTGCCCTCACACTGAGTTGGCAGTGCTGAGCAGGGGCGCTGGCCTCTGCCTGTCGTGGGCCTGGGAGCCCAGCTGGCAGCTGCTGGATGCTGGATGCTGGCTCTTCCTCCTTCAGGTGATGGGGTGGTCCAAGAGGGAGGCCCCCACCCAGACCACACTGACACTGGGGTGCCGGGGGCAGACACAGACCCCTCATCGCAGGACTCCCCTCTGTAGTTGGTGGGCCAGGAGGCAAGGACAGTGCAGGAGTTCAGGGTGATGGTCAGAGGGACTGGACAGGCCCCGACCCTCAGATGGAGCTGGGAGTTGAGACAGCCAGGGACAGGATGTGCCTCTGCCCCAGCTGCAGTCTGACAAGATGCAGGAAGGGGACATGCCCTGGGGTTCTGAGGGTATCCGCGGGGTTTTTAGTTGGGAGCCCTGACTTCGCTGTTCACTCTCCTACCAGCTGCTCCCCACCAGGATCCTGCGCCTCTTGCCTTCTGGTCCCTTCCACGAGGCCAAAGGAGCCTGAGCTCAGCATTCACTGCACCCTGAACAAGGCCCACATACCCACAAAGAGCCCTGCTATGGCTGGGTGTGGGAGGAACTTCCAGAAGCAGCTGGGGCTTCTTTGTTTGGGGGTCAAGATCCTGGGGAGAGCAGCAAAAAGGTGGGCTCCTGGAGCCCCCCATGGTGCCTGAGGCCGGGCCTATGGGAAACCAGGTTGTTCAACCAGCGGCTTTTGTCCCATCCCTGCCTGCCCCCACCCAGTTGTCATTTCCGCCTGCATCTCTGCCAGAGCCTGACCTCCAGGGATGCAAGCTGTCACCCGGGAAGCTCACTCCAGCTCTCCCACCTGCCGCTGCCTGGATCCCCCTCATGCTCCTGGAGCCGGGGGTGGTCTTAGGGGCTGGCAGAGGGGTCTTCTGTCTTGGAACATGGGGATGATACGGGAACGTGTTGAGTGTGAGAGCTCCGTGGATGGGGTGGCCTGCATTGGCACCTGTGATACACGAGTGTGGAGAGAAACAGAGAGGCCATGGCCCGTATGCCTGCATGGCGTGTGTGTGTTTTGCGGAGGGCAGGAACTGTGTGCGGAGCATTGGGAGTGATGTGGGCCATGCAGTAGGGAGGGAAGGTATCTAATGCTGCGTGAAATGCCTTGAGTTGGGGGGCAGTAGGTACTTGGTGGGGGTGTGCACGTTTGAAGTGTGTGAAGAGATTTCACGTCCGTATGTGTGTGTGAGTATTGTGTGGTGGTTTGGGTAGACGGGTAATGGGTGCGTGTGTGAGACACAGCTGGACACAAATGTGTACGTGGAGTGTCTGAGGCAATACATGGGAGGCAGCTGTGGACACTCAAACTTGTCCGTGTGTGGTGGAGGAGGGGTCAATGTGTTAGTGTGTGTGGCGTGGCTTGGAAGGGGGGGCTGTGTGTGGGTTCAGAATATGTGCGTGGGGGGCGCCTGGGTGGCTCAGTGGGTTAAGCCTCTGCCTTCGGCTCAGGTCATGATCTCAGGGTCCTGGGATCGAGCCCCGCATCAGGTTCTCCGCTCAGCAGGGAGCCTTCTTCCCCCTCTGTCTCTGCCTGCCTCTCTGCCTACTTGTGATCTCTCTCTATCAAATAAATAAAATCTTTAAAAAAAAAAAAAAAGAATGTGTGTGGTACATGTGAGGTGCCATGTATATTTGGGAGAGGTGATGCCTGTGAGCTAGCGTGCAGAGCACGTTGGAGAAGGGATACAGGGGCCTATAATCCTCCCTACACCTTAAGAGATTGGTGGCCATGATTTTCCCCTGAAAAGATGAAGAATCTGAGGCTCACAGAGGATCCCATCTCTGTTAGCCCATGACCTAGATAGACTCTAGAGGGCAGGGGCCAGGACTGGCCTGTCTGGTGGCCCGGTGGGTTATGACGGGTCATGTTCAGTTCTGCTGGGTGACTGACTAGACTGAAGCTGGTCGGCATGGCCTCAGAGGCAGTAAAGAAAAGCCATTGCAAGTCCGTTGTTAAACCTGGCTGCTCTTAAGAATTGGACTCTATAAACTTAAATAACTTAAATTTAAAACAAAAATGATAAATATACAAAACTCACCACTTTTTTTTTAACTACATTTGACGACGCCTGTGCCCTTGAGGTAATTCATATCTGTCGTATCTGTGTGATAGAAATACTCTTCCCAGCTCCGTGGGCGTTGTGTCGCCACACTGGCCTGAGAGGGTGTATTTATTCTGCCCTAGTCAGGAAATGCTAATGAAGACTTGGTTTGTTTTGTTGATTGCTTAGACAAGACTCAATGCAGATAAACTTCAAACTTGCCCTCTCTGTGGCTCCTGTGTGGTAGTCACTTGTATTCAGGGTGGCTGTCTGGCACAAAATATTGAAGAAATGTTCTCCCAGTATTCAAAAATGATTGCCTAAGTCAGCAAAGAAGTCACTCAGGTCCCTGATGAATGAGTGAAGTTCTGCCATATTTCCCTTGTTTGACTTTCACCTTATTTGTTAAAAGAAAATATCAATAAGTCTTCTAGTTGGCACGACCCTCATTTGTCATTGCAGCGGCAGGTGGGCTCCAGATAAACAGTGAGGCAAAAAATCAATGAACACATTGATTTCTGGGACAGTTGACTGGCTATATGGAATTTTTATTTGTAAATTGTGTGCCACACATCTTTCAGATCAGTAAACTTACAATAAACTTATGTAGGTATGCCTGTAAACATTTTTTGGAAAGCTGGGTGTTAAACATCACTGTTCTTCCAATCTCTCACGAGGCCCTGACAGGCTTCCTTTGTCCTGTAGGAGGTGAGGGGAAGGAGGGCAGGTGCAACTTTCAGGGGCATGGGCAGGAGCAGCTTCTCAGATTTCCAGAAGAGCTGTGGCTTGTCCCCAGCTCAGCTCTGACTCCCTCATGGTCCCGGGTCAGGTGGTCAGAGCTCACCAGGCATGCGTTCATTCTGTTCTCGCTACCTAAGCCCCTTCTCTGTGCCTGGTGCTGGGGATTTTCGTAGGGGAAGACGACTCACTACCTGCGTGGAGCTCACGGCCCAGAGGAGGACATAACCAGTCACAGCCAGTTACTCCCTGGAGACTGGGGAGCAGGCCGGCGATGCCTTGCCGAGCTGGAGAAGGAGGGGGTGCTGGGGCAGGGAGAACAGGGATGTTCCACCTGGAGGAGTGGTCCTCGGCAGTAAGTGTGCACGCCCCGTGTGATCTCTGTTAAAATTACAGAGACTCTCTCTTGGCAGGTCTGGGCAGGTTGGTTGCCCTGCAACATGCTGGGGGATGGGGAAGCACGGGGCCCTCAGAAAGATGAGGGTGCATGGGGAGGTCAGGATGGCTGGAGCAAAGCAGAGTCAGGCCAGCCCTGGGGATGGGGGGAGCAGAGAGGAGCAGGTGGCAGAGGCAGCAGCTCACACAGCCTTGCAGGCCTCACGAAGGGAGTGGGCTTCTGTCCTGTGGAATGAGGGGCCATTGAAGGATCCTTGTCAGCAGACAGGCAGGTGATAGGCTCAGATTGGCTTTGGAAGGTGTGTGCTCTTGGAGGTGGCAGAACTGCACGTAGGGAGCCTGGAAGAGGCTGGAGACACTGGGGGAGAGGGCCTAACCCGGACAAAGGTGGGGACAGTGGGGAGGGCTCCACAGAGGAGGCCACAGGTTCATGAACTGGGCTAGAAGGAAGGGGATAGGGTGGATCTGGCCTTCTGGGCTGGTGACCGAGTGCATGGCAGGGCCCTTCATGTTGCCAGAAATAGGAAGAAGAGCAGATCTGGAGGGAGAGATATTCGGGTTTGGACCTGGAGACTTGAGCCGTGATTCTGGAGGAGCCCAGAGGCATAAGGAACTCAGGGGAGCCCCCAGGTAGTAGATTTGGGAGCCCCAGCAGATAGGTGGTACAGCTATGGGAGTGGACAGGTCACCCAGGAGAACACAGAATGAGAGTCTCAAACAGCTGTCCAGATTTGGTCCCAAAGGGTCAGGAATTCGGGTGTCTGTCTTGGTCTTATTTCTGGAAGGGGTGGCCCAGTTTCCAGGTCCTTCCATGCAGGAGAGCCGGAGAGAGGGCTGGACAGGGTTGGAGGAGTTCAGAACCATGGGCGGGCAGCTGGCTGCCTTCAGTGAATAGCTGGGAGCCACAATGGTTAGGAGTCATGGGCCCTGTTTCTGGTCCAGTCCTGGCTCTGCTACCAACTTGCTGTGTGACCTTTGGCAAATCACTGCTCACCCCAGCTTCTTCATCTGCAAAAGAGAAGCTTAGACCCACCAGTGACTTTCAAATGACATTTGGAGCCCCAGGGTCACCCAGAAGCATCCCCAGGGAAGCACGGGTGGGGAAAGAGAGTGGCTGAGAGCATGGTACTCCAGGCCCCCCAGCTTCCTCCAGAGCCGGTTGCTTTTTTGTTTTCTATGTTGGCTTCTGGCTGAAAACCACTGAGTCAGTGGATCCCAAGTCTGGGAACCCTTGTCAACACAGACACTGATAGGGACAGAAGAGTCCTAAAACTCAGCAAGAAACCACGTATCCTCTCACAGACACTGAGTGGGCCTCAGTGCCCATTGCCCATGTAGCAGAGTCACGGTTGTGCCCTCAGTCACAGGCGATAGGTGACCGCAGTTATGGATGCAGCTCGGTTTGCTTCCTCCTCCTGGCTGGCGGGTCACCAGCCTCCGCCATCAGTGTGTCCATGTGAGGTGGGCCCTTCACTGCTGCTCTCAGACCAAAGGCAGCATGAGGCTGACTGTGAGCAGCCAGTCAACCCCCTTGTCCCTTGCTCTTCTCTGTCCGTGGTCTCTCCAGAGAGCTCAGGTTCTCAGACCAGGACACGAAACCCTTGGTTCTTCCCCAACCTTGACCTCCGTGATGGCGCCCACTGTGTGCTGGAGGCCTCAGCAGGGTAGGGCCTTGGCTGCCCTCTGGCCCCACCCAGCTCCCCCCAGATGTCCCTGACAGCCAGGCACTGTTGGCAAACTGGAGGCAAGGCTGGGTCCAGGTAGGGTGTGGGAGGGCCCCCAGAGGGGAAACCCCAGAGTGGGAGCAGAGGGAGGGAAACCAGGCCCTTTAGGCCTGTGCAACATCACATCCCCGGGGAGCCCGTGCCTGTCTCCGCTCCCTCAGGGCAGGGCTTCTGAGCTGTGGAGGGGCAACCAGCTCCGGTGCTCTGCAGCGAATGAGGAGCCCCAGATCCCCATGCGCCTTCAGCCCAAGCTCATGTCCCAGCACATAGACTGTCCCACCACTGGGAAAGTTGTTCGGCCCCTGACCCTAATCACTAAGGGATAAAGGGATAAAGAGCATGTGGGGTCTCTTGTTACCTTAGGAACAGTTTAGAGAAAAATGTCAGCAGAAGTGACCTCCTCACGGTTCTCTCCTCAGTATCCCAGATGGACTTAGAATGTTTCTCTGAGGCCCTGAGAGGAGGTCCCTCCCTGTTCCTCCCTTTGTTCTCCGGGTTCCCTAGGACCGCAGAGGCCCCTTGGACCAGCTCTCACTGGGCAGGATGGTTGTGTGGGGGGGCAGGGGTGACGACTCTCGGTGTTTCCTGACAACAGGCTGGGGGACTCAAGCACCAATGTGAAGCTGAAGAGTGTCGTGGAGACAGGGGGCGGTGAGACGGAGTCTGCCCAGGCCATGCCCATGGCCGGGGTGTGGCCCTGGGCCTGGGGAGGGTCGCTGTTTGAGAGGAGGACGCAGCTTTATAAAATGACTCCGTAAGTATGGCCCTGGGCAGGCAGGGCCGCTGGCTCCCACTGCCCCCCCACCCTGGGATGCGGGCATGGACCAGGAGCACCTGTAGCAGGCGACCCTGCAGCAGGCAGTGGGGGATCCCAGAGAGCGGGGAGGTGACTGGTATCAGGGAGACACAAGTGCTTGGGCCAAGACGGAGGCTGACTCTGGGCCTCTGGGGAATGAGGGAGCCCCAGTGCTCTTAGGGGCCTATAGAGGACCCTCCTCAGTGTTCAAGGCCACCAGGCTGGGGTGTCCCCTTGAGCATCGTGTGTGTGTGTGTGTGTGTGTGTGTGTGTTTGCACAATGAGGGACTGTGGTCTCTGCCATGACTACTGACTTCATGGGTTCAAATTAAGAATCCTCTGAGCTCATGAGTCCAGGAAGGCATGCCCATGTCTTTTTTCGTAGGTATCAAAGTCTCTAGTAAAGTGATTTGCCTCATATGAACCTCTGGGAGCGTTTAGAAAATACACATTCCCAGGTCCTCCCACCAAAGAGTGGGATGGGATGGGACCCAGGAATCTCTATTTTTAAAGCCGCCTGGTGGTTTTGATAGAGAGCTGTAGCTGGGTAAGGAAACCATTGCCGGAGGGGGACCCCTATCCTGGGCCAGTCTTATCGTAGACACGTGGAAGGCCAGGCCTCTGCCTGCCGTGCTGCCACTGGGCCCTCCTGCTTTGCCCCCAACAGATGTTCTGACCGCCCAGAATCTCACACAAGGCAAAGACCCAACGTGCTGTTTAGTAACCTCTTCCTGGGGCATGAGAAGAGAAAGAATGGTGAACCGGCTGGGCCTACGACAGAGAAAGACTTAGGAAGGCGAGGGATGCAGGCACAGGAGCCTCAGGAGGAAGGGTCCTTGCATCCCAGCATCTGGGGCTCAGTGTGCAAGGCCCCAGAGGCCACCCCACCCCCTGTACCACCCCATCCAGCTCCACGGGGGAGGCTGGCTCAGGCTGGACAGACATTGTGGGGAAGGAGAATAGGGGTCAGACAGTGGACTTCTTGGAAGGCAGGTGTGCCAAGGAGAGTTGTTAAATTTTGTTGATGGAGTTGCTTTTTAACATTTTTTAAAAAAGAATCCACTTAATTTTATTTATTTATTTTTTAAAAGATTTTATTTATTTATTTCACAGAGAGAGATCACAGTAGGCAGAGAGGCAGGCAGAGAGAGAGAGAGAGGGAAGCAGGCTCCCTGCTGAGCAGAGAGCCCAATGCGGGACTCGATCCCAGGACCCCGAGATCATGACCTGAGCTGAAGGCAGCGGCTTAAACCACTGAGCCACCCAGGCGCCCCAGAATCCACTTAATTTTAAATGACCCTGAAAGTCCTCATCATTAACACGAAGGGCTCCTGAGCATTGAATGGGCAGGAAGTAACCCCCGGGACCTTTGCTGGTGTCTTGAGTTGGGCTGAGCTGGTTCCTGTCCCATCCCGCGGGGCGCGCCTTCCCGCCTCCTGGCTGTGGAGCGGCTGAGAGGTGCTCACTCGACCCAGTTCGCTGCATCAGTCCCCAAGTGCTGAACCTTTGGGCTCTTTCCAATTCCTTGCTATTATAAATATCACTGCTATGAATATCTCTGTACAAATTGCTTTCTTAGTGTTTGGCTGGGAAGCGTTCCCCCAAGTGGAATTACAAAGTCAAAGGGCATGAGCAATTTTGTAACTCTTGTCACATATTACTGGAGAGTTCTTCAGAAATCTTGAACCTGTTTACCATGGCACCAATTATGTATGGCTGTCCTCCAGCCCGCCAATATTAAGGTTCGTTGTTTGTCTTTATTTGGAGCTGCATTGTTGGGTTTGGATTTTCCCCATTGCTGTACTGGTCCAGAGTAACTGGTACTGGTGCTGTCCAGTTGATTTCAGCATGTATGACTGTAATGACTGGTAACGCCAGGCATGGTCTGAAGGACCCTGAGGACCCGATGGGCATCATTGACCCTGCAGGGGTTACGGGGCCAGCTCTGAGTCAAAGCCTGGACCAGGGCCAGGAAACAGAGAGTTGTGGTTCTCCAGGCTTAGTCCCCAGCCCCCAGTAGGCCAGGATGCGCCCCAGGGTCACTGTCCCAAATGCTCTGATCCTGAGTGTGCTTTGCAAGCAGAAGCACTTGAGCTGGGGAGAAGGCTAAAATGAAGAGGTGAGAGAACCCTGTTGGCCCCGTGCTCGTCCCCAGCCCAGCACACTCTGCTGGGGGATGACCCAACCACCTGCTCAGCTGTGGCCTTCCGGATGCACAGATGACCATGCTGTGCATAGCTGGGGTTCAGTGTGCCTGTGGGCATGGGGAGAAACCGGATTTGAGGCTTTGTCATATACTTAGCAGTTGTCTTGATCCTGAAGATCCCGAGGGGAGCTGCCCCAAGAGTTTGCCCGCTGCCTGTCTGTCACACCAGGGTTTGATCAATTGCCAGCTGGGCAAGACCAGAAGTATTTATTGAGGTCTGGGCCTTTGTGTCTTGGCTGAGTCCAAGCATGGGGAGTTTGTAGCAAGAAGGGCCTTAGGGAACATTGCCTCAAGTCAGGGTCGAGACCGTGCCCTGCAGATAATGCAGGGAGGGAGGTCAGTGCAATCTGGGCCTTAAGACAGAGGTAGTGAGGTTCAGAAGCACAATGCCCAGGGCTGAAATCTGGATGCTACGGCTACTGCAGGCAAGGCTACAGGTACCCTCTGATCTCAGGACAGACAGGCCAGATGAGGGCGGAGGGTCCAAGCAGACGTGGTTGGTGGGCAGTGGGAACTAGCAGAGTAGGCTGACGTCACAGTGTCAACAAACTCGGAAAACTAGAGAACAAAGAGACAGATATAGACCTTCGAGGGTATTCTGGGCAGGCTGGAGCAGGAGGGGCAATCTGTAAAACCAAGGGGATCTTAGAGTTTCTGTACCACAGGCCTCTCCATGCAGAAGCAGGATGCTGGAGGAGGGTAGGACACAGACTCAGTATGTGGTATAGACGGGGTGCCCAGCCTCTTGGAGGGGAATGGGCAGAAGCTGGGGAGGGGATCCACATTCCAGCCCAACAGCTGCATTGGCCCCGGGCTCCTGTGTGCAGAGGGCAAGCCCAGATGGAGGGTATCAGATTGAAGGTGAAGCATGCCTGCCATTGGGTAGCAGGGAGCGCTCCTGGGCCCACTTAGGTCCTCTAGGCTTGGCTCAGGCAGCAGGTCCCCTTTCCCTTTCATTCCTGCCCCGGTGTTCATGGGGCCAGCTTGGGTGTGGCTGGGGCAGGTGCCCATGGACAGAGGAGACATGGTCGGTACCCCAGGACCCCCAAACGGCAACCAGACAGAGTTGAGACATGGCTGGGTGCAGCAGAAGTATGGACTTGAACTTAGCACAACCTGGTCTGATGCCGGTGCTACCTTGTGACCTCAGTTTAACATGGCTGAGCCCCAGTCTCCTGCTCTGGAAGATGGAGATACTCAGTATAGTGTGGCTGAAAAGAATAAGTGAACGTGCTCAGCACGGGCAAATGCCAGTGTCCTTCCTTCTGCCTCCACAAGTGCCTAGAGTCGAGTAAAGTGATTTCTGTGGCTGGTAACACCTCTGTTGACCTCAGAATTGTGCCGACATTGGGAGTTGCTCTCTGGAAGCCCAGAGTCCAGCCTGGGGTTTGAGAGACATGGATCAGGGCATTCGCTATGGTTAATGCTGTGGCTGGTTCCATCCATGCCTGACTGATCATGTCATCCTGGCATTGGCTGAGGAGGGAGGGCCCTGTGGGTGTGCAGGGGATGCTCAGCAGTTCTCCTCTCTCATACAGGGGGGTTCTGACAGGGGCAAGTGGCAGCCAGCGTGCTCAGGCACCAGGCTGAGGTCTCATCTGGCACCCGGCAGGACAGCCTTGTCCCTGCAGGAGCTGTTACTGGAGGCTGACAGCACGGAGATGAGAGGTCCAGGGGACACCGAGTCCGGGGCAGGATCGGGGAATAGGCAACTCCCTGCGGTCCCAGGGAAGCTGCCCCTGGGTTCGGTCTGTGGACAGACCAGCTGCTTGTGCCCTGACTCTGATCCCTGGCCTTGTCCCTCCGGGTGTACAGGGGTTGAACCTTATTCCTCTCTGGAGGCAGGAGGGCCATGTAAAGGGTGCAGACACTGGAGCAGAGCTGGGCTGTGGCTGCTCCAGCCTCCCCCGGGGCCACCTGTTCTGGGCACCACAGCTAGGGAGCAAGAGGATTCTCGGGTTCTGAGTCCCATTCTGTCCCCTGCAAGCTGGAGACCTGGCGCGCCCCAGCCTGTCTGAGTCCCTTCTGAAAACAGCCCTCAGGTGTCAGGCACGGTGCTTGTGCTAGGCATGCAGCAGGGGGCAGAGTTGGACCTGGTCCCCTGGCGCCTGTGGCCTAGGAGCAGACTACTTGTTACATCAGTAATGCTGGTGGTGTTTGGGGACTTGGGCCAGGTTCTAGTTCTGAGGGGGCATAAAGTGGCCTGCACAAGCTGGGCCCCTGCGGGCCATACAGTCCTGTACCTGCCAATGGCCGGGGACCACTCACGATCTGTCTGCACTGGCTGGATCCCCTGGGCAGTCCCCTTCCTCTCCCCAGGTTGCGGCACCCCCCTCCCGCCCACACACACCCACACTGTGCCACGACGTGAGGGTGGGCCTCCTTGCTCTCGGTCTGCTGCTGATGTCCCTTCTGAACCTTGAACCCTACAGTCTTTTCTCCTGCTTTCTCCTCTGCTCCCCACTCTTCCAGCAGCTGGCCTCACAAGCCCCTGGTCTGTCAATGCCCTCACTAAGCCTGATCCTGACTAGGCCCTGCTTCTCTGGCTCCTTCCACCAACAAGATTCCTTACACTCACCCTTTACTGAGCACTGGGGAGCCAGCAGGAGAGCACCACCAGGGATCACACAGCCCTGTGTTCGGCCCTCAGCTCTGCTCCTTACTAGCCATGCCAGAACTTGGGAGAGTTGCGTCACCTTCTGGAACCTGTTTTCTGATCTGTAAAATGGGAACCATCCCTGCAGGGCTGCCCTAAAGATTAAATGAGACCTTGCGTGTGCAGCTTCTAGCACACAGTAGGGGTTTAATGCCTGCTAGCTTCTGGTATCACCTCGTGCCTCGCATTCAGAGTAGAGGGCTGAGAGAATTTTGTTCATTTGTTCACTCAGCAAATTTGTATCAATCTTCTGTCTTGTTTTAGGCACTCTCCCAGGTCCAGGGGGACACAGCAGGGAGCAAAACAGGGAAATGCCTGCCCTCAGGGAGTTCAGATTCTTGTTTCCACAGCTACAAGCTGGAGCCTCTTCCTTGAGCCTTCCCCTCCTCCCAGTCTGCATCTTCCCTGCAGGACCCCCATTTCACTGAGCTCTGTGTGCCTGCTGCGCCCACCTGGTGCGCTCTGTCCTCCGGGTGCTGGAACCTAGCACACCTCTGAGCCCCAGATTCAAGGCTGCTCCCCCTCTGCTTTCCCAGAGAAGGTCCCAGGGCCCCTCAGCCCCACCTGACCTGTGCGGTGGCCCCCCCATTGCCATCTTTGTCACCGCCTACTGAGCGCTGGCCCCGTCAGGCACAGTTTTGAAGACTTTCATGGATTAAGTCATTTCCTCTCTTGACATGCCTAAGAAAGAATTCCCTTTATTTGCAGAGGAGAAAACTGAGGCCAGGCTGGTTAAATACACAGCCCAAGGCCCTGCCGCTGGTAAAGGGCTGGGCTAGGCTGAGAAGCCCGGGCAGCCTGGCTTCAGAAGCTGCCTCCCAAGGTGGGCTTTTCCAACCCCCCGTGCGACCTTGCCTTGGGTCCTGTGGGCTTGCCTGGACCCCTCCTACCACCCCCTTCTCTGCCACTGGCCGGGCCACTCTGGCCTGGGCTACTGAAGAGCTCGCACACCACATCCCTGCTCCAAGAGCTGCCTGCGAACTTCTCCATCACAGGGCGGATGGCGTCATGTCTTGTCCCCAATGCCAGCAACCCCCGGGACTTCCCGTTGCTAAGAGATTCAAGGCCAGACACACAGCCAGGCACCAATAACCTCCCCCTCTTCTGCCCACTCAGTTCCTGCTCACAGGGCCCAGTCACACCAGCCACCTGGACACACTCCAGTCTCTTGTGTCTCCCCACCACCTTTACAAGCTCCAGTCTGGCCTTAAAGGCCCCCTCAGTCGCAGAGCCCTGCCTGACCCCCGTGCCCCGCCCCCCTCAGCCCTGCTTCCCGGCCAGACTCCACCTCCCTCTCCCCTGTGCCCGCACAGCTCTGGACATAGACCCTCCACTTCCCTCCACCTGGAATTACCCTTTGTTGCCTCTGCGACCAACCACGCCATGTCCTCCATGGCCCTGCAGTCTTCACAGGCTGGCACCATGCCTTACTCATCTCCGGGCCCCAGTGACTGCCAGGCTGAGTGCAGAGCAAGCCTCAACGCTGACATGATCAGAGCCGGCCTGAGGTGCCACCTGCGGATTTGGGGCAGGGAAGGGCAGAAGGTCTCTGTTCTCCTGTCTAGTCCTACTGCAGAAGCCAGGAATGGGGGATGATTCCCACATGGTCAGATCCCAGATTGGCTGAGCCAGAAGGGCCAGTAGAGGTCATCTGTGTCAATCCTTTCTCTTTGTAATGTTGGCCTGAGGCCCTGACTGGGGGAAGCCCAAGCCTGGGAGAGGGGAGGAGGCTGTGACTGGAATTCAGCCCCCAGCCTCCTGCCCTTGATTTTTCTCCTGTGTGATTCCTGGCCATCGCCACACAGTTTTAGTTGTGGTAGCTTTATAATATATTACTATCTGGCAGGACTGGTCCTCCTCTCATTAACCGACATTCTCAGAATTTTCTTTGTTTTCTTACCTACTTTTGTTTTTGGCTTCCAGAATATTTTTACCTGGGTTACCTAGAGGAATTAAGGGCAGTGAATAGTTTATCCAGGCCATCCTAATCATGGGTATTGACAGAGGCCCATTGATGGGGGTGGGGGGGGCAAATAAGGAAATAGTGTTACCAACTCTGGGATTCTCCACTCCCTCACCACTGTCCCCAGTTCTGTTGTTCTAGGACTATGGCTTTCCCTAAGACTAGAACCTTTGGGTGGTGGGGGGCAGTCTGGGGAACAGGCCCTGCTTACGTGTGCTGAGTAGGCACGGCTGTGCCCCGCTGCCTTCCCATCTGCCGGCAAGGACCCAGGCTCCCTGAGGAGTCCATCCACCGCTGTATCTTTTTGCTTTGGTGCAAGAGTCTGCCTCTCACTGCCAACTCTCCCAGAGGGTTGTTACCTCAAAAATACCTTATTTCTGGGCACTTGGGTGGCTCAGTTGGTTAAGTGTCTGCCTTTGGCTCAGGTCATGACCTCAGGGTCCTGGGATCGAGGTCCACATTGGGCTCCCTGCTCAGCGGGGAGTCTGCTTCTCCTTATCCTTCGGCCTGCGGCTCCCCCTGCTTGTTCATGTGCTCCTCTCTCTCTAATAAATAAATAAAATCTTAAAAAAAAAAAAAAAAAAAAAAACAAGCTTACCTCTTCTTAGCCTATTTGCTCCTTAAAAACACTCAGTTAAGGGGCACCTGGGTGGCTTAGTTAAGCAACTGCCTTCAGCTTGGGTCATGATCCCAAGGTCCTAGGATGGAGTCCGCCATTGGGCTCCCTGTTTGGCAGAGAGCCTGCTTCTTCCTCTCCCTCTGCCTGCTGCTCTGCCTACTTGTGTACTCTCTATCTCTCTGTCAAATAAATAAAATCTTTAAAAAACAAACAAACAAAAACACTCAGCTAAGGGATGCCTGGGTGGCTCAGTTCATTAAGTGGCTGCCTTTGGCCCAGCTCCTGATCCCAAGGTCCTGGGATGGAGTCCCACATCCGGCTCCTGGCTCAGCAGAGAGCCTGCTTCTTCCTCCCATTCTGCCTGCTGCTCTCCCTGCTTGTGCTCTCCCTCTCTGTTAAATAAATAAATAAAATCTTAAAACAAAATAAACAAAACACCTCTCAGTCGAGGTCCAGAGTAGACATTATGGCTAATTATGTCACTGACCCAACTGCTCTGTGAGACAGAATTCAGGAACACTGGTGACTGACTTGAGCAAGTCAGGGCGGCTCTTTCAGCTTTCTTCTCATGAAGCCCGTGTTCACATTTGGCTTGCTCACCCCTTTCCTTAGATCATCATCTGAGGGAATCTGACGAAATCCCTGCACTTTATCAAGCTTCAGAATTCCGTGGTATTTTGCTTTGAACGAAATGAAATCTAATTTCGGAAGAATTAATGTCTTTAAAATAGTCTTATCACATTCCTATGTGAATATACTAAGAGTCCCCGTTTATTCAAGTTATTTCTCTAAATCTCAAGTATTTTACATCTCCTTCATATGAATCACATATATGCCTCATTAGTATAATTTTTAAAACACTTCACACGTAGTTTTGTCATTGTAAATGAAATATCTTCATTTTCATTCTGTGAAACATTATTTTGCAATAATAACAGAAATGTTGTTGGTTATTTTCTTTTTATCTTTTTATCTGGCAACTTTATTGAAATTTCTGATTCCAGAGGTTTTTCCCATTGTTCCCTTATGTCTTTTCATGTCTTTTCAGGATCCCCCGTATGTCGTGTCACTTACAATAATATAAATTATGACTCCTTTCTAATACGATAGACGAATGACTATTCATCAGTGTTGCCCTCAGGAAGTTTTTAAAAATACAGGTAGTTGGGCCCATTACAATCCCCTCAGAACTGCAGCCTTGGGCTGGGCAACAGGGCTTGGGACTGGGACTGGTACATTCCAGACCAAGGAGACGTGTCCTGCAGAGCCAGAGAGGGGGTGAGCAGGGCTTGTCTGAAAGCAGACTGGTATGGAGAACAGCAACGTGATCCGTTTCGCAGACGCTTTAAAATGTTTGGTCCGTGAGCAAGGGAGTCAGGCAAGGACTGGAAGGCGCAGGTGCAGTGAGAGGTTTGCACGGTGAAAAGATCACTCTTGCTGCCATGTGAGAAGAGACTGCAGGGCGGCCAGAGGGAAAGGGGGTGCACGCCATTATGTAACAGCTAAGTCACACATCTCCCTGTGTCCCAGGTGATGCTTGCAGTGACTCGTGTATATTAACTCTCAAGTGCCCGGGCACACAGGTGGTTTCGTGGCAGAGCCTGGTCTGGAACCGGCGGCTCAGGCTCCAGTCTGCTCTGAAGCACCACAGGCTCTCCCACCCCACAGGTGGAGCCCCTGGGGCTATGGTGGTGGCCTTGGAGGTGGACTTGGAGGTGGGGAGAAGGGGACCAATTAAAGAGATACTTGGTGTTTGGTATCAATAGGACCTGGCAAGGGATTGATTTCCAGGATGGGGGTGGATATCAAGGTACCCGTTTTCCCACATGTCTGTGGCCGTTTGGAGTTTCTCTGGGACTTGTCTGTTCACCTTTCCATTGGGTTGTTTGTATGTGCGCATCACATCTACTCTTTTTCATGGGGAGAGGGCGGGAATTCAGACTCCCTTGCTGGGGTGCATTCTGTACCTCCAGTATGTCTTCCGGGTGTATGACGGGGTAAGGGATAGGTCTCTCTGCTCATCGTACCTTTTGCTTGGGGGGGTGGGGTATGAGAGCAAGGTGAGCCTGATCTGAGTGTGCTCTGCTCTGCTCTCCAAGGCCAGTTGGGATAGGAGGGGAGAAATGATGTCCTTTTCCTGTAAATTGTCTGATGGGGCTCTAGATAACAGAACTCTAGTGATCTTGGGGGCCCTAGGCATCAATCCACCCCTCATCTTATATACTAATACGTCGAGGCCAAGAAAACTGGGACGGGACTCGTCTGCTGTCACATGGGAGGCCAGGGACTAACACCTGGATCTCACGTTTCCTGACATCCAGACATTCATGGCATCTTCCATGCAAGGGAGGGCACGGCAGCAACGTCCGCAAGTGTCTGGTCGCCTGTCCTGGTTGGGGGGCCTGGGGGAGGGGTCCCACAGTGTGTCACAGCCGAGAAGTGGGGTGGAGGAAAGCTGAGAACAAGTTGGTGGAGCCAGGGGAATGGCTAGGCATAGCTCTGGAAAACCAGATGGCCTGCATTGTGAGGATGTGGGTGGGACACATTGCAGAGACCTGGGGGATTTGGGAGCAGGTGGTCAGGTGGCTTGGGCAGAGCGGGTGAGTGACTAGCGCCTCCCAGGGTCTCGACTCCTGCAGAATGGAGACCTCTGAAGTCTATTCAAAGGGCAGGCCCAGCTTGGCCAACTCCAGGGAGACCCCAGAAGTCCTGATGGTGTGAGGGCCAGGAAAGGGCCAACTGGACTACAATCCAGGGCCTTGCCCTGCTGAGCGGAACCCCTGTCCCCAAGGCACCTCTCCCCACCAGCCTCAAGGTGGCAGGGTCGGGAAGGCTCAGGCTCTGTGGCCGCAGGATGGGTGGTGCCCGCTGTGAGGGGGACGGGAAATCAGGGAAAGAGGCAGAGAGGGCCAAAGCAGCCTGGAATTGGAAAAAGGCAAAGGCAGATTCTACCCAGCCCAGGTCCGCCAGCCATGTGGCCCTTCCCACATCCAAGGAAGCCTGGAAGGGGCTCACCAGGGCCTCTTCCCTGTACCAGAGCTGGGTGACAACATGAAGGAGTAGGCGGCCCTCTCCTCCATCCTAGAGCCCAGGCAGGGCAACCGCCCCTGGGACTTCCGTCCTTATCCTTGCCGAGGCGGGGACTCTGAGGCAAGTCTTTGGTGAGCACTGTGAGAGCCAGAACGCTTCTGCCTCCCTCCACATGCTGGCTCCTCAGGATTCCCTGAGCCATCAGTGAGATAATGCAGCACTGCTTAGCACAGTGCCACCGGGGTGCGGGCTCGCTAGACGGGAGCTCTCATTGCTAATCCTTGTCACCTTGCCACAGTGCTTTTGACTTCCCACCCGGCAGTCACATTCCTCTCAGTTCAGCTGCTCACACCCTGCGCAGTAGGCAAGACGTGCATTGTCCCCATTTCACAGATGAGGAAACTGAGGCAAGTCTGGGCGGGTGGTCTTCTGCCACCTAGTGAGCTGGCAGCACAGGGAAGACAAGAGTTCCTCTCCTATATCAAGCATGTTTTCACTCTTATTTCTTCTATAAAATACAAGACTTTTATCCTTCCTTCAGAGTTGGGCAAACATAACTTGTCTGCTGACAGCCCTGCTGTAAAGTCAAAATAGAGAAATTTAGTGCTGCGAGGTAGCCTTCAAAATGGTTCCACCCCCTGAGTTTCATGAGGCACAGAGAGGCTACATACTCACTCAAGGTCACACAGCACATTAGTGGCAAAGCCAGCACTGGAACCTGGGTCTCGTCTTCTTTCTGCTATATTCACTACTGTTACAGGCGTTTGAACTTTTATATCCATTTGAACGATAGGAACATTGAGTCAGAGAGGCAAAACTATCAACTCCAGTCCCATGGCACTGCCTTTCAGGACACTGCATCCTCAATGACCTGGTGGGGCTAGTCTGATAGTTATGAACCATCCTCAGCAAGAGGGAAGGCCATGGAGCGAAATATTGGTATATTGGGAGTAATAAACTTGGCAAATAGCTCAAATTACATTTCAGGGTCTGATTCCTCTTGCTAGAGAGATTGGGTTATAAATTCAGAGTAGGATTGTTTAAAATGCATTTCACATTTTAAATAACCAAGGTTTTCTTAGGTGAAGAAGAATAACAGGTCAAAAACCGCACACTCAGAGGCTTTTCTGAAAGGTTACAAAATAAAATGTTCTTTGCTGGAGGATATGAAGGCACTGGCTCTCTGTTTGACAAAGGAGAGGGCTCTGCTAGATAAATCCTGCATTATGAACAAATGAGAGCTCTGCCCCTCTCTTCCTGATCAGCTTAATTCCTTGTTGCTTATCTGCAAATCCAATAATGCTGGGAAAACAGACCCCTCCCGCAGGTTGAGCACAGTGCCCCGCTGCTCCTTCTCAGAGGCCTTTTTGTGTTTATAACCTTGGCCCCTGCTCCCTGGAGAGCAAGGCCTAGAAGCCCTGTCAGGAAATGGGGGGGGGGGGGGACTTGTCTGGGAGGGACAGCCAGTCCAGGACTGGGCCACGGAGCGGAGCGCCCAGCCTCCCTGCCCCCAGCCTGGGCCCTCGGAGCACGAAAGTGAGTAGATTGTCAGAGTGGAGCCGGGGAGGGGGGCATGGGGGAGCTGTTAAGATTCAGCATCCTTCCCCGTATCCCCTGTGCTCCTCCACGATGAATGACCTGACCCCGGGCATTTCTAGTGCCCGCATACATCACTGTGCAGCCCTGTGGGGTGGTCCTGGTGACAGATCCTGCTCCACTAGGTGACTAGGGAGATTTCAACTGCAACGATTTCAAAATATTTATTTATTTACTTACTTACAAAATCCGCTGTGCACCAACAGTATTTATTGTCCCTCTCCTCCCCTCCCCCCCACACCGGGGGCACCGGGGGCCAGGGGTGTCATCTGGGCTCTCTTGGGGTTACTAGGCCCTCACAGGAGTGGAAAACCAGAGATGAGAGGAAGCCAGCACCTGGAAGAAGACCCAGCTGCAGAGAGGTTGGGGTCCTCGGGGGCCTAGCTGATGGCACTCGGCTGTGTCTCCCTCCCTCCCTCCGGGCGCCTTTTCATGAGCCCATGCATGCACGTGCCAGCACGTGGGGCTTCTTGGAGTGCATTACTTCCGGCAGTATCAGACCCCATCTCGTAAGCCTGCTCCCCTGTCGTTAACCCCCCTGTAAAGGATGCCGAATGATCCGTCTCTGAATACAGAATGCTTTACTTAAAACCAAGTCCCGACCGATAGACGTTTTGTACCCCCTACTCCTGCCGATTTCTCCCATTAGAAAAAAAGCCGTGCTGACGATCTAGGTTGATAAACTTTGGACCCCATTGCAGGTCTCTCTGGGTCAGGCTTCTAGAATGGGAATGGATGAGTCAAAAATCTAAGGCTCTCCTCATCTGGTTTTCTCTCGAGGACTGAGGATTGCAGTTAAGCCTGTGGCTCTAGAACTCTCTGGTGCCTGAGTTTGAATGTGAACTCTCCCACTTATTATCTGTGTGACTTCGAGCGGGTTATGTAACCTCCCATTTGTTCACCTGTAAAATGGGGATAATAATAGTACTTACCCCATAGTGATGTTGTGAGGATTCAGTGAACCGAGCCATGTGTATCGGTTAGGTTGAATAGGCATGACTCATGAGATGTTATCATAAAGCAAACTTTATTTTTGTCTCCCGTGGTCTCTTTAATTTTATTCTCTGGGGCTGCTACCCACTCCCCCCAAAACTAGATGAAATTAAGGCTAAGTCCCATGACTTCTCTCGTCATTTCCAGGTAACTGAAGTTTGTCCTGTCAGTAATTCATATGTCCTGTCTATGATAATAAAAAAAAATCTTTCAATTTTAGATTTACACCAACTCTTCTTGCCTGTGACATTGTGCTGCGAGCCAGCTGCCTGTGGGAGGGGGTCTGGCTTGCCGTTCTGACCCTTTTCAGGGTCCAGCGTGTAGGGAGGGAGGGAAGAAGTGAGCGAGGAGCAGGAAAATTCTCCCCCAACCCCAATCTGGGTGCTTTGGACACCACTCCATGGCTTGGGTGTCCCCATAAGCTCAGCTCCCTTGATGGAGGTGACCCTCACTTCCCATAGCTCCACAGGACGCTATGGTTCCTTTCTCAGGCCCTGGGAAGCCTGGACTCATCCCCTCTCCCCACTGTCACCTCCTTCCACAACAGGGCCCTCTCAGCTGAGAGCTAAGATAACCACATCTGACTCTTGTACTGGGACCCACACTGGTCCACAGGAAAAAAGCTCACGTTTCTTGAGCCCACAGACCTGACCTTGAAACAGCAGCACCTGCTCAGCCCTGAGACAGCCACTCACCACCTGCTCTTCAGGTTTGCAGGCCTGGACCCACTGTCTATGCCCCAGGACCTCAGGACCATCCTGGGGGGTCTCCTTCAAGCCCCCCTTTCTGGATTTGAGGCAAAGGCCATGTAGCCTTCCCTGCTTCCACGGAGGGTCCATTGGACCCTGAGACTCTCTCTAAAACTCTCCCTAAGCATCTAACGATTTAGAGGTAGGCGTTGGCTAATGGTACAGACCCAGGTTTCCACCATCTGGCTTCCAAGTCCTGTTTGGTCAGGGCTGTCCCACCGCACTTGACAATGCATTATCTCTTCACTCGGCACCTCGACCAGAGAGTTGCATTTTGTCATCCTCTTGCTCATATTTGCTTCCTGTGAAACCTGGGGAGGGGTGCCTGGCCCAGAGCATGCACTCAACCAGTGATGGTCGTGTGTGATCCCACTCACAGCTGCCCCCCCCCACCCAACCGACTTATACTCACTCCATCCCTCTTACATTTGGCTCTATCCCAATATTACATTTTCTTCCGACTCTGCTTGTGGTGGTGGTGATGGTGGTGGAGTTGGAGATTTGAATTTACTATTTTCTCCTGCAGTTATTTGGAAAATAGGCCTATTGCTTTTAGTTCTGCGAGTGCTTACCTTACATCCTCTCAAATACATCAGTAAGCCTGTTCATCTCCCCTGAGCCAGGTAGAAATGGGGCAGTGGGAAATGGGACTTCGTATAGTCCACAGTTATTTAAACGAGGATTTTGGAGGGTACTCTCAGGCCGCCACACTTAGGCTGCCATTTGCCACCATGTCAGCTCAACAGCTTTGAACAGGCACAGAGCTCTGGTTTCAGGCCTGTTCATCTCTGTCCTGGACTTTCCCGTTACCCAGCTAGCCATTGTCGATACATCTGGCCTTGTCTCCCTCTGTCCTCCATTTGCTCCCAATGAGATTTTGCTGAAAGTACATTCGGGCAGGTCATTCTTGGCTTAAAACCCTTCAGCGGTTTCCTGTTAGCGGTAGGATAAAGTTCAAACTCTTCAGCCTGACGTTCAGGGTGTCGTGTGATCTGGCCCTACCTTAACTTTCTAGGCCCTTCTCCGGCCACATGGAACCACTCACTTCTGTGCTACCCTGTGGGTTTGCATTTTGGTTATCAGCTGCACTGGTCACATGTTCTCATATCCTTGTAACTTTGGTCATGGCATCTTCTATGTCTAGAACGCCCTTCAGTAAAAGAACCCAGCTCGGCGCTGGGCCAGTTGTAGATTCTCAGTAACTGGTAAGCATCCCCTTTCCTTTCTTATCAGTCTATCAAAATCCTACTAATTCTTCAAGGACCAATTCAAATGTCATCTCTTTTCCTCTCAAGGCAGATTTGTCCTACCCTGACTCCCTCCCCCTGCTACCACTGGCCGCCCCCTCCCCCCACCCCCGTGCCCCCAGCATCTTGTACACATGTGTTGTAACCCTAGCACCTGGGGGCTTGGCGTCTCTCCTGTCAGACTGAAAGCTCCCTGAGAGCAGAACCGGGCCTGATGCCGGCCAGAGCCCTGCATGGACCTGCGAGCCCGGGCTTGTCGAGCCCACTGCCTTCCTCAGCCCGCAGGGATGCAACACGGAGCTCCAAGCTCCGAGGTGGGGCACCCTGGGACTGGCTGCCGGATCTGGGTAGATACTCACTTACTGTTCATATCCTGTTGCGTCCAAAATTGATTAGAGGTGGGCCACAGTCAATACAACTGTTAAATTAGAAACAGAAAATTTAAACCTGCACATGGAAGTGGAAAGGTGCCAAAAGAAGGTGTGAACCTTCTTCGTTGGGTGAACTAGTCTTGCCTGGTGGAGCTTGAACTGGGGTCTTCCAGCTGGGGCAGCAGATGGGAGGGTCTCCTTTGGTCTAAATTCTTGCACTTCCCTCACAAACTGTGGCCCTGTTTGAAAATGTCTAAAAGGTGGGACGCCTGGGTGGCTCAGTCAGTTAAGCATCTGCCCTAGGCTCAGGTCATGATCCCAGGATCCTGGGATGGAGTCCCTCCATTAGGCTCCTTGCTTGGCAGGAAGCCTGCTTCTCTCTGTGCACTTGCTATCTTTCTCTGACAAGTAAACTTAAAAAAATTTTTTTTTATTTTTTTATTTGACAGACACAGCAAGAGAGGGAACACAAGCAGGGGGAGTGGGAGAGGGAGAAGCAGGCTCCCTGCTGAGCAGGGAGTACGATGCAGGACTGGATCCCAGGAACCCAGGATCATGAACTGAGCTGAAGGCAGACACGTAATGACTGAGCCACCCAGGCGCCCCTAAAATCTGAAAGAAAGAAAGAAAGAAAGACAGACAGACAGACAGACAGACAGACAGAAAGAAAGAAAGAAAGAAAGAGAGAATACCTAAAAGGCAACAAAGAGAATTTCAGTCCACCCTTGCAGGGTTTGGGCAGGTGGTGAGGCAGGTGTTGGGTTTGCTATGTAGCAGGATTTTGGTAGAGATAACTTGGTTCTGCAGGCTAAATTTAAAAAGCTTAGGCCCTTTCTCAAGGGTCACCTTATAGCACAGTTGTAGTCTAACCATGGCCCAGTGCAATCTATCTCATGTGGCTTTCTGATGGAAGCCAAGGGCATACCCTTAAAATGTCAACCAGGGAAGCTCTTTGAGCAGGAGAACCCATTGCCAGGTCTGAGTTGAGTGTGAAGACTCACACACCCTTTAGAACTCACAGAGGCACATACTGAGATCCTCCCCATGCCCATGCCCACCAGCACGCCATCCAACAAATGTTCTTGTGCAGACCCATTCAGCAGCAGGCACACCACACACACACACACACTCATGCACACTCATGGGTACATGGCACACAGTCCCACTGGCTCCCACACATCCCATTGGCACGTGCACAGCCTCTACAGGAAGAGACATGGGAAGCTGTCTTATTTCTGCACCTCACTCTGCCTCCAGATTTTGTGCTCTTAGGACAGAACCTGAAGTATCTATTTAATAGATTCAATTACTTTAGGCTCTTGAGACCTTCCAACTTGATTCTGATTGCTTTAAGGTGTCAGATGATTTGGGAATAAATGGGGAAAGCATTCACATTCTTGAAGGGGAAGTCTTCTAGGCTCTAGTCCTCACTAAAGTGGTAGCTGTTGACTGTAGTTTGGGGAAATGTGTTCTGGAGGATGGAACCAGCCTCATATTGCTAGGCAAGGTTCTGTCCTCCGGTCCTAAAGGACAGAGGCCCTCAGGGTAGTGCTTTGATCTCCAAAGTAGGGGCCAGTCCCTTTCTGGTAACCCTTCCTGGGAACCCTTGGTGGAACCGAGGCCCATGCCAAGTGGCCCAGCAGGCAAGGAAACAGCCCTGCTTTCGGCCCCCTGCACCCCACTCAGGGGTGATTCCTTTTGTCTACTCTCTGTCCACTGGGACAGTGATAGTTCTTGGAGGTTGGTAAATAACCAGCGGTCATGGCCTTCAGGGAGTACTGATGCTGTGCCAGACAGAGATGGAGCTGTTCTGTCCTGTACTCCAGAAACCCGAAGAAAGAGACCCAGTGTGTGGCATGGGCACTGCATGAACCGAGCTAGGCAGGAAGGAGGCTAACAGCAAGGGCTGTGGGCCCAGACTGCTTTGTGTGAATCTTAGCTTTACCACTGAACACCTCGGACTTCAGGCAAGATCTTTGCCTTTTCTGTGTCCCAGTTTTTTTCTGCTGTGAAATGGGTATGAGGAGAGCCTCCACCTGCTAGGGTAGTTGTGAGGATGAAAGGAGTTACAGTGTAGAGAGCACCTGGAGCCCAGCAAACGCTCTGGACGTTCTGGTTATTGTTTTCGTAGTTAATGGGGGAAGGCCAAGCCAGGCAGAAAGGCTGGGACAGTCCTGGGGTGGGGAGTCCTGGCTGTGGACCTATGGCAGCAGGATGGGGCCCTCTCTCAGCCCAGCTGGTTCTTCTCACACTCTCTCCCACCCAGTCATGCTCTCCTGATGGCCTGTTTCGCACCAGAGGATCCCCACATGGACCTGCATGGTTGCAGGGTCTCTGAGCTGCTGACTCCAGGGTGCTTGTGAGGATACCCACTGGGAGTGTGGAGCCTGAGCCCCTCAGCAGACCCCAGCCCCATCACCGATTCCCTCCTCCCCTGCTGGGGATTCACTGTCCTTCACCGCATCTTGCATGGCTTGCTTTTAGAGTTGGGGTAAATCACAGCCAAGACCTCCTCAGCACTCAGAGACTTTAAGATGACCTTTTTTTGAAAATTTCTGCCTCCTTTTAAGTGTGGCTCCTAGAAGAGCTTTGGAGGACTGAGTCCCTGGTTCCATTTCAGCTCCATCGCTTTGTAGCTTAGAATCCTTGGCCATCTTAGCATTACGGATGCTTTATTCTCTGGAAATGGGAATAAAATACTTGCCTCTCAAGGCTATTGTGGAGCTTAAATAATATAAATCTATACGGGTTGGGAATGCAATAGCATACGTTGTTCTTCTCTTGACTGCTACAGCTTAGAGCAGAAAGACCAACGGCTTTGAGAAAGCAGCTCCCTTGCTAAAAAAACAAAGGTTCCCCTGGGGCCTGTGAGGATGGGGGTGGGGAACTGGAAGGGGCAGAGAAAGGAATACCAGCCTCCAGGGATCGGACCTGCAGGTTCCCCGAGACCTCTTTTCTAGCCTCAGCCCCTTCCCTCCCCGGAAGGATCCCCTCCTCACCCACTGCTCCTTCCCCCTCCCCCCATCTAAGCGGTGGTTCCCATCTCTTAGTGGAGATAGGTAAGCCAGGCAGGCAGGTAGGAGTTAGAAATATCCCCGCTTCACAGAAGAAGAAACTGAGGCTTAGGGGTCTGGGGATCCGCCCCGCCGCAGCGGCCTTAGCCCAGGGTGGGCGCGGGCGCGGTCACGTGTGCGGCGCGGGAGCCCCCGGGGCTTCGGGGAAGGAGCCGGGGCGGGGGCGTTCGGAAAGCCTGCGCCGGCCGGGGGTGGGGTCTCTGCCAGGGGCGGGGCGAGGGGGCGGGGGCGGGCCGCTGCCACGCAGCGCTCGGGCCCCTCCGCGCGGGACCGAGCCCCTCCAGTGGCGCCCGGCTGTGCGGGCCGGCCTCTCCTGCTTCCACGCGCGCGCACGCCCGCCGCGGCCCCGCGCACTCCGCCGCTTCGCCCATAGCGCCGCGCACACAGCCGCTCGCCGAGCCCGCGGCCGGGGCCCTGGCGTGCAGCGCGGGCCTCGGCGGGGCCCAGCGCCCTGGCCCGGGAGGATGCGGCCCGGGGCGGCCCGGGAGCTGAGCAGGGCCCCCGCGCCGTCGCCCGCGGGCCCGGGCTTCCAGAGCCGCAGCTGCCGCCCCGCCCCCGGGAGACATGACTTCCAAGCCGCATTCCGACTGGATTCCCTACAGGTACGCGGGCGCCCGTCCCACCTCCCCTTCAGCTCGGGGGCGTGGGCTCGGCCCATGCCCCTCCAGCGCTCGGGGCGAGCGGCGCCCCCCACCCCGACCCGGGGCGCAGGGCCCTTGTACTCATCCCATCCCATACTGCGGGCGCGGGCTGGAGGCGTAGGGCCTTTCTACCCCAACTTTGGGCCCCGGGCGGTCTGACCCGGCCTGCCCTGCCCTATCACTCCTCCGCTGGGGTTGCTGGAAGGGACCAGTGCTCTGGGCCTGTGTGGGCCGTGTTGGGTCGGGCAGCGCCATGTGGCCGCGCGGGGAGGGAGCGCACTGCTCTGAACCCCCTCCTAGGCCCCGCACATCGGGTCACACGCCGGTATAGCTGTGGACAGACACTCGTGCAGCTGCAGGCATGCACCCCCCCGTGGGTGCATCGGGCCAGAGAAGCTCCTGCCGGTCTATTCACACACGCAGAGCATGAATTCTTGGAGGCAGTTATTCTGAACCAAGAGCACAGGCCGCTCATAGACACATGCACCGCGTACGTCTCCAAACACGCTGATTCTTGGTCTCACGCAGGTGTACTCCTACTCCCTGCGCCCATACACATCCTGTATTTGGACAATACCTGACACCCGCAACCCCATCACAGGTAGGACTCCTATCTAGCAGGGACTCAGAAATCCATACCTGGACACACACCAACTCACAATACATAGACTGCCTTTACATGCGTTAGAGCACTCAGGACAGCAGGGCTGCCTACCCTGTGTTCCCAGAGTCTGTGGTCTCTCCCAAGGATGGATGGGCTTTGCCAGTTGAGTGGTCGTCGGGGTGGGGGAGGGGCGTTGGGGGGTTCTCACCCAGGTGCGGGCCTTTCCCCCATCCACTCTTCATTCTCTCCATTACCCCTGGAATAGAGCTCATTGTCATGGCAGCGCCAGATCCTTGGCCACCTATTGGCTCCTGGTTGCCATGGGCTACGGGGCTTTCTCTGGGCCTCCCTGAGAGGCATGTGTGTAAGATGGGTGCTGGACTGCCAGGGGCCACTATGTTATTGCCTGCCTGGGTGCCCATGCCTGCGGGTTGGAGGAGCAGACCCTTAAGACCTGCCTTGTAGCACAGCCAGCTCTTGGGAAGGGACCTGATTCCAGTCACCCATAGAAAATACTTCTGACAGAGCTTTTCTAGGAGTCTGTCCAGATAGCATCCAAAATGGAAACCAGCTGAAACCGCCTGAGGCTTATTAAAAGCAGATCCTTCTGCAAGCAAGCACCTGTCACTGACCTGGGGATCCAGGCTTTCTCTTTGAGAGCTGTTGTCTCTATGCTCCTTTGGGGGCTTTAGAGCTTCCCAAGTGAGAATTTGGGGGTGCCCCTCCCACCAGCATACACACGTGCACACGCACACGAGTCACCCATAGGGTTTCCTGCAGGCATAGTGCAGTCGCACCTCAGAGTCTGCCGTAGATCAGGGAGATACCCCCATCGGGAGACTGGGGCTTTGCTGACTCAAGAGCTGTTACCCTCCACTGGGCATCCAGGCTGGGGGCACATGTAGTTTCTGGGATACTGTGACTTGAAATGTCTGTGCCAAGGACCTTCTAGAAGACTGTGCAGCCCCACGGAGTACCCTCAACCTTTTCTAGCCACCCAGCAAAGGTGCCTGGGTAGCACCTGCAGGCCGAGGGGTCTCCCCTCTAATGCTGTGGAAGTAAGAGTAGGGGGGAGCGCTTGGCAGGGTGGTGGCCAGACTGACTTAGGAGGGCAGGAAGGGACAGCGCTTGTGGCTGTAGATATGATGGGGGTGTTTAAGATCTGGCAGACTGGGGGCCAGGCCAGATCATGGTTCAAGGGAATCTCTCCCAGAAGCCAAAGACTGGAATAAGGTGTAGAGTAAGTGCATGAGTCTCAGAGAAAGCCTGCCTCTAGGAAGGGGGTCCCTTGGGAGGTGGGCTTGTCTTTGAGAAATGGCTTTGTCCTCCAGTGGTGCTCAGGGCACTGGCGTCCTTCAGGGGTGATTTGGCACTTGCCCTAGCCTAGGCCCAACCACCCTATTCCCCCATTCCTTTCTTGGGCCTGCATACACCACCTGGAGCACAGAATCCTATCCCTGAAGGGCAGCTTGGCACCCTTTGGCCCTACCAGCTTGTGGTTGCCTATCATCCACATGCCTCTCGCTGTGTGGCAGGGAGGGGGGTTCTTGAGCTGGGGGCGGACTATATTCCGAAGTCGCCAGAATCTCTCCTGCCTTGCTAGGATTTTTCTGAGCGTGCTCTGAGCCTGGGAAAGCACCGGACCTTGAGTGTAGACTTCCAGAATGGGGAGATCCGGGCGGAGAAGAGGAGATGCAAATTGCTTCTCCCATTAACTGGGCTGCTGATTGCAGTTAAAGCCACATGCCTGCATGATCGCAGAAAACTGGGGCAGAAGACAGGCGAGGCCACTTCCTTGCAGATGAAGGAATGGGCATGCGTGCATGTGCTTCATGCTTCGGTATGCAGTTTCCCCAGTGTCACAGCATGTCAGAACCAGAATGCGTCCTTTGGCTGGGGGGGAGAGCAGTTGGTCGATTTCTTGTTAGCTCTCCTGGTAGGGGTTTTCCTCCCTCTGTGACGGCTGCACCTGCGTTCCCTAGGCCTGGCTCATTTTCTTTGAAATAACTGCCGGTTGGCGATAATCGTCTTAAGGGTAATTGTGGCTCAGTTTATAATGATCGTGGAGTAATCTCACACTCTGATTCAGAAGGGAGTCGTTTAGTTTATAAAGTTGAACAATTGGAATAATGTTTTGCGTTTTGATGTTTGTCTATTCTTACTAGTACTGATAGTTTTCACTTCTGCCATTTTCTTTTCATCTGTTCTTCTTGAGTAGTAAATTCTCCTCCTTCCCAGCTTCACAACCCTTATGAATTGCAGGTGGAGCTTTAAGAGCGAGGGAGGGATGGCGGGCCTTGTCTTCTGTGCTCTCTCTGCACTGTGTCCCCCCAACACAGGCCGCGAACACCTGGAGAGCAGGGACCCCATCTGGTCCTGGGTTGTGTGCCCGGCGCGGCCCAGTCCAGACAAGACACACATTACTTTCAGTCAAAGAGGCATCCCCAGGCAGCTTTGTGGACTTTCTGGCTTTCCTGGCTGCACATCCGGCTTCTCAGCACAGGGGACGTAGTAGTCTCCCCTCAGGAAGGGCGCTAGTGCTGGAAGAGCGAGGCCTTGGGTCAGAGAATGAGCACCGCTGCTGGAGGGGCCTCACAGGCTGTCCGGTCCTCTGAGTGCTCCCTTCCCTCACGTGGCTATGACCGCTAGAAGGCTCTTGGGGTGAGCCTCGGCGTGCCTCTGAGTTTTCCCTCCTCCTGGCTCTTGCGAAGGTCCTCCCACCACTTTCTGGGGAGTGCAAGGACTGCTGCCCAAGCAAGGCCTGGTTTTGCCGGCTTTGCCTGTGTGGGAAGCCTTGGGGTGCCTTGGGGGCTCCGGCTGCTGCTTCACCTCCTGCAGTAGGGAGGGGGAGCCCGGCACACTGGGGAAGTCTCCCCGCTGCTGCTTTGGGTAGAGGGAGCAGGAACATGGGTGGTCGAGAGGACTGCAGGAGCAGGGACCATGTCTCTGCCCCCTCCAGCACCGGGCCTGGAGCCCCTGCAGCTTCCTCTGTTCCCACACCCAGCAGAGGGAGGCTGTTAACTTCCTTGCTGGGGGCCCTGCTCCCGTTGTTGACCTTGGGTGCGCCCTATAATTGGGGACAGCTTTGGCTCACCAACTTATCACCTTGAGGCCTCTGTAAATAGAACCCTGAAGTCTCATCAGGCTGATGTCAAGCCCTGTGTACCCCATTCTGCCTATGTGGGGCAGACCTGGGTTTGGGGACCCGCATGTAAGACGTGACGTTCTCCTGTTAGGCATCAGTTAGACTCTGCTAGCTCTCCAGTGTCTTCTGAAGTCATACTGTCCCAATGAACAGTTTGATACCACTGTGGCTTTGTGTCACCTAGAAGTCTGCTGAGAGGCCCACTTTGTCTTTAGGTCATCAGTAAACACGCTTAGCAAGGGAACCAGGACGCTGGAAACCTTCTCTGATTATGGCATGTTGCAAAAACCTTTGAGGGTCTGTATCCTTGGAGCACCACGCCACTCACATTGCTTTCTTTTGCCCATAAGTGACTGTCGCTGGTCCTCGCGATTCCATGGGTGGAACCCTGGCTGTGCTGCCCTCCCGTTTTCCTGGATAGGTCTGGGTGTATACGGCCTGACTTGTTGGTGGACTGGGCTCGCCCCTGCTCAGTCAACTGGGTCTTCTAGCTTTTGAGTGAATCTGTGCCAAGATCTGGGACCTGTGTAAGACTGATGGATGTACAGACTGATTGCTTCCCCCATCTGAACAGAAGGCTGCATTTGCATACTTTCAGCAACTCTCTGATTTCTTTTTTGTTCTTTAGAGATCACCAGCTGTGGCTTCTAGTCCTCATTTGCATGACTGAGCATTAAAATCACCTATGTTTCTTGCTTTAAAGGAGAAAATGAGGCGAGGGATTGATTCTGAGGTAACTTCCCCAGCAGTTCTGAATCACTGAGTCAGGGCCGAGTGCACATAGCAGTTTTAATTACTGGCTGGACTCCTGTGAGCCCTGTGAGCTTCTCCCTTCTGGGCCTGCCCCTGTTCCCACCCGTTCTGTGTCTCCCGGTTTCCAGGCAGCCACTAGGGATAGATCTGGGCATGCTGGGGTGGGGGTGGGAGAGTCTGGCATAGGTACAGGGCTTGCAGCCTGACCCCGCGGGTGGCCTTTCCTCCTCTGACTCCCTGGGTCCAGCAGGGGCAGCTTCCTTTGTGACTGAGTGGAAGGAATGAGGGCACAAAAGCAGAGGGTGAATTGGGCGTGGAGTATGAGCCTGGCCCTAGGTAGCCTGGCTCCCAGGCCTCTAGTCAGCTCTGGTGGGTTAGCTGAACATGCACGGTGGAGTCTGGAGAGAGGCAGGGATGCGGCTTCCTAAATGTGTTGTCCACGGCTGGCTTTTCCATCCCATGGGAGAAGTGCCGCTGCTCTCACTTGTTATCAAGCATGGTTTTCTCTCCTGTTATCTGTTGGGCGGCTTGTGAGAAGCAGGAGGATATGGAGGGGCTGTCTCCCTGGGAGGCGAAGGGCCCCCTCATTGGTCCTGGGCAGAGTCGGGGGATTGATGGACACTGCAGATCGGGTTTCTCCGACCCTCGGGAGCCTGTGGCCAGTGCGTTACTGGATCTCCCTGGTCCAGTCCCCAGCAGGAGGCGACCGAGATGAAGGAGCCGCCAGGGTCAGCTGGAGGACCCATCCATCAGCGTCCTGTCTCCTGTCCGAGTCTCCTGGCGGGGCCGCAGCTGGCAGCCTGGGCTTGGCAGTGATTCCATAATTGGAGCCCAAGTTGTTAAAAAGCCATTACTGTCTCCTCTGTGGTTATCATTTAGTGCTGTTGAGAACAGTGCCCATTGGGTGGAGGCAGGCCAGGTGGTGGTGGTGAGAAGGGAAGGAAGGTGCCGTGGTGGGAGCTTGAGGGCCAGGGCCGCCCGCAGTGGTGGGGCCTGGGGCCTGCCTGGGACAGGCACCTTGTCACTGTGGTTCTCTGCAGCCGCTAGGACTTGTGGGGATTTGTTCTCGGTCAGGGACAGATGTGTGCCTCAGACACAGTGCTGTCAGGCAGTCCGGGCCCTGTCCCTGCGGGGAACGGAGGTCGGCCTCCGACCTCTGGGGCTTTCCTAGAAACAGGGCTGCAGCAGGAAGCTGCTTCATGGACGTGCCGTAGCCCACCCTCAGTGCCACTGCTCGGAGGTGCGTGGATTGCCGACCCTCCTGGGGGGTCCTGCGCGGCCAAGCATGTTCTTCCTCCCTGGGGCTCGATGCTTTTCCCAGCACCGCCCCCCCCAACTCCGCTGCTGCAGTGTGCCCCTTGGGAGGTGGGGGCTGGCTCCCCAGGCACTTCCAGGCTATCTGAGTTTCTGGAATCTCTTAGAAGCTTATCCCTTGCCCATCCATCTTTCTGTGAGGGCCAGAGGTCAAGTCCATTCCACCTATGATCCTTCCAGGTGAGCAGCCTTACTAACAATGCCAGCGGCTCCTGCTCAGGGAATGGAGGTGGGGCTGGCGGCAGAGGAAAGCAGCCTCCTTGCCCACGTGTGACATGTGGAGAGTCCACGGCAGTGGGACAGTAGCTTGGTCTAGGAATGTGGCCCCCCTCTGCCCCCGCACGGATAGGGACACTATCAGATTCGCCTTTGTCCATCGAGCTGTTGCAGTGACCCGGCGGTTCTGGAGGTGGCTTTGCTCATGTCAGCTTAGCTCGCAGGCGGATGTCCCCTTTTCTGAATGAACCAAGATGTTTGCGTCAGCACCACAGCCCACAGAGGGCGTCTTCTCTGCCCTGCTCACCAGGCTCTGTCCCAGGATTACCTGGCTGCCCTCCCTGCCCCTGCCCAAGGAAAGCACAGGGGACAGGCGTCATGCCGGCCAGAAAGCTGCCCCTGTCTGCAGGAAGCTGAGCCGGCAGTCTCACGGAGGCCTCTTGGGCTCCTGTGGCCAGGCCGCTAGCGTGTGACTTCGCTGCCGGCTGCCCAGTGTGGACCCAGGCACAGAGCCGGGCAGGCAGAGCACAGCTGGATTCAGGCCCCGTCGTTGCCATCTGCGGAGGCCACATGGAGTCCAGAGTGCCGTTTCTGTCCAGATCCTGCGCGTTTTAAAGGAATCAATGTTGCTTGTGCCGCTGACCCTGGGGGGATGGTAGTGTTTGTGGCCTGAGCCCTGGAAGTCTGCGGGAGCGGATGCTCGGCCTTGGTGTCGGTCAGTGAGCCCACTGACTTAGGGTGTGCAGACCAGTGGCAGACTTGTAGCTTCTCAGCCCTGGCGGGGCCCCCAGGCATCTTGCCCTCCCTAATGAACTCTTCCTCCCTTCAGAACTGTGGCTGCCACCCGCCGGCCTGGAGTGCCTGCTTTCTCTGATGGAGCACTCCCCATCCCAGCCAGCTAGAAGTTTTAGGAGCCGGCTCACTGTCGTGTGGTTCTGGCAGCGCCCTCACGGAGTCCCCCCTGGACTAAGGCCTTGGCTCAGAAGCACATCTGTTTAGCAGTGTCTTCGCTGTGTTCTGGCAGCCAAGACTTTTGGAGAATAAGGCTGCGAACCGACATGGCTCATGGTTGGGGCTCCCCTGGAGTGAGGTGTCAGGCAAGGCCTTCAAGTAAGGACGACCGTGCCAATGGTTGAAAACAGGCAGTCGTCTTAGGTTGTGGCCAGGGAGGTGGGCGGCGGGCTGTGGACTCCGTGGACGTCCTGCCGCCCTTGGGTGGCTCCCCAGCACACCGACACCCAGGTTGTCTGGATGAGCCGAGGGGACATTGCAGGTCAATGATTGTTCTGGCTAGAAGAGCTCCTCTTATCGGGAGGGGGGAACAGCGGCTGAGCTGTCTTCAGGGTGACTCGTCCTCGTCTGCGCTCCTCACATGCATACTCACCCGCACACCAGTTCATCTGTATAGATACGCAGGTGTGTGCTCACTCACACGTGTAGATATGCTCATGTTTGGACACCTTCTAGCATGTGCACACGCATGACAAACCTGATGCCCTCAGGCATGCCTGTGCAGGTTCCTGCTCATGGTCTGGTTCAGGGGCAGGCTCTAGCATCACTGGGCCCGGGTAGTCTGGGGGTTCCCAGGGCTCAGATCCTCAGGCTCCAGCCCTGCCCCCAACCCTGGCTTTTACAGAATTTGGGGCTACGGCTTATGGATGTATCTTGGCCTAGAAGGAATGCTAAGTGGTTGGGGCTCCCTAATTTTGCTTGCCTTCCTGGGAGGCAGGTCCGGTCTATATGAGATGACACACTGCCTGTTCCAAGACCTTAGAGACTCAAGGATTTGATGCCCTGGTGCCCTCTGTTGGCTGGTCACTGGCCTGTGCACGGATGGGCTGTGTCTGCCTACACATATGTCCAGCCAGCCCAGCCCTGCCCTCAGGGACTGGTTGGTCTTCTAGTTTCTCTCTCCCAGATAAGGGAACCCTCAGCCTTCTTTAAAGGGGGTGGACAGTGTTGGCATCTCTCATTCTGCCACCTGGGGAGCCAGAGTTTGACTAGAAGAGGAAAGAGTCTGCCTCAAAGGATCCAGCCTCCTCTAGGAAGGACGAGAGGGCCGGGGAGGAGCTGGTGAGATCCCAGAGGGACCTGGAGCAGACAGGTGCCTGAGTCTGAAGCCCAGCCTGGGTCTGGCTTGTACCTGATGCCTCTGGGCAAGTTCCCCTGCATCTTAGGCATGTCCCAGTTCATGGCCCCAAAGAGAGAGTCTCCTCTTGTACTTTTTGGGTCAGGCTGACTAGGAAGTCCTTGGGTAAGCAGGGACCCCAGCAGGAGAAAGCTCCTGCATTGGCAAAAATATGGCTTCCACCTTTCCGTCTGGAGCTGGCTTCCAGGTAGTAGCTCCACCCTTCCTGTCTCCTTCTCCTGTGTCCCCAGGAGTCATTATGGGAGGGATTTATAGAACCCTGATGTGCAGGGCGGGTGTGGGCTCTGGGCTCCCTGTTTGTAGCCAGCACCCGCCAGGCAGGCCCTGAGTGCCCCTGTCTCCCTCTGCAGTGTCTTAGATGATGAGGGCAGCAACCTGAGGCAGCAGAAGCTAGACCGGCAGGTGAGTGCGGCTGGGGCTGGGTGGACGGGCAGTCAGCATTTACCATGGTGGGGGTGGCATTGTCTTGCTTCCTGGGGTGACCCTGGCTGGCTGGGAGGAGGCCCTCACAGAAGAGAGGCAAGCCATGTCTAGACCGCTCAGCATCAGCACAGCCCCAGAGCCCAGGGCTTTTCCGGGCGGGCAGCTGGTGCCTGTAGTCGGAGCACCGGACATCCATGCCGTGGTCCTGCTGGGCTGTCTACCTGGGCTGACTTGTGCCTCCTTTTCCTGGACCCTGAGCCTCAAGGCGCCAGGGGCACAGAGCCGTAGCCCAAAGTGGGCTGTGGACCCCCTGGTCACCCTGAGAACTGAGCTGAGTGATAGGGGCCTTCTCTGGTTCCAGTCGGGAGCCTGCCCTCCGGGTGGGAGGGACGGGCTATGCTGTCAGGGCCTGCCAACTTGTGTGCCCGTCCGGTGCCTCCGCAGCGGGCTCTGCTAGAGCAGAAGCAGAAGAAGAAGCGTCAGGAGCCCCTGATGGTGCAGGCCAATGCGGACGGGCGGCCCCGGAGCCGGCGGGCCCGGCAGTCGGAGGAGCAAGCGCCCCTGGTGGAGTCCTACCTCAGCAGCAGTGGCAGCACCAGCTACCAAGGTAGAGCCTGCCTTGGGGTCAGCCTGGGGAGTTCCCTGTGCTGTGACCACACCCCCTGCCCCCCCACCCCGCCCGAGTGCTTCCAGAGTGGGGGGTGCCCACGGGCCTCCAGCCAGAGGACTCCCAGCTCCATCCCAGGCGGAGGGAGTCGGGACCTGCAGCCCAGGGCCCCTGCACGTGCTCTGGCATCCCCAGGCTTCGGTGGCTTTGGTGGGTGTTCCTTGAGCACCGACTGCACCCCAGGCCAGGGGCAGGCCTGTCTGCAGCCCCTCTGGACAGAGTGGGTCTCAGCCCCGTCAGAAGACAGTTTCTGCTCACTTTTGACTCTGAGCAAGTCACATACCCTCTCTGGGCCTATCTTCTCCCCTCGTAACGTTGAGGAACATTCTGTGTCTGGGGGCTTTGAAAACAAGTGGCCGTGGTGTGTCACATGGTCCCGTCAGCTGAATGCTTCTCCTGCCCAGGCCGCAGACCGGGCTGGGTGCACGCTGCTGCTCCGGGGTGGGGGTGGGGGTGGAGGGGGTTCTTTGCCCAGCTCGGAGCCCTGAGGAGGCTGCTGCTCCAGGGGCTGGCTGACCTGGAATCTGGGGTTCCAGAGGCACCTCCCATACCCCCCTGCCACCTGGGGAGTAGGAGCTGCCTCCTGCTCTGCCCTCTGCTGGCTCTCGGTGTAAAATACAAGGCCATCAACTTCCGAACCTGAGAGGAGAGTTTGAGGACAGTGAGAACTGTTTCTCCCAGCGAAGTTTTTCACTGACCGTGCTCATTCATGTTGTATACTCATTTCTTAAATATTTGTTGAGGGCCTACTGTGTGTCAGGCTCTGGATTAGAGGCTGAAGGTCCTGGGGAAGCACAGAACAGGTGTGCTCTCTCTTCGTTCATGGACCTGGAGGTCCAGGAAGGAAGAGAGAGTTCATTGGTGTGCTTGGTGGAGAGAAGCCAGGCTGTGAGTGAACGGCAGAGAGACTGCTCCCATACGAGGGCCAGGGAGGGCCTCCGAAGAGGTGAGACCTGAGCTGGAAACTGCAGGTTGAGCGGGAGTTGAGTTGGGGTCAGGGGGCCGACGTCCACAGTGGGGACAGTGCAGACAGTGACAGTAGCGACAAGCCCCTCTGGCAAGAGGGGGGACGCTGTGCACAAGACCCTGAGAGGGCCTGGTGGGGCTAGGATGTAGGGTGCCTGGGAGATAAGGGGTGTGCTGGGAAGGCCAAGGCCAAGTGGAACGGAGCTGGAGGGGAGAATGTTGGTCTTCATCTTACGAGCAATGAGAAATCATTCAAGGACTTTGAGGAGGTTGGGGTTCTGATGTGTGAGACTGTGGAGGCCACCTCTCTGTTGGTTGGTACAGCTCCTTGTAGCCCAGAGTTACTCTCCTGCTCGGGGTACGCTGGCGTGCCAGGCTCCCATGGGCTCGTCCTGGGCGGGCTGGTACAGGCTCTCTGCAGTGCTTCCCCTCCCGAGTTCTGGGCTCTTCTAGGAGATGCAGCCTTTTCTATCTTTGGCACCTAGAGTGACCCACATTCTCCCAGATGCTCCCCTTCCCCCTGCCCAGACTCACACGGTTTGCTGGCCCAGAGCTTTGATTGTGGTGCTTCTTGGTTGGTCATGCTGTGGGCCAGCCTGTTGACTCTATCACACGGGGCTGGGGGCACCACTCCGTTCCAGCTCTGCCTACCCTAGCCCCTCTGTCTTGTAGAGGTGGGTGGTACAGAGGCCTTGGTAGGGCTGAGTGGTGGTGGGGCCCTGGGAAATGTGCTGAGAAGTGAGCTCCACTTGCAGCTCTGGTCTCACCTAGGGCCCATGTTTCTGTCTCTCTTCCTCTCTCTCTCTCTCTCTGGACTCTCTCCTGAGCAGTTCAAGAGGCCGACTCACTCACCAGTGCGCAGCTGGGAGCTGCCCGCCCAGCAGCACCAGCCTCAGCCAAGAGAACCAAGGCAGCTGCTGCAGCGGGGGGCCAGGGCGGGGCCTCTAGGAAGGAGAAGAAGGGGAAGCACAAAGGTTGGCTTTCTTCCACTATGGCCCTCCTCAGGAGGTCTGGCTCCCACTGGAGGGTTGGGGGAGGTTTCCTCTCTAGATTTGGGAGGTAAGGGACAGGGTGGGAGGCCTCCATCACAGAAGGATACTCAAGGCCCCGCCCAGCAGGCTCACAGGCTTCCTCTAGCTCATGGGGTTCCTGGGCTGTCCTGTGGGCGTGGGCAGGCTCCCCACACTGCCAGGAAGTGAAATGCACCTCTCCGTGTCCCTCCCCCGTCTGGTTTGAGCCCCCTCCATTGCTGTCCTGCCCCTGGTAGTCTGCCCCATCCTTGTGCCATACTCACAGTTGTGTGGGCTTTCTCGACCCTCTGCTCTAGTCCTCAACTCCAACGTCTGGGCCCACAGAACATTCTGTTCTCTCCATTCCTCTCTCTCCAGAAAAGAGCCCCAGAGATCAAGGAGCATTGTGGTGCCTTCTGCCACGAGTCCTGTCTCTGCTGGCTAGACACCCACTGTGTGCCCAACCTGTGTGCATGGGCAGTGATTTCCGGGTGTCTGGGATGTGGTTGGACAGTGGCATGTCAGGATTCATAGGCTTCCGGAGCTGACTGCAGAGCTGGGGGGCATAGCCCAGCCAGCAAGGCAGCTGCTACCTGCGTGGGCCAGGCCTTCTGTTACTCGGGCACCTTGGGCAGGATGACGTGGGATGGGTGATCTTCCATTTGGGAAGGGGGGGGTATGCCAACCTCCATCTTTTTCAAGGGGCCCCCTGTGTTTTGAGTGATGTCTGTGAGTTAGGTGTGTATTTGTGTGTGTGAGAGAGAAGATCAGCACTGATAACTGGGTGTTGGCTGTGTCTGTGAACAAGTGGCGGCCTTGGCCATGGTCATGATCGATCCTTGTTCTCCATCTTGTCTTTTTCACTGTGCAGTTGGTTTTATAGATGGCTGTCTTCTGCCTAGGGATATGAGGCATTTCAGACCAACCCTGGGCAACTAATTTGGGGGAACAGCAGAAGAAACGAAGCCCTTGTCCCTTTGTAGCTTGTTGATCAATAAGAGGCTGGCAGCAGTCATTAGTGTTTTCAAAAATCAGTTTTGCAGAGGGTTCCCCCTACTCATCCCTCACCCACTTCAAGGACGTCTGAGAATCCAGGCTCTCTCCCCCACCCCCCATGAGACTCAGGAGTATCCGTGGCCTGCAGGCACCAGCGGGCCAGCAGCACTGGCAGAAGACAAGTCTGAGGCCCAAGACCCGGTGCGGATCCTGACTGTGGGCCAGTCAGACCACGCTCAGGACGCGGGGGAGACGGCAGCCGGCGGGGGCGCACAGCCCAGCGGGCAGGACCTCCGTGCCACGATGCAGAGGAAGGGTGAGCCCTGTGGGGGTTCAGTGACACCCCCAAAGCTCAGTCCCAGGTTCTCAGATGCACCCTTTTGGGGAACATGGCCCTGGTAGGGGGCACAGTGTGAGACCAATGAGAAACTTGAATGTAGGGACCCCTGGTAAGGCCAAGTTCAGGGAAGTCAGTGTCAGCTAGGGAAAGCAACCCATCCACAGCGCATCCCCCTCTCTACCTCCATCTTCTCTCTCCAGGGAGGTCCAGGTTTGGAGACAGATTTCCTTTCCCTTTGGTTCCTTTGAGAAAGGTCCTTTTGAAAGTGTTTCTCCTACATCTCCCGCGCTCAGGGAGCAGGGCCAGAAAGCCAGGAGGGAGGGCAGATCCTCCCAGGAAACCTGCTGCCCAGAGAGTCTCTTTACCAGGAGCCCTGCCCCAGGGAGTCCCTGGCACTGGATAGCAGAGGGAAGCCCAGCAGGGACACATGTTCTAAGAAATGAGATCAGGACAGGCTTCCTGGAGAAGGGGCTGTCAAGGCAGCAGGAGGCTGGGGATAGCATTCCAGGTGAGGAGAAATATGTAGACAGAAGGCCATGGGCAGGCTGTGGGAGGAGGCAGTGGGCCATGTGCATCAGGCTGGGGGAGGAGGGAGCAGGGCCTCTCCCAAACAGACTCTATGGCCTGTGATGGCTGAGACCTGAAGGCTCCCAGCACAGGGTCAGCTCCACTCAGGCCTCGCCACCCAGGAGACGGGCACTGACTGCTGGGGGTGGGTGGTCTCATGGGAGGACTGAGCTATAAGCTGGGGAGGGGGGTTTACACCCTGAGGATGGTGACCAGCCCCAGCTCATGCGTGCACTGGAGAGTGTCCTTGTGTGTATTTGGACGTGTGTGTGTGTGTGTGCATGTGTGTACATATGGCTCTTTGTGTGTACGAGTGACTGTGCTTCAGAGCAGGTGTCCGGGTGTGTGTATGTGACCACTCATCCCATCCGGTTCCTCTGCCCCGCCCAGGGGTCTCCAGCAGCATGAGCTTTGAAGAAGAAGAGGAGGATGAGGATGAAAATAGCTCCAGCTCCTCCCAGCTAAACAGCAACACCCGGCCCAGCTCCGCTACCAGCCGGAAGTCCGTCAGGGTGAGGTGCTTTGCTGCCCCGTGGGAGGGCAGACAGCCATCAGAGGTCTGAGCGTCCAGGTTGGAGGGGGAACAGGTGTGAAGGAGTGGAGAGTTGGCTTTCTTGGGAAAGAAATCGATTCTTTCCAGGCCTCGAAACCGATCAGAAGCTTTTCTGGCTGGGGCTCTTGTATCCCTCCTCTCCTGCCTCCTCTTCAGCCAGGCCGGAAGTAGGGGCTCGAGTTGGACAGGATGGCCCCAAGAACCTGCCCACATCTCCGTCTCCACCCCCCAGGGACAGCGGAGGTGGGAAAAGGGCTGAGGACCCAGCTGCTGACCCCAGGGCCAAGCTTATCCCAAGGACCCTGTCCCAACTCCCATCACCACCACCACCACGCCAGGGGGCAGCTTTGGGTCCCAGACCACCAGCTGTAGCTGCTCAGGGTCTCTGGGGCTCGGGCTTCTACTCTCTCCCATGTAGGAGGCAGCCTCAGCCCCCAGCCCGACAGCCCCAGAACCCTCGGCGGATGTTGAGGTCCAGGATCTTGAGGAGTTTGCACTGAGGCCGGCCCCCCAGGGTATCACCATCAAGTGCCGCATCACGCGGGACAAGAAGGGGATGGACCGGGGCATGTACCCCACCTACTTTTTGCACCTGGACCGTGAGGATGGGAAGAAGGTGAGGTTGGCCTGAACCTGCAGTTTCACTGACACAAGCTTGAGGTCCTGTGGGCTGGAATGTAACTGGAAGCCTTGGGTCCAACACTGACCTTTCAGTTCCCCAAAGGGACAGAAGCCTCTGTGCCTGGTCAGTGCATACCTTTTTGTTTGCTGATATGTGTGTGTGTGTGTGTGTGTGTATGTGTGTGTCTGTGTGTGCACACATACTTATGTTTAGGAGCTGAAGCCAGAAAGCGTCATGTGTGTAGCATCCCTGGGTGTGTGTGACCAGAGGCTGGGCCTGGAATGTGACCTTGTTCCATTCCTCAAGGTATTCCTCTTGGCGGGAAGGAAGAGAAAGAAGAGTAAAACTTCCAATTACCTCATCTCTGTGGACCCAACAGACTTGTCTCGAGGAGGGGACAGCTACATCGGGAAACTGCGGTACTAGCACTCCCCTAACGAAGCAGGTTGGGGGAGTGGGTGGGAGGGGCAGGGCAAGGCTTTGGAGAGGGCAGGTCTTGTCCCTGAGGGAGATCAAGGTCAAGGGTCAGATCCTCTCATAGAATCCTCTTTGTCCTCAGCTCCAACCATAGGCCTGTAGGCCCGGGTCTGTGTCAGCCTAGAGCCAGACTCAGAGATGGAGCTCACATACCCTACCCTAAGCTGCTCCCGGGTAGAGGGGCCATAGGCCAACCAGGAGGGACAGATCAAACCTCAGGAAGTCACTGAAGACATAGGCCACTGTGGAAGAAATGCCTTGGCTCCATGGTCAGTGCCAGAGGGCGGGGAGTGAGCCCCTGGGGGAAGAAAGCGCAATCTGGGGATGGGGGAAGGCTTTGAGCTAGGCCTCGGGGAGTGTATGCCAGAGAACAGAGTGCCATATTTGGGGAGCATGAGTCAAGCTTAGGGGTGAGGAGCTAATGCTGGAGATGGGGCTAGACTAACACAGGCTGCACAGGAGAGGAGGTTGTCTCATCCACTCTCCATGAGATGTTGAGCACTTTTTGCCATCTTATCAGATGCCCTCTGCCATCTGCTTGCCCCCTCATGAGGGGAGCAGTCCTGTTCCTCCAAGGAAACCCGTGGAACCAGGACTTAACTCCTAGAATTTCCCTCACTGTATAAGATGCCCTTTGATTCTGTTCAGAGCAAGTGCAGGCCTTCTGCCCCATGAAGGACCTTCAGAGATGGGGATTCGGTGTGCAGTGTGCTCCCGGGTTGCTCCCGGCCCAGCCGAGTGCCCTGCAGGCTCATTGGACGGACTGAGCTGTTCCCTGCCCTAAGGTGGAGGGTGCATGATCCTTTATTGATTGCCTGTCCTTCAGGTCCAACCTCATGGGCACGAAGTTCACCGTTTATGACAATGGAGTCAACCCTCAGAAGGCATCATCCTCTACTTTGGAAAGTGGAGCCTTGCGTCAGGAGTTGGCAGCGGTGTGCTATGTGAGTCGTGTGTTCCTGGGTCTCTGGTCTCTAGGTTAGACAGGACACTGAGGACTTGCTGCCCAGTCTGTGGGCTGTCCCATCTGTCTTGTGAGTAGACAAGATTGTACACAGTTGGATTGCCCTCTGTTGGAGTGGCCCCTGTCTGTCCTCAGAGCTCAGACCACAGATAGCCATCTGCCTGGGGAGATCTGGGAACTGGAATGAGCTCTATGCAGCCTAGCCTGGGAATCTCCCAGAAAGGAGGCTGCTGGAGGTCTGAGTTCTTGTCGGTGCATTGCTCTACCTCTCCCTCCAGTACCTGGGCCCTGCACAGACTATAAGTCCCTTTGCATAATCATCTCTCGGAATGCATTACCTAAGAGCTCAGTCCTGAAGCTCAGAGGCTGTCACTTGCCAATGTCCTACAGCGCGTAAGTGACCAAACTGGATGTAAATACAGGGATTTTCTCTACCTTATTTTAAAATGAGAGATTGATACCCCCATTAATCCGGGCCTGGGTACTTAGAGGCCAGTTGGGAAAGCCATAGGTGTTCTGTATGAGCTTATGGTGCCACCTGCTGGTCACCTTTGGGAAGGCAGCCCGGATCTCTTCAAATGCTTTTTAAGCCATAGCTAATACCGGTCGAGGCACTGAGGGAGGATACAGTAGCGAACAGGAGACATAAATTTATACCTTTATGGGACTTAAACCCCTAGTGGGGAGACAAGCTATAAAACAGATTTATAAGCAAAATAAATAAACGTGAAGAGTAAACAATAAAGCAGGGAAATGAAATGTTCAGGTGTATATAAGCTTTTAGTAAGGATGGCAGGGAGGGCCTCCCTGAGGTAGCACTTGGGTAAAGCCCAGGAGGAAGGAGAGCCAGCCACGTGGGTGTAGTGGAACACACAGCCAGTGCTAATGTCCTGCATGACTGGCATGTGGGGGGAATAGCAAAGGGGGTGGCGGACAGAGCCAGTGCAAAGGTGAGTAGGTGGGCGGGAGAGGAACGTAGTGGGGCCATACCATGTGAGGCCTCGAAGTCAAGGTAAGACCTTCAGCTTTAATCTGCATGAACAGCAGAGGCAAAGGGTATGACTTAACAGGACATCTGCTGCTGTGTGTACAGACCGGGGGGCAAGGAAAGGTCAGAAACCAGGAATCCCAATAAAGGCTAGTACTGTGACCTGGGGGAGAGACGGCGCTGGTAAAAAAGTGGTTTAGTTCCAGATGGAGTTTGAAGGTAGAGGTGACATCATCTGCTGATGGATTAGAAGTCGGTTGTGAGCAAAAGAGAGGAATCAAGAATGACTCAAAGTAGGTTGCCTGAGCAAATGGAAGAATGAAGTTGGTAACTGAAGTGAGGATGATAGGGAAGAGGTGGTTTGGGCAGAGTGGAGATTCAGGAGCTCAGTTTTAGATGAGTTCAGTGTAGAGATGCCTATTAGACATTCAGGTGGAGATGGTGAAAACCATCTCATCAGCTTTATTCCCTTCCTCCCGGTCTCTCCATTAGGTAAGTAGAGTCCTCAGATGGCCAGTGTTGAGTCCTCCTCCTCTTTTTCCCAGGAGACAAACGTCTTAGGTTTCAAGGGGCCTCGGAAGATGAGTGTGATTGTCCCAGGCATGAACATGGTTCACGAGAGAGTCTCCATCCGGCCGCGAAATGTGAGTCACTCACCACCCTGTCACCCCAGTGTTCGCATGCCCTTCTGGGAGCAGAACTGCAGCTGTGGGTGTGTGCGCGCTCGTGTAGGAGGCGTGGTGTAAGAAGCCCCAGGGCTCTAGGTGGAGGTCTAGGGAGATCTAAGGACTCCGCCCCTAGGGCAAATCCCTTTTTTAGGGTGGTTGTGGGCCAAGGCTTGGGCTGGGCCTGACTCAGATGAGGCTGCCTTCCCAGGAGCATGAGACGCTGCTTGCACGCTGGCAGAACAAGAACACGGAGAGTATCATTGAGCTTCAAAACAAGACCCCTGTCTGGAACGATGACACGCAGTCCTATGTACTCAACTTCCATGGGCGCGTCACACAGGCCTCCGTGAAGAACTTCCAGATCATCCATGGCAATGACCGTGAGTGTTTCTGCCCTTCCTCAGGACTGTCCCTTTGGCTCAGGGTTCAGCTCATCCAGTCCTGGCTTCATAGGCCAGAGCTTGAGGATGTGGGTTAAATGGCTTCGATCAGAGGTCAAAAATTCTCTGACCCTAGGACTGGGAGGCTCTTAGAAGAACCTCCTTTGGAGCCCTAACCCCAGATTCTGTGCACTTAGCGAGTCTCAGGTGTGAGAACACTGTCTGAATAGACTTTTTCTCCTCTTCTCTGTCTCCTGGTATTTGTGTGCCTCTCCTTCTCCTCTGTCATCTCCTCCCTCTTTCCCACCACGTTTCCCAATTGTACCTCCTCTGGGCCTCTCCGCCTGTTGTGATGTGTCTGTCTGTCTCTCCCGCCCTGCCTTGCCCCTGCTCTGTTCCACGCGCCTGGCGGCAGCGGACTACATCGTGATGCAGTTTGGCCGTGTGGCAGAGGATGTGTTCACCATGGATTACAACTACCCACTGTGCGCGCTGCAGGCCTTTGCCATTGCCCTGTCCAGCTTTGACAGCAAGCTGGCCTGCGAGTAGAGAGTCTCCTCGTGCCCTTTGGGGTTGCCCAGCCTGGAGTGGAGCTGCCTGCCTACGGAGACAGCCCTGCCTCCCCTCTCTCTGTACATAGGCCTGCTGCCAGATGAACTGGCAGCTCTCAGTGGCTCCCTGGCCAAGCTGGCTCAGACCTGGCTCCTCTGTCTCCACTGCAGAGACAGAGGACTGGGCTGGGGACGTGTGTGCGTGCAGGGACCCAAGGTCCAGACACATACCCCTGCTCTTGAGTTTGTATCCTGCTGCAGGTGTGTTTGCCCAGCTGGGCAGCCTCTTCGGCTGGGAAGATAGGAAGAAACAGAGGGAGAGGAAGCACAATACAGGGCTGCTGTGGTCCAGCCACCCACTCAGTCTGGGAGTCAGGTGACCATGGGTCCCCAGCGGTGAAGGGCACAGTGTGAGTGTGTACGTGTGTATTGGGTACACCCATTTTACATACAGAGTAGGGCTAGGATCGGCTTCCAGGCCCTTGGTTAACTCCAAAAAGTCCTCTGACTTCAGAAGGCCTCAGCCAGCCTAGGAGAAGTTACAGGGGTTTGGAAAAGGTGAGTGGCAAGACCTTGTCAGGATTGCGGGGGCCTGGCTTCAGCTGTGGGAACTGGCTGGTGGCCTGGAGTTCCCGCTCATTTGATTTCTCTAGGTTTTCTCTGTGTGCATAGAGGCGGCAGGAGGTACATGGCACAGGCCCCTGGACCAGGGCTACGTTGGGAGTCCGGGCAGCAGCCAGAGGAGCCTTCTGTGGAGCAGCTCTTGCCCAGGGCCCCAGTAGTGCAGCCAGGTAGGCATGCCTTGGCCTACAGCCGGCAGAGCACCAGTCCTAAGCCATGGCATGTTCCAGGAAGAAGGTCTAGCTCCAGGTGCTCTGGCCTGTGCCTCGCACCCTGTGCTCAGCCTAGGTTGTGGCTGCTAAGGACGCTTGCGTGTGGTTCTTTTGGGGTGGGAATGGGACGGGGGAAGAAAAGCAGGGAGTACATTAGAACCACAAGAGAGGAGAGGTGGCAGGAGTTTTAGAGATGAACTAGTACAATGTGTCACTTTAGATGAATCACATTTAGAAGATGGACTTGCACTGGGTCATCTAGCTGGTGAGTGGCAGAGTTCAGAATTCTGCTCCTTTGATTTCTTTGTTCCTACCATCCCCTAAGAAACTGCTCTCTGGTTCTCTAGCCTTCCTGGGACTCTGGTCTGCATGCCCTCACCCTTCTGCCTGATTACAGAGACTTAGAAGTGTGGGGGTTGATGTCTGAAATTGAAACTGTTCAGTTCCCTGCTGAAAGCTGGCCTTTTGAACATCAGTCTGATAGGACTGCCCTGTGTCTGGCTTCTCCCCAAGGGCAGGCCTTACCAAGGCCATCGTGCCTTTTTCTTTTTGGGTGTGATGGGTGAGACGTGAATGTTCCAGGGCTGGGTCTGATTTCCTCCTCCTTGGCTGTTACCCTCTATGCTGAACGCTTGGGAACACTAGGGCTTTGCTTGTCTCTGACCCCCGCAGAGGCTGCTTGCCCAGGTGGAAGTCAGAAATCCGGGGGAAGCAAGCAGCAGTTGTTCTCCCTTCAGAGTAGATGCGCTTGGAAAGGGTGCACAGAAATTTTTAAGTAAGTACTACTTAAAACATTGGGTTGAGGCTCCTCCCATAGCGAAGGGAGTTGTTTTGACCTAAGTGGTGTGTTCTCATTTCCTTAGATGCTAAGATTTCCTCTGTGGAGTGCTCAAAGCACGGTGCAGCTGTTGTAGCAGGGATCTGTGGGAGACCCCTCTATGGGCCTAGTTTCTGGACCACTTTTGGGGTCATTCTGAGGGCACTGAGGCTGATCCACTTTTCCAGTCCTAGTTGGGCTCATACTCCCCTGACTGGGAAGAGACGGGCTGACATTTGGGATGCCGAAAGCTAGATCTCTGAAGTCTGGTCTAAGCTCTTTCTCTCGGTCTAGGATTTTAAAGTAGAACAGGCTGATTTCAGAGCCTAGAGAGAGGGAGGGAAGCCTGGCAGAAGTGTGGAAGAGGCAGAAGCACAAGAACAAACTCTTGTACCCTGTGTTCCATCGAATACATGGGTTAGGGGGGAGGTTGTGTCAGGAACATGGCTTGAGCTTCCCGGCCTGGACTGGGGAAGGTAGCGCAGCAGCAAAACTCTGTTGGACACTCAATGACAAGAGCAGTTGAGTCACCTGCTCGAGACCCAGCTTTACAAGGTCTGTTCTTAAGACCCCATTCCTGGTGATGCTGGTTTTCCCTGACCACTGGCCTCCTTGCCATGGGCCCAAAGACTCAAAAAGCTGCCAGGGCCCCAGGACACCACCTGGGCTCAGCATCTCCCAGGGTAAGAGCTCTTGTCCTTTATACCCTCTATCCAGACGGTACCCTTGAGTGGGCCGGGGACTGGATGATGGCATGAGCAAGCCCTAAGGGTGGGGGGCAGTTGGGACCTCAGGAAGCCCCTCTGTCACTGCTCCTGGGCCACACCCTCTTCCCCCAAACAGCTCTTCTGTAGAGGTGTGGTGTTCACTCCCCACTCTTCTCCGATTCTAGCTTTTCTTTCCTTCTGGCTCCAAGGTGCTCTGTGTCTGTCTGTGTATCTCTATGTCTGTGTGTATTTGGGGAAAAGGGCAATCTGCAAATCACCAACTGAGGTTTCTTACTATGATCATATTTCTAAGGATGAGTGGGAAAGGAAAAAGGGTATTTGATCACCTGTGGACTTTGTTCATTCATTTCATGCTCTTGGGTCAGAAAGTAAACCTGGGAAAGCACTAGCTCTTTCTTGGGAGAAAGAATAGGAGGATACTGTCCAAGAAATTTTAGTTTTCAGTTCCTTTTTGTGGTACATGATGAAATCGGTATGTTACATGCATGCTTTGGATGAATTTGGACATATTCTAGTGAATGTGCCTTAAAAATCACGACACTAGTTCAGAAGGAGCAGTTAAGGTCCAGACACATGCTGAAGACCAGTGGTAGAAGCCAGCAAGTGTGAAAATTTGGCGCCTGTGTCCTTCAGTGACAAAAAGGGCAACAAAATTGTCTTTGGTCTGGAAAGATCATTTACCTCTAAGTTAGTGTACAGTTAGAGGAAATTCTAAATTTAATGAGGAGTGGTGATGATCTCAGACCTAAAGAAGACATGCTTTCCTCACTGTGAGGGGAGATGCTGGGCTGGCCATGGCCCTGTTATGCAAGCACAGATTCTATCTCCTAGCCGGAGTCCCTGGTGTTCCCTTTCTGCGGTAACACTGGCCTTCCCCTCTCCAGAATTCTTTGCCCTGGCTGAGCTCTACCTGTGACCTCAGGATGCCAGGTGGCCCTCAGAGCACATTTTTCCAGAGAGCTGAAGGAGTCTCCTGTGTCGGTGGGCACAGCACTGAACAGTAGTGGGCCCAAGGCAAGGGCTCTTGTTTGTACTGGTTCCCTGTCTTTCTGTACCTCCAGTTTGCAATCTTGTCATCTCAGGATATGGGGGGAGAGGCATAGCAGAAGTGTGGGTCTAGATTTAGTTTAATTTTCTGACCAAGTTGAGAGGCAAGTTGGTCTTTGGTCTTACAGAGAGCACTACTGCACTTAGCTAAGTGATTGAGCAAACCACATGATTTTCCTAGGTTGTTTTCTCATCTACACACCGAGGAGTTCGGTTGTCAAAGCTTTCAGTAAGAATCAGGGTGAATGAAAAATGATCCTCGCTTTCATCACTACCTTTTCTGGCTCATCACTGTGCCTTTTTTCTTTCCTCAAACATGTCACACCCATTCCTCTCTTCTGTTCAACTGCCCCTCTCCCTTCCCCCATCAGGGTCCAGGCGGAGCTGCACATTTAGGCCAAGATCCAGAGTTTCCTATAGTGTGATTTTGAGTGGCTTACAGAGGGAAGCCTGACTCTGGCCTCTTTAATCCTGCGGAGTTTCAAAGGGCCCTTGGTCAGGATGGGTGGCACTTCTCTTGCTGGGAGCATCCATTTAGTCAGTTTTCCTAACTCCTAGAATGTGTATGTCCATCTGCACAAGATTGTCTTTTCCTATTCTGGAGTGGTCATTTTTATTTTTGTTCCAAATTATCTGGAGTTTTAGACAAACTTGCAAAACTGTGCTTTTATTAAGTGACTTTTTGAATAAACTCTTTGGTAATTCTTGAGCAAATGTATTTATTTACTGGTATGTGCAATGACAAAGTTGGTATTTTCCCATGTTGACATTATATATGTTGTAGAACTTAGTGTTTGTCTAAGTACAGACCATATAGCAACAAATTAAACTTGAACTGTTTCAACACTACTGTGTACTTTTTCCTATAAAAGGGGAAAAAACATTTCTTACCTACAAGTGTTTTCCTATACCATTCGTTCCATCTGTCTGAGAGCCTGGGGGTGGGGGGTGGGTAGGAAGGGCTCACAGCTGGTTTGGAAAAACTACTGCTGTCCTCCCTGTGGCCGAGCTCGTCATATTTAAGGCTGGGAAGGGCTGGATAGAAGAGACTGGTTAGAGTAGTTCTCTGTGAGCAGGTATGGTTTAGTTCCTCAGCATGCCCCTAGGGGCCTGGTTCTTAGGACAAAAGTAAATAGAGCTGGTTTATTTTTTTACCCTAGATTTTGAGTTTTTAGGTGGACAAGACCTTGACAAAACCACAGCCCAGCTCCTTGGCTACGTGGGAAACAGCAGATGCAGGTTCTGACCAGAGGCTTTTATTGGTTAGTGGTCAGATGAAAGACAGATCTTTTAAACAGCCACAGTCAAGGCGACCATAGGTCCAGGGCAGTCCCAGTTTATACCTATTGTCCTGGCATCATTCTAATTCAAGCTCCCTTTTTTCAGGGTGTCTTAGTTTGGACCATGGGTTATCTGATCACCCAAGCCATAGAAGACACAGAGAGAGTGGTTCTCATAAGCCATCTCTTCTAAAGGTCAAGTATGCCTCCCTTCTTCAACATGCTTTCCTTCCTGGGCCCAATATTTTTTTAGAGCATGTGCACCGCTAGTCCTGGAACTCACAAGGCACTTTCCTTGTGCTCCTCTTAGGACCAGGAAAGGTGCTCTCTTGACTGGCTCACCCACCTGACTTAGCCAAGCATGGTCCCAGGTGATGCCCTTGTTTCCTAGGCCATTTATCCATCCCCAGAGCTAGGACTTCATGTTCTGTGCCACCGTGCTCTAAGGGCCCTGAGGACCTAGTAACTTGGGGCTGATCAAGTTCACAGCCCAGGCCATTTCTGAGATGTGAAGACCATAAGGAAAGAGCACATATGACAACAAAAGCCAGTCCTATGATTTTGGTCATCTTGGGTTGTATATACACAAAATTGTCACCCATGAAGGATAAAATAATTCTGGAAAATCCAAAAAGTACTAATGTGAATGACCAAATACATCAAAATTTCTGATACATCAGTATGTTAATATATCCCAGCTGTATATGCCAACCAAGAGTTGTGGGCAGTGGGAACTTCCATGAGCTCTTAGTACTTCTGGCAGGAGATGGTTCCATAAGCCAATTTCCCCCCAAGATTAACACTCAAAATATATAGAGTTGGTTACACGACAACTTACATACCAGCCTCATAAAAATACCTGAACATCCACATACTTCTGCACTTGTCACTGTTTTGTCCAACACCACTCTTTCTGCCAAGAATGAGCGTTCTCTTTGTTGGCCCCTGGAGAAGTCATAGCATGCCTGAAGATCCAGCTCTGCAGTAAAGCTTCTTGGAAGTACTTTGGCAAAAATGATCTCTGTTCCTGTAGATTTGGGTCCATGTCTCAATTACAGCATAAAACCTTATACAGTAAAAGTAAGTTAACTATCACCTAGTGAGTGGTTAGCATGGAGAAGATGGGAGGGCCAGTGCTGTTTTAAATGCACTGATGATTCACATATAATTCTACTCACCCTGGGAGAGCTGGACTTTGACTCCCCTGTGTCAGGAGAAAGCCAAGACTCAGGCAGGGATGGAATCATGACCACTATTTCTCTGCCTGCAGAATTCATAATCTTGAGCCCTTTTATTGTTAATCATTCATTTTAAAAAACTGGACAAGGTTCCCATTCTGAACTTTGTTTCTTAAAGGTAGGAACTGAGGCTCTGTTCCTACTGCCCAGCTCTGGGCAGTGTCTGCTAAATGAATAAATGAATGAATAAGCTGGAAAGAAACAAACATCTCTAATAAGGGAACCATATATATGGAGGCAGAAAAGAAGAACCCAGGGACCCAGGACTCTTTATAAATCAACTGCTCATGGTGAAAAAGGGGAAATAACAGGGAAAATGATTTATCAAAACAATAAAGAGCACGTACATTCTTTCATTTACCATGAACATTACATTACATCTAGATCACTTCTCGTACATTTTAAACTACACTCTTGAAAATGAATCAAAGGTTCCACACACAGATGGATGCAGTATACTTCTCTACAGACTCAATCTTCAATGACTTCTCTGTAACAAGAAATGTTAATTTCATTAATGAGAAATGCGTAGTAGTAGCTGACATATTATCTAAATATCCCATAACTTTCTGACAGCGGTCTATATGCTTATATGTTTGATTTCAACTATTTTTTCTGGCATTTTATTTGATCAGGAACAATGGAACTCCAAAAGCCCTTTCAACCTTTACATCATTTCTTAGTTTTCAAGTCTTCCACATTCCATGCCAAGGAATGTTCTCGGGAATGTGTCCTCTTTAAACTCTCAGGTCCTACATCTAAACTGAATTCACTCATCCTTCCTAGACAGGATACATGGGGGCCATCTTACCTCAAGACATGTGACAAGTGCACCTTAGAGATTAGGTCTTTAGTTTCATCAAAATCCTCCCAGTCTTGACCTACCTCCTCCTTTTCCCAGCTTTCTCAAAAGACCCAGATACCTGAATATAGAATAGTCTCTTCCCCTGGGCACTGCTATACGTTCTCTGCAGCAGACACACACTGCAACTTTCCTTTCAGGTTGGCACTTTGTCTATAAGTTCAGTCCTCAGTAAGAACAAATTTCCCAGAGGGCACAACATTTAGAAATAGCTTCTAGGGGCACCTGGGTGGCTCAGTGGGTTAAAGCCTCTGCCTTCAGCTCGGGTCGTGATCCCAGGGTCCTGGGATTGAGCCCCGCGTTGGGCTCTCTGCCCAGCGGAGAGCCTGCTTCCTTTCCTCTCTCTCTGCCTGCCTCTCTGCCTACTTGTGATCTCTCTGTCAAATAAATAAATAAAATCTTAAAAAAAAAAAAATAGCTTCTAGACAGGGACTGTCCTTAAGTACACGGTTTCGCTCCCTGCCCTCGGCTCTCCAGCCTGGGCATCTCGAGGAGGACCACCGCCCTTACACAGGTTTTGGTGCAGCCTCACCAGCCTCCAACCTTGGCTCTGCAGGACAGGGATTAAGTCTCTATTTAAAGCTTCCTCTGGCCACTGAAGGCCAGAGGTACAAAGATGCTTCTGGGCTGGCAGTTCTGTGAAACAGAACAGGGATAAAGGAGGTTAGAGACCCAGCAATAGCAGAGTAACAGTCCCTCAGCTGATTGCTGCACTCATTCACAGGGCGCTGGGGGCCTTCTGCTACTCTGGAGAAAAGCAGGAATCTGAGGCAGCAACAGTGCTCCTAAAAAGGCCCCCACTGTGAGGAAGGGCTTCAGTTCACACAGCAGTCTTCCCCTGATCTGGCCCCATCATACCCACTAAGAAAATGTTCTCTTGAACCCACAAACCTGCTCAAGGCCCACAGAGTCAGGCATCCTGGACACTTAGGTCCTCCTCAGGTGTAAACTGATGTCTACTCATAGGTACACCATCTGGTACTCCCAGCCCCAAGAGTCAGACCTCTGCCCCTGAGTGCACAACAGATCAAACATAATTACTCAGTGGATCAGCTCTATGGTAGAGAGGCATGGAGGGAAAGAGTGAAGCTGTACTGTGTTCCTACTAATTGCTGTGGTGTTTTACAAGGTGACAGGTGTGTGAGCACCAGGAAGGATACATGATATCCATGGTAGTGGCCTGATTAGCTAGGATATTTAAATACAGAATGAAGTTTAGGGCACAGGGCCAAGGATGAAAACTGAGACAGGATAGAAAGGTCACCTTGGCACTAGAGTTATGGATACTTCCCCAAATCAGCTGTTTTCAACTCAAAACTCTGGGGGTTCCGCTTCCTCAGCGTGCCACCTATATGCACTTTATCAGGGCTGATGCCAAGGCCTTCATCTCTGAAGTCTTGAGGCCATACTTCTTTGGTGGTTTCCTCTTGCTCAGTGTAAGTGTCCGCACTGAATTCAGCATTCTCTGCCAAGACTGCAGGATCCTCTTCTTCATGAAAGCAGCAAGAGCAGGTTTGTGGCTTTGGGTCACATGAGGTAACAGAATTCTCTTCCTGGGCTCTGGGGTCAGTGGGCATTTCCCAACCCAAATGGTCTGATTCTTCACTTTCTAGCACTCCGATTCTTTCAGCTAGTTCTTCAGCAGAGGGCTCTTTGAGGTCTGGGTAATCCACCAGGATTGTGTCTTGCCTATGCTTGATGCAATCTGAAAGGTCATAAATTGGGTAAGTCTCTTCAGGGTAACCTAGAGAAAAAAGTAGCACAAGGTCTTACAAAGAATGTCTCTTCAACGGAAAGTATCAGGCTCAAAGAGTTTTCTCAGGCAGCAGCCATCCTAGCCCAGCAAGTCTGTTCAAGAAATCTCTAAGATGACTAACAGTTCTAAAGTTTTACTTGAATAAATTCTTAGCAATCTGGCGGACTATTCAGTGTTTTTTGAAATGCAAACCAACTCATTTTGGTTTGTATTTCAAAAAACACTGGGATAGTCCGCCAGATCGCTAAGAAGAAAATCCTTTCTCAAGTCCAGGGTGGTTAGGGCAGGGTAGAAGTCTCGCCCCTCTGGCTTCTGCAGTAGTGACAATGATTAAACAACATGAGCCTTCAATTAAAAAAAAAAAAAATACCAAACACCAGATGGAGAGAGTATAGCTCAAGGCTAATGTTTATAATTTCTATTTGGATCCATTTCTAAATCTTCCTAGGGCTGGTGGTGGGGCTGGGGAGGGGGTGGTTAGTGGGTGGAGAAAAGGAAGACTAGGGCTTTGAAAAAAAAGAATACCACGAGGGCTCTGACTAATGCAAACAACTGAAATGGCTTGCAAGTGTCAGAAAGAGAGCACACTTCAGCAAGACATGCCCAAGATCCCAAAGGACAAGCACTGCGTTTTCACAAGACACAATTCCCATTACTGGCTTCTTCATCCCCATAAAATGGAGCAAAAGAAGACAACAAACCGGTAAACAAAATGAGTAATACTGGTACTGAATCCTAGCTAGGATAATGAGAAAAGACGAGATGTTGCCAAATAATGAAATGAAATAAATCTGTGTCAGCCAAGCTGCATGGAAAGCGGCAGATGGGCCTTGCTGGGACTCACACTGGCCCTGGCCTAGCAGCCAGGGGCCAGGCACAATGTGGGAAGCCAGAGAACGCACAATCCATTTGCACACTATAATAACTGGCAGGTTCAACCTGAATGCCAACCACTTTTTGCCTGCAAAGGTTGCAAAGCAGGGGTTTTTGATGCAGTGGAGTGTGGAGAGACATATTTTAAAAATATTTACTGTTGTTTTTTTTTATGATTATGAAAGTTATACAAACTCACTACAGAAAATTTTTAAAAACACAGACAAGTTTTTTTTTTTTTTAAAGATTTTATTTATTTATTTGACAGAGAGGGATCACAAGTAGGCAGAGAGGCAGGCAGAGAGTGAGAGGGAAGCAGGCTCCCTGCCAAGCAGAGAGCCCGATGCGGGGCTCGATCCCAGGACCCTGAGATCATGACCTGAGCCGAAGGCAGCGGCTTAAACCACTGAGCCACCCAGGCGCCCCAAACACAGACAAGTTTTAAAAAGAAAACAAGTCACCCAGAATCCCACCACTGATAATAATTTGTTGTGTTACTTCTGGCCTTTTTATCATATATAAACATACTGTGTGTAAAATGTTACACTCTGATTTTTAAAATTCAACATTCTATCATGAGCTGCAAAATATACCATATACAACTACATAACTGACACGACTGGCCGTGTCTCTTCTGTATGACATGTAGTCTTTCCAACTTTTTTTTTTAATGATGATATGTTAGTCACCATACAGTACATCATTAATTTCTGATGTAGTGTTCTAAGATTCATTGTTTGCCTATAACACCCAGTGCTCCATTCAATCCGTGCCCTCTTTAATACCCAACACCGGGCTCAACCATCCCCCCACCTGCCTGCCACCAAAACCCTCTGTTTCCCAAGTCCATAGTCTCTCATGGTTCATCTCCCACGCTGATTACTGCCCCCTTCATTTTTCCCTTTCCAATTTTCCCTTATTGTAAGTAACATGGCAGTTAAGATCTCTGAATATAAATCTATGTCTACTTCCCTATTTCTTTAAGACAGACCACTAGAAATGAGAACTAAAGGGCCTAGACATTTTCAAAGCCTGTTTTTACACTCTACCAAATTGCTTTCCAGAAGAATGTATATTTTCTGTCCTACCAGTGATGTAAAAAATTGTCCATCTGATCACATCCTCATCATCACTGCCAGTGGCATGTGAAGAATCTTGCCAAGGCACTGTCAGTCCACTGGCTTAACTATGGACAGAATGCTAGGTAAAACAGAGCTTAGCTACCCACGGCCCTCACAGCCTACTTGGTCAAGGGCAGGGGCTGGAGCAGCTTACTTGCTAGTTAGCTCCTAGCCATGAATACTTAAGAGAAGTCCACTTTATTCTCCACACCAAGGACTAAGCTTACCTTTGGAGTTCCATGGCTATCTACTTTGGTTTAATAGGGGAAGGCCTGCTAAGGAAAACAAATAGTGACCCACAAATGGGCTGCTGAAGTTCCTCATTATCAGCCAACATCACTGGTTATTTAAGAACTTCATTAAAAATATGAGCAATCTATAAAACTCATTGATCCTATGAAGTCAGCAGGGGAACCAAAATAAGCAAACTGTGTAAACAGCCCCTAAAAAGAACAACAGTCAATGTTGGAAACAGGAGTTATCACCTTGTAACTGATACTCCCAGTAATATTCAAAAAAGTACTGCACTGGTAAAACCCAACCAGACTTCAAGGGAAGCAAACAGGAAATAAGAGCTGTTAGAAATAGAAAACATTTAAACTTGAAAAAGGAAGAAAATAAAATAAAATGGACAGGTCTAAAAACCAAATTAGTAAGACCAGAAGTAAATGTATAGGAATTCTTCTAAGACAAAGGTAAAAATGACAAAGTAATGGAAATTGTGGGGAAAAAAAAAACCCCACAGACTGCACTGAAAACTGATCCAGGACATCCAATCTCCAAATTGCTGGAATTCCAGGATGAGGGCAGAGTAGGTTAAATGGAAACAATTAAAAAAAAAAAGTTACAAAAGAAAATATGTAGCTGAAGAAAGACTCAAGTCTTCAGATGGAAAAGAGTCACTAAATGCTAGGCAAAAATACTATGAAAAATCCACATACACACTCAGATATATGCCAGTGAACCTGCCCAAATGCAGATGTTTAAGTATTAAAAGATCGTAAGTTTCCAGCCAGAAAACTAGCTTAAACCAGACTGCCTATTGAGAAAAAGAATCAGGCTGTGATAAGATTTCTCATTTCCAACATCAAATGAAAGATAATACAGCAGTGTTTTCAGACTTACAAAGAAAAATGGTATGATCAAATAATTATTTGTATAAAGGTGAAAAATGGTATGTGTAGATATCAAAGTACTCAGAAAGTACACCAATCTATAAGGGGATGAGAGGGTAGGGGGTGAAGGTACTTAAGAATTCTGACAAACACACACAAAAATTAAAAATTTTGAGAACATACTGTATATGAAAAAGTGGTAAACAATGAATTAATAAGAATGATCAATGTAAACTAATTTTGATAATGTGGTTAGAAATTAATGCCATTTAATGGTTAGAAATTGTTGAAATACTTAAAAGAGGCTAATATATTTGAAAGTTAATACCACGTGGGAGCTAAAATTCTATATACTTTCAACATCACTTAAGAGAAAGACAGAAAATAAACCTTATGAAGATTTTACCTTATTTGGGAACAAGATTATATAAGAAGATTTGCAATTTAGAGGAGAAAATGAATTCCAATTTTCATTTCTTTGATTACTAGAGAGATTGAAATACTTTTTTAGCAAGGTGCATTTTTTTCTTTTGTGTACTGCTTATACGGGAGGATATAGTGTTTTATAAATTATAGAATACTTTATATATTAAGGGTATCGACTTCTTTTCAGTCGTTTGTTACAAATACTTTTTCTAGTTTAGTGTTGGGTTTAAGTTGTGTGGTATTCTCTAATCTACAGAAAGTAAAGGTTTTACATATTTATTAGGCTACATTATCCTTTTCCTTAAAATTTTTTTCATTGCTTTTAAAAAATTTAATTGCAGTTTCACATTGTAGTTGTAAAAAAAAAAAAAAATATATATATATATATATATATATATATATATATATATATATATATATAAATCCCATGTACCCTTTACCCAGTTTCTCCCAATGGTAATATCTTGCTAAGCTATACAACAGTACACAACCAAGATATTATTATTGATAGAGTCAAAAGGGCATAAGGAATCCTGTGGATGTTCTATACAGAACATTTCTACCACAAAGATCCCTTATGCCCTTTTATTGCCACACCGATTCCCTCTTGCCCCCTATTTCCTCCTTAACTTCTGGCAACTACCAGTCTGTTCTCCATTTCTATAATTTTACCATTTAAAGAATGTTATATAATTGCAGAATATGAAACCTTTTGGAATGAGACTTTTTCACTCAGTATAATTATCTGGAAATTCATCCACATTGTTGCGTGTATAAATTTCTTTTCATTGCTGAGTAGTATACCAAAGTATCAGCGCACCACAGTTTGTAACCATTCACCTACTGAAGGATGTTTGGGTTGTTAGCAGTTTGGGGTGACTATAAATAAAGCTTCCATAAATATTCATATATAACTTTTATGTGAATTTAAGTCTTAAGTTCTGGGATACATGCCCAGGAGTGCAACTGTCAGGATGTATAGTAGTTGAAGGTTTATGTAACTGCCAAAATGTTTTGCAGAGTAAGTGTACATCCCCGCCAGCAATGTATGAGTGGATCTAGTTTCTCCATGTCCTTGCCAGCATTTGGTGTTGTTACTGTTTTTTATTTTAGCCATTCTGACAGATGTGTAGTGGTTATTTCATTGTGACTGTAATCTTCAGAGAGAATTCTTCCTATTTTTAGCTGATTTCTGCTCTGTGCATATATGTGAAAGAACTACCCAAGGCCAGGAGAACTACTGACAGCATTAGGCCCCCAAATTCTTGGTACTCATACATAGCTGGGAATAGTTCATGTTCCTACTAGCCGCAGTAGAAAAACATTGTAGAGCCATCAGACAGAATCCTAAGAAGGGTACTGCCTTATTAGTGGGGTTAAATTAGCCAGAGTAAAGGCTGCTCTGGACCCATTCTCACAAATCTTAAAAACAAGCCTTATAGGAATCCACCTGATTTAGGTAACTTAACTGTGGGTTAAGAAGAAGTCCAACAACTATTTAAAGTACTAAAACAAAATCCAGAGTCCAATAATGTAAAATCTGCAATATCCATCATCCAGTCAAAATGTACTAGGCATGCAAAAAGGGCATGAAATTAGGCCCTACAGCAAGGAGAAAAATTAATCACTAGAAATAGACCCAGATGATAAGATTAGCAGCTAAGACTTTTAAAGAAGCTATTACAAATATGCCTTATATTTTAAAGAAGGTACAAGACTATATGAGAAATGAAATAGTTAAGAAATGAAAGACGTAAAAAAAACCCAAACAGAATGTCTAGAAATTATAATATCTGAATTAAAAATACATTAAATGAGAGTAAGAGGAGATCATATACTACTAAAGAAAAGATTAACAAACTAAAGGCACATCAAGAAGAATTATCCAAAATTTAGCATGGTATGCATTAGAGAACAGATTATACACAACCTATCGGGCAATTTCAAAAGTCTAAACAAATGTGCAACTGAAGAATCAGAAATGGTGAGGAGGAAGACAGAAAGAGAAAGAGAGATTATTAATAAAATAATGGCCAAAATGGTTGGGGGGGGGGATCAATCAAGGATCGAGGCTGCCACCTTTAGAAACTAGAAAAAGAAACTGCAAATTAAACCAAAGTGAGCAGAAGGAAGAAAACAACAAAGCAGAGAAATCAAAGAAATAGGAAACAGAAACCAAAGTACAATTCTTTGAAAAGATATAAACCTCTGGCCAGTCTGATCAGGAAAAAATTTAGAGAAAGAACAAATTACCAGTATCAGGAACAGAACAGAGAACATCCCTATACATTACGTACATTAAATGAATATAAACAACTTTATTCTAATAATACGTTTGACCATTTAGATGAAATACATAAATTCCTTGAAAGAAACAAGCTATGAAAGCTCATTCAAGAAGAAATAATCTGCGTAGCACTATATGTGTTAAAGAAATTCAATTTGTAGTTATGTAAGTCTTACCAATAAGAAAACTCTAAGCCCTGGGGCGCCTGGGTGGCTCAGTGGGTTAAAGCCTCTGCCTTCAGCTCAGGTCATGATCCCAGAGTCCTGGGATCGAGCCCCACATCAGGCTCTCTGCTCTGCAGGGAGACTGCTTCCTCCTCTCTCTCTGCCTGCCTCTCTGCCTAGTTGTGATTTCTCTCTGTCAAATAAATAAAAAATATTAAAAAAAAAAAAAAAAAAAAAGAAAACTCTAAGCCCTGATGGTATCACTGGAAAATTCCATATTTAAGAAAGGAAGTAGCAATTCTATACAAATGCTTCAGAAAATATAAGGAACACATTACAATGTATTACCATGCAATCACAACCAAAAAGATTGCAAGAAAGCAAAAGCACAAACAAATATTCCTTATAAACACAAAATTAAAAAGTCCTTAGCAGGGCACCTGGGTGGCTCAGTGGGTTAGGCCTCTGCCTTCAGCTTGGGTCATGGTCTCAGGATCCTGGGGTCGAGGCCCACGTCGGGCTCTCTGCTCAGCGGGGAGCCTGCATCCCCCTCTCTCTGCCTGCCTTTCTGCCTACTTGTGATCTCTCTTTCTCTGTCAAATAAATAAATAAAATCTTAAAAAAAAATTAAAAAAGATTAAAAAAACTAGTCCTTAGTAAATTGAACCTAGCCATATAGAACATCATAACAAAACAGATTTTATCCTAGGAATGTAAAGTTGTTTAAACATTCAAAAAAAAAAATCAATGTAATTCACTGGATTAATAGATAAAAACAGAAAAATATGACCTCAGTTAACAAAAAGCATTCTGCAAAATTAAATATCCATTTGTGATTAAAAACTCTCAGCAAAGTAACACTGGGAGGAAGGTTCCTCAACCTGAAAAGAAGCATCCATGAAAAGCCAACAGCTCACATCATACTAATAATGGAGAATGTGTGAGGGCTTCCCTCTAATATCAGGAAAGCAAGGATGTCTGGCCTCACTACTTCTATTCAGTATTGTGTGACAGTTTCTGACAAGTGCAATAAGGCAAGAAAAATAAAAGACATATTGATTGGAAAGTTAGAAGTAAAACTGCCTATTCACAATTTGATTCTCTAAATAGAAAATTCTATGAAATTTAATCTTAAGAGATCTAAAGAAAAAAAGCTACTAGAACTAAGTGTGTTTAGAAAGGTGATAGGAAACAAGGTCAGAATTAAAAAAGTAATTGTATTTCTATATAGTAACAAGCAATTAGAAATTTTAAAATAAACACAATATCTTCAAAAATATGAACTACTTAAGCATAAGTTTATAAAATATGTATAAGATGTATACATTGAAAACTATAAACTCTGCTGAAAAATTAAAGATCTAAATAAATGGTGAGATGTAAAATGTTCATGTACTGAAAGAATCAATATTGCTATAATGTTAATTCTTCTAAATTGATCTAAAGATTCAATATGATGCCGATAAGAATCTCACTGGACTTTTTCATAGAAACTGACATACTGATTCTACATTTATGTGAGAATACGAAGGGCCTAGAATCACCAAAATAATTTTGAAATAAAAGGGGAAAAAAACCAAGTTGAATTTGCGCTACCTGATTTCAAGACTTAATATACAGACACAGTGATAAAGACATTGTGATATTGTTAATAAGTATAGACATGATTTCACTCATATATGAAATTTAAGAAACAAAACAAATAAAAAAGAGAAACAGGGGTACCTGGGTGTCTCAGTTGGTTAAACGTCTGTCTTTGGCTCAGGTCATAATCTTGGGGTCCTGGGATAAAGCCCCACATCAGGCTCCCTGATCACTGCTTCTCCCTCTCCCTTTCCCCTCCCCTGCTCATGGTCTCTCATTCTCTCTCTCTCAAATACATAATAAACTTAAAAAAAAAAAACCAAAAAAACACCTCAGACTCTTAAATATAGGAAACAAATTGGTGGTTGCCAGAAGGGTGAGTGGGGGAAAGATGAAATAGGTAAAGGGGATTAAGAGTCGTCAGTTACCGGGGCGCCTGGGTGGCTCAGTGGTTTAAGCCTCTGCCTTCGGCTCAGGTCATGATCTCAGGGTCCTGGGATCGAGCCCCACATCAGGCTCTATGCTCAGTGGGGAGCCTGTTTCTCCCTCTCTCTCTGCCTGCCTCTCTGCCTACTTGTGACCTCTCTCTCTGTCAAATAAATAAATAAAATATTTAAAAAAAAAAGAGTCATCAGTTATCACGATGAACACTCAGTAATGTATAGAATCGCTGAATCATACTGAATACCTGAAACTCATAACACTGTATGTAATTATACTTGAATAAAAAAATTTTAAAAAGAGAGAATCCAGAATAGACCCACCCATACATTGTCAACTGATTTTGAAACAACATGCCAAAGTAATTAAATGTTCCAAAATAAATAGGAATAAATTGGATATCAACATGGAAAAAACAATTAATCTCAGCCCTAATACCTCATACCCTATATTAAAAACTAGCTCAAAATGGCTCCTAGGCCTAAATATAAGTTAAAACTATAACACTTCTAGAAGAAGAAAATATAGGAGGTAGGCAAACAAGTTAGGTAAAGATCATAAAAGAGAAAAATGATAAACTGAATTCATTATAATAAAAATTCTCTTTGAGCAATGCCACTAAGAAAATAAAAGGGAAAGCCACAGTTTAGGAGAAAATATTTGTAACATATATAACTGATAATAAACTTATATCCAGAATATGAGAACTTCTGTAAATCAATAAAAACAAATCAACCCAATTAAAAAACTGACCAACAATGTGAACAGACACTTTACTAAAGATACACAGATGGCGAATGAATACATTAAAAAATGTTCATCATTATTAGCCCTTGGGGAAATGCACATTAAAGTTACAACTGAGATACCACTACATTCACTAGAATGGCTAAAAGTAAAAAGGCTGACAATACCAAGTGACAATACTCTAATACTCATATATTGCTGGCAAAAGGCAAAATGGCAAAGCCACTTAGGAAAACAGGTTGACAGTTTCTAAAAATGTTGAACATACAGTTAACATAAAACATAACATAAAAGCTCAGAAATAAATCTCATTCCTAGGATATACCCCAAAGACATAAAAATATATGTTCAAACAGATGTGTATGCACAAGTTCATAGCAGCTTGATTCATAATAGCTCAAAGCTGGAGACAACCCAAATGTTCTTAAACTAGTGAACAGAAAAACAAACAGTATATCCGTGTAACAGAATACTACTAAGTGATTTTTTAAAAATACTGATACATTTAATGCATGCTCTCAAATTATGCTTTAATTATGCTAAATTAAAGAAGCCAGAAACAAAAGAGCATATGCAATATGACCCATTTGTGGTAAAACTATAGGGACAGAGGGGCACCTGGGTGGCTCAGTGGGTTAAGCCTCTGCCTTCGGCTCAGGTCAAGATCTCAGGGTCCTGGGATTGAGCCCCGCATCGGGCTCTCTGCTCAGCGGGAAGCCTGCTTTCCCTCTCTCTCTCTGTCTGCCCCTCTGCCTACTTGTGATCCCTCTCTGTCAAATAAAAAAAATAAATAAATAAAAAACTATAGGGACAGAAAGTGGCTACATTGTTGCCAGGACAGTTGAAGGGATTGCCTCCGAAGGGGAAGGGAATTTCCCGAGAGGACAGAAGCATCCTAGATCATGATTGTGGCATAGTTATACCACTCTACACATCTGTCAAAACTTACTCAACCAGACACTTAAAACTGGTGAATTTTATTATATATACATTATATTTAAAAACGTTTAAAGATCTCTTTTCTGGGGCGCCTGGGTGGCTCTGTGGGTTGCACCTGCCTTCGGCTCAGGGTCCTGGGACCATGATCTCAGGGTCCTGGGATCGAGCCCCGCCATCGGGCTCTCTGCTCAGCAGGGAGCCTGTTCCTTCCTCTCTCTGCCTACTTGTGATCTCTCTCTGTCAAATAAATAAATAAAATCTTAAAAAAAAAAAAAAAAAGAGATCTCTTTTCTGGGCTGACAGCTAACCAAGAAATGACAAGACACTGTTTACCTTCCCAGTCTTCCATGTAAGGGGCCTCTTCAGCTTCTTTCTCTGGAGTGGGTCTGTCAGTGAATTTTCCTTCTTTTATGACCCTGGTGATTTCTCGGAGCTGATGCAGCAACCGTTTTTCTTGGTCAGAAGTCACAGTCTGTGCTCTGCTTAGAGATATTAGACAACCCAACCATTTAATGGTAAATGAATTCCTGGGCAACGAATATAGACATCATTATGACCTTTCTGGATCCTAGAATAGGATGTCCAAGAGCAGCAGGTAAGTATTCTAGAAATTGGTCCTGGAAATGTACAGCTGAAAACTAGGTATGTTACTTCAATGTTTGATTTTATAAATGAGGAAACTAAGGCCCAGAAAAGATCAAAGGATTGCACAAGGTCCCACAATGAATTAAGGTCAATAATGGCACCAGTACCCAGATGTTTCAGCTTTCAGTTCAGTGTTCTTTCAGTATACTTCGCCGCCCTGATTCTCTAATCTCCAAGAAATTTCACTGTTACTCTTATTACCCTTTTACTATAAACCGCTTTTTTATGAAGCAAGGCCATCAAAAGAAAATGTACTGAGTCATTAGACTTAACTATGGAAAAATATCCTGGCCCAACACCGGAACCACTAGGCTGCATCTACTTGTGCAGAAATAAAGATACACCTGTACATTTCAGAGCTGTGTCATTCTGACAAATCAGTCATCTAGACCAGAGAAACTGAGGCCCACAGAGGGGAAATTCTACATTTATTCCTATTGCTAGTTCACGTCATCACTTGAACTACAACTAAAGTCTCCTGACTTCTGAAAACATTCTATGCAATTCTTAAAGCACAATGCTCAAGTTCCAGTTTAGAAAACCTGGGTTTGAGTCCCAATTTAGCTGAATAACTCTGGGCAGATGTGTACAAAAATGAGGCTCAAGATTAATGGTGGGATGATTTTCTTTGAGATGGAAGCTCTGCATCACACTCATAGGCAGACAAAGTCCTACTCAGAAGACTGAGAACTGGTTTGGGACTAGTTTTATTTAGTGGCAGGATTTAACAGAGACTACTTATTCTCTTCTTAAAAATACAAATCATTCCATGGCAATATAAATTCATGAAGGAAAAATGACCTTTAATACTAGCCTCCAAGAGGTGCCTTCAATTTTTTCTCATCAGCCAGTCTCCAGTTTGTGTTCCTATTTATGCTTAGCCTAACAAACTTTAGCCTTAATGACTAACGGGAAAAAAGTGTTCCTCCCACCAGTGTTAGGATGGTAAGTGAGGAAAATGAAGGTGCAACTTTTCCACAGACTACCAGTGGGGAGAAAACAGAAACACCATGAGCTCCATTTTTTCCACACTAAAGGGCCTCACAGCCATGAAGTTGAAGAAGCCTGTTTGTCCCACATTCAGCTAAAATCTTACCTGTAGCGGACCTTTTTTTTTTTTTTAAGATTTTATTTATTTGACAGACAGAGATCACAAGTAGGCAGAGAGGCAGGCAGAGAGAGAGAGGAGGAAGCAGGCTCCCTGCCAAGCAGAGAGCCCGATGCGGGGCTTGACCCTGAGATCATGACCTGAGCGGAAGGCAGAGGCTTTAACCCACTGAGCCACCCAGGTGCCCCTGTAGCGAACCTCTTGCAGTTCTGTTCTTCCTATCGGTACAGGAGTCCTGACTTGTCACAACTGCTCATCTGCTCTACAGAACTCCTAATTCTTCTTATTACAACAACTCACTTTGTGGGGAGCTTCTGACTCAGCTAAAAGAGCCTATTTGTTAGAATCTAAAATATAGAAAGAACTTATAACACTCAAAAAACAAATAACCCAGTCAAAATATGGACAGAAGACATCCAGAGACATTTTTCCCACGACAATGTACTGATGATCAACAGGCACATGAAAAAAGGCTCCAACATAACCATTACAAAAAAATACAAATCAAACCCACAATGAGATATCACCTCACACCTGTCAAAATAGCTAAATCAAGAACACAAGAAACAACAGGTGTTCGCAAGGATGTGGAAAAAGGGGAACCCTCTTACACTGCGGTGGGAATGCAAGCTGGTGCAGCCACCCCAACAAACAGTATGGAGGTTTCTCAAAATGTTAAAAATAGAGCTACCCTATGATCCAATAATTGCACTACTGGGTATTTACCCAAAGGATACAAAAAATACTGATTTTGATCAAAGGGGTACACGCATCCCGATGTTTATGGCAGCATCATCAACAACAGCCACATTACGGCAAGAGCCCAAATGTCCACTGACTGATGAATGGATAAAGAAGATGTGCTATACATATACAGTGGAATATTACTCGGCCATACAAGAATGTAATCTTGCCATTTATAATGACATGGATGGAGCTAGAGAGTACTATGCTAAAGGAAATAAGTCAGACAAATATCATATGATTTCACTCATATGTGCAATTTAAGAAAGAAAACAGATGAACATAGGAGGGAAAAAGAGGCAAACTAAGAAACAGACTCTTAACTACGGAGAACCAACTGAAGGTTACTGGAGGGGAGATGGGTAGGGGGATGGGTTAAATGAGTGATGGGGATTAAGGAGGGCACTTATTGTGTTGAGCACTAGGTGTTATATGTAAGTGATAAATCACCAAATCCTACACCTGAAACTAATTTTACACTGTATATTAACTGGAATTTAAATAAAAACTTGGAAGGGAAAAAAAAAGAGCCTATGTGCTTATCACAGAGTTCTGGCCCTGGGATGCACATGTTACTTCTCTGGACTGTACTCAGTGCATTTTCATTTTTACTGAATGAAACAGTCCTGACTCTGTTTCCTAATTCATGGAAAACCAGAACTCCTAAGATTTCTTAAAAGAGATAGGTTGGCTAGGAGAAGCAGAAACAGGCAAGTGAAGCTTTCTCAGAAAATTCTAAATAAAAGCATCCTCTTTTACCTCTGAACAAGCATATTCCTATTGTCCATATCATGCATTAGGCAATTAATCATGGTCTGCCTCACAGCTTCTGAATTTATATAATGACTGTTTTCATAGATTCCTCATTGTCTCAGTTCCATCTGATAGTCCTGGAGGACACTGGTAAGTTCAGGACAGTACAGGCACTGTGCCATGAACAATGCAAGCACTCAATAAGTATGTGTCAGTTTAATTGGTCCCCATTTCCTTACAACCTGTTTTCTCCCACCTCCCTGAAATCTGACTTCTACTCCATCATTATACCAAAATTTGTGACAATCATCAATAACACTTTACTCTCAAGTCCAAGAATCTTTTTTTTTAACATTTCATTCTTCTTAACTTCTCTGTACTGTGGGCCATCCTCTCCTTGAAATGTTATCTTCCCTTGGCTATTGAGACCTCTGTATTCCTCCCACTTTAACTATTCCTTGGACCTCTGATCCTAGCTCACTTACCCCCATTCACCTCCTAAATACATGGATTTTCTGAAGGCTCAAACCTTGGGCTCTCACTTGTCCATTCTTTCAGTCATGCCCTCAGGAAGACCCAGTATCACAAATTAAACCAATGCTGCTGCATAGATGAAACCCACACTCTACCTCTAATCCTGACTTATCTCATGAAAACCAGTCTCAAAACTCCAGTGATCTAGGCCTTTCCACTTAGAAGCCTTGCTATTAATGAAGTTAATCTTAAATTCACTCTTCAAAACCAGGGCTTAGTTGGCCCAGGATGAGGAACAGCTGCATGAGCAGCCAGGTTTGGAGAGGGTGGATAGAGCAGATTTCAAGATACTAGAAAAATAGAAGGTCAAGTTAGAAGATACTTGATCAGACTTTGAATATTATAAACCCAGAGAAATAATCAAGTTCTGAATCCAAAAGTAAAGCAGAGAATGAAACAGTTTCTTACAACACCATTCATGATTAGAACAGAATTCAGACCAGCAAAAGACTGCAAGCAACTACCACACAGTATGATGTACCTCAAGAATTTGATCTCATCTCTCCCCATGGCCCTTACTTACCTCCAGCCAAATGACTTTCAAACTTGTGTCCTTGGTCCTGACCTCAATATTCAAACTTCCTATTGTTGTTCTACAACATACACAGATATTTTAATCGCACCTCAACTATATTCGAAGCTGAACTCAAAGCCAATCCCTATACCAAAGTCCTGTTTTCTTTCTCCTCTTCTATGTTTTTATGTTGGTTGATATCATCATTTTCCTGGTCATTTGGACCACAAATGTCCAACTCTTCTTTATCTCTTTATTCTCTTTCATTGCTATTACCTAGTTTTCCTTTTGGGGAACCAACCCCTCTTTTGCTCACAGTGCAAAGGTTAGAGTGAAGTTATCCATTCCCTTATCTCTCCTTCAACAGTGGCCAAGTGGCCACATGGCCCACAGCCAATCATCACACTCGATCCCTTGCTGCAGTGACTGATTCAGTGATACACACAGGACCCAAGTTGGACTAGTTGTACTTTCTCCTAAAACTGAGTGTTAAATGCAATGAAGCCAGATCTGAAAACTTTTCATGTTAATTCATTCTGACAGCAGACCTTGAAGAACTTGTCCATTTGTTTCTGTCCTCTAACTCCCCAGAGCTTTTCTGGTTCCCCCTCTTTCTGAAACCTGGATTTCCAGCTATTCCTTTGACATTGTGAGCTAAGCCATACCTTTCCAATGAATTTTGTCACTTCTCCAAATTTTTGCTACCCAGAGTTGACTATTTGCTACCAAGGATTCCTAAAAACAGCCTGTAATTTTTAAAAAACTATTTATTCATTTATCTAAGTAATCTCTACACCTGACATGGGGCTCAAACTCAAAACCCCGAGATCAAGAGTTATATGTTCTTCTGACTGAGCCAGCCAGGTGCCCTCAGCTGGAATTTTTTTTTTTTTTAAGATTTTATTTATTTAAGAGTGAACGTGAGAGAGAGAGAGAGAGAGAGAGAGAGAAAGAATGAGTGACGGGAAGGGCAGAAAGAGAGGGAGAAGCAGACTTCCTGCTGAGCAGGGAGCCTTATGCAGGACTCAATCCCAGGACCCTGGAATCATGACCTGAGCCAAAGGCAGATGCCTCGCTGACTGAGCTACTCAGACAACCCAACAGTCTGCGATTTTTTTTTCCTCCCTTTTGTCAAGTCCCCTTGATTTGCTGGAGCTTTTTCCATACCTTCTAGCATATAGCTGCTCTACCTATCACTAGAAGAGTTACTTTTCTAAAGTACAGCAGATCACATTTCTCCTCAAAAGCCTTTATAGGCACTCCACTATAAAGAAAATGAATTTCAAACTTCTCAGCCTACCATCCGGGACCTTCCAGTCTGGGCCCAGTTTACTTTCCTAGCTTTTTCTCCCCTTAATTATCTCCTACCCATTTACTCCAGCTCTGATATGCTCTACTCCAGTTACTCAGGACTACATAGTGTTCCAAAAACAGGTCTTGACTTCTCATCTTATTTGCTGTTTGTGCTACTACCCCCTCCTCTGAAATGTACCCCCACCCCAAACTTTGCCTGAGATCACTTCATCCTGCAAGGCTTATCCAAATTCCTCCTTTTCCACAGAGCTTCTGTGGTAGACAGAATCATGTTCCCTTCCCCACTCCCCAAGAAAGTCGACATCCTAATCCTTGGAACCTATAATGATGTTACTCTATATAAAAGGGGACTTACAACTATAGATAGATTTAAGGTTGCAGATCAGCTGGCCCTAAATAGACATTATCCTAGATCATCTGTGAGAGCATATGTAATAATAAGGGTCCTTAAAGATGGAAGACAGAGGCAGAAAAGGTCAGAGTAATAGATGTAAGAAGGTTGCAACCCACTGCTGCAGGCCTTGAAGATGGAGCAAAGGGTCCATTGAGCCAAGGAATGTGGGCAGCTTCTAAAACCTGAAAAAGGCAAGGAAATGGATTTCCCCCTGGAGCCTCCAGAAGGAAATGCCGTCCGCCCAGTGTAGGACATCTAACAGATCTGTGAGATGAAAACGGTGTTGTTTTAAAGCATTAGGTTCGTGGTCATTTGTTACGGCGGCCACAGGAAAATAATGCCATCCCTGGAGTACACTCACTCTGACATATAGCTCCTTACAGAGAAAATAATACCTACCACTGACAACCACAGAGGGCTGCAAAGAGCAAATCAAACAAGGTGCCAGAGAAGATATTATTGCTGAGACAGTCTGCTTTACTTGAAGTACTTTCTTCAGATTTACCTCATTCATTCTTTAACAGCCTAAATAATTTTATAAACATCTCAATTAAATCAGAAAAAAATTTCAAAATAACATACAATATTAATTTATAATTAAAATGCTCAGAAAACATGAGAGACTATGGACTCTGAAAAACAACCTGAGGGTTTTGAAGGGGTGGGGGGTGGGAGGCGGGTGGCAGGTGGTGGGTAATAGAGAGGGCACATATTGCATGGAGGACTAGGTGTGGTGCAAAAACAATGAATACTATTACGCTGAAAATAAATTAAAAAATGCTCAGAAAACAAAAAATAAAAAGGAGCTTACTCAACTTGATAAAGAACATCTACAAAAATCCTACAGTTATAGGACGCCCAGGTGGCTCAGTTGGTTAAGTTCCTGCCTTCGGCTCAGGCCATAATCCCAGGGTCCTAGGATCGAGTCCTGCATCCGGCTCCTTGCTCTGCAGGGAGCCTGGTTCTCTCTCCGCCTCTGCCTGCTTGTGCATGCTCTCTCTCTCTCTGATGAGTAAATAAATAAAATCTTAAAAAAAAAAATCCTACAGCTAATATCCTACCTCATTCATTCTTTCAACATGTTCTGACATAGTCAGTGCACCAGCACCAGGAATACAAGTTTGAACAATGAAAATTTCCTATCTTCAAGAAGATTACAGGGCACTAGGGAACACAGAAAAGTTAAGAGAAGATCAGAAAGTAATACAATGCTTACAATATTCAGCCAGCCTACGTGGCATGGAAGCACATCAGAGGAACACCTAGCTGAGTTTGAGGTTCAGGATAGGATGCTAAGAGAAAATGATGTCTAAGTTGAGACCTATAAGAAAGAGTTAAAATAAGGGCATGTGGGATGGGAGTCGGGGAGACAGTCAAAAAAGGAAAAAGTATCTGCAAAGTCCTGGAAGCAAAAGAAGATGGGTATTTTAGAGGAAAAGCAAGTAGTCAGTGTGGGTGGAGCACAGAGAGAGTGATAGAGGAAGATAAAGCAACAAAGGGCCATGGGTGTCGGACCATCTAGGATGATATTGGCCATGTAGGGCCATGTCACCCAAGACCATTTAAGCCAAGTTAAAGATTCTATTCGTTACTAAGAGCAACAGGGACCTGTTAAAGGGTTAAAACAAACAAAAAAATATAATCCATTTGTTTGGAAGAGAAAGTGAATTGAAGAGAAGCAAAATTAGAGAAAAGAAAACCACATGAGCTACCACATGATATAGGCTTGCCCTATGTCAAAAGTAAAGGCCTCAGGGCAATATCCTTGATGAACAAAGATGTAAAAATCCTCAACAAAATATAGCAAATTGAATCCAACCATATGCTAAAAGGATCATTCACTATGATCAAGCAGGATTTATTCCAGGATGCAAGGATGGCTCAATAGCCACAAAACATGATAAACACACTAACAAAACAAAGAATAAAATTAATCTGATCATCCCAATAGATGCAAAAAAAAATTGACAAAATTCAACATCTATTTATGATAAAGTATCAACAGTGAGCTTAGAGGGAACATACCTCAATATAATAAAGGCTATAAGATGAACCCACAGCAAACATCAAGCTGGAAGCTTTTCCTCTAAGATCAGGAATAAGATAAGAATGGTCCCTCTTGCCCGTTTGTTCAACATAGTACTGGAAGTCTTAATCTTAGCAATCAGATAAAAAATAAATAAAAGGTATCCAGACTGGTAAGGAACAAGTAAAACTGTTTGTATTTGCAGATGACATGGTACTATAGATGGAAAACCCTAGAGACTCTACCAAAAAACTATTCCACCTAATAAATGAATCCAGTAAAGCTGAAGGATACAAAACTAGTATACAGAAATCTATTTTATAGAAACCTGCATTTTTATATACTAATAATGAAGTAGCAGAAAGAAAAATTAAAACAATCCTATTTAGGGGAGGAGTCAAGATGGCAGAGAAGTAGCAGGCTGAGACTACATCGGTAGCAGGAGATCAGCTAGATAGCTTATCTAAACATTGCAAACACCTACAAATCCAACAGGAGATCGAAGAGAAGAACAGCAATTCTAGAAACAGAAAATCAACCACTTTCTGAAAGGTAGGACTGGCGGAGAAGTGAATCCAAAGAGACGGGAAGATAGACCGTGAGGGGAGGGGCTGGCTCCCGGCAAGCGGGGGAGCAACGGAGCACAAAATCGGGACTTTTAAAAGTCTGTTCCACTGAAGGGCATTGTTCCAGAGGCTAAACCGGGGTGAAGCCCGCGTGGGGTCAGCGTGGCCCCAGGTCCCGCAGGGTCACAGAAGGATCAGGGTGTCTGAGTGTCGCAGAGCTTGCAGGTATTAGAACGGGGAAGCCGGCTACAGAGACAGAGCCAAGGAGTGAGCTCTTAGCTCGGGGTTACCTTGAACCGGTCACAGGCTGGGTGAGCTCGGAGCACAGCCGGAGGCCGGGGATATGGGAGTGATTGGGCGCTGTTCTCTGGGGACACACTGAGGAGTGGGGCCCCCGGCTCTCGGCTCCTCCAGGCCAAAGACTAGGAGGCCGCCATTTTCACTCCTGTCCTCCAGAACTCTACGGAAAGCATTCAGGGAACAAAAGCTCCCGAAAGCGAACCCGAGCAGATTACTTAGCCCGGCCCCTGGTAAGGGCGGTGCAATTCTGCCTTGGGCAAAGACACTTGAGACACACTACAACAGGCCTCTCCCCCAGAAGATCAACAAGAAATGCTAATGGACATCAGAAGAAACCTGGGGTGGCAATCCTTATATCAGATCAATAAGATGTTAAGCCAAAGACTATAATAAGAGATGAGGAAGGACACTATATCATACTCAAAGGGTCTGTCCAACAAGAAGATCTAACAATTTTAAGATTTTATTTATTTATTCAAGAGATAGACAGTGAGAGAGAGCATGAGCGAGGAGAAAGTGAGAGGGAGAAGCAGACTCCCCGTGGAGCTGGGAGCCCGATGTGGGACTCGATCCCAGGACTCCGGGATCATGACCTGAGCTGAACGTAGTCGCTTAACTGACTGAGCCACCCAGGCGCCCGATCTAACAATTTTAAATATCTATGCCCCTAATGTGGGAGCAGACAACTATATAAACGAATTAATAACAAAATCAAAGAAACACATCAATAATAATACAATAATAGTAGGGGACTTTAACCCTCCCCTCACTGAAATGGACATATCATCCAAGCAAAAGATCAACAAGGAAATAAAGGCCTTAAATGACACACTGGACCAGATGGACATCACAGATATATTCAGAACATTTCATCCCAAAGCAACAGAATACACATTCTTCTCTAGTGCACATGGCACATTCTCCAGAATAGATCACATCCTGGGTCATAAATCAGGTCTCAATTGGTATCAAAAGATTGAGATCATTCCCTGCATATTTTCAGACCACAATGCTCTGAAGCTAGAACTCAATCACAAGAGGAAAGCTGGAAAGAACCCAAACACCTGGAGACTAAACAGCATCCTTCTAAAGAATGAATGGGTCAACCAGGAAATTAAAGAAGAATTGAAAAAATTCATGGAAACAAATGATAATGAAAACACAACGGTTCAAATCTGTGGGACACAGCAAAGGCAGTCCTGAGAGGAAAATATATAGCGGTACAAGCCTTTCTCAAGAAACAAGAAAGGTCTCAAGTACCTAACCCTACACGTAAAGGAGCTGGAGAAAGAACAAGAAAGAAACCCTAAACCCAGCAGGAGAAGAGAAATCATAACGATCAGAGCAGAAATCAATGAAAAAGAAACCAAAAAAACAATAGAAAAAAATCAATGAAACTAGGAGCTGGTTCTTTGAAAGAATCATTAAGATTGATAAGCCCCTGGCCAGACTTATCAAAAAGAAAAGAGAAAGGACCCAAATAAAATCATGAATGAAAGAGGAGAGATGACAACTAATACCAAAGAAATACAGACAATTATAAGAACATACTATGAGCAACTCTACACCAACAAATTTGACAATCTGGAAGAAATAGATGCATTCCTAGAGACATATAAACTACCACAACTGAACCAGGAAGAAATAGAAAACCTGAACAGACCCATAACCAGTAAGGAGATTGAAACAGTCATCAAAAATCTCCAAACAAACAAAAGCCCAGGGCCAGACGGCTTCCCAGGGGAAAGAAGAACATTTAAAGAAGAACTCATTCCTATTCTCCTGAAACTGTTCCAAAAAATAGAAATGGAAGGAAAACTTCCAAACTCATTTTATGAGGCCAGCATCACCTTGATCCCCAAAACAGACAAGGATCCCATCAAAAAAGAGAACTACAGACCAATATCCTTGATGAACACAGATGCGAAAATTCTCAGCAAAATACTAGCCAATAGGATTCAACAGTACATTAAAAGGATTATTCACCACGACCAAGTGGGATTTATTCCAGGGCTGCAAGGTTGGTTCAACATCCGCAAATCAATCAATGTGATACAACACATTAATAAAAGAACAAAAACCATATGATACTCTCAATAGATGCTGAAAAAGCATTTGACAAAGTACAGCATCCCTTCCTTATCAAAACTCTTCAAAGTGTAGGGATAGAGGGCACATACCTCAATATTATCAAAGCCATCTATGAAAAACGCACCGCAAATATCATTCTCAATGGAGAAAAACTGAAAGCTTTTCCGTTAAGGTCAGGAACACGGCAGGGATGTCCATTATCACCACTGCTATTCAACATAGTACTAGAAGTCCTAGCCTCAGCAATCATACAACAAAAGGAAATTAAAGGCATCCAAATCGGCAAAGAAGAAGTCAAACTATCACTCTTCACAGATGATAGGATACTATATGTGGAAAACCCAAAAGACACCACTCCAAAACTGCTAGAACTTGTACAGGAATTCAGTAAAGTGTCAGGATATAAAATCAATGCACAGAAATCAGTTGCATTTCTCTACACCAACAACAAGACAGAAGAAAGAGAAACTAAGGAATCAATACCTAGGAATAAACCTAACCAAAGAGGCTAAGAATCTATATGCAGAAAACTATAAAGTACTCATGAAAGAAACTGAGGAAGACACAAAGAAATGGAAAAATGTTCCATGCTCCTGGATTGGAAGAATAAATATTGTGACAATGTCTATGCTACCTAACGCGATCTACACATTTAATGCAATCCCTATCAAAATACCATCCATTTTTTTCAAAGAAATGGAACAAATAATCCTCAAATTTATATGGAACCAGAAAAGACCTCGAATAGCCAAAGGAATATTGAAAAAGAAAGCCAAAGTTGGTGGCATCACAATTCCTGACTTCAAGCTCTATTACAAAGCTGTCATCATCAAGACAGCATGGTACTGGCACAAAAACAGACACATAGATCAATGGAACAGAATAGAGAGCACAGAAATAGACCCTCAACTCTATGGTCAACTAATCTTCGACAAAGCAGGAAAGAATGTCCAATGGAAAAAAGACAGCCTCTGCAATAAATGGTGCTGGGAAAATTGGACAGCCACACGCAGAAAAATGAAATTGCACAATTTCCTTACACCACACACGAAAATAGACTCAAAATGGATGAAGGACCTCAATGTGGGAAAGGAATCCATCAAAATCCTCGAGGAGAACACAGGCAGCAACTTCTTCGACCTCAGCCGCAGCAACATCTTCCTAGGAACATCGCCAAAGGCAAGGGAAGCAAGGGCAAAAATGAACTATTGGGATTTCATCAAGATCAAAAGCTTTTGTACAGCAAAGGAAACAGTTAACAAAACCAAAAGACAACTGACAGAATGGGAGAAGATATTTGCAAATGACATATCAGATAATGGGCTAGTGTCCAAAATCTATAAGGAACTTAGCAAACTCAACGCCCAAAGAACAAATAATCCAATCAAGAAATGGGCAGCGGACATGAACAGACATTTCTGCAAAGAAGACATCCAGATGGCCAACACTCATGAAAAAGTTCTCCACATCACTCGGCATCAGGGAAATACAAATCAAAACCACAATGAGATATCACCTCACACCAGTCAGAATGGCTAAAATTAACAAGTCAGGAAATGACAGATGCTGGCGAGGATGCGGAGAAAGGGGAACCCTCCTCCACTGTTGGTGGGAATGCAAGCTGGTGCAACCACTCTGGAAAACAGCATGGAGGTTCCTCAAAATGTTGAAAATAGAACTACCCTATGACCCAGCAATTGCACGACTGGGTATTTACCCTAAAGATACAAACGTAGTGATCTGAAGGGGCACGTGCACCCGAACGTTTATAGCAGCAATGTCTACAATAGCCAAACTATGGAAAGAACCTAGATGCCCATCAACAGATGAATGGATAAAGAAGATGTGGTATATATACACAATGGAATACTATGCAGCCAAAAGAAATGAAATCTTGCCATTTGCGAAGACGTGGATGGAACTAGAGGGTACACGCTTAGTGAAATAAGTCATTCGGAGAAAGACAACTATCATATGATCGCCCTGATATGAGGACGTGGAGATGCAACATGGGGGTTAGGAGGGTAGGAGAAGAATAAATGAAACAAGATGGGATTGGGAGGGAGACAAACCATAAGTGACTCTTAATCTCACAAAACAAACTGAGGGTTGCTGAGGGGAGGGGGGGTTGGGAGAGGGGGAGTGGGGTTATGGACATTGGGGAGGGTATGTGCTATGGTGAGTCCTGTGAAGTTTGTAAACCTGGCGATTCACAGACCTGTACCCCTGGGGATAAAGCTACATTATAGGTTTATTAAAAAAAAAAAAATCCCATTTACAACTGCACCAAAAAGAATACTTAAGGATACATGTAACCAAGGAAGTGCGTGTATACAAGGCTAATACCATCTTGCACAAATCCACCATGATGACCATTCTGTGTCCTGAGGCCTTCTTTGGTATGGCACTGCCCCCCAACACATATTCTTTTTTTTTTTTTTCCTATTTATTTATTTTTGTTTATTTTCAGCATAACAGTATTCATTGTTTTTGCACCACACCCAGTGCTCCATGCAATACTGCCCTTTCTATTACCCACCATCTGCTTCCCCAACCTCCCACCCCCCACCCCTTCAAAACCCTCAGGTTGTTTTTCAGAGTCCATAGTCTCTCATGGTTCATCTCCCCTTCCAATTTCTCTCAACTCCCTTCTCTTCTCCATCTCCGTATGACTTCCATGTTTTTTGTTATGCTCCACAAATAAGTGAAACCATATGATACTTGACTCTCTCTGCTTGACTTATTTTGCTCAGCATAATCTCTTCCAGTCCCGCCCATGTTGCTACAAAAGTTGGGTATTCATCCTTTCTGATGGAGGCATAATACTCCATCGTGTATATGTACCACATCTTCCTTATCCATTCATCCGTTGAAGGGCATCTTGGTTCTTTCCACAGTTTGGCAACCGTGGCCATTTCTGCTATAAACATTGGGGTACAGATGGCTCTTCTTTTCACTACATCTGTATCTTTGGGGTAAATACCCAACAGTGCAATTGCAGGGTCATAGGGAAGCTCTATTTTTAATTTCTTGAGGAATCTCCACACTGATCTCCAAAGTGGCTGCACCAACTTGCATTCCCACCAACAGTGTAAGAGGGTTCCCCTTTCTCCACAACCTCTCCAACACACGTTGTTTCCTGTCTTGCTAATTTTGGCCATTCTAACTGGTGAAAGGTGATATCTCAATGTGGTTTTAATTTGAATCTCTCTGATGGCTAGTGATGATGAGCATTTTTTCATGTGTCTGATAGCCATTTGTATGTCTTCATTGGAGAAGTGTCTGTTCATATCTTCTGCCCATTTTTTGATATGATTATCTGTTTTGTGTGTGTTGAGTTTGAGGAGTTCTTTATAAATCCTGGATATCAACCTTCTGTCTGTACTGTCATTTGCAGCTTTTGATCTTGATGAAGTCCCAAAAGTTCATTTTTGCTTTTGTTTCCTTTGCCTTTGGAGACATATCTTGAAAGAAACTGCTGTGGCTGATATCGAAGAGGTTACTGCCTATGTTCTCCTTTACTATTCTGATGGATTCCTGTCTCACATTGAGGTCTTTTATCCATTTCGAGTTTATCTTTGTGTACAGTGTAAGAGAATGGTCAAGTTTCATTCTTCTACATATAGCTGTCCAGTTTTCCTAGCACCATTTATTGAAGAGACTGTCTCTTTTCCATTGTATATTTTTTCCTGTTTTGTCGAAGATTATTTGACCATAGAGTTGAGGGTCCATATCTGGGCTCTCCACTCTGTTCCACTGGTCTATGTGTCTGTTTTTATGCCAGTACCATGCTGTCTTGGTGATCACAGCTTTGTAGTAAAGCTTGAATTCAGTTAACGTGATGCCGCCAGTTTTTTGTTTTTCAACATTTCCTTAGCAATTCGGGGTCTCTTCTGATTCCATACAAATTTTAGGATTATTTGCTCCAGCTCTTTGAAAAATACCGATGGAAGTTTGATCGGAATGGCATTAAAAGTATAGATTGCTCTAGGCAGTATAGACATTTTAACAATGTTTATTCTTCCGATCCAAGAGCATGGAATGGTCTTCCATTTTTTGTGTCTTCTTCAATTTCTTTCATGAGTGTTCTGTAGTTCCTTGAGTACAGATCCTTTACCTCTTTGGTTAGGTTTAGTCCCAGGTATCTTATGGTTCTTGGTGCTATAGTAAATGGAGTCGATTCTCTAATTTCCCTTTCTGTATTTTCATTGTTAGTGTATAAGAAAGCCACTGATTTCTGTACATTGACTTTGTATCCTGCCACGTTACTGAATTGCTGTATGAGTTCTAGAAGTTTGGGGGTGGAGTCTTCGGGGTTTTCCATATAAAGAATCATGTCATCTGCGAAGAGAGAGAGTTTGACTTCTTCCTTGCCAATTTGGATACCTTTTACTTCTCTTTGTTGTCTGATTGCCGTTGCTAGGACTTCTAATACTATGTTGAACAAGAGTGGTTAGAGTGGGCATCCTTGTCGTGTTCCAGATCTCAACGGGAAGGCTGCAAGCTTTTTCCCATTGAGGATGATATTTGCTATGGGTCTTTCATGGATAGATTTTATGAAGTTCAGGAATGTTCCCTCTATCCCTATACTTTGAAGTGTTTTAATCAGGAACGGATGCTGGATTTTGTCAAATGCTTTTTCTGCATCAATTGAGAGGACCATGTGGTTCTTCTCTCTTCTCTTATTGATTTGTTCTATCACATTGATTGATTTGCGAATGTTCAACCAACCTTGTAACCCAGGGATGAATCCCACCTGGTCATGGTGGATAATCTTTTTAATGTGTTGCTGGATCCTGTTTGCTAGGATCTTGTTGAGAATCTTAGCATCCATATTCATCAGTGCTATTGGTCTGAAATTCTCCTTTTTGGTAGGGTCTTCGCCTGGTTTGGGGATCAGGGTAATGCTGGCTTCATAAAAAGAGTCTGGAAGTTTTCTTTCTGCTTCAATTCTTTGGAACAGCTTCAGGAGAACTGGTGTTATTTCTTCTTTGAAAGTTTGGTAGAATTCCCCAGGGAATCCGTCAGGTCCTGGGCTCTTGTTTTTTGGGAGGTTTTTGATCACTGCTTCAATCTCGTTACTAGATATCGGTCTATTCAGGTTGTCAATTTCTTCCTGGTTCAATTTTGGGAGTTTATAGTTTGCCCCCAACACATACTCTTTATTTGACCACACCCTTAGGTACATCCTTGAGGTATAAGGTCCTTGATATTCTCTGGAGATACAACTGTGATCCTAAAACATTTCCTCCCAGGTTTCCCAGCATATACTCCCCAATCTGTAAGGTTATAAAAGCAGGGCTTATGGTAGGTGAGACTGGAGATCTACTGGTCTTGCAGCCACCCACAACACACTTCTGCTCATAACTCCCTTTAATAAACCCATTTGTTATCAAACTGGATTCTTCAACTTTTTTCTTCCATCTTATGGCTCCTTAGGCCTTTGGAGATCATTTTGCATATGCTTCCCTTCCATAGAACAAGGTTAAAGACCTATACTCTGAAAACTAAGACATCAGTGAAAGAAACTGAAGACAACACAAACAAATGGAAATATATACCACATTTAGATGGAAGAATAACCTCAAACTCAGCTAGGTGTTCCTCTATACTACCCAAAGCTATCTACAGATTCAATGCAATGTCCATCAAGACACCAATAGCCTTTTTCACAGAACTACAACAAATACTAAAATCTGTATGGAACCACAGAACACCCTGAAAAACCAAAGCAATCTTGAGAAGGAAGAACAAAGCTGGAGGTATCACAATCCCAGATTTCGAGATAAACTACAAAGTTGTAGTTATCACTTTGGTACAGTAAGGTACTGACACAAAAATAGACATAGATCAATGGACTAGGATAGAGAGCCCAGAAATAAACCCACACCTACAACAAAGGAGGCAAGAATATACAACAGAGAAAAGACAGTCTTTTCAATAAATGGTATTGGGAAAACTGGACAGTTACATGCAAAAGAATACAACTGAACCACTTTCTTACAAAATACACAAAAATAAACTCAAAATGGATTAAAGACCTAATGTGATACCTAAAACTGTAAACTCCTAGAAGAAAACATAGGAGAGTGGCTCCGTCAGTTAAGCTACTGCCTTCAGCTTGGGTCATGATCCCAGAGTCCAGGGATCGAGTCCCTCATCGGGCTCCTTGCTCGGCGGGGAGCCTGCTTCTCTCTCTGCCTCTGTCTGTGTGTGCACGCTCTCTCTCTCTCTCTCTCTCTCTGACAAATAAATAAATAAAATCTAAAAAAAAAATAAAAGGAAAACATAGGAAATAATTGCTTTGATATCAGCCTTAGTGACAATCTTCTAGATATGTCTCCTTAGGTAAGGAAAACAAAAGTGAAAACAAATTATTGGGACTACACTGAAATAGAGTTTTTGCACAGTGAAGGAAATCATCAATGAAACTAAAAGGCAACCAACTGAATGGGAGAAGTTATTTACAAATGAAATTTCTGATAAGGGGTTAATATCCAAAATATATAAAGAACTTTTAGAACTCAACACCAAACTGCGCCCCCCAACCAATAATCCAGTTAAAAATAGGCAGAGGACCTAAACAGATATTTTTCCAAAGAAGACGTACAGATGGCCAACAGATGTATGAAAAGATGCTCAACATCACTAATTGGGGAAATACAAACCAAAACTGTAAGATATCACCTCACACTTGTCAGAATGGCTAGAATCAAAAAGATAAGAAATAACAAGTGTTGGTGAGGATACAGAGAAAAAGGAACTCTTCCTTGTATGCTGTTGGTGGGAATGTAAATTGTTGCAGTCACTGTGTAACACAGTATGGAGGTTCCTCAAAAAACTAAAAATAGAAAAACTATATGATCCAGTAATTCCACTACAGGCGTTTACCCAAAGAAAACAGCAACACTAATTCAGAAACTATGCACCCCTGTGTTTATTGCAGCATTATTTACAATAGCCAAGACATGGAAGCAGCCCAAGTGTCCATCAGTGGGATGAATGGATAAAAAAGCTGTGAGTATATATATATACATATATATACTCATACTATATACTATAAATATATATAATTATATATATATAAAACACACACATATATACATAAATACACAAAATGGAATGCTATTACTAACCCATAAAAAAAGAATGAGATCTTGTCATTCACAACATGGATGGACCCAGAGGATATTATGCTAAGTGAAATAAGTCAGACAGAGAAAGAGAAGTCAGACAGAATGACAGAGAAAGACAAATATCAAAATACCTTATCACTTACATGTGGAAATCAAAAACAAACCAACCCCACAGAAATAGACTCAAATACAGAGAACAAACTGGTGATTGTTGGTGGGGGGGAATGGGTGAAGTAGGTAAAGGACACTATTAAGAGGTATGAATTTCAGGTATAAAATAAATAAGTCATGTAGATGAAAAGTACCACATAAAGAATATAGTCCATGATACTGTAATAATGTATGGTGACAGATGGTAACTACACTTATTATGGTGAGCGCTATGTAATGTACAAACTAACAGAACACTGTATGTCAACTATATTTAAAAAAAAAAGCATTCATTCACTCACTTGCTCATTTTTTCATTTCAACTAACACTTTTTTAGAACCTACTGTTGATCTGTGCTAGGCTCTGGGACTACCAGATAATCTCTGCCTTAGCAGAGCTTAGAGTTTTTTGCAGGGAGACAGACTTATTAATTTGGAAGAAATGACAAGACAGGATGTCTGAAGAGATATGGGAAGTGAAGGAAAAGGTAAATCAAGGATAATACTGATTTCTGCTCTGTACGATTAAGTAGATGGTGGAGCCATTTTCAGAGATGAAGAATATTAAAGGTGGAGTAGAGTCAGCTGGGGATAGATAAGGATTCTCATTTTATACATTCATTCATTCAAAAGACATTTGTTAACTGAAGAAGGGCAGATCACATCTATGAGACATGTTCAGTAGGACCCTGAATACAGAAGTCAGGAAATGAAGAGACAATCTTAGCAAAGAATGCCTGATTACCTCTTCTACTATAATACATGTTCAAATGCTTATTTCAAAAGTGAGTATATATCCTTTTTCAACAATTAGGATTTCCTTAGTATCTACTATGTGAACACAATGAACGAAACAAGTTAAGTCTGTCCTCCATAAGTTTACATCCCAGTAGTCCATGCCCTACATCTACACACTCCTCAGCATGCCCGCTATGGCTGTCTTCTGCCCCAGGCTTTACCCTTACTGCTCCGTCAGGCCACACCATGCTTCCAGGAGGCGAAAGATTACAACCAGACATGCTGCTCCAGAAAGAAAATGTTGCTGATCCTAAGGACAGAAGTAAGGACACCTTGATTCTGATCCTTTCCTTAGTCTTTATGTCCTTGGGATGTATACTGTGCTTAGTATCGGCCATAACATGGTACAACACGAACTTTCCACAAGGCTTAAATACATGCACAGACATACCGCTCACAGGTAAAAGTTGTCTAAAAGTTTTATTAGATAATATTAAAAACCTTCCCCATATTTTGATTCTTACATAAGCATTGAGATGAAGTTTCAGAAACTATGTATTTCTGGAATTTTAAGAAAATCTTACAATTATGGAATTGACATTCTATAAAAGGAGTTCAAAGGCATAAATGAACATGTCTTCTGTGTCTTAAATCCTCTCCTAGACTCCTAGGGCCTAGAAATGTGTTCAATTTTGATCTGATGGAAAAATACTGGGGTATTTGTGGCTCTTCTAATAATCATAAAAACACAGACTTGTAGAAGAACAAATGCCACAACACTAAGGTTAAAGGATTGAAATAGGGGCGCCTGGGTGGCTCAGTGGGTTAAAGCCTCTGCTTTCAGCTCAGGTCATGATCTCAGGGTTCTGGGATCGAGCCCCGCATCCGGCTCTCTGCTCTGCGGACAGCCTGCTTCCTCCTCTCTCTCTCTGCCTGCCTCTCTGCCTCCTTGTGATCTCTGTCTGTCAAATAAATAAATAAAAATCTTTAAAAAAAAAAAAAAAAGGATAGAAATATAAAAAGGAAAACAACGTAAAACATGGGACTACCAGGACCTTTCGGCTTGGAGGTGAAGTCTCATAGGGCCTACCTGTAAGGATACAAGGTGTTGGATTAGGAGTAACAGGGAGAAAGGGAGAAAGTCACGTTTTTAGGACTGGAAGATTACAGATTTGGGAAAGGGAGCCACAAGCTATGCTCCTGCAGTGGAGGGAGAGCTGATCCCTAGCTCCTGAGAAGTATGGCGGAAAATGTTTTACACAATCATTGCCATGTGGCAGGCTGGAATTGACAGGTTCTCAAGGAGTCTACACCTTAGCATCCCACCAGGAGTAAACGTTCTGAGCTAGGACCTGTGGCCTGAAAAATAATAAGATGGCACAACTCCAGCTTCAGGGTGGGGACATCTCCTCTGCCTTACAGAGCACAAAGCAGAAAGTAGTCAGGGTCATGGTACTGCATTGCTGGCTTGGGCAATGCACAGATGGTATATACAGGTGGTAAGGTTGAGCTATGTGATTTGAGCTAAGGGAGTGTGAACAGCAGTAATAATGAGAAAATATCTTCCTCTGGCTTCTTACTCCAAGGCCCAGTTGTTCAGTCTCCCACGTGGAAGGCCCTGCCCACAGGTTTTCATCTATGGTTTTCACGACCCTTAGGTATGGCATGTGTCTTCAAATGAACCACAGCCAGGGTAGAGATACTTTTTGAGGGGCAAGGGTCCATAAAAGGCTGGTAGTTCCCCACCCAGACTTGAGTAGTACAGGGTAAGGGCAGAAAAGATCAGAAAAATATTGTGCGCAAATTGGTTTAGTCACTCCTATAAATACTCTGACATTAGATAATGTATATGAGGTGCTTCACTCTGAGCTGGGTTCTTAGCAAGTATCAAATTTTACTACACACTCACTGAGGTATACTCGTGTGTACCTATGTACACATTTCTCTACCACTCTGGCAAACAGTCTGCACAGTCACTCTGTTTTCTGGACCAAAAGGTGGTCAAGGCTCCTGGGTGCAGATAGGCAAGATTCAGCCACATAAATGTCATTTCAGCAGCATTGTAGACAGACATTGTAGAAAAAGCCCAAGCCAGGGAGCTGCAACCTAAAGATGTTCACTCTTGCCTTATCTAGCCAAAGATGCACAAGGCTGGGGCCGAGGAGCTGAGAAAAGGATACAGGGCACAGTACCACCAAGATGGCAAACAGAAGAGGCCATAGTAGAGCAGTTTTCTGGGGCAAAGACTCCACTGTGAGCCCACAGAGCCATGGGAGGAACCTTTTAGCACATAAGATTTTGCCACTCACCTCCCAGCTCTTCCTCCATCCTTGTCAGAGGCCTAGTGGAGACTAAATCCCTCTTTGGTCTCAATCTCACATTCTGGCTTTTCCTCCCTGGCCTTCCTACATCCATATTTTCTTCCTTTTTGCCTACTTTCATCAACCTCCTGAAGCCACCTTTTCAGATCCTCACCCAGCCCTGTCACAGGAGGTCTGTCTCCCACGTGGGGCATCCTAAAGGGCCAGTTGGACTCCTGACACATACCTGACACGTCTAATCCAATTCTGGCATAGTCAACACAAAATACAAGTGCCTAATCTGATCATACTTGCCCTCTTCTTTTTGTCTCAAGCAGATTTAAAAAGGCATAATTTCAGGTAAAACCAGATTATTAGACAGCTATGAAATCATCTTCATTAGAACCTGGTTATTTCACCCTGCAGAACTGCTCATAAACCTCTCTGCACAGTGATATGCACAACACTGAACAAAGACTCTTGAAAGCTGAGACTCTTGAAAGCATACGGTATGAAAATGGAAATGCTTAGTAATGACAAGTTGACAATCCTATAAAATGGAAGTAAGTGCTTCAGAAATCAAAGAAAAGCAAAATTTTTAATGGGTTCTCTAAATGGGTAATAGTCTTGAGTCCAGTTATATAAAACCTACCTTTCACCATTAGGTCCCACTCTGTTGATTAATTTTTCCATGGCTTCCTCTGTCTCCTTCAGTTTTTCTTGCAGGTGAACAAGCTCAAAATTGGCTGAAAAACAAGTATCAGTCTAAGAACCATCATACACACCTCCAAAAGCTCTTTTCTGAAACTGGCTGGCTGGGACACCCTGTGATAATTCCAGCTGGTTCAGAGAATCAGAGAAGAGACTCTATATCTCTCCAGCTGATCCAGTCAGGACACAAAGGGTACCAAAGGTGTGAGCACTGAGATCTAAAGGATACATGTGTGGGGAATAATTGAACAAATCACTCCTCTTACACATAGAAATACAGCAGGACCAGCTAAAGAAAATACATGAGAAAAACAAAACAAAACTCAACATGGTCACCCAAGAGGAAAAGAAGAAGATAGACCTATCCTTTCCAATCCAAATGATGCCTGAGGGTGAAAGTACTGAACCCGCAAGGTACTTTAGAAAAGGAGTTAAGACCCTGAGACGAGCATTCATTCACCTGTGTTTGAAAACATCTGGAAGATCACAGTCTCAGTGCTGCACTTCTTCAATAGGGGGCAAATCCTGAACTAGGGCTGAAGCCTCCCTGCCCCAGGTTTCCTACCCTTGTCATTTGGGGTGAAGTGGTGTAACCCTGGCCCCCAGATTCTCAAGAAAGATCAACAGATCAACAGAGATCACAATGATCTGCTGACATTAACACTAAGACCCTAAAAGTAGAGCAGAAAAAAAATAAATCAATTAGTATATGAAATGAACTTTAAGGCAGCAGGAAAACAAAATGCTATTTATTACGCAGATAATCCAGTTTTTCTTCACTGTAAAATATTGTATTAAAATACTGTATTGTCTTTTAATACTTCTAGAACAAATTCTTATGCATGCAGTTAACATCTGCAAAGTGTCTAGAAGACTATGCCACATAAATGTTTAGGTTATTTTTATTTTCTGCATGATTCAAAACAGAAGGTTAAGCAGATATAACTGCTACATTATAAAACAGTTGTTCTTAGGAATTTTTAATTCTGTTTCCAATGCATTATGTGACTGGATACAGAATTTGCTATTTTTTTTTTAAGATTGTATTCATTTATTTGACAAGAGAGAAATCACAAGTAGGTAGAGAGGCAGGCAGAGAGAAAGGGGAAAGCAGGCTCCCCGCTGAGCAGAGAACCTGATTTAGGGTTCTATCCCAGGACGCTGAGATCAGGACCTGAGCCGAAGGCAGAGGCTCAACCCACTGAGCCACCCAGGCATCCCCAGAATTTGCTATTCTTTGACAGAGTCCAAAAATCTCTTTATAATTATTTTACCAATGCACATACCATCACTGCTGGTTTGATGTTATCTCAATTAAGAACACAAGAACTTTCTTAAAGGATTTCTTGAATATTTTGTAGGATTTCTAAAAAGGATGCAGACTGTGACTGGGGTATCTGCTTCCACAGAGAATCTGGAGTAAATCCAAAAAGCAGTTATGGCTGAGGGCAGATCTTCAGCAGCTCAGCTTCACTTCACATTGCTGCTGTCTCTCTTTTAAAAACTTCTGAAGAGGCTTCATTATCCACAGGATAAGGCGATTTGGCCTCCAAGGCCTTCAACAACATGGCTTAACCTACCTACTCCTCAAGGCCTTCTTTCCCACAGCCACCCTATGTCAGGCTGTGTCTTCCTCAAGCCATCCCGTCTATCGGACAGGACCTAGCTCCAGGTCGCTTCCCATAAGGCTTTCCCCAAGTCCCCTTTTAGATAGTAAACTTTGCACAAGTCATTTTCATCCCAGACTATGAATTCTTATGAGGAAGAGCAATGCCATATACATTTCACTTCCCCCAGAGAGCATAGAATATTCTACTTGGCCAGTAAATATTTGATGAACATGTTTTATGAGTCAGAAGTATTATTTTTTAATAATAAAAATTTTTTTTATAAACATATAATGTACTATTAGCCCCAGGGGTACAGGTCTGTGAATCGCCAGGTTTACACACTTCACAGCACTCACCATAGCACATACCCTCCCTCATGTCCATAACCCCCCACCCTCTCCTCCCCTGCTCCCCCCGGCAACCCTCAGTTTGTTTTGTGAGATTAAGAGTCTCTTATGGTTTGTCTCCCTCCCAATCCCATCTCATTTCATTTATTCTTTTCCTACCCTCCCAACCCCCCACACTGCATCTCCACTTCCTCATATCAGGGAGATCCTATGATACTAGTCTTTCTCCGATTCATAAGTCAGAAGTATTAAACCCAGTCCCTAGATCTAATAACTGGTTTTGGCAAGGACTTGATCTCTCTCCCTTTAGTTTTCTTGTGAAATAAAGGTATCTGCTACAAATATCCTGAAGTCTGGAAATGAGAAATAACTCCAAATGTGAAATATTAATTGGCTAACATATAAAAAAGTAAACAGACCATTTTGTACTTTTTGTAACTCTCTTTCTCTTAAAAGCCAACATCAGTTTGGAAACTTGAGAATTCCCAGAGCTTAGGTAAAAATGGCATCAGATTAATTTGGAGCAATTTCTGAGATGTGCTTTTTAAGACATAGCCAGACTGTCCCTCTGACTGTATGATGGTGGTGCAACCCAATAAGACTTGTGCATATACTGAGAAGGAGCACTTACTAATTGTCCTGTGGGTGTTTCCAGCTGCGGCAGTAGAGCATTTCCGATCCTCTGCAGTAGATTTCCCCCTTGAAAGCTGGGAATTGAAGGAGGTATAGCACATCAACAGCAGCTCAGAACCTCAAAGTCATGGAACCCCTCATATTAAGTGAAAAAAGAAAAAAAAGGTTGGGAGACAAAAATTAAGTCAGAAATCAAATCAAGTATCAATATCAGAGAAACATTTCAAAAAAAGAAAAAAAAAGAGATGAGAAGAACCAATAGAAGGCTCCCAGGAAGGGCACTTGGGTGGCTCAGTTAGTTAAGTGTTTGCCTTCAGCTCAGGTCATGATCTCAGGGTCCTGGGATGGAGCCCCACATCAGGCTCGCTGCTCAGCAGGGAGTCTCCTTCTCCCTCTCTCTCTGCCCCTCCCTCCACTCCTGCTCTCTTCTCCTTCAAATTAAAAAAAAAAAAAAGAAAGAAAGAAAGAAAGAAAAGTTCCCAAGAAGTGAAAAACCATCAAGGCACAAGAACAAAAATCAATCAATCAATCAACCAATCAATCTCTTTCCAGGTCATCTGCTTTGCCTATACTCATCTAAAAAAGGGGATGTGCAACCCGTAGGGCCGTTCTTACGGAGGCAACTGAGGACCCCTGCAGAGTTCCTGGGCAAGAAGGACTTGCTTCTTATTCTGTTAAAAGGGCAGTGAATATTTAAGATTTCCAAAATGGATGCACAATGTGACTTCTGCTCTACTTCTAGGCCCATAGCTTGCTGAAGTCTGCCTGGAGATGGAACTTAATTGGGAGTCAGCTTTTAAAGGACTTAGTGCATGTCTCCCCAAAGCTGGGAGACATCAGGCTTAGTTTCAGGATTGGCAGTTTTGTTTCAGAATTACTACAGTGGATATTAAATACAGCACCTCACACTCCTGGAGTGGGAAAGGAGGACAAAGTGGTGTTGGTAATGGTCATTATGTGGCCTCACAGTGGCTACTTGGAAGTCACTGTGCCAAACCTAAAGTTCTCCTTAAAATATCTTTGTGCTTTTTCAGCTTGCAAAGACATCCAGTATAAACAACAAACAAACAAAAAAAGCCCACCAAAAACTGGGGTGAGAGGGAGCTTCGACCTTTATTGCTATTTATTGACCCAGGCACAAGTCCTGATTCTGCATTTCTAGTTGTGAATTCTTGCACAAACCGTTTAAGCTCTGACCGAAGATCTTCTCTTCTATAAAACAGAGAACAGTTATCCTAAGTATCTCATAAAGAGGAGGCAAGGTTTAAAGATGATTTGAATAAAGGTTATGAACTATAAAGAGTTTTAATGCCAACAATGATTTTTATTATGACACTAGATTTTTTATTGATATAATATGATCAAGATGATTCCACTTACCTTAAACAGAATATACAGTATGTATAAAAAAATCCCAAAACCATAGATTGGAATAATCTGTCCCATCAGGCCTCTTCCACTTCCTCCTCCTCCAGTGCCTCCACCTGATCCTTTGGCCTTTGCAAATGCCTCTGCAAGGTGAGACCTCTGGAAACGAACACCAGGGGTCTGGCCATCTGTGGGTGGCTGGTGATGATGCATCATAGGTGGAAATCGACCCAACTTTCCTGAGAGAAATAATCAATATTTCTTTTATTATTTTTTTAATTTTTAATTATTTTTTTAAAAGATTTTATTTATTTGACAGACAGAGATCACAAGTAGACAGAGAGGCAGGCAGAGAGAGAGAGAGGAGGAAGCTGGCCCCCCACTGAGCAGGGAGCCCGATGTGGGGCTCGATCCCAGGACCCTGGGATCATGACCCAAGCCAAAGGCAGAGGCTTTAACCCACTGAGCCACCCAGGCACCCCACTACTATTTTAAATATAGCTCTTATGAAAACACCTCATGCACTAAGGCATAAACAACAGAAGCCAATTCAAACAAGTTAAGAAAAAAACAGGAACTTGATTCTAAGGATACAGAGGGATCATACAGATAACAAATATGATGTGGCAATCTCTAGCTGTTTGCCAAACCTATTTTCTCTTCCTTTTAGGTCCACAGATTGATAACATTTTTCAGCTTCCTATGCAGTTAAATGTAGCCATGCAACGGAGTGCCAGCCAGAGGAATGGGAGTGATATGTGCTGATGCAAGGCCTGGCCTATAAAACTTCCCATGTATTTAACTACACATTCATTTGCCACCTGCAGGCTTCATGCTGATCTAGGGAGACCTCTGAAGTCATGTGATGAAATGGCAGGGCCTCCATCAATCTAGGTTACTGAATAACTGTGTGGCAAGAGCGGTTCAATGCTGCCACCCACCAACTTAGAACCATCTGGATCTGTTCATGTGAGTGATAAATAAACTTTTATTGTGTTAGGGCCATTATACACTTTGGAGTCTGTTATAGCAGTTAGCCACCCCTAACTACTACAGAAAAGGAAGTGCAATCTGGTTTCGAAAGAGAAAAGAACCAAAACTGGGAAGCCATCAGGATACACGACAGCTACTCTCACAATCTACTGCCATCTCCCTCTCCATGGAGCCATAGTCTTTTTCCTGTGCAGATCTTCTTTATTCTCCCTTCTGGCAGACAATTTCTCCAGCTTCTTTGTGAATATGGAGAAAGATGGGCACCTCAAAACTCTTCAGTTTACATGTCCTTCAAGACTCCAAGTTCCTTGGAGGAAGATTTTGATTACTCTGCCTGGGGAGGAATGCATTCCTTTCCAGTCAGCTATTGCTGGGGAGAGAGGAGTCATGTATCACAAACAGGGTCACAGGGTTCTGTAAGTGGAAGCACAGGGCTTAGAGAAAGAAGTGTGCATCAATTTTCTTTCATTTTTCCTCCATTGGGGCAGTCGAACATTAACACCAACTATCAAGCCTCCTGAGAGCCATAGGTGAGAAAGGAAAGACCTCTCTTCAAAAGGCCATGTAAACACGTTTGGGGGGGGGGAATCACTGGGAGTTAACACTATAGAGCAGAAAACAGGAGAGAGAAGACAGCTTTCATAAATCAGACTCCAAAAATACAAACTATATAGAGAAACACTGTTAGATTTGACTTCAACAAAATTAGATTTCTGTTCAATCTACCACAACAACTACACTAACACACTCTACTACACACTCAACAACTACCGCAATCTACTACAACAAAAAACCTTGTTTGTTGTGCCACAAATGGGGAAGGAGCGAGATGGCAGAGGAGTAGAGTAGGAGACCTAAATTTCCTCTGGTCCCAGGAATGCAGCTAGGTAGTTATCACACCGTTCTGAACAACTACTAAGGAGATGGAAGAACTCAAAAGGAGATCAAAGAAATGAGCAGCAATTCTATAAACAGAAAAGCGACCACTTTCTGGAATGCAGGACATGTGGATAAATGAATCCAAGGTGACATACGGGAAGACTGGGGGGGCTCCATCACTCAGTTCCCAGCAAGTAAAAGAGCAACTGAGCACAAAATCAGAGATTTTAGAAGTCTGCTCTGCTGAAAGACATTGCTCTAGTGGCTAATCATAGGGTGGAATCCTTGCTGGAATAGTGTGGTCTCAGGACCCTTGGGGTCACAGAAAGACTGGGGGTGTCTGAATGTGGCAGAGCTCCCAGGTATCGGAGCGGGGAAGCCAGCTGCAAAGACGAAGTCGAGGTGTGGGTTCTCAGCTTGGGGTTGCCATAAACCATGATCTGAGTTACAGTTGGGCCACTGCTTTTCGAGCAGAGACCCCACAAGTGGCAGATTCAGGGAGACCCCCCCCTTTCCTCCATGGGGAGGAGCAGTGCAGGAGCATGCTGCAGGAATCTGCTGGGTTTGGAGACTCCAAACGGGGCTGTGTGCCAGAGACAGAAACACTCAGGCACAGGCTGAGTGTGCTTGGAATGTGGCTGGAGACCAGGGAGACAGGAGGGATTGACTGCCTTTCTCTGAGGGCTCCCTGAAAAGGGTGGCCCCGAGCTCTCAGCTCCTCTGGGCCCGGAGATTGGGAGGCCACCATTTTAATTTTCGTCCTCCAAAGCTGTATGGAAAGCTTTCAGGGAGCAAAAGCTACCGAGAGCAAATCCAAGCAGATTGCTTAGCCTCGCCCCTGGCAAGGGTGGTGCAATCCCACCTCGGGCAAAGACTTTCGAGAATCACTGCAACAGGCCCCTCCCCCAGAAAATCAGCAAAAACATCCATCCAAGATCAACTTTACCAATCAATGAGAACTGCAAAACTCCAGAGCTAGGGGAATACACACATAGAATTCATGGCTTTTTTCCCCCTGATTCTTTAGTCTTTCAAAGTTTAATTTTTTTAATTTTATTTTTTTCTTTTGTGTTTTTTAATTTTTCCTCTTTCCTATTTTAACCAACATCTTATCAATACCTTTTTAAAAAACTTTTTTCATTTTTATAGTCATATTTTATCCCTTCTTTGTATTTAACCTTATTTTTTGTATACATGTAAGTTTTTCTGTCTTTAAAATTTTGGGATACAGTTTCTTCTAAGAGACCAAAATATATCCTAAATCTAGTGTATGGCTTTGTTCTAGTCTCCTTCCTGTTTTTAATTTTTTTTTTCAATCAACTTATCTAATCAATTCTTTTTTAAAAACCTTTTAAAATTTTCACCTTTATAGTCATAGTCCACCCCTCTATTGTACTTACCCTTATTTTTGAATATATGTTTTTCTTTCTTTAAAATTTGGGGAGGCAGTTTTTTCTAACAGAACAAAATACACCCAAAATCAAGTGTGTGGCTCTGTTCTGTTCAACAGCCTGATGATATATACATATTTTTTCCTTTTCTTTTACTCCCAGTTGCAGGTCTCTTCTGATTTGTTTCATGTATATTTTCTGGGGTCGTTGTAACCCTTTCAGCATTTTGTTCTCTCATTCATCTATTCTTCTCTGGACAAAATGACAACGCAGAAAAACTCACCTCAAAAGAACAAGAGGCAGTACTGACTGCTAGGGACTTATTCAATATGGACATCAGAAAGATATCGAAACTAGCATTCAGAATGACAGTTATAAAGATCCTAGCTGGGCTTGGAAAAAAGCACAGAGGATACTAGAGAATCCTTTTCTGGAGAAATAAAATAACAAAAATCTAATCAAGCTGAAATAAAAACAAGCTATTAATGAGGTACAATTAAAAAATAGAGGCTCCTACTGCTAGGATAAATGAGCCATAAGAGAGAATTAGTGATATAGAAGACCAAATGATGGAGAATAAAGAAGCTGAGAAAAAGAGATCACAAGACCACTGGATCACAAGGGGAGAATTCATGAGGTAAGTGATACCATAAGATGAAACAATATTAGAATAATTGGGATCCCAGAAGAAGAAGAAGAAGGGGGGTGCAGAAGGTATACTGGAGCAAATTATAGTGAAGAACTTCCTTAATTTGGAGAAGGAAACAGGCATCAAAATCTAGGAGGCACAGAGAACTCCTCTCAAAAATCAATAAAAATAGGTCAAAACCCCATCATCTAATAGTAAAACTTACAAGCTTCAAAGACAAAGAGAAAAATCCTGAAAGCAGCTTGGGATGAGAGGTCTGTAACCTATAACAGTAGAAATATTAGATTGGCAGCAGACCTAGCAGGCCAGAAAGGACTGTTCTGATATATTCAAAGCACTAAATGAGAAAAATATGCAGCCAAGAAATACTATATCCAGCTAGGCTTTCATTGAAAATAGAAGGAGAAATAAAAAGCTACCAGGACAAACAAAAACTAAAAGAATTTTCAAACACCAAAACCAGCCCTACAGGAAATATTGAAAGGGGTCCTCTAAGTAAAGAGAGAGCCTAAAAGTAACATAGATCAGAAAGGAACAGAGACAATATATAGTCACCTTACAGGGAATACAATGGCACTAAATTCATATGTTTCAATAGTTACCCTGAATGTAAATGGGCTAAATGCCCCCAATCAAAAGACACAGGGTATCAGAATGGATAAAACAAAACAAGACCCATTGATATGCTGTCTGCAAGAGACTCATTTTAGACCCAAAGACACCTCCAGATTTAAAGTGAAGGGGTAGAAAACAATTTACCATGCTAATGGACATCAAAAGAAAGCTGGGGTGGCAATCCTTATATCAGATAAATTGGATTTTAAGCCAAAGACTATAATAAGAGATGAGGAAGGACACTATATTATACTTAAAGGGTCTGTCCGACAAGAAGATCTAACAATTTTAAATATCTATGCTCCTAACATGAGAGCAGTCAATTATATAAACCAATTAATAAAATCAAAGAAACACACCAACAATAATACAGTAATAGTAGGGGACTTTAACACCCTCTCACCAAAATGGACAGATCATCTAAGCAAAAGATCAACAAGGAAATAAAGGCCTTAAATGACACACTGGACCAGATGGACATCACAGATATGTTCAAAATATTCCATCCCAAAGGAAAAGAATATACATTCCTCTTCAATCCACATGGAACATTCTCCAGAACAGATCACATCCTGGGTCACAAATCAGGTCTCAACTGGTACCAAAAGATTGGGACCATTCCCTGCATATGTTCAGGCCACAATGCTTTGAAACTAGAACCCAACCACAAGAGGAAAGCTGGAAAGAACTCCAATACATGGAGGCTAAAGAGTGAATGGGTCACTAAAGAATGAATGGGTCAACCAGAAAAATAAAGAATTGAAAAAATTCATGGAAACAAATGAAAATGAAAATACAACTGTTCAAAATCTTTGGGATATAGCAAAGGCGGTCCTGAGAGTTGAGTATATAGCAATAAAAGCCTTTCTCAAGAAACAAGAAAGGTCTCAAATACACAATCTGACCCTACACCTAAAGGAGCTGGAGAAAGAACAGCAAAGAAAGCCTAAACCCCACAGGAGAAGAGAGATAATAAAGATCAGAGTGGAAATCAATAAAAGAGAAACCAAAAGAACCATAGAACAGAGCAATGAAACTAGGAGCTGGTTATTTGAGAGAATTAATAAGATTGATAAACCCCTAGCCAGACTTATCAAAAAGAAAAGAGAAAGGACCCAAATTAATAAAATCACGAATGAAAGAGGAGAGCTCACAACCAACATCAAAAAAAAAAAAAATACAAACAATTATAAGAACATATTATGAGCAACTATACACCAGCAAATTTGACAGTCTGGAAGAAATAGATGCATTCTTAGAGACATATAAACTACCAAAACTGAACCAGGAAGAAATAGAAAACCTGAACAGACTCATAACCAGTAAGGAGATTGAAGCAATCATCAAAAATCTCTCAGCAAAAAAAAAAAAAAAAAAAATCTCTCAGCAAACAAGAGCCCTGGGCCAGAAAGCTTCCCAGGGGAATTCTACCAAACATTTAAAGAAGAATTAATACATATTCTCCTGAAACTGTTCCCAAAAAAAATAGAAATGGGAAGAAAACTTCCAAACTCATTTTATGGGGCCAGCATCACCTTGATCCTAAAACCAGACAAAGAGTCCATCAAAAAGGAGAATTACAGACCAATATCCCTGATGAGCATGGAATCAAAAATTCCCACCAAAATACTAGCCAATAGGATCCAACCATGCATTAAAAGAACTATTCACCATGACCAAGTGGGATTTATTCCTGGGCTGCAAGTTTGGTTCAACATCAGCAAATCAATCAATGTGATGCAATACATTAGTAAAAGAAAAAGATCCATATAATACTCTCAATGGATGAAGAGAGAGCATTTGACAAAGTACACCATCCTTTCTTGATCAAAACTCTTCACAGTGTAGGGATAGAGGGTACATACCTCGACATGATAAAAGTCATCTATGAAAAACCCACGGCAACTATCATTCTCAATGGGGAAAAACCAAGAGCTTTTCTCCTAAGGTCAGGAACATGGCAGGGATGTCCACCATCACCACTGCTATTCAACATCGTACTAGAAGTCCTAGTATCGGCAATCAGACAACAAAAAGAAATAAGAGGCATCCGAATTGGCAAAGAAGAAGTCAAACTATCACTCTTTGCAGCTGATATGATACTTTATGTGGAAAACCCTAAAGACTCCACTCCAAAATGCTAGGACTCATACAGGAATTCAGTAAAGTGTCAGGATATAAAATCAGTGCACAAAAATCAGTTGCATTTCTATACACCAACAACAAGACAGAAAAAAAGAGAAATTAAGGAGTCAATCCCACTTAATATTGCACCCAAAACTGTAATACCTAGGAATAAATCTAACCAAAGAGGCAAAGAATCTGTACTCAGAAAATTATAAAGTACTCATGAAAGAAACTGAGGAAGACATAAAGAAATGGAAAAACATTCCATGTTCATGGATTGGAAGAACAAATATTGTGAAAATGTCTATGCTATGTAGAGCAGTCTACACATTTAATGCAATCCCGATCAAAATACCATCAACTTTTTTCAAAGAAATGGGACAAATAATCCTAAAATCTATATGGATCCATAAAAGGCCCCAAATAGCCAGAGGAATGTTGAAAAAGAAAACCAAAGCTGGCGGCATCACAATTCCAGACTTTAAGCTCTATTACAAAGCTGTAATCATCAAGACAGTATGCTACTGGCACAAAAATAGACGCACAGATCAATGGAACAGAAGAGAGAGCCCAGAAATGGACCCTCAACTCTATGGTCAACTAATCTTCGACAAAGCAGTAAAGAATGTGCAGTGGAAAAAAGTCTCTTCAACAAATGGTGTTGGGAAAATTGGACAGCCACATGCAGAAGAATGAAACTGGACCATTTCCTTACACCACACACAAAAACAGACTCAAAATGGATGAGAAACCTCAATGTGAGAGCCGAATCCATCAAAGTTCCCGAGGAGAACACAAGCAGCAATGTCTTCGATTTTAGTCACAGCAACTTCTTCCTAGACACATCGCCAAAGGCAAGGGAAGCAAGGGCGAAAATGCACTATTAGGACTTCATCATGATCAAAAGCATTTGCACAGCAAAGAAAACGTCAACAAAACCAAAAGACAACTGACAGAATGGGAGAAGATATTTGCAAGTGATATATCAGAGAAAGGGCTAGTATCCAAAAACTATAAAGAACTTAGCAAACTCAACACCCAAAGAACAAATAATCCAATCAAGAATGGGCAGAAGACATGAACAGACATTTCTGCAAAGAAGACATCCAAATGGCCAACAGACACATGAAAAAGTGCTCAATATCACTCGGCATCAGGGAAGTACAAATCAAAACCACAGTGCAATACCACCTTCCACCTGTCAGAATGGCTAAAATTAACAAGTCAGAAAACAACAGGTGTTGGTGAGAATGCAGAAAAAGGGGAACCCTTCATTGGTGTGAATGCAAGCTCATGCAGCCACTCTGGAAAACAGTATGGAGTTACTTCAAAAAGTTGAAAACAGAGCTACCCTATGACCCAACAATTGCACTACTGGGTATTTACCCCAAAGATACAAATGTAGTGATCCAAAGGGGCACATACACCCAAATGTTTAGAGCGTCAATGTCCACAACAGCCAAACTACGGAGAGAACCTAGATGTCCGTCAACAGATGAATGGATATAGAAGATGTGGTATATATACAATGGAATACTATGCAGCCATCAAGAAACCCAAAACCTTGTCATTTGCAATGACGTGGATAGAGCTAGAGGGTATTATGCTAAGTGAAATAAGTCAACCAGAGAAAGACAATTATCATATCATCTCACTGATATGAGGAATTGGAGAAACAAGACAGAGGATCATGGGGGAAGGGTGGGGAAAATAAAATAAGATGAAACCAGAGAGGGAGACAAACAATAAGAGACTCTTTTTAAAAAAAAATTTTTTTTTAATTTCTTTTCAGTGTTCCAGAATTCATTGTTTATGCACCACACCCAGTGTTCCATGCAATACATGCCCTCCATAATACCCACCACCAGGCTCACCCAACCTCCCACCTCATAAGAGACTCTTAATCTCAGGAAACAAACTGAGAATTGTTTGAGGGGAGGGGGATGGGAAGAGTAGCTGGGTGATGGACACTGGGGAGGGTATGTGCTGTGGTGAGGACTGTGAATTGTGTAAGACTTATGAATCACAGACTTGTATCCCTGAAACAAATAATACATTATATGTTAATTTAAAAAAAAAGAATACCACAAACAGAGCTAAAATAGATGACAGACAAGGAAAAGCTCCTGCAACATCCAAAATTGACAAGAGATAAGGATTGACATGAATCAACAATTGACAAGAATAGACTAGGAATTTCTATAATTTGATATAAAAGTCATAACAAACCAACAGAAAAATGGTCAGAAGTTATGGGTAGGGAACCTACAGAAAAAGAAGCTGAAATGATTAGTAAGTAAATGAAGAGATGATCAAATTCAAAATAAAAGCAATGAGTAAAATATAAATTGAAATAATAAGATAGCATTGTTCATACCGATCTGAAAGGCAAAAATTAGAAGGGTGGACAATAGCAAAGGCTGACAAAGATGTTGGGAAGATGGTAAACAGATACAGCCATTCTGCTAGGATATCTTAGTGACATCAAGTATGTCTGTGTCCTAGGTGATCCAGTGATTCCACTCTGGTGGACAAATTTCAGAGAAATTCTCAAATAGGATGGTCTATGTGCAAATTATAGACTTTACAGACCCATGTAAGAATGTTTGCTGTGACAGTAATATAGCAGGGAACTTGAAGTAACTTTGATTTCAATAACTGGAATAATGGAAATATGGAATTCTATATAGCTTTTAGAAATCACACTTTAGATGTAGCTACAGCAACATGAATACATCTTAAAAAGTGTGACATGAGTAAAAAGCAAATACCATTATGTAAGCTGAAGACATCATAATTATACAATATATTGTTCAAGCAAATATGTAGGTATGGGGACATAAACACAGAGTAGGTACATATGAATAGGAAAGAGAATGGGCATGTGGATTGAAGGTAAAGGGTTAAAAAGAAAAGAACAAGAAAGAAAACTTGCACTCGTGATGTTAATAAGGGGCTATAAACTGATGACTACCTTTAAAGCCAACTCTGTTTCTGAAGTAAGAAAGAAACTGGGTGGGCAGGCAGGGAGGTAAGACAGCTAGCCACTACTAGGTTTAGAAGCTGCCTTCACCTTGTATCCCTCTCTCAGCCAACTTCACTCCAATAATCCTCCTTTCCCTCCCAATAGGGACTTTGGAGGACATGAAAATTACAGGAAGAAGTGGTTTTTAAGAGGACAGCAACAAAAGCAGAGCTTCAGACGTAGAAGGAAACCAGGTCAACACTCCTCATTCTGGGTGCTGGTGACTACGTAGCTATTAAATTGTCAAGGATCTTAATATAGTAAATGGTGAGTAATGCCTTTAAGGCTACGATGCACCTTCAAAAAATGCCTAGCCAGCATCAAAGAAGCTAACCTTTCTCTTGAGAGAACTGGATATATCAGATGGCTAGTGTTCAATAAACTAGATTTAATATTTATAGTAATATATGTTATTGAACTTCATTACATTGTACTGAGAACACAGTCTCCAAAACTATGGCACAAAAAGTATTTTTTTGCATTTCTAAAATTTAAAAATGAAAAAAAAATGACAATTCTAAACACTACCCATCTCTCCTCAAAACTTTTATAGACTGTCAACCAGGAAGATTTACAGGACACCTATTTTTTTAAAAGATTTTATTTATTTATTTATTTGTCAGAGAGAGAGAGAGAGACAGAGAGCACAAGCAGGCAGAGAGGCAGGTGGAGGCAGAGAGAGAAGCAGGCTTCCCATCGAGCAAGGAGCCTGACACAGGACTCGTTCCCAGGACACTGGGATCACGACCTGAGCCGAAGGCAGCGGCTCAACTGACTGCGCCACCCAGGCACCCCTACAGGACAGCTATTATATTCAGGTCTCTATGCACAGGTTGGAGTGAGTCACAAATAAAATAGAAACAATAGTTCCCACATTGAACCATGCTTTTTAAAAAAATAGTATATTCAAAACAAACATGAACAAAAACAGACAGGGTATCATGGACCTTATTACTAGATAAACCAAATGTCTAAGTATTTGAAGAATGCAAAGAGAAAAGAAAGAGGAGTCAAATGGAATCAGTCACTGAAGGGAATGAGACACAGAATAAAGGAGCAAAAGCATGCCAGGAAGAAAGAAGAACTCTGCAACAGGAAAGAGATGAGAACAAAGAAATAAGAACAAAGAATAAAGAAGGCTAACTACCAAATTAGTTTGGTTCCATTTGGGGAAGTAACAAGAGATAAGGAGAGGGAAGTGGAGGTGGAGGGTTTAAATGCTAATGTGTGGTGGATAAATTTGACACTAGGGTCTAAGATCAGGGAAATGGTCTTCGGGTACCTGAAAGGGATGAGAAAGCAACAAGGCAGTAATTAAGCTCTGAGATGTTAAGGGCCTGAGGTGCTGGCTATGGCTATAAAGAGGAAGCAACAGATCCAAGGGCTCTGAGCATGAAATGATCAGCAGCATTGAGTATTGAATAGAATATAGAGCTAATGAGGGAAAGGGTCAGAAAACCCCAAGATTAGGAGTTTAATATACTAAGAGAAGATAATGGAAAAACTGGGTGGGCTTATGACAAGGGGAAGACTAGTACACATTTTTCACATGCTAAGTTCCAAGTGTTGGTGGCGCATTCAGAAGAACTTTATATTAGGCTACAGTTAGGCTTGAGAAGAAAACCTAAATGAAAAGTTAATTTAAAAAATAAAATGAGTGAACTATTCCCATATTAGAAGTGTTGGTGGGGGCGCCTGGGTGGCTCAGTGGGTTAAGCCTCTGCCTTCGGCTCAGGTCATGATCTCAGGGTCCTGGGATCGAGCCCCACATCGGGCTCTCTGCTCAGCAGGGAACCTGCTTCCCCCTCTCTCTCTGCCTGCCTCTCTGCCTACTTGTGATCTCTATCTGTCAAATAAATAAATAAAATCTTAAAAAAAAAAAAGTGTTGGTGGGGGGCACCTGGGTGGCTCAGTGGGTTAGAGCCTCTGCCTTCAGCTCACGTCATGATCCCAGGGTCCTGGGATTGAGCCCTGAATCAGGCTCTCTGCTCAGCAGGGAGCCTGCTTCCCTTCCTCTCTCTCTGCCTGCCTCTCTGCCTACTTGTGATCTTTGTCTGTTAAATAAATAAATAAATAATAAAAATAAAATTTTTTTTAAAAGATCAAAGGTTCTTAATAGACATTTCTCCAAAGAAGATATACAAATGGCCAATAAACACATGAAAAGATGTACAACACCAATAGTCATCAAAGAAATGCAAATTAGACCCACAATGAGATACACTGTATTACACCCACTAGCATGTAATTAAAAAAAGATAATAAAGTATTGGCAAGGATGTCGGGAAAATGGAACTCTCATACTCTGCTGGTGGGAATGTACAATAGTGTATTCACTTTGAAAAGCAGCCTGGCAGTTGCTTCAAGAGGGTAAACAAAGTTTCCATATGACCCAACAATTCTACTCTTAGGTATATACTCAAGAAGAATACGTTCACACAAAAACTTGTACAAAAATGTTCATAGCAGCATTACTCATACTTACCAAAAAGTCCATCAACTGACAATAAATGGGTAAGTACAATGTGGTATACCCATGCAATGGAATATTACTTGGCTATAAAAAGAATGAAGTACTGTAAATGCTACAATATGGATGAACTTTACAAACAATATGCTAAGTAAGAAAAAAAAGAAAGAGCGAGCCAGTCATGCAAGACCATATGTTACATGAGTCCATGAATATGAAATGCCCAGTACAGGTAAATCTATGGAGACAGAAAGTGGTTGCTTGGGCTGAGGGGTGGCGGGGGTCGGGGGGGAGAAGAGTGACCGCTAATGGGTATGGAGTTCTTTGTGTGTATGTAGGATGAGTTATAAAAATGTCCCTAAAATTGATTGTGGTGATAGCTGCAGAACTCAGATTATATTAAAAACCACTGACTGTACACTTTAAATAGATAAACTGCCTGGTATGTGCATTGTATCTCAAAGCTTTTTAAAAAAATTATCTACTCTAACCACCTGAGTTCAATACCCTCACCTTCCGTAAGTGGAGGTCCTGACTTTGCTGAATACCATCAAACAGGAAATTCAGTAGTGCCCCCAGGAAGCTCATGCCACCTCTGAACAGCTCTGTCAGAATAGTATTCTTTATATTGAGTTAATGAGTGAGTAATGGGAAGAAAGGAAATAAAATGTAGGGTTTCCAACAGCAACACTGAATGTGATGTGGCAAGAAGTAGGGAAATGACTAATGAAAGAGCTTGTAGACTGGAATCAAAGAAGAGCCAAAAAGTGGAGGAATACTATTTTCAAAGATTAGAGAAGGAATTGAAGAGCAATGGAACAGATAGGCTAGGTGGTAAAAATAGGTTTTATATCACAGGAGAAATCTCAGCATTTTGTATTTCGTATAATTTTTCACAGAATTCACTACTGAACAATTAGTGTGCCAGTCACAGAGATTAAAGTAATAAATAAAACAGAGGCGCCTGGGTGGTGCAGTCATTTAAGGGTCCAACTCTTGGTTTAGGCTCGGTCATGATCTCAGGGTCATGGAATTGAGCCCCGCCCACATCCTGCTCTGTGCTCAGCTCCGAGTCTGCTTGAGATTCTCTTTCCTTCTCCCTCTGCCCCTCCCAGTCGTGGGCACACGCTCTCTCCCCCTTCCCTAAAATAAACAAATCTTTTTTTAAAAAATGATAAAACAGAGCCCCTATCTTTAAACTAAAGGGTTTACAGATGAGCAATATAGTTCCAGCAACAAGGCAACTGTGCCTTAACCATCAAATCCAATAGCTTTTTCCCTCAGGTCTCACTCTTAAGACTTAACTATAATACAAGAAAGTGATTACCACATACTACTCATTCAATAAAAATGGGATTAATCTGAAAAAATCCTTGTCAAAGTCTCCTGCCTTAATCTCAATGGCACACCACACTTCTGGGCTCTTCTTTTCCAACTGACTGGTCTTCCAACCTATTCTTTCTCAGGCTCATGCACAGGTTCTTCTTTAATCTTCTCCCTGAGATCTTTGTCTCAACATGTTTTCAAAGATTTTATTTATTTATTTGACAGAGATTACAAGTAGGCAGAGATGCAGGCAGAGAGAGAGCGGGAAGCAGGCTCCCCGCTGAGCAGAGAGCCCTGGGATCATGACCTGAGCCCAAGGCAGAGGCTTTAACCCACTGAGCCACCCAGGTGCCCCTGTCTCAACATGTTTTTTCTTCATCCTTTTTCCTTTGACGAATTCATTCATTCTCACGGATCCATTTTAAGTTCCAAAACGTACAGCTCTAGCTCTTTTTCCCCTCGAGCTTCTGTCTCTTATCTCTAAATTCTGTTAGTATATACATCCTTTTGTTGGACTATCATGTTCAAACCTAAAAATGAAACTCACTTCATCTTCTAAAACCTGCTTTCCTCCTGTGGTTTTGTGTGGTGTTTTTGTTTGTTTGTTTGGCTGTTGTTGTTGTTGTTGTTTTTAATAGAGTCATTCTCTCAGACCTTTAGGCTTAAGACTTATAACCTCTGCCACCTGTGACCAAGGAAATTCTTGGGATGGTAGGCTAGGGTCAGAATGCTCAACTTGGAAGAGATTTTTTTTTTCCTGTAAAGTTAAATGCCCTCAGCAGGAACAATTTTACCTCTTGGATCTTAGTACCACATTTCTTAGAACTGAACCCAGAAAGTTTAGAAATTCAATGGCTATAAAACATTTGGAAATAATTTTTTTAAAAAGCAATTTTTAACTAGACATCTCAAGTGAAATACTCCAAGTGTACAAAAAAGTATAAATGATAATGGATGAGCACTTGTACACCTGTCTACCAGAGATGTAACTGCAAGACATGTGTACTCTCAGAACATCAACTTTATACTTTACTATGTTAAGTATGTATTCACAAACTACATGTCTTGAGTTTTAAAACTTTATATTATGAATGGACAGTAGTGACCGTCGTATAGCAATATGAACATACTGAATGTCACTGAACTATAAACCTAATGGTTAAAATTATAAATTTATATTATGTATATTTTACATATCATAATTTTTTTTTAAATTTTTTTTTTTAGATTTTATTTATTTATTTGACACAGAGAGAGAGAGAGATCACAAGTAGGCAGAGAGGCAGGCAGAGAGAGGGGGGAAGCAGGCTCCCCGCTAAGCAGAGAGCCCCATGCGGGGCTCGATCCCAGGACCCTGAGATCACGACCTGAGCTGAAGGCAGAGGCTTAACCCACTGAGCCACTCAGGCGCCCCTTACATATCATAATTTTTTAAAAAGACCTTTATATTATATCATACTATACTCATTCTTCTGCAACTTCCTTTTCTGCCATTTTTCTGGGTGGGGATTAATATGTGGCCCAGAAATGCAGCATGTTGATTTGATATGTGTAGCTCCACAGTTCATTCACTCAAACTGCCATATAGCATCTCCTAGTATGTTCATTATTACAGTTTATTCACCTCATTCCAAGCTGATGAATATTTAGGTTATTTTCTATTTTTCACTATTATAAATGTTCTACTTTATATCTACATTACAAAGAGGATTTGTGGCTTTAAAAAAAATTTTTGTTTAAAAAAACAGCTCAAGAGGGGCACCTGGGAGGCTCAGTCAGTTAAGCATCTGCCTTCCGCTCAAGTCATGATCCTGGAGTCCTGGGATCAAGCCCTATGTCAGGCCCCCTGCTCATCAGGGAAATCTGCTTCTACCTCTCCCTCTGCTTCTCCCCCGCCCTACCCCTCCCTCCCTCTCTCAAATACATAAAAAAAAAAAAAAAAAAAAGACAAAAACAAAACCAACCAGCTCAAGAGATCAGAATATTAAAAGATATTAGGACAAGGGCACCTGGGTGGCTCAGTGGGTTAAAGCCTCTGCTTTCGGCTCAGGTCATGATCCCAGGGTCCTGGGATCGAGCCCTGCATCTGGCTCTCTCTGCTCAGCGGGGAGCCTGCTTCTCTTCCTCTCTCTCTGTCTGTTTCTCTGCCTACCTGTGATCTCTCTCTGTTAAATAAATAAATAAAATCTTTAAAAAAAAAAGATATTAGGACATTAAAATTGCACCTTTCAAAATAGAGAAAACAGCTGCGTTCACTATCTGCATATGTACTTAAGTATTCTCTAAAATGGGACTTGACTAAATCCTATTTATTGAACGTTTTCCCCATATTTAGGTTTATTTAATTATTAAAATTTCACCTAGCATATCATTTAAGCTTGACTATAAACTTAATGGATTTTAAAGAGTGAAGCTATACTTTCCCTTGTTAACAACCATCCTTATTGCTAAAAACAAAAACTCTAAAACTGTTAACAAAAGAGCTTTCTGAAAGCAGCATTAAGCCATCTGCAACATTTCATTCTTAAGACAAATCAATAAAGAACTGGATGTGTCTATGTTTGATTACCACAGTTTAAGAAAGATCCTTATGGGCCAACTCCTTAAGGTATGTAAGCTTCTCCCTAAATACTGTGGAAATTTTTTTTAAAAGATTTTATTTATTTATTTAACAGAGAGATCACAAGTAGGCAGAGAGACAAGCAGAGAGAGAGGGGACAAGCAAGCTCCCCGCAGAGCTGAGAGCCCGACACGGGGCTCCATCCCAGGACCCTGAGATCATGACCTGAGCCAAAGGCAAAGGCTTAAACCACTGAGCCACCCAGGTGCCCCAATACTGAGGAAATTCTAGAGACCAAATTTAATTCAGCATTACTTAAAGTGGAGCCTGGGACCACAGCTGACTGCATCAGTCTCCTCCAGGGGCCCCTCATCTTGTTACATTCTCCTTCTACCTCAAGCTGTGCTCTGCCCACCACAGCTTTGATATTTTCTGCTAGCTTAACCAGAATTTTTCTTCCTCTTTTACCAACCTCCCTACTCCCAAATCAAGCTACATACTGTTAGATACCTGTGTGTCTAAGTTGCTTAGCAGAGGGCTTAGTCCGTATTCCTTACGCATGTTAATTATTACGGTTTTGTTAGGAGTCACCTTCCTAAAGCATAATTCTAGTGGGTCTTGCCATTTCTCCGATCAAAAGCTTTCAATGAGGGGCGCCTGGGTGGCTCAGTGGTTTAAGTCTCTGCCTTCCGCTCAGGTCATGATCTCAGGGTCCTGGGATCGAGCCCCGCATCAGGCTCTCTGCTCAGTGGAGAGCCTGTTTCTCCCTCTCTCTCTGCCTCTCTGCCTACTTGTGACCTCTCTCTCTGTCAAATCAATCAATCAATCAATCAATAAAAAGCTTTTAATGGTTCCCACTGAAGACATGAGACTGTTACACAGGAGGCAGTGAAGTGAGTTAAATCAGTGCTATCTTCTCAGAGTTATTAGTTAGGATACTGGCTGGGACTCCAACTATCTAAGTGGAGGTTAAATGAAACTTTTTTTTTTTTTAAAGATTTTATTTGAGAGAGAGAGAGAAAGAGAGAGAGAGAGAAAGAGAGCCCGCGCATGAGCAGGGGGAGGGACAGAGGGAGTAGCAGACTCTCCCCTGAGCAGGGAGCCCAGTGCAGGCTTGATCCCAGGACTCTGGGATCATGATCTGAGCTGAAGGCAGATACTTAATGGACTGATCCACCCAGATGCCCCTACATGAGCCTTTCTAGAGCTCATCTGCATCATCTGTAAAATGGATATAACTGGGGTTGTTAACAAGGATTGTAAAGGGTTATTAGAAGGATTACAGACTATGGGACCCTGGGTGGCTCAGTCTGTTAAATGTCTGCATTTGGCTAAGGTCCTGATCCCAGGGTCCTGGGACTGAGCTGCATGTCAGGGTCTCTGCTCAGTGAGGGGCCTACTTCTCCCTCTGCCTGCCACTCTGCCTGCTAGTGTTTGTACATGTGTGTAAGTGCACTGCTCCTCTCTCTTTTTGTGTCAAGTAAATAAAACCTTTATCAAAAAGGATTGCAGATTATAAATCATACACAATGCACCCTACATGCACAGTGGGTATTTAACAAATTCTGGTTTTGCCTTCCTGATAAACTAAATTTCTAAACAACTAAATTCTACAATCTGGTCCAAAAGTACCTCTTCATATTTCTTTCACATTACATACTCCTGATTCAGCTTAACTAGACTTCTTGCCATGCTCTGAGCCTGCCTTGTCATTTTTTACCTCTAAGGCTTTGCTTTTTGCTAACTCCAGTGGTTGTGCTTTTCTCTCCAACTCCACACATCTAAATCCAGCTTATCCTTCAGGGCCCAGGTCAAATATTGCCCACATCCCCGATGCTTTTTCTCATGTCACTCCCATGTACTATGCCCCTGAACCTCTTTAATTGCACTTATTAGAACTGGTCTTATTAAAAAGTTGTATTTATATGACTTACAGCCTCTATTTGAATGGACTGAGAAACAGAAATAGATAAAATCTTCCACTAAGTACTATTTCCACCCAATTGTATTCAGGACTGACTAAAACCTATAAATCCTATTAGAGCCCCAGAAAAGATGCGTCTGACATCCAGAAGTGGAGCTGGCCTGGTACTACCAGCTAGGCCTTGGTGTTGGTAAGAGCTGGCTTGGCATTCAGTTAGGTCTTGGTGTTCTCCTATTAAATGTGAGCAATTTCAGATCAACATTAAACAAAGGCATTCTCTGACCACCATGGATCAAGATGAAAGAATCCATAATCTGCCTGAACAGAGACAATACATGAATACTCTCCAAGCTAAAAAATATCAAATAGCCCCCATTCCCAGATAATGAGTGGCTGCTGCTTCATCATGAATTACACCTTCAGCTTTTCTCTATTCTGTTCTCCCTTTAGATAAACTCTATTAAGATACCCAGCCACAGAATTTGCCTCACTTCCTGACGGGACCCAGAGCAAAGCCCCACATCCTTAAAACTTCTTCAAAATCACTCAACACATGCCCACATCCTATAATAAAGCTTTTCAAACAATCTTACTCTGATGTTGCATGCTTCCCTATGGTGTGCATTCTCCCTTCCTACAAGTAATAAATCCAACTTCTTTAATTATTGGCATTCTTTGTGTTCTGTGGCTGAAGGACAAACTATGAACTTCTTGAATAAAAGTCTAGTGTTTTCTCTGCACTTGGGCCTCCTACAGGGTTTGCTCTGGGTCTTGCATGCTGTATACTAGCTGAATTGATCTTGATGACTTATACTGGGTCTACTGGCATTTACTGGGATCTCAAGACCCAGCAAAGTTACTCTCAGGACTAAAAATAATTTTTTAAATCATTATGCTGAGTGGTTTTTAGATTTGAGAATAGAAAATGGCAGTCAGGGTGCCTGGTAAAGGTGCTCCACATCCACCACTATGCTCCACACTTACTCCTCTAGAAGTTCCTGAATTTGAAAAAGTGACTAATTTACATGTATTCACAGGCTCTCAAATTGTCTCCTCCCTTCTCTGACACTCTTTCAGAACAGATACTTGAGGTTTCATTAGGAGAAAAGAAAAGGTAAGGGACGAAGATAATACATTTGTCCTCAAGCACTTATATACCAAAACAAAGAGTTAATTTAAGATAACAAGAAATTATATATGTATATATAGTATATATGCATGTATATATACATACATGGACACATAACTATACATATACGTGTATATATTTCCACATCTTAGTTCAACACTCAGTGGGCAGAACTCACCTGAGGAAAACATGGTGACTTAAGAGCCTGAGCTATTTCAAAGAAACAGAGCCATTGGAGAGGTACTGGTAAGGAACCCTATTTATAATACTCAAAGTGAGTCATTCACTGGAAAACATGGGCAGGCAGGATCAGGAGGAGAGATGCCAGGTTGGACATTATTGTGGGAGTATGCCAGGATCCAACTACGGAGGTGGTAAGCAGGGCTCTCCTGAGGCCGACTCGAGCGAAGAAGCAGCATACAGTCATCTTGGAGGGCTTCAACTACTCTGACACCTGTCCAAAGTCTCAGTATGCTAAAGTGGGAACCACTGACAAGTTCCTGACCTTGCAGGCTGATGTTTTCATGTTACACAGGTACAGAAGTTGAGAGGAGGGGAACTACTTTGGCCGAAGAAGAAATTGGTTGGTGAAATGAAAAGAGAACTGTAGGAGAAAGGGACCATGCCAACTCAGTATTTGTGGCAACAAAGTAGGGGTTGTGTGGCACTAGGAAGGCAGAATTAAGTTCTGAAACCCTATGACATAAGACCCTAAGAGGAAAGCTCTTAAAATGCATTGCTGCTTGGGCATTTCAAAAATTGTCAAGCAGATAAGAAAGGCAGAGGGGGGGAAAAGCAGATATATAGGTACTTCTTCTAAAAGAACAGAGAAACAATGAACAAAAAGACACATAAGTGAATGAGTGACAAGACTTGGAAGAACCACATGAGGCCAAGGTTCAAAATAAATTAAGATTTACAAAAAAGCTAGTCAAAGCAAAAGGGGGCATTTTAGAGCAAAAAAAGACAATTTACCTGATGATAAAACATAATGCCGAGGAAACAGAACTTCTGAACTTCTATTTTGCTTCTATATTCTCTATTAAAGGAGATACATTTTGGATTAAATGGAAGAGAATCAGCAATCCAGATGGGTGAGGAGGAAAAGTCCTTCCACCAAGTGATTTCTACCAAGATAGAAAACCTACAAGAGGGGCGCCTGGGTGGCTCAGTGGATTAAGCCGCTGCCTTCGGCTCAGGTCGTGATCTCAGGGTCCTGGGATCGAGCCCCACATGGGGCTCTCTGCTCCGCGGGGAGCCTGCTTCCTCCTCTCTCTCTGCCTGCCTCTCTGCCTACTTGTGATCTCTCTGTCAAGTAAATAAATAAAATCTTTAAAAAAAAAAAAAAAAAAAAAAGAGGGGCGCCTGGGTGGCTCAGTGGGTTAAGCCTCTGCCTTCGGCTCAGGTCATTGTCTCAGGTCCTGGGATCGAGCCCCGCATCGGGTTCTCTGTTCGGCAGGGAACTTGCTTCCTCCTCTCTCTCTGCCTACTTGTGATCTCTGTCTGTCAAATAAAAAAACAAAATCTTAAAAAAAAAAAAAGAAAAGAAAACCTACAAGAAAGGTCATTAAACTAAAAAGAAAATTTTAAGCAATTATGTTGATAGAAAGAGGTAATTTTAAAGAATGGAGTAGGTGACTACTGTTTCAGTTTGCAAAAGGTCTATGGTGCACTTTTCACCTACAGAAAAGTGAGTAAGGTGGGAGTGAAGAAGAGTTTAAAAGAAAAGACGTGCTCCTTGTCTGGACAATGGAAGGTGAGAGGTGATGTATGGTGTTGTTGCAACCACTGTTGTATCCTGAGAGAGTAGGCAGAGGACAGAGCCAACTTGAGAAGGAGCTTGGAAGTGAAATGTACACAGAAAATTAGAGCTGGAGCCCTGATGAGACTGTGAATCTCTGGATCAAACAACACTAAAGGCCAGTTCTAACACATGTGCTTTTCACTGACACAAGCAATAAAGTCCCTATTTGTCTTAAGACAGTTAAAGTTGAATTTTCTGTCATTTGTCATGAGGATCCTAACTGATGAGCTCAACAGTACTGACTTAATGATACTCACGTGATCTCAAATGGAGTACTGAGACCATCTTCTTCTTAAAGAAATCCTCACAATGCAGCTCCTAGAGCACTGCCAGGATGTCCTTTCTAAAACCAGACTAGAGGTTTCTCTTCTACTTACAAATTTAAAATGGCCTCTTCCACCTTTGAAATAAAATCCAAACCCCTTAAGTATGACAGAAAAAAAAAGTCGTCACAGTTTGGTCCCTGCCGACATTTCTGGTCTCATCTCTCATCAAAATGAAAAACTTTTCTTCTTCAAAGGACACCAGCAAGAAAGCGAAAACAACCCATTGAACGGGAGAAGATATTTGTAAATTATATATCTACTAATAGATTTTTATCTAAAAAGCTCTTAAAACTCAACAATAAAAAGTAACCCAATCTAAAAATGCACACAGGATCTGAATAAGGCATTTCTCCAAAGATGATATACAAATAGCCAATATACACACAAAAAGATGCTCAATGTCAAAGGTCATCAGGAAAATGCAAATAAAACCACAATGAGATATCATTTCACACCGACTAGAATGCCTATGATCAAAAAAGGCAGACAATAAGTGTTGGCAAGATGTGGAGAAACTAGAATACTTCCCCCTTGCTGGCAGAAATGTTAAATGGTGCAGCCGCTATGGCAAACAGCCTAGCAGTTCCTCAAAAGATTAAAAACAGAGTAATCATATGACCCGGAAATGTCACTCTTCATTCTAGCCACAGTAAAATGCTCATCTTTCCCAAATGTATATCCCTAAGAAAAATTAAAACATGTCTAAGTTTGTATTCAAATGTTAATAGCAGCATTATCCATAATAAAAATTATAAACAACCGGGGTGCCTGGGTGGTTCAGTTGGTTAAGCTGTTGCCTTCAGCTCAGGTCATGATCTCAGGGTCCCAGGATCAAAGCCCACATCGGGCTCCTTGCTGAGTGGGGAGTCTGCTTATCCCCTGCCTCCCATTCCCCCTGCTTGTGCTTGTTCTCTCTCCCTCTTTCTGTCAAATAAATAAATAAAAATCTTAATATATATATATATATATATATATATACATATATATATAAATGAACCAAATGTCCCTCAGCAGATGAATGGATAAATAAAATGTGGTATAGCCACACAATGGAATATTATTCAGTCATTTAAAAGTAATGAAGTACTGGGATGCCTGGCTAGCACAGTCCGTTAGGTGGCCTCGCCTTAGATTATGAGATCAAGGCCCCACATCAGGCTCCGCACGCAATGTGAAATCTGCTTGGGTTTCTCTCTCCTTCTCCCTCTGCTCCTCCCCCTCATTCTCTCTAAAATAAACCTTAAAAAAGTAATGAAGTATGTATACACGCTATAACATGGATGAACCTTAAAAACATGCTGAGCAAAAGAAGCTAGTCACAAAAGATCACATATTGTAGAATTCCATTTATATGAAATTTCCAGATCAGGAAAATTTATAGTGATAGAAAGTAGATTAGTAGTTACCTAGGGCTGAAGGGTGGTGGGGTGTGTTGGAGGGTGATGACTAAAGAATGTGGGGATTTTAGAGGGGGGTGGGCATGGGGTAGAAAAATGTTCAAGCACTGATTGTGGTGATGGTTGCACAACTTTGAATATAACAACCCCCACTGAACTGTACACTTTAAATGGGTGAACTGTATGTGAATTATGTCTCAAGAAAGCTGTTGCGGGGGGAAGGACTCTCCTGCTCTAGGACACCAGTAAAACTGACCATTCTAACTGTGACTCCTCACTGTTCCATGCAAGGACTTTGAGTACATGCAACTGACACTTATGCACTTATTTTTTGTCTTTTTTCCTCTACTAAACTGATCCTCAAGCAGAGATTTGGCTCATTTTTCTTAGAATCCATGGTTATCAGTATACTGTGTATACACTATGTGAAAGAGTACATCATAAGTATTTATTAAAAAGACTGTCTTAAGTGCTGTCATGTGGAAAAGGGACCGTACTTGTTTTACATACTTCAATAGGAAGAAAAGTGTCAAGAGTTTTCAAATAACTGGGGTTGTTTCTTTCTCTAAAACAAGGGTTTCAGGGTTCCGTGAATTCTCAGACTTGATACTCAAATTCTGAATATATGTATAAGTAGTATGTGAATTTTTTTAAGGGAGAAACACTAACTATCATCAGATTCTCAAAGGGATATATAAACCCAAAATGGTTAGGAATCACTGTTTTTAAAATATCAGCACACTGGTACAGGGATTTTAAGCAATTTATTTTTTATTGAAGTATAGTTGACATACAATGTTACCTTAGTTTCAAATGTATGACACAGTCCTTCTATAGCTCTATACATTATTGTGCTCAACACGAGTATAGCTACCAACTATTACAATATGATACTATGACAACACCACTGACTATACTCCCTATGTTGTACTTTTATCCACGTGACTTACTCATTCATAACTGGAAGCCTGTATCTCCCACCCCTCTTCACCCATTTTGTCCATTCCCCCACCACCCCTCCCATTTGGCAACCATCAGTTCTTTCTATACATATGGGTCTATTTCTGGTTTTGTTTGTTCATTTATTTTTTAGATTCCATATATAAGTGAAATCACATAGTATTTGTATTTTTCTGACTTATTTCACTCGGCATAATACCCCCTAGGTCCATCCAAGGGCAGAGTTTAGTTAGCAAAATTTCAGTTACTAAAATATATCATTCAGGAGAAGTTTTTCCCTAGATTATATCCTTTGGTAACTAAGGTGAAAAGAATTCACAATATTAGTAGCTTCATAAACTCAAATTATTCACTTAAAAATATTTAGCAACTGACATTTTAGGCAGGTGCTAAAGAAATAGTAGTAAAGGAGACCAAACCACTGCCCTCATGACACTTACATTCTTGAAGGTAGACACAGAAAAAGACTAAATAAGAACATTTCATATCATATAATAATTCCTTCAAGAAGGAAAATAGAGCAACATGAAGGAACAAGGAAGAATGAGGGTCAAGTTACTTAGCTTGGTTGGTGGTAAGGAAAGTCTCTGAGAAGGTTACATTTGAGTAGAAACTAATGAGAAGGCAGCTGAGAGAAGAACACTCCAGGAACAAGGAGAACAGAAAGTGCAAAGATTCTAAGATGAGAACATCAAAAATCAGCTCTTGAGTTCTCAAGGGAAAGAACCATTTAATCTCTGTACAACAATCAGAAGAGTATCTCCCACTCACATTCAATAGAACTTATTCAACATAATTCAGCATAATGGAATTCAATTCAGAAAGATACTGTTTTAGAAAAATCTTTATTGCTCAAGATCATCATGAATTAATCTTCAAGGCAGACAAGGCAGTATCATTAGACAAAATTAGTAAAACCTTTGGGATTTTGTAATAAGGCAGAAAGAAAAAAAAATAACATGATTTTTTTTAGAAGTTTCTTCCAGGTAGATAGTTTTACAAGTATAAAGTTTATCAAGCACATTCTGAGAATGTGCACAAAACTGACAAAACTGAGAATTCTCAGTTTAATCTGTCCTCTACCCCTAGAGCTTAGTGCTTTGCATCTGCAGTATTTCTATGATGTGCAAAAGAGTGGAACGACAGTCAGTGTGCACAGATTACAGGGAAGTGGACTTCAGTTCAAAAGGAGCTGTCCAATCATTGAAAGGCTGAATATTACTGGAAGCGTTTGGAGACTAAAACCATCCTCAAGGGTATTACAGAGATACCCTACAGGAGAAAGTTACCAGTAGAACTTCAGGGGCTACAGAGAATTGTTCTAGTTCCTTCTCTCACCCTGGACATTCATCCCTTTACACCTGTTATGTAAGAGCCCCTGAACGCGACCAAAAACACCACATACACCATACCAATAACAAAGAATTAGCAAACACTTGAGGGGAATGTAGGATTCTTTCGTCTCAGTAATTGAAGTCCAAATTAAAATCTTCAAGTTGTATTTAAAAAGGCACAAAGACAGCCTGAAGCGGCGCGCTGGAAGTACACAATGACTTCAGATTAACAACAGTAATGTCAGTTGACTTTACTTCTTACAAAAGCACGACACAAGACACAAAGCACACGGAAACCCCAGAGACGGGAGTCCAAGCGGGAGCCCTCAGAACTCAGAGCACTCGGACAGATGAGACAGCTGAGTGAAGCCAGTGAGGGGAAGGGGGGAAGGACTGCGAACAACGGGTGAGCGAGAGGCCACCTGGAGGGTGCCCAAGCACCCACGCCTGCATCCCCGGCCCTTCCTGCTACAGAAGGTCGGAGGTACCAGGCGCCCCATGGAGACCGCCGCTGCCCGCTGACGCTAAGGGGACCGTGGGGCTTGGCACCTCCCAAACACCGCCCGGTCCGCCCTCTCTAGCCTTTTCGGAGGAGACCTCGAGCCCCGCTCCCCTGGAGCAGCGTTCTCCATACACTCAGAGAGCTAGCCTCCACTTACCTTCCGGCGCCGGCGGTGGCTCCTGCCGCTTTCCGCGGGATAGGAAGGCCTTGGGCAGCAGCAACGACACGGCCAGGACGAGCCCCGAGGCCAGGGCCACCCTCTGCACGGTGGAGTACGCCATGGCCGCCGCCCTCGCCACAGGTACAGACGCCAGCCGGAACCGGAACCGGAACCGCAGCGCCGGCGGCCTCCTCCGACCGAACCGCGAGCTGCGCGGACGGTGACGCGCGAGGGACAATTGCGCAAAGCCCCCGCACGGCCGTCCCCCGTTTCCGTACTAACACCGGCATCCTCGGGTCTGGGTCACCTGGAAACCCCTCTCTCCGCGCCCCGCTGTGCCATCTCCCCCTGCCCGGGGGCTGGCGGTCGTGCCCTTCCTTCTCTGTATCCCGCTGGCCACCCTACTCGCCCCCACTCCCGGCCCCGACCACGCCGCCGAGCCCCCTACCGCAAGTAGCGCCCTCCGCTCGCAGCCAGCCTCCGTCCGCAGCCAAACGGGAAAATGCTAAAGCGAACGCCTAATGATCTCGCTCCAGGGTGTAACTCCTTTCACAAACACCTCTTGATCCCCCGCACAACCCTCCAATTTCTTTCTGGGACCGCCAGACCCTGAATGATCTGGTCGGAACAGTGCTGCATCCAAACGACATTTGCTCTTTCCCCAGCATATTCCTTGCTTTCAGGGAAGCTTGGCTTGTCCTATTCCCTCTGCCTGAAAAATTCCTAACCATCCCCGCTGGTGAGAAACTTCTCTGAAGAACAAATGAAAAATACTACCCTCGTGAGACTTCTCCAGTCAGCCCTCTCCTTCCTCTGTATCCCCAGTCCTTCCTTCGTGTCTTTATTCATTTGTTTTATAAACATTAAATAATAAACATTTAGTTCCTACGATGTATCAAATCCGGAAATGGCACTATAGGGTCCGATGAATAAGATGGGAATCCTTACGAGGGAGATAGGTATCTAACCAAGAAATGCAGAATATATTCTCGGCTCCGGAACAGTCAGTTCAACTGGAAGGACAGGGACAAGAAAAGCTTCTGAAAGTAGGTGAAATTCGAGTTTTTGAAGAATAAGTCACCAGACAGACAGGTCGGAGGAGTTAGAGTACTCAGACAAAAGATACAAAGAAAGCAAGTTCATGAAAGCCTGTGTGCCTTCCAAAGATTCCTAGTGATTCATTTTGGCTGGGCCATAGGGCTGGTGACAGGACATAAAGTAATAGGGCTACAAATGTAAGCAGGAGCAAGATTTTGAGAAGCCTGGATAAAACTTCCAGTTCAGCATGGCAGATGGAACACACCCATTTATCTTTCCTCCTCCAAACACCTCACAAAAAATGAAAATAAAGAGGTAAAGGGTACCCACTACAAGACTAAGGAGAATGAGTGAAAATATGACAACAGGCAAAAAAAAAAAAAGTCAACATTCTGTAAGATGCAACATTATCCAATAGAAATACAATGATAGTCACATATGTAAGTTAAAATTATCTAGCAGCCTCATTAAAAAAGCAAATGTGTGGGCGGTGGGGGTGGGGGAGGAGGCCCCTGGGTGGCCAGTTGCTAAGCCTTTGCCTTCCCCTCTAGGTCATGATCCCAGGGTCCTGGGATTGAGACCCACATCGAGCTCCCTGCTTGATGGGAAGCTGGTTTCTCCCTCTCCCAATTCCCCTACTTGTGTTCTCTCTTTCACGGTGTCTCTCTCTGTCAAATAAATAAAATCTTTTTAAAAAATAAAAAAGCGAAAGGGTGAAATTCGTTTAATGCATTTTATTTAACCCAATATACCCAAAATATTCTTTCAACATGTATAGCACTCTTAACTCACATTTCAATGGCTTAATAGCCATGTGACTAGTGGCTACCATATTGGGCAGTGCAGGTGTAAAACATAAAAACTGAACTACTGAGGGAAAGCTCCTAGAAGGCAAACTATTTTGCCCCTCAGAACCTAGGAGGGCTTAAGAATTGTAGGCACTGAGTTTCTTTAAAGGCAGAGATGTGGCTTGGGCTGGATAAAGGATTGGTTGAAAGTCTGGTTAAGAAGCAGGTGAGATCCTCTGAATCTTGTTCCTCAATTATTGGTGCTGGGTGGTTGCCCCTACCAGCTTTATTCAGGCATCATCACTGTTGATACCATCAACATCACTAAAAGTTATTGAGTACTTACTGTATTTCTTATATTTTACATAACAATTGATTCTAACAATTTTATGAAGTAAGCAATATAATATACCCATTTTACAGAGGAAAAAAAAACAAGAAACAGAAAGCTTATGTAACTCTCCAACAACTACACAGTACCAACTGAAAGCTATTATTCAAACCCGGGCATGCTTACTCCAGGACTCAACCTCTTAACCAACAGTTTTACTCTCTGGAACCAGGAGAGCTCTGTACTCATGGACAACAGGTGCAATCTATGGAGGCGGTATCTTATGGGATATGGCTTCTAGGAGGTGCAGAGAAAATGGTGATGACCTGCCCCCAACATTCTAGCTTGGGTGACTGGATAGGCATTGATTCCATATAACAGCATTTTGAGAACAGAAGAAGCATGTTTGTGAGATAAGGAATTCAGATTTTGACTAGTTGTATTTGAGTTCCATGAAATATCCAGGTACTCCTCTCCAGTTGGATACATGGGTCTCAAACTCACAAGGGATGTTTGGGCTAGGAACAAATATGGAAACAAATGGCCCTTCAATAGTAAGTGAAGTCTGGGAGAAGATAACATCAACAAGAGTGTTCATGTAGAGTGAGGAGAGGCCACAGTAGGAAACCCAGATTACACCATTATGATAAAGTTCCCAAGTATGAGGACAGAAATGGGGTGAAAAAGACAGTGATCCAGGTGTTAAAATCTCGAATAAGGAGCTACTGGGCAGTTAGAAGGTGACAAAAACAAAAGGTATAATGATCGGCCAGAAGACACACTTTTAAAAAAAGATTTTATTTTTTTATTTGACAGACCACAAGTAGGCACAGAGGTAGGTCGGGGGGGGGGGGGGAGCAGACTCCCTGCTGAGCAGAGAGCTTGATGCGGGGCTCGATACCAGGACCCCGAGATCATGACCTCAGCCAAAGGCAAAGGCTTAACCCACTGAGTCACCCAGGCACCCCCAGAAGACACATTCTTTTTTTTTTTTTTTAATTTTTATTTCTTTGACAGAGAGAAAACACAACTAGGCAGAGAGGCAGGCAGAGAGAGAGGAGGAAGCAGGCTCCCTGCCAAGCAGAGAGCCCGATGCGGGGCTCGATCCCAGGACCCTGGGACCATGACCTGAGCTGAAGGCAGAGGCTTTAACCCACTGAGCCACCCAGGCGCCCCCAGAAGACACATTCTTGTAAGCAGTGGTGGTTCTTGTGTTTGTTGGTTTTGAGAATGATTGTGGTTTCTAAGTCCTTTATGTACAGACATGCATTGATAATACAAAACCCTGAATAAATGCCTGACCCTAATCATTACATGCTTAATCTCTTTGTATTTTTTATCGTTCTACACTCAAACAAACATTTTTCCCTCTTACCTGCCCTCCCACTACCATGGAACTTGTAAATTGCTCCCTAGAAACTTTCTCCCACATTCCTGGCATTCTTATCCCTATGCTAGTTGTCTTCCCAACATTCCGGATTTACCTTTATTCCACTTATCTTGACATCCAATTTCAGCCCAGAAACAAACTGCTCATGGATCACAAGACCCAGGCGAGAAAACCTACCTTTCTCTCCAGTGTGCAGTAGGAAGCAGAGAAGGGCTCTTCTAGCCTTAAACCCCCAAAGAAGGAGAAGACCTCCGTCTCCTTCTCCTTGGAATCTACTTCTACTCTGTCTTTTAATGACCAGCAGGGCTCCCTGATATGAGGCTCATGAAGGCCTACAGCTAGAGCCACTTTTGCAGCTGCTGCCAATGGTTTCCTTCCCTCCACCCCTTTCACAGTTGACCTTGCCTTATATAGAAGGCCCAGATAAATCTGAATCCCTTCCACAAAGCTCTCCTGGATGTTCCAGCTCATGCTAACTCTTCTTTTATTAAATTGGCATGGACACTGTTTATCATGAGTTTGTTGGGTCTTTTCACCTGGGCAGGAACCCCAGGAGGATAAGGTTATGTCTTCCTTCTATGACTTGATCAAGCACAGAACTGGCTCACAGTAGGTTCTTATTGAAGTATGAGGCTACTTGTTTCACACACACACACACACTGATTTTGTCACAGCTCCAAGCAACTATCCATCCTTCTAGGAATCAACAGTCAGAGTTTCCTTGAAGAGTCACCTCAAAAGATATATAAACTATCAGTTATAAAATAAGTAAGTCCTGGGAGTATCATGTACAGCATGGTGACTATAGTTAGTAATAATATATTGTATACTTGAAAGTTGCAAAGAGAGATCTTAAAAGTTCTCATTATAAGAAAAAAAACTGTAACTATATGTAGTGACAGATGTTAGCTAGACTTATTTTGGTCAGCATTTCACAATATATGCAAATATTAAATCATGTTGTACAGGGTGCCTGGGTGGCTCAGTGGGTTAAGCCTCCGCCTTTGGCTCAGGTCCTGATCTCAGGGTCCTGGGATAGAACCCTAAATCAGGTTCTCTGCTCAGCAGGGAGCCTGTTTCCCCCTTCCCTCCACCTTCCTCTCTGCCTACTTGTGATCTCTCTGTCAAATAAATAAATAAAATATTTTTTTAAAAATCATGTTGTACATCTGAAAATAATACGTTCTTTTTTAAAGCTAATATGTTCTATGTCGATTTCAATATCCAATGTACTTATATTTCAATTAAAAAAAGACTTGGTCAGGGGCGCCTGGGTGGCTCAGTCATTAAGCGGCTGCCTTCGGCTTGTGTCATGATTCCAGGGTCCTGAGATTGAGCCCGGCATTGGGCTCCCTGCTCAGCGGGAAGCCTGCTTCTCCCTCTCCCACTCCCTCTGCTTGCATTCCCTCTTTTGCTGTGTCTCTCTCTGTCAAATAAATAAATAAAATCTTAAAAAAAAAAGACTTGGTTAAAAAAAAAACAGGTCATGCCAAAGAGTCCCATTTCAAAAAGTCACTGATTTTGCCCACCATAGTTCACTCTACCTCATCCACCAAATTTGTCCCCTAGTGACCATGATGGTTAATTTTATGTGTCACATTGGCTGGGCCAGTGCCCAGATATGTGGTCATACATTATTCTGGATGAGGGTGCTTTTTTTCTGTGAGGGTGCTTTTTTTTATGAGATTAATTGAAATCTGTGGAATTTGAGTAAAGCTGATTGCCCACCATAATGCGGGTGAGCCTCTCCCAATCATTTGAAATCCTAACAGAACAAAAGTCTGATCTCTCCTGAGTAAGAGACAATTCTACAACAGGAAGTCTTCAGACTTGAACTGCAGAATTGGCTCTTCCTGAATCTCCAGTCTGGCAGCCCACCCTGAAGATTTTGGACTTGCTCAACTTCAATAATCACATCAGCCAATTCCTGAAGATAAATCTCTCCCTTTCGCTCTCTCTCTCTCTCTTTCTTACTCCCCCATCCCCCATCCTGACCACACACACACATCCAATTGTTTCTTTCTCTGGAGAACTCAAATAAACTTTGACTATTTCCAAAAATGTAATTCTTCCTGTGATGGGAGGCTTTTCCAACCCAGAGGAGATTCCAAAGATGCACCTTGGTCTCTGAAAACAGCAGAGCCCAAAGGAACTACAGTAAAGTCACGGACCCTTAATATGGACAGGAAATTGGGGTAGTCCACAGGAAAATGTGACCCAAATATCCAGAGCACTGAGCAGAAGGGAGCAAGGCCTGTATCTCCAAAGCCCAGAATGAAGAAGCCAAAGAAGGAAGCAGGAGATAGGGTAGGATGCACACAGAGGGTATATTGAACCCAGGCCTTGAGAGAAGGGTAGAATTTCCATCCGGGATGAAGGAAAGGTAATAAACATCTGTTCACTATGGATGTACAAAATCTTTGGAATCCCCTCTCTTTGATGTTATCCCCATCAAGAGACTCACATTGCCCATGTAGAATCCAGCCAACTGTCCTTCCCCTTTCCACTAGGCGCAGGTCTAGAAGCTTCCCCAGCCAGACTTATCCATGCCTGACCTTTTTTGATGGTCTTAGGTGGCAGCAGACCTCCATTTGGACGTTACCTATGAGAGGAAACAGCAATGGCTGGGCTGCCTTTTTTAATGGTCTTAGGCGGCAGCAGAGATGGGATGTGCCCATGGTTGGTGGCAGCCCCAGCAGCTTCCTGAGAGGCAGAGCTGACACCACACAGGCCACAGGGGCAGTGGCAGCCGAGATCCCTCAGAGGCCAGCTCTCTGGCATGGCTCTGGGAGTTGCTTCAAGGTCTGGAGCCCCTGTTTTGTCACCTGTGAAATGGATTTTGTGTTGCCTCCCTCCCTGAGCTAGCAAATGTAATGGAGCTTGGAAGGCAATTGGGTGTACCACGAAACAACAGCCATAGCTACAGCTCAAAGCAGGTAAAAGGAAGAAAACGAGAATGAGAAAGGGAGACAGTTTCAGGAGCAAGCCTATCGGGAGGAAGCCTCTGTGAGGCCCCTATTCCTCACCCTAAAGCTTTCCCTGACTGGGAATGGGAAGGCAGAGGCTGGGGGCATGAGGACCCAGGCTTCTGGGTGGTGTGCGGTCAGGGTAAGAGTGTCTTTACCACTCTCCCAGCACCACTCCTCACTGGGCCCTGCCCCCGGTGGACGCCGAGCAGAGAGAAGTCACAGTTGGATACCTTGGGTCTTTCTGCCTCAAATGAGAAGAAATAGTCTTTGGCTCCAATTAATTAAGCAAACTGATAGAAATTCCCTGCCCAAGTCACATTTTGCATATCCATAATCTCTGTGCTACATTTTCTGTATGCTTTACCCCTGGGTAAAAATTCGTGAGCATTTAAATGCTTCCTCACATAATCTTGCTAAAGCACACTCCGGTCTATAAATATTCATGCCACTGCCAAAACATTTGCAAGCTTTCCCCAAAGGTGAAATGTGTGTAATGTACTTTGTCTTCTGGGTATAAATATTATCCAATACATTTTGGTTAATATGAATACACTAATTATTCCTGTAACCCTTTTAAAAAGGGTCATCTTCATGATGTGAATTTTTAAAAAATGTAATTACAGTAATTGGATACTTAATCTAATTAAAATTTGCTTTATCTTTAATGGGAATTTTTCTAAAGAGGGAGAATGACAATTGGGTTTTTGATAATGACTGTTTTCTTCCTGTGGGGGGATCAAGTTGGTGAAAACTGGAGAACCAGGAGTTTTGTGTCCATCAGCGCCCTGGTTGCTGGGCAAAGCCAAGCCAGTCTTTGCCTTAGGACTCAGCACTTACATAATGAATATGGGTTTTAGTTACTGAAGAGAGTGGAGGAAAGGACTAGTGGAACTTTTTCTATTCCAATAGACGAAACTTCTGCCCTCCCTAGGGAGCAGCCTGTTCCCCTGGACCTGTGATTGGTCCATAGTGGGAACTTGATCCCAGCAGGCTAGATTAGGGTTCCTTGCAGGGCTTGCTGGAGCTGGAGCTGGAGGAGAAGCAGCTCCCCTATTTTGAGGACCATGGTGCTGTAAGGTGTTAGAGTAAATGCTCCAGGGGCTCCACTCAGATCCTGTTGGCTCACCCTTGAGGTCACCTGCAGAGAGTTCCTACATACAAGTTGGGGTCCTGCCTGGTCTCTAAGCTGGGGGGCAAGCTGGGCCTGCTGGAGAGCTACCAGCCCTAGAATAACTCTCAGACTATGAGGGAGGGAAGGAGAAATAGGTGGATAGAAGGCAAGCCTGGTGTTGAATCCAGGCTCCACCCCCAAATCTCTCTTTGCTCCTTGCTCTTCCTCCTTTGATTCTGTGGGTTCTCTGAACCCTCCCCAGACATATGAGTCAAACGTTTCTCCCATTTTTTTCATATGTGTTGAGATTGCTTGCCAGAGTTGGATTTCTTTTCTTTCTTTCTTTCTTTTTTTTTTTAAAGGGAGTTTTATTAAAGCATGGGGACAGGACCCATGGGCAGAAAGGGCTGCCTAGAGTTGGCTTTCTATTTCTTGCAACTGAAAGTGTCATGACTTTCTCAAAGAATAAGTGAGTTTGCATACAAAGCATTTGAAAAAGAGCTTGCCTCAGATGCAGTGTTACTACCATCATTACCACTGTTATTATCAAGGGCACATCATTATTATCCAATGTCTGAACTGCTTCTAGAAAGAAATATGGATCAAGGACCTAGAGCCTAGAAAAGAGTCACAAGGGGCGCCTGTGTGGCTCAGTCAGTTAAGCATCTGCCTTCAGCTCAGGTCATGACCCCAGAGTCCTGTGATGGAGCCCTGAATCAGACTGCCTGCTCAGTGGGGAGTCGCCTTCCTCTGCCCCTCCCCAACTCATGCTCGCTCTCTCTCTCTCTCTCCCCCTCACTCTCAAATAAACAAATAAAATCTTTAAAAAAAAGAGAGAGTCACAAAAGAAGTCAGTTTGATTCTACCTAATTTCCTCTCTTTTGTCTTTTTTTCATAACTTGAAATAAATATTATTCTATTTCGCCTAAGGGTCACGTTCATTTTGCTATAATTTTGTTAGCAAGTCTGAGTGGCGTAGACAAACTGCTGAGTGTGAATACCCCGGTCAGGTTCAAGTCATGGCAGGCTTTGACTGGCTGCAAGTTCACTTTAGGACTGTCATGGGCTCCTGCTGCTTTAGCTCTGATGGGTCCCCTCCTCCATAACACATATTTAAAATTATATATCATGACTACATTGGTATAAAGACAAATATGTTACTATTATATATCAAGACAATTTTCTACCTAAAATTCACTCTTCCTTCTGGTTTTAAGAGAAATTAAAACACTTTAGTAAGATGGCTCCTGCTCTGTGTTTTCTATGACGCACAATTGTTTTTTTTTTTTTAAAGATTTTATTTATTTATTAGAGAGAGAGAGAGAGCGAGCACAGGCAGACAGAGTTGCAGGCAGAGGCAGAGGGCGAAGCAGGCTCCCTGCCGAGCAAGGAGCCCGACGTGGGACTCGATCCCAGGATGCTGGGATCATGACCCGAGCCGAAGGCAGCCGCTCAACCAACTGAGCCACCCAGGCGTCCCCGCATAATTGTTTTTAATTGTATCAAGTGCATAGAAGTAAAATGTTGTCATTTTTAGAAAAGTTGCCAGGCAGATGTTTCTCTACTCTAGGGAATGGTGGAAGACTTACCTTGGCAGAGGGAAAATGCTTCTGGGAATCTTCTGGCTCAGCAAGGCAAGGCCCAGAAGGTCATGACAGAGTTGGGGTTTAAGAAAATGAGGACAAGGGGCTCTTCAGAATAAATTAAAGTGATGTTTTCCTTCAAGGAGAGGCTCTTCTATGTTGTCATATTTGGGACTTCTCCTGGAGTCTGAGAGACAGGAATCTGACAGCAAGGTACCAGGGAAGAGACAGCAGGGTTTGAAGCACTGTGGTTTGTGGAGCAGAAGATCTCCTAGAGAGTTAGCCAGAAAGAGCTCCCTGTGATGAGAGGTGCTTGGTGGGCTACAGTTTTGGAAAGGTGATATCCAGGCTTTCCTCCTGAACTGCATTCCTCCTGTGGTTTCCTCAAGCCTTTAGAAAAGTCTGTGACACACCACAGGATGTGCCATTGGTGCTCGGGAATCTGGGAGGGGATTGGTTCCTGCTTGGAGCAAGGCATTCTCATGTCTTTTTAAGATCGGAGAACATTCTCGTCTCCTAAGACCCTCCCTCATCTTGAAAGGCTAAGGGAGCAGCACTGAATCAGCAGAGAATGCTAATCCCAATAACCAAGGTGACAAGAAACAATGTGTGTGGAGGGCTTCGGGGTGGGGGGGGGGGTGGTGACCAAGTGAACACAGAGAGTCAGAATGCCACAGGTTTGGTAAGAATGCACTTGGGACAAAGTCTGTTCTCCCAAATGCAATGGAAGACAGTGATGCTGGAAGGGAAAGGGGCAGAGAGCAGGATTGCCTCCTACTATTTTGTGGTTAAGGGTTCCAAAGCAGCCAGAGTCTGTAAATACAGTGTCCTCCCCTCTCTGAACACATGTCTTGTGATGTCTCTGCTTCCAGCTGTAGCCACACTGGCCTTACTCACACTCACACAGGCCTGGGCAATGCCACTCTGAGTCCCTGCACTTGTGCTCTCTGCCAGGGCTGCCCCTGCCCCAGATACCTGCATGGCTCAACCTCTCACCTCCTTTAAGTCTTTGCTCAACTCTCACCATTCTCAGTGAGACCTTCCCTGGCCAACTGCTGTAAGGCAAAGCACTCTTTTATCCACCTGCCCTACTTTATTTCCCGCCACGGCACTTGTCCTAGCCAGTTCAGGCTGCTATAACAAAGTCCCATAGATGGTGTGACTTATCAACAACAGAACTTTAGCTCTTTTAGCTCTGGAGGCTGTGATCTGAGAGCAGGACGCCAGCAGATTCCGTGTCTGGTGAGAGCCTGCTTTCCTGGTTCACGGATAGCCCTCTTCTTTCCCTGTCTGGGGAGGAAGAAGCAAGGGAGCTCCCTGGGGTCTCTTTCATAAGGGTGCTAATCCCACTCATAAGGCTCATCACCTTCACGACTCAATCGCCTCCCAAAGGCTGTACCTCCAAATACCATTCCTGGGGATTAGGTTTCAACATATGAATTTCAGAGGGACACAAACATACAGCCTATAACAACACTTATCATCTTCTACAGTATATTACTTTGGTTTCTCTCCTGTCTCTCCCCTCTAGACTGTAAGCTGTATCAGAGCAGGGAATTTGGTCCTTTTTGCTTGCTTCTTCTTCCCCAGTGCCTAGAACAGTGCCTGGCGCACGGTAGGTGTCAATAAATATTCTTTGATTGGATGAATGAAGATGACAGTGTATAGAGTCTACAGATAAAGTGCTTTGAGAAAGCTCCTAAACTGGCTAGAAATAAGTCACGTGCATATTATATAGCAGCTGAAAGCCACAATCGGGTACATGAAGTGGGAACGGGTTTTGAATGACTGATCATCCACATTCCCATGTTTGGCTTAGATGGTATTTATCATACTGCCGCCAAGTGCTTTTTAAATGGTGTTCTGTAGAAACTCAGGTGCCACAGATCTCTCTTCAATGTTTGTTCTTTTTTTTTAATTGAGATTTTATTTATTGGGGCACCTGGGTGGCTCAGTGGGTTAAAGCCTCTGCCTTCGCTCAGGTCATGATCTCAGGGTCCTGGGATCGAGCCCCGCATCAGGCTCTCCACTCGGCGGGGAGCCTGCTTCCTCCTCTCTCTCTGCCTGCCTCTCTCTCTGCCTGCCTCTCCGCCTGCTTGTGATCTCTCTCTCTCTCTGTCAAATAAATAAATAAAATCTTAAAAAAAAGATTTTATTTATTTATTTGACAGACAGAGATAGATCACAAATAGGCGGAGAGGCAGGCAGAGAGAGAGGAAGGGAAGCAGGCTCCCCCTGAGCAGAGAGTCCGATGTGGGGCTCAATCCCAGAACCCTGGGATCATGACCTGAGGGGAAGGCAGAGGCTTTAACCCACTGAACCACCCAGGCACCCCTGTTCTTAATTTTTTTTCAAATATATTTTTAACTATAATTAGAGTAACATACTCAAATGAAGTATAGATTAAATTTGAATATATTGACAACTCCTGATATGTTAACTTGTACTGTCATGTTAACTAATTTTTTAACAAGTAGAGCCTAAGAATAATGATTCTTTTTTCATTCCTATAAATATATTTGGATTTTTAAAAAATAGGTTTCTCCATTTGTAATGTTTTGTTTAATAAAGAATGCAAGAAGTCATATACCTTTGTTGATTCTCTGTTAGAAACAAACAAACCACACCAGTTTTCTGTCCTCTTTCAGGTTTCTGAGGTTAATTGAAGATTATCTTGAGGCTGCAAGCTGAACTCGAAATATGTTGCCATTTGCACATTTTTCTAGGTGTCAGAATCTTCTCAATAGTGTGTGACCAAAACAAAAGGAAGACACTGACTGGGTGCCAAAACTGGTAAGTAGCAGAAATTCCCCCTCAGTAGCCCTTGCTTTCAGTATTTTTTTTGAAATGGTCATTATTTTGTATTTGTAGTACTTTGGGTGGTCTTCTTTTACTTTTTTATTTTGTTTTGTTTTTCTTATGAAACTGATGCAGCTATGTTAATGAATCAGCTCATGTCACCTCAAGAGCCCAGTCTCACATCTTCATAAAGTCTTGGGAACCAGTAGTTGCAAGCATTATTCTATACTGTCTCCCCTCTGTATGGGTCGATACAGCTATCCATACACCTCAAGGTTTTGAATGTGGAACATGGAATGTTCACTGGGGATTCTTCTTAAAGTTTTTAAATTTACAAATGTAAAATTCACTTTTTTCCTGAGTTTTATACATACCCAGATCCTTTTAACCAGCGCCTCGCACAGGATACAGAACAATTCCAACATCCCAGAGAATTCCCATGTGCTGCACCTTTGTCTTCAGATCCTCACCCTGTATCAACCACAGGCAACTGCAGATCTATTCTCTGTTTCTATATTTTTGCCCTTTCCAAAACAATGGAGTCATATAGTATGTAATCTTTTGAGATTGGGTTCTTTCACTTAGAAGAGTGCATTTGAGATTCATTGAAAAGGTTATGTGTATTAACAGTTTATTGCTGAGTGGTATTCTATTGTGTGGATAGAGCACAGTTTACTCACCGATTGAAGGACATTTGGGTTTCGTTTCAGGGTTTTGGTGATTACAAAATACTCCTATAAACTTTCATGCACAGGTTTTTGTGTGAGCATAGCTTTTCATTTCTTTAAGATAAAAAAATAATGGGATTCACAGGACATAGGCAAATGTATGTTCCACTCTGTATTTATTTATTTATATTTCTTGAATTTGTTTTAAAGCAAACTCTACACCCAACATGGGGCTCAAATTCACAACCCTGAGATCAAGAGTTTCATGCTCCACTGACTGAGCCAGTCAGGTGCCCCAAGTTTCACTTTTTAAAGAAACTGCTACACCATTTTTTCCAGAGAGCTATACCATTTTGCATCTCTACCAGGAGTGGAAGAGAGTTCCAGTTTCTCCCCTTCCCATCAGCACTTGATATGGTCAGTTTTCATTTGTTAACTTTAGTCATCTGAATTGTACATACTACTATGTTATTGTGGTTTTCATTTACATTTACCTAATGAGTGATGTTGAGCATCTTTTCATGTGCTTATTTGTCATAAACATGTCTTCTTTGTTGAAGTTTCTATTCAAACCTTTGCCATTTAAACAACTGAGTTGCTTTCTTATTGTTCAATTTTGAGAGTTCTTAAAATTTTCTGGTTGCAAGTTATTTGTCTGGTATATGATTTGCAAATATTTTCTCCCAACCTGGGGCTGATCTTTTCATTCTTTTAACAGTATGCTTTACAGAGTCCAAATTTCAATTTTGATGAAGTCCAAATTACCAATATTTTATTTTCCAGATTGTGCTTTTGGTGTCATCCATAGGAACTCTTTGCTTAACCCAAGGTCAAGAAAAATTTCTCCTATGTTTCTCTTCTATGTGAGTTCTATAATTAGGACCATTACCCATTTGGAGTTAATTTTTACATATGGTTGCTTTTAATTCTTGACATTTCAAAACCGTAGGTTGTTTTTATTGTTTGAATTTCTTTTTTAAATATAATGATTTTGTTTTTATGCAACTAACACATGTTTACCGTAAGAAATAATAGAGGACACAAAGAAAAAAGTTAATATTCACTTCTATCTCTACCACCTGGAAAGAACCATCTATAACTCTTGATGAACATTATTTCAGAAATCTCTGAGCATAAATACAGATAGACCAATGCATGGGGAGAAGAAAAATGTCTGAAAGATAGGTAAGAAGGTATTTTTAATTTTCTTTGGGGACATTTTCATCTTAAGAAACACCAGTTATATATATTGGATTTCTTTAGTCCTCCTTATCTATCAACCTCTTCATAATCATGTTTTTATTTTTATTTTTGTTCCACTTTATCTTGTGTGACTCTGGCTGTGTTTTTACTGTTATTTGTTGCTTCTAATGTGAGGTTGATCTCTATAATATTCCCTCACTGTCTCTATTTTCTTTTGCTTCCATTTATTCTCTTGACTTTTGCTACCTTATTTATTACTTGCTATCCTATAAACCCTTCTCTACACCTTTGTGTCTCTTCTCTGTACTTTTCTTTAGAGATCATGTGATCTACAATTTAATGAAGGCTATAGAAAGTTATTTGTCTGAATCCTTCCTTTGCTTAGTTCTTCTTGAAATGTATGCTCTTCATCAGCTTTTTTGTTTATGTTCTTTTTTTATGTTCCCTACCCCCTACTCTTTGCTAAGGTTCCATGTGACTTCCAGCTCATTGTATCTCATCCTACAGTTGAGTGGGTTGTTGAAGAATAGTGTGGGGAGAGGGGAGAGCTGAGACAGTTAACAGCTTCGATTCAAGCAAGTCATGGCAAACAGCCTCTCAGCATTATTTCTCCTGCCCTAGGTGCCTGTTTTCCATAGGTTTTCAGCTTTCAAGAGATCCTAGAGGCTCACAGCAGGGATCCTAAAGTCACAGGTTCTCCTAACTATGATCTCATGACCCCCATTTAAGCTCTGCCTCTATACCACTTCAACTCTGGCTAGGAGTTTAGGTAGTAGACAGTGATAATTGTGTCTGCTTTGAATTTGACTTGGTAATTATGTATTATCTAAAAAACATGCTGCTAACTTTTTTAAGAGATGTATTGATTGATTGATTGATTGATTTGATAGACAGAGATCACAAGTAGGCAGAGAGGTAGGCAGAGAGAGAGGAGGAAGCAGGATCCCTGCCGAGCAGAGAGCCCGATGTGGGGCTCGATCCCAGGACCCCGGGATCATGACCTGAGCCGAAGGCAGAGGCTTAACCCACTGAGCCACCCAGGCGCCCTAAAAACATGCTGCTAACTTTTATTTGCTAATATTTTATTTAAGATTTTTGTTTTGTTATCAAAATGAGATTAATCTGTGGTAGTTGCTTTGCCTTGTCCAGTTGTGCTATCAATATTTTATTAGCTCTGTAACAAATAACTTGGAGATTTCCTTTCCTTTTTATGCACTGGAACAGTTTAACTCCAGAATTATTTGTTCCTCAGAGATTTGGATGAATTCACTTGTGAAGCTGTGTGTGTGTGTGTGCATATATACATATGAGAAAATCATTAAAATATTTTTTCTCAATATCTTCCATGATTATTAATAATCTTCAGCCAGTTCTAGTACCATCATTTTCCTAGAAACAATTTCACCGTTTCTAAAGTAGAAACTTTACAATTTTTACAACATAGAGTTGTAAAATTTTACAACATAGAGTTGTAAAAATTTAAAATTATAATTATAATTAATTTTCTACATATTTGTGGTTATTTCCCTACTTTGTCTACTTGAGCTTCTTTGCTTCTTTTTTGATCTGATTAAGTAGTAATTCATCTTTTTTGGTCTTTTTATCAGCTGGGAAGTTAATAAGTTATTCTTAATGGATGAATTTCTATTTTATTATTAATTTCTTCTTACTACTATTCTTAGGATGATTTTATTTTTTCTAGTTTCTTGAGTTGGATGCTTGAGTCATTTATTTTAATTGTTTCTTGTTTCATGTGTGGCTGAGACAGAGACAGTGCTCACTAGATATATATGTGCTCCTCCCCTACATACCACAGCGTCTTTTGAAATTTGGGATCAGTCATGTAACTAGTTCTAGCCAATGGGTTGTGAACAGAAATAGTATATATTTTGTCTGGATTGGAATAATTATGAGCCAGTATACTTTCTCCCTTCTCCTCCTTCCACTTTACCATACTCTTGTAGGCTATGTGTTCCAGATGGTCCAGCTACAGGATGGAAGATTCTCTATCAGCCTGCCTCCTTAAGTAACTGGAACAGGCACGTAGCACGAACAAGAAATAACCTTTATTGTGTTAAGCCACTGCACTTTTGGGCTTTGCCTGTTGTGCTAGCTCTTGGTTACTCATCTTGTCTAATAATGCATCTGAGTCTATGACTCCTCCTCTGAGTGTAGCTTTAGACACATCCCAAGGTTTCGGTACACAATACAGAGACCTATGTACCAGTGCTCATTGGTTCAGTCTGACAGCTGCACGACCCATCTGCTCAGTACAGTTCTTCCAACTCTAGGCTGGCTAGATCTCCAGGCCCTCACACTCACCTAAGGGAGCCTGCAGATACAAACCGTGATTGGCTGTCAGGCCCTTCCAGAGCCTACTGCATTTGCTCCTGACCCGCTTCTGCTTGAATGCCATGCCTCCTCGGTTACCAGTTCTTGGCTCCATCTCTTCTTCACAAATCTGCTTCTCTTCCTTCAGTCTTGGCACTTGCAACCATCTCTCAGGTGACTTAAAGCTTTCCCTACAGACTAGCTTGGATTTGGCTTACTCCCTTCAGATGGCTTCAGGCAGCTTGTGTCCTAGCCCAGCTCTGCTGAGCCAATTCAGGAAAGGGTGTGGGGGAAAATGCCATCCTTAGGTTTCCCTCTAGAACCCCCACCTTCTCTCATCCCTCCTCCTTCTCCTGCACCCCCGTTGAGAGGGAGATGTGCATGCCACACAGAGTGGGGGCCTGGGGAGGCCCTGGTTGGTCTCAGCCCTCGGCCTGCCATAAGGAGGGATTTCCACAGCAACCCCCAACCCCGGGAGGCCCGAGGCGGGTGGAGGCATGGTGCCACCCCCACACCGTTTTCACAGCTTTGCAACAATCTGTATTCTTGGGCCTTTTCCTTAAGAAGGAGTGTGGGAATACATATGATTTATAATGTAAACAATATACACTGACAAGATGTGAATGAATAAAAGATGCATAAATAAAAGCACAGGAATAAATAAGCCTCCTACCTTGGCCTTGCTCTGAGCAGCAAGAGAGTGTGGGAACACGGCAGCAGGACTGGGCAGCCAGTGGCAGCTGTCTCAGCGTTCTTCCAGAAGGCTGGGCAGCCTCCCTGCCGCCCACCCCCCACCATAGGCCTCCTGTGTTCAGGCAGATCCTCCTTCAGGAGCTGACCTCTTCAAACTGGGGCAGTCTGGTGCACGGAAAGAACATAGGGCAGATACTAACTAGCATCGCAGCCTGGAGCAGGTTGGCACCCTCCCTCCTGCTACCCTCCAGGCCTTTGTGTCCCCCATCTGTAAAAGAGAGGATTAGACTAGATGTCCTCTGAGTCCTTTAGGAATATGCTTTAATAGTCCCTCCCATCGGGCAGGGCAGTGTGATACACTCTATTTCTGGGCCTCAATTTTCTCATCCATGAAATGGGGATTCCGATGGGAGGACTCAGAGGGTCTTCCCTTTCTGGTGGTCTCTAGGTGACTCTGACTTCCCTGTTTTGCTCTCAGGGATCACAAGAGGGCCATTCTCTGTTTCCAGTGTAGCTAGGTTTGAAACAGGCCTGGTTCTCTGGGCTGACAACCCTCAGGCAGACTGAAAAGAGCACATCCATGTAGCCTCCCGTCCTGACCTGTGACAAGGCAGGCCCCATGGCCACCTCTTTCCTGCCTGGCCTGGTCCAGAATGATGGAGGGGAAAGGGAAACTTGTCTTGCCTTGAGAGGCCATGTGCCCCAATGTCTGTGCTCTGTGCCTGTGCCTCCGTGCTTGGGAGGAGAGTTGGGGGAGAGGAGCCCAAGCCAGAGAGGGATCAGTACTCTGATGGGGTATGAGAGGGGGCTTGGGAGACCAGAGGAAGCAGGCAGGGAGGAAGGGAGAGAAGCTGAAGATGGACTGGCTGGGACTAGCAAGGGATTCTGGCTTGGGCCCTACTGCCAGGAGGCCTCTGGATTGCTCCCCCATCCTCCCAGCAGATGGCAGTGCACGTATGGGAACGAAAGCAACAGCTTCTGGAATCCCCAGTGGAGGATTTTGCTAGGCTAGAGAGCAGGGGCTTGTCAACACACTGAACTCCATGGACCTCTGGTTTCCCACCGCCTTTATTAATAAACTCCTCATCCTAATCTTCTCTGCATGCAGAGAGCTGAGTGCTACTGGAGGCAGTTACCCAAACACAAGGACCAGAACCCTAGGAACTATGGGCTCCCTTCTGCCGAGCCCTCAGCACCGTCTAACCCTCCCTCTGTCAGTCCCGAGTATCTCTGTCTCCTGCTTTCCACAGAAACTATTTCAGAATTGATTCCCTGTCCTCAAATCTTCCTTCATTTCACTCATATCAGAAAACCCTAAGGAATAAGAAACTTGATAGGGAAACTCCAACTTGATAGGGAAACTCCTTTGATGAACTTTTCTATGAATTACAAATTGCAACCTCTGTCAATTGGCTCAAGCTGGTTCTCAAACGCCAGCTTTTCTTTTTTTTACTTATTTATTTGTTTATTTGACAGAGAGGGAGAGAGAGAGAGAGAGAGATCACAGGCGGGCAGAGAGAGGGGGGAAGCAGGCTCCCCGCTGAGCAGAGAGCCTGATGTGGGACTCAATCCCAGGACCCTGAGACCACGACCTGAACGGAAGGCAGAGGCCCAACCCACTGAGCCATCCAGGCACCCCAAACGCCAGCTTTTCTTTCCCCTCCTAGTGAGTCACTTCAAAGACATGTCCACCCCAATTGACTGTTTAGGTTTAGCCTAGAGGAAACACAACCACATGGCTGACATGGGGGTCTGGGTACCATGTGGGAGCTCCCATCCAAGGCAGGGCAGGGGCAAGCTACATCAGACCCTATTTTAGGAAAAATCAAAGCCGATGCACTGGAAACACCTAGAACAACCTGGAAGCCTAGAAGGTTAGTGGCAGGATCAGAGTTTGCGTTGTAAAAGCAAGACCACAGAGTCACATGAGATGATCTCATAAGGAAAAGCAGAGGAAAGAGCAAGGAAGAATGGCAGTGGGTGGTTTCTCTGAGCAGCCCGGAACATCCAGATCATCTTTTGTGGCCTTTAGATGCCACACACCAAAAAGGTAGGGGTTTAGGGTGAGACCAGGAATGAGGCTGTTCCCAAGAAAGGACATTGTGTGCCTTCCTGGCCTACTGCTCTCACTGTTACAGGCTCTGAGCTGTCCGTGGTACCAATGCTCTGCCTCCCTTTTCTGGGCTGTGACAGACTGAGGATGGAAGAAGGGAGAGGACAGAGTTGGGAGACTGTAATAGGATGTCTTCCACATCCAGGATATTCTGTAGGACAGTGTCTTACACACGGTAGGATCTCAACTAATATTTGTTAAATACATGATAAATGATTCAGGGCCACTCATGCAGGTGTAGGCATGTCTGGAAGAGGATTTGTCCATTTGTTGCTTTCTTCCATCCTGTTTGCACACTGTCTTCATGAAGACTCATGTTCTCTGTGTGGGTCCCAAAGGCCAGATCAATTCTATCCTTTTTGTTCCACACCAGCTCAATCCTGGCAGAGCAGGCTTCTCCTCTTCCCCCCACCTCATCCCAGGAGGTAGTGTGCTTTTGTGGGACAAGTTCCAGGCTCAAAATTAAACATTGATGTTGTGGTCTCCCTTCATCATCACTGATTTGTTGAGTGACCTTGGAAAGGTCACTTACTCTTAGGGCCTCAGTTTCCCCTGGTAATAATTATCTCTGCCCTTATAGGGTCATTGCAAAATTAAATGAGCTAATGAATTGAAAGAACTTTATGGATCATAAAACATGGTGCATGGGGTTAGGACTACAATGGTAATGATATTGAGCCCACATGGCATCCTAGATCAGGTTATAGCCAGGCAAAATATGCAAGCTCCTTGAGGGAAAAAACATGAGAGTGGCACTTCTGTGTAGTCCACCAGGGCTCAATAAGGGCAGTATGGAAACGCCCAGTAAGTCATTGAATGAAATGGGATTTCTTTCTTCAGAAGACCCTGAGTAGTGATCCAGATCTGGAGGTTTTAGGCCCAAGGAAGGTGAGATTTTCCAGCATCTGCCATTCCCCAGGGATTAGCTGTTCCTCCTTTTGTACCCATCCACCCATCCCTCCTGGCCTTGAGGAAATAGTCTGGAATCTGAATCTCCAGCTTCACCAAGTGCCTCCTGTCACCATGGACTTCTATAACCATCACTGTGTGCAGTGTGGCTGCTGCCCAAAGGGAGGGCAGTGTGCGGCGTCAGCATCTTTTAATCCATCACTTTCAGAAATACTACTCAGTGCAAAACCGAAAGCAACAATTATGCTAACTACAACCATTTTTTGTTATTGGATGCTATTCAATAGGGGAGCTATGATTATTGTGCATCTGTGTGTCATCTTACAGTTTTCAATTTCTTAGTTATGGTTGGCCAAAAATTGGTAAATACATAAATTAGAGTACAACCCATTAATTTATACTACGCATGGGACCACGGGGTGTCGTGGGATCTGCTGTATGGGTAGTCACCTGCCTTTCCTTTCCTCCATGGCTGGCCACTACATATGTCCAACCTCAGTCTCCTGGGCACGGTCACAGGGCAATGTTAAGAGAAGCTGAGGTTTAGGTGGCTCTGAGAGGGAAGATTTGACTCAAGCTCAGAGACTAGACCTGGGGCTCAGGAAGAAAGCACTCTAAGTACTCAGGAAGTGATGGATGTGACACAAGGACTCTCTGATGTTAGAGGACATTTTACATCTAGAGGGGGATTCCAGATTCAGGGAGGCTCTGCTTCTTAGCCTAAACACAGTGGCTCAAGGCATGATGGTTCTGCTTACCCTCTTTCCTCTGCTTCTCCAAATGAACTGCTGTTCTAATGCTCTGCCTTCACAGCCATGTAGCTCCAGGGTCAATCCTCCCTCCCCACCCTACTTTTCAAGCCATGTCTGTCCCTATATTTCACTCTGGAAAAGAACCTGGTGGGTGGGGGTTTGGGCAGAGGAGGAAAAGAGAATGTGAGGATCCTTGGCCAAGTGCTCAATGGCTCAGTAGTATCATCTGTCCATTCAATAAACATTAATTGAGCACATAATATGAACCAGTTTCAGTTTAAGCATGGCCATTGATTGAAACATGGGAAATACTTATGGGAACATGTTGGTAAGAAGTAAACTGCTGGGCCTAGATGCATATGGAATCAAGGCTAATGGCATCCAGCCTCACTCACTGGCTCTGTAATTTGGGTAAATTATTTAATTTCTTTGTGCCTCATTTTCCTCATGTGTACTATGAGAATAGTAATAACAATGGTAAGAGGATGGTAAGGATTAAATGAGGTATTAGGTTGAGTCATTTGACGTGGCCACCAGTGGCTATTTTTGAACTACAGAAACACTAATTTCGTATAGTTTAGCCTGGCAAAGAGCTTAGCATGGGGTCTGGTTCAGATCAAGTGCTCAGGGAGTAGCAACCTTGCTTCTTATTATCCAGATGGTACAAGCCTAACAGGGAGTGATTTCCCCCACCTTGATTGTATAGTGCTAACATTTGGAGATGACACTCTTTGTAGCAACCACCAGGAAGGTTTTGACTCAAGATTGACATACTCAGTGGATTCCTTTTACTCAAGACTGGGGACAATCATGTTAGAGCAGGCATTGACCAACAATTAGTGACTAGCCAAGGAGTTACCTAATGGTGTCTGGGAGTTAGCATTTGCTTGGGTTTTATTCAAAGTGGTACACAACAGTTAAATAAAAGTCTAACTATTAATGCTAATTAATACTCTCTCAATTACTTTAAGAGAGTTTTGTTTCTAGGAAGTCATAATGGAATGGGAATTGTCTCTATACTTAATCACAGATAACATGTCCATTAATCACAAATCTATTTTTTTAAGAGGCAGAGTAGGAACACGCTGTCTATGAGCTTTAGAGAATTCAGCCTTCAGTCCTAGGGGCCAAAGAGGGGATTGGAAGGCAGGATGAGAGTCTGTTTTCCAAAAAGTTTAACTTGGGAAGAACACAGAGCCTGGAAGGCAGGGCCGGGGACAAGCCTTCCTTCTCTGCATCTTTTTCTCTTGAAAGACCTACTCAGGCAGCACTATCACTGGAAACATCAAAGGCTCTCCCCCTGCCAGAAACCATCGCACCTAACCTTGTGTCCAGAGTGCCTCCCATAGCTGCACTGGTTTCTGCTCTAATGCTCAGAGGTGAAGAGTTAGCTTGTGTCTGTAAGCTCTTTCCTGAGCACCTTGTGGGCAAAGCAGGCTTCTTGGGGCTTTGCGGATTTTCTCAATGCCCCTAGGGCTTCTCCTTGCATTCCCTCCAGTCAGGGCCCAGTTCCTGGTTTTCAAGGAAGTGAGGCAAGGCTGCTAGCTCCGTAGGCTCCCGGGGCCTTCTGGCTCAGCAGAGCAAGAAACGTCCTCCTAGCTCTGCAGCTTCAAGCCCCTTCCTAGTTTCCCCCAATCTCTCTTTCCTCACACATTTCTGGTCCTCAGAAAGAGCATGATAGGGACCCTGAGTTCCCTCCGGCTCTTCACAAAGAGGCTGTTTTTTTATTTACAGAGTCAACTGGATGAGAGGCAAAGAGAAGGCAAAAATACACCGTGGCTCGCCAATCATTGCCTTAGAGCAAGAAAGTCCCACCCCTCGTGTTGCACAGGAGGCCGCAGAGGCTCAGAGACGGGGAGGGGCTCACCCAAGCTCACACAGTGAGTGTCTTTTCCTTGCTCTAATAAGCTTTTCTTTCCACGATTTTGTATTAAGTGGCCAAACTGTAGGCCACCCCCAGAGAAGAAGAACAAGAGAACCAATCTCAAAGTCTGCATCTCAGCCATAGAACCCTCTGTGTTACGAGGCCCTAGGGAAATGCAACCCCCCAAGTTTGAAGTGAGGAGGCCCCCCTCTTGAAAAATCAGTTAAAATGCCCTCCTTTATGCACATGCCAACTTTGACTTCAAAAAGACTTTATTCCCAAGGATAAACAACCCCATGTTTGTGTAATATAATTAAGTGAAGGCATCTTTAAATGTCATACTAGCTTGTGCCCATTTCAAATTGTTATGCATCAACAGAACTTAACGAGATAGCCAAGCCTTCTCCTTGCTGTGAGACTGAGATAAGCCACAGCACTGTGGGCCCTTTAATAGATTGCCAAAATAAAGCATTTTCTATGCAAATTATTCATGCAGTGGGACAGCTAATCGCTTGCCAAAAGCCCGCCCACTGCCTCTCTGCAATTAGTCGCAAGTTGAAGGAGCTCCAAACTCCGCAGGCTCACGCAGGCCCTCCTGCTCCTGTGGCTGGTTTGCAGGTGAGCAGAAGCTTCCTTTACTTGGGTGGTGGGGCCTCCCCCACAATGGAGACAGGAAAGGAAGGGAGGGAGGGAGAGGTGGGCAGGAGGTAGAGAACGAAGAGGGGTAGAGGACTGTTTCTGGAGGCCCAGCCCAGCACCTGTCTCGTTGGCTATAGTGTATACATGGACACACCCTGAGACCCAGTTCCCTCATCTATAAATTCGGGGTAGACACTGGGCTGAGGCTCCCAATAGTTCAGGATTTCAAGTAGAAGAGGCAGAGGGGATTGGAAAGTTTTTCCTCTGCTCAAGAATGAGCCCACAGTGGACTCACAGGAAACCAGAGACTCAAGATCAGGATAGGGACTTGGAGTCAGGAAAACCTCCAGGGTCCCAGCCCATCACCACTCCCATCCTGGCATCAGTCATCATAGACACAGGAAGTCTCTATGGCAGCCAAAGGAGAGTCCCATATAATTTAACCAATGATTAAGCTCCCCTTCACTGTTACACAAACCAACCAGCACTCTTGATGTCTCTCTCCCTCTCCCAAGTCTGTCTCTGAGTCTCTCTCCCTGTCTCTGTTCCATTGTTTCCACTCGCTGTCTCTCTCTCTCTCCCAGCAGGCTATGGGAGCCTCTCAAAGGGGGACTGGCATCCTTTGGCCTCTTGATTGGCCTCTTGAAACATAAGCAAAACAGACTCAGTCTGACTGAGGAGGATGGGGGTATCTTTTCTTGCACCATCTTGTGCAGGCAGAACCCCCAACCTGGGATCACATGGTCACTCTCCAGAGGGGACAGGGCCGAGACTCTAGCCCATTTTTCTGCCCCCAGCCCCAAGATCTGACAAGATGAGCCAAATCCAAGGTGTCCAAAGGAACATACTTGCTCAGTGAGGGACCAGGGAGCCCTATGAGGGCAAAAGTCATGCGTGTGCACATTGGTACAAGAAGGAAGGGACTGTTTTTTACATGCTGTGAAGTTTTAGAAGTTACTTGCTAATTTGGTAGATTGGGGCTTGGGCTAATCCATGGGTTCTGAAATCAGTGTTTTGCTTACTTAATGGAAGGTTATTTTTCTCATTAGGGTCTTTTAACATATGAGAATGGCAGAATGATGGCAGAACCTAGCAGAATGATGGATGATGGATGACTGCTTTTGATGTCATTCAACAGCCTTTTGAGGCACCAGGAGCCCCAGGGAGGGCACCAATGAAAAGATTATTGAGAAAGATGCTCCTTCCTGTGCTGTGTGCTGGTGACTCAGACAGAGCATGTGGTTGAGCGTCCCCAGAGGACTGGGGCAGCTGTTAATCCTCCCACACAGAGGTCAATGCCCTAAGGGCACCTGTTTCTCAGGACAGGAATGACCCCAGAGGAGCAGCACCTTGAACCTTTGCTGCTGTGGAGTCACATGAAAAACAAAGGAACTGCTGAGAGGAAGGAATTTCTGCCTCTTTGGCTTCTTTCCTTCCTCTCTCATCAGCCACTGAAGCCACCAGTGGGCCACAGCCTCAGGGTGGCCCAGGAGATATCACTCTAGCTCACTCAGTATCACATCTGGTCCCTGCCTCATGTCCCAGGGCCGATCACTTCATCCTAACTGGTCCAACGCTGCACTGGGTCATCTGCTCAGGGATGCCATCTACCTATGCCTAGAGCTGCCCTCTGCCCAGCCCAGCTTTGCCCCGCGGTGGCTGGGCCCTGTCCCCTCTCAATGCCTAACCTCCTTGCCTCTGGCCTTGGCTCTCTGAGAAGCACAGGCCTGAACTCCTGCCATCAAAATCTGTGATGTACAGATTCCTACTTGACTTCATGGGATCAGGGGCATTAAGCCTGAGCTGGGTTATGCCTGGTGTCCTACCTACGGCCTCCCGGGTCCTATGGCTTGACTGATTCCCACATAGTGCCCAAGAGAGGGTGGGGTACAATCACAGGAGGATCCTCCCCACTTCATCATCCTAGGCTGCCTCCAAGGCCACATCCAACTAAAGCCCTCTACCTCAGTGACCCGGGCTTGCTCTTTCACGTGTGGAGACGCCTGAAGCGGCTCCCTGATGCCAGTGGCTCTGGACAGGTGGATCTGAGCTGGGGGGAAGGGCGGGAGAGGGGAGCTACGGAACACTGAGCCCTACCTGACAGGGCTGACCTGGGCAGGTGCAGTGACAGAGGACGGGCGGTGGGGCGACAAGAGAAAGGAAGAACAGGGTGGGAATGCAGGACACCAGGGAAACTGTGCCCACTCGGAAGTAGGCACAGCCTGAAGCTGGGGTGTGGGCCCTGGGAAGAGAACAGATAAATCCCCTCGTCTTGATCTTCCTCCCTTTCTCCACTTCCTTCTCTTCCCTTCTCTGGCCCGTGGCGCCCCCTGCGAAGAACAAGTGCTGAGTTTCAGCTTTGCTACGGGTTATTTGGGGACTAGCCTGGGGGTGTTCCATGGGGAACATTGCATTTTAAATACACAGTGGCTCCCAGATGGGTTCTCTGGAGCCCAAATCCTGAAGAGCCAGAGCTTGACCACCCTGGTGGACGTGTGCGGCCTTGTTCCCTAGTAGACGGGACCCCCAACAGGCCATGACCATGGCACCCTGTTTCAGTGCCTCTTGGTGGGCCAGTTCTAGTGTTCCCAGACTGCCTCGTGACCCCCGCTGCTCTCTGAGGGAAACGTGACTCTCTAAGGCAGGACCCAGCAATGTGCATAGCTAATTCTTCCCCACCCCAAGTAATTCTAAGACACAGCCAGAGTGGGAATTCTGCTTTTGTCAAATGTTTCTTGAACTTCACGCATCAGGACCATGTAAAGAGCTTGATAAAACACAGATTCCGGGGCCCCATCCCCAGAAAGTCAGATTCAGGAGATCCAGGAGCTGGGGGTGCTGGGGAGAAGGAAAGAATTCGTGTTTCTAGCCATCTTCCCAGTGATGGATGCTTCAAGACCACGGACTCCATTTAGAGTAGCAAGGGTCCAGTCCAACCTCTTGACGCAAGGCAGGGGATGCTGGTCACCTGTGCAAAAACCCAAGTCTATGAGGGCTTGGGTTCCCACTTGAGGAGGGAAACCCAACTCAAGCCAAAGCCAAGCCGGTCATGTTGCCACGTGTCGGGCCTCCCGCCTGGCCCAGATGGCCAGAGCATCAGGAGCATTAGCCACCGTCATTGGCTGGTCCCTCATTGACAGGTTGTCATTGACGGCAGACACTTGGCCAATGGCAATCAATCAGGGGGCCTGCGCTGCCTTAAATACCAGCAGAGCAAACAGCCTCAGACAAAGCTGCGCCATATATCAATTACCAAGAGGCTGCGTGCTCCTCTGGGTGGAGGGAGCCCGAGTGAGCGGCCCAGCGGCTGCCCCAGCTGATAAGGGCCTGCATTGTTCGGGGACAGCTGGCGGCCCGATAAGGGCCTGCTCGCCAGAGATAATGGCACTGGGCAGGCGCCTTACGGCAGTTTAGAATTTCTTGGGTCTCCAAGAAAGGTTCTATTAAGCCCACTGACCCCAATTGAATATTAATTAGCTAATTAACGGATTTATTGTTCCACGCCATTTCTGGAGAGGCCATTTTTTTCGAGTGCCATTATTTTTGTAAATGATTTTTCGCATTGTGCATAATTGAATCTTTGCAGCTGCCAGCATCTTCTGCATGATTTGGCAAAAAAAAGGAAGCAGAAGCACTTAGGGCTTTTCACCCCACCCCCTCTCTGAACAAATGTTTTCAGCCCCTCCTGCTAATGCTGGAGTGAGGGGGAGGGAGGGGGCCTGGCTCTGTTTCACTGGTTTGCTTTTTAAGCCGAACTGCAAAGTCTGCACTCCTCTTCCCTTGTTTTCCAAGGCAACAGCGGAGGGCCTAGAACTCCCCCGCGGTCCTGCACTGGGCCTTTGGCTGTCTTCAAACTGGCTAGACTTAGCTTTTCTCAGCCACAACTTCTTATGGTAGGGCGTAGGTAGGAGGGAACCAGGCCTGAGCTCATCCCACCTGGAGCTCCCCAAGGAGGGAGGCCGCTCTGACCAGGAGGGCAGTGCCTCGGTTTCTGCCCTTACCTACCCCAGCCCGGCCTTCCCTAGCTAGAGCTTACCTTGGATCTGGTGGACTCTGCGGGCACTGAACCCCAGCCTTGAGCATGTCAGCTGCTCTTTAATGAGTCCTCACTCTGAATTCCACGCCCGGGCTGCCTGACTCCCTGGAGCTGGCGTCTGCCCGTAATAAGTTGACCTGGAAGGTCCCACAGGCAAATGGCTGATTGAATCTAACCCATTCCTCAGCAGAGGGTCTGGGGGGGGGGGGCGGGGTATGGGCGCAGGGGTGGGGCTGGCGTAGGCGGCTCAGCAATATTGTCAGGCAGCATTGGGGAGCCCCCTTGGACCTCTCGGCCCCTTCAGCCCCTTCAGCATTGTTAATGAAGCCAGGGGCAGGCAGAGGCTCCAGGAATATTAGTTGGGGCCCCCGGGTGGGTGGGTCTAAGGAAAGCTTGTGCCCAGGACCTGCCACCAGGGGCTGCAGAGCTTTATTGGGATTTTTTATTAAGCCACCTCTTCCTGCCCTCATCCCTGTCCCTATCCTGCTGCTTGTGCTCAGGAAGAGGAATTCTGAGGGCTTTTCTGAACAGAGAGATGAATCAGGAAGGAGTTCTTGTATCTTCGTCTGCAGACCCTGGCCAGGACCACACCATCTGCCTGTGTCCTTCACTCTGGACTGGTGTCGAAGCCCAGTGGACAGACTGAGAGACTGTCCTGGGCATCCCCCCAGGTACAAAAGTGGAAGGGATCCCAAAAGTCTGGCTAAGATCTGGAGGTAGTCCTTAGAGTTGGGGTGAGGGGTCAGTCAGCCTCTGAACACCTCGATGCGTGGGAAGCTCTTGGCACTGTGGCCACTGGGAACTGTAAGCCACATCAGGCCTTTTGGGAAATTTCTTCCAGTTTCTTCTTTTGTAGAGAGGAGTAAGGAGGAGACCTGTTCAAGGTCACCCAGCCACATCATGGGGACAGGACCATGTCCTGTTCTTCTCTGTCCCTAGGGAAGGGCCATTGAGTATCTGGTAATGGATGTGGGAGCCAAAGGTCACACTTGGCTCAGAGGTCTAAGGTCACCTCCTATCAGGTTGCCTGGGACCCTGCCCTCATTACCATGTCTGTGTTCTGGGAGCCAGTCTTGCTTAAACCCCAGCTCGCTGCCCTGTCCGTCTCTAACATGATGTTATCAAGCTCTCAACAGGAATCCTTTCATCAGCTAGGAGGACTCAGGCTCCAGGGAGCAAATCTCTTCCCCCCGGAGCAGCAGGGTGCTGGCGGGAGTCTCACGTTCCTGACTCATCGCTCAGGCTCAGTGGGCTTGGGCAAATCGCATCTCTCTGAATATCAGTTTCTTAGCTGTCAAGTGGCAAAAATAGTTAAGGCTAGTCCTCATTTCCTGAAGTTGCTGGGAGTACCGGGTGGGAAGAGGCTCTGTGCTTCTCCCTCTGCAGTGCCCAGCATGATCGCGGGGCCTGTGAACGCCACGGAACAAGTATGGGTCCCCACCAACAACAGTTTCACTACACAGAAAGGAGTTTAAAACATATTTTGAAAGGCATATGTTACGGACTGGCAGAACAGAGGTTACCTTTCAGGGGGTAGTGACTAGAAGGGGCCCTAGGGGTTCTTAGGGTGCTGAAGAGATTCCTTTCCTTTGGGTTCTGGTGACATAGGTATGCTTCTTTTGAAAAACCCTGGGCTAAGCATTTCTGATTTGAGCACTTTTGTTTACTTTCAATACAAGCATACCTTACAAAGGCTGTATTATGAACTGGAATCACGAAGATGTGTGTGAACTTTTGCATGTGATGAAACATGAGACTTACTTTAACCCAATTTGTGCAAAAGGCAGACCACACCCCTCCAAGGCTCCTTCCTTCTGATAACTGGGGCCCTTCAGAGAGAAAGTGTGAGACTCACACATGATGTCACTGGGTGCATGGATAGGGGCTCCCAAAGGCTCGACTAATAATGATGGTTTTAGGCTCTAGGCAGATGGGCTGGGGGTTATCCTGGGGCCTGGGGAAGCCTCCCAGATGACAGATAGGCTTTCATTTCTCCTGTAGGCAGGACCACCTGTGAGCATCCGAGTATCAAAAGGCTCGAGTCCTTTCTAAGAAAGGAGAGTGGGGGATGGGCAGCCTCAGGCTGGTGCCAGCAAAGGCCCTATGGCAGCCTCTCTACTGAGCCCAAGTGTCTTACACAGGGTGACTTAGATTTCACTTGAGAAAAAGTATCTTAGCTACATAGATCCTGGGAGGGAGGGTGGGAGAGAGGGAGAGAGTCAAAAGGAGACAGAGACTGAAATGTAGGAAAAGAAAGAGGGAGAAACAAAAAGAAGACAGGGCAAGAGTCACAGGGGAGAGACAGAGAACATGGACAGGGAAAAGTCTTTTCAGTGGGTAAGGCTGGATATCAAAGCAACCAGCATGGGGCATCAGAATCCCTTTCATGTTTCCAAGGCAGGGGAGAGGAGGAAGAACAGCTTTGAAGGCTCCCCACCCCACAGGGCACCCGCAGTCCCAGCCAGGCCATGCCTTGGAGCTAGAGCAGGCTGCACTGCCCACACTACCTTCAAGAGATTTCCAGAGTCCTTCCTAGCTGATACCTCAGCCTGAGTAAACTGTGACATATGGAGAGAACCTGCAGCTCAAGGCTCTCCTTTCTGGCCCTCAGGGGAGGCACACACATGGTCTGATGATATTCTCTTGAGACGAAAATCAGGAAATTGGCCCTTGAACCCTCAGGCCTGGGAAGCTGTCCAGAAAGCCCATGTTCAGAAAGCCCAGGCTGTGATTCCCAAAAGCAGTGCCAGCGTTCCATCTGAGGACAAAGGAGAAGGTCCTGCCTCTTCTCTGAGTGTCTTCTCCAGGTCTGACACAGAGGATGGGGGTGCAAGCAGTTCTTCTGCTGAGGGGTTCAGCTAAGCTCCTGAAATCAATATGGGAAGCTGGACGATGGTGGCATGAGATTTTATGCAACCAAAAAGCTCCTGTACCACACCAAGGGGGTACAGGGGGAACAAACCTTCACCTTTGGGGTCTTCTGGAGAGGATATTAGTAAAGATGCTTTGAGCTGTAAGTAACAGAAAGTTACTGCAAGTCCTGATTCTAAGGGGCCTAAAGAACAGGGACATTGGAAGTATGGCGGGGCGCCAAGTATGAACTCCCAGAAGCGTAACGAAGCTGTCAAGGACCTAGGAGGTTCCCATTCCTCCATTCTGTCTCTTCGGTGTCATTCAGCCTTCCTGGTCATAAGATGCTTCTGGTGGCAAACAGAGCTACCTGTTTTCTTATTCGCCGATGAAAAGAAAGAAAGAAAAACCTCTCGTCCAATCAAAAATATAAGTCCTTCTTCTGCTCGGGACAACTCGGATATCTACTCGCCCTACACCGATAATTGTACACCCTTTCCACTTAGACCGATCATCTGCAGAACAGGGGTTGGGACTTAACCAGATGTCCACCATGGAGGGTGTCTCGGGGAGATGCTCCCTTGTCCACACGAGAGAGAAGAAGATGTTCACGCTTTAACTCTCTCTAGTTCAGTCTCTCAACCAGACATGCACTGCTTCCTCTTGGAGAGAGCTAAGAGAAATTCACCACTGCAACAAGCTGATTCTCATCAGAGGAATGCATATGCTTCCCAGCACCCTGATTTTTATTTCTCTCCAATAACTATGACCCAGAATTATTGTACTAAGGACGTGTTTGACTCATTTCTGCCCCTGCTTTCATAGGACGCTTCATTCACAGAAAATACACCCCCCCTACCCCCGCCCCGAGTCATTTGAGACATTAGGCACCATTCTCAATTCATCTCTCTATGACCCCCAATGTCTTCCTTGGCAATGGGGGACTGAGGAGGTGGCCACAGCCCATCTCAATTCATAAGACATTCTTTGCCCCATGTGTACATTTTTCCTCTGGCCATTTTTTTTTAAGATTTTATTTATTTATTTATCAGAGAGAGTGAGCACAGGCAGACAGAGGCAGAGGGAGAAGCAGGACGCTGGGATCATGACCTGAGCCGAAGGCAGCCGCTTAACCAACTGAGCCACCCAGGTGTCCCTTCTCTGGCCATTTTATTCTCTGTGACAGAAGAAGCCCTAGGAGCAGATCATGGGTGAAGGTCCTCACAGGGAATCTGGGAGGCTAGGTTTTCTGAAAAGGGAAAAAGCAGATCTTGGAAGCTACGGCAGAGTGGAGCATTTCACCTCTGCATCCCCAGGATGCTTCTAGTATATGTTTTTGAGTGGATACAAAAATAAAATAAAATAAAAAAAAGCCCAGCAGGAGCTCCTGAGGAGGAAGTCATGCAAAACTCATTTCTCACCTGGGCAATTGAAACGGCAGGTGTCCCCACCGTGGGTGTCTGCTCCCTCTGATTCTCCCTTTATTTCACCCCAGAGTGATCTTTCAAAGAGTGCGGATCTGATCATGCCTTGTTCCCCTTACAAAGCTCTGACATTTTCCTGTTCCTCAAGGACAAAGCCCCACCTTCCCAGGCAGGCAGGAGAGCCCCTGCCGGGGATCTACCACCCTCCTCCAGGACCTCTGTGCCTGTGTGTGGGCCCACGGAGCTTAGGGCCACCCTTCACCCAAGCTCCACCCTCTCTGGCTCCTGGGCCTTTCCCCACTGTCTGCTATGCTCATTCTCCCTTGTTTGATGTTCAAGTGTCCTTCCCCAGAAACTTCCCCACCTCCTCTGCCTTCTTTCTGAAGCTGTCAGGACACCGACCACACTGACTTAGGACTTTTTCGTAGGCTGGTTCCGGACTCGCCTTCTTTCCGTGAGAGGTTTTTTAGGGCAAGGACTTCGCTTCATTCCTTTTGTGCCTCCCTGGCCTTACCCTGCATTAGACGCTCAACATACAATGGACAGATAGAAAGGTGGGCGGAAGGAGGAACAGAAGGAGGCAAGGAGGGACGGTGGGAGGGAGGGATGAATGAAACCAATCCTACTTTTTTTCTGCTTAGGGCACCAGAGAGCTATCAGGGATGCTTTGTGGTGTCCAGACTTTTGATAAATTCTTTCATAACCTCATCCATGCCTGTGATGGAAAACTGCCTTAGACATGGTACTATGCAACTGTTTGAAGAACCGCCCGCAAAGAGCACTAAATAACGGTAATCTGAGGGGACGCACCCAGTGACCGGCCACAGGGCTCTGCTCTGGGCCAGGTCATGTGCAATTTTTAGCCAACAGAGTGGTCATCTCTGCTTATAATTGGCTTTATTGGCAGAGACAGCATTGAAAAATGTCACTCCGTGTGCCAAACTCTGCCACCTGCAGAACCTTTTGGGGCTATTGGTCCTGAGTTCTCCCCCAAAAAGGGCACCCCTACCTCGATCATGTGCCCAATTCCCAAGACAGAGACCATCCAGTGTCTCCATGCACCACACCCCTTTGCTTGTCACCTCCTCTCCTACTTCTAGCAGCACAGCTGGGCACCTGCTGTACCCAGAGCTCCCCTAATACTGTCCCACCCCTGGGCCTTTGCACTTGCTTTTGTCTCAGCCAGAAGTGTCCTTTTCTCTGTGTCTCCACCCAGATGAATCTAAGGCCCAGCTCAAATAATTCTGCTTCCTGGGACCACCAAAACCTTCTTTCTCGGTACTCTTTCTTCACTGTAGGCTAGAACTGCCCTTACCAAGGTAGAACTTTGATAAGTGGTGGCCAGTGAGGTTTCCTGTGTGCCTGCAGGAAAAGACATATTGAAAGTGGCCATGACTTAGAAAACAGAGGACTTGTGCGCCACATCCTGCCTGAGAACCTAGAATAGCTCTGACTGTCACACGTCAAGTCTTCACCTCTTTTGTTCAGCTTCACATTCCTGTCCCTCCACCTCAACTCCAAGCCCGCTCCCCTGCCAGGGTCCTCTCTTGTGTTCCAGCCAGTCAAGATTCCAGACCTCCCCTTATACCTGTAAGGCCTCCCTCATCTCTCCAGCTACTCTTTCTGCCACAAGCAACCCAGTCTCTGCTTCCTCTCAGGTATTTTGTTCCATGTGCGCTGCCCATCCTTCAGAGTTCTCACGACAGAATACGCTTCTGTTCATTCTCGCCATGCGCTGCTTATATTGATGTGCGCACCTGAGCTACCACAGAGCAGCTCCCCGTCCCAAGAGGCAGAAGAGCTGACTTCAGTTCTCTCCTCCGCACCACCCAGCTATATCACGATGTATTTTATTTCCTCACCTGTAACCTATGTGCTTCCAGGGACGCTGTGAGACACAGTACAGCAAAGGAGGTGATGCGGATTTAATAAGCAGAAATGTTTTCTAGTGTGGGGAGTTGTCATTGGCCCTGTTGGGGCTAAGTTCCCAGAGGGTAGAGACCTATGAACTCAGGAATTTAGTGTGCAGGAGCAAGGAGCCCTTGATATCCTCCCTCTAAAGCCTCTTTGGGCCCAAGGGCATTATTTTGCTACACAAAGGGGCTACAGATGAGCGGTGGAGGTAGGTGAAAATGTGAGCATTCTTCTAGGGAATAAAGGCAACCAGAAGTGTAATGGGGATCTAGACATCACCCATGGAACTGGACAGGAGTCTGGAACCTACATCTGTGTGGGACTCTGGAATCTGTGCCTCTGTCTCTGTATGGAGTTCTTATCCTTGCCTGCTTCCCTGCAAAAGACCAGAAGGCAAATCTTCCAGGTTTACAGGACTGGTAGAGTGCAGCAAGAGGGGGAGAGGAAGATGGTGCCTCATGCTTCAAAGTGCTGTTGGTGGTGAGGGCCATCAGAGACAAGAGCAGTGGCAGAGGGTAGAGTCTGAGTCCTGCTTGGCTGAGCACAGCCTGGGACTTGCCCTGCAGAGCCTTGCGGTCCCCAAGAAGGCAGATCATGCTACTTTTTTTTTCCTTATATTCATTCCCACTTTTAGCTCCAGGCTAAACATAGCTGTGCATCCACTGCCGGTGGGGGTGGGAAGACAGCCGGTAGTGAGAGCCCACTGCCTCATGTCCCCGGAGAGGGGACTCAAGGGGGTCCCAGAATGTGGGAAGGGGAGTGACCTCTAACATGTAGCAAAGCCCCCGATTAACAGAACCAGATGAAGTCTGGAGCTCAAGTTAGAGGCCCCAAGTTAATAGGGGATCTCCCTATGTGATCTAAAATAAATATAATGACTAAATTGTAAAATAAAATTATATTCTTGAAAGGAAAGCTTATTCTTGAAAGGAAAGATGCTAAAATTAAGACCATCCCTTTGTAGATAGTCTTTTTTTTTTAAGTTTGGTTTTTCCACCTTGTAGGTCCCAGACAGGGGGCAGAGGGAAATACAAGGGACACAGTGAAGGTCCCTGTTGGCATCATTTCCTGGAGTCAGAGGTACTGAGCAGGGGCCTCCCTTTATAGAATCGAACTGCTTCTGGAGATGATGAGCTTCTGTGCTGCTGTTGCAGGCATAACCCACGTCGTAATACTTGGAGGTGCTCTCCACCACCCCTTTCACTCTGTGCATCTTATCATGAAGCCAAAAGCTCCGGCTCAAAGACTCCAGGACCACGGAGAGCTCCCGAGCGTTCCAGGGCCCTCACCTACTTTGCCCTCCCACAGAACATGTTCAAGCCTTAGATTTGGGCAGGGAACTCTTCCAGCACTGAGGCTCCAAAGGTGCTGGTGGTCACCATGCAGGGCTGGTTTTTCTCCCTCCTCCTTAACATCATCTCTCCATCCAACTCTCCAGCTTGAGCCTTCCTGAACTCACTGGGACGTCTGGCTGGAGCGAGAAGAGCCTCGGATGCCTCCACCGCCTCCCTCCCCAGCCACCTGGAAAGGCTTCTGTGAGGAGCACTGTCTGGGGAAGACAAGGAGCAGGGTCCCTCTTCAGATGGGAAGTGCATAGTAATTAGTTTTAATAGGGAAGGAAGAGTAGCCCATTTCATTGCAGGGCAATAGGATTTTTAAATCATTTAAAGAGCTGTGTCAACTCTAAAATGGCCTGTGGTGGGGCCTCTGAGGGGTTGGTAATTAGCTCTCTTGTCTCTAATGAAAGCAGAGGGACAGGAGGAAGGGTCACATAATGAATGCAGGAATTAGCTTCCAAATAGGCCCCAAATAAGTAGGCAGGTGCAGGGGAGGGAGTAAAGGACAGACATGGGCCAGCTGGGTCTCAGGCTGATGAGCAGCCAGCCCGTGGGAACTTAGAGAAGGGGTCCCACGGGCTGGCTGCTCCTCCTGAGTCCCATGGAACCAGTGCCCACTCAACCCTACTTTGGGCAAAGTGCCTCCACTCCTTCACTGTGAGGCTAGGAGTGAATGATGGCCTGGTGTCCCCAGCCTAGAAGCAAGGGGCTCCACTGTCAGCCGTGTTCTGGAAATCCCCAGCCCTGCATGAGAGCAGGGTAAAGTTGGGAAATATCATAGGAGCCTTCCTCCAGGGGGCACCTCATGCATGGTACTTGCTGTTGGCAGCAGACAGGGAATGCCACATCTCAGCTCTGTGCAGCAGGGCCATGAGAAACCCACTTGCCTTGGCTTCCCTCTGGATCCCTGGAAGCAGGAAGGCCCAGTAGCAGGGCTGAGCCTAAGCCTGGTGTACCACTCCCCTCAGAACCGGCCAGCAGGCTGAAAGCAGTGAGTCTGGAGAATGGGGAAGGAGGACTGGTCATGCCAACCCCATTGTCCCCTGGCCCTCTGGGCATTGCCAATTCCTGCTTTTACAGCAAATCCTTTTTTTCCTGGAAAACTGGTCATGTGGAGCCTGCAGAGAAAGTGTGTTCTTGGCGCATTTTCTGTAGAGGGCAGTAACTCCCAGTGTTCAGAATAATCGGGCTGCAATCCCCCAAAACCATGGGCCCAGCCAATATATCCCAAGTTAGTGGCATCATGGGGCAGGGAGACTAGCGATGGCAGCCAAGAACTCAAGCCCAATGTGCTGGTATTTTAAGAAATAGTATTTCTTGTTAACCTGGAAAACAAAGGGAGAGGAGCCAACGTCAGGGCTGAGCAGCCCTTTCTCTCCTCTGTGCACTGTGTGCCCAAGCGGGGAATGAAGGTCTCAGGATGCAGGAGACTCAGCTCTGGGTTGCGCTAAGGGCCAGAAGGTCAAGCCCCCAACCCAGGCTGGTCTCAGTGTGCCCCTGTCCATTGCTTCCTGTCCGGGCCTCAATTTCCCCAAAGTGAGCCCATTAGAGAAGATGGTTACTCTAAAAGTGAGCAAGAAAAGATCATTCTTGCCCATTCTATATAAAGCAGGTCTCTTTCCCATCTCTCCGCGCTATCTTTAGCTTGTTATTGATCTATTTCTTTGTTTATCATGGGTCTCCCCTACTAGACTGTAAAGCTCATACAGAGAAGGACCCTGCCTGACTCATCCACCAGAATTTCCATTCCTCTGCACCCACCACTACAGCTGCCACGCGGCAGGTTGTCTTCCTGACGGACTGAGTGCTCTGGGGCCTGCCTCACAGATAAAACTCCAGCCCAGGGACTGGCCGAGCTGCCAGGTCAGATCCCTGCTCTGGCCCATACTGCTCTGATGACATCATCTGGACAGACTCAGGCAGGGTGTGCAATGTGGGAGAGACGTGCCCGAGTCACTTGCTCTTCCTCTCTTGTCTCTCCATCTCTTACACAAAGATCAGGTTTTCGGCGGCGGGGGTGGGCCCTAGAGAGAAATGGGGACAAGGTGGAGTGTCTAGGGGCTTTGTCAGGGGCATCATCTACCTGTGCCCTCCCAGGCCCACTCCTGTGCACAGGCAGTCTCTAGGGGTCCATTTCACACGGGAATTCCCCGACTGCAGTTTGGAGTCAGGCCGGGACCAAGTCCAGACGAAGTTCTATGACTTCAAAGAATGATGCTTAGAGCCTCAGTTTCTTCAGCTATAAAATGGGGATGAGGAGAATCATCTCACCTTCCTAACGGAATTCCCAAGCAATTGAAAGGGGCTGGGCATGTTTTTATTTAGGAAAGCCTGTTCCGTTGGTCTGCTGGGCTGATCTCCTCCACAGTCCCAGGGTGCAGGGCCCCTTCCAGAGAGCAGCTTACTTGGGGGGAAGGCAAGTGGCTGCTGTGGGAAGCCCAGGCGTCCTGCAGGAGGGCCATGGGCTTCAGAACCGGCAGACCTAGTGCTGGTTGGGTCAAGCCTGTGCTCCAACAGCTACACATTCCGGTGTTCACCGTGAGCCGGCTCCACTGGGACAGGTGCCGTGCACATGATGACTCCTCTGAAGCTCGGCTCGGAGCAGTCTTGAGTAGGTCTTACCATATCCCCCTTGTAAAGATGAGGGAACCCCTCCTCTGTAAGATGGGCATGAAGTGAGCTGCTGGAGGCTGGGCAGCTGCCACGCAGAGGAGTGACGGGTCTGAACCCATGTAATGCGGCTCCTGGACACAAGTCACCGCCATGCCATGCTGCCCTTTGCCGCCACAGCTGTCCTCAACCCACGCCTCCCACAGTTAGATTCTTCCCAGACCTATTGCCCATTTTCTCCCCCTGCTCTCTTGGCCCGTCTCATCTCTTCCCTTCTGTCTCTGTCTCCCCTTTCCTTCCTTCCTTCCCTCCTCTTTTACTCTTTCATCTCTCTCTCTCCATTCCTCTGTCTCAGATAAGCGCGCCATCTCTGATCCCTAAGCTGTGCCGGCCGATTGCGAGGGAGGCAGGAGGAAGGGATCCTGGGTCATTCGGGAGAGCCCTCAGACCCCCTGTGGGGAGAGCCCCATATTCCCCAAGGGCAGCCGGGAGACCTGTTACAACAACAGTTGTGCCAGGAACGTTCCTGCCTCTCTCACCCAGCACCTTCAGACTCCGAGAGACAAAACTGCACTTGCCAGAACTGTAGGAAACCCCAGTGGGGGGGTTCCTGGGGGCTCCCCAACTCTGCTCACGGAGCAGACCGAGGAGGTAAGAGAATAAATCAAGCCCCAGGCAGGAGCCCCTGGACCAGCTCCTCTCCAGAATCTAGTTATACCCCTGGAGAAGGCAGAGAACCGAAGAAGCAGAGACCCCAACCCAATGCCACCAGCAGCCAAAAGGCTCCTGACCCCCTCAGGGGCTCACGCTTTTCCTGCAAATGCCACAAGGTCTGCAACACCCAGTGCCGCTGGGATAGTCTGGGGACTGGGCTGTTGTGTTGTGCTGGGAGCATGTAAGCTCAGACAACTGAGGTCAGGTCCCATGAGGCACCCACGGGAAGCCTTGCATAGGTGTGCAGCCTGGTGGGGGGGCGTCTAGAGAGGAAGAAATTCATATTGGGGGGAACAGCACAGAATTTTCACCATGTTTCATAAAGGGAAAGGCTGCTGCCCTGGAATAAAAATCATTTGGGAGAGTCCAAAATATTTGAATCCAGCTCTATTTTCCTCCACGGGAAACAGGTTTAAAAGCTCATTTCTCTCTCTGAGCTGCAGATTTCCTTCCTCCCTGAAACCTGGCCCCAGCCTATTTCTTTTTCGGCTATGGCAGTTGCATCGTAAAGCTCCCTTTGCTCTGCCCCACGCCCTGATGGATGTCCTGAGCAGCAGCATCTGCATTCCCCTTCCTGGGTCTGGCCCTGAGCCCCAGGAGAGGGTCTGGAGGCAAGTGCCAGCAAAGGAGGTCGCCTGTTCCATGAAACAGGTACAGGTGGTGAAAAGGAGAAACCACAGAAAGAAGTGTGATGTGAAACTCACATAAGCACAAACCCCAGCCCAGAGCGGAGACCACTGGAGCCTCAGGGGAGCTCAGCGTGACTGCAGGAGCAGGTGGGAGCTCAGAGGTGCTGCTAGGTTGGGGGCAGACCAACTGATAGGAGGGGCTATCCCTGGGTGACAAATATGGCAGCAACAGGAGGGAGCTCAAGAGCTATCAATTGGTAGTCTACTTGACTCTTGGAAGTCTCAGAGATCTGGCCATCTGGGGGGCAAGAGACTCCTGCCCTTGTTGAGACAAGGCAGGACGAACCCCAGGTGCAGGGATGAGGCTTGTCCAGGGGCTTCTGATCATCTAGCATTCTTGAGCTGTGTGTGTGTGTGTGTGTGTGTGTGTGTGTGTGTGATGATTTTATCCAATGATTTTATCCAATGATTTTCATCTGATGATTTTATCATGATTAAACCAGGCTTGACCAAGTATTTTTCTAGACTAACAGATCTTCACAGCAGCTCATCTTTAGTCATTCATTTTTAGGCAGCTATAATTTTAAAGGTAATGCACAGTTGCAGTACAAAGCGTCTGTCCTGAATCAACCCTCACTTGGTGCCAGCGTCCCTAGATGGGCGGTGCTGGGAGCACTCCATGCCAGACAGAGTTAGCCGGGCTGTGATGATCACTGACCGCTTTAAGGGAGAAAAGCAACAGTCTCAGAGATGAGACTGCCTAGGCAGGAATTTCACATGGGTTCTGCCTTGGCTCCTGTGCATCTCATGACGTGGGGTGCAGTTTCTGGGGCAAGGCCTGGGAGAAGAGAGATTTCATGATGGGCCATGCAGCACTGTCAAGATTAGAACTGAACTTCTTTCCAAACATGGGACTACCTGGTTCAGCTTCAGGCCAAGGAGCGGGGCATAAGCAGGTGCCATAGTCCATGGGTCCCAGGCCCCTCGTTAGGGTGTCTCTGACATAGGCCACCAAGGAACACAGGGAGGAAAGAAGGAGTCCCACGGGCTGGCTGGAGGACAAGAGGACCATGCCTGGCTACCATATGATGCCCGTCCATGCACAATGCCACCACCCACGTGGCCTGGGCTGAGGCTCGAGCTGCTGTTGCCTCCAGCTATCCATGCTTGATGCTTCCTATCTCCCCCTACCCTCGTCTTCCGTGGGGCTGCAGCCCCAAGGAGAACCAGGTCAGGGCCACTCATGCCCTTCACTGAACCGCAACCGTGTCAGGCTCTTCTTGGGAGCCCCTGGGGTACTCCCCAGGTGCATAATCGCTGGAGCCAAGCAGCCACAGCTGCCTGGTCCCGCTGCCTGCTTCAGGAAGGCCCTGGCATCCTCTGTGCTCCCCTGCCCTCGTTTTGGTTCCACACCAGCTGCATGTCCACAAGGCCCATGTGGTCTCTTCTTGGAGGCACCTGTGGACCGTTGTGGGACCTCCTGGGTAAAGGATCTCCCACTCAGCAGGTCATGACATCTGGCATGGTGACCCCAGCTCTCGTGAGCATAGCACTTCACAGTATAGATCTCTGCCTCGTGGCTGCCCTGGGAAACAGATCAGCCCCTGTCCTGGACAGGGACCACGACATAGGCTTAAGTGGGGCCCTGGTGTTGGATCTGGCACGTTCCACCACATGCTGGACTGGGGAAGACCCCCAGCAGGGTCTGCGGTGGGCAGAGGAGGGCTGGGGTCCTCCTAGAAGGCCGGCTCTGCTCTCGGGGGCTTCCAGAAGCCGGCTGCCTGATGCGGAGTCTATCTCATTGTGAGTGAATTAATTGTTGTGCAACCTAGAGCGGTGAGACAAGTTAATTACATAATTACTGCAAAACGACATGTTATTTCATGGCTGCAATATGGGAACTCTGTTGGAAACAATTGTAATTGCCCAGAAACGGCATTCGAGTAGCTCCGTTATCTCACGATAACCGTGTAATTAACTTGTGTTACAACTTCATCTGCAGTAAACTCTGAAGTTAGGAGTTGGGGGCCTAGGGGTGGGCACAGCCCTCCTTGGCCGGAGGGCCCGGGGAGGGTCTGGCACAGGGTGGGGAGTTCTGCTACCATTCAGGGAAATGATTTGCTTTTCCAAGCTGAGGGAGAAAATTCCTCAGTACAGATTCCAGTCCTCAAATTCACGCACTCCGACTCGGTCCCCATCTCACATGGCCATACACAGCTCCCCAGTTCCACAGTCACATCAGACACATCACACAAAAACCCCACTGCAGCAAGGCTACCTGGCTCTTTGCCACTCTTCTCGGTCACAGAAGGGGGACACCACACAGATGAGAACCCCTGCGCCAAGATCCTTGGCTCTAGTGATTTCTGCCCACGGATTGGGCCACCGACCACAAAACCACCATGTGGGGAGGAAGCCTGCTCCCAGGGCGCCAAAGGCCCGGCCATGCTCCCACGTCACTCTCAGTGGAGGAGCAGGCCTGGGGCAGGGTGACACGCAGTTACCCATCTAGGAGCAGGCAGAGCTGGAAGCAGCGAGTAGGCTCCATCCACCCTGGGCTCTGGGCCAAGTCCAGGGTGAGAACAGTCCCAGGAGAAGGAGGAGCGAGTGGCCTCATGGTGGGGGGGACGTGTGTCCACACAGCTTTCCCCATCCAGGCTTTGGATCCAAGCAGTCCCTATTTGTCATACCATTCATTGCCCAGCCGGGGCATGGAAAACGCCCTGGGCATCTGACTGGATGGCTGTCCCCACTTACTTCTGCCTACACACCCGTCTGCTTGTGTGTCCGTGTCTCCTGCCTGCCAGCATGCACATCTGTCTGACTGCGTGTGTCCACTGGATGGGCGGTCTCTGACTCTCCACTGTTGTCGCAAGAGGTTGTGGTCCACGGAAGGCCGCTGGCCCGTCTCAGGTTTCCCTGTGGGGTTCGTCCTCACTGTGCTGGACTCCGCTTGCTTTCCTGGCTTTCTCCCTCCTTCTCAAGGGCAGGGACTGTGTCCAATCCATGATTCATCTGCATGGCTGGTGCTTGCAGCGTGGGGCTGAGACAGAGTGGATTAAGGTTTGCTGAATGAATGAATGAAAGCCTCTAACCTGCGTGGGTTGAATACAGGCCAACAAGATTGTTCTTGGTCACCCAGGAGAGCAGAAAGTCGGGCCCCAGGACAGGCCCAAGCTGCAGGGAGGAGACAGCAAAGGCTGTCCATCACCCTGAAATGGAAGAGGGTTTGTGAAAGGTATTCCCAAAGTAGGAGGCTGGGGATTCGGGGTCTTACTGTGGGAATAGGTCAAGGCTGGGTTCCTGGCTGGTGGTCTTGGTGGACGGAGGCCACACAGGAACCCAGGGAAGGGAGGGTTTCATCTTGCTTCTCTTTATCTTGGGGGCCAGGGTATAGGCTCTTCCAGGAGGAGGGGAGGACACCCCCAGTCCCACCTCTGGCTGTGGGATACGTGGGCTTGTCCCCTTCCCTCCAGCTTCTACCCCCTAAAGCCCACCTGGAGCTCCCCTGCCCTGCCCATCAACAGCACACACTGAAGCCCCAGGTCCTGCTCTGTGCCCAGCTTTAGGGAGCCCAGGGGAGGGCCCTGTTCCCCTCCCAAGCAGAGAAGAGGGACCCCCAGGTCTGTATCAGTCAGATGATCAACGCACAGTAACCTCCCCGGAAACATTCATAAGTTTAATCCACGCCAGTAATAAAATCGCATTACATTTCTCATAAAATAAATGTTCCCATTTATATACAGAAGACAGACTGTACAGGCCCAGCCTGGCCCCAGGAGGGGTCACACACAGACGGGCAGCGGAGGAAGGGCCGTCCCTCCCATCGAGGACAGAGGAGTTCTAATCGGCAGGAGAGTGGCTGGCTGGCCAGGCGGTGGGCAGACGGGCAGACGGGCAGACAGGCAGACGGACAGATGGGCCTGGAGGCCAGGCGCTGGGCATTACTGCACCTGGGATTCAAAGGTGCCATTGAGCTGTCCCTCCTCATAGTCCATCTGACACAAGATCATGTTGTTCTTCAGGAAGAATTTGTCTCCCACACAAAATCTGGAAAATCCAAGCAGGAGAGAGAGGCCATGGAGGGGTCCCAGTGGATGGTGGGGGCTCCAGACCGGCCCCAACCCAGCCCAGGAGATGGACATGTGAGAACTGAGGTCCTGGAGAGTTTGTTCCTTCAACTTTCCAGAAGGGATCCCTTAAAGGTCTCATAGCAAACCCAGTCCTCATCCAGGCCCTGTAGTCTGGGGTGTAGGACAGACAGATGGTCAAGTCTGGGCCATAGTTGGGTCTTCCCTGGAGGGGTGGGGTTGGTGGGAAGCTGTAGGAATATCCTACCCCAGTCCCGGAGAGGGAGAAAGAGAGAGGACAAAGACACAGAAAAAGACCGAGAGAGGAGACAGGTGGAGAGAGGTTGAAATGGGGAGAAGGAAGGGGCAAAATGGTTGACTTTTCTATCCTCCTGTTGCTTTCTCCAACTTAAGAGGATGACTCAGTGAAACTCTTCCTTTGAACAGAATCTGTAGGTTTCCTGGAGCATCCTTCCAGAAAGAGGTGACCCTGTCCTACCACCTTCCCTCCCACCCAGAGAAGGCCTTGCTTTGCTACCCGCCCACACCCCCCTGCTCCGTCTTTCTAAAGTATGGGAAGATTAGGCTCTTTCCCCAAAAATGTCCCCAGGGTGGCTAGGCCTTCAGCCAGACCCCGGGGTCATAGGCTCAGTCCCAGCAGATCCCAAACCCACCACCAGGTGGCACTGCAACTTCACCAAGCCCTCTTAGCAGCCGGTCTGTCTGAGCCCCCTCCAGCGGCCGCCCTCCCCCCCCCCCCCCGCCGTGATCCCCCTAGGCCTTCCCTACAGGTCCCTCTGGACCTCATCCTCTGCGAACACTTGGAGGAGCCCCTTTCTGACATGGGGGCTCCTGAGAAAAGGGCTTGTCTCCCAGTGTTAGGCCCTCAGACAGGGCTGAGGGGTTCTGGCCCCTTAGGTCCCTGGGGCCTCCCACGGGGCTGGGACATGGTGTAAGGGTCAGAAAGTGGCTGGGCTGGACCCAGACTCACAGGAGTGAGTAGCTGTTCCCATCAGGGCATTCCCTTCCAGGCACAGGAACTCCTCACTGAAATGTAGAAACATGCACATACGTATGGCCCGGTAGACCCCTGGCACATGCACATTTGAATGTGTGCATGTTCGTACTCATTTGTCATGTGCACACAGCACATGCCTGCCTTGTACATGCACGTTTAAAAATCCACACATGCGCATGACACGATGTTCATGCACAGTAAGCACATGCATGCGTGACCCATCACACCCACACAGACGTGGTCCCTCTGAACACATACATAACAGTGCCAGAGGGCACACATCTGGCGATGGGGCTCAGACATACACGAAACACATATGCACATGCATGCTCATGACCACACGACATCTGAGCCCGTGCATGTTTGCATGTACGCACCCGCAGTGTGCTGGCCCTGCAGGCAGCCCCTGGGGTCTGCTCTAGGTCCGCACTCACCTCTGGTTGCAGAGCTGGCAAGCGAAGCAGTCGAGGTGATACACATTGTCCCGGGCCCGCATCACCATCTCGAAGGCTGGGATCAGCTTGCTGCAGGCAGCGCAGTTGCCCGTGGTGCCAAAAAGCCTGCCAGGTGTAGGGTTCAGAGGGCTCAGGGGCTGGTTAGGGTTGGGGGGCAGAGGAGCAGCCTCTACTGGGGGCCCGGCAGGTCCCTACTCCTGGGTGCTTGGCAGGTGGGCCTAGGCAAGGGCCAGAGGCTTCTGGATTCTGCTGAGAGATTGGGCTTCAGAGAAATCAGTCCAGCCACCCATGGAGGGAGTGTAGGGGCTCAGGGGCTGGGTGACACTGTCCTTCTCTGGGCTGGGCTGACATGATCCCCCTCCCAGGCTCCCACTGGGGCTGGGCTACTGGGACCCAGGGCCAGTGGAAGAACACTGGGCTGGGCCATGAGCAAGGACTCGAGTTACACAAGCATGAACTCAGGGGCAGTCCACTGGCCCTCAGGCAGGTCCTGGGTCTCTCTGAGCCTCCTTTATTTTGACTGTAAAATGGAGACTGAAGAGCATTCTTTGCAGGCTTGTTGTAGAAACTTCGGTTAAGTTCTCAGTCCTGGACCACTTAGTGAATGCCTCTACTGAGTGTGTTTGCCACGTGCCAGGCCGTGTTCTGAGGGCTATACTGAGATCAACTCATTTAATTCGACAACAACCCTATGGGGTAGTCTTTTTCAGCAACCAACTCACTGGGTGACTTGCCTAAATTCCTTTTTGCTCTTCCTGGATCTCCGCATACCCTTTTTCAAAAGGGGATTCTGGACTAGGTGATCCTGCTCAAAGATGCTTCGAAAATAAGACCAATGCCCAAAGAAAGTTCCAAGGCCATCTGGCCCAAGGCCTCTTTCACACAGGCATTCCCTTCTCCTAGCTGCTGGTTGTAGAACTCTGGGATGGGGTGCTCACTTTCTCCCCATGTAGGCCAGTCTCGGGCCGGGTATTCCAATGGTTGAAGCCCCCACCCAGGCTCCACTTTGCTTCTTTTCTGCACACTGGCTGAGCAAGTCCCAAGTGAGGAAAGGGGGCTGAGAGGCAGGCGAGAGACCCCCTAATCCCTGATTTGTCCAGCCCAAGCCCAGGTGCCTGCTGCTCAAGCTTGGCTCCATTGTTCATCAGCCTGAGCTGCCTGTTGGCTCAGATTAAGGCAGACAAAGACTGGGCCACAACATCTGCCTGCCAAGGGGGGGGCCTCACTGCCCCCAGTGGCTGCAGGGGGGCAGCCTTCAGAGAGGCCTCTCTGGGGAGGAGCCGCCCCAGGAAGCCCCACCTCCACCCCAGCCCACTGACCTACCTGGCCCCAAAGTCATTCCTTGGCCTCTGCCAGAGCCCAGAAACAATACCTTCAGCTCCAGTAGGTGGCAGGGCTCAGAATGCATGTGGGTGCTTAGACTCTGCTGAGGAGTCCATTCTACGCTGTGGCCCCTCCTGCCCAGGTCCCGGGGACCCCTAGGTTGGTATGCAAACTCTCCTCAGCCTGGGAGGTCCAACCCCCAGGGGCTGTCCGAAACCTTCTGACTTGGAGGTCATCGAGGGGGGAGTCCCCAGAAATATTCTTCCTTAGCCCCTCCTCCTAGCCTCAGCTCTTTCCTCCAGCCCAGCAAGGAGCACTGAGTCACACAGGTCCTAGATTATCGCGATACTTAAAAAACTTCTGGCTGAAGGCAGAAGTTGAATGAGAAGGTGCAGGCAGGTAAACCCTAGGCTCTTCCCGAAAGTAGCGTAGCATCTGCTGATAACTCTGCCCGCTACCATGGCCCAGACCTGAGCAGTGGGAAGTCCCCCGCGAAGCCCTTGCCTGACCTGTTAATTAATGCAATGGGCCTTCCTCGCAAGGCCCGGCCTCTGCCACCCAGCCAAATGTAGACGCTGGGTCTCAGCCAAGGCCCCCACTTTGTGGCCTCCTTCCAGCCTTGCTGATGTCATAAATGGCCTAAGGGAGGGTTAATTGGGGAGAGAGCCCCAGGGAATAGGATCTAGGTTGTAGGGGGGAGGGTGGGTTAGAGCTCCAAGGAATGCGAGCTGGGGAAGCTTTAGTCTTCATAATTAACTATTCACGGAGGGACAAACTGCTGCTTGGAGAAGGTCAGAAGCGAGAGGCTTCAGAGCTAGTTCAAACCCAGGTCTTTAAGCTCCAACATCAGTGGTCCTTCTCCCAGGGTCTGGCTACCTGCCAGATGCCCCAGGCACCCAGTTGTCTAATGCCAGGGCCCGCTGGGCAGGGGGAAGAGGAGGCAAGGAGACTTCGCCAGGCAGGAGGGGCCCAGGGAAGTCAGAGCTTGAGCACCTGGTCCTGGAAGGCCTCTGAGGTGTCTCCTCCCAGATTCCAGGGACAGGGTGGGTCAGAAGCACCTGACAAAGACAGGCAGAGCCAGGCTGGTACCCTTGGGAAACTTATCTCAGGTGTCCCATGGTCGCAAAGGCTGGTTCAGGCCCTGTGCTGGGCACTGAGCCAAGCAGCTGACGGTATAGCTCTGTCTTTGGGGCTCTGTGGACGTCCGGGGGAGCAGGGCCGGGCCAGGATGGTCGGGGATGAACACTCGGGGCCTGGGTCTAGAGGCAGGGGCAGAGCCACGCTGGGCCTGGGGTTGGGGCGGGAGGCGCACCTCAGGTAGTCGCGCCGGCACAGAATGAGGTTGGCCTTGGTGTAGAGGGTGGAGCCCACCTCGCCCAGGCGGCAGTCACAGCAGGCACACTTGAGGCAGTCCTCATGCCAGTACTTGTCCAGCGCCTTCAGCAGGTAGCGGTCCTTGATCTTGCGGTTGCAGCCCGCACAGCCCTTCTGCTTGCCTTTGGGCTGGACGGAGAGCATGGGCACGCCTGTGGATGGATGGACGACAGACAGACGGACACGGTATTGACTCTGTGGCTCCAGGGCTCGGGCCCATCCGCTCAAGGAATGGGAGCCCACTGCTTCTCCCTGTTGCCTTCTCCAGGGAGGGGGCTCCCAGTCCTCACTTGCTCCCCAGCAAGCCCCCCTCCCCGACCCTGGTCCCGGGGTCCTGTCCTTTGAGTCACACGGCACAGGCTGTTCCCCCCGCCTGCAGAGGTCCCTCCAGAAGCTGCCCTCCAGGCAGCCTGCAGAGTCCCACATCAGCTTGGCTGCACAGCACACGCGTGGCTGCAAGGCCTAGCCCCCGAGCTGTTTGTCCCCATCTGGCCACCTGCCTCCTGCACGGTCTGCTTGCCAGGAGGCCTGAACTCTCCTCATGTAGCCCCATCTGCCTGGCTCTTCCGGCAGCCCTAAGAACTGAATCTCAGAGTGGGCTTGGGTCCACTGTGACTCCCAGATCTTTTGGCTACCTCAAGACTTGCACCTGGGACCCTTTCACCCTCAATCAGCCTACAGACACTTGGTTCACTCCTGTGGAACTGTGGCAGTATCAGGAAGAGTGTGGGATGCCCCACGACACTCCCAGTGGGGAGCAGGAGCTCTGGGGGTCCCCGTGGAGTGAGCAGGGAGACAGCAGGGCCTGGCCTCCTCTGGGCTCTCCTCAGCAATGCTTCCAGCTAGATTCAAACTTCCTACCTGCCCTGGCCTGAGGCTGGGGAGGTTCTGAGTTTTTGAACCCTTGCTCCGCCCACCAGGACACAGTCTCTGAGCCATGGGGTTCCCCCCACCCCACCCCCAGGGCCCATGCATGCCTCTCAACATACAAGAAAAACTACAGAAGCTAGGAATTTCAGCATGGAGTTTACTGGAAGGAGAAGCTGAGCTCCCAGCAAGTAAGTATGTGCACTCACGCACACCCCATGCACACAGGCCTAGCATGTACGCACGTGTGTGTGTGTGCACAGAGACTCAGGCTCCTAGCCCCAGATCATGGGGGCACAAGCAGTGACCGCAGGGAGCAACAGCAAGGAGGAGGTGGGGACAGAGGTCATCCTGAGTCTGGACATCCAACACGGAGTCCTGAGGCACGACTGGGGTGAAGACTGCTTGGAGTGAAATGCAGGGAGTCTCAGAGTCGAGACCCAGGACTGGGACAGGTGTGGGGCACCTGTACAAGCTGCCTGAGAACCCCTCATGAAGACGGTGGGGGTGGGGGTGCGCCTTCCCTGACCAAGGCTCAGGAGCACAGAGGGAAGAGCCCACCCTTTCCTGCCTCCCTGGCTCTCCACCAAGCCCATGAAGTCTGCCCTCTTCCTGGCCCCGTCCTCTCCAAGGGACCCCAGCACTCTCTAGGGGACCTGGGTTCAGTTCCCACTCCCTGGTATCCCTCTTATCCTCCTATCCCTGCCTCCACCCACTGCCCTCGGCCCAGAGTTGGAGCGGCTTTCTTCCCCTTCCCTCTTCCTGGTGTCTGACCCTTCCTCAGACTTGAGAAGAGAAGCAGCCTCCAAGAGGCCTTAGCCTTAGAATCCACAGATGTCAGGCCAGAAGGGACCTCCGAGCTCTTCCAGGCAAATGCTCCAAGGAATGGTGGGGAAACTGAGGCACGGGTTTGAAGGCAAGGTCTAGTTTAAGCCACTCATTACCCAGCAGGTTCCGGGGGTCCTCCCTGCAGCTGTGCTTTGCTGCCTCTTCAGACCTCTCTTGGGGAGGGGGGCTTCTAGGGTCCAGGAGCAGGACAGGTGACAGCAGAGGGGACGCCTCACTGACTGGCAGTGGACTCTCCTTCCTCCTTCCTCCAGTCCCTGCAGGGCCTGTTAGCTGGGATGCCTGCTGCCTAATTTCCTTAATGCAGCTCTAAAGGTTAATTGGTCTGAGAGAGTGATGAGGCTGAGGATGACTGTGTCTTCAGGCCTGCCTGTGTCTCCTCTGCCAGGGTTCAGTCTGGTCACAGAGCTCTGAGGAGGCTGTGGGAGCCAGCTGGGGAGCAGGCAGCCCTGAGAGCTAAGGGAGCTCTGAAGGGTTCCTTCCAAGGCCAGACCTACAGGGTGTGGGAAAATGGGGGAGGGGTCCGGAGAGCTGGATGTGAGGAGGTCTTTGGGTCCCAGCATGGAACGACTGTCCCTGGGTCCTGTGGAGGGAATACCCAGCCAGCATAACTATAAGTACACACTCACCAACTTGCAAAATCTCAGGCCAGGTCTCTAGGATAGCCCCACCAAGGCTGGTTTTCCCCTTATGTACCTGGACAGGCAGCAGCTTGAGCCCCCCTCCCCAAGAGAGGTCTGGCATGGCTCCAGGACAGGCCGGCGGTCAGAGCTGAGGCCCCAGCACACCTAGCCAGAGCCCATGGAGTTGTGATCTGTAGCACTAGCTGGGCCTGGAACTGACAGCACCCAGGAAGGCCATGAGAAGCAAAGCCACAAGTCAGCCCAGGTCCTCTGTGCCCTGCCCATGCCTGGACTGGCTCTGGTCCACGGCAGGTCTCCATAAGGCCTGGGAACTCTGTTTCCTGGGCCCTGGAGAACTCTTAAGAAGCTACAAGGCTTCTGCCAAACAGTGTCTGATGTCCACCGACACACAGAATTCCAGCCCGGCTAAGGAGCTCCCAGAGCATATGGGGACCTTGGGCTTTCTCTGCCTAGAAAGGCTGAGGTCCTGGGAGAAGTCTGACTCACTCCTTCCTTCGTTACCGGGCACCCACACTGTGTTTGCTCTCTCATAGGGCTAGTTCAGGAGACCTGGAAACACTCCTGAAAAGGCAAGGAGGTTTAAAGGGGGCATCTCTCCTGTTCCCCAAATGGAGTGAGATGTTCCCCAGAGGGTCAAGGCTTGCCCTCGCCACCCTGCCTCCCAACCCCCACCCAGCCCGCCAGTCAGCCCTGCAGACACCTCTTCCCTCCCTCCCTCCCCTGCCTGGCTCTGGGAGCTGAGCCTCGGGCCATGCACTTTCCATTAAGGAGATAGCATCCCTTTGCTGAAGTCCATTTGGGATCCATTTTAGTGTTATCTAAAAATCAAATCTACATGGTAATCCTTTTAATGTACTCCTGACTTTAGAAAAAAAACAGCTTTGCGCTCCTTCAGGAAAGGTTTTAAAGCATTACCCAGTAATTACTACTCACCCATGAAAACACTGATATTTTACAATGGATGATGTTTGAGCCTGCCCGCACGCATGGGCACACGCTCAGACACGCGCGGGACCCAGCAAAATAAACCAGTTCACATAGCCCATGTGTTACCCCTACATCTCAGGGTGTGGGGGGGATGCCATTCGAGGGGAGGCAGGCCAAACCCCAGCCCGCCTCTATGCCAGGCAGGCTGATAGGAGGAGGAGGCAGCCTCCGGGTCTGACTCATCGGCTGCCAGACACTTACCCTCGGCTCTTTAATCTGGGGAAAAGCCAGACAGTCCCAGTGACCAGGAGGGACTGCCAGAGGTCATTCAGCTCTTCCTGTACCCACTCTCCAGCCAGGAGAGAAGCCCTTCTCTTCACTGGGACCCCCCAGGGGTCTGCCACATCAGACTCAAGTAAGTCCTCAGTAATCCCTGCCCAGCTATCCTAGGCCAAGCTGGCCCCCCCATATCAGGTATGTGAACTTCTCCAAACTGCCAAGCCCACCGGCTCCCAGTCCCCCTGATGCCTTCCTCCAGCTTGGACAGCAGGCTGAGCCCAGCTGGGGAGCACTTCTGCTACCTCCCACAAGCTCCTCCAAAGCCAGTCTTCCACCTGCCAAAGCTCACCCCACCCAGCCCTGGGTCACTCCCAGCTATGCCCTGTGCCACTGCGGCCAGTGCTGGCAACTGCAGCTGGCATCAGAGACCCCCTCCCACATGCTAGCTTGTCCTGCTTGGCACTGCGGGATCTGGTCCCTGCAGAATCCTAGAATATCCCTCTCCCACCTGCATATGGACCTGATCTGCTTCTATCCCAGCACCTTCACTTCACCACGGCTCCAGGAAGAAATGCCTTGCTCAACCCATCCCACCTGCCACCCAAAGTCAGAGTCAGCAGTGGCTGTGAGGTGCAGGGCACAGAGCTTGAAGTCAGAGAGCCTACTTTCCAGCCTGAGCACTGTCCCAAGGAGCTCGAGGGCCTGGCGCAAATCCCCCATCTTTCTGACTTGCTTCTGTGAAATGGGGAGCCAAAAAGATGGTGGCAAGGACAGAATAAGGTCACGCATACTAAGGCACAGCAGAATCTGGCTTCCAGGGGGGGACTGACATGAAAACTGGGGAGTATTCTTAATATGCGTCCCAGGATGCCCTCCCCCTGTTCTGACCCTTGTTTCCTTCAACTTTTTATCTTGACACAATTTCAGGCCTTCAGAGAAGTTGCAAAATAGAAAGAATTCCTGTCCACCTTTTGCCTAGATTCCCCAAATAGGAACATTTTACCATATTTGCTTTATCCTTCTCTATACAGCTACCTATGATTTTTTCCCTGACTCATTTGCGAGTTGGGTGCAGACAGGAAGGCTCACACTCCTAAATACTTTGATGTGTTTTTCCTAAAAGCAAGGACATTCTCTCATGTAGCCACAATACAATTAACAAAACCAGGAAATTATCCTTGATCTAACACTATTACTTGCGGACTTCATTCAGATCTGACCAATTCCCCCAATAATAGCCTTTATGGCAAACCAACATTCTGGATCCGGCATCGCTTTCACTTGTCAAGTTTAGTCTGTTTAAATGTGGAAGAATTCCCAAGCCTCTCTTTGTGTTTCAAGACGCTAGCATTTTTGAAGCGTCTAGGCCAGTTACGGAGTACGCTTCAGTTTGGGTTTGTGACGCCTTTGACGGTGTGACTTTAATTCCTCTGTGCTTCAGTTTTCTTCGTTGTCAAATGAGTATGAAAACAGTCCGCATCTCATGGAGATGCCGTGAGGAATCAGGGAGCCAGTCTCTGCGAAGTGCTCAGGACTGACGGGACCCGGCGGTCAAAGGTTAGCCCTGATCAGTGTCACTTTATCTGGCGCAGGGGAAGGGATGACCTTAGTCACAGCGCCATCTCAGGCCCCTAAAATAGTGATGATCACAAACTTCGAGGCAAATACATGGATTTGAATGTGTGACCCTGGTTAAAGTCACATAGGCGCTGGCTCGAGTCCAGCGTCACCGGAAGAACAGTCCTGTGGTTGCGGCAGACACGTGTAGGAGGAAGCAGCGCCGCCTGGCTGATGGGCAAGCAGTGGGAAGGGATCACTATGGCAGCTCAGGGCAGGCCCCCCGGGGGCCACAGGTGAGTGTTCCCTTGGCAGCTCTCGTCATCTCTGTATGTGTCTCAGTGGTGCTTCTAAAACCATCTCCACACACCGCAGCTCGGCCACCTGAGGCAGAAGCTGGGCTCCCCTGGGGCTTGTTATTCCCATTTTACCAATGAGAAAACGGAGGCCCAAGAAATGTTCCGGCCTGTCAGGGGACACATGAGTAGAATGGGATAGTGCTGGGATTTGAATCCCGGGTCCAAGCCCTGGCTTCGTCAGCTATGCTCTCAGACTGTGTGCTACGAACCTCTTGAGGTGCTTATGGATCCCAGGCAGGAGGCATTAAAACAAAGAGCGACAGAGACGCAGGACACGCCTGCAAACATGCACAGCAGCACACGGGTGCTCATGTGCAGACACGTAAACACACGTAGGTACGCCAGCTCCACGAGAGGTGGGACTGTCTGTGCTGACTCTCCCCGCGATGGTTTCATTCCACAGCCTGGCACAACCATGGCTTCTAGCAGCTGCTTGCACACACCCCTGCATCCACGCACACACCCCTGCATCTGTGCACACGTGTGATGAGCGTGTTCAGGTATTACACACACCTATGCACAAGTGGTCACAGCACCTTTACTGCCTTTTAAAACACAACATTTCCAGGTGCCTGGGTGGCTCAGTGGGTTAAGCCTCTGCCTTTGGCTCAGGTCATGATCTCAGGGTCCTGGGATCGAGCCCCACATCGGGCTCTCTGCTTGGCGGGGAACCTGCTTCCCCCTCTCTCTCTGCCTGCCTCTCTGCCGACTTGTGATCTCTCTCACTGTCAAATAAATAAATAAAATCTTTAAAAAAACAAAAAACAAAAAACCCACAACATTTCCAAAAAGTAGATGGTCACTTGAAATTGAGCTCTGATTTGAGCAAAACCCACGAGGAAGAGGCCCGGTGCCCCGTTCTCAACACCACCTTCCCAAGGAAACGGAAGAGTGGGAGCCCCTGGATTTTACCCACACAGGACCCAGGGCAGTGCTGGGGATTCTCCAGAAGGGCAGTCCCATGCTTTGCACCCACTCCAGCTGCTGCAGGTGGGGCAGGGTCTTTGGGGTCTTTGGGGATCTGGGTCATGGCCAAGCTGCAAGGTGCTTGTGCCCACGTGGGCCCACACCTGGGCCTGGAAGGGCAGAGGAGGGTCCCGAACAGAGCCAGTCAGTGGCCCCTCCGCAGTATCAGTCCTTTTTAATAAGGAAATTTGAAAGTGTAATCTAATTCCGCAGAATCTCTTTAAATCTCGTTTTTTCAGAAGTAACTTCATTTCGCACGGACACATCCAGCCTTGTGAGAAGGCCTCCATTTCACACCAGTTTTATCTCCACAATTTCTCGTCTCACTGCACTCCTATCCCAGGGCCTTGCCATGCGGCAGGCGAGGCCTGAACTAATAGCATTTCCTACTCATTTGGAATCAAAAGCCAACGAGAACAACTGTTGAAACGCGTGGCTACAGCCACCTAGAGCACGTTCATTACCACACCTCCGTGCACCCCTTTGCAGACGGCGTGCTCATTGCGTGAGAAGAGGGAGAGAAGTCAGGTTCCCGTGGCCTCCAACTCCCCGTTGGGCCAGGGGAGGGATGCTGGAGTGGTGGCCAACTCACTGGAGGACTGGTCCCTTTTGCCCTGGCACTACCCCTTAAAGAGGCTGGTGTAAGAGGCAGGTGGTGTAGACACAAAGACTGGGGGCCCTGCAGAGAGATGGCTTTGACTTGAATTCTGGCTCCATCACTTCTCAGCTCTGCCTCAATTTCCCTACCTGCTAAATGAGGACAGCCCACTTTAAAGAATTATTCTGAGGATTAAAATAATGGACAAAAAGTACAATGTATGGACATGAAGCACACTGATATAGTGGCCTAAAAAAATCAGCTAAGGGACATCTGAGTGGCTCAGTCGATTAAGTATCTGCCTTCGGGTCAGGTCATGATCCCAGGGTCCTGGGATCAAGTCCCCCATCAGGCTCCCTGCCCAGTGGAGAATCTGTTTCTCTCTCTGCCTGCTGCTCCTCCCTGCTTGTATGTTCTCTCATTCTCTCTCTCTGGCAAATAACTCTTTCTTAAAAATCAGCTAAGAAAAAGGATCTATGTCTTACGATCCAATAATTTTCTTCCTAGGTATTCCCCCACCAGAAATGACAGCATATGCCCACCAGAGGGGATGTACAAGGACGTTCAGAGCATTTTCTTCACAATGGCCACAACCTGCAAACACCACAAATGCCCATCAACAACAGTAAAATGGATAACACACTGTGGTGCGCTCACACAGTGGAATACCACACAGCCATAAAGAAGACGGATCACGGGTACACAACAACATGGAGAATCGGACAGCATAATGCTGAATGAAAGAAGCCAGCCAGACACAAAAGCTACATATGGTATAATTCTATCTCTATGCATTCCCAAACAGGCAAAACCGATCTGTGGTGAGAAATGTCAGAATAATGGTGTATGTTATCACGGGGCAAGAGGTTTGAGGAAGCCCGCTTAAGAACTGGAAATGTCCCGGTCTTGATCTGGGTGGTGTTTAAAGGGGTGCACGTAAATGCAGAAGCTCGTTGGACTGAACATTTGAGACTTGCACCTTTTACTGCATATACGTTCCACCTCCAAGAAAAAAATAAAGAACTGGGATGGACATGCCTCAGCCAAGACTTTGGAGGCCTCTCCATCAAACCCACCATTTACTCTGTACTCACAATACCCAAGATCTCAGGGAATCCTCGGATTCACTCTGACGTCCTAATGATGACCCCCATTCAACAGACGAGGAAGCAGAGGCTAGGGAGGTTCAAGTCCTTACCCAAGGTCACACAGCTAGGAGGCTGCCGGGCAGGGACTGAACCCTCTCCTGGCCAACTCTGGACTTTGGGTTCTCTCCCAGCCCACAGCCCATGGCTTCTCTGCACAGACTGGTTGGGGAAGGTTTACTGGGGCAGCGTCTGGTCCCCCAATGTGGCCTAGATGCCAGGATGATCCCGGGGTGGGGGCCAGCGGCACTCCTAGAGCAGGGCCTGGGTTAAGAACAGGAGAAATGATGGCAGGGCACAGTCCCTATGCTCCAGTGAGCCACAGGCCACTTCTGTTCCATTGGTGGTTCCGAAGGAGCTATAAGCTATAGCTGCTGTGGGACCTTGGAAGGGCTCAGAGGTAGGGCCAGAAGGGGGACAGGGACCAGAAGGGCTGTGTAGTGGCAGATGTAAGATGCCTGCATTGTAGCCTTGAGAGGGACAAAGAAGCCCTGAGATGGCACATGTCTTCACATGTCCTCAGGGAAGTGGACTGAGCTGTGAGGAGAGGACTGGGGGCTTCAGACCCAGAACCCAGTTGCTGGGTGGGGAGGGGCTCAATCAACAGCCAGGGGCTGGTGCGTGAATGAGGGAAGAGGGGAGGGAGGGGGACCTAGAACGGGGCCCAACTCAGGGTAAGAAACTGAAAGGAGGTCCAGCAATAATTGCCTTCTCTAAAGTGTTAAGTCCCTTCCTGTGTCCATAGCCCATCACAGTAGGGCTGGTGGAAACACCATGCAGTGCTGTCCCTTTATACCTGCAGCCGCTACAGTCACGTTCAACGGCAGGACGATAGCCTTTACTGCCTACTCTGTGCCGAGTGCTTTACATTTGTTAATGCTCATCTTTGTGATGACCAGGAGGTCAGAGAAATCATACAACCTGCCCCATGGCAAGCCTAGGAGCGGCCAAGTGGGGGCCTGGGACCCAGGCTGCTGGCCCTAGCCCCTTCCTGCTCTAGCTCCTTGCTCCGGCGGTATGGCATCATGTTTTCCCTAAGCACTGGGGAAAGTGAAGTTCTGCTTGGACTCAATCTGGTCGCTGTCAAAAGAAGAAAGTTCTAAACACCCCTTGCAGGCTACATCAGAGCAGGACAGGCCTCTGGGCCCAGTGCCCTCCGGAGGAGCCATTTCTTATGAGGGTGTATTTCTGCAGCAGCTTTTAGGGGATCAAACCTCTTTAGGAATGGTGTGTCCTAAAGCCTGGCCCTGCCGTGACCTTTGAGCGTCTGGAGGTGAAGGGGCTGAGCTGTCTCCACGCACATCTCACAGGCCCTCACTGTTGAGGGAAGCCAAAGCCAGCACAGGCTGGTGGCTGGTGAGGGCTTTTGGGGACCCAGTCTAGACCACGCAGGGGCACGAATGATGCCCTGGAGCAGGTGCAAATGGAAGCAGCTCCCCAGAGACACGCGGTTCTCTGCTGATCTTCGGGGCGGGGGGGACTCAGATGTCAGAAGCTGCAAGTGCTCTTTGGAGACTGTCACAGGGAATGACATAAGTTGACTGCCCAGTTGTCTGCAGGATGAGCGCAGGCCTGCTCTCCCAGCTCTCTGATTGTTTCTGTAAGGTCCCAGCCATACCTCAAAAGCAACAGGTCCAAAACAGGACTTGACCTCTCCTCCCTGAAACCTGGCCCCTTTACCCATACCCCAGGCTTCCTCTCATCATGCTAACACCATCACCCACCCAGACGCTCAGGCCAGAGACTCAGAGTCACTTCAGATCTTCTGTCATCCTCACTCCCTACTGCTGACTCCCACTTCCCAGACTGTCTCCCCTTTCCATTTCCGGAGCCACCATCATCTTTTGCCACGCTATCAGCATAGCTTCCTACCAGCCTCTCATGTCTACTGTCTACAATCCATTCTCCACACAGCAGCTACAGAAATCTTTCAGAACAAAGTAGGTCAGGTCACTGCTCAGCTTGAAACCCTTCCATAACTTCCAGTGGGCTGAGAATAACATCCACCCTCTTCAACAAGCTTATGATATCCTCATGCAGTCTGGCCCCTGCCTCCACCTCTCATAGTGTGCCCCAGTCACATTCCAGATCTCCCTCCTGCCTCAGGGCCTTTGCACATGCTGTTTCCTCACCCCTGCACACCCCCCTTCCCAGAACACCCTTCTCTGTCTCTTTGTGTGGCTGGCTCCTTCTCATCCTTGGGCTTCAGCTTAAATGTCACCTCCTCAGAGAGGCTTTCCTTGATCACCTTATTTCTTTACTGAAATGACTCCCTGGCCATTTCCTTCTGAGTTTGTAAACATAATTTGTAATTGTTTTAGGTTTTTTGTTTTTTGTTTTTGTGTGCGTGTGTGTGATTGTACTTAAGACAATGATCGTTCTCTTTCGTAAGAATGAAAGTGCCCTGAGGGCCTATTTTTGGAGTCCGGTCTTATTCACCACTGTGTCTCCAGCACTTAGCTGTATAGAAATCACTTCTTAACTATTAGTTCAGTTAATGAATAGACTGAGCAGAATCTATCCGGATATTATTGGTAAGAGTCTGCTGGCTAGAGGGGGCTGATGCAGACAGCAGGCTTCCTGGAGATGGGAACCTCAGTCTGGCTTGTTGCTGGCCCATGCCACAGATCGCTAGGCATCTACAGCTCTGTGTCTCCACCAAAGCAGGACCAACTGTGGCAGTGTCTAGGACCTACCATCCTCAATCTGGAATTACGAGAGGTCCAGCCCAAGGCTCCAACTGAGAAATGACAGCTCTTTTGCAAATATAAGCCCTCTATCCCTTAGATCAAGGGGCAGCAATCCTCTTCTTCAACCCCTGCAGACCCATGAGGAATGAAGTCCCCCTCTGAATGTCCCCTTGCACATACATACACCATTCCAACCCTCAGCGGGTAGAGGGAGAGCCCCAAAGTTCAATCATCTGTGTAACCTCAGCGGCTCAGGCTTCCCCTTTGTGCTTGTGACCTAGACACCCCTCTTCCCCTGGCACAGACCAAGCCTCCCCTACTCCCCACCTGAGGCTCCTTTGGGCTTAGGGATGTGACCCCTCCCTCCTCCCAGCCAAGTCTGAGCCTCTGGGGGCCAGTGGGAAGAAAAAGCCCCTGAAGGTTACTACAGAAGAACCCCAGGCACAAGCCTTTCCCATCTGTAGCCTCCACCAAACCCTATCCTGTCCTGGGCTACTGGAGCAAGCCCCCAGGTCCCTCAACAGGATGCTGCTTGGAGCCACACAGCTGTAGGAAATCAGCAGGGAAGCGTCTGGAAGCTGTGTTCCCCAGACAGCAACTCAGCTGCTCCCTAGGCACCCGCAAAGCCCACGTCACCCATCTAATGAAACAGGGCTCCCAAGGGGCCTGCAATCTCCGCAGAGGAGGAGGAGGGCACGGACTCTCAGACGAGTCTCAATTTCACAGCATCAGGGACGTGAGCACCAACGCGCTGAACCAGAAAACGAGAGTCTGGCAGGAGCTGCAGACACACCGTGAGCGCCAGGGGATCAGAGATTAGGGCCCTTCAAAATCAATTTTGAATTCAAACTTTTAAATGTGTTCTCCAGACACAAGGAGGGGACCCTCCAGGCAGGCTCAGCCTAGCCAGATGCCGGGTTCTGCTTCCTTCTGGAAGCATCCAGAACTTATCTGCTAGCCACAGGCTGGCTGAGGGAAGGGAGGACAAAGGGCAAGGAGGGAGACTCCAGTGCCTGCCCCCAGAGGCCACAAGGACAGGAGCCCCTTTGGCTCTTGCGGACCGAGCACTGCCTATGGGGTGCCCTCTTGAGGCTTCCTGTTGAGACCCTGGGGGCTGCCCCACCCTCCTTTGTAGAACTGGATGAGAGCCACCAAAGGCAAGGCCTATGTGGGCCAGATGCCTGTCCACCTCCCGGCCTGGCTGAGGAGGCTCACGGGGAGGAGCCAGTGGAGGAAGCCATTTAGGAGAAGACATTGGGAGTCGGACGGGCAGGGTTTGTATATTAGACCAGCCACAGGGCCCTAGAGAGATCTTGGTTCAGAAGTGGATGCCCCTTCTAGAAACCGGCTGGGAGAAAGCTTGCTGTGAGTGTGAGGGTTCTGGAGAGCAGGCCTGTGAAGTCAGAGTGCTTGGCAGCCCCCAGAGTGAAGGGAAAGAAAACATTCTGCGTGCCGGTCGGTAGGGCAAGCTGGCTGCCAGGCCACACCATCCAAGGCATGGTGTCTGCTGTCGAGGAGCTGACAATCGTGCTGTCAACAGACAGACCATGTGTGGAGCACTGGGTACCGTTCTGGGCCCACACGGGGAGATGGACAGGGACACACAGGGCAGCAGACCTCACCAGGCAGCTGAGCAGAACAGACTGCTCAGCCAAACCCCGGAGAAGGGTCCGGGCCCATTGTAGGAAGGCCTTGGGGGCTTGGGCCAGCAGCAGGTGCTCCTGCCTGGGTCCCTGCTCAGACCCATTTTTTCCTCCAAGTGTATGATTGACACACCACTGCTGCCTTCTCCATCTCTGCATGGAGAAGCAGGTCCACAACAAGCCTCTCTGGCCCCAATGACCTCACAGCTCCCCGGTTCTCTGAATCTCAGGCCTGAATCTCCTCCTTTAAGCCATGCTCCTGAGACGTAAACACGAGTGACTGTGAACTCCTCTTCAGTTGAGAGGCGTCAGAAGGGATGGTGAAGCCTTCGGCTCACAGAGACCTCCCAGGGGGCCCCTTTTGGAACGAGGAGCAAAGGAAAGGGCTGGGGTTGCCAGACCACATAAGGGAGATGCAGCCAGGGCTTGCCACCCCTCCCACCCCCTAGCCCCGGGGTGGGGCTGCCAGCTCGGCAAGGAGATTACAACATGGGCCTGGGTAATGCTCCTTTTAGTTACAGCATAAACTGCAGCAATAAAGCGTACCTGGGGAATGTTTAGAGAAAGCACTAATGATTTCTTCCCCAGTGGTTAATAAATTCACTTCCAGATCAATTTGTTCGCGATAGAGCCCGGCGAGCGGAACCCGCGCGGCGGGCACAGCCGAGTGTGTCTTTTTCAGTATAAATGATTTATTACGATGATTAGCGGCACATAAACAATTTAAAATACAACGCTAATTAGTTTGGGGAAGAAAGGAGGGGAAAAGCCACCCTGCCTCTCTACCCATTATGTTCTACTTCCCTAAGTGTGTACTTTTTAATTAAATCCAAATGTCACAATAAATTTAAAGTGTTTTATTACCACTCGGGGTAAGAAAGGCAGTCATGCAGGCCCCCCTCTCAGGCGTCTATGGGCCCGGCTGGGGGAGAGGAATGGGGGCACAAGCAGGCCTGTCTACACGCTCTCCTCTAGGCTGGAGCTCTTTCACGAGTCCCCTGGAAACCCCTCCTGGTTTCTGGCAGCCCCAGGCTGGGGAAGGCCAGGCCTGCCGGGGAGACTGCCCACCTCTCGCCTTCCTGGCCAGCCCAGATGATGCCTCCTCCCTTAGCACTGGTCCCGACCCACCCAGCCACTTCTCCACAGCCTGGCAATTCTCTGTGCCCTCTTCACGCTCTCCACCTATGATAAGTGTGCAGGTAACACCTTCTGCCTTCCTGGCGGCGCGCTTGTCCCTTCATATACAGCATCTCAGCACATTCCCCAGTGCAAGGAGTCGCAATTACGATTTCAGTTTTACAGATGGGGAAACTGAGGCTCACAGAGGTGGAGCGATTTAGCCAAAGACACCCAGCTACAAAGTGGACTTTTGCTGAGTCCTTATTCCTACAGCACAGTTCTACCGTGGAGCCCTTATTGGGCCACATCCAGGTCCTCATTTCCCAGCCCTCAAGATGGGGCATAAAACGTGGTGGTGGCTCAGGCAGGCCTCACCCAGAGACACATGTGAGGCAGGAGTTCAGCCAAGGGAGCTGGACTCTAATGAGGCCAGGGTCAAGATCAGGCTCTGCCACTGACCCCCAGTGTCACCTCAGTCAGGTCCGTTAGCCTCTCTGAGCTTCCCCTTCCCTGTCAGCAAAGCAGAAACATGATACCCCACTCACAGGGCTAAGGAACCAAAGCAGCCAACACCAGCAGAGTGCTTTGCAATCCTTGGCGTGCTGTGTGAGTAATAATTACTAACAAGGTCCCTGAAGGTGAGCAGGGATCCATGAGAACCCCATTTCACAGATCAGAAAACTGAAGCCAACAGGAGAAAGGACTTACCCACAGTTCTGCCAAACCTCAGCAGCTCGGGAGGGGCCAGGCAAGGATGCTCAGACAGCCAAGGATTTCTCTCTGACACACTCAGGCACTGAGTATTGAAATGAAAACCAAATAGCCCTAAACACAGAGTTCCTATATGACCTGGCAATTCCACTCCTAAGTATACACCCAAGAAAAGGTAAAAATGTGGTACCTCACAAAATCTTGTATATGAATGTTCATATCAGCATTACCCGCAATAACTAAAAAGGAAAAATGATCCAAATGTCCATCAACCGATGAGTGGATAAATAAAATGTGGAACATACATACAGTAGAATATTATTTGGTCAAAAAAGGGAAGTACTGATTTGTGCTACGACATGGATGAACCTTGAAAACGTCAGGCTAGGAAAAAAGTCAGCCACAAATGCCATGTGTTGTATGATTTCACATACATGGAAAGTTCAGAACAGGCAAATCCATAGAGATGGAAAATAGATCCGTGGTTGCCTGGGAGTGGGTAATGGGGAGTGACTGCTAATGGGTATGAAGTTTCTTTTCAGGGTGACGGAAATGTTCTTAAATTAGGTAGTGGGGATGGTTGCACGACTGTGAATACACTAAAAACCACTGAATTATACATTTTAAAAAGGTTGATTTTGCGGAATGCAAATTACATCTCACTAAAGCTGTTATAAAGCAAAACAAAGCAAATACTGCCTTGAGAACAGGAGGAACAGTTGATAAGAAGTCCAGCTCTAGGGTCAGGAGTGGGGGCCTGGGAGGTAAAGTCTGCCCTCACAAGGAAGTCAGGCCCTGCTTCCCCCACCTCCCATTGGCTGCTCCCCAGAGCAACCCCATACCTGCTTTCCTTGCCACCTCACCCAGAAATCTGGCTGAACCCACTTTTCCAGCCCTGCTTCCCAGGGATCCACCATTCTCCTCTGATCTGTCTGCTTTCACCAATGCATTCATATTTTGTCTTTTGTCATAATTTCTGCATCTTCTGAGGCCTATGCCCTACCCACCAAATTGTGTGTGCCTGTGTATGGGGGGCGTGGTGACTCTCTCAGGTCTTGAGCTTGTCCCACATTGGGTACCACGAGTCAGCCTGTGTGCATAATGAATAAGGTCACAGTGAGACCCTCCAGGCCCCCAGCCCAGGCTCAGTTAAGGAATTGTTGCCCTCTCCTAGGGCCTGGGAGCCCCCCTGGGACAGAGGTGTGCACATATGGATCCAGGCCACAGAAGCCATGGAGGAACTCTGCAAGGCTACCTCTGGGTGAGCCGAATACCGCTGGAGAGAGCATACGCAGTGCCCAGGCTCAGCACCACTTCCTTTGCGGCTCATCTGAGAGGCTGACTCAAGAAGACGAAGCGTCCTGGCCAACAGGGGGCGCCAGGTCTGCTCCATGACAGGCATACCCAGCCACCCTGAGCCTAGAGAGATGACCAAGGTTAGGTTCTAAGTTTGGGCACCTCAGGCCTCATCTCAGCACACAGAGCAGCCCCCCGGAGGGGACAAGACAGCTCTGGTCAATAGAGGAGGCTATCTGTGCCATGGGGTGAGAGGACACAAGTCCGTGTTCCCAGCATGAGGCTGGTTCCATGAGCCTCCATGGCTTCACCATGGGCTGCTGTCTCAGGAAGCCATTCCTTGGGAAATGATCCCCCACTTTTCCCCAAACTTCTCTGAAGTCCTACAGGTCCTGGGGCTAGGGGTAAGGGGTGGAAGCTACCCTGTCCTTTAGGCAGCCACCATGTTCTTACTCCTCAGGTGGGCACAGTACTGTCCAGTTGGCGAAACACATGGAAACACATTCTCCCATTTAAGTTCTGTGCAAGGGACAGGGAGGCCACTCTGAGCCCTATTGTCCATGTGAGGAAACAGGCTTGGGGAGGACACACAGCGTGGCCCAGGGTCACACAGTGGTGGGTGGACAAGCAAGACTTGCCTGAGACCTCACTATCAGAAGAAGGCAGGGCAGGACTGGGGTCCAAAGCCCATGCTGACTACCTCCCTCCCAAGTCCAAAGAAGGCCACCTCTGCCATAAGTTGTCACTCGCTCCTGTAGCCGCTATTTCTCTTAGAGAATTTGAGAGATTCCTCCACCTGTGCCTGGGCAGAGGCTCAGGAGGTTTCTCTCCTCTTGGGGGAGAGAATTAAAAGCCTTCCCTGCTGTTAGAGAAGGCAGAGCTCCTGGGAATGTGGGCCCGGGAGAGCAGAGGGCGTGGCGCCGAGACAGGATAGAGTAGGCTAGGAGGGTTTTGAGGCCCCGGGCAGCCAGCCAGGGCCACCCACAGATGCCCCTGAGAGCCAGCTCACTGCCAAGGCAAGACCTTCGACTCATTTGCACCACACGGAGGTGCCCTGAGACACAAAGATTCTGTTCTTCTCAGGGCCCATCTTAGCTATAAATATAATTAGGGAGCGGACTATATTGGACACAGAGAAGGCAGAAATGCTTAGCTCTTTCCCCAAATCAGGAGCTCTCATGGAAGCCTATCTGAGAAAGCAAACTGGCCCAGAGGTGGGAGGGCCAACCAAGCAACTCTTTAAGGACTGATCACATGAAGCAGAGGCTGGTTGGGCAGGTCTGGACTAGCTGCTTCCCTACCCTGGTGTTCTCCTGCCTGCCTCAGGCCCACGGGCTTCAGATCATTCCTTTGGAGCCTGGAAAGCTAGGATCTCAGTCTGGTCATGGGGCAGCAACAGAAGAGGAAGGGGAGGGTCAGGGGAAGCCTCAGGCCAAAGCTGGGAAGAGCAAGGGTCCTTGGGACAGAGGAAGGTGAGGCCCGGTTTGCAAACAGGACCTTGGGTCTGTCTTCCCTGGGGTTCAACTCCAGAAGTTCAGGCCCTGGTACTGGGATCTTGATCCCTGGGAGACATCAGATGAGCTACCACATTCCCAAGGCCACAGCTCTGGCCATGCCCTCTACCCTTCTTTTCTTGGACTTCAGCTGCCTCCTCTGACCACCCAGACCTCCATCCCCTCCCAGTCCCCTCACATGCCCAGACTGCAGGCTCACCAGGAAATGGAAGGAAGGGAGGGAGGGAGGGAGGGAGAGAGGGGCAGGGAGAGAAGTCTGAGGCTGGAGGGGTGGAGGCAGACACCCTGGAAAGTTCAGAAGGAAGAATACTTCCCCCTCACATCATGAGCTGGTTTTGCTGCCCCTAATGTTATCTCCTCTGATTTATTCTCCCCAGAGTAGCTGTCGTATAATATGTTTGGTCTTCGTCTCTGGTTCCTGGCACAGAGCTCCTAAAACCCTTGGTGTTTCCCGAGTGCTAAGGCTATCTTCTGTGATTCGTGAGGAGCCCCTTCTGAGCACACCTGCATTTATGCTCCCGAGGTGACTTACGGTGAGCCCCCCAGCTAGTCTCAGGATGAGGCTGGGCCTGGCCACCAAAAAGACCAAGCAATAGGAGGGCTGGAACTTTCAGCCCTATGCACTGACAGACCTCCAGGAAAGACAGGGAGGGCACTGGAGGTTAAGCTTTATAGAAACTCTTGAACAAGACTTAATGAGCTCTGGATTGGTGACTGTGTCCAGGTGCCAGGAGGGCGGTGGAACCCAGTTCCCCAGAGACAGAAGCTCCTGGGCTCGGAACCTCACCCTATGTATGTCTTCATCTGTATCCTATACAGTGAATGGGTCAATGTAAGAAAATGATTCCGAGTTCTGTGAGCCTTCCTAGCAAATTCTCTAACCTAAGGAGGGGATCGTGGGAACCCTGATCAGAAGTAGAGACGACAACTGGGATTTGTGATTGGCCTCCGAAGTGGGGGTAGTCTTGTGGGACTGAGCCATTAACATGCAGGGGCTCATACTAGATAGTGTCAGAATTGAGTTAAATTGTAGGACACCCAGGCTGTGTCCCCTGAGAATTGGAGAACTGCTGGTTGGTGCTGGAAAACATGCCCGAGTAGTACAAGTCTTAATAAAGTGTAAGTCTGGGGCTCCTGGGTGGTTCAGTTGGTTAAAGGTCTGCCTTGAGCTCAGGTCATGATTCAGGATCCCAGAACTGAGCCCCATGTCAGGCTCCCTGCTCATTGGGGAGTCTGCTTCTCCCCCTCCCTCTGCTGTCCCCCCTGCTTGTGCATTCTCTCTCTCAAATAAATAAAATCTTAAAAACAGAAAAAAAGAGGAAAGTGTAAGTCTGTCCTCTCTCTGGGACAAAGATTGCTTTGTGCTTGTGATCCTCTCTGCTCCCCTCCCAACCTCCTTTGCCTGTTCATTCATTCTCACTCACTATTGACTTAATAAATAATTGCTAAGCATCTACTACTAGGAACTGGCCCTTAAGCCATATATTTTAGTAAGAATTATACTAACACTGATGATTTTTCATCAAGAAAGTAATTCTTAATGAGCTTCATTAAGTCAATTTGATTCCTTGATCAATTTTCTATTCACTAATGTTTAAGATTTTTTTTGCCCTTTCCCCATTCTTATTTTACTAAATTTCCTCCCTCCTGCCCCTTAAAACAATTTTTTAAAAAAATTCCTTATTAAAATTATTTTCATTGGGATCGATTATTTTTAAATTTAAAGTGACTCTTCGGTTCATGATCAGTTTTGGCTCATATTAAATCTTTGACACCGTTGAGACTTCTTTTGTGATAATTTTTTCTACCAAAAAAACATTTCCTGAGCCAACTTTGGCAGATCTAAATTTTCTCAGGAAGAGTTGATTCCCCCATCAATTTTTAGTCAATAACATATTTTGCCAGGTGTAGTGTTAACTGTTGCCAATTTTGCTTTGTGATAATTATTTCAACCAATTTTGATTTTTTTTTCCTGGATCATATTTTTTATTTTTATGTTTTCGATAATATTAATGAGATGTTATTCTCACACACAGGCATATTTTAGCACTGATCTGATAAAGCATTCTGAGGATCAAAGAACTGTGTGAAAACATCCATGGGGCAGAAAGGCAGGTCACGCTCTGCACCCGGGCTGAGTACAAGGTCAGAACCTGGTACCTGAGGGAAAGCTGCTCCTGCCCTTGGTTCTTCCAGAGCCCTTGCCCCTGCCACGACACCTCACAGATGGGAAAGAGCTTCTGGCTGGAGTGAGAGCAGCTGCCTTCAAGAGACAGAATCTTACTGACAGACGAAGAGATGGGGTACAGCCCTGGCTTCCTGTCATGGGCCAGAAGCAGCCTCTGCTGGGCTTCAGACTCTTCTGCTCAGAAAGTATCTCTGAGACACTCAGCTGAGAGAGAACACAGAGGCTTCTTGGCACCTTCGTTTCCCTAACATAAAAGTGGGGGGGGGGGGTGGTAACTACCCAGGGTCTTTTCAGGCCTGAGGCTGTGACTTCTGGTTCACTGGCTTCCAGGCTCTGGACCTGCTTCAGAGGTCCCCTCTACCTCTTAGCTGAGGCTCTGCCTGGGAACAGCTGGAAATGAGACAGCCCACCTGGATTCAAATGTGGCAAGACCATGTGTGGAGGGCCAGAGGCCACAGATGTTCCCACCTGGGCTCTCTGCTTCTCTGACCCCAGGACAACAAAGAAAGACACAAAACCTGGACGGGGAGGTTTTTCTCCTGGCCTTGGCCTCAATACACACCTTCCCCATGGACCTGTCTCCAGACACAGTACCACCGGGCAGCAAGCAGCCAGCAACCCTTGAAATGTAAATGGCGAAGCACAGACCCAGAGAGCAGACGGCACCTGCCCAGGGACAGACTGAGAGTCCGGGATGGGAGTTGGGGCGGGAGCCAGGCTGTGGATGCAGGAGTTCTTGCTCCTAGCCCTGGGCTCCAGCCCACAGGAAAGCCTCCTTCAGTCCTGCTCCCATGTGAAGAACTGCTCAAGTGGTCTCTGCCCAGGCCACTTTGAAGATGCCAGCTCCCCCTGGCCGGGCAACAGTCGGTGAGGGGGTTGAGGCCTCAGTCTAATGGCTGCAGGAAGACTGGTTCAGGGAGGAACAACCCTCCCCTCCTCCCAGGGTCCAGTGAGTGAGAAGAGATGCCTCTGGGTAACAGAGAGCTGCGTGGCAGGGCCCCAGTGTCCTCCGCAAACCTATCATCTGTGACACGAGGAATCTAACAGTTCCCATATGTGGCCCTGGTCCCTGCGTGTGCTTACAGTCAGTGCTAGTGCCTGTCACCACCAGGGCCAGGGAGGCCGGGGAGTGCCTTTACCACTACCTCCCCAGGCCCACGGAAGGCCTGGTTCTCATCTGAACTCGGCCACAGACCAACTTGCTGGGCTATCCTAGGCAAGTGTCATTCCCTCTCTGAGCACAACCTACTCCTCTGCAAAATGGGGCTAGTGTTTGATCTCCCAGCCTCCCAAAGGGGCTGCGAAGATTAAATGAAGGGCCTTGAGACATCTGTGGCCCTCCGTGGTATGAGGCAGAGCCAATGGGCCTCCTGGGGATAGAGCTGATGTTTCATCCTCTCTGGGGGCAGCTACACTGTTGGCCACCTGGGGCCAGAGTTTGCTGACCTCTCACGGTAGGCTGATATCTCAGATGGGGTCCAACGATCCCATTTTCTGGTGTTCATGACCTTGTGTAATCCCCCCATTTCCTTGAGTTCTAACTGGGCTGAGTGACTTGCTCCCAAGGAAGAAAATACCGCCGAAGTGATGGAATGTCACGTCTGTGATCAGATGTGTCACATCTTATAAAAGACTGTGATTTCCTGCATGCTAGCAGACACTCTCTCAATGGCTTTAAGGAAACAAGCTGCCATGTTGGAGAGGCCCATGTGGTACGGAAATGAGGGCTGGCCCTGATCCACAGTCAGCGAGGAATGGAAGCCCTCAGCCCAAAAGCCCAGGAGGAACCAAATCCTGCCAACAATGAAATGAGTGAACTGGGAAGCTCAATCCCCAGATGAATCTTGACATGAGACCACAGCCCCAGCCAACACCTTAATTACAGTCTGCAAAAAATGTCTACGCTAGAGGACCCAGCTTAATCTGGACCTGGACTCCTGACGCACGGAAACGAGATTAACAAGTGAGTGCTGTTTAAAGATGCTAAACTGTGAAATAATTTGTTACGCAGCCATAGGTAGCGAAGACATATGCATTGGCATGTCTTCATGTCAGCGAAGCCTTGACATACCACAGAGGACAGGGGCCTCTCCTCGGGCCACAGAGGGGGCATCCTGCAGACCCATTTCAGCCCTATAAGCCATATTGTTGCGAGTTTCCCTCAGGAGTCCAGTCCTTGCTGTGGGGTACTGTGAGGAGCCCAGAGGACAGATACCCCTGCTCCAGGCTGGGTGGGCAGGAAAGTGGGCAGAGCCTACCCATCTCCTGAAGCCAAGGCTCCTTTCCAAAGAGCGATCCTGCCAGGGCCCCAAACCCCATGCGTGTCTGGAGCAGAGGAAGTGTTTCAAGGTATAACTACTTCCACTTTCTCCCCTGCTCCTCACTAAGACCTGATGAAGTTTAGGCAACTATACCAACTGTCTACAAGACCGGCAAGAGCATGGCCTACCGAAGGCTTGACCTAAAAGGCGGTTAATGACTACACCCATTTGACGGGTCATAACTACTATCGCAACTTACTACTCAGAATCAGTAAGTGGCAGAGGTGGGATGTGAACACGGTCTGTCTGATTCAAAGCCCACGCTAGTTCCGCTTGCTTTAACAAATGGGGAAGCTGAGAAACAGAGATCCAGCATCGGATGGCACCCATAGGCAGCCCCCACACAATCCTTCCCAGACACCAGGGATCAGGCATTGAGAGTTTTTAAAGATTCACGGAGGGGAGAGACAGGACAAAGCCGGTGCAGGCCATGGGCTGCAGGAATCCCGTGCCAGAGCTGCTTCCTCTTACGTGGGAAGAACAGGTCTCCCTCCCACACGGGTTTTTCTCCACTGAGATTCCAAGCAGAGGGGCAGCCGCTCCCGCCACACAATATTAAAATGTCAGGAGTTTAAGGCCTGTGTTGGTTGAGTCATAAGTTATCAGCACCCAGTGAGGGCCGACAGAATGCCTCCCTTAAATTATTAAGCAGAAAGCGTCAGACTGTAATATTTTGCTAAACCAAAGTACAGACACAGACAAAGATGTCATTTCAATATTTGAAACCAGCAAGTTTAATTTAAAATAAGAGCAAACCAATAAGCTCAGAACATAGTGGCGTATGAGAGGAAAATTATACTGTGAGAGGAAAAAAAGTGGAAGGACTTAAGAAATTTATAAAAGTAATCTCCAAGTGGAAATTAGAAATCAAGGCCTAGAAACAGAATAACACAAAAGAAATATTACTGTCCACTTTCTAAATCAATATAACACTGCTCCACGCCGGAATTACCATGGTAACTCAAGTAAAAAGAATCAAGCAATTCTTATTATTTCAAAATAAAATCACAGCCTGAAGCCTGGGTTTTATTACAACCACTGATAGATCGCTGGCTTGTATTTATCTGAAATATTGCTTTTCAATCAGCTGGTTTATGAATGTACACAGGCCTCTCACCAGCCCACTTACCACCCCATTTTGAGGCAAGGGGCTAACCAATGAATTGATTCCTGCCTGGCTGTATCTGCATATAGACCCAGGCCTGAGTCAGCTCTGGCGAGCACGGGAGCTGCTCACCCCTTCCACCTGTCCAGCGGCATCACAGGGCAGAGCGGAAAAGCCGGAGGACGCAGTGGGGGTTGACCTCATTGTGGTTCCCCTCCGGGCCTGCCATCCAATGGCAGCCCCCTGGAAGAACTGCCCTGACCACCAGCCTCCCACCCCTTGTCCCCAGGCATCCTCTTGCTGGCTCCACCCCCTCTCCCTCTCGCCCATCTCCAGGTCCAACAGCGGGAACAGGGAGGCTGCAGAGCACACTGCTGCAGTAAGATGGCCTGAACTCTGGCCCTTGCAAGCGTGGGACCCGCGACCAATTACACAGTCTCTTTGTATGGCAGTTTTCTCATCTGTGAAATGAGGATAATACGCGTGGCTTTTTCCTAGGGTGGTTCAGGGTATTCAATGAGATCATACGTGGAAGATGCTTTGGTGGAATGAGTACAGAAACGGCCCCAATTCTCTACCCCTCCTGCTGGTAGTATGCACGCCCTTTGCAATGTGACTTTCCACCTCTTCCCTTTAAGAACAGAATCTGACCACCCCCACCCTGCCCCCAAATTCAAGCTGGTCTTGTGATTTATTTTGGCCTAAGGAATGTGGCAGAAGCGAAAGCCTCCCAGAGCCAAGCCCAGGAGTCAGGAAACGTTGTGTACTTCCACTCTCCCTCCTCACCTGTTTCTACTATGAGAACAGGCCAGAAGAGCTTGCTGGACAACAAGGGATGCTCGTACCCCCAGCGTCCAGGAGATCAGCCGTCTGCCAGGCACGAGAGAGTCCAGCTGAGACCCGACAGACCGCTCAGCCAAGCCCAGCCTAGAGCACTGACCTACAGATTCAAGAGCTAAATGGATGCTTGTTTTGAGCCTCTGAGTTTGCCGATGGATGGTTATGCAGCGATAACTTACTGATACACGTGCAGAGCACAACGCCTCAGTTTCCAGCAAGGGTTCAGTGACACCATAGCAAGTATGTTTATAGGAGCCCTAAAGACTGGGAGGCTGAAGCCAAAGAGATCACACCGTATCTGTGCAGAGAACAAGGTCCCTGCACAGAAGCATGAAGCTTCCTGGTTGATCAAGTAGTGTATATGGACATTAGGTGCCAGTTAGGTATTGCTCCCATTACAGAATGTGAAAACTGAGGTCCAGTAAGTTGTCTGGAGTCACAGCGCAGTCAGCTGGGACTAGCACCCGGGTCTCCTGAATCATGCCAGCAGGCTGTGCCTGGAGACAGCAGGCCGCCCCAGGAAGTTCAGCTGGGAAGAGGCGGGAGGCAGGAGCTACTGATGCAACATGACCCAGCCGGCCTGCTCTTTGGGACAGCTGCCCCGGCAACCTGGTCTGTTCCAGGCCAGGCTCAGAGTCCATCCACCTTACCTAGTAATAAGCTGGTGTCCTGTTGGAGCATATTCATTTTGTGTTTTGTCTAAGGCAGGCGTCCGCAGTGGCCGACACAACTTGGGGTGAATTAAAAGCAGGGGGTGTGAGAGGAGCGAGCAGGCTGGTCCAGGTTGCCTGGGCTCCTTCAACATCCATGGGGTTAATATTCCCCCCACGGCTCATTTCCCGCTACCAGTGTAATGCCACTGAGCTCAAGAGTGGGGGAGAGATGTGCCAGATCAGCTCTCGTAGGCCCATGCAAGCTGACCCCACTGGTGTGGTCCTATCCCGCATGCAGGCCTGCCAGGCAAACTCACTCTAGCAGCACCGGGAAGAGTTAAGCCCGAGGAAAGGAGGATGCCCTCCGTGCCTCAGCTGTCCTTCCACTCCAGGCAGGGCGGGCAGGCAGGATGGGCTACACGTCATATGCATCTCTGGGGCTACACTGGTCCCGGAAGACCTGGGCCAGGTTAGTGCCCATCAGCACCTGCCAGCAGAACTTAATGTGAGGATGGAACCGTGTCCTGCGGGCGGTCAGCAGGCTGGCTGGGGCCACAACCGGGATACTCGGGCACCTGGCAAGAGGACAGGTGATGTTCCTCTTGATCAGACTTTCCTACTACCCAGCCTCATCATGCCCCGGGGCAAGGATTAGAGGACATGGAAGTTGGGCAGAGAACCCTGAAAGGAACCCTGGGTTCCCTACATAAGCCAGGCAACCCTCCTACCCACTTTCAGCCTTGCCTGTCCCCCTGTAGATGGAAACGCTTGCAGAGGTCTTAGAGGCTTCTTCCTACAACGCTACCTGCCTTGGGGAATCTGGCCAGTAGTGGTAAGTAGTGAAGTCAGCGTCCCTCCTGGACAGCAGTGATCAATGGCCATGATGGATAAATGGAAGAGGGAGAGTGAGTGAACAAGGCACCACATCGGGCAGCAGATTATTTGATCACAGGGTAGTTGGTGGAGCACAAAGTCACCTCACACAGGCAGGAGGCTTCCTGGCTTATCAAGTGTATACATGGACTCCATTTCATTGAATCCTAATTAGCCCCCCAACCAGTTAGATGCAGCTGTTCTCACTGTAGAGATGAGAAGGTAGAGAGGCAGAGCAACCTCAGCACTGGGTGGGCATGGGGCACAAACCCACAGTGGACGTGACAGACCTGCAGAGCTTGGCAGGACAGCGGAGGTGGCAGCCAGCCCACGGGTTCCTGGCACACTGTGGCACCGATGCCCTTTTCTCTACCTTGCTCTCTAACTCCTTCCTGTCTGCTGGCCCTCCCAATAGGGAGCTCCTCTGGGCCCTGGAGGTGGGTCTGAACAACAGCCTTGACCTGCTGGCGACTTGGGGGCAGCTGTGCCCTGGGTGGAGGCAGCCTTGGAGGCAGCCCACGTTTGCTGGAGACCCCATCTTGGCTTGGGCCATGCCCCCAGTAGGCTCCCCAGCTCTGTCTTAGGCTCAGAGAATGTCCTGTCCAACCATGGCCACTTCCCAACTCTGGCAACCGTGCCCCATAGTCTACCGTGCCAAGGCCCAACCTCACGTTCCTCTGCCCGTGACCACAGAGGGGCGGCCGCCAATGCTCACTGGCCATCATCTGTCTGTCCCAAGGGGAGAGAGACCGAAATAAATCCCTTCTTGGTCTTGCTCACAAATGGGCCCTGCTGGGCGGCTCCTTAAATGGGAGTGGGTGGGGTGGCCTCCAGGTCTGATTCTGGACACTGGCTGGGTTGGGGAATCAGCTCTCTGAGGGACCAGAGGCAGGCCTGGGCTCTGGGAGAATGCATATTTCCATGTGCTAAAAAGCATCGTGTGGGACATGTCCAGAAAGAGAGAGAGACAGTAAGACAGAAAGGCAGCCACAGAGGCCAAGTGAGTGGCCACAATAGCGCCAAGCCCCGGCATGCAAAGGGTGAAGCTTTTAGGCGAGCGGGAGCCAGTGATCTCAGCTTCCCCCAGTCCTAATGCTCCTGAAAGGCTCTCTCCCACTCCCTGTAATTGGGCATCAGTAGTTAATGCAGTATTGACTGCATTACACGCTCCCGTGCCTCCCCTCACTAATGCCAATTGCATCACCTTGTACAGTCACCGGCTTGCTTAGCCAATAGCCGTTAAAAGCAATCCAAATCATGAATCATATGGGAAACTTTTAGCAAGACACTGCCATCCAAGGAGACAATTTACAGTTGAGTTAATCTGGGTACATTAGCGAGACATGGATTCTGGACGACAGACCAATTTATGTTGTTTCCCTGTCCCCCGCCCCCCACCCCCTTAGTGCTCTGTGTGGGCAAATGAACAGAAGAGCGGGGAACAGAGAGAAGCACCTGCTTCTTTACGCAAGGCTCTGGGAGGGGGTGAGGGAGACCTGTCTCTATAGGCTCTCCGCCCAGCTGAACTGGGGCGGGAAAGGTAAGCAGCTCGTACATGCTGTTCAAGATTTGTAAAGCCTCATTTCCAAAGGTTGGAGGTAGCTGCTGCCAGCGCTGCCACAGGCGCTGCAGATGGGGACCCTCCTCTTCCAGGCCCCGTGCAGGTGTCAGGCCGGGTGCTCGCATGCTGGCCTCACCAGGCCTTTACACACCCTCAGCAGGCAGCGGTGCCTGTTGGGCTCTGCCTTTCTGCCGCCCCGCTGGGGTCTCTGGAGTGGACAAGCATCATGGTCCACTCCCTGCCTCCATCTCTGGGGCCAGGAAGGGTCCCAGCCACACTCTGCCGGGAGAGACGCTGGGGACTCTTTGCACTCCAGGGCATGATGGGATAGCCCAGGAGGTCCTGCTGACGGCCAAGCAAAAGCTGGTTGGTACCCAGGAATAGCCAAGAGCCGCCCTGGCAGGTCACCCAGGTCCACTGTGGAGGCCACACTCGCAGCAGTCATTAACAATTGAAGACTCACTGTCTGGCCTTCCTCAGGCCAGCTCCACTCTCCTTAGGCAATTTTACTTATTCAAAATGCTCTCAGAATCATGTCTGGTGTTTAGTTCTGCAACCCGCCTGCTGTTTCCTGTGGGCAGCCCAGTCTTCCTACGGGCCTTGGCAGAGGCAGCTTACCTGCCTTTCTCCAGCACGCACCTGGGGACAGGCCAGCACCCCCAAGAGGGCGCCTGCAACATCCCCTCTTGCCCAGTCCACCACAACCCAAGGCTCTCCCTGTTCTTGGGGCTGCCTGGACCCTCTGCTGTCTGCTTCTGAGTACTCAAGCCTCCTTCTCCAATGGCCTGAGGGCTAATCTGGTTCAGAGCAGGAGTGCCCTTTGCTTCCCTGACCTACAAGCTTCCCCGGAAGGCCCCCAGCCGAGTGCCAGTTCAAGCACCCGTGCCAGGGAGAGAAGAGCTTTTTCTCCGGGAAAGTTGGAGCAGGGCTTCCTTTGCTGACAGGCAGGCCCGACAGCATCTAGAAAGCCCGGACCCTGAGTTCCAGTAAAGTGGAGATGGCTAGGCCAAGAGCAAGCGTCCAAATGAAAGCAATTAATCTTAAAACCAGAAGTTTAACCATTTGCAAAACAGATCTTTCCTCTCTGTGGTGGCCCTTCACTGCTCGACCTAATGGATTACTTTATTAATAATGTACTGTGCTTAAAAGCAAAAAAAAAAAAAATTTTTTCTGACAATTCAATACTTCAGAAAGTCTCTTAAACCCGTTGCTACGGCAAAGCGATTGATATTTTATTATCTTTCAGAAGTGCAACATGAAAGCCCTGCAGCCCAGCAGAGCAAGAGCTTTGGTCCTCGGCAGCTGGCAGACCTGACTTCAACCAGAGGAGCCCCGGCCTCTTCCAATAAGATGCTGTCAGGTGGAGAAAAGGCATTGGGGGTGGTTAATAAGGGCCCCGAGTCCCTGCTGCAGGCAGACAAAGGGTGCGGTGCTGCATCCTGGAGGGACATGCTTCTTGGGGGCCCTGGGGGGCAAGGCTGCCACCTAGCCCAGAGGGCTGCCTGCTGGAAGGGCATAAGTTCCAGGAAGAAATTAAGCAGCAGGCTTGGACGGACAGGTGAGTCGATCCAGAGTCTTTCTTCCTTCCCCAATGGAAGGTGCCACCTTCGGGGTTTCCTGGAATTAGGGGAGACCAGACTCTAATAGGGAGTGGAGGGCAGATGTAGGAGCAGAAAGACTGCTTTTGGAGGACACCTCTGAGCTGAGCAGGACAAGAACCGGACGGCTCCTCGGAACCCCAGCTGTCTACCTTCCTGGTGCTCTGGGCCCCAGGGCTCAGTGGTATGAACTGCAGGAGGCATCACTCTGTTCCGACTAAACTGAACCAGGGACTGGGGGGCATCATGAGCTCTCCTCTGCAGATCTGGTGGAGACTAGGGGAAAAATGCATGCCCAGGGCAGCTGTGGTGCACTGCCGTCTGGAGGCAGGAGACTGGCTAAAATGATCTCCAGGTATCTATTCCTATTCAGGGCTCATCTGAAAATCTGGAGTATCACACGGAGCTCAAAGGGACTCTGGGGTGCCTGCACAGAGCACGACCTAGGTGGCAGTGGTGGGGTCATTCTGTTGCATGAGACCAATCTCCCCGCCTGAGGCCTCCCATGGACAGGGCCTGGGTTTTCTCCAGTTCTGGCTCGATCCTGGGGAACAAGCATGCCAATTAGCCACGGCTAAAGACACACCCTGAGTTCCGCATCTCCCCGTCAGGAGAGTACCCTCACACACTGAGGAAGGGCCCTCTGCGCTGGCTTCTGCAAGCCCCTCATCTTACCAAGAGGGAAAGTGAAGGCTAGCTTGAGGCATTACTGTTCTGAGAGAACTGGGTGAGCTCACAACAAAATGCCTCTTCCCTCCTGGTCTGGCCTGACCAGGTTCTTCTCCTTGTCATTCTGTACACACCTGCAGAAGCCTAGTCCTCTGGTCCCCCATAGGGATCCTGGGAGAGGGCCCCAAAGAGCTACAAGCATACTAGAGATGGAGGTCACACCCTGGCCAGCCTCTCGCAAATGCATCCCTTTGGCCAGAAGCACTTAGTCGCCCCTTTCCTCTCTTACTGTATACACGCTGAGAAACAGCCTTCAAGGCTGCCCCACATGCCACCCCCAGGCCAGACACTTTAAATGACCCTCCCTGATGGAGGTCTCACGGCTGGTGGGGAGGCTAGGAGCCCCATCTTGTGGTAGCAGCAAAGTGCACATCCTGTGTGACCTTGAGCAAGTCACTTAACTTGGAATTTTCACCCAGTGACCATGACAGTAACACCACTGACCTGGTGGGCAGAGAGCACAGGCCTAAGGGAGACTCACTAGTAGAAGGTTAGAGAATGGCCAGCACCGTTAATCCGAGAGGATTCCTGGTGACATGCTGCAAACCACCTCAGTTCCTTACCAGTAGAAATCAGGTGACAGCAGAGTGCCAACAACTCTATCCTCATCTCCCTACAGCACCAACACACCAGGCAACCATCACCTATAGGGCAAGGAGAGCCCCTGCCAACCAAGGAACAGCTACCGTGTGGCCACTGGCCTCTGCGTTTGGGTCAGGAGGCACCCACCTGGTTTTACCTTTAAGTGGGCTGCGAGCCCCAACCTCTCCTGAACACACCAGGACCCTTTCTGCAGGGCACTCCCAGTCAGGAAGGCTTTGGGCTCTATGGGACCATCTTCTAGAGGCTTGCAGCAACCATGGGCCTTGTGTTCTGACTTCTGGGGTGCACTGAGGCTCTTGACCATGTCAGGTTCATGCCACTCTCCAGGACCTGCCTGCACAGTGCTACTAGCCGGTGGCGGGACACTTTCTTCCTCTGGGCCAAACTCCTGCCTGTGCGCTCAGGGGACCGGGAGCCAGTGGGCCAGCACAGGAGGCGTGTGTCTCCCCAGGGGCCGGCAGGCCTTCTCCTCGCTCGCCAGGCACCCCGGGGCCAGCATGGTCTTCCCGTGCGCCCACTGGCCGCAAGCTCTGGCGTCCTCTCGGGTTACCCAGCCGGCGTGAGGGAGATGGCTGTGGTGAGAGGAGCCACCGCAAAGACGAGACGCCACTCGCGGAGCGCCACTGCGCCCAGATCCGAGGGGACCCCAGCCTGCACGCGTCCCGGCAGAGCCCCACGCTGCGGGCGCACCGCCCGCCCTCCGGCTCACTCACCCCTCCCCCGGCCCCACCTGGCCGCCCCCGCGCCCCGGCCCCCCGCACCCCTCCAGCCTGGCAACCCCGGCGCGTGTGCGTCCCGGCGTGTGCTCCCGCGCGCCACCGCGGGGGGACGAGGGGGTGTGGGGCGTCGACCCGCCGCCCGCCACCTACCGTCCTCCTTGTCCAGCACCATCATCTCGGGCGCTCCGTGTCCAGCCGCAGCTCGGCTCGACCGGGAGAAGGGCGCCGACTCCGGGCGCGCTTCGGCGGGGCGGCCGGTCCTCGGGCAGCGAGCGGGCTCTAATTACCCGCTTGTCCGGCTCTTAACCTAGATTGCACTCAGCTAGAATTACATTCAGGAGCGAAGCACTTCGCAGATACAAAAGCAGTCTCACCTACTTTTGTGCCTCAGAATTGCAAGGAACTACGAACTGTAATTTAGAGAGAGAGAGAGGGAGAGGGAGAGAGAAGGGGGAAGAGAGGATCAGAGCCGTTTCTTTGATTTTCACCTTCTAAATGGCTCAATTTGCCCAGTATAATCTGTCTTAATGTAATTGCATTTGATAGCTCATAACCCTGGCTCTGGCAACGACACAGCTTTCAGCCTCATAAAGTGTTTTCCCCTCGGATTTAATCTGAATCTCAATCTAAAATTATATTCAAAGAGATGGGGGAATCTCGGCGGCCGTCTCCCGCTGCCTTTCTCCCTCAATGTATGAGGTTTGCACTTCTGCTACTGAATAAATGCACACATTTCCCGAGGCCCCCCTCCCTCCCGGGTTAATGGGGAGTGGAGACGCGCGGCTGCCCGGCTCCGCAGCACCACCTGGAGGTCGCTCGGCCCTGGCTCGGCGATTGGTTCTGCACAGCACCCAGGGTCCTCATCCCAGATATTTGTCGGGGGGACCACCCTTGCCTTCCACTCCCATCCCGTCAGCCTTAGTTTCTGACCGCCCTCCCAGCCGAGCGATCTTTCTCTGATCTCGTACCCTCCCTTCCTACCAGCTCTGCCGGAGCGTTCTTGTTACCTCCCGGATTGTTTGGCAAAGTTAGCCCTCTGCAGGGTACAAACTAGCATCAGGCTTACCCCAGCACGCAGCCCCCCACTCAGAGCAAGAGCATCCTAATTCCTTAGGGAGCAGAATCCTGTCTCAGCTTCTCTCTGAGCAAGCACAGTGTGGCCTTGAAGGTTTTTCTCCTTCCAAAACTATTTATTGAGCATGTAGTATTCTAAGGCGCTGATGATACCACAGTGAACAAAAGATTCCTGCTATTTCGGAGTTGAAAATCCTTGCTCTATACCTCAGGAGGCAGGAAGGAAGACAGAGCTCATCTCCTCTCTTCCCGAACCCTACTTCTCCCCAAAGAGCTTGGGGTTAGCGCCAGGCTGCCTAGACTAGGAAGGCCACTCTTAAATACCAAGAGCTTTTTTTTTTCTTTTTTTCCCCCTTCACAGTACCGTGCTCCGAGAGGATGGAAATATTAACAATTTTCTGTAGGTCAAGGAGGGCTTCAGAAAGACATGTCAGAGGTTTATCCCTGGCAGACATTTCTGAGGACTAGACCCAGGCAAGGAGAAGGCAAGGACCACCAGTTGGGATTTCATCCCATCTCTGCCTATTACCAATGGTGGACCTTAGCAAATCACTTTGTCTGGGCCTCAGTTTCCCTGTTTGTGACATGGGAGACCTGCGCTGCTCTCCAAGGTTGTGGTGGGAGTCAGATAAGCTAATGGTTGTGAACATGCCTTGTAAACTTTGGCACCCGGACATTGTGGGGACTTACTGAGTATACATGAAACCTGGAGGCCAGGCGGTGCCCCTGAAGCCAGCGGAAGGTCCCAAAGCAGAGTGCCTAGCAAGGGTGGGAATGGGGGAGTGGGGCTGCCGCCCATCTTCCTCCAGCCTAAGTGGGGAAGTCAGGCTTTGAGAAAACAGAAGAGAGGCTGCTTCTAATGAGATGCCTCATCCGCAGCTCAGAGGGTTTCGCTTTCCCCTTCATCTAGAATACTTAATCCTAATAGTCCTTGAGTATATTTGATGTTAAGTATATCATTTTGCTCAGCCTCACTGTCCCTCAGGACTGTGAGCTTGATCTCTCCCCTGCCACTGCAGCCAGAGCTACACCCCGAGGGCGTGAGGGAGGCTTTGACTCTGCTGGCCACGGGCTCATTTCGTACCAACCCGTCACCCCAGCCTGAGCTGGGGGCCAGACAGTGTCACAGGCAATGGGCCTAACAGGCTGGCAAGGGGTAGCTTCTGGCTGTAGATGCCTCTGTGGGCCTTCCCTCAGAATGGGGAGGCATTCCCTCCATGAGGGCTGCGGCTTTACTCTCAAGTCCCAGGGCCAGGTCCTCCTCCCTTTCAAGGGTCTGGCCCTGACCCACAACCCAGGACTTGACTAGCTGGAGGCACTTTCCCACTCTCTTGCTCATGTTGGGCTTGGGGCTCTGTCCCAACACCAGCTTCCTCAAGCCTCCAAGTTACCCAGTTAGCAGCCATCCCACCAGCATCCCTCTGGGAGTCGGGCGCCCTGTACCCCACCTCAGGGATGGGAGCAGGCCTGGAGTTCTGAGCCATGGGCTGAAGAGGCAGGAGGGTATGTCAGCAGGGGGTCACCACTGTGTGTGAAGGGCTGCTTGTGTCCACAGCCGGCTCTCTCTGCACCCCCAGTTGTGAGCATCGAGCTCCCACAGTGATCTGGAAAAGGGCCTCCGAAGAGGCCTTCCACTTTACAGAGCTACCCAGCGAGTCTTGGAGGGTTTAGATGACTGGAGCTCTTAGCCAGGAAGGGGCCACTGGAGGGACAGAGCCAAACATAAGCCTCACCCATCCAGCAGCCACCCTCTTAGCTCATGGGGAATTGCCCGCCGGGAAGGTAAGTCCTGTGCCTGGGCCTAACCCCACCCAAGCTGTCTCCAGGTCCCAAGGCACACTCACAACACCAGAGTGGAATCCTCAGATCCTCTGGGGCTGGAGGAGGTGGTTTGCACCCAACATAGTCCACAGGCAATGAGCATGTACTCTCAGGTCAATATTGCCAAGAGTCCTCCAGAATGTCTTTGAGGTGCCTCTAGGGACAGCAGAGACAGACCAGCAGCTGATCAGCCCCCAGGTTATGGTGAGGAGAAAGGGGTACTACTGGCTGCCTTTCAAAGTTTGGGGCAGGTCCTAGCAGTTTGTCCCTGTACTTGGCAGGAAAGTCCTGAGGAAAGGGTTCCTGGACTGGATTTGGGAGGTGGAGGGGGTGGGGTGGGGGAGGGGTGGGAGACTCTTTGCCCTAGGGCCTGGGCAGACCAGATATTCCAGAACTCAGTGGAGGCTGTCAGATGTGCCTCAGCCTGAGGGCCCTGCTTCCAACACAGTGCAGCTGTCTCCAAGATGGGTCTACAAGCTGGCTTCACAGATGAAGCTCACAGAGGTATTTGGAGTGGCTGCCACAGATGACAGGACAGAGTGACCCTACAGATTTTGCAGTACAATCAGGACGCCTGCTGGCCACGTTCAGATGCCCTGCTCTGCCCCCAATAACACAAAAGCAGCCTAAACACAGGAATTTGCAATCACCTAGAGTGGAGAAGTTGACAAACTTTCCTCCTTTGTCGAGGAAGCTGCAGTTATATCTGTTAGGCCTGGTGGAGGCCTAGGCCAAATCTGCTCCCCCAGGAAGCAAGTCTCTGTCACCCTCCTGATGAAGGCCAAGCCACCCCTGCACAACAGCTCTGAGAACGGTGTGGATGTAGGCTGACCAACCGTCCTGGTTTGTCCCAGGACTGAAGGGGTTCCCAGGAGGCAGGACTCTCTGTGCTAAAACCAGCTGGTTCTGGGCAAAGCAGGACAGTTGATGACCACGATGGGAGTTGGCAGGCTGGGACAAGGGACTAGTGGGGCCAGAGAGAGAGGTCAGGCAGCCAGACCCTTCACTGCACACCAGCAGCTGCATCGTAGCCTCAAATTTCCCAGCCTCCCGTTCAGGGCTTCATCCCCCAGGCACTGAGGAACTGCCTAGCCCGGGGGGAATGGCTCTATGCAGCCTGGCTGTGCCTTCTCTTGCAGATTGGTAGTTACAGTGGGAAAGCTGTGAGTTGGACTCAGGCGTGGATCCAGATTTTTCCAGAACCAAGCTCACTTATGCAATTTAGGGGTTGGGGATGCTCTTTAAGAAAAGGAATACGAGCCTGCTAACACAAAATGACCATCAAAGGACTATGAAGCTGAAACTTCATAAGCTTCTAGGTAAATCCGCCCCCCTGACCCCGATATTCTGGATACAGGACCCGACCCTAGCCCCGGGCAACTCCGGACACACTTGGCGGAGGGGTGCGGGGCTGTCAGGAGTGAAGCAATGTCACCCATTCCGCAGTTGTGAAGTTCTAGATCTGAGGGACCCCCAGGCCGTGCGGGTGTGCCTGCAGGCTCTCTGGGTATCCCCTAGGGGAGGCGTTCCGCAGTCGGGTGCGAAAGGGGGGGCGTGCAGACACCCAGAAAGCCTAGGAGACTTGGGGGCTGTGGGCACTGCGAGGAAGCCCGCGGCGGCGCGGGTCGCAAAGGCGCTCCCAGTGTCTGCGAGACCGCAAGAGCCAGAGAGAAAGTTCCCGGCCAGAGCGTGCAGGGCTGGCGGGCCCCCGGCGGCCCGGGTGACTTCCCTGCCCCGCTAAGGAACCCGCAGGCTGAGCCCAGCACCCCGGCACGCACGCCCGCGCGCACACCCAGCGCCGCGCTTCCGGGAAGCAGCCGAGCGGCCCGAGCCTGCCGAGGCCCGCGCGGGGGACGCTGCCGCCGCGACGCGAGCGGGGTGGCCTCGGCAGGGCCCGCGCCGCCGCCCGGGCCCCCACCCCAACCCCGGGCACCTACCGTCCTCCTGGTCCAACACCATGGTCCCCCGGCGGCGCCAGCCCGACACGGGCCGAGGACGCGGAGGGGCGCGCGGCTCGGACTCCGCCGCCGCCTGACTGCGTTGCTCCCGCCGGCCCCGCGCGGGCTCCGAGCCCCGCGACCGGCGGCCGGGAACGGGGGCGGGCGGACCGGCGCTGGCAGCTCAGCCCCGCGGGCAGGGAGCGCTGGAGGGGTGGGGGGTGCGGCCGGCGCGTCCCGGGGGCGGGGGCGCGTCAGTCCGCCGCGGGGTCGCGGGAGCCGCTGGAGCAGCCGCTGCCCGGGCCGGGCCGGAGCCGCCGCCGCCGCCGCCGCCGCGCGCCCGTTCTCGTCCGCGCGGGCCGCGCTAGCTGCTGCCGAGTGCAGCCTGCGTTTCCCAGGGCCCCTCAGTTCCCCTGTTAATTAAATCAATTCATTATGCTCAGATCTGATTAGCGGCCCTTCCCCCCTTTGAATCAATTATTCAATACACAAACATAATTGCTTGGGCCAGAGGTGCCCGCCATTAGCTTATTTAACTCCAAGGACACTAATTACCCGCAGGGCACGGGAACTTTTCTCATTAATTCTGACAAAACACAAAAGCACAGCCAGAGTGTGTGCGTGTGAGCGACTGCGTGCGCGCGTGTGTGTGTGTTCGTGTGTGTATGTGTGTGACCGCATGCCAGAGTGAGGGCAGTGTGGGGTGGTGAGCCGCCGCGTGAGCCGAAGATGAGCGTGTGGGGGTGGAGGAATGTGTGCGATCGCGGGTGGGAGTTTGAGTCTGTGGCCGCGCGGGTGTGAGTGCGGGACCCGTGCGTGTGATTGTGAGTGCATCGGGCTGGGTGTGGCTCTGGGACTGGAGACTGCGGGCCGGGGTTTGAGACCCAGCGCGGCAATGGTGAGATTGTGAGCGCTTCTCTGCGTGACTTTGTGGATTTGACTCCGAGGATACAGTGGTGGGTGCCCCATCCCCCCACCCCCCCCCCCTTTTTTTTTTTTCATAATTGCCCCGGCATTGTCGGTTGCACATTCAAGCCCACGGGCTAAGTGCAGAACACAGAAGAGAGATGTGAGGATCACGAAGTGGTGGCTGGTGTTTCTGCACTGGATGGGCTATGCTTTCCCCTCCCCCGCCACCCTGCTCTCCTAGCCCACCCGGTTTTTCAAACCCCTGGTTCCCATGCTCCGCTTCCTTGGCCCATCTGGGTACTGCCCGCCCCACCCTACTCCACCCCCAGCCCTCCCACCCCTGCCTCTACCCCTATTTCCGCAGGTGCCTGCCACCCAGGCACACCCCCAACCCAATTCCACCCACCCTCTGCCTACTTCTTCCCTCCTGTCTGCTAGGCTGAACCGAGGGTGTGTCTGTGGTTGACCAACTTCACATTTTACCTCCCAGGAAATCTCTCTTGAGAGAGAGCGAGTATGAGAGCCCACAGAGGCAGGGACACAGAGGGTAATTGATTCCCCCAAATTAGGTTTCTGCTTTCTAAAGACCAGTATTGTTCCTGTTCTCAATGTGCACAGAGGTATTGAAGATTTCCTTTTTGTTTCCTCAGGCAATGAATGAGCTTAATCCATTTGGCTTTATAAATCAGGAAACTAATATTCGCTTCTTCCATAGCAGCTTTTAAAAAAATTTAATTGGTGGTGGGGAGGGGCACAGTTTGTCACCCTTATGCTGTCCCCAAGCCACCGCTTATCAAAACACATTCTGACTGAGGGGTGGGGAGAAGGCTGAGGGTGAGGAGTGGGGGGAGTGGGGGTTGCGGGGTGGGGGAGGGGAAGGGGGAAAGAGAGAGGGGGGAGGGGGTGGGGATTGGGGGTTGAAGGGGTGGAAAGGCTCATCCTGGGTCTCCCTGCCCTTCTCTGTTCTGCACTTGGACCCACACAGTATCTGGAAAAGTTTGTGAAATGACTGAATGATAATCAATTTGGTGAAGAAAAGGGGAGCGTAGAGGTGCTCTTCAGAATGATCTTCCAAGCCTGCTACTTGCACACAGTCTTCCACTGGCACTGAATGTAACTGCACCGCACCCAGGGGTGGCAAATCTCCTGCTCACCATTCTGCACGAGCTGCTAGAAACACCTTCTGTTGTCAGGATCTGGCCCTGCCACTCTCCTTCTCAAAAACCTTCCATGGCTCTCCATGGTCCATGTAACAAAATCTAATTATTTATCCTGTCATTTCAGGTCCTTCCACAAGATCTGAAGAAGCCTTTGTGACTACCCCTACCCCTTCTTTCCACGGATCTCTGTTGATAGCCAGCAACCAGCTTGACACTCCTGCCCCGCCCTCTGGACTGCTTTCCTGTCCCTGAATTTATCTGGTAGGTTCGGGCTCAAGGGACCCCGCTCAGGGAATCCCTCTGCTTAGGAAACCCTGGCCCACTTCTCAAAAATCCTCTAAGGAAACAGCTCTTCTCTGTCCTTCTAAGTGGGTGTCTCTGTGTGAAGGCTCTGGTCTCTGAGGGGTGTGTGGATTATTTGGTTGAGGCCTGGGAGATGAGATCAGCCCCTGAGGGGAGTGTTAGAGCTCTCCGCTGGAGAGGGAGGAGAGATACCTACCGTATCAAGAGTCTACACTGGGTCACTGTAGAAAATGGGAGCTGCAGAATCAGGGGAAGGAACTCTGCTTTCCTGAACATGAGATATAGGAATGGTGGCTCAGAAAGAGAGACAACTTGGGCAACATCTTTTCCCCCCCAACCAGAATCTCAGATGGCATGGGACCAGAACCCAGGAATATGCTTCCTCTGTTGGCCCAATACTTGGATCTCCATGTTATTTAGTTAGGCATGGCCACTGCCTACATTCGTGCCAGCTGTTCCTCCGCTAGAGCAGCCAGCCAAGTGGGCAGGAAGGGGCTGAAATTTTGCCCTCTGCTTTCTAAACCATGGGCCTGGTGTAGGCTGCACCCACTCAGAGAAAGCACCCTTCTCTAATCTGTGCAAGGACCCCATGTGGACAAGCATGGTGCTGAAGTGAGAGTCTCTGCTTGGCCAGAGTTCGTACTCAGAAGGGCCATCCTGAGAGGTCCCCAGCCAACCCTGTGCCCCAATCCCCACCCTAACCAGGATCTAGTGAGCTCTTAGGAGATGGTTCTCCTAGTTTTTGTAGAGAAAAAGAGAGTGCAGAGAGCTTAACCATCACGGAGTGCTCAGGGATACTGAAACAGAAGCCCAGTCCTAAGCCCTGATGAAAACACTGAACTCAGTCCACAGCTGAGACTCAGACATGGACAGACCTACCATGAAGACCAAGGTCCCTAACAGCAGCCATGTTGGCGGAGAGAGAGTGAGGTTCCTGGGAAGGGACCAGACAGAACCACAAGGCTTGGAGTTCGGTGGAGCAATAGTTTCAGATACAGCACTAAGCTGGGCCTGACCCACTCCCAACCAGGGCCCCAGGAAGAGGAGAGCAGCGGTACAAATGAGGGCCCAGTCACTCTGGGCCCATGGCTCTGCTAGGGGATACCCTTCTGAAAGAGCTGGTCACTAGGAGCAGGGGCTATTTCCATGCTGGGTCAACACAGGTAAGAGCAGCTGGGGTCCACAGCCTGGTGGCCTTGGCAGCAGCATGTGCATGGCATGGAGGACAAGATGGTAGGAGCGTAGAGAGCAGTTGTAATTACACGAGAGGCATCTCTGCCTCGCGCCCATCTACACCATGCTTCCAACGATGGAATTGTTAAAGTTACTTTTTCCAGAACTCAAAATCTCACAGTGCCCGGAGTGTGCTTGGGTTACACATGTAAGCATTCCCAGAAGGTCTCCCAACTTCTTGGAAAGGAGGCTCCTGAAGAGGAGAATCAGAGGACCAGATCTGGGGGCTACTTTTTATAAAGGTTTGAGACCCGATACTTGGTATTTGTGTAGCTTTTATGTTTTGACCTGTCTTAGCTACATGATGGACATGAAGGGAAAGGCTGTGTGGGCAAGAATGAGCCAGAACAACGATAGGGGAGCAGCTCTCACTGCAGCTTTGCCTGGCAGCAGTGGAGCTCAGCCCGAGCCACAGAGGGCACTAGATCAAGGTCATACAGCAGATCAAAGTCTTTGCTTCCACTGCCCTTCCCTGCCTAGAGGGCTCTTGAGGCCATACTTGCTCTCCCAGGCTCCTGAACTTTTATTTCATTTCCTTCTCATTTCCCCAATCACCTGGTCCTCCTGCCCCATTCCAGTTTCAGCAGATGACATCACCTCCTACCTGACTCAGATGAGAGAAGGAATCAGACAAGAAGACCCACCCCCTCCTGCCTCCAATCTGTACTCCTAGCCTTATCAACAGCATCAGCAACAGACCCCTGGTCTCAAGCACCTTCTTTCCCAAAGCAGTGGCAAATGTGGTCTCCCCCATCCCCACCACCGGGCCCACCTGCTACCACCTGTCAAGGTGTTCTGTTGGCTCTTCCTGTCCCTTTTGATGTCCCCTTTCTGCTGGACCTTTCAGCACAGCAGGCAAACAAGCTCTGGGGGCTCATGTAAAACAAGCAAACGAAGTCCCTGAACTTCACATTGTTCTTGAGATACTTCACCACCTGTTCCCTTTCCTTGTCTGACTTCCTTCCCTCTCCCTCTCCCCGCACCAACTTCTATCAGGTCTCTACAAGGCTTGCCAAGGTCACCAGTGACTTTAATGTCACGAAGGGATTATTTTCAGGCCTCCCTTGACCTGACCTCCCAGCATGTAATAATGAAGTTCATTCCCTCCTTGAACATGATTTTTCTCTATACTAAAATGCTGTCTGGGTTTTCCTCATCCCCCCACCGTGGATGTTGCCTTTTGTCTTAGCTATTGCTGGCTCTCCTCTTTCTTCCAGTCTTTAGCTGTTGGCTTTCCTCAGGACTGGGTCCCCGGCCATCTTAGAACACCCTCCCCTAGGGTACCATCCATAGCTGCCAGTGTGTGTGACCTTCACTAGGATCTCTGCTTTGAGTTCCACTCCAGCATTTCCAAATGCTCTCTTGACATCTCCACTTGGATGTCTCAAAGGCACTTTTTAAAAAAAAATTTTATTTATTTCTTTGACACACAGAGAGAGATCACAAGTAGGCAGAGAGGCAGGCAGAGGCGGGGGGGGGGGGGGGGGGAGGGGGGGAGTGGGCTCCCTGCTGAGCAGAGAGCCGGATGTGGGACTCCATCCCAGGACCCTGAGATCGTGACCTGAGCTGAAGGCAGAGGTTTAACCCACTGAGCCACCCAGGCACCTGTCTCAAAGGCATCTTAAATTTTAAAATCCAAATTGAACTCTTGATATTTCTTCCAAAATCTTTCATCTTATTTCAGTAAACTGTCCTCTATTTTTGATACCAGAATTTCAATCAAGCCAACAAAAGTAAAAAAAAAGAGAGAGAGAGAGAGAGAAAAGAAAAAGCTAAGTACATCAGTGTATTACACAGTTAGTTATTACACTAACTGCATTCCCTTATCAAAAGACAGATTGAATAAGTTAACTAATAAAAATATAGCCAAATGCTGTTTACAAGAAATACTCCCAAACAAGGTGACAAAGGAGAGTGAGAAGAAAGCCAATGGGCAAAGATACACCAAACAAATGCAAACAGAGAGGAAGCAGGAACAGCAATATTAATGTCAAACAAAGTTAACTTCCAGACCTCAAACATGAGCTGCTTGGAAATAAAGATATACTCCCTTAAATAATTAGTGGATCAAAAATAAGTTCAAAACTGAAATTGCATGTCATCTAGTAATGAAAAAGAGAACAGAGAGTGCCATGCAGAATTTCTGTGACACAGCTGTACTTAGAGGAAAAAATATAGCCTTAAATGCTTTTTAATATTAAACAAACAAAGGACTACAGCAATCTTGGTATTTAATCTAAGAAATCAGAAAGAGAACAAACTAAGCCAAAAGAATGTAGAAGGATATTATTAATAAAGTCAAAATTAGAAATTAATTCAATAGAAAAAAATAATTAAAAGAAAAATTAAAACCCAAACTTGATTCCTTGAAAAGACGCACAGAATAGGCAAAACTGGTTGGGGGGAAAAAAAGGCAAAAATGTACAATATTACCCAGCCATAAAAAAAGAATGAAATCTTGCCATTTGCAACAATGTGGTTGGAGCTAGAGAGTATTATGCTATGAGAAATAAGTCAGCCAGAGAGAGACAGTTACCATATGATTTCATTCATATGGGGATTTAAGAAAGAAAACAATCGAACACAGAGGGAAAAGAGAGAGGCAAACCAGGGAACAGACTCTTTACTATAGAGAAGAAACTGATGGTCAGCAGAGGGGAGGTGAGTGGGGGGATGGCTGAAACAGGTGATGGGGATTAAGGAGGACCCTTGTGATGAGCACTGGGTATTGTATGAAGTTTTGAGTCACTATTGCACACCTGAAACTAATATTATGCTGCATGTTAACTGACTGCAATTTAACTAAAAATTAAAAAAAAAAAGAAAAGAGATATATCACAGGTACAGAAAAGATTAAAGAATGATAACAATAACATGTGTAAGCCTATGAAAATACGTGTGAACAAAGAAGTGGATGATTTCCAGGCAAAGTACAAAATTAATAAAATTGAGTGTAGAAGTTGAAATTCTGAATCAGCCAATAAACAGAAGAGATTTAAAAAGAAATGAAAACTCTGCCATTAAAATATCACAAGACACCATATGATCCAGCAATTCCACTTCTGGGCATATACCCAAAAGAACTGAAAGCAAGCTTTTGAAGAGATATTTGTACACCCATGTTCATGGGAGCATTATTCACAAAAGCCAAAAGGTGGAAGCAATTCAGGTATCTTTTGATGGGTGATGAATAATGAAAAATGTATGTGTGTTTGTGTGTGTGTGTACAAATATACACATTAGATATACATATATACATTATATATACACTTTGTGTGTGTATATATGTACACATATGTGTGTATATGTATATATAAAATGAGATATTATTCAACCTTAAAAGGGAAGGAAATTCTGACACCTGTTACAACATGGATGAGGATGAGCCATGAGGACAGTAAGCTGAGTGGACTAAGCCAGTCACGAAGAGACAAATATTGCACAATTCTGCTTATATGACGTATCTAGAATAGTCTGATTCATAAACACAAAAACCACCATTACCAGGGACTGGGGCGGGGGAGGGAGAAATACGGAGTTTTTGTTTAACGCGTGTAGAGTTTCAGTCTGACAAGATGCAAAGAATTCTGGAGCTTGGTTGCACAACAATGTGAATGTGGTTAACATCACTGAACTTCACACTTAAAAAAATGATTGGGCCGGTAAATTTTATGTTATGTGCATTTCACCGTAGTTAGATATAAAATACAAAATATCACAGGGCACAGATTATATTGAAAGTGAGTTTTATATAATCTTTGAAAACAGATTTTTAATGTTATTTAAACTATTCCAGACAAGAGAAAAAGTTGGAAATCTTCCTAGTTCATTTTATGAGCTAGCATTTTCTTAATTCCCAAACCTTATAAAGATTGAATTTAAAAAGAAAGAAGAAATCACAGAGCAGTTTAAATGCAAAATCTGACATAAGATGTTAGCTAACTGAATATGGGAAAAGTAGCAAAAGAATAATATACCAGGTAAGGAAGAGTTTATTTTTTAACACTGAAAACATCATTCAGCATCAGAAAATCTATCAATATAAGTCATGATATCAACAAATAAAGGGAATAAAATACAATTAGAGTAATGGATGCCAAAAATCACTTGATAAAATTCAGTAGTTATTGCTAATAATATATTAAAACAGAAAGAAAGCTATTTCAATTTGATAGACTATTTACCAAAACCCAGTAGTAAATATATAAACAATGACATTCAAAAGCTATTTCCAGAAATTGGGAACAAGATGGGATGCTCATTATCATCACTATTATTCAACGTATTTTAGAAATTCTAACCAATTCAATAAGGCAAGAAAATGAACTAATCAGAATAAGTAGCTGGTTTAAAACAGGATGAAAATATGTTTGTTTACAAATAATGTGATTATATATTGAGAAAATACAATAAAATTTAGGTCAAAGCTATTAGGTTAATTGGATCATAGGGGAAGGTAGCTAAATACAACCTAAATGGAAATATGTATTTTTTTCCCTAAATGCAATGAGGTATTAGAAATAGCAATGAAGTCTACGGCCATACCACCCTGAACGCGCCCGATCTCGTCTGATCTCGGAAGCTAAGCAGGGTCGGGCCTGGTTAGTACTTGGATGGGAGAAATAGCAATGAAGAAACTGATCATCTGCAATAGTGACAAAACTATAAAATATTCAGGAATAATTTTAAAACAAGAACCACCATCACAAAGTTAAAGATATTCTTTGAAGAAAACCATGAAACTATACTGAAGAATGTGTAACAAGATCTGAACATATAGAAAGACAGCCAGGTTTCAAAGATTTATTCTTATAAACAGTGAATCCTCTCAAAATTAATACATATAGGTTTAATGTAATTTTGCTTACAATCCCAAATAAAAAAAATTTTAGAACTGCTAAAAATTCCAATTTGAAAAACATTTGAAAAATGAATATCTGAAGGGCGCCTGGGGGCCTCAGTGGGTTAAGCCTCTGCCTTCAGCTCAGGTCATGATCTTAGGGTCCTGGGATGGAGCCCCGCATTGCATGAAGCTCTCTGCTCAGCAGGGAGCCTGCTTCCCCCCTTCTCTCTGCCTGCATCTCTGCCTACTTGTAATCTCTCTCTCTGTCAAATAAATAAATAAAAAAGAAAAATAAATATCTGAGACTAGTTAAGAACACATGAAAAGAAAGACTAGTTGGAGAAAACTTGTGTTCTTGGATAATAAATCACACTACCAAGCCACTGTGATTTGAGCAGTAGGGTGTGAACCAGGGAGAGAAAAGTAGGTCAGAGGAACAAAGAGCCAAAAAATAGATCCAAATGTAGAAAGGACTTTAATATATGATAAAAGTTGCATTTCAATTCATCAGAGAAAAAATTAATAAATGGTACTACCATCTAAATAGACATTTCTCTAAGGAAGACATACACATAAGCCAATAAGCACCTGAAAAGATGCTCAGTATCATTGGAAATACACATCAAATCATGGTAAGATAGCATTTCACATTCACTAGGAAGCTAGAATTAGAAAGTCAGAGAATGGGGCGCCTGGGTGGCTCGGTTGGTTAAGCATCTGCCTTCTGCTTTAGGTCATGATCTCAGGGTCCTGAGAGTCCCACATCGGGGCTTCTCCCTCTCCTCTGCCCCTTTCCCCCACTCATGGTTGCTCACTCTCTCTCTATCTATCTATCTATCTCAAATAAACAAAACCTTAAAATAAAAAAAGAAAGTCAGGTAATAACAAATGTTGGTGAAGATGTGGAGAAATCAGAACTCACACATTGTAGGTGGGAATGTGAATGGAGCAGCCATTTTGGAAAGCAGCTTGCTGTCTCCTCAAAAGTTAAACACAGAACCACCATAGGACCCATCAATTCTACTCCTAAATATATAGCCAAGAGAATGGAAAACATACACCTATTCAAACATTTGTTCAGTAATATTTATGGCAGTATTATTTATAATAGTCAAAAGAGGGGGGAAAACAAATGTTCATCAACTGGCAAAATGGATATTATTTAGCCACAGAAAGCAATGGAATATTGGTACATGCCACAAGACGGATGAACCCTGAAAACATGCTAAATGAAAGAGAACAGTCACAATAGTTCATTCGTATGAAATGCCAAGAATAGGCAAGTCTAAAGAGACAGAAAGCAGACGAATGGATACCAGGGACTGGGAGTTACAGGGGTGACAGCTAGAGGATTTGGGGTTTCTTTTTGAGGGGATGAAAATGATCTGAAATTGATTGTGCTGAATTCCCTACCTGTGAGTAGACTAACACGTGTTGAATAGGTGAATTTTATGGTATGTGAGTTATATCTCAACAAAGTCGTCTTAAAAAATGGTGCTGCCATATCGGTTATCTATCTGGAAGAAACAAAAGGGGTCTCTACCCGCCAAATATAAAGGTTATGTTCCAAATCAGTTAGAGATTTTAACATAAAAGTGAAACAATGAAAATATTAGAAATGTTAGAGGGGAAACTGAATAGATTTGGATAATATAAATGAATTTGGTGGACACCTGCAAAACCAACAAAAGGAAAGACACACTTGATTTGATTTTTAAAACTTCAATGGCAAGAGATGACATAAACAAAGAAAAAAGACACTGATATACCAGGAAGATATTTGCAAAGTATGTAACAGTGAAAGGGAAAATATGCAAAGAATATACAAAGAATTTCTCAACATTGTAAAGAAAAAAGACAAATGCCCAAGAGAAAAATGGCAAAGGGTATGAACAGGCCATTCTGGGAGGAGGAAATTTAAATGGCCAATAAGGATCTTTCTCTCATTATTAGCTGGGAAAAGCCTTTTTTTTTTTTTTTTACAGATTTTATTTATTTGACAGAGAGAGATCACAAGTAGGCAGAGAGCAGGCAGAGAGAGAGGAGGAAATAGGCTCTCCGCTGAGCAGAGAGCCCGATGCGGGGCTCGATCCCAGGACCCTGAGATCATGACCTGAGCCGAAGGCAGAGACTTTAACCCACTGAGCAACCCAGGTGCCCCGGAAAATGCAATTTTTAAAAAATGTATTTTATTTATTTATTTGTCAGAGAAGGAGAGAGAGAGAGAGAGAGAGAGAGAACACACAATCAAGGGGAGTGACAGGCAGAGGGAGAAGCAGGCTCCCCACTGCGCAAGGAGACCAACGTGGGGCTGGATCCCAGGACCCCAGGATCATGACCTGAGCTGAAGGCAGATGGTTAAATGATTGAGCCATCCAAGCCTCCCAAGGGAAAACACAAATTAAGCAAAATCCGTTTTCATTACCTTAATTCATCAGATTGGCAAAAAGTTTTTAAAGAGTAAAATGGTCAAGCCTGCTAAAAATTGGGGAAATGGCTAGTTTTATTTGTTGCTGAGCAAGTAATCTGGCACTATCTATTACAGTTTGGAGCAAGTCACCTGGCATTATCTATCAAAATTAAAAACGCAGGTGCCTTTTGACCCAGAAATCCTCCATCTGGGAATGTATCCTATGGGGGGGAAAGTCACCTGCATATAAGGTAACCCTATAACTTCTGCATTGCTTGTGGTGGCAGAAAACAAAACGATCTGAATATCACAACCAATCAAGCAGTGACTACCTTGTCGTACAACCTCGTGAAGAATATCTTGCTGCTGTTAGAACTTGAGTTAGAGCTACAGCTCCGGACTTGCAGAGGATGTCTGTGATGTACCATTAAGTGAGAATAGTAGGTCTGTGATGTACCATTAAGTGAGAATAGTAGGTTACGGTAGCACTTAATAGCTCCCCATTTAAAAGAAAACCTCTTTCTGTTCAAATGGACATGGAGAAAAGATAACCCCCGGCTGTCCCTGTTCAAGCTATCGGTATGGTGACCTTAGCACGTGAGAATGAAAGGTGGGAATTAAGGGGAAAGTATTACTTTTCATTATTATATGCTTTTAGACTCTTTTCAGTAACCTGTGATTTAACAAAATTTGGAAATAAGTCAGAGTCCTTTTTGGCACTCCCGCCAGTTTCACAGTCACTGCACTGCCCTGGTCCAAGTGATGGTTCTCTTTTGCACACTGCTTCAAGAGGTTCCTACTGGCCTCCCTGCGTCTACCCTGAGCCCACTAATCCAGCCTCCATACTCCAGATGCAGCCAGGAATTATTTTTAAGATGCAAATCAGATTTCATCAACTCCTCCCCCACCCCAAAACATGTAATGGCTTCCCAGAGCTCTTTGCAGAAAGCCCCCATTCTCTGGCTGTCCCTTGGCTCTGCACGTACAGGATTTCCCGAAGCAACTCCCATTACTGACACCCACCACTTGCTCCCACGCGGCAGCGGATTGCCCTTAACATTGAACCAACACCTGCCTCGGGGCCTGCAGCTGTACTGTTGCTTCTGCATGGAATATTCTTCCTCTCATCTTCACTTGGATCTCCTCTTGCTCACCTCTTAGATCTGGGATTTAATGCCATTTCCCTTCTCAGGGTGGCCTCTCCCCTCCAGACTAGGTTAGACCTCCCTGTTACAGTCTGGCATGGCCCTCTCTGCTTTTCCTCCATTGCTCTTATCACAATGATCTAGTTAATTACATAGTTATTTGTATAATTATTTGTGTGACAGGGATAAGAGAAAAACTATTAAGCTGTAAGTGTTCGCATCTTCTCCTCCAGCCTCTGCTTTGGGAGAGAAGTGGGTCAGACAAGGAGGCTTCTGGGGTCTAACCCAACTCTGAGATTCTGAATGTGCTCTTTCTCTCCTCATCACCATCCTCCCCTCCGCCTCCCAGTTGGGAGAATTTGCCAGGCCTAAATATCACCCTATACTCTCTGATTTATCTAGCTGACTAGCTCATTCCAAGAATTGGCGATGGCCAAGCCCTCGGAGGTGCTGATGAGTGCGCGGGCTTCCCCAGCCAGTGAGAGTGAGGCCCAGCTGGAGTATGGGACTCTCCCAGTCTCCAAATGGCTTTACTTCTGCACCTCCCACCCTTCAGAGACCCTCACCAAATGAACCCCCAGAATCCTCCATGGTCCCTCTGAAGCCACACACATTCTAGCACCAAACCTTGGTCTAACCGGTAGCTTCAGAATCTCAATCTGAATCCTCATTCTGCATGATGAGGGACCCTCTGTCCCCTCTCCTGCCCTTCTGATCACATGTCCACTGAGGCCTGGATACCTGGAGCGATCCTGGGCTGGGTCTCAGAGGCCAGGGGTTCCCACATGCTTCTGAGGCTAGTGCTGGCTCAGGAGCTGCATGGACTCCGACCGATTGGCCTGTGGGGCTGAGAACCGTGACTCACTCACAGAGAACAGACTGTTTCCCAACAAGCTCACCAGAATGAACACACCCACACACAGGTGGTCCCCTTGGAGCTACGACCGCATGTCCCAACAGCGCACACATCTCACAAGCAGTCCTGGATGCTACAGGCTGGGGCTGTGGTAGGTGACGCTGGTCGGGGAGCCCTCCTGGTCTGCTCCCCACAAGTCTCTACTTGGGTTCTCCAGTCCCGCTCTCTTCCACATCAAAGAGGCCAAAGGGGTTCCTCCTCACAAAGTGCCCAGCCTGTCTTGAGAGATCCTACTGGCTCCCACATGACATGAGGTTGGAGGAAAAAAGTCTCCTGAAATGTATAATCCCCCCGCAGCTATGGCTTCCCACAACCTGCCTGGGGTTCTCCAAGCTGGACTTCGAGCCCTGGGGTTCTCCAAGCTGGACTTCGAGCCCTTGCACTCAGGCCACCCTTTGTGGCGAGTCCCAAAAACACTTGAGTCCTCTCAGGGCTGGAGGTCACAGCTGGCCTCCACTCAGGACCTGTACTAGATATGCCCAAGCCTGGCAGAACGAGCCACCCACAGCCCAGGGGGAAGGGGCATAGCCTGGGGACAGGCTGCCAATTCGGACCCTCCGAGCCAGCAGTGCCACCCCGTGGCCTCTCAGACCTGGAGGAGACGGCTCAGGCCTGGATCTTGATTTTCGTTCTGACTTCACTTCTTGCAGATCTCCAACAGTTCCTCCTTGAGTGTGGCAGATGGCGGGTGGTGTCCCCAGCCTCAGCTCTTCCCTCCCTCTGGGGCACATGGCTACTCCAGGGGAGACTATCTTTCCCAGCTTTTCTTGCAAGTAGGTGTAGATAAGCTACTATTCTCATCCGTAGGCAGGAGAGATAGACCTACTTTTGCCTCTTCCGTTTAAAAGGAAGTTTCCTTATAAGCTAGAGTATGGGCATTCTGGGACCCAGATCTGACTATGCCAAAACAACAACACCCTAAGGAAATTCAGGAAAAGAAGATGGGAGGAAGCTGGGTTCCTGAGTGACCTCGTGGAGCAACCCTCAAAGTCTGCACTTTCTATCACCTATTACAAGAGAGAGAAAGAAAGTTCTATCTTATTTAAGCCATTGTAGTCTGGGGTCTCTTTGTAATGAACACACTGAGCTTGAGTCCCCTTCAATAAAATAGCCTCTGTGGTTTCTTCAAGTTCGAAGTTTCTGATTCCAGGCTCTGCTTTGCCAGATCCCTGGTTTCTTGAGAAGCTGCCCAGGATGGGAAGCTCTGGCCCTTGGCCTGGAGCCAAGGCTGAACCTTGCTGTACCCCCTGATTCCTCCTTACTTCCGGAGGTACCTTGACATTCCCCTAAGGGCCTGATGCTGGGAGAGATGAGGGAAAGGATATGCAAAA